>NC_060087.1:121313536-122788536 GCF_922984935.1 Meles meles | reverse complement strand
CCAAAAGGAACTCAGTTGTCATATTTACCCTCCTGTGAAAGGCCTCTGTTCCCTCTTCCCCTTTCCCTATTAAGGTGGTATTGATCCTGAATTCTAAGCCATCCCTGTGAGCGACTCACTTTTCCTGGGTATCTGCCCTGTATACCTGAGGTGTACATGTTAATAAACTTGTTTGTTTTTCTCTGTTAAGCTGTCTTTCTTTACAGGGAATCTGAGCCAATAACTCAGAAGGGTAGAAGGAAAATTATTTGCCCTCCCTTACACTACTTTGTAGTAATCGTGATGAGCCTTAAAAGAATTAATACATGTACAATGCTCAGAAGAGCACAAAGAATGTTCATCACACTGAATATTATCTTGAAGCATCTTAACTTATTTGCTTATAATTAGAGCACACAGTTTCTATGGCATTCTAGTTTTTTAGTTAACATAATCCGGACCCGATGCCTCCAACATATTATTCCTATTCGTAGTAGTACAGGATATTCTACATAAAAGAATCCCCAATTCTTATGCATTTCATAAAATAACCTGAAGTCAGCCTACAAGACCCATGAATATTAACATTATTTGAAATCTTAACCGATCCCGTCCAAGCACAAAATAGCCTAGAAAAGTCCGTTCATGAAACATTTACAGCCAACATCCATGCTTTCGGTTGTACCCACGTGACTATAAAACACAAAGCACGCTTTGAAATTGTCCAAGCAAATCTTCGTTTGAGCTAAGCTTCAACTAGGTAATTGAATACTTGAACATTAATGGAAACTGAATCTGAATATTCAACTCTACAGTAGTCCGTCACAGTTGCATAGTAATGTCATAATTATTTGCACTGTTGCCATAATATTCCTTTGTTTTCCTGAATCATAAAAGGTCGGCGATTGGGGCACCTGGGTGGCTCAGTGGGTTAAGCCACTGCCTTTGGCTCAGGTCATGATCCCAGGGTCCTGGGATCAAGTCCCACATCGGGCTCTCTGCTCAGCGGGGAGCCTGCTTCTACCCTGCTCCCTCTCACTCTCTGCCTGCCTCTCTGCCTACTTGTGATCTCTGTCTGTCAAATAAATAAATAAAATCTTTAAAAAAAAAGGTCAGCGATTATTGGTCGTCACTTATTAACTTCCTTAACATGGCGTTTTTTTAAAAGTCTACATGCTGCTTGTTAAGGAAGATGTGGTCCATATACACAATGGAGTATTATGTCTCCATCAGAAAGGATGAATACCCAACTTTTGTAGCAACATGGACGGGACTGGAAGAAATTATGCTGAGCGAAATAAGTCAAGCAGAGAGAGTCAAGTATCATATGGTCTCACTTATTTGTGGAGCATAACAAAGAACACGGAGGACATGGGGAGATGGAGAGGAGAAGGGAGTTGAGGGAAACTGGAAGGGGAGATGAACCATGAGAGACTATGGACTCTGAAAAACAACCAGAGGGTTTTGAAGGGGCGGGGGGGGGAGGTTGGGGAACCAGGTGGTGGGTAATAGGGAGGGCACGTACTGCATGGAGCACTGGGTGTGATGCCAAAACAATGAACACTGTTATGCTGAAAATAAACAAATAAAAAAAAAATCTTGTAGGCAATCCACATGTGTGCATGCACACACACACACACACACACACACATACATATGTGCATGCACAAGCCTACATAAAATTTTTCAAAAATTAAAAGCTGCTATAACTTTCTTTGAAAAAAAAAAGTCTACATGCTGCTTGTTCCCACCCTTCTATGTACTTTTCAATTTCAGAAATGACTTGCTTAATGGGTAAAATAGCCAGTGGAGAAGAGATATCCGTTAAAATCGCATCTGTGAATGCCAAGTGTAATGGATAATTGTGGTAGCTCCCTAGATGAGAGCCATGTGAATGAAGAAAATTAGGTAAATGACACCAAAATTCCAGGCAACAAATGATCAACAGACCTGAAGTGTCAGTTCTCACAAGAATGCAAATAGTAAATACACAGGCAATATAAGTCCAACTGGCTTGAGTTAAAGAGATGCAAAATTTAACAAAATGGGACCCCATTTTATATAATAGAGAAGTAAAGATAAGTGTAATAATAAATCCCAGTGCTGGAGAGGCTGTGAGAGGTCTGTTCATTTATGACTTTCATGCTATGAATGCAGCCCTCTCAGTGGAGAATGTGTGACGCCTATCAAGAGACACAAAGTACTTATATACCTTTTGCCCAACAATTCCACAGCTGGAAATTTATTCTAAGTGACTAATCAAAACAACAAGATATAAATTTGTTTTATTAAAATGTCTACGGTCATCATATTTATTCCCAGAAAAAAACAACTGTAAATAACTTCAGTACTCAGCCAAAGAGTTCAGTATGTTGCAAGAATTATATTGCTATAACATAATATTAAGCACTTATCATAAAGGAGACATCTGAGGATGATGTGAAAACTGGGAAAATAACTTGAAGTTAATATTCTGTGAGACACAGTGGGACACAAAATTGGATTATAGTAGACCCTTTACATTTTTGAGAAATCAGGTCTAAGACTTACAGTATTCCAACTTCGCAGGCCATTATTTTAAATAATTTCCCTTTTAACATGCAGTAAAGAATAACTAAAACATCAAACCGTAAGTTAAATACCATTTTTTCAAATTTCACTAAATTGTTACTGGAGTGCATGATGAGTAGTTCTTTGAATTACTTTTTCTTGTTCCCATATTGAGGATTTAGTGGACCTATTTATGCCATGAGTTCAAATTGCTGCTAAATTCCACATACCATTAATTATTTTGCTCACAATTTCTATTTTTGGACTAAGGAACATGACTTTACGTTTCCGTCACCAGCTCTAGCATTTGGCTTTCTTTTATAGCCTTTTTCTTCCACAGAGAAACTTTATTTTTACCACTCTTTGAGAGTCACTGTATAAGTAATGATGAATAGGAACCTTTCTTTCTATATGTCGCTCCCTCCAGTGGGCTATTCTCATCCACACCCCTCACATCAAATCGCTAGGCACCCTTCAAGCCAAAGTTCCAGCGTGACTTTATTTACAAAACCTTCTCTGACACAGCCAGGAATGGCTAATCCCGGTATCATCATGATGACATTGAGCGTCAAGTCCTAAACTAATGCTTGCTTGTGGGAGATTTTACTGGTCTTGACTATGAAATGCCATGACAGCAAAATCACGGCTCTATTTTCAGTTTCGGTTGAAATTCAAGGAGACTCTTCGTGTAAGAGAGCCACACATAGTGTGTGGTGAATAGTAAACTAAATTGTACATATATAATGCCTAGAAGACATTCTCACACATAGTTCATACTCAGCAAATATTAGACAACTCTTTCTACTATTACAGTTTTCAGAGAAAAGAGCCACCAGTCCTGAGATACTCAGGTTAGAGACATGTCATCCCTGGTGTTGGGGAGCAATGATTAAGAACTTTCCAGGATTAAGCCCTCTCCATTGGCCTTATCATCCCTGACCCCCACCGCAGGCCTTTCTTTCACACCGGACAAGGGAGGGCCCCAGGCACTGAAGGGGCACCAGAGACACGTTGCAAACGGAGGAAAACAAGGGGGGGCACACCACACAGGTCCCTTCCTCCCTCTCTTCCCCAACCGCACCAGCTTGCAACTCTCTCGATCATCAAGAATTAAGATGACCCAAGGAAGGGGCACCTGGATGGCTCAGTTGTTAAGTGTCTGCCTTTGGCTTAGGTCATGATCCCAGGGACCTGGGATGGAGCTCCACATCAGGCTCCCTGACTGGCGGGAAGCCTGCTTCTCCCTCTCCCACTCTCCCTGCTTGTGTTCCCTCTCTCGCTGTCTCTCTCTCTCTCTCTCTCTCTGTCAAAAAAATAAATAAAATCTTTAAAAAAGAGAGAAAAAGATGGCCCAAATAAGAGAAGGATATTCCTACACAAACCAGGATTCATGGGACCGAAGAATCGATTTAGGGAGGACGCGAACTCAACTCTTCACCATAGTGGAAACCAAGATCTGAGCCCTCTGCAGTCCCCGCAGAGTTTATTATAGATAATTATGTACGCATGAGATTGCTAATTCCGGAGTGTGCGTACAGTCTCAACAAGCATTCTTGTCATTCTCATGAAGCCTCAAGGTCAAGAACCCCCTGAGTATTGTTATGGATATCTGGGTTGAGGAAGCCCTACTGGTTACGTCCAAGAATCTGGTACCAAAGAGCACAAAGCTCTGTCAGTTACCCCACGTGCACAAAAACACACCCACCCACAAGTACTGAGGTGAGGCTTATTTCTGTCTGGGGGGGTTACATAGCTCTCCTTGTGCCTTCACAGGCTTTGGCAATATCTTGTGCTCATCTCTATCTAGGCATTTCTCAGACCCCATTATAATAAGTTCCGTGGACATTGATTGACACAACTGTTTTCCCTTTTAAAAAATAGGTTACGTCATGGAGAAGGACTGTTTGTCCTTAGCACACAGGACCCTTTCTGCCATCTCCCTGCTCCTTTGAGGTAGACAAATCTCTGGGACAAATCCCTGGGGCTCCAAGTGTCTAAACATGCCACACAACCATTCATTGTCTGGAGTTTGGCACCTCCCCAAGGCGCTACCTGGGAAGCGAAGTATTGACACTCTTCACTGGGAGCCGCAAATGCCTCAGTCCTCTCTACCCGTGGAGATCTATTTTAGCCTCTGAGAAAAACCTGTTTCCTCAGCTCCCTTGCTCATACAATGCTATTTTTCCCTCATGTATCTTTTTTTCTATGTCAGTAGTCATATGCATTCCCTAGGAGTGTAAGTTTTTGGAAAGCAAAACTAAGAAAACCATTTCCTCTGCTTTGTGCCTTGTCAGATGGCTCTCCTGAATGGTGCATACAAAAAAGGGTTAGCTGCTTGGATTTGGGATTGGAGGTGGAAAGCAAACTAAACTATGGAGAGGAGGAAAAAATGGTTGATTTTAGCTTGCCACATTCCCAAAGACTCCTCCAGCCCCACAGGGCTGGTCCAACTTCATAAGCACCTGGCTGACCTCTTTCCCTTTTTTGGGATGGCAGATAAAAAGTTAAATTCAAGGGCGCCTTGGTGGCTCAGTGGTTTAAGCCTCTGCCTTCAGCTCAGCTCATGATCTCGGGGTCTTGGGATCAAGTCCCGCATTGGGCTCTCTGCTTGGCGGGGAGTCTGTTTCCTCCTCTCTCTCTCTCTCTCTCTCTCTCTGCCTGCCTCTCTGCCTACTTGTGATCTCTCTCTGTCAAATAAATGAAATCTTTTTTTAAAAAAGTTAAATTCAAGAATTCACTCTTTTAAGCGATGTTGCTGTGAATTCTTTTGCAGAGTGAATTTTTACAAAATAAAAGGAATAATTACCTCCTATTTTTCCTTCATATTTGGCAGGTTTCTTGACGTGAAGCATAGCTTTACTTTTTTTTTTTAAATTCGGGCTGATACTTAGATACTACTGTGTGGTTTTATCACTGATAAGCAGGGCTACAAATTATAAAACAATTGAGAAAAGAGATTTTTTTTTTTTGCCTCCTTCTTACAAGACCAGGTCACTAATTAAATTAATGCCTTAAGCTAAGAAAGTATCATTTTAAATAATTATGCTCAACTATTTTATATCAGTTATAAATTTTATTTGTGAGCTCTTTGCTAGAATAAATGTCTACCCTAAAGTTCCTAAGGTCTTTATATGAGGTACTCATAACTGTCAAATCTATTAGCATGGAGGTTTTTGTTGATTGAATTCATGATCAAGTCCACTCTCATTATTTTTTTGTTAGCTGTGTAAGACTTGATATAATTTCTCTCTTCAGGATACATTTTTATTATACATTTTTATTGTATATTTCAGCAGCAAAGCACATGCCACCTGGTGGCTGAAAGAAATATGTAACATAATAGATTTTTGAAAATACTTTGTGGAAAGCTAAAGGTTCCAAAATTATCACTTTGAATGTGTTTCTAAATCAGTAGCAAACACATATTTGGGGGCAAGGCACACCACAGTCGGAAATCTTATGGGTTCTAACTTGGATATTCAGTGAAGGCTGTATCAGATGGAGACATTTAATGACGATGCTCCATTTTAGTGTTTTTTTTTTTAACCTCTTCCCAGAATTGTTTTGTATTTTGAAATATTTCAGTGCCATTATGTCATGTGCATTTTATTACGCAGCAGTCAGATTATTTACAGGCAGAATCGCTTGGTCTGGTCCATATCTAGAAGCATGAGGAAAATATTTACTTTTCTTTCAACTAACAAAGGAGAGAAGTGATTTGGTGATGTGGAAGGCATTCATTTCTTCCAGAACTTGTACTAGAGTAGTCCCTGTGTGCCAGGGGCTGTGCTAGCAGAGGATAAGCTGGGTTGAGGAAAGCCCTTTGGATTGACGATCAGGTCCGGCTTCCAGCTCCCAGCCAATGGTTGCGTGACCTTTAGAAAGTGTTAAACCACCTGGTTCACATAAGTCACATATGCAAGCCCTTCTTTTTAAGGGTTTTGGGATCAGTTTTGTTCACTCTGGTCCTAACTGTAGCCACAAGAGCTTGGAACAATGAACCCATCAAACGACAATTCCTCATTTTTTCTTCTCCATGCCCCTGACATCCAGCCATTCTACTTTCTGTTTCCATGGTTTTGACTGCTCCGGAAACCTCATATAAGTGGAATGATACAGTATTTGTCTTTTTGCAACTGGTTTATTTCACTCATCAAAATGTCCTCACGTTGCATCCATGTTGTAGCGTGTGACAGGATTTCCTTCCTTTTTAAAGGCTGAATAATTTTCAATTTTATGGATATACCACATTTTCTTTATCCATTCACCAGACAAGGGACATTTGGACTGCTTCTACCTCTTGGATATTGTGAATAATGCTGCGGTAAAATGGGCATGCAAATGTCTACTTGAAATCTGGATTTCAGTACTGTGGAACTATAGCCAGATGTGGGAGCACTGAATCATATGGTAATTCTATTTTTAATTTTTTAAACTAGTCACTGTTTTGCATGCCCACCAGCAATGCACAAGTTTCCGTTTTCTCCACATCCTTGCCAACTCTTGTTATTTTCTGTTTTTTCCATAGTGGCCATCCTAATGAGTGTGAGGTAATATCTCACTGTGGTTTTGATTTGCATTTTTTAATAATTATGATGTTGATATGTTTAATATAAAATATTAACTATTTTCATATGCTTGTTGATCATTTGCGTGGGCAACTTAATCATCCTATTTATAGCCATGGGAATTCCCTACAGTGCCTTACACCTGAGAAGAACTGTCCCATTAAATTTTCTATTTGTGCCTTTTATTCTGATTAACCAACCCTTTCTTTCTCCCCTGGCTGGCCTTGTACATTATCTTCTATGCCCCTAGGCAATCGTGAATCTTCCATTAACTAACCAATCACTAACCTGCTAAAGCTCCCTTCATGGGAATTATGCCTCATCACTCTGGCTTCCGCCCTAAGGGACTGGACACTCTCCCCCCTCTGAGGGTGTCGCAGAGTAGGCCCCACCAAATATAATATCTGAGAGAGTCACTGTACTACACAGTACAGACTTCAAATGTGTGGTCCCCTGAACTGAGTAAAGCTTGGCCCCTTGCTCACGACTCAGTCGAGTCTGCTCTGTCTGCCTCCAGCAGGATGGAAAGGCTGACCATCTTACTCCTCTATTATGATGAATGACCTGAGCTTACCTGAGAGGATGCATCTACCAAACACAGCAGTGTAACGACTTCCAAATGTGATCAAAAGACTGCAGGTTCCATTTATTGTGGCTCATGAGACCAACCCATGAAAGGTGGAAATGATATCGTACCCATATTATCTGAAAACTGACCTTAGTGGAGTGTCCCTCGGTTGTTCTGTTATAGTTGAACAGCTTAATAAAATAGACGGACATAAATGTTACGATGTATTTACAAAAGTAAATAAATTGTGATCGTGCTTACTGTTGGGTGATAGGATCACTAGCTGGCAAATAGCGCACTAATTAACAACAAACAAATTCTCTATAAAGAAGTCAAATACATAGAAGCAGAGAGTAGAATGGTGGTTACCAGGGGTGGAGAGGTGAGGAAAATAGGGAGATGCTGATGGAAGGGTACAAAGTTGCAGTTATGTAGGATGAAACAGTCTGGAGATCTAATGCGTAACAAAGTCACTATAGGTAGTAACACTGTATCGAATACTGGAAATTTACAAAGAAAGTAGATTTCAGGTGATCTCAACACACACACAAAATAATGGCAACTATGCGAGGAAATAATATGCTTATTAGCTTGTCTGTAGTAATCATTTCACTGTGTATATAGATATCAAATCATCATGTTGTACACTTTAAATAGACGCAATTGTTACTTTTAAAAAAGTATTTTAGGGACACCTGGGTGGCTCAGTCGGTTAAGCTGCTGCCTTCAGCTCAGGTCATGATCCCAGGGTTCTGGGATCGAGTCCCACATCGGACTCCTTGCTCAGCGGGGAGACTGCTTCTCTCTCTGCCACAATGCCTGCTTATGCTCTCTCTCTCTCTCTCTCTGACAAATGACAAATAAATAAATAAAATCTTTAAAAAAATGTTTTTTAAAGATTGTATTTATTCATTTTTTAAAGATTTTATTTATTCATTGGGGGGGGGGGAGAGAGAGAGCACAAGCAGGAGAGCAGGAGAAGGAGAAGCAGTCTCCCCACTGAGCAGGGAGCCCAAATGCGGGGCTCGATCCCAGGACCCTGGATCATGACCTGAGCCAAAGACAGTTGCTTAACCAACTGAACTACCCAGGTGCTCCTAAAAATTGTTTAATTTAAGTTTAAAAAAGAGAGAGAGAGATTGTAGAGCAACAGAATTGCATCGGGTTTTTAAGCATGTAAATAGATTTTAAAGATGATTTTGGAAAACAAAAAGATGCTCCCGAGATAAAGACTTATGGGCTTGAATAAGAGACTCTTACAGCTGCACATGTAGACATTTGGTGGTAAGCAGGTGCAAGGAAACTAGCATGAGGAAACAATAATGTGGGAGGTGCTTTACATATATGTCTTCACTGAATTCTCACCATAAGCCTGGGGTATGGATGGTATTATTATCCTACATCATATGGGAAGCTCTTGAACCCCAACGAGGTTATGTGTAGTTATGTGTCTGGGCCACACAGCAAATAAAAGGAGGTGTCAAGATTAAAACCCAGATCTGGGGGTGCCTGGGTGGCTCAGTCATTAAGCATCTGCCTTCGGCTCAGGTCATGATCTCAGGGTCCTGGGATGGAGCCCCACATGTAGGCTTCAGTGGGAAGCCTGCTTCTCCCTCTCCCACTTCCCCTGTTTGTGTTCCCTCTCTCTGTGTGTCTCTCTCTGTCAAATAAATAAAATCTTTTAAAAAAAAGAAAAATCCAGATCTGTATGCACTATACCAAGGGTTACTTGGTAGCTTTCAGGGAAGAAGACTTGTGATGTCCATGTAGATGCCAGATGACTGAGGAACTGAGTATAAAGCTGATGGTGAACATTTTCAGAATTTGTCTCTTGAAGCTATATGTTAGATTTCCAACCTGAGTATTTTTATTATAAGTATATGCGTATACGAAACTTATAGGATGAATATATATGTACGAGTCTGTCACTCAAGGGACTCTACGTTTTTTAAGCACTCTATACGTATTTTTGTCACTCTGGCCAAATACACGTTTTTAAGGGCAAGGTCCATGCTTGATACACAGCTGACTTGATCTCTGGCTTAGATAGAAATGTATGCAAGTCACACAAAAGTTCGTATTTCCTAAGGGGATAGAGAAAAAGGTAAATAAACACTTAGCATCTGTGTACCTACCCCTGCCTGGACAGATCTTGGACTTCTAGAGACCCATTCGCTCATTCAGCAAACCTTATTTTTGACTACCTGTTATGTGCAATGAACTGCCCTAGGTGATAGGAGGTATACAAAGATAAATCATAAAATAAAATAACATGGCCTCTTCATACTATCTGACATACCGATCTTACTTGAGAATTTCCTAGCTATCTTAGGCTCATCAAATTCATCCCAGGTAGCTTGTTAAGGGGGTTAAATATTACAGTCATTCATTTCTCTCAAAAAGATTGTGAGGCTCATACCACCACCACCGTAAGAGTATAGGCAACTACCTTCAACGCATTTGTAATTATTACTACTATGACAGAACATTTAAAAATCTCCCAGTGAATTACTAGTGGTATCAGTTCTACTCTTTAACACTGAGCAGCAGTTAAGAAATCGTGTTAGGTATTCTGGCAATCTGTTTTAATACTAATTAGCTAATAAAGTAATTACCAAAGTAAGAAATATATTGCTACTGTGCTGTATTATGATTTAGCTGAAATTGCATATGCAGAGCATAATGTGGAATTTCTAAAAATTCCATTTAGAAAATTTAGCAGGGTATTTAAATATTTCTCATTCACAGGCAACCAGCTGTGATAGAGGAAGCTGTATTTAAATAGTCAAAATTGAAGGTGCCAGCAGATTTCAAACAGAACACGTGAAAAGGAACTTTTTATAAACTTTGTTTACCTTCTCGGCGTGGATTATGACAACACACCCAAACTGAGGCGCTAGGTTTATTTTAACCATCTAAGTGTATTTAAGGGTTGCACGGTGGGCGCTCTCTTCGAAGTACACACCTGTCTGATAACATTCCCTGAATGTTACCTGTGCACCTGTACCAGACACTATTAGCATGAGTGGTCATGACATTAGTGTACATAGTGGAGTATACCTCGAACACAGCTTCAGCTGACATCTGAGCAGAGTTACTCAAAGATAGCATGTCTTTCAACCTGACTGTATAGATCTTTGGTCCAGAATCTGGTTATATGACTAAAGGGCAAGCTTCCTAATATTAAGTCGGCCATAGGACAAGCAATGCAAGAAATCTATAAAGACAGTTTTCTTTTCTCTTCTTTTCTTTTCTGAAAACTCATAGTAACAGATCATAACAGGACAAATACTAACGTAGTCAAATCCCTTACAGCACAATGAAGCAAACCTCTTCTGTCCACCAATGGGTATTAAATTGAATGAAGCATAGTTCCTGTCTGCCTTTCTTTTTTTTTTTTTTAAGATTTTATTTTATTCATTTGACAGAGAGAGAGATCACAAGTAGGCAGAGAGGCAGGCAGAGAGAGAGGAGGAAGCAGGCTCCCTGAGGAGCAGAGAGCCCGATGCGGGGCTCGATCCCAGGACCCTGAGATCATGACCTGAGCCGAAGGCAGCGGCTTAATCCACTGAGCCACCCAGGTGCCCCCTTATCTGCCTTTCTTAAAAGGGAATATTCATCATTAAAAATTATTGGGAGCCAGAGCACCTGGATGGCTCAGTTGGTTAAGCATCCAACTCTTGGGTCCAGCTCAAGTCATGACCTCAGGGTTGTGAATCAAGCCCTGCATTGGTCTCCACACACAATGTGGAGTCTGCTTTTCCCTCTCCCCCATCAATAAATAAATAAAATCTTTTAAAAAAATTATTGGGAGCTGAATTTTGCATGGCCTTACACAAAGTGAATCACACAGATGGCTTCTTGGAACCTAGTAACCTTTATCAGACAATAAAAAAAGACTTAAAAACACAAAACTGGAATCAAACCATCAAAGAAAGACATGTACATAGTGAAACGATCACAAAGAAAACATCATTCAGTAGCATTTTAGGAAACTACATTGTTAGGTGGATTGTGAAGCATGGAAAGAAGCTCTATGGCCGAATGGGGCTGGAAAAGTGAAAGGCTGGCTATTCTATAAGCAATCTGGGTCAACTCTGCAGACATTGGGGAACTTAAGGGGTATTTGATGGGCTGGGGTAGCCGAAAACATTTAATGTAAAAAAAAAAAAAAAGCCTAGATGAAGGAAAATAGAAACAGAGAGTAAAGAATGAAATGAGATGTGTTACAAATATGAAAAAAGACTATTTTGTGCTTCATGATAGAACTGATTATTGCCAAAAAAAAACCTTTGCTAAATTAAGTTGTAATGCCTAAACGAAAGCAAATACAGATGAATAAACAGTAATAAGTCATGGCCTTAACTCTACTATCCTACCTATAACATTTGCTAATCTTCCCAACTGGGCTTACCTTGATGCCTATCATAAGCTTGAAATAGACGAAACCACAAAAGCACTAGGATTTAACAGAAAACTCTAAGCCAAAAATAGATTTTTAAAATGCTGAAACATAAAGATTCCTCAACCACTATCTATGACATTTGTAATTGCATGCAAGATTGTATAATGTTGGCTGATTAAAAATTATTTAAAGAAAAGATGATTCAAGTACTTTGAATTTACCGTCAGAAACCTTCTACAATAATTTGCATGGAATTACAATGGGATTTATTTATTTATTTATTTATTTATTTATTTTTAAAATATTTTATTTATTTATTTGACAGACAGAGATCCCAAGTAGGCAGAGAGGCAGGCAGAGAGAGAGGAGGAAGCAGACTCCCCGCCGAGCAGGGAGACCGACCTGGGGCTCGATCCCAGGTCCCTGGAATCATGACCCGAGGCAAAGGCAGAGGCCCAACCCACTGAGCCATCCAGGCACCCCACAATGGGATTTATTTTGAGGGGCAACATAAATCATTTAAAATTCTGATGCCGTCATCACCATAATTCGCTAATAAGTATTAGAAGTTATCTAGGAAACAGTGGTTTAGGCTGCTTTGCGAGATACCTTGATTTAGTATGGGGCATGGAAGCTGTAATTATTCACCAGCTGGCAAAGGGAATAAGAGAAAAACTCCCTGCAGGTCACAGGCCACTGGCAAAAAAATCCAAGTGAAAAGAGATAAGCCTTTGCTTATCGGTGTGAACAGTTCAGGTACGAAAGCCGAAACTGGCTCTGACTTGTTTTTCTTTAATTTCCAGTTCTTTTACTGGAGCTTTCTGGATATTTCTAGAGATGGGTTTTCTAGAAAAAAGTCTCCACATATCTATTAGCCACTCACCCCAAATGAGGCTCAGGGTGTGAGGACTTCTGACCAGTTACCACTGAGTCAGGCCCATATGTTGTCTTAACATTTTAACACAGCAACCTATAATTCCATTCCACTCCATTCAACTGATAGGTACTAAGCAGGCAGATTGTGTCCGGTACTGGAATATATAACCTACATGCTGCTGAATGGGGATAAGAGGAGGCAAATACAAAAATGGTTTAAGACAACGGTCCCATAAGAAGTCTTACAATTTGCTGGGGGAAGGATTTAGGTACAACAGACTCTAAAAAGTAGTGAAGTACTTACACTGTTTCGAAGACGCACAACAGGTTGATAGGTTGAAAAGCTCAATTACAGGCTCTGTTGAGGGGATGACATTTAGGATCCAGGTTGAGGCATTTTGTCAGGACTTCCAAAGGCATGGATGGAACTCGGAACAGCTTCCAGGCAGAGGGAGCCACAGAGGCAAATACCTAAAGATGCAGGGGGGAAAAAGATAATAGGGAAGTGGTCAGGTTTAGCCAAAGAGTCACGAAAGGCTCAGGCAGTAAGTGACTAAAGACAAGAACTGGTAAGGTGCAGAATCTGTCTTTTGGAAATAGTGGCGGTAAACAGTGACATTTGTTGCATGCCGGTATGCTAGTATTTATCATAGATCAATGCATTTCGTTGGATGTGACTAATTTAATACTGGTTCTCTTCTTCAACACTCCCCAAAAGTAACTTCTCAGCCTTTTGAATCCTGCAAGAAACAGGTAACCAACATTCTTCCGCAGTAGCCCATTCATTCCACTTGTGGAAAATTCTAAGATTCCACTTTAATGTGAGTTCAAGGACATTCTCTAACATGCATTTGCTCTGCATAGTCCTCCCCTCTGTAAATGTACAGAAATTTTAATCTTTTCTATTAGATAGCCCTCTCAATCACTCAAGACAGCTAAGCTTCCAGTTTTACAGCCCTTTCAAGTGGCCTCTCATCTGACGTGCGACAAAATGATCACCTTCTTGATTACAAGCCCTGCGTTTTCGTGAAAGGAGCCTATTTGCATGTGTGGCAACCACATGTACTATGGACTCATGTTGCTCTTGAACCCAGTTAAGTCTTACAAAGAACCCATATATTGCAGCGGTGAATTAGCTTACAAGATGGTAGGAGTGGGGCGCTCAGGTGGCTTAGTTGGTTAAGTGTCTGGCTCTTGATTTCAGCTCAGGTCACGATCTCAGGGTTGTGAGATGGAGCTCCGGGCCAGGCTCTGTCCTGAGCTTGGAGCCTGCTTGATATTCTCTCTCTCCCTCTACCCCTCCTCTGAGCACTCTCTCTCTTTCTGTGTGTCTCTGTCTCTCTGTCTCTCTGTCTCTCTCTTTCTCTCTGTGTGTCTCTCCCTGTTTCCTCTTAAAAAAAAATGATGGTAGGAGCAAGACCTTGGGGGGAAAAAAACAACTACACCAACCCTTGGACTCACACAGCCTCCGTGTGGCCTGGAGCAAGTGATCACACTCTCTCTCTGGACCTCAGTTCCCTCTTGTATGAAATAGAGTTAATAAAATCATCTTCGTCATTGGGCTGTTATGAGAATAGGGTCGAATTGCCCATAAAAACCACCTAAAACAAGTGCCTAACACAACGCAAGTTCAATGATAGTGAATGAGAGGCAGAGAGAGATCCAGCCTACAGATGAAGGTCATTAACCTAGAACAATCAGTAAAAAACCAAAATCACAGTTTGCTTGAGTACAGAACCGGTCTTGAAATATGGTTACTTAATGTTTTTTAGGAAAATTATTCATTCAGTGTAGAGGCCAGAAACAGGGAAGAGAGTAAGACTTTTTGGATTTGGAGACTCGCCAGAGAGAGGAAAGAAAGGAAGGCACGTAGGAAGCCACTTGCCCTAGGCAAGGAGATCATAAAAATAGACTTCAGGTGGCAGAGAGGGACATACTCAGAGATTATGAAAATGATCCTGGAAGAGAGAGAAATTTCATAAGCTCAAAATTATGACCAAATTTCCCAAGTACAGTGACATCCAATGACATCGGGCGCAGTGTTTCTGAAACCATTCTGATTTTACATAATCTTTTAATATCAAACTGGGTGGCAGTGATTTTTCTGCTTTAGAAAACACTGAGAGTATCCTAATCTCGCAGGAGAGTAGGAAATTATAGAGCGGGGCCAACCACTCTCATACTGAAAGATATCTGAGAGCTGTATCACCATCATCATATACTTTCCATGCAGTGCTAAGTGTTCCAGAATGATTTGTTAAATGAATTGAAGCAGTGGTACTTCTGCTTTTATTTGTTTTAAGGATTTCTTTATTTGAGAGTTGGGGGGCGGGGAGAGGGACAGAGGCAGGGGAGAGAGAAAATCCTTAGGCACACTCCCTACTGAGTCCAGAGCCTGACATGGAGCTTGACCCCCATGACCCTGACATCATGACCAGAGCCAAAATCAAGAGTCGTCTTAGAGTAAAGAGCACCTTCCTGGGCTACAGCACACGGCAGAAATAAAAAAGACGAGAGAGACACAAGGTAATGTGTGAAGCTTCCATAAAGGAAAAAAGGATGAAGTTTCGGAGGGCCTGCACGAGCCGAAGGTAGTTAACGTGTGGAAAGCCAGTATGGTTTCCCTAAATCGATCTTTTATTTAACTGTCAAATCTACCTGCTGTCCTATAATCAACTAGACATAGTCTTAGTTTCAGACTATTACAAATGAAAGGTGAGGGCAGTCTTGGAAATCAGTACAGTGACATTAAATCTTTATCAGAAAAGTCTAACCAAAATCAATCTCCTGAGTTATCCGCGTTTTTCACTCGGGTGCCCAGGACAGTGTGTGCTACCGATCTTTCCACTGCGTCATTCTTTAGGGCAACAGCTCATGTTGCCTCCTGTGGCCCTAACAGGCCAAGAGATCTGGAAGACTGGCACCATCAAAAACAGCTTAGGGGCCCCTGGGTGGCTCAGTGGATTAAGTCTCTGCCTTTGGCTCAGGTCATGGTCTCAGGGTCCTGGGATCGAGCCCTGCGTCAGGCTCTCTGCTCAGCGGGGAGCCTGCTTCCCCCTCTCTCTCTGCCTGCCTCTCTGCCTACTTGTGATCTCTCTCTCTCTGTCAAATAAATAAATAAAACCTTAAAAAAAAAGCCATAGTTTAGTAACCAGTATTATTGAACAATATCCCAGTGAAAGTCACCTGACACCTGTACCTTTTCCCTCGCAGAAGATTAATCCTAATTACCAAGGATAATTTTGACGGCTGCTACACAAAGTAAGTGGAAAGCACTGTGTTTGAACCTGCCTTCTCGGTACTTCCATGCTTCCTCTGTAGACCCTCATGACCAATCGAAGAGGTTAATGGAAAACTAATGCTTTGAAAAAGAGTTGAAGGACAGGACTAAGCATTCAGAGCTTACGAGAGTGAAGGTTTGGGATGCCGTATCAGGGAAAGGAAAGGAAAGGAGGCACAGGGAAAGGAAAGGCAAAGGAAACCTGGAAGGGGTAGTGCAGGAAGGACTTAAGTCATTTCCAGCCTCATGAAAGAAAAAAGTCCTGTACCAGCTATGCACAATAACCTTGCTTGGTGTCTGTGTGTGTGTATGCACACACACACACACACAGACACACACACACACATTGCGTAGTAACATTTGCATCTATATTCACACACACAATTTTTTTTCCTTTCTCCTCTTTGCTCCTTGTTATTTTATACGAGGACGTTAAGTACAAGATAGTCTTCAGAATATATCATGTTTGCATGGACTTAGAAGAGTACTTAGTAGCAGCTAGAGACAGACAGCGGGACTGTTGGAATCTCACACTGGAGGAAAGGAAGAAGCATCTTCATTCGAGGAAGGACAGAAAGCGTAGAGTGTTGTATGGAAGGTAGTAAGGGTAGAAGGGGGGCTATGGATACTAAGTAACCAAAGAGCAGGTGGTCCAGATGCTCGCTTCTGTACACTGCTCTGTGATCCTGGCCCTGGGACTCCACAGATCGCCTTACTCCTTTGCTAGCTGGCACGCTCTTAACGTTTTGTCAGTGGGGTCATTTCTGCTAGAGAGAGACTACAAGTTCGGAGGAAAGAGAAGGCACGTAGGTGCTTCCTGGTTACTTGCTGATCCTATCAGCAGAGCTCAGTTTCTCTCAGCATCCCAATACCCATCTGGTCCCCCATGATGACAATATTCTACTTACCTGCCTTCAAAAGTCGTAGAAGAACATCGTAGCACGTCGGACTGTTCTTTCCTGGCTCCTAACTTATCAACTAAGGCCACCTTAATCAAGTCTGCTTTAGTCTGTTTCTTACATTATAACCTATGGTACTGTAGTATCTTTTATTATAATCTACAAGAATATCCTGAGCATGAATAAGAAAATATCTGTGAAGCTTCTTAGATACGAAAAAGATACCATCTTGAGCTAAGATTCAATATGGCCAAAGAAATCATTTTCCATATTAACCTTTGGGAAAATACACAGGCACCAATCCAGATGAATGACTAATAAACTGAAAATCAGTCAAATAATAATACAACAGCAACAGCAGGGAAAATGTTTTTTTCTTCGCAAATAATTTTGTAAAAAAGAATTCAATCTCAAGTAGATTGAATAGCAAAACAGGACTTCAGTGT
Organism: Meles meles; assembly: GCF_922984935.1. Taxonomy (NCBI): domain Eukaryota; kingdom Metazoa; phylum Chordata; class Mammalia; order Carnivora; family Mustelidae; genus Meles; species Meles meles. The sequence continues at coordinate 122,770,965 of NC_060087.1, read as the reverse complement.
AAGATGCCAACGGCTGCTTTTCTGGCGTTCCTTCTATCTTTCTTCCTTTTTGGAAGAGGGAGCAAGTAGGGGTGAGGTGGGGGGTTGTTTATGCAGTAAAGCATTGGAAATGAGAAGAGTAATGGCAAATCCTGATTACCAACATTCTAATGGGATCTGCTCAAATTCAAATGCAACATTCCCTCGAGAATTGTTTATCGGTGGTGGACTGGGCAAAAGCACAAATTAAATACCACGTAAAAAAGAGAATCAGAGCAAACCAAAGGGGAAAAAAAAAAGATGTGAAGTCTCTTGACATCCATAAACAACAATTAGAAGGCATCACTGTGAGAGTGCAGTAGGGGTCCCAAGGCTAACCACCTCTAAGAAGTAAATTTTTAAATTTTTAAAATTTTTTTACTAAAACAGTCAAAAAATACAAAGGAACCTACTTTTCAATCCTAGTAAAACAATTTTAGTAAGATTCTTCTCTTTCTTGAAATATTTTTTCAAATGACCCATTTAAATATTGTGGCAATTTGTGTTTATCGGTTTAAAAAAAAGTAGTAGTGTGGAACCAAACATGCTTATATTTAAAGATATTATTGATAATAGCTCATATTTCCTGAGAAGAGGTTGGGTGTTTTTTGGTTGTTGTTTCATAATCAATATGTAAGGTTGCTCTCAGTTCCACTTGAGAAGCAAAACAACATGAGCTTCTTGTAGGTTTCATAGTTTGGACATCAAATTTGAAAAGATTCTTAACTGTGTTGGTGTCTTCTTTCATTTTCTTTCTTTTGGTTATCTTGGTTGTTCAAATTTCTGGCCCTTCTACATGATTTAATTTCTTATTTTATAGAACATTTCCTGTTAATGTCCTCTCCAAATATGTCTGGCACACCGTAAATTCTGACTCTATATTCTGGAGGAATACCAAAGTTTTGGACTATGTCATCTCCAGAAGGACATACAAGTTGTTGACCTTGCCATTTGATGGAAGGCAATGTTCTGATTTTCTTAATTCCCTTGAATATGTGCCATGGAAGCCTACCACAACTGCCTTCGACTATAGGATTTCACAGTGGTAATGAAAGCGAGAAATTTGGTGAAGTTCAAAAATGAGCGTTCGGTGGTTCAAGGGCACTTCCATTTGATACATTATAGAATATTATTTATTACAACATGGTCTCATCTGCTTTATCACTAAAGGAAGAGATCTCGGAGGACAGAGGCAGTGCCTTTCACCTTGGGACTCAGAGCCTTGATGTGGAATAGGTATTCAATAAAGATATAAAATGAACTGAATGTTCTGGTCAAGTAGATTATTTGCAGGCTATCTTAACTCAACTTCCAGTGTTCTTGAATTCATCGAGTTCTTGGAATCTGAAAGGAAAGGCAGGGTTTTTTTTCTATTCCTCAAAGAGTGAAATATGTTCATTTATTTTCAGTGTACATTTTGACTCTTTCAATGTGCAGCCACCAAACCAACAGCTGGGATGCGGATGGGAAGAGGGAGTGGTACTGGTGTGTTTTAATTTTGGAGAGTTTATGTCTATGTGGCCTAAGAGGCAATGTAGCTCTCTAGGAACTCTGAGGATTAAGCTTGCCTTTTTCCAGAAAAGTTCTGAGAGCAAATGTTTTACAATCAGTAGGAAAGAAGGGAAAACGCATGCTTAAAAAGAAAGTAATTACTTGAAGTGGGTAATGATTTGAATTATGTGTAATTTATATATCATATGCATGGCCAAGTTAGTTTCTCCTTCATCCATTCATCCCCTCTAGGCCAATCTGTTCTTGCCACTAGTCTTAACAAATGATAAAAGCAGAATCTCTAATGAATTGGAGATATCTTACATAATAATATTTAATAATGAGCCAGAAGAGAGAGCAAAAAATATTTACCTTTTGAGCTAAAATCCACTTAATCATCAGTTCTTTCTAGTCCTTCATTACTATGAAATTAATATATGAATTTATTTCCTTATAGTTTCCAGTATGTTTACCAAATTCAACTTCTTTTGTTGCAAGACATACCCCCATTTAGCAATTTCTCTTCTATAAAATCCTACAACTTTTTACAAATACTTACTAACAAAATAGAAGCTTTTGTCAATAGATTTCATTTCCAGTTGAAATGTTAGTGCTTAGAGACATTCAACCTTTGTCACAGGTCTTTGAGTTTGCAAAACATCACTGGCCAACTGTCCAGCACAGGTCTGACCATTCACGAAATTTTAAACTGAAGAATGGCATTTCCTACCCTTTTGACCAGTGGAAGAGCAGGAAGACAACTGATCCGAAGTCCATTGCCCCAACACAGGCACACCCTGCCACTTGTCATACAGGACAGATCTCAAGGAGAAGTAAGAGTGGCTATCAGTGAGGCTCTTCTCCCTTCAAGGTTCAGGAAACTCACATCTCTTGAAACAGGCAGAGAAATGAGAGGAGTCATCATTATATGGTCCATTTGGAATTTTTTTTCTCATTGCCCTGAGTACTTGGATCCTATAGTTTTGGTTTTCTGGATATTCTTTCATCCATAAAGATAATAAAAATGAAATTTTATTGAAGAGCTTCAGCTATAAGAAGTAAAAGGCCCAACAACTTTTACTCTGTGAAAAATAGTTTGGTTAGAGGTCATACCTTGAACAGTTTTTAACATCAGAATATTTTTGCTATGGGGAAAATACAAACAGAATCCAGATAATGTAAGTTAGAGTTCAACATTTCCAACAGTGAGTATTCTAAGAAAAGCCAATTAACAGCAACTCAGACACATGCCTGTAGTCATCATATCTGTCTGAACAGTTATTGGATGATTGAGCCTTTGATGGTGATCTTAGATATAATTGTATCACATCTTGTCAATTCTGACTTTCTTTTCTCTAAAATGACACATGCTATGCTCATGACAAAATAATCTTATGGACAGAAGAATGCTAGTTCTTTACATCATTAAGTTTCTAAAAATACATGTTTTCTAGAGAGAAAATGATAAAACTAGTACCCCTAAGTCACTTGAACTTGTTTTGCACACATGGTACAAATAATGCTACAAATCACAGCTATATACACTGTGCCTCCTTTTTCCCATTTTCCGTCTCCTTCTCTGTTTTCTCAAAAAGATATTCAGTAACAGGATTTAGGAAAACATATTTTTAATATTTGCTGCAAGGCCATGATGAAAACCTTCATTGAAATAATGCTATTTCCCACTTCTTGTGGCTCTGGAGCACAGAAGATGAGATTCTAGACCGGAAGCAAGACTGGAGGAAGACTCTTTTAAAAAATACTGAGGGGGGCCCCTGGGTGACTCAGTGGGTTAAGCCTCTGTCTTAGGCTCAGGTCATGATCTCAGGGTCCTGGGATCGAGCCCCCCATCAGGCTCTCTGCTCAGCAGGGAGCCTTCTCCCCACCCCTCTGCCTGCATCTCTGCCTACTTGTGATCTCTGTCTGTCAAATAAATAAATAAAATTTAAAAAAAATAATGATGGGGGGTGCCTGGGTGGCTCAGTGGGTTAAAGCCTCTGCCTTCGGCTCAGGTCATGATCCCGGGGTCCTGGGATCGAGCCCCACATCGGGCTCTCTGCTCAGTGGGGAGACTGCTTCCTCCTCTCTCTGTCTCTGCCTGCCTCTCTGCCTACTTATCTGTCAAATAAGTAAATAAAATCTTAAAAAAAAAATAATGATGGGGGGGCGCCTGGGTGGCTCAGTGGGTTAAAGCCTCTGCCTTAGGCTCAGGTCATGATCCCAGGGTCCTGGGATCGAGCCCCACATTGGGCTCTCTGCTCTGAAGGGAGCCTGCTTCCTCCTCTCTCTCTCTGCCTGCCTCTCTGCCTGTTTGTGACCTGTCTGTCAAGTAAATAAATAAAATCTTTAAAAAAAATAATAATGATGGTGTTTGTGATGCTCAGCTTTACAGAGGTTGTTGTTGAAGTTAATGGTTAAAAGAACTATTAATTGATGAAAATATAAAAGTAACTAAAAGATACCAAGAAGTATAAACACCCATGTTTTTATTTTGACATAATGGTTTCTAGCTTTCAAAACAATTAAAAATAAGCAAAACAAGCAAATAATCCCATCACCCTCTTCTATCCTTATACTCAGGTAGATAGAAAATGCATATACAATTAGCATTCTTTGTTTTTTGTGTATCTAGGAATTTTTTCTACTTATGAATAGAAGCAAATAATAACTCTCTGTGCCAGAAAGACACCATTCTAGGTGTTTTGTAAACATTATCTTGGTTACTCCTCATAAAACTCAGGGAGATTAAGTCTGTCATACCCATTTTATAGAGGAGGCAATGAATGCTGAGAAAAGTTAACTGCCCTAAATCACAGAACTATTAAATAGTCAAGCAAGAATTTCATCCCAAGTCCATCTGGTTCCAAATTTTGTGTATTCTTTAAAATCCTCATGTGTCTCATTTTCTGTTTCGTTCACATTTACAAATCAGTAAAGATTGCACAACATCCATAATAAATTCTCTAGGGGGCTCACTGGAGCATGGACCCTCAGGGAACTCCCCATCGCTGAGTGTTCAAGCTTTGAGTGTCCATCTGATGCAGATTTCAGCTTTGACTGGGAGTGGTTAAACCATAAGAATTTTAATGTCCCTTTAAACCCTGAAACTCTATGATTAACAACAATGCTGTACACATACAGCAGATACAGCAGGCATTCTCTGTGATGCTTTTTCTCCTATACCGTGATCCCTTGGCATGAGACTGGGGACAGTTTTTCTCCTGAAGACCTTATGTGGGTAGACATCACTCAATTTGAGTCAGATCAGAGAGACAGAAGCTCCCATTCGGAACTGAAAAAGAAGGTAGTCAATCACGGACACATGACAGTGGTTCACACAGATGTTCTGCTTTCCTCTGACTCACCCTTTGAGCTTCAGAAAGAGATAAATTTTATTTTTGATATAGTAATTGGGATACAGAAAATCGATTTTGAAGGAAAGTTTTAAGTTTAAATTTCTTTCTTTTTTAAAAAAGATTTTATTTATTTATTTGACAGAGAAAGAGATCACAAGTAGGCAGAGAGGCGGGGGGGGGGGGGGGGGCGGGACGGGGAGGGGGGGTAGGTGGGCGGCGGGAAGCAGGCTCCCTGCTGAGCAGAGAGCCCCATGCCGGGCTTGATCCCAAGACCCTGGGATCATGACCTGAGTGGAAGGCAATGGCTTAACCCACTGAGCCACCCAGGCGCCCCTTAAGTTTAAATTTCTAAGGCAAAATCATACTCTTATAAAAAGCATTGGTCAAAGAGACCCTCAATATTTTTGCAAAATTAAGAAAAAAAAAAAACATGTTTTGCTGGCTGGGGATAGTACTCTGGTTCCCTAGACAGAATAGAGCATGGTAAAAATGGAAGCATTCTCATCAACTTTCTGTCTTACTGACAAAGCTTTGGTTGGTGTTTTGGAACTTGTACAGCCCATGGGAGTAATTCTCACCATAGATTGTTTGGCTATTAACTTCCTATTTTTTATTTCACGATCTTTATTATCTTTGAGTTGTCTGAGGACAGTGGAGCTTGTTTCCGGGCTCTTATCTTTGGCAGTGAGTGAGAAAGATGATATTTTTTTTCATGTTAGAGAGTACTCAGAAAGGAAACGGGTAAACAGAACATACGTTATTATATCGGCATCTGTGGCTTAGAAAAATGTTATTCTAGAGAATATAGGTGGGATGAATGAGCTGTGTGAACGAGTACTCATTAGGAGCCAAAATTACAAAGATCCTTTGAAACAAGATATTCTTCTTTATTAATCACAGAGAAATACTTTGTGAAAAATCAGCCAATGCCTGGAGTACTCAGATTTCAATACGTTAATAGCTGACAACTTAGATTCCGCAGAAGTACCCTGGAAAAAATGAAAGGTCCCTTGGGATGGTATGGGTTAGATTATGGTCTGAAAGCCACCCTTCAGCTCCTGATTTCCATGAAATTTGCAAAAATGAGCAACTAGTACAAGATTTCTCAAAGTTACGTGATTAAAACAAAAAGGCTTTGATAGTCAAATAAGTTTGGGAGATGTTACATGATATATCCTTTCCCCTTTTAAGTGAGAATTCATTTTTAATATCATTGAATTTGCTGAGAAATCCCAAAGTTTAAAAAACTGTCTAGCTTTATGGAAGCAGGGGTCTTCTAAACTATTTGATCTTAGAAATGTCTCTTCCCAGAAGATATGTTAACATCCTCAGAACTTCCTTCTATTCCAATTGGAGAGATGCCAAATTCGTAATTTCTTTAAATGCCACAGTATCAATAGATTTTCGAAATGAAGATACACTGAAAGGTCTGTGCGTGATACCTGGTTACCAAAATTAAGGCTAATTTGATTTTAAACAGCAACAAGACAGAGGATGCCTGGTTGAGTCACATGAGTTTGAGCCCCACACCAGGTGTAGAGATTACTTAAGAAAATAATAATGATGGTGATGATGATGATAATAAAACCGAGCAGCAAGACAAGGCAGGATAAATGAGGAACATGAGAGTGCAAGACCACTGACAAGGGCCAAGTTTTGTTGGTGTTTTACTCACTCGTGAATGGTAGCATTTGATCAACTAAAACTGCCTTTGGAATGAAGGATATCCAGGAGCTTGGTGAAATTCCTGTGCCGTTGTTTATTTGCCCTGAAAGTGGGAGACACAGCAAATCGGTGTAGTCCTATGGTTCCATTTGTAGAAAAACAGAGGCTATTGCAAATCTGTCTCACGATATTTGCATTCATATATTTTAGGAAGAACATCAACTTTGTGTTTCTTTCCATTGCCACAAACAGTGCTGGAGTTTTCTTAACACTTTTATTTATTTATGTATTTACTTCCTTTTTTTAAGCTAGCAATTTCCTTTAGTTTACTATTGTTCTATATGGACATCACGTGTCATTCTAGGAGCTAGAAAAGAGACTGCAGGACTAAAGGATTGGGTTTTTAAATTTGAAAGCAAAAGAAGCAGAAGGCGTGGAAGCTGTTACTTCTGTGTTATTTTTAGGAGTATGCATTTTATCATTTTTAAGGAGCAAAATATTTTACATGAAAGCATTCATTTTAATGACTTGGATATTAATCACCGATAAGTTTTTAGCACTACTATTAATCGTAGTTTATTGATGTTCTAGCTGTACTTGTTTTCAGACTTCTGTCTCCATACCCATATGAAAAAGAACATTTCACAGTTATTACAGTCAAATTACAGTCAACTCTCAGAACAGTTTCTAAAGTTGAATAAAGGTAGGCATTTAAATCATCTGATATTTACTGTCCAAATCTGGCCTTTTCAGCTATCACAGTGCTTGGAATGTGCATTATATTTTCAGGTAAAATTTTTTTTGCTCACCCTATTGAATCTTGTTAACATTTATAGTAAAGGACAAACAATTCCTCTATCCTGATCAAATATATTGTAGCTTCCTGTATCCTTTGCATTTAGAATAAATGCCAACTTGTTTTGGTATCTATTGCCACCTTCAAATTGCATTATACAATAGAATGCAAATGTGAGTTCTTAATTAGCAGGATCTGTTTTGTTCAAAGGTACAAGAGTAGAGGGGTTTTTCACCATACTGCAGCTGTTACCTATGGAGGGAACAAATTTCACCCTACTAAGAGTTGCTGCACAAGTGCCCATGTTTTTATGGATGGATTCTTCAGTGTTTCTTTAAGTAATGCTATTTCGTAACGGATTTCACATGGAATACAGCAAAATTTACCATTGCTGCCCACTCAATTTCTGCCTCTAGGTTTTTAAAAGAGAAGAAGACGAAATTTTTAAGGACAGTAAAAAGTGGGGGTAGAGAAAAGATTCTTCATGAAAGATGCAATTATTTACCAAGGTCATAAGAAAACATGCCTATATACACAGATCTATTTAAATATTCATTGATATATTGTACATGCATCTCTATATACACGCTGTGCCCAGCAAACATTTGCATGAATGTAACCTGAAGGCAGCCTCATGAGATGACAAAAATGAAAAAATTTGAACTTATATATAAATAGATACCACAGATAATATACAAGATAGGACACTATCCACCAATAATGTCATAAATCCTTTGCGCATCGGGTTTTTTGCCTAGATTTGAGGCCTTTAAACATCAACCAATTATGGTAAATGTTTAACTGTAGGAGTTCAGGCAGACAGCCAATTTTGGTTTCAAAGCTATTGCTAGTTTTAGTTTGAAGAGTTTTTCATTTTTAAGTAAAAGCATTTCGGGGTACTGAGCAGACCCTGTGGTGGCTAGAGCCATCGGAATTTGCAGAAGTGGATTAGGCAGAACGTAGGTCCTGAAGCAGTGGGCCCTGCAGTACCACCTGAAATGTGGGAAAGAATATATACTCGCCATTTCTAACTTAGCTCTATTTACCTAAAGCCAGTTATCCCTACAGACACAAAGTAAAGAGAGAGAGTTGTTTTTCTTAGCCAAGTACCTACCAAAACAGCAAGGTTGGGGGGAGGGGAGTAAAACGACCGTTTTAGCCTTTCCCCGTTAGGAAAGCCAGGTATTGGAAACCCATACAGGACAGCCAAAGTCCCCCGCCCCACAGGTACATTTGCTTTCTTGCCAAGCCTATTAACTAAATTCCCAGACTGCACGAAATTCGTTTGAACATTAGCCTTTCTCCGGGATATTCCTACTCTCTCGTGGAAGCACTAGCAAATGGGTAGAAGAAAGGGGCCTAGACAATCCACACGCTGGATTTGCAGCCTCTGGGTATTTGAGATTGTATTGCTAAAGCCTCTTTGGTATAGACAGGAGAGTGAGGGGGCTACCGATGTGACTTTTCTTAGTCCCTTCCGTCGTCTCCTTTTCTGATTCCCCAAGGTATCCTTTAGGTCTCTTCCCTCCCAGCCCCAAAGCTCCGAACCTTGTCCCCCTTCCCTAAAGCCTCTCATTCACCAATACCCTCCCCAACCCAAGTCCCCTCCCGGTCACCACCAAAGCCCGGAGAAGTGGAACGCACACAATGCCTCCCTTATAGGGCTCGAGCTGGGAACTGGGCATGCTCAGTAGCCAAAGCAGATTTTTTTTTTTTTCTTCTTCTTCTTTGGTCGCAAGTGCGGCATCTCTCCCAGTCCCACACCTCTCTTTCCCCTATCTCTATCCCTCTCCCCCCACCCCCAGCTCTTTAAACGTCCCGCTTAACCCGTTCTACACCGAAGGCACGCAGACTTCTAAGGTGCGGGGAATTAACCCGCCTCCTCCTAAACCCACTAAATAAGTCTCACTCTGAGCTAAAGCTTCACACTTTTGCCTTAAAGCCCCCAGCCCCTCACGCGCACACAGGTAGGGAGAGTGAGGATACTACTGGATCCCAGGAAACTGGTCCCAAGAAGGCTCCATCCTGGATCGCCCGCTGCCGAAGAAGTATCCCCGGAGTCCTCTGATCTGCGGGGTGACAATTAGCCGAAGGTACTGTACTCGCTATACAAAGCCCAAGTGCGATTGTTGCCTTTGAATGTCATTGTTGTTGACTCACCCCCCTCGGTCCTGGAATTATTCAATCCCGCGGAGATTCGACGACCCTGTCTACCTCCCTTGCCCCCCTCCCCCACCTCCGACGTTTCTTTGGCTTTGCCCGGGTTCTTGGTTGCTCTCTCAAAGGAACGCCCCGGGTGTGTGTGTGTGTGTGTGTGTGTGTGTGTGTGTGTGTGTGTGTGTGTGCGTGTGCGCCTTCGTTCTTAGGGGACTGAGGGAGGAGAAAGGACTCGAGTGTGCGTGTATGTGGTGGGAGGATGGAGGTTGGCGCTTTAGCATTTGGAGACTGGGGTCTCTAGGCGCCAGGAAAGGGGTCGCTCCTCCCTAGGGGGTGTTTTAGGCATAAAGAGGGGGCGGATGCCTGGAGGAAAGTGCGCTTTCTTGGCGTGTGGGTAGAAGAGGAATCAAGTGGAGGTGTCTGGCTGGGGGACAGGGGGCCTCAGCACTGTGCGGGGGTCGAGGTTCCTGAGTTTCGGGAGGGAGGCTGCTTGTGTGCGGGGTGGTGGGGGGGCGGGGGCGGGGATTCGGCGCGTGTATGTAAAGGTGCAGCCCGTGTGCGAGGGGCTGGGTGCGCGCGCGGTGTCTGGCCGGGTGCGCGCGCGCGCGCCGCTGCCCGCCTGCTTGCCTGCGAGGACTGCCTAGTGGGTTTGACCGGCGAGCCGGCGCGGCGCAGCTCGGTCCCGGATCACGTAGAGACCATCGCGGAAACTGCAGAGCGGATCCCGGCGCGGCGGGCCCTGCGAGAGCTGCTGGGCTCCGGAGGTGAGTGAATTTCCAGCGGGGCTGCGCGAGCTGCACCGACACTCGCTGCCTCTTCCCCGCTTGGTTCGGCAGCACCAGTGTGTCTGTGCGTCTGTATCAGTGTGTGTGTGTGTGTGTGTGTGTGTGTGTGCCTGCGCGCGCGCGCGTGAAAGGGGGGCAGGTAGATAATTATTTTTAGTTTGGGTCGTGTTGGTTTGGGGCCGGCCGAGTGGCCAAAGCGATTGTAGTGGCTACCCCACCACTACCCTGCGTGCCTACCCACGGCGCGGTCGCAAGTCCCTGAGGACCAGAAGAATCCGGTGTCCTTAACAGCGCTGCCTCCGCGGGCGGCCGGGGTGGCGAGGAAAGTGTCCTGGTCTAGGGCCGCTCGGGCTGTCGGGGCCGCTGCTGCGCTGGCTTTGTTTTCTGCGCCCCACTAACAAGCACTGTAGGCGGACGTGGATCCGGGGCTCAGGGCAGTGGCCCCCGAGCCGGTGGGAGATTACGGGCACCCAGCACCACGGGGAACGCGAGAGAAGCCGGTGGCTAACTCTAAAAGCCCTGCAGAGTCGGGCAAGTGCTGGCAGCGCGACTTTGCAAGATGCCCAAATGTTGAGCTGATTTCTGGCTTGGTGAGAGCAGCACTCTGTGGCTGGCCAGTGGGGGCGGGGGGTGGCTGGGAGGGCGTAGGGGGGGTGCCTGGACCGCTGCTCTCGGCCACCGAGCCACCGGCTCACTCTGTCCGTGACAAGCGGGCCAGTGACGCCCCAGTGGCCCTCGGCCTCGTGGCCTGAGCCGGCTGTCTTTTACCCCGGAGCCACCGCACGCCCGGGTCTAGAGAGGCCGAAGGAAACTCCAATAGCTGCCCCTTGTGGGACGGGAGCGCGCTGAGAGATGTGTGCGCAGCGGAGCTGAGGGCCCCCGCGACACCCCGAGCGGTCTCCGCCTCTGCCGCCCGACCCACGAGGCCGCCGCTTGGGCCCGGGACCCGGGAGGGGGGCTTGCGCGCCGGTTCCGGGCACCGGGATGCGGCAAAACATTGCGGTACGCGCCACCGCTGGCAGACCCTCCGGCCGCGTCGCCGCCGGGCCCGAGGTAGCGCACAGGGGGCGGCAGTGACCGCGTCTCTCGGCGGAGCCCCCCGCCCCCGCCTAGGCGGGCGGACGGGCGGAGGTTTCTCTTGCCAGCTCCAGGGGAGCCACCTCGGCCCACCCCCCGCAGGCGGCTGTCCCCCGCAGGCCCGCTCCTTCCGCACGGGCGCCGAGCGCCAGGAACAGCACTCCGGTGGATGCCCGATACGCGGTAAGCCCAGCGGGGTTTGCGCGGTCCCGGCCGGCTGTGGGTGCCCAGTGTTCTGCAGGGCACAGAGATCCAGAGACGGAGAGGTAGATGGGGAGACGGGCGTTCTCGGCAGACGCGCCACTCTCGGCAGCCCGAGAGATGGCTTTTGGTATCCAACTCCTACTTTGTGGGTTTTCTTTTTCTTATTTTCCTTTTTTCCCCCGATTTCAATATGTGCACGTTTTAGTGGTACCCTGTGAACGAGAGGTTTCTTTCGCTTGCATTCAGAGCCCCCTTCCCCTCTTCCTAGCTCCCTTCCAGCTCTCCTTCCTCCTCTCACCACTACTCCATGGTCTCTTGCCCTTTTGGTCCCTCTTCCTTGGAGATCGACTCCCCCTCTCCCTCGCTTGACACTCCAGCTGCCTTCGGCTTTCTGGCTTTCTCTGTTTCACCGGAGATGCATTTGGGAACTTCCTAGCTCGTCCTTGTGGCTTTTTCCCCCCTTTGCTATTTAAAGTAGAAATTACGAGGAGGAGGGCAGCTCCTTATGCAATTTCAGATCTGCTGATGATCCTCGTTGTGTTTTTGTACTGAATTCAGGTTATTTCGGTTTTTTGTTTTCTTTTCATTTGTTTCTAGCTTGGTTGATTTTTGGCTGGGGGGTAGTAACACGAAATGATTCAACCGAACCAGAATAGCTACTGGAAACCACATCTATAGGAAGGCAAAATGATCATGTGAAATTGTGATTTTACAATGAAAGTTGTCTTGGATGATGTCATACTTGAGAATTTATGACTACTTTTTGCACTGCCAATCAAACCATCATGGTGAATGGGGGGACTGCATGTCGACAGGGCATGTGCCAGGGCGGACTGTATTCTGAACCAAACTACTTAAAATGCAAATCTTTCTGGGTGGTGGCTAAAGGATGGTGTATCTTGAGACATGGTTGGTTTTGCCACTAGCTGATTCCTCGTGGGCAAAATAAACAAAGGAGTTTTTGTGTGACACTTCTTTGTATCATTCCCTCATCATGTGTTCCTGGGTAATTTCTTTATTTAATTAATGTTTGGTGGTAACCATATTGAAATTGCAGCCAGCTTCCCATTCAAGATGGAAAAGACTCACATGGCTAAAATCGCATCAGTAAAATGCACAGAGCTTATTTCTCTTTTTAGGCTTTTCCAGGAAACGTTGCATATATTTGTACATGTGTGCGGTATTTAAGGAAATGGCTACAGTGGGTTAATTTGCTAAGCATTAAACTCCACTAGGTGATTTGTGATTTGTTTACAGACAGAGACATGGGGTGGTGATATTGGGAGGAGATGTTTGGGAAGTGATGATTTTAGGACAAACATTTGCTGTACTAAATGTATCTGGTGCTGCAGATAAAACCACTCGAAGACTGTGGTGTGTGAATTCCCCTTCCTCAGCAGCGCTAGTCTGTGGTCAAAGTGAAGGAGATGAGCATCTGAGCCAAGTGTCAGTCGTCAGACCTGGGTTCAAAACGGCACGTGAGGGAATAGACGTGGGCCAAGTAGACAGGAGACCCGGTTCTTGGGGGGGGGGGGGTAGGAAAGCTGCCTGGACATCTGCTAGGCAGCTCAAGATTTCAGGCTTCAGGTTTCTCTCCTGCTTTCAGGGACCCAAAGACAACCCCCCCCAACCCCCACCCCGGGAGAGAGGACTGTCAGGAAATTAGGTACTGTGTATTTACTTGAAATTAAAACTTGGCCATTTCCTAATCAGTTATTTTTCTAGAACATCACTGGGTCATCTGTGTTTTTTAAGGCAGACATGTGCAGGAGTGAACTCGTTTGTGGCAGCGTGCTTACCTGTGGGCTGAAGCTCAGGCAGGTCTCCTCCCAGGGCTCCTTCTACCTTGATCTTTTGACTGTCCCCTCTATAGCGACCCAGTCCCACCCATTGCCACCTTCCGTTGTACCCAGGGCTCTAACACCTTCTCTCTTCGGCCTTCTGTGGTCTGTGTTCAAGGGTGGAGTTTGATGGTTTCCAATTGTAAAGGTTTAAGCACAACTAAGCATTTTTCTCCTGTTGTTTGTTGTTTCTGCACATGTAAAAGACATATAAACTACAGGCATGGAAATAGAACTGACAACATTTCCAGTGATCATTTTTCACCTGAGTGAGAACACTTGCAGAAAAATACAAAACTAATCATTGCAGCCCCATGTTCACTATGGTATGATGTAAACGCAAGTACTTTTTCAAGTAATGATCATTGAAAAAATGTTTTCTTTTTATTTTTTAGATTATTTCTCTTTATTCAGAAGCATAAAGTTGTTTGCTGATTGCAAGAAGATGTTTCTTTGGCTCTTTCTGCTTTTGTCAGCCCTGATTTCTTCGACAAATGCAGATTCTGACATATCAGTGGAAATTTGCAATGTGTGCTCCTGCGTGTCAGTCGAGAACGTACTCTATGTCAACTGTGAGAAGGTTTCGGTCTACAGACCAAATCAGCTGAAGCCACCTTGGTCTAATTTCTATCACCTCAATTTCCAAAACAATTTTTTAAATATCCTCTATCCAAACACATTCTTGAATTTTTCACACGCAGTATCCCTGCAGCTGGGAAATAATAAACTGCAGAACATTGAGGGAGGAGCCTTTCTTGGGCTCAGTGCATTAAAGCAGTTGCACTTGAACAACAATGAATTAAAGATTCTCCGAGCTGACACTTTCCTTGGCATAGAGAACTTGGAGTATCTCCAGGCTGACTACAATTTAATCAAGTATATTGAACGTGGAGCCTTCAATAAGCTCCACAAACTGAAAGTTCTCATTCTTAATGACAATCTGATTTCATTCCTCCCTGATAATATTTTTCGATTCGCATCTTTGACCCATCTGGATATACGGGGGAACAGAATCCAGAAGCTCCCCTATATCGGAGTTCTGGAGCACATAGGCCGTGTCGTTGAACTGCAACTAGAAGATAACCCTTGGAACTGTAGCTGTGATTTGTTGCCTTTGAAAGCGTGGCTGGAGAATATGCCATATAACATTTACATAGGAGAGGCTATCTGTGAAACTCCCAGCGACTTATATGGAAGGCTTCTGAAAGAAACCAACAAACAAGAATTATGCCCCATGGGCACAGGCAGTGATTTTGATGTGCGAATCCTGCCTCCGTCTCAGCTGGAGAATGGCTACACCACTCCCAACAGTCACACCACCCAAACATCCTTACACAGGTTAGTGACCAAACCGCCGAAAACAACCAACCCGTCCAAGATCTCTGGAATCGTAGCGGGCAAGTCCCTCTCCAACCGCAATCTCAGCCAGATTGTGTCCTACCAAACGAGGGTGCCCCCTCTGACACCTTGCCCAGCACCTTGCTTTTGCAAAACACATCCTTCGGATTTGGGACTGAGCGTCAACTGCCAAGAGAAGAATATACAGTCCATGTCTGAGCTGGTCCCGAAACCCTTAAATGCCAAGAAACTGCACGTCAATGGCAACAGCATCAAAGACGTGGACGTTGCGGACTTTGCCGAGTTTGAAGGACTGGATTTGCTCCATTTAGGCAGCAATCAGATTACAGTGATCAAGGGAGACGTATTCCACAATCTCACTAATTTACGCAGGCTGTATCTCAACGGCAATCAGATTGAAAGACTCTATCCTGAGATATTTTCCGGACTTCATAACCTGCAGTATCTGTATTTGGAATACAACTTGATTAAGGAGATCCTAGCGGGCACCTTTGACTCGATGCCAAATTTGCAGTTGCTCTACTTAAACAACAATCTCCTGAAGAGCCTGCCCGTTTACATTTTTTCGGGAGCACCCCTCGCTAGACTGAACCTGAGGAACAACAAGTTCATGTACTTACCCGTCAGCGGGGTCCTCGATCAGCTGCAGTCCCTCACACAGATCGACTTGGAGGGCAACCCTTGGGACTGCACTTGTGACTTGGTGGCGTTAAAGCTGTGGCTGGAGAAGTTGAATGACGGCATTGTCGTAAAGGAACTGAAATGCGAGACTCCGGTTCAGTTTGCCAACATCGAGCTGAAGTCCCTCAAGAATGAAATCTTATGTCCCAAACTCTTAAACAAGCCATCGGCGCCGTTTACGAGCCCTGCACCTGCCATTACGTTCACCACCCCGCTGGGTCCCATTCGAAGTCCGCCCGGTGGCCCGGTGCCCCTGTCTATTCTCATCCTCAGCATCCTCGTGGTCCTCATCTTAACTGTCTTTGTTGCTTTTTGTCTTCTTGTTTTTGTGCTGCGGCGAAACAAGAAGCCCACGGTCAAGCACGAGGGCCTGGGGAACCCTGAGTGCGGCTCCGTGCATGGCCACAAGACCAACAAAAAAGACGGACTGAGCACGGAAGCCTTCATCCCGCAAACCATCGAGCAGATGAGCAAGAGCCACACCTGCGGTTTGAAAGAGTCAGAAACCGGCTTCATGTTTTCGGATCCTCCCGGACAGAAAGTCGTTATGAGAAATGTCGCCGACAAGGAGAAAGATTTACTACACGTGGATGGCAGGAAGAGACTGAGCACAATCGATGAACTGGACGAATTATTCCCGAGCAGGGATTCCAACGTGTTTATTCAGAATTTTCTGGAAGGCAAAAAGGAGTACAACAGCATAGGTGTCAGTGGCTTCGAGATCCGCTATCCAGAAAAACAACAAGACAAAAAAAACAAGAAGTCCCTGATAGGCGGCAACCACAGTAAAATTGTCGTGGAGCAGCGGAAGAGCAGCGAGTACTTTGAACTGAAGGCAAAACTCCAGAGTTCCCCTGACTACCTACAGGTCCTTGAGGAGCAGACAGCTTTGAACAAGATCTAGGTCATGTAATCTCACTTCATACAGAGGACATTTATTTAATGATGAAAGTGCCTTTTGTTGACTTCTGACTCCAAATACTATATTATCAATAGGCATAGAGGCAGGTGTTTCCGAGGCTGTCTCATTAACTGTGGCTGCAAAGATGTGTCCGGTAGAAGAGAATTTCCTTAATAGATTTTACTACATAAAACCTATACTGTGGAGTCCTGTGGGGATACTGCAAACTCAATTGCCAAAGGGATGCTTTGTATACATAACACACTGAATTTAACCTCAAGAGGCAAATCTGTTTTGTACCCCGTTGCAAAACCTCCGTCTCTTTGTGCTTTGTAAAGCAAATTCAAGAAAACTGGTACCAGTGTTTGTACCTCAGCTGGGTCCTTCATCTTGCACGTAGATCAAGTCGGTGGAACTGGAATAAATCCTTTTGATTTGTGGCATTGTAACAACTCTGTGTAAAGATTATCTGAAAAGTTAAAAAAAAAAAAAAAAGCATGCAAAGAGAGAACATTCGATAGTATTTGTAAATCGGTAAACTTTATGGCCTGCATCTTGAAACCGCTGGATTTATAATGTTAAAATTGTGCAAATATTTGTTTAAAATATACCATGCATTACGTAACTATAAAATAAATTTGAACACTTTAAGCATTACCTGTCTATACATAAAACCTAAAAGAGAAAAGTCAATGTGAGTTACATAGCGTTTGTGGTGATCTGAAGAAATACACGATGTTTATCAGAATTAAACAAGGCTCAAATTAAACTAACATTAGAGTTTGTTCTCAGTTACGTGAAATACCCGCAATCCTTAAAGGTTGTCCAAAATTAGCAAAGTGCTTACCGTGTGAGCGCACCCAAAGCTATTTTTGTAATATAATTCATATTTATGAAGTACTTTGTATACTAAATAGGAAAGTATGTACTCCTTAATATGTATTTAATATGCCTGACTTGTTTTCCTGATCACAGGGAATTTATCAATAGGTATACATTTAGACAGAAAAGAAAAATATACCAAACTGAAACTGAAGCTTCTGTGTACAGAAATATTCTGGACATTGTGATCAGGTATAATTTAAAAACGAAACAAAGAAAAAAAACCACAAAAACACAAAAATACAAAAAAAAAAAGATAAAAACCAGTTCTGTGCTATTCTTGAGAACTTAGCATATTATCTTCAGATTTGTTACCAACCGTGCATTTTAAAATAGGTTCCTTAGTTTTATAGTATCGTGTCTGGGGCAGTTGTTATTTGCCATCAGTTGTCTTGCTTTTCAGGATTCTATGAGCTTAATTCAAATAGTTTTCACTACAACTATTTAAAACAATTAATGAGTAAGGTTAATAGTTATATCTCGTATGCATCAGTATCCTGTTCTGTCATCATTCCAGCTACTATCAGATAATCCAGTAGAGCAGTGAACATCTCGGCTCCCAAAGCCACACTGTAAAATGCTTTCATTGGTCTCAGATGAGTTCACTGTGTTTGCTTGTGTCGTTAACTTCTAAGTCAAAATTGGTCAAAGAAGGACTTGATAATGGGAGACATTGGAAGATTTTTAGGAGCTCCCAGTTAGCAAAGCGACATCCTAAAACACATTACCTTCTTGGCCTGCCCACCTATGTATGTTTCGTTGTGCTCCATCTCTTATAATCGTTGTATTAATCAGTGAGTTAACCAAGAAGGTAAACATAGACATTCTTCATGAACTTCAAGTGGCAGATGTTTTGGCGCAGCTTCCAAAATGATATTATGGCTAAAGTTGTAACGTAGTCCCTTTATTAAGTACTAATTTCAGGGCTTTATAGGTTTGTTCCAGGATTAAAAAAAAAAACAACTTGGCATTCTTAGACGGTGTGCGTGTGTGTGTGTGTGCCTGTGTGTGTGTGTGTGTGTGTGTGTGTGTGTGTTTGGGTGTATATGCATACATATAGGTAATTTGGAGATTTTTTTTTAAATAGCAGAAGAAATTGTCTCCATATGTATGTGCTGGTGCTCTTAAAACTTTAACGTGTAATTTTAATTTTCATGACAATGTCTGTGAAAACTTTATATGAATATTAAAAAATATACAAATAAATACTTGCTTTCTGATCTTGAAAGAAAAGACACAAAGACGTGTGCCCAACAGCGTATTTTCATCTACAATTTCCTAAGGACTTTTAATATGCCATTACCATGCCTCCATGCATCCATGGATTAAAGGGCTCCTAATGCATACTGACAGGATAAAGACGCAAAGGCTTCAAAGAAAGTGTTTTATTTTATCCTGTCAATAAAGTATGGATTGAGGAATCTTAAGTAGACACTTAGGGGAGGAACCGGAAAGCTCTATCCATGATCTGGGGATAATAGGTCATTGGGATGATGCCTTTTATTCAGTGTGGTGATGCTTTGAAGATGTTTCAAGAGTACCTGCCACCATCTCAAACTTGCTGTAGCATATTGGCTATCTCATCCCCTTCTGCCGAAAGGTATAAATGTTCAACTTTTTCTAAAAAGGAATTTCAATGTGTGTGGTTATTTGGAGGTTTTAACTGTAAGTGAACAACAGTAACAAATCCTTGGTTAAGGCTGATCTATTTTCCTTAACTGAAGTCATTGTGCCTACATGATACAGTGTATACTGTTTTGCACCTGTCTCTCATTAGTTCTCCTTGTACCTTTTATGATGATGTAGTTAGGCCTAAGTTTTGCATTGAGTACAAGAGCAGTTAAGATACTGTACCTACATTTTGTTGGCTTCAACGACAACCTTGATGTTAGTTTAACCCCTGGAGGAGTGATCTACATGTCAGTGCAGCATGTTTGGTGGAATTTGATTCAAATCTAGAACATCCAAGAAGTGCCCACTTCTAATGTGGTCTGACACATCATGGGCTTCTTGGCATTGTATCATGTGCTTGGACTCTGTCAGAATGGTTGCAAAGAAGATTAGAGCGTATGAAATTAGTGAAGGGGTTGAGATAATATATTATGTCCGTGTAATATAAATCAAGTTTTAAAGTATTTTTTTATGAAATCAATAAAAGTGGTTCAATTCTTTCAAAGTAAATCTTTGTGTAATTTTATGAGAAAGCAGCTATTAAAATACAGTGATTCAAGTCTGTAAGGCAATTTATATTCTATATCTCGTTTTCCATTCTGAAAATGAACTGAATAAATATATTAATTAGAAAATCATTTAAGACCAGCTTTCTTTTGTTGCTTTTTGGAAGCATTTTTTTTTCTTTAAGCCATAAGGATGCATAAATTATACAGGGCATGGCCTCATGAGTAACGTCAGCAGGTATCGCAGAAATCACAGAACACATCTAGAAATGTATGGCAGTAGTAGTATTCTATAATATCTTTTGCATGATTGTACATTGACATTGTATGAAATGAGCACAGTGAGTTTTTTTTCGTTTTTGCTATTGTTGTCGCATCCAAAGAGCTGGGGAGAAAATATATTAAGAATGTATTTATAATCACTATTTTGAAATAAAGTAAAGAAAACACATTGTATTGTTTTTACCCTGATTTGATTACTAGTATTCGAAGTTACTTTATAAGATAAAAATCCAGTCATGCTATAAAAGCTAGTGTAAATCACAGAAAGAAACTTTTAATGACTTTTGTTTGCTTTTAATAACATCAAGGTCTTAGCATTTATTAAACGCCATTTTTATGAAAGTATTAATAAAATCGTTTGCTACAATGGTATTACTGAAGCCACAGTTTGTTAAATATGTTTATCTTTCCATTATCTTTCAGAGGAAATAAAGCAGTAACCAAATTGATGTTTTCACCTAGATTTGAGGGCAAGATACAGAGCTTTAGAATACTGTTTGTATTAAACATAATTGCTAAATCTCTGTTAAGGGATGCTTTCTTTTCCGACATCTTTGCCATCCGTGTTTTTGCACTGGCAGCCCATTCCCATTAATCAGCTGGGATCTGACATAATATTCAATCTTAACTGTCTATTTAAAGGCTTCTGCATGTTTCCTTATGGGAAGAGATGTAGAGAGAGGGAAAGAGAGAAAATAAAAATGAAGAGTGTTGTGGTCTTAGGTTTATACCAAGCAAGGCTGAAGAGGTGAACACTATATTCTCTGTTTCCCTCTCTCTACATCTCTTCCCAAATTCTTCGTGAGTACTGAGAAGAGGGCTTTGGGCCCCGGCCACTCAGTTATGTAGGCAAGTGGTACCAAATGAAGCCTTGGCTTCAGTTCCAGTGCTCATTCAATTAGTCACTATGGTCAGATGAGCTGAACTAAAATATCCTGTTTGTGGCTTCACTTACTGGGAATAACTAGCAACAAAGATCAAGTTCACCTGATAATTGTGAACCCTCAGTTTTGGATTTGCTGGTTATCTGTCCGTTGTTAAATTAAAAGCAAACAGGAGGTTAAATGAGTTTTAAATGACTTATTTTGGACAAAATTGCCCTTAACCTAATTTTGAATTTTGTTTCATGTTCATTTCCACTGGTTGATAAGATTGCACTTCAGAAGGGGAAATCCAGGAAGACAAACTGTGTTTTCCATCTTATATGCGCAAGCAGGGCTTCTTAAATTTTTTTAGAGATTTCGTTCAACCTGTTGTTCCAATGTCTACAGAGACAACTGCTTATAATGCTTCGAGCCAAATAATTGCTGTTGAGAATAAAAAGATTCAGATTTTTCATCAAATTCCAGTAATGACCAGATCCGTGGACTACAGTGTCCAGAACCAGGAAAGAATGACTCAGTGCTCCGTCTTAGTGTGCTTTTGTAGACACTGGCTAGATAGAAAAAGTCTAGTGATTTTATTAATATGTCAGGAATGAGAAATTGCTTGTTTAGCTTAAAAAGCTCATGAATAAGGTCTTCATAGAAATTATATAGGAGTATGTAATGAAAAAATACAAAACGTCACTTTCAGATTAGCTCTAGGAAGGAAATAGTCTTCTAAAGTTTCTGAACAACACATTTCTCTTAGTTGGCACCTTACAGATACTAGATCATGTCCTGTGTTGCTGGTTACTAACCTGAGGAAGTCATGTTGTGCAATGGATACTGCTTGGGAAAGTCTTTTCAAAATCACAGTAAGATCACTCCTCCTGGTTATGAATTGCAATGTATATTTTCATTATTGTTTCATGTAAACTGAACCATTGTAAAATTCTGGAGTTGATATTTGGTAATTTTAATGCTGTTTTCACTAATAAAAGTCTTTTCTGATAGGTCATATTTGTAGCCATTT
This sequence comes from Meles meles, assembly GCF_922984935.1. Taxonomy (NCBI): domain Eukaryota; kingdom Metazoa; phylum Chordata; class Mammalia; order Carnivora; family Mustelidae; genus Meles; species Meles meles. The sequence continues at coordinate 122,749,397 of NC_060087.1, read as the reverse complement.
AGTGTGTTTATTAGTGTGAAATCAGTAAAGCTCAACATCAAGAACAAATACAAATTATTTGCGTTTTGGCCAAAGCAATTGTTTGGTTAGTTTCTACAATAGGCCAGGTCTAAAAGAAAAACCAAACAAAAATGTAACAATAAGCCAGATCGACCTACACACACACACACACACACACACACACACACACACACACACACAGGAGTACACACAAATAGTGAACGATGCACAAAAAGAATTATTTAGTTGATATAAACACAATGTTTCTGCCTTGACTACCTAGATTTTCCAAATCAAAGTAGGTACTGGGGCCCGAGTGATAAATATCCTGCCTTTTTATTCACTTTAAATGGAAACCTGACCACTGTGTTCATATATACTAGAAATCTGGCCCAGTTTCCTCCCAGGACTTCCTTGTCACTGTCTTGATAGTCGGTTTTGATACTCCTTATTAACTTTATCATCATGGTCATCCTTCCATCCGTAAGTGTATTTAAGGTACAGTGCAATACGGAACTCCCAGGTAGCCAACCAAGGTGCAAATCACAACTATTATTCAGAGAACCATGTAGAGACATCTAGATCCAAAATAAAGGTGACGATTTGATTAGACATTATGAGAGCACGGAGGTTAAAAAGAAGAACAAGGAGGTTACAAATTACTGACCAAAGGGCTCTCTACCTAAGTTAGGATCAGGGAGGATAAGGCCGAAGGAGTATGCAGAGGAAAAAAGGGATTATTTATCAAAAAATGCTTATTTATTATTTATCAGAAAGAACTCAGAATCTGATTACTGAACAAGAACCTTGGCAACATACGTCAAATCACAGCCTTCTTTCTCCTTATTCTCCCTCTCCACTTTATTTCTTGTAAATAGATACGAAACCCAGCATGTACCACTACAACTAGTAATTTGTACGTTTTCAAGGAATTCACTGGTCAATTAAAACAACGGGTTACCTTTTCAGCTCCTGTGGAATTGTTTCCCAGGCTGACTGACATCTCGGGCTGACTGTCAGGGCCTCCCGGTAGAGCTCTAGCTGTGAAAGAACAATAGGCAGTGTTTGTGCTTAGTAAGAATAGGAAGTGAACCATACTAGTACATATAATGAATTTGGATACAGAGCGAGAGAAATCGATACAAACATTTGGGTTCCTAATCCCATGATAAAAAGCTGCTAAGCCTTTTGGTTTGTTTTCAGAAATTGTATTTCAATACAAATCACCAAGTGCTCATTCCAAAAGCCATTTCCTGCAAGAACCCCCGGGATGCCGTGTCTCTGCCATGGGTCTCCTTGTTCCATAGCAGGGCTGTGTCGCCTTTGCCAAGGCCTCCCTGCTGGAAATTCTTCTCTCCTGCTGCTATGAACAGCCAACATCATCTATGGCACAGGCTAGCTCAGGGAGCTTTTCTTGCTTTCTTTTTCCCACTGCTGTTCGGTTGTTAGTGACAGGACACACGAAAAAATCTAGGATTCTATGTGCAAGCATGTATTTGCCATTGTAGTATTACCACATCTAAAGACGTTATTTATTTATTTGACAGAGAGAGAGAGAGAGATCACAAGTAGGCAGAGAGGCAGGCAGAGAGAGAGGGGGAAGCAGGCTCCCCGCTGAGCAGAGAGCCCGATGCGGGGCTCCATGTGGGGCTCGATGCGGGGCTCGATGCTGGGCTCAATGCTGGGCTCGATGCTGGGCTCAATGCTGGGCTCGATCCCAGGACCCTGAGATCATGACCTGAGCCAAAGGCAGAGGCTTAACCCACTGAGCCACCCAGGAGCCCCATAGAATTACCACATCTAGAGAGCATTTCAACTGAATGCATATTCCACGTGGCCATCTTTGTTTTTATTTACCAGCCACCTTCCAGCCCACAACAGCTACCAGTTCTTTTATGCCTGGCTCTCCTTCCAAGTGGAAAGTAATTCCATCCTGGAAACTCACCGTTTATTTATAGAAAGAGTCATCACACTTCTATCTGCTCATTTCCTTCTAGAACTTCCAGAAATATAGAAAATTTAGTACAGTAAGTGATTGATTTAAGAGAAAGTCGTGTTGACACAAAAATAATTATAAGAAGGAGTGTGGGGGCGCCTGGGTGGCTCAGTGCGTTAAGCTTCTGCCTTCGGCTCAGGTCATGATCTCAGGGTCCTGGGATCGAGCCCCGCATTGGGCCCTCTGCTTGGCAGGGAGCCTGCTTCGTCCTCTCTCTCTCTCTCTCTCTCTGCCTACTTGTGATCTCTCTCTGTCAAATAAATAAATAAAATATATATACTTTTTAAAAGACGGAGTGTGTTATGGGGGGAGGGCGGGGGAAGAAACCAGCTTTAGAAAGATGTTTCTTGTGTTTTGGATCTCCTTGCCATGCGTTCGGAGGGCAGCACTTGAACTCCTGAGTGTGACTCCCCGAGAAATCAGCTTGCACTCTGGAGCCCCTGCGAAAACTAAAGAAGTTCATTATTGCTGACATGTGGGCAGGTTTGCCATGCGTTGCCGTAAACATGGCTGTTATTTTCTCCTTGCACTATTTCAGAAAATAGTCATTTGCTCAGATTTGGCACAGCTGCTGAAATGCTGCTGTATCAATTCTCACCGTGAAAATCCACAAAGCATTTTTTTTTTCTATATGTAACTAGGCAGTCACACAGAAATGTGTATTGGAAACCGGATAAAACCATCAGGATTAAGAAGGGAGCTAGCCTGTCCTTAGGAAAAGAGGGCTTTTCAGAGAACCAGAACGCAGGCATTTTATTAAAATTACATCAAGGTAGAGCACCTTCCTTTGAACATGTCAGCTTTTTTTTTTGTAGGCTTTGATACGTGCGTTATGGGGGAAGTAGGACTCAGTTCTGGAACAGTATTTCCATTCTCTGCACAGTCATCCTGGTTGCTTAGATGCGGCTGCAGTGTAGAATGTGTGAGCACTAACTGGGTTATTTAATCTCAAATGCGTATCTGATTTCAGCAGCTCATTTGACTATAAGCATAATGAAGAAGGCCAGTTGCTGACCTAACAGAGTGGTCTTACAGTAGAATTAAATGGTCTTTATTCCATCTTAAAGGTTGTCGGAACAGGGGTAAACCAAGAGCCTGTTGATAAATAGTCACCCCCAACGTTTAAAAACCATCACAGGAAGCTGGGAGTATACATACTCCTTGAATTTGCAAATCAGATCATTTCATCCCTATTCCTTTTCTTCCAAAAGAAAGGCTAGAGAGGGAAGGTGACTTGCCCAAAGCCAAGTAACATATTAAGACCAATCTGGTCTACAACCTGTTTCTCCTGACTCACAGGATAATGCTATTTCCATTACACTGTTCTATTTGGAAGTTCCAAAGAGGAGAATAAGGATCTGTGGGAGAGGCTGTAGGGAGACATTCCAATGTAGCATAAGGACATTCTCCATAAGGTTTTCTAGCAGCCCATGACTGGAATGAGCTAGATTTCAAAATACAGACTTCTTTATCCATACAAGTAGCCGGAGCGAGAACCGTTTTGACAAGGAGGATGGATGTTATCCAAGAAAATGTATTTGAATGCAAGCTTGGACTAGTTGTTTCTTTGAGGACACTTCTAGGATCCTAGGATTCTCTGGTTTATCCACTAAAGTCATTGATCAAGAGAGTCAAAACTTCCAAATAGTCTATTTTGTCTCAGACATTCAAATCTTCGATCTATAGTAGCTTAATTACTAATAGATGATATCCACTGGATTTTAGAATAACAAATCAATGACCCCAAATACCAGTTAGACATGAAGCATCATTTTGGAAGAGACATAAGTTGCCTTCTGATTTTTAGTGTTTTCATTTTGCGTCAGCATTCCACAAAGAATAGTCTCTGATGTTCACTTTTCTCACAAAGGAAAAAACAACTCCCTTTGTACATCGCACTGAAGATGGCACTCTAGTAACAACCTCACACCAGCAACGGTAAGATGAGCTTATATTTATATTTATATTTATATTTATATTTAGTATTTCAGTCCTACAGTTTCAATTTTGAGGTTCTTTCTTGAGCTTGGCAAATGGAATCAAAGGTTAGTTTATTGTTACATCACCCTCTCTAATTAGAGTTGGGTCTGTTTTTTTATCATTTACCCTCAATTAGATAGAATTGAAAAGCATTCCAAAGAATTTTAATTCAGGTTATATACCTCAACAGACTCCATTAAGAATAGTAATCACAAATTATCTAAATTACCAAAAAAATACTCAGAAATATTTATTTGAATTTCATTCCATAGAGACAAAGTTTTCTTTAAAAAAAAAAAGGAGGAAAGGAAAGAAGGTTAAAAAAATAAAACCTTCAAACCTCAAAGGTACTAGTTAACAATTCATTCAAAATTAGCGGTTTTACATTTTAGAGTCATACTTCACTTCTAAACAGCCACAGTGTTAAATGTATAAATAACCTCTGCCTAATTAATGTTTAAGTAGAAAAGACTAGAAGGAATCAAAATATTTCGTTTGATTTGTTGCTGATATGTGACAAATCACATTGACCCTCTGGCCTCTCCTCTCTCTTCATGTACAAGCCCACCCCCACCCTGCCGTACCCCCACTTTGGCCTGCCTGCTGCCTGGGCAGCCCTGTTCAAACACCCTTTCTTGTGACAGTGGCCAAGTGCTCCCCACTCCCATCAAAACTCCAATTCTGTTTGATGTTTTTCTTTCTACCTGATTCACGTCCAAACACCAAATTCACGCTGCAGCTAATTCACAAGTACATGAGTATGTTCATACTCTCAGGGGTATTTTAAGAGAGGATATTGAGAAGGAGAGGAGGAGACCACGTTCATTGGACGAATGGTGGCATTTCAGGCCTGGACAAACACTTTCTTTGTAGTCTTCAGTCGTATCACGGGTAATGCTCATGTAGCTCAAACTGAAACTGGCAGACTGACTTAAACCCGCTCTCCTAAAGACCCATGTCTGTCCCCTAAATGGCTTGCATTCATTTGACCTTGTTCGTACTGGAGTGGGGAGAAGGTTGGGGGGCGGAGAGGGAGTTAGTGGCAGCTGTCCTGTGGAAAGGACATTTCAATGAAAGGCCTAAAGGGTGAGTTCAAATTAGGTGTTCCAGAGTGGGGTTGGGGCAGAGCATTTGAAACTGAGGGAGCAACAGGGGCCAAGCCCCCAATGTGGGAATTAGCTCATTACGTGGCGCTGGTGAGGCAGGCAGAGAGACTAGACCGGGGGTATTGGGCAGAGGGCCAGAGAGCAGATCCTTGAGGCTTTGTGGGCCGCCTGGTCTTTGCTATAAGGAGCCCCTCTGCTGTTGTGGCCGGAAGTAGCTGTAGACAATAAGTAAACAAATGGGTAAGGAAATAGGTGGTCAGGGCGGACTGGCCCGCGGGGCGACTCCCAGGCTAAATTGTGAAAGGCCTGGGAGGATTCTGACTACCAGGTGTTTGGGGAAGTAAATGAGCATTTATAAAGCGTTGAGGTGGCACAATTAGGTTTACCTAGGACAGCCTGCTGCTCGCTGCTTTCTTGAGGCTGTACTATGGGGAATGAAGATTCTACAGGCCTTACCCCTAGACTGGAGTATGTGAGTCAAGGGTGACAGAGAAGTCAAGGAAGATTCTCCGAGTCCTCTGTCCTGAGCAGCTGGGTCGAAGAAAATGCCTTTCTCCGAGATGAGGACCTCTAGGGTAGTTGGAAATGTCTGGAAGCCTTCAAGTTGTCAGGTAAAAGGGTGCCTTTGTCCAGAACAGGAGCTCTGATGAGCAGCTTAGGCTAGAGACAGAATTGACCCTGAAGGTCACAGAAGGAGGTCACAGAATGAAAACACAAGGCCCAGCAACGACAGCAGCGGGTTCGAGCTTCGGTTTTCAGTGCGGTCCGGGCATCAGCGGTATCGAAAGCATCCGAGGTGCTTGTTAAACTTAAGCCCTCAGACCCCTTCTGAACCAGAATACCTGTGGGCAGCCCAAAGAATGTGCATTTTAGGCTTTCCAGGCTATTCTTTTATTTTAAATTGTAAGAATCTCTGCTGTGGATGTAACTCAGAGGAGAAAGCACCTGCACGAGAGAGAGAGAAATCGGGACCAGACCGTTAGAAGGAAAGCCAGGAGGTCCTGGGGGACTGGGAGCAAAGAGAAGAACGTTTCGGGAAGGAGGGGGTGACCGACCGTGTCCAGTGTTGCTGAGAGAAATCAGTGCCATCTCACCAGGATCCTCTGGTACCAGCCACGCTTGGACTGCATCCAAGACAGATGTCAGAGCAGCTGTGGGACCCCATGCCCTAACAGAACACGGGATCCACAGAGGGAGATGCTCTGAGAAATGAGACCAGAATTGGGACCGGAAGACTGAGAGAAGAGGTAGAAAAGATCAGTGCCGAGAAGACTTGAGGATTCCTGAGGAAAGGTGTATGGAAGGTGCAAGGCGGGCAGCCAGGTCCTATCCGGGGCAGGAGGACTCAGCCCCAGAGGGCATCAGAGGTGGGCTGTCATGGAAGGCCCGCAGCATTTCCGAGGGGCTTCATGCCCAGTGGTGCTGCCCACCAGGGATGAGGAACAAATAGGGGAATCTTAGCCTTCCAGCTCTTTGCTGGGGACTTTGAATGAGAGCGAATGCGGACAAGAAAATTCCACCCCCACCCCCACACCAGGGCAGCATATCCTCAATACATTCAAGTTCATGCACTTCCACGGAGTCCCTATTCTATGTCTTCTCTGGGTTGAGTGCTGAGGGGTGCGGAATAGTGGACCACATCACAGCCCCATAGAGACCACAGCCTAGTAGAGGAGGCAGATGTGAACCTGACCGGCGAGAACCCCACGCCCTCACTGCTGTAACACAAGGACAATGGGCTGCAGGAACAGGTGTCAGCCATGCGGAGCAAAGAAGGTATCCTTTGGCCTTACCTTTGGATGATGGATTGAATTTTGATAGGTGGAGAGGGAAGTCCCAGATGAGAGCACAATTTGTGTAAAGGCAGGGAGGGACAGGAGAGCCTGGTGTTCTCAAGGTGCTGGATGGTTCCCGAGGGTCATCTCTATCTGCTTACTTGCCACCCTTGCTCCGACCGCTTCCCCACACCCAGTTCCTTCTGGCATTGTTTACTCTTTGCCTTCTCTCTCTTGCAAAGCCTCCCCTGTCTTTATTGCAGTTACTTCTTTTCCCCCCACATGCCATAATTATTTGCCCCCAATTCTCCAATAAATGAACCTAAGAATGAGCAATTCCGCAGGCCAGGTGCTGAGGTATCTGCTTGGAAAGTCAAAGGAGAACAAGACCCCCTCCTTCCTTCAAGGATCTCGCCACTCGGTTCATTCCAGGAACGTTTCCCTTAACGCAGAAGTCTGGCATTGTTTAGGCAAAGCTCTCACTCTGTAGTGATAACTACAGAATTATTCCACCATGCACTGGCCTGTGTTCCTGGCTGTTTATCTCCAATCTGAATTAGAAAGGACTGAAGCCAAGGTGTTTTCTCAATCAGGTGCAAGAGTGTGTGCTTCTTCTAGCTCAGCAAAGCCCTTGAGGGAGTCTGGAGTTATTGTTTCTGAGACCTTGAAAGCTGGGCCGGCAGTTGTGTTACTCCTACTTGTATTGGTGGGTGTACGCCGCTGAGCTCAAATGAAGCTTTTGTTGCTGGGGCTTGTGTTGTTCTAATTCTTTTCAGGCATCTCAGGGATGAAAGAATTAAGTACTGCAGATGTGAAAAAACAGCTCTCAACTAGTCCAGTCCGGACAAAGTCTCTGCACCCTCCTAGCAATTTCCACATGAGGTCTTTCTGTTTTCTGGTTGGCCCTCGCAGCTGCTTTTAGGTGATAGGGAGGGTGTCGTTTCTTTTCTCTCTTTGCCTCCCTTTCCTGTTTTTTCTCTTTCTCTATAAAGAAGAGTCCGTCTTCTTTTTCTTTTGTGTGTGTGTCTGCTCTGCATTTGAGGAACGAGGGTCTTGGTGAGCTGCTACCTTTCTGTAACAGAGCTCATACTTGGAGTGTGGACCTGTTCATCTTAGAAATAAAGCAACAGGCTGGATGAAATATTAACAGAGTGAAGAGAAGGAGCCTATTCGCTCGAACTTGAAACTGAGTTTCCATTTTGGCCTCTATGGTACCAAAATAAAACAGGCCCAAAAAAAAAAGACCCAACCATCCTTACTAAGGAAAATCAGTATCTACCCCACCATTCTTTCCATGGTACTTCTGTTCCTAAGGTTGATTTTGTCCCATGGGAAGTGGATTTAGGGAGGAGGCGTCTCTACAGACAATTCCCTACTCCATGAGGATGCGGCAAAGAAAGGCAGGAACCCCAGTCTTGAACGCAGAATGGAAAGGAGGCAGCCTAGTTTAGGATCTCAGGCTATAATGACATATAGGGGAGGAGGCTTTGGATACATTTGTTGAAGCTCCATGATTTCACTCTTCTGAAGTTCTAGGTCTTTCTTCCTTCCTTCCTTCTTTCTTCTTTCCTTCCTTCCTCCCTCCCTCTCTTTTTTCTTTCCTTCTTTCATTTATTCTTTCTTTTTCTTCCTCTCTTTTTCTCTCTCTCTTTCTTTCTCTCTCTACGTTGGAAGAAGTCACATGATAAAGAATATAGCAATTATTTCTCCTTCTTTCTTCTTTCCTTCCTTCCTCCCTCCCTCTCTTTTTTCTTTCCTTCTTTCATTTTTCAATGTGAAAAAGTGTCCCATCGTTTGTCATGTTATGGTCAGCCATGCCGTCCTCCCTTCTTAACTTCCTTGTAGATGTACACTTTCCTGCCACTAATGGCAACACTCAAAATTATTTTATAGTCATGATGATCTCCTACATAGCAGCCCAGGATAAGGGCCGCAGACTTTTCAGAGCAGGTAGAGAGATGAAGTCCAATAGCTTTTTCCAGCCTTGAGCATCATTACCCACTTGCACAGCAAAAATTGAGACATTTCACAGGGCACTGGATTTAGTTTTTCCTCACAGAGGAAACGTCAGAAAAGAGGAGCAAAATTAATTTGGAAAGAGACTGCCTATGAATGAATTGAATTAAACAGAGTCAAAGGACTCCTCGTCCTAGGAAAGCTGAATAAAAATTTTAAAAGAGGACCTTTCCTGAGTTGTGTTTTCATTCAAAAAATGGAACTGGACTTTTTCTCCTCTCACCTTCCACACTTCTGCCCTCAACTGCCATATAAATACACTAAACAATGCTTCAGGCTTTTCTTTGTGACCTAATATGTTCAGACACATTGCTTGTTTGTTTCAGTTTTCTTTTAGGTTTCACTATTGAACACGTACAGTCTGGCTCCAGTCATCTGCCCGACAGAAATCTCCCCGAATGTGGGCCTAGAAGACAACGATAGAACACTCGAAAGGTCAAGAGTGGCTAATGCTTTTCACCATCTGGTGATGTATCCGTTTTTTGGTTTTTTCCTTCTTGCTGTCTCTCCAGAGGAGTGCTGCTGAAAAAACAAGTGATTAAGTACACTAAACTGTCCAGTTCAAGGGAATTCCAGCATATCAACGAGGCTAATAAGTTCTTGGCAAGTTCCCATGCCTGAGCAAAATAAACAATTTTATCAGCACTGGCGGTTCAAGGTGGGAAAAAATATCAGCAAATGTAGAAAAGCCTGATCTGTTGGGATACTCTACAAAAAATATAGAGCTCTGGCACCAAGGATTCTAGAAACTACAACAATTAAAATGCTATAGCACTGGCATAAAGATAGATACTGTTTTAATTGTTGTAGCTTTGAAATATATTTTGAAATAAGGAATTGTGATGCTTCCAGCTTTCTCGAGATTGTTTTGGCATTTGGGGTCCTTTGTGCTGTATGAATTTTAGGATTGGTTTTTCTATTTCTGTAGAAAATACCACTGAGATTTTGACAGGGATTGCATTAAATTCATAGATTGCTTTGAGTAGTATGGACAATTTTAAAATATTAATTCTTCCGATTGAACACAAGACACAAGATAGATTTCCATCTGCTTGTGTTTTTTAAAATTTCTTTCTTCAGTGCTTTGTCATTTCCAGCATACAAGTCTTTTTATCTTCTTGACTAAATTTACTCCTGAGTATTTTATTCCTTTTGATGCTATGACGGATGGGATCATTTTCCAATTTCCTTTTCAAATAGTTCATCATTAGTATATAGAAATGTGAATTTTTGTATGTTGATTGCGTATCCTGCAACTTTACTGAAAATGTTGATTAGTTCTAACAATTTTTTTTTTGGTGGATTCTTTAGGGTTTTCAATAAATAAGATCATGTGATCTGCAAACAGACACCGTTCCTTCTTCCTTTCCTATTTGGATGCCTTTTATTTCTTTTTAGTTGTTCTGGCTAGGACTTCCAGTACTATGTCAAATGGAAGTGGCCATAGTATGAGAGGGCATACTTTCCTCGTTCCTGAGCTTCGTCGAAAAACTTCCAGCTTTTCACTATTAAATATGATATTAGCTGTGGACCTGTTATATATGGTTTTATTGTGTTGAAGTGGTTTCCTTCTATTCCTACTTCATTGAGAGTTTTTGTCATGGAAGTTTGTTAAGTTTAATCGGGTGCTTTTTCTACATCCGTTGAGATGATCATGTGATTTTTATCCTTCATCCTTGTTAATGTGGTTTATCACATTAATTGACTTTCATGTGCTGAGCCATCTTTGTATCCTTGGAATAAATCGCACTTGGTCACAGTGTATATGACCTTTTAACGTGCTGTTGAATTCAGTTTGATAGTATTACAAAGGAATTTTAAACTAAGTGTTTAATTTCAAAAATATACCAGTATTTTAAATATTTAAAAAGATTAACAATGAGTGGTGCCTGGGTGGCTCAGTCAGTTGGGTGTCTGACTCTTGGTTTCAGCTCAGGTCATGATCTCAGGGTCATGGGATCCAGCCCCACGTCATCGGGCTCAGCACTCAGTGGGAAATCTGCTGGAGATTTCTCTCTCTCCCTCTCCCTCTATCCCTCCCCCACTCCAGCATGCACATGCATTCTCTCTCTCTCAAATAAATAAATAAATCTTTAAAAAATCGAGAGAGATTAGGGATGTCTAGGTGGCTCAGTTGGTTAAGTGTCTGCCTTCAGCTCAGATCATGATCCCAGGGTCCTGGGATTGAGCCCTGCATCAGGCTCCCTGCTCAGCGGGGAGCCTGCTTCTCCCTCTCCCTCTGCCTTTCTCCCCAGCTCATGTTCTCACTCTTCTTTCTTTCTCCCTGTCTCTCTCAAAGAAATAAATAAATAATCTTTTAAAAATTAAAAAATAAATAAAAATTTTAAAAGATTAACAATGAAAATGAGGTTTCTTATCTCTGAACCACAGGCTCTCTGAGGGTCAGGGATAAGAAGGCTACGAAAGCAGAAAGAAACAGATGACAACTCTGGTTCTTACTCCTCTATTAATTACCTCCCCGAACTCAGTGAGTCCTGTCCCCTTTCTCATTCTCAACCTCCTATCGAATGAGGGTATTAGTTTATTTAATTTTATTCTAAAAAGCTAGTTGCTTTTATAGTTATCAATCAATGAAAAGTAATCCAGGCAACAGATAAAAACAAAACAAAACAAACAAACAAAACCAAAGAGATGTCTCGGACCCAGAGCAACTCTCTATTCAGAGACTCATCGCCCACACCCACCCACAGTCAACTGCTGCTAACAGTTTCTTGGATATCTTTCCTGGACTTTTTTTAGTCACATCCAGGCGTATGTACATATTTTCTTTAATGTTTTCTTCCAGTGGAAGAACACAGAGGCATCCACATAGCAAGAGGCAGAAAAGCATAAGTTTACAGCAGGGTTCTATCACATACCAGCTGTTTGAACATGGCCCTGCCACTCAACCTTCTGTGTATCTCCAGTCCCTCATCTATACTGTTGGGACAATACAAGAGCCTACCTCATAGTGTTGGATGTAAAAACTAAGTGAATTTATAAATAAAGGGCCAGTTCCAGTCACTCAGTAAGTAATCATGAAATGGGAGTTAGTCTACCCCTTATTTATTTCTTTGCATCTAATGTGTATAGAGCATCTTGCACCATCAACAGCTTCCTTATCTACCACCATTCTTTTTCATGCCCTTAACATTACTGGAACCAAAATTTATACAACCAGTCATCAGCTGATGAACTTTGAGGTAGTTTCCAGGTTTTTGCTGTTAAAAACATTACTGCAGGGAAATTCTTCGCACATGCTACATTTGCACACACATGTGAATGTATCGTTAGGATAATTTTTGAGAAGAGGAATTGCTAGGTTTAAGTGGATATACACTTAAAATTTACTAGGCATTACAAATCAACATCATATGAGAGTGTTTCCCCACACCAAAAAAAACTTCATGAACTATTAATTTTGCCTCCTATATTTACCATACCAATATGTGAAAAATAGTATCTCATTACTGTTTTAATTTGCATATCTTTAATTATGATTAAAGTTAAGCATCCTTTCCTATGTTTATAAGCTATTTATACTTCACGTATATTAACTGCCTGTTTGTGTTCTTGACTATTGAGTGGTTTTTAAAGCTGATTATCACTTTAAAAATTATCTTAAATCAATCCTATTGTATGGAAGTTTCTAGAATCTTATGTCAAACTAAAAAAAAAAAAAAAACCCTCCTGACTCACCCATTCTACAGAGGAGAAAAACAAGTCTCTCAGAATTTAAATTACTCACATAGTATTAGAGCTAGGTAATGACAGAGCTGGAATTTTAACACCTCCCTTTTTTCTTTCTTTTTCTTTTTCTATTGGGAGCAGCTGCACTGCTTTTTATTTTTTTTTCTTCTTTTTTGTTTACTTCTTTTCAGTTTTCCAAGATTCATTGTTTATGCACCACACCCAGTGCTCCATGTAATCCATGCCCTCCTTAATACCCACCACCAGGCTCACCCAACCCCCCATCCCCCCTCTCCTCCAAAACACTCAGTTTGTTTCTCAGAGTCCACAGTCTCTCCTGTTTGTCTCTCCCTCCAATTTCCCCCAACTCACTTCTCTTCTCCATCTCCCCGTGTCTTCCGTGTTATTCCTTATGCTCCATAAGTAAGTGAAACCGTATGATAATTGACTCTCTCTGCTTGACTTATTTCACTCAGCATAATCGCCCCCAGTCCTGTCCATGTTGCTACAAAAGTTGGGTATTCATCCTTTCTGATGGAGGCACAATACTCCATAGTGTATATGGACCACAACTTCCTTATCCATTCGTCCGTTGAAAGGCATCTTGGCTCTTTCCACAATTTGGCGACTGTGGCCATTGCTGTTATGAACATTGGGGCACAGATGGCCCTTCTTTTCACTGCATCTGTATCTTTGGGGTAAATACCCAGTAGTGCAATTGCAGGGTCACAGGGAAACTCTATATTTACTTTTTTAAGGAATCTCTACACTGTTTTCCAGAGTGGCTGCACCAACTTGCATTCCCACCAACAGTGGAAGAGGGTTCCCCTTTCTCCACATCCTCTCCAACACACGTTGTTTCCTGTCTTGTTAACAACACATGTTGTTTACTGTCTCGTTACTTTTGGCCATTCTAACTGGAGCACTGCTTTTTAAATAACACCACTTTTCATCTTTGCTTTGCTAATATATAGGCACAACCATAATTGTCTCCCTACCACACTCTTTGCTTCACTGTAAGGCAACCGTATGCTTCAGTATGTGGAATGTCCTATTGACTTGGCTTTCTTATAAACGTATAGTGTCAATGAGTAAGTAATCCCACTGCTGTCACCACTAAATGTTTGCAAGAAAAGTCTTTTCCAACCAGAACACACTGGTTGGAATAGCACCCCCAGCACCTTCCCACAAGTCCCACAAAGTTTATTTTATGTCATTGTTTCTTCATCTATCATGTCTTCTTGAGAGATTAAAATGCTCACATTATATTTCATTTCTTGGTGTTCTGATAATAACACATTAGGGAATAATAAGGTTAGGGGAATTGTTTTTATTAAAACAATATTTATTGGGATGTTAATTTCAGACCGAATCTGTACAGGTCAGGCAAATCTGGAGGGAAAGCACTGAGGAAAGGAGGAGATTTGTATATGGGACAAGGTGCGTAGGGGTGAGTACAAGACAGAATTTCCTTCCCTCAGTATTGAAGTTAAGCACTTTGCATTCTCATCTGTAAAAAGAAGGAATCCTATTATTGGAGTGCTTATCGTGTTCCAGGCACTGTGCTGAGCTTTTCATAGGCATTATCTCATTTACTTCTCACAATGCTTTGCGAGATGAGTATCACTCTGTATATGAAAAAAATTATGTTTAAAAAGTCTAAAGAGTGCCCGAAGTCAAATAATTAGTAATTGGTAGAGCCAAGATTGAAGCCCAGGACTTCTGACATTAAACTTCACATGTGTTCTACCGTATTATGTTGTCTCCAGATATAAACCATATGGCCTGAAGTTAAGGTTATAAGACAGATAGAAGACAATTGCTGATCCATGTGTGAACAATTAGAGATGTCAGAAATGGAATTATTAGCCTCCGATTTTAGTGAGTTCCTGCTAGAGAGTTGGATAGAACATTCATGCATCAGATAATGCCCTACATCACTATTTTTCAAAAATTGTTCCACAGAACACTGATTCTTCAAGCTAAAGGGTGATTTAAAAAAATAGATTCTATGCTCAAATAATTTTGGAAAATGTTGATTTTATTAAACAGGTTTATTTGCTGCAGTACTACTCAGAGTGTTTATTGTGCTAATGTGCATTTTAAAACTCTAAGACATGTGATGGAATGTTCTGTGTTTCCCAGTCTAATTTAACTTGGAATTCCCTTTTTAAAGATCTCATGTGCCTTGGAACACACTTTGGGGAATCTTGACTAATTGGAATCTCAAGTCCCTTCTTAACTCTAAATATATGTATGATTTCATGATTCTGTTAGTGGCCATGAAGACCCAAGGGAAGGCTACTATGTATATGCACCCTTATCCTATGTTTTTGGCTTAATTAATCTTTAAGCGGTCTACTGTATAAGTTCTTCACTGAGCTCAAGGTGGTATTTTCTGTAAAATTTTTGGCAGGATTATAGGTAGTTCAAACATTAGGTAGAAGTTTGAACTGGATCACAGGTTCCCAAATCTAACTGCACATCAGACTCAACTACGGTATTTGTTATAAATATAAATTTCTGGACCTAATTCCCAGAAATTCTGATTCTATATTTTGAGGGAAGGCTCTAGAAACCATTTTTAACAAGTGCTCCAGTTGTTCTGAACTATATGTTTGGTCCATGGTGAACATTTAGAAAGAGCCTAAGATATAGAATGAAGAGAGGCTATGGGGATTCTACAGAGAGGTTATCAAACTTGTCCGTGTACCAGTTTCAAGAGTTTTACCCAAAACCTTGGAAACCCAAGAAGTGGTGCTTGTGAATGTCTCCTTATGAAATACTTTACAAATGACTCTAATATTGCTGTCCTCAGGGACCACTGCTTTAAATGACTTCTAACCAATAATGATAGCCTTTGATTTTATGACTGTGACATGTCCTTACTACATGAAGAGAAACACGGTGTCCAAGATGAGGCCTGTTAATAATCTCAACTTGATGCTGCGCTGTCAAAACAAGAACTGGGTAGGACACTGTGCTCAGATATGACCATCACTCTAAGAGGAAGCAGAGACAAACTGGAACAAGGTCAGAGGGGAGAGACTGCCAATATGGATTGGATATATAACATAAGTAAAAAATAAAGATTTCACACTGGCCATGAAGACCCAAGAGAGGGTTGAGATCGATCAATCGATCGATCGATCAATCCTGTATATATAGGGTTGAGATATATACACACACACACACATACACACACACTTATTCTATGTTCTTGGTCTAAGTTGTAGGTGTTCTGTTGTATAAGTTCCTTTTTTGTCACTGGGACTTTGAAGTTATTTATTACTCTAACATAACTTACCCCATCCTGGCTGATACAGCTGTAAGAGAAGAGTCAGAGCTGAACCTGGTCTATTCTACTTCTAAAATCTGTTCTGTTTGGTAATTCAAGCCCTCCCAGATGGCCGGTATAAGTTATATAGCAACGAAAAAGTATCTCATTAGTTCATTCATGCAAATATTGAATAATCCCTTGTGGGAACTATTATAGATGGGATTGGTAAGTCAAATAGCTTAATGGTCTCTTCCAGTGCTGGTAGTCCATGATTGCCTGATTCTGTGACAAGCTGTGAGAACCCAGGCCTAAAACTAGTGCACGTGCATGCACTAGTTTTAGGCTTGTGAGAGAGATCACAAGTAGGCAGAGAGGCAGGCAGAGACAGAGGGGGAAGCAGGCTCCCTGCTGAGCAGAGAGCCTGATGTGGGGCTCGATCCCAGGACCCTGAGATCATGACCTGAGCTGAAGGCAGAGGCTTTAACCCTCTGAGCCACCCAGGTGCCCTCAATTGGTCTTTTTAAGGAAACAGAGGTTCTGCTTCCCAAATAGCTATGAAATTTGGCAACATGTCACAATGACCCAACTATTGGCTTTTATTCCTGATGACTTCCTTAAGGAAAAAAAGCATTTGCATTTTAGCTTTGTCTATTCTGGCACAGAATACATTTTTACATTTATTTATAATCCAGGGGGTTGTACCTTCCTATAGATTCTCCAAGGTCAGTGCTATCCCAAAATACAACTTCTCCATTTGACGTCATAATAGAGATGTGGAAAAATCTCTGGCTTAAGACCTCCTCATCACTATCATGACTTCTGTGTCATCACTGAGGAAGACATCATTTTAGGTCTCACTTTACTGGAGCTAAAATGTGATGAAAATCAGTAAATAGATTTATCAGATTCTTACTGATGAAGTTCTAGAACCTAGGTGAGGTTCAGTGGGGTGAGGTCCGAAGCCGATGACCAAGAAAGAATTCTTGAGACATCTTTGGTGCAAAATGGTGGTTTATTAAAGCACGGGGACAAGACCCGTGGGCAGGAAGAGCTGCTGCCCCGTTATCCTGAGGAGTGGCTGATTATATACACAGGAGCTGGGTAGGTGAGAACAAAGTGGGTGATGTTAGTCTCTAAGGAATTTTGGAAGCAAGGTCTCCAGGACCTTGAGGGGCTAACTATTGTTGGGAGAAAGGTTATTTATTACTAGTAGTAAAAATCTTCTTGTGAGACCCGTTAGTTGTATATTAGTGGGCCATAGGCTTGGGAATGATTCTCAACACTATCTTGGAGATCTAGAGATAAAGTTTCACATTTCTCCTATCAAGTGTCCTTGTTAGTGAGATTTGGATTTAGAAGAATTTTAACTTTAGTTAGGGCTTGAGGAACTGAGTTATTTGCCTCTGGAAATTGGGCTATTGATAAAGTAACTTCTTTGTTTGTAGATCTCTAGGACATTTGTAAACCAAGGGAGACTCCTGTCTTGCAGGATTGTGATCTCTGCAAGTTCACTATTTTTTTCTCGTTTAGGGCAGTCAGGGGTGCCTGAGGACTGTCACACATATTACGGAGGGGAGCGGGTGGAGAGGGGGTGCACGGTGCCAGCTTTTGCTTTGTCCCCAGCCAGCCTCCTGCTCCCTCATCATTACCTTTCTTGTTTTAGATATTCTTATTTCTTGTCTTGGTTACTACTCAAGCAACTCATACAACAGCAGAGACACTTACGAAAGAAGTGAACGAACATAAACAGAAACCACAAAATTCTATCACAAATTATTGTCAGCACCCTCAAAGATGGTTGTCAGTATGTAGGGCATGGAATGCCTGCAAACAAAGACTTCCCTCCCTAGAACTTTGGGACCAAATCTGAAAATATCACTCTCTAAAACAACAAATATTGATTGGACATGATTGGACATCTTCAAAATAACTTACTGTAATGAATGGCACGTAAATTTGGTATTGTTGAGAAAAGGCTACATCCTGCATCTCAGCCATGAATATCAGTGTCTCTTAATTGAATACAGAAACCAGAAACTAGATTGCCTTTCAATCTAATTAAGGTCATCAGAGATATGTGTGCTCAGGAATGTAGTTATGCAGTTAGACTAAGTATGTTCTGTGCACTTGCTGGTAACATGCTCTGAGAAAAAAAAAATTACATGGTTAAGTTGCTAACTACCCAGCCCCCCCAAAGCTTCAAAAGGTACATTACCATGTCAAAGTTATTGAAAAGACCTGTAGAAAGAAATACCTCTTTAGTTTTCTTAACCCGGCATTCTCCAAAGTATTTGTCAATGGAGCTTTTGGGTTTTGTTTTTTGGGTTTTTTTTGACAATGCCCATTGAAATAGACCATGGAACTCATTTTGGCAATTACTGAGTTAAGGAAAAAGTAAACTCTAAATATATCAAGTGTTGTGTGAGTGTGGAAAGAGTAACAGGCTTTACATGGAAATTCTTTCTGTTTTCTACTTGTATTACTTTGAACACCTTATTGATTCTTTGCTCTGAGCCTCAATTTTCTCTTCTGTAAAAATGGAGATTCAAATGTTGAGTGAAGTAAGGTATGCCAGCCCCAGGAAGGCACAAGAGCTTGCTGGTTAAGGGCACAGACGCTGGAACCACATCACGTGGGTTTGGATCATGGCTCCTCTGCTACCTATGTGTATGACATTGAGCGAATTATTTCAACATACTTCTCTGTTTTCTCCTTTGTAAAATGAAAGGATAACAATACCTACCAAAGAAGTTTGCTGTGAGTATCATATGGACTTGAAGTACTTCCAGTGAGCATTCCACTAAACGTAAGCTATTATTTTAGCTTAGCCAATTCCTAAGTCAGAGTAATTGCTCAATAAGCAGTAGTTACATTTTAATCAGGAGTAAACATGTTAACAGTAGGGCTAGAGTCTGTAGGAAATTCAGTGGGGCAGGTTGGGGGGAGCAGGGGGAGAATCGAAAGCCTTGATGGTCTATATTTATCTAGTTACTTTGTAGATGGTTGCTTTGATCAGTGTCCACAAAGACTCTCTCCTTAACAGATCAGCCCCTAACACGTTAGTCTGTCAAAGTTCAAGTATACGGTTACAGTTCTTCAGCACTAATCTACCTTCTGGCCAGCTCCACATTTACAAATAGTTCTCTGAAAGACTTTCCGAGAAACATTCTTACGTAGGAGAGATACAGGTTAGAATTGCTTCCTCTTCAAGAGTTCTACCTCAGCACTAGTTTCTAAAGTATGTATTCTTTGTAGTTACGTATTTCCAAAAGAGATTACTATAAAGAAACTCATAGTAAAAGTACATTCACAAAGGGTGACTTAAATAAATATCAGGAAAAGTTCAAAACCAAAGAGAGATGGGAGAGATAATTGTACCAGGAAAAGGGGAAGATATAATTATTGTAATTATGCACTAATTTTAGCTTTGAAGTCATTAAAATCTGAATTCCACTTACTTTTCAAATTCAGTCACTTCATTCCTGGTTTTAATCACCAATAAAATCACACTTTTATAAGAGTTAGAATTATACTGGCCATTCATTCAAATCTTCTTTAATGGTTAACATTCTTAGTTTCTAAAGACCAGTGCTTAAGTCTTTAAAGATTTATTTATTCATTTTGGAGGGGGGCAGAGGGAATGGGAGAGGGAGAGAGAGAATCCCAAGCAGACTCTCTCTCTCCATTGAGCACAGAGTTGGGCTGAGGTGGGGCTCAATCTTATGACCCTGAGATCAGACCTGAGCTGAAATCAGGAGTCTGATGCTTAATGCACTGAGCCAGTGAGGTGCCCTCCAGTGTTAAGTCTTTAAATATGCAATTCCTGGTGGCAATTTTTTAAAGAACTATTACGCATTTTATGGTACACACACACACACACACACACACACACACACACACACATTTACCTCTTCTGTATATGTCATTAGAGCGGATCTCCTCTTTCCTAGATCAATGTGCCTAATTACTATGATTCTTGGGTCTTCTCAACTTTCCTCAACCCACTATAAAATCGTATCATCCCCTTCAATTCCACCAAAGCAATGGAAACACTTCTGGAAGGAAACCAACAGTTTTCATCTTTCCAAGCCCAGTGGACTGACTTCATCCTACTTGCCTGCAAAGCAGCATTTGACAGAACACTCTGTCTTCTCCTGTCTTGGCTTCTCCATAAATACTTTCTTGGTTTTCCTTCTTACTTCATTAACAGCTTCTCAGTCTCCTATGTGGTTTCCTTTTTTTCTCCGAGACCTCTAAATATTTGGATTCCTCAGCATTCTGCTCTAGGATGATGGTTCCCCATCAAAGAGTAAAACCCAAAGTAGTAATTTTGGCCTATGAGACCCTACATGATTTGCACCCCCATGTCCCTTCTGACCAGGTGGCCCATTTCTGTCCTCCCTTTAAGATCAATATTCCTTGAAATATTAATTCCCACTTATTGTCTCTACTTTTTCTCTTCCCATTTTCTCTTGAACTTACTATAATTATGTTTATATCCCAAACCACACTACTCCACTGAACAGCTGTTGTCAAGGTCATAACTGACTTCCTAGTAGCCAAATGTAAAGATCAGTGTTCAGGACTCCCCTTATATGGTCTGTCCACAGGTCTGTCCACAAGTTGACTTCACTCTGCTTTATAAAATACTAACTCATCTGATTCTAGGATACCACTATTTCTCATTTTTATTCTTACCTTACTGATCTCTTTTGCTCTTTGCTTAGGTCTTTCCCATCCTGCTGCCAACTAAACACTGAAATGTCTCAAGGATTAGTCTTGGATTTATGTTTTTCTCTATTTATACTCATTTCCTAGGTGGTCCAATTCAATCCTGTCCTGTAGCTATAAATACCATCTATATACTGATGACTCTCAGGTTTTTAATCTCCTGCCCAGAATTCTTACCTGAACTACAGATTAGTACGCATAACTGCCAACTGTACCTCTGCACTAATAGGCATTTCAAATTTAACACATGAATACCACACGACTGATGTTGTCTCACTTGTCTCAACTAAATGCTTTGGAATCTGCTTTGTCTCCTTTTTCACTCTAGTAAATCCTACCAGTTTTACCTTCAAAAAATAGACAAAAATCAAAGAAAAACGAAACAAAAATAGAACTACCTGGTATATAGTAGGTGCTCAGTAACTATTAGGTCAATGAGTGAAATGAGCTTTCTTTTTACTCTACAGATTCAAATACCTTCAGTGGTACTTCAAATGCAATAATTCATTTCATTCATTCATTCATTCATTCATTCATTCTAGTATTTGTTGAGGCAGATACTGGGGCCACAATGATGAAAAATAAAGTGATTCATGCTGTCATGGAGTTTGATCAGTTTCTTACTTTCTTTTTCCCGGTTTTCCACTTCCGCCACCACTCCCATTGAAATGTGTTACTTCTGTGTTCTGTATCTTAATAAAATGTTATTATTTACTATCTAGTCAGCCACGGTAAAAACCGAGGGTTAGTTTTGATTCTTCTTTGTTTCCTGTACCCCCAAACCCAATAACTTTGCCATGTTCAATCAATTCTACCTAAGTATCTTTAAGATTTACCATTTCTGTTCCATTTTTTAAGAAAAGATTTTATTTATTTATTTGACAGAGAGAGAGGTCACAAGTAGGCAGAGAGGCAAGTAGAGAGAGGGGGAAGCAGGCTCCCCACTGAGCAGAGAGCTCGATGCGGGGCTCCACCCCAGGACCCTGAGATCACTACCTGAGCTGAAGGCAAAGGCTTTAACCCACTGAGGCACCCAGGTGCCTCCTGTTCAATTTTTATGGTCAAATAATTTTCACTTCCCCCAGCCTCACCACTACCTTCTTAGGTCTTCATCATCTTTAACTTAAAAACCAATTCAATGGATTTTCCTGCCTTCTCACCTGCTCACTTCCCTTCCAATCTATTTTCTACATTGTAGCCAGAGTGACCTTTCTCAAGTGCAAATATGACCACATCCCTCCAATGCTTAAAATCTCTGATGGGGGATGCCTGGGTGGCTCAGTCTGTTAAGCATCTCCCATTGGCTCAGGTCATGATCCCAGGGTCCTGGGATCAACTCCTGCATAGAACTTCTTGCTCAGCGGGAAGCCTGCTTCTCCCTCTGCCTGCCGCTCCCCCTGCTTGTGTTCATGTTCTCTCTCTCTAACAAATAAATAAAATCTTTCTAAAAATATCCTTTAATGGCTCTTCATTGGCCACAGGACAAAATTCAAATACCTTAATATGATCCTTAAGACCTTTAATGATCAAGTCCTCCCTGACATCTCCATCTTTATGTTCTATTGTTCTTTGTTTTTCTTGGGGAGGGGGGGATACAGAGGAAGAGATTGAGAGAATCTTAAGCAGGCTCCATGCCTAGCACCAGCACAGAGCCCATCATGGGTCTCAACACGGGGCTCGAAGCAGAGCTGAACACCGCAGGGCTGAACGTGGGGCTTCATCTCATAACCCTGAGCTCATGACCTGAGCCAAATTCAAGAGTCGGATGCTTAACTGACTGAGCCATCCCGGCCCCCCATTCTGTTGTTCTTTAAGCCTAGCTCACATGTGACTTTCTTCGAGATCTTTCCCAGATCTTTTTGTGTTCCTGTAAATACTCCATTTAGACCACCAGCATAACATGATCATACTGCATTAGAGAGAATAGTTTGTCCAGGAGTAAGCTGGCTTTTCACTGGAGTGTTAGCTCTGGATGCTTACTAGTTGATTTCAAATATCTCCCCTGCTAAAACTGCTCTCATCCTTCCCTGAACTCCTACTATCTTTCATCTGTCTCTTGCCTTAGGCACCTTTTATTACAGTTGGTTCTACACGGCTGTCACTACCACTGCATCACTACTAGGTGAGAAGTCCTGGAGGACAGGACTCCTGTCTTAGTCCACTCTCCAGCCTATGCACCACTGGGCCTGTTAGCTTGCACTCAGTGGCAAGGCACTCAAACAATGCTTGTGGAATGAATGAATTTTATGGATGGACATTTTTACATATATTGCATTTCTATCACACCCTTTCCTTTTGATGATATGGCTTCATCATTTAAAGATGCTATTATAATATTTAAGCTTATCAGCTTTTCTGCTAAAAATCTGCTTAGTACTCCCTACTTTTCTAAATTTGGTAACAAAATTACCAAAAAAGCATTTAGTAAGTTTCTCACAGAGAGACAGAGTCTTTTATTACGTGATGTTTACACTAAAGCGATATGTGTTTGATCCCTAATTCACTGTTTTTTCTGTTTCTCTTTATCAAAACTCATGTTTTATGACTGATTTCACTACTGGTTGAACTAGCTTAGCAGTTGGTTGACCTTAGCCAGTTAAGGGAGAGAAAAATGGTACTATTATCAAGCATTTAGGTAAAAAATAAATGAAAAATAAGCTAATACTTTGAATTGGCATTTTGAGATTTGAAGATGTTTCTTTGCTTTTCAATGGAATTGTTTTTGGTAAAATCACTACCAAAATAATCTGATTTTTTAAAAATTGTCTAATATGAAGTGATATGTTGAAGTCATATAGAAACAATTAAATGCAGTTTCTCCTGGTGAAGCTCCTACTTCAATGATGTCCATCAATTCTGAATATCTGTCTAACAATTCTTAGCCACAAATTATGATTCTATTTTGCTCCTCATATTTGGCTCTGTTTGTAACTCAACAAGTGTCTTGCGTAAGTCCCATGAGTCATAGAAGCTGAGTGAGTTGAATCAGAAATACTGGATATAGACGATCATTATAAAATGCACACTTTGACCCCTAAAACATGCCAAGTGACAAGATGCTTTTTGACACATTGAAATGATCTGGTCTTTTCAATATTTAATTTATTACTAATGAGGGACTGCAATTGCTATGAATTAAGTAGACTGCATTTATCATAAGATCTGGCACATTTCTGCTTCCCTTTTAAAAAGAATATCTGAAAGAAAAAATGGAGAAAATTAGATGCATGAGAATGCATTGTCTAATCAAGAACCATGATCATTACCAGCTGTCAAAGGATATCTTAAAATATTTAATGAGCTAAATTAAGCTACAAAGACATGCCATACCTTTTTATAGAAATTTACCTAGATTTGACCCTTTGATCTCACTCCAGAGCAGCAGGAACCAAGGAAACAAGGGAGGAACAGAACAGAATGGAAGAAAGAGCATCGATTCACTAGGCAAGATACTCAGCTTGACCACATATTTGCTGCCTGAATTTGGGCAAGCCACTCTCTTACTCTAAATTTCCATTTTTCCACCTGTAAAATGATTTGATTGGACCAAATTGAGAGTTTCTGATTGTCTCATAGTTCATCCCTGTTTCATGTCCATAAAATTTATTTCAGTTCAAGTCAGGTCAATCCAAACATCTTGAGGGACAGCTACAGCAGCATATTGTAATATAGTAAAGTAGAACATGGTATAAGGCTTTAGTGCCATATAGATAAGGATTTGACTTTAGACTCTCAATTCACTATCTTATATGACCTTAAATAAACTCACTCACCTTTCTAAGCTTTAGTTTTCTATCTGTAAAATGGGGATATGATACTACGTATGTTTCATGATAGTTATAAAAATCAAATGATGTAATGGTATCTCTAATTATGTTATTTGTTGTCTTAGACAATGTTCGAGAACATAAAGATAAATCTTACTCTGCTTACCCTTAAAGTGATTATAGGTGGAGAAAAACAGCAAGTAAACAAAGAACTTAGATGCAGTACAGTCTGTGGAGAATGCTACGAGGGAATTACAAACCAAGTGGTTTAGGAAACACAACGACCAAAAGAGCAATTTCAGTTTGGAGAACCAGAGGAAGACACATGTATCCCTTCAATGATCATTTACTGAGCACCTACTTTGTGCTCAGCACGAGGGTAAAGAGATGGATTAAAACAAACGCCTGTATTTCATGTGTTCACAAAACCAGAGAAGGGATTCTTAGTTTTTGCTTCATAAGCTTTCAAAGTAAGCATTCTGTCCCCCAAAATAAGAGCACATAAATTTGCATTCAAGTTCAGAAGATTCAAGAACCCTTTGGAAGTTCTTTCTTATACTCCTTGGGTCTATGGACTCCAGATTAAGGACTCCTGATTTAGTTGGAGGCTTTATTTTAAAAGGTGGTAAAAAATGTCTGTATAAAAGAAGTGGCGTTTGAAGTGAGCTCTGAAGAATGCTTAGAATTTCCAGTGGTGTGGAAGAACAGTCTTCTTAGTCTTCGAACCTGTCCTCTCCAACTCCCATAGCTTATATAGACCACTCACTTCCGCACATGTGTTGGCTTAGGACAAAGTACCTAATTTCTGCTTTGCCACCTTTCCTGACACTCGTTACCTGTGTGCCCTCTGACACCTGGATGTTCGCCTGACTCCCAAGTCCAATGTGCTCTTTGAAGACCTCAGGCTTCTGTGCTAGCCTAGTCTGCCACCCTCCCTCTAGGCACCTCTGCTCCCATACCCGGTCTCTATTTTTCAGTGCTTCCGATGTCTTTGTGCACCCATCCCACTTCCTATTCTCTCTCTCTGATCGACTGTCAGCAAAACGTCTAAGGGAGTGGGTGAACATGTAGTGAAGAGGCCATCTGTGGGCAGAAGTTCTTCCTCGGATCCATGCCTACTCCAAAAAGCCAGCCTGGCCTATCAGTTCCCCCTTTTCACTGCTCCAGTTCTTGTTCTTTGACTTAATGTCTTCAATCTATGACTACGTCTCACAGAGTAGAGCCGCAGTACCAAATGACTCAAAAATATCCAGTGGACCTTTCTTGTGCACCTTTCAGTGTAATGCAGATAGACAGAGAGAAGGCTCATCTCCAGGCAGTCTTTCAAGTCCAAGACCAACCATGTTCCACACATGGCTCTCGAGATTATTCTGAGAATTGACATCTACATGGTAAAAGGAAAAGATGGTGGTAACGGTGAGGATTCTGGAGCAAAGTAACATACGTCATCGTCCACTGGCCAGAAAATAGCTATAGGACCCCAGTAACTGCAGCCAGGAGGCTAGGACAAGCTCATTTAGTGAACCCGTAATACCATCTCTGTCACACATGGCCATTATCTAATTTGATCCTCCTAAGAACTCTGGGAAATACGTGATGATGTATAGTCTCTGTTTAGAGATGAGAGAACAGGATCTGAGAGATGAAGTGACTTGCCCAAAGCCACAGAGCCAGTAAATGGCAGACTCTACAGTCAAGCCCAGGCCATCTGCTCCAGTACCCAAACTCTTTTATACATGGTCTGTGGGTCATATAAATATATAATCCCTGAGTGTCAGGGGACGCATCCTTAGGGAAAATTGTACTAAGTGAAATCCTGGGATGATTTACATCAGAAACACTGGAACGTGCTCATTAAAATGCAGATTCCCTGGCCCCAACCTGCACCTACTCCCTGATTTAGCACCTGGAGGTTGAGTCAAGGAATTTGCGGATAATTCTATGCAGGATATACTTTGAGAACTCTCTGCTTTAGGACTTCACTTGATTTTCACCTATATGCTTAAAAGGAAACAAAGATCCTTACAGAAAGCTGCCTTTTCACGTGTTTATAATCTGTTCTCTGTTGGATGACCTCCAAACCTGGCCTTGGTGATGAAAGAGTCAGTTGTATTTTAATGTTTAAAGACACACACGTGGATTTCTTTCTAAAAATAGGCACGTGGGGGTAGGGATGGGAAAGGGTCTATAGCAACATTATCATTCAGATGGAGAAGTGCTTAATAAAACTCTGGCTCTCTCTATTGGCAAAGTGACTAAAGACCTGAAGCAAATTCTATGGTAATTCAAGTAAAAATAATCTTACTTTCTCTTGAATTTAGAGCTTTATGTGCAATTCTGAGATAATGCCTTAAATTGAAGATAATTTTAGAATCAATTTAGGGGATGGGTTCTTTCCCCTGTCACGTTGCCCAAATATTGAATATAGATTTCACTGCACATCTGGCATAAATACTGCATGGTCTATGACATCAGGGGTATAAATATTTCATAATTAAGAAACAGATAGGGCAATCAGTCATCCAGTTTAATAAGCTTCTGAATTCATACCTTTGCATTCCACCCCAAAAATGTGAGAATGCTGATAAGCCTCTTAATTATATTTTATAATATTTCATTTTAATGTAAAAATTATACATATTTCACTTTCATGTAGAAATCACTATTAATTTAAGGAATGTTAAGTAAGACTTAGAAAGTGTTATTTAGATAGTCAAAATGTTTGCTTTTCTCCCTTCAAGGTGGTTTTAGACACTAATTGTATAAATTTCAACTTTAGGCTTAAAATATCCTTCTAGTAACTATAATTTAGTGTGAATTATTTATACTCTTTAGAAGAATCATGCAGAGAGAAATGCTGAATCATAAAATGGTAGATATTACTTATGACAGGGGCAATCACTGCCAAATTCCCTTACACGTTCCTACCTCCTGCCTCGGTTGATATATGGGGCTTGTAGGTACAGTTATGGCCGCAGTGAGGGTGAGGAGGGCCCATTCCTCACCCCCCGCCGAAGGAAGTAGATGATTGGGTAACCTGATGTTCAGAGAGCTGAGGCCAGAGTTTATTTCATTTGCAGAATGAATGCTAAACTGAAAGAGCTATTGCTTTAGAACTAGATAGACTTGGGTTCAAATCACGACTCTGTCATTTGCTAAGTGTGACCTTGTAAGTAATCTCTCTGAGCCTCAGTTCCTCCATGTAAATGTAGAAAACTATAGAATCAAAATATCCATCTCATGAGGCTGTTGCTGAGATTTTTCAAAAATTCATACATCCATCCCTCGCATATATGCTTAACAACTACCACCGACCACCACCGCCTTGGATGTGGTGCTGCTATGAGCCGGGCTCAATTAAGCACTCCTCGGGGATGATCTCATTTACGTGGTTGCTATCTCCATCTCACAGATAAGAAAGGCGAGGCTCCAGAGGCTTGAGGAACACCGGCAGGGTTACAGTTCGTAGGAGGCAAACTGCAATGCGAACTGCAATTTCTTTTCATACCCCCATGCTAGCGTAATGAAATGCTAGAAAGCTCTAAGGCATTCCTTTAACAGCTTCTGCAGATGAGGAGATACTGTGTACTTAGTTTTCTTAGCGCTAGGGCTCTGAAGATAAAACAGATAATAAAGTAACCTTCTAACTCAAATAAGCTGTATTGCAAGTCTGGGGCTTTGAACCCAGGGCACTATACATTTGCCGGGGCGGCTAAGACTTTCTAGGCTTCCACTAATGATGCAGCTGTAATGCAGGGCTGCTTTACTTGCGTGCCCCAAACTGACATTCTTGGAGCAATGCCAAACATTTAGCTGGAATCACAAGGAACACCTAGCAAAAGAAAAAGCACAGTGAAGATTTTGCAAATGTGGCTTAGGCCAGGGCTGTCCTTTCTTTACCTGTGTATTTTGGCATGCTCTCTGAGATTTTGAATATGGATGGATCTTTCCATTTGAACTTCCTCAAAGCTGTTCCTCTTGGGTTGGCTTCATAGTCACCCTCTCTGTTCCGTACCCAGTGACAGCCCAGCTGGTCACAGAGGCCAGTGAGGCTGCAATTACAACGAGGAGCAGAAGGTCCTTGGGATGCTGCCTTCCCATCTGCATGGCAGGAGGAAAGGGCAGAAGGGCTGCCGAGGTCTAGGTCCCACATCTGTTCTAGTTCCGTAGCACATGACTAGGCCACACCCTAGACCACATCCTCGAGCTCATCACGACCCAAAAGGCAACTCGAAATCACAAAGTCAAACTCTCATCTCTGGTTGGGAAGCAGAGGACAGAATAGACCACAACCAAAACCAGAATGACCAGAGCTGTACCACTTCTGAGTTATGTGACCTTGCACACGCGATTTAGCCACTTACTGCCTCACTTTCCTCTTACACAAAACAGGGAAAGTAATAGAATATGCCTCTTGGGGTTATTTTTGAATTGATTGGTTAGAATGATGGCGGGCATATAGCAAGTTCTAGCTCTGGCTACCATCTTTGTTTTCTCTCTTTCTCCTTCAACACTTCCTTTCCAAAACCTATTTGAGGGCATCTAGGTGGCTCAGTGGGTTAAGTGTCTGCCTTCGGCTCAGGTCATGTCCCAGGGTCCTGGGATCAAGTCGGCATTGGGCTCCCTGTTCAGTGGGGATTCTGTTTCTTCCTCTCCCTCTGCCCCACCTCCCCCACTTATGCCCGTGCTCTTTTTCTCTCTCTCAAATAAATAAATAAAATCTCAAAAAATAAAACCTATTTGATATCTCCCAATTTCAGACCCTTCCGTTTTCTCCCAGTTTTCTTCGGTTTTCACCCCCTCTTCTATCTTAGCCTCGATGCTAGATCTTTCTCCTCAATTAGTCACTGGCCAAATCCTTGAACTCCTTTGATTCTTCACTGTCCTGTGTATCTGGAAAAACCATAACCCTGCATCAGTCCAGATGTCTTTAACTTGCTGGCCTCGTGCTCTTAACCTCTCCCTTCCCCAGTCACAGTTGAAGAGCTCCTCTTCCTGGAGTATGAGGCAAATCCCATTTCTTACTCCTCTTTAGGTAAATGATCCTATCTCCTCTATCTTCAATCTAGTCTACTGGCTTCGTTGTGCCTTCTCATCAGCATTTAAACACGCTCCTCTTCTCCCACTATAGAACAAAATGCAAAACAAGAGAACAAAACACAAGTTCCCACCACCCTGTATCTCCACTGAGCTACCGACGTCGTACAGCAATGCTTCTAGGTTCCAGATTTGCAAAATGTAGAAAGAGCAGTTTGCACAAAGTTGTCTTCCCTAGCACCAACTCCTCAGTGAACTGTGTACCGTATTTTGCTTCTCCCTCACCACTGACATTGCCCTAGCAAATTCGTGCCCTATGGTGGCAGTAATCAAGGTAGAAAGAGACAGAAAAAGTTCTGTCTCCTCCACAGGGGATAGAGTAATACCTGACACAGAACAGAGCTCAGCTCAGTAAATGCTTTTGGGAAGAAGGAAAAAAGAGGTACAAAGGATTGGGCTCACGATGACAAAAGAGTTACTGACAATATTTCTGTCTTGAGCCCAAGCTGGTACAAATGCACACGCAATTCAGTAAGAAAAACCTCTCCTTGGAAAGAATGGAGACAGTTGGGCCTGACAGTGATGAAGTAGCAACAAATGGTGTCACTTGATTTTTCGGTTTCATTTTCATTCAATATTCATGAGTATATTGGTAATTCATTTCAGAAACAAAACTATAGACCGGCTTATCAAGTGTTAAAAAGAGCTAAAGGCCCAAAACCAGAGCGCTTTCGGAAGCCCCGCCAAGACTTATTACCTAACCTAATTGCAATATCAGCCTCTCCCAAGAGTGGAATTTCAAACCAATCAGTCTGGAATTTCCTGATCAGCTCTAGTGGAGTAATCGACAAGGTAAGATTCCCCCCCCTGCCCTTCCCCCTTCAGGGAAGGTGACCTTGCCCCAAACAATTCCTTTTTTTCTTTTGCTAATAATCCCCTCTCCTCCGCCCACCCCTTATCTGTCTATAAAATCCTTCCATTTTGTACAGCTCCTTGGAACTCCTTTATACTCCCTAGATGAGATGCCGCCCGGTTCCTCAGTCGCAGAGTAAAGTCAATTAGATCTTCAAATTACTCAGCTGAATTTTGTTTTTTAACACAAGTTTAATGCATTAAGGTACTAGCCCAGGAAAATCTTGTGAACCACAGCTTGAGAAACACTCCTCGGGAGCTCGAAAATGTAAGCAGAGGGCGTGCGCCTCCGCTTTCTCCGGTCGGTCATGACTATCCTTGGTATCTTAGCTCCTGATTTGTTTGCAGCCTTTGAATTACTGATATTCGTGGCAGCTTTTGATTTTTAAGTTGAGGAGGGAGGCAGTCTCCTTGAGGTCTGGGAGTGGAGGATCAATTCCTAGTTTCCCATCAATGCAGAGGACACCTTGGCACAGATGCCCCCCCCGTGCTGGTACCATCTTCAGCTCCTGGGAGTTAGGCTGCTGGAAGCTCACAGTTGCTTCTTCTCATTGGGCATTGCCCTGGGTCACACCGCTCCTGGGGACCGAATACCTGACTAATTCAAAGCAGCCTTGCCTGAATTCGGGACAGCTGGGAAGGGCCACCCCGACTCCCGAGCCCTCATAGAATCACCCGAGGCTCCATTTGCAACCACGCTGCGGGGTGGCATCCTCCGCTGCTCAGCTCTGCCTCCTTTCTCTCCTCCCAGGCCAACCACCCATCAGAGACAGGACCTGAGGCTCCTTCTATGCAGGCGTCGTGGCGAGCGGGGAAGGCGGGGCAGCCACACCGCAGGGCACAGGCGCAGCCCGGGCGGTGGGTCAGCTTCAACCGCCAGAAAGATCTCGAAAACTCCTAGGCGTCATCCCTTCCTGTCTCAAAGTGAGTAACAAGAAGCCCTCTCTACGGGAGGTTCTTGCACAGCCAGCTCTGTCCCCCCCCCCCCGAACCCCCATCGGTGCCCTGGAGAGTTTGGAAGCTGCAGTCCAGCGCCTGGAGACTGCCTCTGGGCTGACGGCGAAAACTTGGAGGCTGCCGTGCACTTCTGCTGGAAATTCGTCAAGCTGAACCTGACCCCTGCCATCTCTTTCTGCAGCAGCCATGGCCTCCAGCAATCTCAGGAGCTGCGCGGGGGCGGGGCAGGACTGTGAGCGGGCGACTGCATAGACCTATCCTACGGCAAAGCCCCACTCGAGTGGGCCTAGTGCTCGACAATTCACAGGAGCAGGAGCGCAGCCGAGCCCCTACAACGCGTAGGCTTTGGAGCAGGAGCCCCACGACGGGACCTACAAGTTGAACTTCCGGATGGCCGAGCTGAAGCTTAGAGCGAGTCCCACGGGAGGTGTTGGCAGCTTTGACACCACCAGCCTGCTGAACAACCCAAGCTTCCGGACCATGGCCCCCAGCCTGATCCACAGCGCCCGAGTTCAGCAGCTGTAAGTGCCAGCCATTCTCTTTGTCTTCTTGTGGTCACATTTCTTTTTTTCTATTGTGGCAACACGCACGTAGCCTAAACCTTAACCATTTTAACTATTTTAAGGTTTACAACTGCATGCCATGAAGTACATTTGTTGTGCAGCCATCACCGCCATCTAATTCCAGAACATTCCATCACTCCAGAAAGAATCCCTGTCCCCATTATAGTCATTTTCCAGCCACCTCCCCAGCCCCGGGTAACCACTCACTCCTCTTTAGGTCTCTGTGGATTTGCTTGTTACGGATACTTCACATACATGGAATCACACAAACGCACAAAAAGAAAAGAATATACATGGCAGTTAAGGAAATGCCTTTATTCTGGCTGTTGCAATAGGTAGAATATTCATTAATGAGAAACAAAAGGACTGGAGTTTTAGAAAAGCAGGAGACAGGGGAGTCACTTGCTTTATATAGAGGCTGAATGGAAGTGTAGAGGTGGCTTTATCTGCGTATGTACAAATAGGCCAGGCCGAGGTGGTCCTTTGCAGTTAGCTATTTTCAGAGCAAAAAACAGTGGTGGCTGTAGTGGTCAGGTTCGTTACTGCCATTGCCTCCTGGGAACCCAGGACTCAGGTAAAGTTCAACACTGCACTTTCAAGAACTTTCACCAGTCAGCATCCAGTAAGCAACTCTCCATCTCAGAATCTGTTTCCAGAGGACCACTCAAAGACAGTCTGCCATCTGGCCCTTTGGATGGGTTTGAGCTCCTCTGGTTAAAAGAGTTTGGGCACCAGAAATCTATAGAATTGCATTTTTATGAGATAATCGACAAGATTCTGGGCAAGCCAAGGGGTGAGATTCCAGCCCAAGTCCTTAAAACTCATGCTGAGACCCTGAACTGATGTTCTTGGAGGTTTTTCTTGCAGCAGTGCTCTCGTTGGAATTTGGAAAAATCACCTGCATAGAGTAGCCTTGGTGTAGATCTTGGACCTTGCGAGATGGGCGGTGATAATGGTGAATTCTTTTCTCACTGGCTTGGAGGGAGCCACCTGGAAGAGAGAAAGCAGAGAATTATTGAGCCGACTCTATGTGATGCCTGCAACGGAAAGCCTTGTGAGGGGCCTTGGGAAGTACCCCAAGATATACAGAGGGAACATTCTTGAAATAGAGGTTGGATTTCCACCAAGCAGGCTGGTGGAGGCTTCAGCTCCATGCTTTGGTCAGGAAAAATAAAAGTAACATTTCAGGTTGGTGAGGTCTGGGGTATCTGTGTTACATTAAGGTATCTTTAAGTCCGTCCCATTAAAATAGGAGTATTGTTTCTTGACAAGTTGGGTGACACTTAAATAAGATCACAGATCAGAAATTTCTTTATAAACTGCACAATACTTGAATAATGTAAGATTGAAAAGCAGATATTATTGCCCCTGTAAAGTCTACTGGGAGGTCACCTTTGTGGTTAAGTATTCTGGGATCTGGCAGATGTGTGTGATTCTGGACTAGATTTTAATCAGTGGGGGAGCCAGAGAGAAGAGAGTGATTTGTAAGGACTTCAGCCTTCTGGGTGTGGTGGCTCAGCAGCTCTGTATTTCACACAACCTACCCCCAAAGGAACACATGTATAAGTATTAATAAAGACGAATTGCATGGGATACAGATGAAGGTTTAAGCCCACTACTCTGAACTTGAGTAACTTCTACAAACAATGCAAAAGCAATTAAAAAAACAAAACAAAACAAAAAAACCACTGGGTAAAAACAGTAGTTTTCTCGGCAGATCAACTTCAGAACAAGTCATCCTTTAGCCAACTCCTATTCTCTGGTGGTTCACTTCTGTGTTCTGTCTCTCTCTCTCTCTCTCTCTCTCTCACACACACACACACACACACACACACACTCATATACTCATGCAGGAGAATGCAACCCTAAGTAAAAGACTTCTATATCTTTTCAACTAACCTATGTAACTTTTCTGAGCCTCAGTTTCCTCATCTTTAAAATGAAAGAAGTAAGTATTTAATGAGATCTTGGGCATATGGTGCTTAACAGTGGGTGGCCCATTTTCAGCATGCCTCTCTGTGTAAAAAATATTAGAATGAAATTTTTATAGGTGTTATATCTGGTAAAGTATGTCACCTGGAATTAAGCATTCATCATATCTTCCCATACACTACAGAGAGAGTAGGGAGAGGGCGGTTTTCTCTGTGTCTTTCTCTTTCCCACTCTTCTACTCCTCCCCATTTGAATTGGGGATCACTTGATTTCAAGGAACAAGAAACAGAAAACATTCAAAAGAACCGAAGTGGAAAGGAGATTTATTAATAAGGGGAATCTCATGCAACCCAATTTAGGATGCACATACTTCACCTATATTAATTAACTTAAGCCCCTAAAACAATTAAGAAAATATTGTTTCCAAGGTATCAATAAGGAAACTGAGACCTAGTAACATAATTTACCCTTTAAAAATTTCCCTATTGTTGGACATTTGAATTGTTCCTCTATGTTTGCTATTATTTAAAAAAAAACTTTAGTAAATATTTCTGTTCCTATTGGCTGTTTGTTTTTGAAATGATTTTGTGAGAATCAGTTCTGAGAATTCATATTAGAAAAAGGGTATGCGCTTTTCAGTGGCTCATTAAGTGCTCCTCTGGTTTTTATTTTGTGCTTTATTTATATGATCCAAGAAATATACAATTATTTTGCAAAGGTAAAGATGTCTTTGGCTGCTTATTATTGACATATGTGTTGGATGATGAACATCAGAATTGAATCAGCTATAGGCCCTTGTATATTTATTTACTCTTCCTCATAATTTTGAGCATTTCCAGGGTGTGGGGCTCATCTCTGAGCGTCCATGGCCATCCGCCCCTCCGTCAGGCGGCTTGGACCTCCAGAGTCAGGGATCTCCATCTTCAGTGTGATAGACCCTCTTCTGAAGTCGTTCCACAGACAATTTTAGGAAAGGAATTTGACTGAAAAAATTGGAATTTTCCACTTGCTTTCCCAGCTGGTTTTGATTAATTATAAGATGGAATGATTGTAAGGGTAATTAGGTGCTTTCATCTCTTTGGAGTCAAGGATGCATAGGAAGGAGAGTGCAGTAAGGAGAAAACGATGGCCACGATGACAGTGATCAAGTTGGTGACTGCTGGGCTGCAAGTGGGAGCTGCTTACATTTCTTTCTTTGCCCCCTCCCGAGATCAGAGTCCAGACTTGAACGGAATTCATCAGTTCAAGTGAGAAGTCTTCACTAAGAATATACTAATTTTCTGTTCGTTCCACAAATATTTATCGCCTGTACTGTGCCGTATGTATCATACATGTGCATAAAGGAGCGTGTGGAGAGAGCACGTGCGTGCACAGCGGCACGTGGAACAAGCCGGGAAGGAACAAGGGACATGACCTTGAAGCAGTCCTATCGCCCAGGTCCCTTTTGTTATGAGGAAATTAAGGCATGGAGAGGTTAGAGGACATGCCCCAAGTCAGACTCCTAAATAGATGTAGGATTTTCAGCAAAACCTCCGTGACTCCCCTTTCTCTCCTACGGTGTACCACCTCCTAATGTCACGGGAAAAGAATGAAATGAAAGAGTTGTGGGAGTTTGGAGGGGGAACTGAGGAATCCCTTCCCCGGGGTGAGAGAAGGTCTCTCTTGGCAGAGGAGGCTTTGATGGGCTTGTGAGGGAGACGAGGGGTCGAGGAGGGGCAGAGGCTGCTCAGGCTGGAGGAGGCGTGTGCAGAGGCAGGGATGAGGCGGTCCCATGAGGTTTGCGAGAAAGGCAAAGGCTGGCTCCTGTGCCTGGAGCCCCCGGCTGGGCGGGGTGTGGGGGGCGGGCTGAGAAGTCGCCCGGGAAAGCACTCTGAGCTCCAGCATGGAGCCCCTTCGAGGGTCGTGCGGAGGTTTCTGGTCTCGTGGTGTCCGGGGTGCCCCGCGAGGGCGTGGGGGGTTGCGGGGAGACATGAGCGGTGAGAGCCTGGGACCAGGCGGTTGGAGCAGGGAGGACGCAAAGGCTCCCAGCATTGGAAGACCCCAGGCGGCCACAGGGGCCGCATCTCCCGTTGCTTAGAGACCTGGCGGGGGCGGGCGGGGAGCTGGGGTCCTGCCAAGAGCCACGCCTCCAGCTGCTGGCGGTTCCCCAGCACATCCCCCGTCCCCAGTGCAGGCCAGCAGATGACAGAAGGGTTTCTGGAAGGGTTACAGGTTGTACTGAGCTATCCTGGTGTGTAGCGTTCTATTAGCGTCCGGGGTGCAACACAAGGACACACAATTCGTACACGACGCACAATCAGTGGTCACGGCCGTGAGTCTCCCTAAGTCTCTGTCCCGGCACGCAGCTGCTGGTTTGTTTTCTGGGGATGAGCTCTGCGAAGATGGATGGCCTTGGCAGCTTTCAGATCTGAACACAGTGTCACTGGCTGTCGTCGCTGGGCTGGGCAGGACATCTCCGCGACGTATTTATCTTACAACTGCAAGTTTGCACCTTTTGCCCCTTCACCATTTTGCCCCCCGTCAGCACAGCACCCACCAGCTGGTTCTGTGTGTCTGTGCGCTCCTTGGGTTTGGGTGGTGGTGGTGAAGATTCCACGTATGAGGGAGATCATAGGGTCTCTGTGTTGCTCGGACTTACTGCACTTGGCATAATGCCCTCAAGGTCCATCGTGTTGTTGCCGACGGCAGGAGCTCGTTGTTTTTTTATGGCCGGTCATCGTCCATGTTTTCTTTTATTAATCCATTCATCTGTGGGCGGACACTTGGGTTGTTTCCCCATCTCGCTGCTGTAAACGATGCTGCAGCGAATAAGGGGGTGTGGGGTGTATTTTTGAGCCAGTGTTTTCATTTCCTCTGGATAAATACCAGATGTGCACGTGCTGGAGCACTGGTTCTGCTTGGACTTGTCCCCCCAAATATAAAGGGTTTATGCACTTCTGCCCTCGGTACAAAATATAAAGTAGACCTGCCCGCCGCCTTTTGAAACGTTTTGAAGAACCTGCTTCCTGCTTTCACAGCGGCTGTAGCCGTGCGCATTCCCCGGCAGGGCACAGGCCTTCCCTTTCCTCCACAGCCGTGTCAACTCTTGTTGTTTCTTGAATTTCCTCCTTCCAGCCATGCTGGCAGGTGTGAGGGGATGGGTCACTGTCCTTTTGATTGGCATCGCTGTCTTCCTTCTGAGCATGTGTCCTCATCTGTAATATGGGGAGACTGGCAGGGCCACCTCCAAGGCATTATGGGGGGCGCCAAAGGAGTTCCATGCCTTGAAAGTGCCTGCACAAAGGCAGGCCCCAGAAGGACACAAGAGTTGCCCTCATTGTGGTTTGAAGAATCCAGATTCTACTGGGTTGTTGGCCCTTTGGGAAAGCCCCAGAGCATGGGTCCGCCCAGGGTAAGGAGCCGGAGGTCAGGTTTCACCGGAGACTCGGAGGGTCTTGAGATCCGCTCCCTGAAGCAGCACCCCCGCCCCCAGCTTGTGCGTCTGTGGGGTGCTTTGGGACCCTCGCTGCCAGTTTGGTGGCCCTCCAGGCCCTTGGCCTGTCCGAGCACAGGGGCAGGTTGTAAAACCGGAGCGAATGGACCGATACCGGACACCTGGGACGGCCGGGCATTCGTCAATGACAGGACCTGGCTGCCGCTCCAGCTCCGGCCAGGGGGGTTCGCCCCCCGGAACAGCGGCCTGCATGCCCGAGCCCCACCGAGGACAAGCCCGCCGCCACCCGGGCTCCGACATGCGCCTGCCGCTTCCAGGCTTCCGCTCCAGGCCTCGCGCTCCCGGGGGGCAGGTCCCCGCGCCTGTGAATCTCAGATCGGCTCCGGACGGATCCGTCCCGCCGTCCCGCGGCACGTCTGATGAAGGCCCTGCAGACCCGGAGAGCTGGCTCACCTCTGCCGCTTCTGCCTGGGGACCTCCGACGCCGTCGTCCTTCCTGACCTGAGCCTTGGTCCCAGCCATGCTCCCCGACTGGCTCGGTGAAGCGCGTCCCAGCGGGTGTCTGCGCCGCCTCCAGCCGCGCCCCGCAGGAGTGGGAGACCTTGCCCCCCCCTCCCCCTGCGGAAGCAGCAGCGGAG
Organism: Meles meles; assembly: GCF_922984935.1. NCBI lineage: Eukaryota > Metazoa > Chordata > Mammalia > Carnivora > Mustelidae > Meles > Meles meles. The sequence continues at coordinate 122,711,584 of NC_060087.1, read as the reverse complement.
GGCTTAGTGCGTGAGCTGTGGACTTGAGAGCGTAGCCCTGATTTCACGCTCGTGGGCAGGTTGCAAGCATCTTTTCCCAGGACAGCGTCCTCATGTCCGATGGACAGACAGCGCAAGAATTGATGGACTTGGCTAGTCCGGATACCTCCCCACCCCCACAGCCGTCCCAGTTACCATAGCCCCGTCTCCTGCCCGGTAATAAGGAAGCAGTGAACGCTGACGTGGTGAGACATTTGAGATTCCTGTGACACACAGAGAGGCAGTCCTTTGTCCCCCACCCCCCATCTGCTCTGGTCATCACGGTCCAGCATGGCACAGTGTTTTCCATCTGCCCACCTGGAGTTGGTGGAGCTGTGTTTGACTCCCAGCTCTACCCCTCCTAAGCGTGTGTGCAGCCTTTATCTCGTGTCTCCCTTGATCTCTTGGCGTTTCCCTGCTTGACCCGTGGAGCTACGGGTGATGAATATCTTGGTACCATTGCCACAGGCTGCTTTAGGCTGGAGGTGGAGATGGGGGGATGAACCCATGGTGGTCCCTGTTCTCATGGCTTCCCCGCCTTGGGAGGGAGACTGACGAGCAAGTGGAGGAAGATGCATGGGTGAGAAACGTGCAAAAACTTGCAGTGCTGTGAGGGTGTGGGAGAGAGTCAAATGGACCCCTGTCCTTCCCCGAAGCTGCCCCTTCCTGACTGTCTTGGTATTTGCCCCCTGCAGCGTATCTCCTCCACCCATGCAAGTCCTTTCCAGCGGGGCGCCTGAGCTGCTCATCCGTTGAGCATCCGGCTCCTGCTTTCTGTCCAGGTCATGATCTCAGGGTCATGAGGTGGAGCTCTGTGCTGAGCTTGGAGTCTGCTTGTCCCTCTCCCTCCCCATCTGCCACATTCCCTCCCTCCATGCTCTCTCAGATTAACAAATAATTTTTTAAAAAGCCCTCTCCAATTTCCGTCTCCTTCATAGACCCTATCTATGTCCTGTGATCTGTGCGTTTTCTTTTTTCTTTTTAAGTAGGCTCCATGCCCAGCATGGAGGCCAACATGGGGCTTGAACTCATGACCCTGAGATCCAGACCTGAGCTGAGCCACCCAGGCACCCCTGGGATCTGTTCTCTTTGAGCCTCCATGACATCCTATCCCTGTCTCTCATGGCTCTTTCTCGCTCATGCCATCATATACCATGTTCTTCATGGAGGCACCATGTCTGATTCATTGGTGTGTCTCTCACAGCTTAGGGCCCGGCCCGGGACAGGAGCTCAGTAGACAGGCAGGGATTTCTACGTGAACATGTTTTGAAATGGACTCTGCCGTTGCCGTAAGTTTCTCTGGTGAGGGCATTCCGTGCCCGGCTGGCTAGGGCTAGAGTGAATCCTTGTTGCCAGTGCACCTGAACGTCCAGTAATGAGATACAGATGTCTCCAGGACTCCAACGACTTGTGTCTAGTTTTGACCTCATGGGATGCTGCCGCCATTTGTAATCCTAGTTCTTGCTTGGAAATGCACCCACGATTTTTCTAAATACTTTTTTATTTTTATTTTCTAAATACTTTCTTAAAAGATTTATTTATTTATTCAAGACGGAGAGAGCACGAACACATAAGGAGGAGGGACAGGGAGAGTGAAGGAGACTGTGAAGCAGGCTCTGTACTGAGTGTGGAGCCCAAGGTGGGGTTTGATCTCCCAACCCAGAGATCACGACCTGAGCTGAAACCGAGAGTTGGACGCTTAACTGACTGAGCCACCCAGGCGCCCCTCACCCGCAACTTTTCTAGTGATCGTGTTGATCTTGGCAAAATGTAAGCCTCTTCTCATGGAAGGAAAGAATAAATTTTTAAAAAATTTTTTATTAACATATAATGTATTATTAGCCTCAGGGATACAGGTCTATGAATTGTCAGACTTACACACTTCAGAGCACTCACTGTAGCACATAAGGACAGAATAAATGAACAGCAGGCTTTTGTTCAAACGGGTCAGTATTAGTGAAAATCATGTTTTCCTCTGTCATCGCCCATGTTAGTTATCATTCATCCCAGAGCCAAGCTGGGCCAGGTGAGATCTTTGCTGATTGTAAGCCCAGTTTTTGGAAATCTGGAACTCTCTCTGCCTTGACTTGCCTCCTTCTCCTGGAGTCCCCCCAGCAGAGCATGTGGTGTCCATGTCCCACTGTAGGACATCCTGGCAGCTTTCGCCAACCATAGCTCTTGGTAGTGATTGAACTGAACGGGCTTCAGCGGGAGTGTGTGAGTCATGGGACATGAGATGGAGGTCTGTGTATGTTCACCTCGCTGCACGGGGCAGCTCGCTGGTGTGCTGGATGTCCATGGGAGAGAGACCACCACCTCCTTTCTTCCTGTCCCTATATGGGCCTGTATTAGGAAGGTACATTTTATCAAGTGCAAATGGCCTCTACAGAGAAGAAAAAAAAAAACTGTGCAAAACGAAACCGTCAAGGACAGCAAATCGCAGGAGAAAGTTGCGTGCTGTGTAATGATGGACAGGCAGTTCTAAAGCAAAGTTTTAATGCTTCTTCAAGTGTTTCTGAGGTCGTGAACTCAACAGGCTTTAACCACGGGAAGTATGCCTGACAGATGTGTTGGGATCTGCAAAGGGCGCGTATTCAAAATAGCCGTTCACTGGGAAGAGGCAAGTAAACCGTGGTCAGTCCACGGAGCTTTGTCTCGGGCTGAACGTGGGCAGCGCCGTAGTGCTGTGGGCAGAGGTGGGTCATCTTTTATGCCAGCCTGGGTGCTGCTGGCTTTATGACATTTCTGCTTGGTATTATAATTTCCTGAAATTCGCAATTTAATTAAGGCTATAGAAATTGATAGAATGAATGACATTGTAAATGTCAAACAGTTTAATCTTCATAGTTAAAAAAAAAAACAAACACCCTGTCTGGTTGGATACACATCATCGGTGCAAGGGAAAGACACCACAGGAGTTCACCTGGACAGAAAGTGCGGACGGTGTGCCTCAGTTTCTCTGGCTCAGAACTGACCTTCCCGCTGTGTCTGTGCATTTAGAGTCCAGAAGACCTGTGCTCGCTTGGGCAGCACACGTACTCGAGTTCAGAAGATCTGGGGAAAGTAACTGAAGCTGACACATGGGTAGAACGGGAAGCTCTTCTCATCCGGACGGGTGTGGGGGTAAAGAAAACTGGAGGGCAAATTGCATTCTGATGATTTCTGATTGTACTGTGTTAGGGTCCTCATTGCCACTGATCACAGACAAAATTAAAAAGAAATAGAGTATGCTACCTCTATAGAGACAAAAAACTCTTGTCGTTGGAGGAATGTTTATTGAAATTGACACACAGCAAACTTTTAAAAAAAATTTTATTTATTTATTGGACAGAGGGAGAACCAGCGAGGGAGGGAACACAAGCAGGGGGTGTGGGAGAGGGAGAAGCAGGCTTCCCACTGAGCAGGGAGCCTGATGCCAGCTGGATCCCAGGACCCTGGGATCATGGCCTGAGCCAAAGGCAGACGCTTAACGACTGAGCCACCCAGGCGCCCCCACAACAAACTTTTAATAGCACATTTTTTATTTTTCTCCCTCAAAATACCTGAATATCTAGCGTTGTTTCCTGGAAAAGTTTCCCGCATAGCTTTTATGGAATAAAAGGATGTCCTTTCAAGTTGTCAGGCCATGGGGTAAAAAGAAAAAAAAAATCACCCTACTTTTTTTTCTCTCTCCTTGATGTGTACGATTGAAGGTATTCCTTATTGCAAACTAATATTTCCATTTATCATGTGGCATTAAAGCCTTTTTCGAATTTGGCATAGATAAAAGATCCCACTCCTTAGCCTCAGGCATCTGAGAGGAATAAAAGCTGAAAATGTTGAGCATTGTAGAAAATGTCTGGAAATTCAGAATGCCTGCTTGTAAGGGTTGGGGTTTATTTTCCAATAGGATGGAAGTGACTTCACTGTGCCAGGAAGTCTACATTGGGAAAGCCTGGGGCAGAGAGATTTTCAAAAAGGGCATGGCAGGGGCCCTGTCCCATCCATCTGTCCCTCCCGGTGCGCAGTGCGGCCGTCTACACACACCCTGCGCTTCCTCGGGTTCTTGACTCAGTGACCAGTCTTTGCTCTGGGGGGTCCTCCCATCGCAAGCACCCGTAGTTGAACTCCTCGTCCAGATTGAACCAAGGGCTTTGCTCTTAGGTGCCACCAGGGTCCAGCGCCCTTCCAGGGAGGACTGAATCAGAAGGAGCCGGAGTGTAGTTCGAGCCACGGGAGCCCCACACAGAGTTTTATAGGTTGGGGTTGCAAGCGGGTTGGCCGGAATCCTAATAGGATCTGAAGCTTCAAGGAATTCTAATAGTAGTATAAGGGAGAATTATGGGAGGATAGGCTATTTGTAAAAGTTACATCAGTGACTCCAATTTCCTCATTTTGTAGAGGAGAGATTGAAGATGAGGGGGAACGTGCCATTTACCCAGAGTCCCAGAAAGAGCGCGCGACATGGGGGCTTAAGGGCAAGAGTTCGAACTCGTGTTTCACCGTCTTGTACGAATGATTTCCGGGCCTGCGCGCCCTCACCTGCCCTCTGAGCGAGGCTGGGGGCGCCTCCTGGCAATACCCCGCACCTTGCTGCTCGGCTCGCACGGGCTCTTTGCCCCTCCAGATCCGCTCCCCACACTTCCGACCCTGCTTTCATCCAGGGAAGCGGTTTCCTATGGACTAGATCATTCCAGGACCCTCAGGAGTCCACTGGGTTTGGCTACTGGGACGCCCCCAAAGAGAACTGAGTTAGGGAGGACAGTGAGGGCAAGGTGCTTAATCTCTTGTCCTCTCTGCTGGTCACCTTGGGATGGCTAAGTCTCTTAATAGAGGTCACTGCTCTTTCCACGATGGCTTTTTCCCTGTGATTATTGACTTTTCCACTTTCCAGGAACCACTCCTTATTTTTTCAGGGCTGAGGTAATAGTGCAGCTGCTGGGATTGCCATCTCCTGATGGGCTCCCTGTGCCCTCCTCGTCATCACAGTGTGTGTTTTTTTGTGTGTGTGCACTGTTTTCTCTTTGGGCTCCGGCTGATACTATACGCTGAGAACAGAGCTTGGCATGCAGTAGGTTCTTGGTGCCTGGAATCTGTTGCCGTTAGTAGTAGTAATAGTGTTTAAGTGACAGGAGGGGTTGTGGTGCAGGAGGCGATATTGATACTTTCCAAAGCAAATCATGTGCACAGCTTGTGGGAAGTAGCCCCTCCCCCTTCCACTGTCCTCAACTCTTCCCGGTCTATTACTCTTTAACTTCCCATGCTGGGGAGGAAAATGGATGGTTGGCTTCTGACGCCTTGCCCTTTGTGGCCGGAGTGAAGCAGACTCGCAAGCAGATTCCATTCGGTCTCTGGTGCTCTGCGCAGTTCTTTAACCTGCCTTCTGCAGTTATGGAATACAAGAGGGTACAGAAAGTCATTGCAGATGTAGTTGATGGTTATTCTTATAGGGAAATCAGTGTCAGTCTACAATACCACTTGTGTAAAAGCCCAGAAAACAAGAAGCAAAAAGGGAAACAGGAGTCCCTGGTTTGGGGCCTGGATCTGTCTCTGACTTGCGGTGTGACACGGGAGAGGTCTTTGAATGTGTCCCTCAACCCAGTATGATGAAGAATATTCTTGAAAACTGAACATGTCAGAAATGGAAAGTTTCGATAGAAATGAACTTAGTGGGGCACCTGGGTAGCTCAGTCGATTAAGCATCTGCCTTTGGCTAAGATCATGATCCCAGGGTCCTGGGATCAAGCGCCGCATTGGGCTCTCTGTTCAACAGGGAGCCTGCTTCTCCCTCTCCCTCTCCCTCTCCCTGCCGCTCCCCCTGCTTGTGCTTGCTCACTCTCTCTCTCTCTGTGTCAAACAAATAAATAAAATCTTTTTTAGAAAATGAACTTAGTGTACACGGATGGCCTTTAACTTTTTTTCTCATTCATTTAGGTGAAAAATTTAAAAGAGAACCAACCACTAAAGAGCTCAATAAGGATTATCTTATAAGGTCAATCACAATACTTCAGCACAAAGTGTGGACTGAATATGTTCCTAATGATTTGATGAGTTTTCATTGGGTAGCAGTATAGCCTTCGAGATAGTTTTGGTAAGCAAATTTAAAAAACAGTTACTTAAGAAAATGGAAGGATGTTATTTTCAATAATTTTAATCATTTTCACCTCTATTTGATATATATATGCATATTATATACATCTATATATATAAACACACCATATGTGTTTTATATATATATATATATAATATATATAATCACATGACAGGGTGGTATTCTCAATACTAATTACACACTAGAGTTAAAGAAAAACCTTAAAATTGGCTCATGTGCATTTAATAAATGGAAGTGGTAAAATCACTAGAGTTCACTAAGAAAATGGTATACGTTAGGAACAGCATTCTCTTTGTTTAGTAGTATTTAGTCTGTAGTCATGGGAATGCTATAAATTTGTTGTGTCTGCAGTCAGCAGGGCATTTTGCTCGGTCTTTCTTCATGTTCTGGTGTATGAGATGAAGATGTATGCGCTGGATGAAAACTGAATCAAGAATCAAGGCTCTAGTCCAATTATTTTCTCATTATGAAGTTGTGAATTCCTGTTAGAGGACTCTAGGGGAATGCTGTTTCTACCCTTGGCGCTCTCTTGTTCCCTTTCTTTTAATTTTTTAATTTTTAATTTTGAAATAATTATAGATTCAAAAGAAGTTTCAGCGTTACTACAAGTGAGTCCTGTGTATAACCTCGCCTCCTTCAGTGATAAAATCTTGCATAATCACAGTACATTATTAAAATTAGAATATTAACATTGATTTAATCCAAAGAGTTTATTCAGAATTCATCACATTTTAAAAGTTGTTTTGGCTATTCTAGGTCTTTTGCATTTTTATGTGAATATTGGAATAACTCTCAGTTTCTGTTAAAAAGTTTTTCCGGGGCTGTCTAGGAGGTAAGAGTTGGTTAAGTGTCCGACTCTTGGTTTCAGCTCAGGTCATGGTCTCAGGGTTGTGGGATCGAGCCCCACATTGGGCTATCTGCTCAGTGCGGAGTCTGCTTCTCCCTCCGCCACTCATGCTCTTTCTCTTTCTCTCAAATAAATAAAATCTTATAAAAAATTTGAACAACTTCTCCTTTCCCTCTATACTCGTAAAACCCATGTCAGGATACTACATCTACTAACATGAATATGCATTCCATGTTTATTTTATTTATTTACTTGACAGAGAGAGAGACAGTGAGACAGGGAATACAAGCAAGGAGAGTCGGAGAGGGAGAAGCAGGCTTCCCGCTGATCAGGGAGCCCAATGCGGGGCTCGATCCCAGGATCCTGGGATCATGACCTGAGCTGAAAGCAGATGCTAAACAACTGAGCCACCCAGGCACACCCCCGCTTTTTTTTTTTTAAGATTTTATCGCATTCCAGGTTTAAAACAAGATGAGGCTACCCAGTAGAGAAAGTCACTGAAGTCTTGACAGCTTAAAGGCAGTGATTTCAGACTGGAAACCACAACATGAAGAAATGTACATGCATACTGGGGAAAAGGAGGTAGACAGAAAAGTTGCCTGGACTGGGGTGCCTGGATAGCTCAGTTGGTTAAGTGTCTGACTCTTGGTTTTGGTTCAGGTCATGATCTCGGGGTTGTAGGATGGAAACCTGCATCAGGCTTTGTGCCTGGCATGGAATGTGCTTGAGATTCTTTCTCCTCCGTCTCCCTCCCCCTCTGCTCCTCCTCCTGCTTGTTCAGTCTCTCTCTTTCTCTCACAAATAAATAAATAAAGTCTTAAAAAAGAAAAGGAAAAGTTGCTTGGCAGTAGGCAAGAAGTAACTGGTCTTCAAAGTACATAGGAGGGATTTGTACAGGGGAATTGGGAAGATTCAGATCTCCTCAGAGACTGCAAAGGGAAAAAGAGAGACAGACAGACGGGTAAACCAAGAACCAGAGAACAAACTTGCAGTTACCTGAAGGGAGGTGGGTGGGGAGATGGGTGAAACAGGTGACCGGGATTTAGGAGTGCACTCGTCCTGATAAGCACTGGGTGATTAGAATAAACAACAGCAATGACCCAAAAACATCCACAAAAATCTCTTCATAGACTTAAATCTGGCCTCATTAGTTTGGAGAAATTTTAGGTAAGAAATTCAAAATCCTAGGCAGTGGTCAGGAGTGGAAAAGAACAGAATAAACCACAGAATAGGGGCGTCCATGGAGCATGGATGAAAGAAACTCCTTTTTTTTTTTAAAGATTTTATTTATTTATTTGAAAGAGAGGCAGTGAGAGAGAGCATGGGCGAGGAGAAGGTCAGAGGGAGAAGCTGACTCCCCATGGAGCTGGGAGCCCGATGCGGGACTCGATCACGGGACTCCGGGATCATGACCTGAGCCGAAGGCAGTCGTCCAACCAACTGAGCCACCCAGGCGTCCCAGAAGAAACTCCTTCTTTATGCTGTTTGCCATCAGAAATGTACATAGGAGATGAAGAAGCCTGGCAGGTCACTTTGGGACCTATCTTTTTTTTTTAAAGATTTTATTTATTTATTTGACAGACAGATCACTAGTCGGCAGAGAGGCAGGCAGAGAGAGAGAGGAGGAAGCAGGCTCTCTGCTGAGCGGAGAGCCCGATGTGGGGCTCGATCCCAGGACCCTGGGATCATGACCTGAGCCGAAGGCAGAGGCTTTAACCCACTGAGCCACCCAGGTGCCCACTTTGGGACCTATCTTCCGAGGTGTGAAAGAAACAACCACAGCATCACACCTATATCCCCCCACCCACAGAGATATCAGAAGTAGTACTTTGTGATGTAGAAGCCACCCGGGGCTATCATTGGCTGGAACAGTGCCTTGAGGACCAAAGCCAAAGGGTGTGGCTCCTCATTGCCTAAGGGAAGGTATGGATAAATACACACACAGAGGTCAGGAGCCCTGGGATGGATCACTGGGAAGCTTAAATATGGTGGTAGGATCTGCGTACCAGAAGAGCCTAGCATAAATGTAGAACAACCAAGTATGAGAATGAAACAGCTAAGCCCACGCAGCAAAGGAAGGAAGAAGAACACTTGCCACTCTAGCAACAAAAAAAATAAGGTAAGATGTCTCTATTCAGGATTCTTTTTAGATTCCCATTCCATAACCCCCACACTGCCCTTGTCTAGCAAAAACCCCTTTCCCATCTTTCACACCTTATAATGCCTCCCTGCCTTCCACCCTCCATTCTCTTCCTCCAAACTGATGTCCTTGTGTCTTCATCCTCTTTTTCCACCAGATGCAAAAGGCCATCACGAGGGTAACATTAGGCCATCAACAGAATTTGAAAAACAAAAAGGAGAAAGCCAAAAAGCCAACAATAATAGTCTGTTACTGCACAACAAATAAGAAAATAGCTTAGAATCAGCTGGAATATAAACCAGGGACCCCAGAGAGCTCTGACGATCCAAGTAATGGCCTGTGGGTGGCCGGGGCCAGAGATCTTGGCCTGTCTCCTGTGTCTCATGAGTATGCAATGGAAAAATAGCCAACTATGCAGAGACCATATCTGAAAAATAGTGGTGATGATGACAATAAAATCAAGTTATTAACAAGAGATGCGTGTCTCTGTGACTCTTGTGATGGTGGGGAGGGAAGGAAGGGAAGAAGCAGGTGTTGGAGAAGAGAGGAGGTGAGGAAGGCCCTGGAGGGTTGGGAGACCAGAACGTCAGTCAGCCAGACATTGGGAATAAAGACTGAGTCAGCACTGAGAACTGAAGACAGATTTACGTCTTAACTTTTGTCTCACAGGTGAGGAGGAAAAGGACTTGGTATTTCTTCAAGCATGTGGGGGGGGGGGGCGATAGATGGGGACAGTTGTAATGGGTGTGGAGTGACTGGCACTCCCACAAAAAAGCGGACAACAAAATTGCCTTCAGGCCACCTGCTTTATAGTGGTGTGCCTTGAACCCATCCTAAGCTGTAAGAACCTGAAGCCCTCAGGTCCAAAAACTGACCCTTCAGAAAGTCATTGACAGCACCCCACGCACTAAAGTAATGATATTGGGAAGCCACAATATCAACACTAGGGGGTAGAGCAGTGGCCTACCAAGGGTGGGGCCATGGGAACGGTTATCCCCATTCCCGCAGGCAATAAAGGGGAGCATTGTCTAGAGAAAATTTTAATACAAGAATAAAATTGAGTAAAAGCTGATCTTTATGTTATCACCAGCATGCTTCAGCATGTCTAATGTCAGTAATTAAGTATTCTTCCCCCGAAAAGAAAAATCTGTGTGTGTATGTGTGTAATAATGGGGTGGTTTTGGTATCTAATGTAAAGGGTTGAATTAGTTACATTCCTTGAGTGACTTGTCCAGGACCCTCTCCTGTTTATTTACTCATTCATTCCTCTTATTGCTACCGTCCAGCCCTATTTCCTTTTTAATAAGCAGCTGTCTGAATGCTTTTGATATGTATACTTTTCTCTATTTTTTTTTTAAGATTTATTTGAGAGAGAGCGAGCCCACATTGAGGGGGTGAGCAGAGGAAGAGGGAGGGTGAGTGTCCAGCAGATTCCCCACTGAGCGTGGAGCCCCACAGGGACTCAGCCCCGATGCCCTGAGATGGTGACCTGAGCCGAAACCAAGAGCCTAACCAGCTGTGCACCCATGTACCCCTTGACGTGTATACTTTCCTTCAGTGCTCATGAAATGTGCATTATGGTTCCCTGGGCATTTGCTTTTAATTTGCGTATCTGTTGGGTTTTTTATATTACATATCATTGTGTCTTGATGTTTCACTGAGCCCTGTTTTTCAGATCATCCACGTTTCTACAAGTATGTCAGTCTGTGGCTCCCTTGTAAATGCGTATGTCGGATAAATTCTTCATAAATTTGAGAAAGATATTTGGGTTTTTTATATTTGCACCTACCCCTTGGTACGTGTTCTGTTTGATTTATACCTCGGCGTTTCATTTTCTTTGGAGTGACTTGTAAATAATACTGTACACTTAATTTTGGTTTCCACGTATTCTTTGTTAGTATATAGAATTACAATTGACTTTTTAAATTAAACTTGTCATTTTGATATAATTGTACAGTATCACAACTAGAAGCTCAACATTGATGTAATCCATGTACAGTTTCAGTGGTTTTATACCTGCTCATTACAGTTGTATGTGTATTTATGCAGTTTTATTGCATGTAGAGATTACTGTGACAATCCGCACAATAAAGATACAGAACACTTTCATCAGCACAGCAGCCCTCATGCTGCCCTTTACTCCCCCAACCCCGAAGTTCATAACTCCTGGCAATCACTATTCTCTACTTTTATAATCTCGCCATTTTAAGAGTATTATATAAATAGAATCATCTACTATGTAGCCTTTCAGGTTTGGCTTCTTTTTACTCAGTGTAAGTCTCTGGGGATTCACTCAGGTTGCTGCATATGTCAATAATTCCTTCCTTTTATCCCTAGCATAGTATTCCATGGCATAGATAAGATGTAACATAGTCTGTTTCGTCATTCTACCTTTTGAAGGACATCTGGGGTGTTCCCAGTGTCTGGCTATTAAGAAGCTGCTATAACCATTTACAGACAAGATTTTGTGTGAACATGAAGTTTAAATTCTCGGGAATAAATACCCAGAGGTGTAATTGCTGAGTGGTATGGTAGTTCCGTGTTTAGTTTTATATAAGAAAATGTCACAGTTTTCTAGCATGGCTGTATTATTTCACATTCCAACTAGCAGTTTTTCTACATCCTCACTAGCATTTGGTTTCATCAGTATTTTTTTTATTTTAGCCTCTGTGATAGGTGTGTAGTGATATCTTATTGTGGTCTTAATTTCCCTGTCCCTGACAGCTAATGAGGTTAGAGATCTTTTCATGTGCTTAATTGCTGTCCGTATAGTCTCAGCCCTCTTTTTTGGACATGTGCGTGATGATGGCTTAGAGCAAGGACATAGACAATATACGGATCAAGTCTGGAAATAACACAAGGATTGGAAGATTTGTTTCATAACAGAATCTAAATCCAATAAGGGTTTCAGGAGGCTAGACTCGGGACCACTAGAATGATGGCTTTAGTCAAACAAGAAAAATTTACTGGGGAAAAATGGCATGTTCACATCTTGGTGTCCCAAACATGATATCTTGTGAACAGGATAGGAAACATTTGGTTTAACAGTAGTATTAAAAAGTTAGCCTAAAGATTTTAATTGACAATAGTATCGTCTGAGCCAAAGTGCAACTGGTAACTTTGAGTAAGTTCCACGGAAATGTAGCACCTAAAGCATGAGGTCACATTCTCCTGTGTTGATAAGACCACACTTTGAGAACTATTTCCATCTGTGGGCCTGATACTTTTAAGAAGAATAGAGGCAAATTAAATAGTAACTACAGGAAAGCAAGGCAGATGCTGTTGGGATTTGAAATTGTTTGAAGGACAAATAATGAAAGGAACTGTAGCCAGCAGGGTCCTTGTGGAAAACAGATTAAACTCAAATTCAAATAGGATAATGAGAGAGGAGTTTCATGAAGCATTGATTACAAGGAAGGGAAGAGTACAGGGAAACCACAAGAAGTAGCGACATAACCTGGAGCTAGAAACAGGGTGAGTGCTTCTAACCCTGGGTCAGATAGGGAGGAGGAGGAGATACTTACTGGAACCTGGAGAATGAGAGAGCTCTGCGGAAAAAACTCTCTTGGAAACAAACGTGATGGTCTAGGTAGGGATGAAACAAGATTAGAAAAACCCTGCCCAAAAGGAGCCAGGGGAGGAAGTACTCTGACTTCATTCTCCTCCTTCCCCTCCCATCATCTTCAAGGGTTTCCCATCGATCAGAAATAAGTAGAAGTCAGGAGAGTAAGAGACCCCATTCATGTAGTCCATGGTTCAACAGGGCAGGGCAGAGAAGAGTGGAAAACTGATCTGGTGATGCAAATGGAGGATACACTAGGAACACTGGACTCAGAGAAGCCAACAGTATCTTCTTTCAGCTCTCCGACGTGGGATCATGACTGGACTTGGACTTGCTGAGTGTCAGCAGAGTGATGACCACAGTAAGAAACTGACAGGGGAGTCATGTACACTCCCTCAGGCACTTAATCTGGATGAGTTCACCCTGGGAAGCTATTTACAAAATATTCAATTGTAATTTAGGGACATTTTGCTCTTTCTTATGGGCTAGAATGTCTTACCGTGCCAATCATTTTCTACACCAAAGTCTCCAGCCAATGCAACTGTTTTTCCCCTGGCAGAAATCATAAAGTTGTGTTTTTAAACTTGCTATCCCTTGAAAAAGAAGAGTTACTAAATGTAGACTCCTGAACCGTAGCAAGGATGTGGGGTGGCTGGACCACCAGTTTCCTCAGTCTAGTTTGCTGTGCCATGGTCAGGACCTAGCATGGAGCCCGACACAGGAGACAGCCAGTAGATAATTGCTGAATGATGGTACAGCCGTGGGAAGTGCGGGTAGCAGAGTCATACAGAGAAAGACTTCAGACTGTGACTTGTGTGATATGTGGTTCTAGTCCCAGCTCTAGCTGCAAACTCAATATATAATCTTGGACTAGTTATATAAATTCCCTTGGAAAGCGGTTTCTGGGTATAGAATTCTTTGGGTGTAGATTTAGTCAGTAAAAGTTAGGGTCTTTAGCTCCTCCTTTGTGGCTTATTAATGTGGGTTCAGAAATATTCAAGACAAGTTAGAGACCCAATCTATTATCTTGAATATTTAACTCATATCTAACTTAGGTTTCAGTAGAACGCAGAGGCTGATCTGTACCCCCCAAAAAGTTCTAGATACAGATAATAAATAGATATACTTATTTTGTTTTAGAATGTTGTTCTTATGTTAAGCCAGCTTAATATTAAAACAACCCCAAATAATTATTTCATTTTAGTAAACTGCAAATCAATGCAAATTTAAACTAAGAATAATTCCTTTGGATTGAAATACTTCACTAACAGTGAAGGACACTTATACTAATAACATCTAACATTTTCAAATAATTATATCTGTAGGTCCAGCATCGCTTAACTCCTACTAAACATCAAGCACTTCATGCATGTGCATAATGTAATTTAACCCTTATAACCAACTTAGGAGCTAGTACTATTGCTGTCACTGTCGCTGGGAAATGAGGAACAGGCCACGTGGTGAGTGAGTAAAGTGAGGATTCAAACCCAGGCAGTCTTAAGAGTCTGAACTCTTTCTCTACTCATTATAAATATTATCATCACTTGATTTTTCATCAGATACATAAGGGCAAAATATGCATATTATGTATGCATTGCGTACTTAGATATCATGATTGCATACTTAGATTCGGAGATTGCATTACAGAATTTTCCCTTTTATGGCACTGACATTTAACCATACTTGAGTTCATGCATTTCAGATACCACTTGGAAAAAACATACGTGGGGCGCCTGGGTAGCTCAGTCAATTGAGGGTCTGACTTCTGCTCAGGCCATGATCTCAGGGTCCTGGGATTGAGCCATGGGTAAGACTCCTGCTCAGCGGGGAGTCTGCTTCTCTCTGCCCCCCCCCCACCAAATAAATGAATAAAACCTTAAAAGGAAAACAAAAAGGAAAAACACCTATGCGTTTGGAAAATTCTTTCGCAGAACACAGCAGCTGGGTTAAGTTAGAACAATTATCATGAGCTCATGGAGGTAACTTTAAACTAGTTTAGCACAGGGGCGCCTGGGTGGCTCAGTGGGTTAAAGCCTCCGCCTTCGGCTCAGGTCATGATCCCAGGGTCCTGAGATTGAGCCCTGCCTCGGGCCCTCCGCTCAGCAGGGAGCCTGCCTCTGCCTACTTGTGATCTCTCTCTGTTAAATAAATAAAATCTTTAAAAAAAAAACTAGTTTAGCACGAGCTCTGTCAATGTACAGTGTGTACCTGGGTGAGCGTGTGGCACGCTGTCTAATTTATGACAGTAGACAAGGCCTGTCTTCCAGCCTGTGTGGTCTCCCGTGTGGACTCCTCTCTTCCTGACTGTTGCTCTGAAAAAGGGATTCTTCTTTTAAGGACTCTCATACTTGTCCTATGCACTTTGAAATTGTGGCGTTTTGTACGACCCACCTTCCGTTAGGCCTTTGCTATGTATCATACTCTTTTTCTTTTGCCTTCCACAATCCTAATAACCAGCTAGTTGAAGGAGAGCAAAATAGTGAATTCAGTCAGCACTCTTAACATTTGAAGGACTAGTATTATATCAGATTTTTAAAAAGATTTTATTTATTGGAGAGATAGATGGTGAGAGAGAGGGAGAGCAGGGGTGGAGAGGGAGAAGCAGGCTCCCCGCTGAGCAGGGAGCCCAACCTGGGGCTCAGTCCGAGTACCCTGGGATCATGACCTGAGCTGAAGGCAGACGCTTAACCAGCTGAGCCTCCAAGGCAGCCCTAAATCAGTTATTTCTTAATTTATGATGATAATAATCATAGTAAAATTTCATTGTTTATTTTTAATGGCCTGTGATAACATTTTAGGGCCCAAATGTATTACCACTATATAAAGTTAATAGAAAACACAAAGCAGACCAAATTAGACACAGAGGAAGTATCTAACCTTTGGATTTCAGACCCATACAGGAGAGGATGCTGAAAAATTATAGAATGTTTCCTTCTTTAAGTTTCTTTTATCCCACAATATTCCCTTTAGGAAGTATAATTTTTTTGCGTTGTGTATTACATATAGAACAGTACAGTATCTGCCAACTAAAGTTTTGGAGCCTGGCACACCTGGGGTCATGACTTGGGGCAAATCATTTCACCTCTCTGAGACGTGGTGTTCTTATGTGTCAAATGGGGTTACTGCTTATTGTCTCTGCTTCCCCGAGGATTAAGTGAGAATATGTCAGTCTCGTAGATTAATGTGGGACAACTGGTATCCCAGGAATGGCTAGGAGGTTCTTTATTTTTTTTATTTTTATTTTTTTTAGTAAACTATGCCAACATGGGTCTCAAACCTACAACCCCATGATCAAGAGTCCCACCCTCCACTGACTAGCTAGCCAAGTGCCCCTAGAAGGTTCTTTCTTTCATGTCAGTTTTGCGAAGAAGAATGAAAGTTGTTCAGGGTCCTATTAACAATCATTGTGGGCAAAGGACACTTTAGAAAACTACAACTGAGGGAATCAGGGCCATTTGCTACAGATTTAAAGACCTTTCCCCCAAAAGTACTCATGGCTAGAGAGGAGAGCCATCTCCTACTAGCGAACTTTCCTGACAATAAAGAATTTCATATCACCCAAAGTTACCCACCCACAAAACCAAAGGGCAAGAATAAGTGCCCGTAGGGACGCTGGGTGGCTCAGTCGGCGAAGCGTCTGCCTTCGGCTCAGGTCATGATCTGGAGTCCTGGGATCAAGCCCCACACTGGGCTCCCTGCGCCACAGGGAGCCTGCTTCTCCCTCTCCATCTGCCTGTCGCTCCCCCTGCTTGTGTGAGCGTGTGCGCTCATGCTCTCGCTCGCTCTCTCACACATCTTAAAAAAAGAAGAAGAAATGCCCATTAAAAATATGCCTCCCTTCCCCAAGGTGGGAAAGCCTAAACCGTACTTAAGAGTAAAAAAGACTCCAGCCACACACAGTCTTGAAAGGGGCTTTTTTTCCCCAACCTCCAGGAGCCCTACGAGATTCTCATAGGGAAGACTGGAGAAAATTCTCCTGCTTTGGGCTGTGGGGTGGGGAGGAGATGGAGGAGTAGCAATTTTGAAATATGCTCTGAGCACTCTGTTCTTGTCAATGAGGCCTGCCCTCAAAAGATGATTTTACCTGCATCTAAGATATTGGAGTTTTATGAAAGTGTAACTGGCCTGCGGGTTGGGAAATACCCATCTCCATTCCCATTCAGCCTTGTTTTAGCTCTACTAAAGGGTGTGAGCGTGAGAAGTACTTGTAAAGGTCACAGCCTAAGGAGACAGGCTTAAAGACTGAGACCTAATCACAGAGCTATAGAATGCTTATACCCTCCACACAGTTCCTTTTATTCCCATACATCATGTCCAGCTTTTAACAAAAAAAAAATTACAAGGCATACTGAAGGGAAATTGAAAAACGCGATTTGAAGAGGCAGAGCAAACATCAGAACCAGATGCATATATGGAAGCAATGCTGGAGTTCTTAGACTAGGGGTTAAAATCACTAAATATGCTAAGAGTTCCCGTGGAAAAATAGCAGGAACAGATGGGTAATGTAATCAGGGAGATAGAAATTCTAAGAAAGGATAAAGAAGAAATGCTAGAAGTCAACAACTAACGGCAATGAAAAATGCCTTTGATGGGCTGATGAGTAGACTGGATATAGCTGAGGAAGGAATCAGTGACTTTGAGGATGTGTCAACCGCAAGTTCCACAAGTGAAAAACAAAGAGAGAAAAAGACTGCAAAAGCAATGAACAGAATATCCGAGAACTACGGGGCAACTAGAAAAGGTGTCCCATATGGACAATGGGAATATCAGAAGTTTCAGGGAGAAAGGAGCAGAAGAAATATTTAGAGCAGTGATGACTGAGAATTTCCTTGAATTTATGTCAGACACACTGAACCACAGATCCAGGGAGCTCAGGGAACACCAAGGAAGATGAAAGCTAAAAAAAAAACAAAAAACAAACAAACAAACAAAACAAAAACAAAACAAAAAACCCAAACAAACAAAGAGGACATCTAGGTATATCCTATTAAAGCTGCTGAAAATCACAGGTACAGAAAAAACCTTGAAAGAAGCCAGAGGGAAAAAACCAGCTTACTTATGGAAGAACAAAGATAAGAATCCTATTTGAGTTCTCCTGAGAAACCATGCAAAGAAGAGAGTAAAGTGAAATATTTAGTGTTGATAGAAAAAAAACCCCAACAGTCTAGATGTCTGCATCCAGTAAAATTATCCTTCAAAAGTGGACAAATACTTTCTTAGATAACAAAAATTGCGGGAATTTGCTGCTACTAGACCTACCTTGTGAGAAAAGTTGAAAGAAGTACTTCAAAGAGAAGGAAAATGACACACGTCAGAACCTCGGACCTACATGAAACAGAAAGAAGGTTATAAAAAACGAGAAAGTGAAGGCAAAAGAAATTTTATTTGTATTCCTAATTGATCTAATAGCCGTTCATTTAAAATAATAGTAGCAACAATGAATTTGAGGGTTACGGTTTACTGATAAGTAAAAGACAGCAGCTATACAAGGAGTAGGAGGGGTAAATTAGGAATATTTTAAAGTAAGTGTTCTACTCACAAAGCAGTGTAGAGTTATTTGAAAATGGGCTTGGATTAGCTATGAATGTATATTGCAAAGCTTATGGCAACTGCTATTAAAGGGTTTTTTCCCTTTATTTATTCGAGAGAGAGACATCAGGAAGAGCGAAGTGGGAGAGAGAATCTTTTTTTTTTTTTTTAAGATTTTATTTATTTATTTGACAGAGAGAGAGAGATCACAAGTAGGCAGAGAGGCAGGCAGAGAGAGAGGAGGAAGCAGGCTCCCTGCAGAGCAGAGAGCCCGATGCGGGGCTCGATCCCAGGACTCTGAGATCATGACCTGAGCCGAAGGCAGCGGCTTAATCCACTGAGCCACCCAGGCGCCCCGGGAGAGAGAATCTTTAGCAGACTCCCTGCTGAGTGAGGAGCCTGATGTGGGGCTAGGTCCCAGGACTCCAAGATCATGACCTGAGCTAAAATCAAGAGTTGGATGCCTCACTGCTCCACCAAGGCACCCCTAAAAAAAGTTTCCACAAAGTGTAATTGATAAGCTAAATGGCATCCCATAAAATGCTCAGTTTAAACCCCAGAAGGCGTAAATATAGTGGAAGAACAAAAATAGAAACAAGTGCAGTGAATAGAAAATAGGAACAAGTATGGTAGATATTAGTCCAGCCTTGTCAATAACCATTTAAACCTTCGTTGTCTAAATACATGAAGAGACAAGGACTACCGGAGTGGATCAAAAATAAGACCCAGTTATATGTGGTTGAACAGGAACTCACTTTAAATATAGCAACATATAGATTAAAACTGAAGGGCTGAAGAAACGTATACCACGCTAACATGAGTTAAAAGAAAGCTGAGAGTTGCTAAGTTAATTTCAGACAAAGCAGACTTTAGAACAAAAGTAATCATCAGTGATAAAGAGGGTATTAATGATAACAGGGTCAATTATCCAAGAAGACATAGCAAATCCATAGAAATAGAAAACAGATTAGTGCTTGCCAGGGGCTGGCAGGGGAGGGATAGAGAGTGACTAATGCCTTTGAAGTTACTTTTAGGCTGACAAAATGGCTTAGAACTAGATAGAAGTTACAGTTGAACATTCTAAATGTACTTCATTATACCAAATTGTATACTTTTAAAAGGTTAGTAATTTTATGTTATGTGACTTTTACTCTAAGAATAAAAGAGATGCAACAAAATTATGTATTTAAAACCATTATTGAATATTAACCACTAAATTAGTAATTGACTGCCATGTGTGATGTCTTACCCCATCTCTTGTCCAAGGTACATAATAATTGGCCAATCATAGGATATTTCCTTCCCTAAACACTGCCTCAAATCCTTCTCAATCCAGTACTCCAGAACATCGCTATCAAAAAAAAAAAAAAGAAGAAAGAAAAAGAAAAAAACCCATTCTCCTAGGACAGCCTTTCCCAATGTTCACCCTCAATCCCACTTTACCTGACACCCCATGATTAAAGCTTTACTCTTTTTGCTTTGGTCTTTGATCTTTGTTAAAAATTCCACTGGAGGGGCACCTGGGTGGCTCAGTGGGTTAAAGCCTCTGCCTTCGGCTCAGGTCATGATCCCAGGGTCCTGGGATCGAGCCCCACATCGGGCTCTCTGCTCCACAGGGAGCCTGCTTCCTCCTCTCTCTCTGCCTGCCTCTCTGCCTAGTTGTGATTTCTCTCTGTCAAATAAATAAAATATAAAAAAAAAAAAATTCCACTGGAGGGGGTGCCTGGGTGACTCAGCTGTTAAGCGTCTGCATTCAGCTCAGGTCATTATCCCAGAGGCCTGGGATCGAGCCCCACATTGGGCTCCAACCCCACACTGGGCGCCCTGTTCAGCAGAGAGCCTGCTTCCCCCTCTCACACACTCCTTGCTTGGGTTCCCTCTCTAGCTGTCTCTCTCTGTCAAATAAATAAATAAAATCTTAGAAAAAAAATTCCACTGGGGATGGTTGCAGGTTGGGTTTCCAGAAAGCAGACTAAGACGTATTTGTGTGCAGGAGGTCTCATGGGGAGTGTTATCAGGAATGACCTCTACGGGTCGGAGCGGGGTGGGGAGGAAGCAGCATGGACAGAAGGAGAAGTTGAACTGTGACGCAGATGCCACAGAGGTTGCAGCTGAGCCCGGAGTGAGCTCTGGAGCTGAGCTTATACCTCCCTGAAATGAGCCAAAGACTTTGTATCCCACGTGGAAACAGTCACTGTACTTGGGCTGCCTACAGGCAAGAGTTGTGACCTTGGACTTGGAAAAGTCATTTTTATGGATTGACTCAGTTCTGAACTGTCAGTTGCCAGCACTGTGGCAGTGGGGGAAAAATGTGTTGGTTTTGAAAGGGGGATCTGGGTGGCTGCAGAGAAACACCAACTTTAGTTATCAGCCAAATTTATACATCAGTATGAGTGATGTTAACCTCCTTATGGAGGCAGGGAAATTAAGCAAGCAATCAAGGGCCCAGGAGTGGACTGGAGGGTTCTGAAGAGAGTTTCAGTACATTGAGGAGAAGATGAACATTGCTAGATAACATGAGGTAGCGATGTTCTCCAAATCTGTTTTCAACTATTTTGTCCCGAACAAAATCTGTGTAGTAGTGCTTTGGGAATGATCATGGTAGTGGACTCTGAGATTGTTGTTTGTAGGAGAATCAGAACCTCCTTTTATATTTGTTGTGCTTCCCTTGCCTATTAGTTTCACGTTTACCCTTCTGGAAAACTCTTCCTGAATCAGGCAGGCCACTTGTCGGTTTTCTCAGCCAATCTTCACCTACCTTATATGCTGTTTAAAAAAGCACCTTTCGGGGCACCTGAATGGCTCAGTTGTTAAGCATCTGCCTTTGGCTCAGGTCATGATCCCGGTGTCCTGAGATCGAGCCCCTTGTCTCCTCAGGCTCAGCGGAGAGCCTGCTTCTCCCTCTCTCTCCACCCCTTCTCCCAACTCGCGCTCTTTCTCTCCCTTTCTCAAGTAAATAAAAATTTTTAAAAAATCTTTAAAGAAAGAGCACCTTTCAGTAAATTGTATATACGTAAAGGAGGATATCAAGGAGTTGGCAAGTTTTTCAGTGTAACCTACTTTATCTTCCTGTTGCAGTTACTATGGCTCTGTAACAAACCATGCCCAAACGCGGCGGTGGAAAGCAGCCATTACATGCGCAGTGTCCGCAGTTCGGGTATCCAGACCGGGCACAGCGCGGACATCTTGTCTCTGCGGTGTGTCTGGAGCCTCACCCAGCGGGAAGGCTCACAGAGACGGGAACTACCTGAAAGCTCGCTCACACACAGCTCTGGCAGTGGATGCAGCACGTAGGCTTAGATCTTTGCAGGAATGTTTGCCAGAACACCTACACGTGGTTTCTTCATGTAGTCCAGGGTTACTTGTAACACTGTGGCTGTGTTCCGAGTGTGCGCGTTCCCAGAATGAGAGAGTGGAGGAGAAGCTTCATGCTCGTGAAGCCTAGTGTCAGAAGTTACGGCATCGCTTGTGACATGCTATTGTTTGGGCAGCCACAAGTCTCCACTCAGATGCAACGGGAGAGAGGACTGAGCCTGCCTCAGTGGGAGGGGGGCCATTTTACACTGGTTAAGTAGGGCCTGTGAGATGAAACAGATGCCCTGGTTTGGCCATTTTTGAAAAATATAGTCTGTCATGCTTCCTTTTTCCTATAAACTCATTCTTTCAGTTTTCAGAGGAATATATTTGGTCAAATATTCACTTCCAGAAAGATACAGTTTGAGATTGGAACTCCTGGGGTAGGGGGTTAACATGTTTATCTTTCTACAGTCTTGTTCTGGTAACTGTCCTATATCCTTTCTCCTCCTCCTTCTTCTTCTTTTTTAACAGTTGCCCTGGAAATGAAAATCCTACGTTCTGAGGAAAACTATTTCCCCTTTTATTTATTATGACTTTTAAAATTACTGATTTAATTGTAACTATGCAGAAAGTTGGGATTCTCTCCTTAATGCTTTCTTGAAAGTAAGATCGCCAGGAAGAAGAGTGCCTAAAATGTCTTTACCGAGCTATTGGTTCTGAACTCCAGATGGCCTGGCCATAAAACTTGTCTGTTGCAAGGGTCACATCGAACACATTCTATAAATATTGAGACCATACATTCTTCATTGAGGTTAGTTTGATAAAATTTAGCTTCTTTCTAAAAAAAGAAGATTTTATTTGTTTGTTTATTTATTTGAGAATGAGAGTGTGTGCATGTACACATGAGCCGGGGGAGGAGAAGGGGGGAGAGGGGGAGGGCATCTCAAGTAGACTCCACACTGAGCACTGAGCACAGAGCCCAACATGGGGCTTAATCCAACAACCGTGAGATCATGACCTGAGCTGAAACCAAAAGTCGGACACTTCACTGACTGAACCACCCAGGTGGCCCTGTAAAATTTAGCTTCTAAAGGTTTAAGAGTGTGAGGTTCTCAGACAACATAGACCATGAAAACCAAGGTAATGGTATTTATACTTCCCTTGGCAAAACAAAACTAAACTAAAGCTAACGTCAATATTTACTTGTTGTAATTATATTATTTCAGGTTTGTTGTGATATCTGTCATGATGATTGCATAGTTTCTTGGAGGTATTTCAGCAAAGGTGTGGACTAATATTAACAATACCGGCCTTTACCAGACATCTACTACAGTCTAGGCATGATGCTAATCACCTCACATTATCTAATTTAATCTTCATAACAACCCCGAGTTACACACTATTACTCTTCCCATTTTACAGATGAGGAAGCTAAAGTTGACAAAAGGGCAGTAACTTGTCCTGATGAAGCTATTTCAACCCAGCTTGGATTCGAACGTTCACCTTTTACCACTATACTGTGGAAGGAATAAGAAAATAAGTTGGTTTTGAACTTGTATAATGGCCAAAGACTTTGTTGTATGAGGTGCTGTTGCAGGGGGAAAGAGCCCTGCCATTTCATTTTGATACATGTCTCAATTGTATGAGCTGTGTCGTTGCTTTTCTCTTGTTTGGGCACCTTTGCTACTTTTCCAAGTTGTTTAGGGAATCGCATTCATTGGAAAAACATCTAGTAGCATTGATGTAAAGTGTGTTTTTTAAAAGATGTTATTTATTTGAGAGAGAGAGAGAGAGCATGAGCAGGAGGAGGAGCAGAGGGAAGGGACAAGCAGACTCTGCACTGGGCACAGAATCCCATGCAGAGCTTGATCTCACAGCCCTGAGGGCATGACCTGAACCAAAGTCAAATCAGATGCTGAACCAACGGAGCCATCCAGGCACCCCCGATTTGTTGTTGTTGTTGTTGTTGTTGTTTTCCTTAAAGGGGATAGAAGTTTTTTGAATACACCACAAGGGAGTAGCAGGTAGGACAGCAGAGGAGAGGTTGTTGCATCTTTTTCTTTCTTTCTTTCTTTTTTTTTCCCCTGTAGCACGGTAAGCAATAACATTGTCCTTCTCAGAGTAGCAGTTTGGTGAGAACTTGTAATTGTGCCTCTTACCAAACTTCTGGAGCACCTGACATGGGGGCTGACAATGTCTCAAGCCTTTCAGGACAAGCAAAGCACATCACTGAGAAACAGTTCCCTTCGAGTTCACTGCGGAGGAAGGTGGCTTATAAGGATGTGTAGAGGGAACCATAGGAAAATGATTTGGGAATTTGGAAGAATAAAGGAAATGTGAATGGAAGGCAGAGCAGAGTGAAGGCTTTTGAAAAAACAGCCTTGGGAGAAAGAAAAGCTTAGAGAAATGGATGCATTAGCATGGTTGAATGCATTCCTCCATCTGTCACAGGGTGATGGTAACGTTGAGATAGTTGAGATGTGTGCAAGGAGGCTTATAGGCCAGGAGAGAATGTTATGGAATGTTCTGGTATTCTTGAATATGGATGAAATCCTCCTTTGCTAGGTTAGAGAAGCTCTGTAGTCGTAACCCAGTGGGCCAGAGGGAGGAATTGAAGCTCGGCATCAGTATACAGCCTTAGCATGCATGGGGAGAACTCTGCTAGTAGAGGGACAAAGAAGCCAGGTCTTTGTAACTCAGTTTTAGTATTACTCAGTGTCTCTGAAACCCAATGATGGCATTGTAGATAAGAAGTAGGAGACACAAATATGCTTAGATGAAAAAGCTGACAAGTAGAAATCTCTTGTGTGATATGCTTGCTTGCATGATATATTCTGCTTCTGTGTCACAGCAATTACGGGTGAGAATCAATGGGAATAAATACATCTACATTCGTATCACCTAGATCAGTTGTCTCCATCTTCTGTGCCCATCACCAGTTGCGATATAGTTAAACTATTGCTTGGATAGTTTTGAGAGTACTTTTGCCACCTACCGTCATACCACGGTCATTTTTCCATGCTGTGAAAGTCTCCATAGATAGCATTTTCCATGGTTTTATACTAGTCCCTTAAGTCGATTAATTATTTAACACTTTTTCTGTTGGAGAGCAAAGATGATCATTTCCTGTTATATATAAGTCAATCATAAATATCTTTTGTATTCAGAGGATATGTGTGCCCGTTATGAGGTCATATAAAAAGAGAGTGGTCAGTAAACCCTCATTTAATAAAGCCTTTGAGGAGGCTTACAAAAACTGCAGTTTATTTTCCTAAAGATCATGCCACAAGAGTAATCTCTATCCCCAGCATGGGACTCGAACTCACAGCCCCAGGATCAGGACTCGCCTGCTCTTCCGACTGAACCAGCCAGGTGTATTTTAAGTATGGTTGGTGGTGTGTTGCTTCCACAAGAACACACTTCCAGGAGCAATTCTGAAGCTTTGTTTTGGATATTTTCAGAACAGTTTGGGACTTTACTATTATTTTGTGAAACTAGATGAAAACTCTCTTTCTCAAGGCAGGGTGGTTGGGTTGATGGAGAGGCCTAGGACTGAGGTTCTCAACTTCTGCAAGCTTATACATTAGGTAAATTCATATAAGGGCCTTCAAGTGTTAGGTCCCTAAGAACTCAGTTAGGCAACCAAGTTAGGGAACTTAGGAAAAACAGACTGCGGATTGTCTGAAGTGTTTTCCATTTTAAAGCAGATGTCTTATATTCACTAGAGTAATTTAGGACATTTCAAGTATTTACATAGCTGACAAATTGAGAGCATGACTGACTGACTGATGTGAAAACATCCAGTCAGTTCAGTCAGAAATTATGTTTCTTTCAATATTGACTGAACTGACTTGATAGTCCAATATCAGAGACAACAATACCTTTCCGGATCTAAACAATAATTTTTTTTAAAGATTTTATTTATTTATTTGACAGAGAGAGAGAGATCACAAGTAGGCAGAGAGGCAGCAGAGAGAGGAAGGGAAGCAGGCTCCCCGCTGAGCAGAGAGCCCGATGCGGGACTCGATCCCAGGACCCTGAGATCATGACCTGAGCCGAAGGCAGCGGCTTAACCCACTGAGCCACCCAGGTGCCCCTAAACAATAATTTTTAATGTTTATTGAGTACAAGCGTGAGTCTAAGCACTTTGTATCCAGTTAGCTTATTTAGTTCTCACAGATGCAGTAGAAAGTGAGCCATCAGTGTATCTGAAGTGAGTATATGATAAAGAAATTTATTTTCTAGTTTCTACTTTTTTACTTTAGGAATTTTATTTTTTTAATATTTTGATTATTTATTTATTTGACACAGAGAGAGAGAGAGATCACAAGTGGGCAGAGAGGCAGGCAGAGAGAGGAGGAAGCAGGGTCCCCGCTGAGCAGAGAGCCCGATGCAGGACTCGATCCCAGGACCCTGAGATCATGACCTGAGCTGAAGGCAGAGGCTTAATCTAACACCGAGCCACCCAGGTGTCCCAGGAATCTTCCACATGAACATGTGTTAATTTTGTAATCATAAAAAGTTAAAGAAAGAAACAGCAATGCATGTAGTGTAATTCTGAAACCTAGCATTCAAGGAAAGTTGAAGTTAGTGGAGTGCAAGGAAGAAAAGGGATTTAAAACATACTTTTTATTATGGAAAAGACAAAAACAAAACTAATAGAGAATGGTATAATGAACCTCCCCTTATCCATTGTCCAACTTCAGTATTTATCATTCAACTCATGAACAATATTATTTTATCTATATCCTACCTAGTTAAGAAGGATTAGTAAAAGTTGCTCTCTGCTGGGTTGAAAAGAGCACAGACTCTGAAGACATATCTGTATTTTAGTCTTAACTATAGGAGTCCAGACCCTTGGGTTTGAAACCGAGTTCTCTTGACTGAGCAGCAGGCCTCTTGAGTTGGTTGCATATTCTCTGTTTCCTCCTCTGTTGAAAATGATAAGCAAGTGTTCCTGAGTCATAAATGAAATGACATGGAGAAAAAGAAACTTAAATATATATGATATGATATGTATCAGTATGTACCTTTTTTTTTTTTTTTAACAACCTGAACATAAGGCAAACAACCAGAAATCTGGTATTTTTTTTTAATGAAATTTATCTACAGAAAAGCTTATCCACATCCTTTGGGACAGAGAGACCCCATGTTGCAGGTGGCCCGAGGCAATCTCATTTTGATTGTATGGTAAATGAAAATGATTATTAGGGCCCTCTTTTACTCTCAAAGTGTTCTGTTTTGAATATCACATTTTATAGTCACCATTGTATAGAGGAAATGTTGAAGTTTAAGAAAATAATATTCAAGGAATTTTTAAAAATTACAATAAACAAATCTAATAAATGAGTACTATTTAAAAGCATAGACTTTTTAATGTTGATGAATAATTTTTAGAAATAAGCATTTTTGTGTGTTAACTGAATTTCCCTGATACTCAGGCATAATTTTACTTTTTTTAGAATAGGCTTCATGATTCTGGGTCATTCCCAGATGACTCTAGGTGGGTGTAAATACAAAGCTTTACAGGACTTAACTCTTAAGCAATGCTGTGATTTCATCTGTAATGCCCCTATCTTCCTCCTCTGCAAAGGCAAGCAGGTTAATTCCCTCATAAGAGAAGGACTGTTGGAGCCACATGAAGGGGCCCTTGTGGACAAATCAGATCACTGAATTAACCACAGTGCTAATGGCTTCCCCATTCAAATAAAATTCCAACTGCTATCATGCATGCTCCTGGTGCCTGACAATTGTAAAGTATTTTACAATCATCTTTAATAAGTCTGTCTCATATCAACCTAGGGGGCACAAGCTGAAATAGCTAGGCTTTCTTTCTAATGGTGAAATATGTTCCTTCATTCAGCTTTTATTGAGTACCTTCCATGTCCCATGGTCTCTGCTAGGCATTAGAAATACAAAATTATGGGGGCATCTGTGTGGCTCAGTGGGTTAAGCCTCTGCCTTCAGCTCAGGTCATGATCCCAGAGTCCTGGGATTAAGCCCCGCATCTGGCTCTCTGCTCAGCAGGGAGCCTGCTTCCTCCTCTCTCTCTCTCTCTCTCTCTCTCTCTCTGCCTGCCTCTCTGCCCACTTGTGATCTCTGCCTGTCAAATAAAAAAATAAAAAAAAAAGAAATACAAAATTATGGAAGACAGAGTCAGTGGTCTAGCTGATACAGGTAGATGAGGAGTATAATTTGAACTCACAGATTCTGGGGATTTGGAATTGGTTTCACAGCTCCAGTATAATTACATTTTGTCTTTTTGCTCTCTAGAATCTCATTTGTTTCAAGAAAAATTCGTTGGGTTCCCACTCTGTTCGAGCGTGTACTGAAAATACGGGTAGTCCCTACCCTCATGGTGCTTACAGCCTAGGGGCAGGACAGTAAGAAAAAGCACGCATAGATACACATGTCAGATAGTGATAAGTACTATGAAAATACAATAATTTAGAGTAAAGAGGGATAGAACTTGATGGGAGTGAGCTGTGGGCTACTTTATATTGGGTGGTCAGGGAAAACATCCTTAAAAAGAAACGTTTAAGAAGAGACCTGAAGGAAGGTGAGATGAAGTAAGAACATTCTAAGCAACAAAAGTACGGTTGGTATATTCCACCAAACAGCAGAGAGGCCAGTTCAGGTGCAACAGGGAGAACAAGGAGCAGAGTGAGTGGTTTTCGGAGAGGAAGTCAGAAGGGTGGAAACAGGCAGGCCATGAGGGCCTGTAAGGGATTGTACAGAAATTGGATTTTATTCCAAAAGTATGCTTTGGAAACCACTGGATGGTTTTGAGCAGAGAAGTCATATGATCTGCTTTAGGTTCTCGCGGGATTTCCCTGGATATTCTGTTAGAGTGCTTATAGTAGGGCAAGGATTGAAACAGAGACACCGGTTGGGAGGTCTTCGCGGTAACTGAGGCAAGAGATCAATGGTGGCTTGTTTGGGTTTTGGACCCAAGTGCAACTTGTAGAATGGGGATTTCCTTCCCCGCCAAAGACCAATGCTCTAGATACCAGCTGTGTGTCCTGTTATTCAACTCTAATCTGATACTACCTGGGGACTGCACCATATTTCACAAATTAAGTGCTCAGCCCCACAAGACTGCCCCCCACCCCAGTTCAGATGCCAGTAGTAAGCCCAGGTTGTTAACTGTGCTTCTGAATGACTGGTTATAAATTAGAGTTCCACAACCCCTTCCTTGGGTTCAATTAATTTTTAGAGTGTGTCACATAATTTAGGAAACCCATTTACTCACCAAATTGCCAGTTCATTTACAAAGGATATTAGAGGATATGAACCAAATGGCTGGATGAAGACACATGGGGTTAGGTCTTGAGCAAAGATGCTTTTGTCCTTGTGGAATTTTGAACACGGCACTGCAGCACATGGAAATATTCTGGTTCCCTAACCTGGATGCTCTCAAAATTCCCTCCTTCTAAGTTTTTGTAGAGGCTTCATTACATAGACATAATTGATTGAATCATTGGCCATAGGTGATTGATTCAACCTCCAGCCCTACACTCCTCGCCAGAAATCAGGGGGTAGAACTGAAAACTCCAACCCTCTAATCATGGTCTGTGCCCCCGGCAACCAGCCCCCTCCTTAGGTGTTTTCTAAAAGTGACCTCATTAGCATAAAACTAGTTGGGTTATAGCCATTTCACGTTTATGGCTCTGAAGCGGGGTTTTTTGGGAACAGGGACAAGACAACAGATACAATAAAAGATGTTCTCACTGGTCTCATTGCTCAGGGAATTCCGTGGGTTTGGGAAGCCGTGAGCCCGGAACTGTGGAGCAGACTAAATATATATGAGAGATGTATTTTGGTCTTCTGAAGGACCAAATGCATATTTCCTATAAATCACGGTATTTCAGGCTTGAACTAGGATGGTTGTAATGGAGCTGGTGAGAGGTGGTGGAAGTGTGGATAGAGTATGAAAGGAGAGACAACGGGACTTGCTTGACAGATTGGACATTGCTATAAAACTCTAATTTCTTGCCTTGAGCTATTAAAAAAATGATGTTGCCACTTACTAAGATTGGGAAGACTGTAAGCATAGAAGGTTAAGAAGTAGAAATCGAGTGTTAGACGTTGACTATATTAGGCTTGTGTTTAGACACCTCAGTGGAAATGTGGAGTAGACGGTTGACTACACGAATTTGGAGTTTAAGTGAATGATCTGGGTAAAGATAAAGATTTTTGAATCGCCAACTTACAGATGGCGTTTAAAGTCATGAGAGGATATTCGACAAAGGAGTGAGTGTAGCACCTAGGAAGACTCCAAAGGAATAGCCAGTGAGTGTAGGCAAGAAGCCAGAAGACCGTAGTATCCAGATATCCATTTAAAAAGGTATTTAAGAAGGAAGGAGTGATCCGCTATGTGAAATGTCGCCTTGTTTATCCAATAATCATTTACTGGGGTTCACTCTTTTCTAAGCTACGTGCTTGGGATCCAAAGCCGAACAAAATATGGTTTTTGTCCTGGGGGAGCTTCTAGTCCGGTGGGGGAGATGACCAGGAAAGCAGACCGCGCTGATACAGTGGTGGTCAGTGCTTAAAGAGTCCCATGCACAGGATACCATGGGAATATGTGCCTCCTCTACTATGTGGCTTTCCTCTCAAACCCGGAGAGACAAGTCATAGACATGAATAGATCTTTTCTATTAGCACAGTGCATTGCCTGATTGCTGCCAGAGATGTACTGAATGACATTCCAGATTTTATTTTCTAACAGGTAAGTTAAGTATAAGCCAGGTCTCTTGAGAGATACTTTTCGGAATAGGCAAGGTGTTGTTACAGTCATGAAAGAGATCGGTATTCATACCCTTCTACTTCTTATTCAAACGAGAATTATACATTGAGAAAAAGTATAAAAATATATACTGGTCTAAATATATGGAGGCATCAGACAAATGTTCTTTAGCTAAAGCAATTGGGGTTCCTTCAGGACACCTTCCCAAGGCCATAGTAGAATGAGCAATATATACAGCTTCCAAAGGAAGCGGCCTGTTCGCATAAGCAACCTGACTGTTTTGATTTAGTTCATTCACGTTATCAATTCAGTTAAAAAGAAATCATGTGCTTGACTTTGTTTGTTTACTTGTCTGTAGACAAATAAACCATGTAATTGACTTCATGGAGTTGCGAGTTTTTAAAAAAGATTTATTTATTTATTAGAAAGAACAAGCACATATGAGCTGGGGGAGGGGCAGTGGGGAAGGGAGAGGGAGAGACAATGTCAAGCAGACTCTGCCCTCAGCCTGGAACGCAACGCAGGGCTCAATCTCATGACCCTGAGATCAAGACTTGAGCTGAAATCCAGAGTTGGACCCTTAACCACTGAGCTACCCAGGCGCCCTGGATTTGCCAATTTCAGTACCCCTTCTCCAGACCTTCAGGTCACAGTGCACAGTCCTTAGTGGGACACACAAAACCTTTCATAGGGGAAACAGAGCAGAGTCGTTCAGATCACTTGCTTTAAAGTCCGTCTGCCCTGGTTTGAATCCTGGTTCTATTGTTCAGCTGGGTGACCTGGGGCCAATTACTTGGCTTCCCTATTCATTAGTGTCCTCCTCTGTAAAGTGGGGATAATAATGGAACAGGACTCATGGAGTTATTGTGAATATTAAATACGCGACTCTGTGCAGGGTACTTTGAACGTTTGTCTAAAATATAGTGAGGACAGTATGCATGTTTGCTATTATCTGACTCCGCTCCCCTGGTCTGGACTCACCAGCTGCCACCAGTGAACATGGCACCTTCCTCCAGACAACCGAAGGTGCTCCCAGAGAAGGGCAGAGAGACAGGAGAGAGCCGGGTGGGGGGGGGGGGGTGGGGGGGGTGGGTGTTGCAGTGACCCGAGGCAGAGGCTGATGGTGCCAGAGGAGATAGAGGTAGACTGACTCAGATTTCCATTTGAAAGTTGAGCTGAAAGTATTTCCTGATGGATTACATGTGTATGTAGGGAGAGGGAAAGAGAAGTAAAAAAAAAAAAAAAAAAAAATGACCCTTCACTTTTTAGCTGGAGCAATTAGATAGAAGCAGCTTGGGAAAGGAGCAAGTGGAGAAATCAGGTAAGCAGTTGGGTAACATCCCTAGGGTTCAGGGGACAAGTCAGAGCTGCAGATATAAATTTGAGAATCACCAATATATAGATAATATTTAAGGTACAAAGCCATGGGAATAGTTGAAGTCACCTAGGGGCTAATAACAGCAGGCATCTTTTAGGATTGTGATAAGAATTATATGAGTAAGCCACGGAGATTTGGCACAGTTCCTGGCACATAGTAAAGGTGCAATAAATGACAAGTTTTATTACTGTTATGATTATTCTTAAGAATAAGTTATGGCCGGGGTGCCTGGGTGGCTGTCGTTAAGCGTCTGCCTTCAGCTCATGTCATGATCCCAGTGTCCTGGGATCGAGCCTGGCATCGAGCCCCGCGTCAGGCTCCCTGCTCAGCAGGAAGCCTACTTCTCTTTCTCCCTCTCCCCCTACCTGTGTCCCCTCTCTCGCTGTATCTGTCAAATAAATAAAAAACACCTTTAAAAAAATGAATAAGTTATGGCTGGTGGGAATTATGGTAAACCTCCATTATTACTTGGAGATGTGTCTCCAAACCTTTCCTCTATCATGGTACACAGAGAAAATGATAATATTTGCACAACACCCTAGGATAAATTTCACTGCCCAAGGCTTCAGTTCAGATCCTGCCCAGCTGCCCCAAGGGATGTGGGTATCAGTTGTCAGTGCAGTACTTTTTCACACTGGTTGGTAAGTTCTAGCCTAGAGCCTTGCTGCTTTAAAGTATTGCGTGTAGACTAAAAGCATAGGCCTCAACTGGGCGCTTGTTTTCTAACGCGGAATCCCGGGCCCACTAACTCTGAGTCTGCCTTTTTACAAGCTTCCCAGGCGATTCCTGCATGCATACCTTAAAGTTCGAGAACACCCATTTATAAAATTGTTGTGCAAATCTTAAATATGTAGTATTCGTTAAAACCGAAATAATATTAATTGCCAAATTTGAGAAATCATTTCTTGTCCCCTTGCTTTTAACACAATGTAAATATACGTGTCTATTATGTGGGGGGGCACATGGAGAAACTTATAATAGGGTTGTTTTTGCATCGGAGGACTTCTCTATATTGTAGGAAAAGCTCTGGGGTTCATTGTTTGCTTAATTAAGTGTTTTCCATTTTACAAGGGCTCTTTATACCCACTTTGTGGCCTTGTCTGTACTGATGATTGGCCTGGGACCATTGCTTACCCATGCAGCTGTGACAGTTTATCTCGGTGTTAGAGTTCATGGTGGGAAACTTGACACCTCTCTTGGAGCCGCATTAATGCTGTTGCTGAGTGGAGCAAACTCCCTTTGGCCTGGGGTAACGACTCTGAAGCACGTTGAAGAAATGAGGCACTATTTGCTAAATCTGGTTTAGACAGAGGGAAAATATGGCTAATTCAAGCCTCCACAGAAATTTGTTTCTTTCCAGATCAAAGTGATGGTTCCTGAATTACCTAGTTAATTTTATTTTTCAAAATTCATCTGTCCCATATAGATCATACTAAAGGTGAGGCTGACTTGTATGAAAATGACTCATTTATACTTTTCATGTTAAAATATTTTAAAAAAATCAGGGGCACCTGGGTGGCTCAGTGGGTTGAGCCTCTGCCTTCGGCTCAGGTCATGATCTCAGGGTCCTGGGATCGAGCCCCACATCAGGCTCTCTGCTCAGCAGGGAGCCTGCTTCCCCCTCTCTCTCTGCCTGCCTCTCTGCCTACTTGTGATCTCTCTCTGTCAAATAAATAAAAAATCTTAAAAAATATATTTTAAAAAACCAAGCTAATAGCTTTAATTGAAAACATAACACTGATTCTTTTTTCTTTCTGTTTAGAAATGTCCAAACTTCCTTGCCTAGCAAGAAAGACCTGGGACTCTCATTCATTTTTGAGTGAGTCTGGTCACTCACAGCAGTACGTGGTGAGCTGAGGAAGTTCTCCCATTTAGATGTTCTAGAAACAAAAGAAGCTGGTCAAGAACAAAAGAGAAAGATCAAAGGAAATACTAGCCAAGAAGGGGGAAAATAGATATTTCCTTCTTGGTTTTCAACGGAGAACAGCCTGAGGGGCAAATAGGAAAGGAATGTGCTTGAGAGTGTGGCTGTCTGGGGTGGGGCAGAGTCTGGGGACATTCTTAAGCATTCAGTCTTAGAAGAAAATGGTTTATGATAGTACTCAGCCTTGTCACAGTGTGTTCAAGGAGTTTTCAGAGGGTGAGTAGGTGTTTGCATAAGGCAGGACTAGCGCATCTTTGAGTTCAATCACCCAGGAGTTCAGTCTGTACATTTCACAGTCTTATGACGCTTGTTGCAGTGGCTGGTGAAGGGTTTGAAGGACCATGGGCTGCGTGGACAAGAAATGGGGATCATATACTTTGTCCTTGTCATGTTGACATATGATCTAGTGAGGTGGGATAACGGACAAAACTTTCCCAGTGGCAAAAATTGACAAAGGGGACCAACTGAGCAAAGGAAATCTAGCAGAAGAGGGTTCTGGATAGAGGAGAAGACAGCCACCAGTTCACTGTATGACTGTGGACAAGGTCCTTCCTATCTTGGATCCTCGGTTGGCCTGTTTGTCAAGGAGTTTGCACCAGATGAACTCATGGGGCTCCACTGGCTCTGATATTCTGTAATCGTTGGCAAGCTGGTGATGTCGATCTGAGTTTCAGGAAGCGACATGTCAGAGATTTCTAAAAATAGCCATGAAATCAAAATCTCAACTGATAATATCTTCAAAAACATTTCTTTGTCAATGATCGCTGAAGGAGAGAAATGCGGGTTACCAAACTAGAATTCTGAATTGGGGATCTTTTAAGAGAGAAAATCAAATGAAGTCCCTGGTTCCATGCTCCATTCACATTGGAGCACTGTGGTCTGGAATCACAGAGAATGCCCGTGACATTATAATGTATGGAAGAGAGATGATTCTTGACACTCACTTCACAGTGCTCTCTAGACAGTCTTCAGTCACCATGACCAATCAGAAACAAAAGTAGTCAGAATTATCAGGAGGAAGAGAGAGGCATTTGTATGTTGAAAATATACACGATGAAATAAAAACATGACATTTTTAATTACCTGTAGGAATTTCAAGAGAGCAGTTATCATGCTTTTTTAATTGGGTATCTTTGTTCACTGTGCATTTTCAGAGAACACAATGACATGGCAGTAATTTTCACTGTTGTAGAAAGATGATATTTTCAGGACATATTGCCATAATTAGATTTTTTCCCCAAATACTTTAAAAAACATGGGTTTAAATCACAGAGTACATTTCCCATTCTGATTAATATTCATGCAAGTGAGAAATCATAAAACTACAATGTGAAATTGAATAATGATAAAATGACTAAGATCTACTAAAATGAAATGTAAATATTGAACATGCTTCAGTTTTTCATTTCAGGTAGTTAAAAACAACACTAACTCATAATTATGGTACAAACTATGGAAATCTATCAGCCAAACTACTAGTGAAATTTGAAGTAAATCACATCTGCCTATACAATCTCTATTTATAGAGAGTTTGGTGAACCCAAGAAAAAACTGCATCATCAGCAGTTTTGATATCATTGTTCTCACAGCCCTTTACTCTTAGATGGACGGATACGGAGAGAATAGCTTTTTAGCTTGAAGTTGGAGGATCTGTGTTTGCATATCTGCTCTGCCATTGCTCTTGGCTGTGTGACCTCTGGAAGATGACTTAACTTCTCAGATCTTCCATTTCCTTAGCCATAAAAGAGATGACAATATCTGTTTTCATGAGACAGTTGTGTCAAATAAGATACAGTAAGATACAATAAAAGATCTTTCCAAATCATAAATCACAATAAAACCATGGCATAGTGGATCTGTTATCTAAAACTGTGTAACAACTTACTCTTAAACTCGGTGGCTTAAAAGAACCGCCCTTTTACTATTTATCACTGTTTTTGAGCTTCCAGAATTTGGGAAGGGCTTGGCTGGGCCATTCTGACTTAGCATTTATCATGTAGTCTTAGGGCCTCCCCATATATTTGTTCTCTCCATGCAGGCTACTTTGGGCTTCCACACAGTATGGCAGTCTCAGGGCAGGTCCACTGTTCCATGGTGGCTGGCATTCCATGGTGGTGTGGCATCCCCCACAAATTAGGCAAAACTGCATGGCATTTTCAGGACTTAGCTTTGGAAGTCATATAACATCTCTAGTGGTAAAGGCAGTCAATGAGGCCCAAGTTCAAGGGGGAAGGGGCATATTTTAGACTTTTCAGAGTTGCATAGGAAGAAGAGCATGTGGCATCGGAGAGATTGCTGTGATAATCTTTGGAAAATACAACCTGCCGTGTAGTATTAAAACCAACATTTTCTATCATTAATACTGGTCTGATGTAAAAAATACCTTAAAGGCCTCATGCTTCAGTGAAACCATTCCCTTGAGGCCACTATCCCATTCATTAGTTTAGAATAACATGAATGCATCCCACAATCCCCTTTCAAGTTGCAAAGAACAGTTTTAATACTATACCAGGCATCTTCTCTGTATCAGACAATATTCTAGATGATTTATAGAATACATTAGTAATCCTTTATCTGACTTTGTAAAGTAGGGATTATTCCCATTTTACTGAGGAGTCTGAGATTCAGAGAAATTAGGTAACTTGCCCAGGTCATGGAACAAATCAGATCAAATCAAATCAATCAAATTCATCAGATCCAAATTTGAATCTGGCACTAATTTTACTATATTGTATAACTTCTCTCTTTTAGCAAGTATTTAAATAACACTAAGTTCAGGCACTTTGTCTCTCTCTCACACACACACACACACACACACACTCACTCTTAATTTTCACTCAAGCCTTTGAGGTAAGTACTATTATTATCTCCATTCTCTAGATGAGAAAATTGAAGCAAAGAGAAATTACATGACTTGTCCAAAGCCAGGTAGTAAGTGGTGATGCCTGATGTCTCACTAAGTTCTGAATCCAAAATTATTATGGAGTTACGATTTTTTAAAGATTTTATTTATTTGAGAGAGGGAGAGTGTACTCGAGCATGCATGAGCGGAGGCGGGGAGGGACAGAGACAGAGGGAGAGAGAAGCAGACTCCCCAGTGAACGCAGAGCCCCAAGTGGGGGTTTGACCCCAGGACTCTGGGATCATGACCTGACCAGAAGGTGGGCGCTTAACTGACTGAGCCACCCAGCCGCCCCTATTCTGGAATTATTAAGAGCTTAACATTTAGCCTAAATTAGCCTTTCAACCTATTTTTTTTTTTTTTTAGTGGAAGGATGGGTCTACACTGGACATTTGGCAGAGGAAGAGGTCATGAGGAGATGAAAGGGACTATTTTAAGAAGCTCATTGTTGTCGGGGAGTGATCACGGTGCTGCCGGTAGCGTGCAAGGACAGGCAACACACAAAAGCCAAGGTCTGCCTACTCCCCAGTTTTTCGAGGATAGGGCTTAAGCAGACACTGTTGGCCAGAAATCATCTCAAATCATTATATTAGCAAAGCACATTTTTTTGTGTCGAAGGGAAAAATACAGATCTGGATCAAACATAGTACGCCGCTGTTGCTCTCTGCCAGAAGGAGGCCAGGCTTTTTTTTTTTTTTAATTGTTGTTGATCATGCATCGTTATTATGCAGGTGTTTATAAATCGAGCTTCAAATCTTTGCTTTATGTGTACAAAAGCAATATCACACAGCAGGTGTTCATTCTTTGCCCTTAACCTTTGTAATTCAGGGTGAGGAAAAAGTCACTGTTTGCATACTTTCATTAATACAAGAAACTTGAAATTCAACTAGAAAGTAAGCAATTCATTAAATGACAGATACAAACTGAACACTGTTATTCTGCATATTCAAAGTGACTTGTGCGTTTGTGACACTGTACTGTACTTGCTTTTTCTAGAATTGGGCTTCACTGATGGAATCATGCATTAGCAATGTGGTGCCAGGCCGCAAAGTAGAGTTAAAGCCTTCCCTAACCTCCTTACAGGAAATACGAGCTGAAAAAAAGTTAAACTGTAAAGTACATATCGATTGCATAAAAGCTTCGTTATTATAGTATTTGATATTAGTAGCTGTATCTTGATTGGATAAGTGTGTGGAAACATTATTATTCACATAAAACACATATTTATTGGTGCCCACTATGTGCCAGGTGTAGATCTAGGTGCCAAGGATAAATGAGTGAAAGAAACACAACAAAACAGTCCAATTCTTCTCCAGTTTGCATTCTAGTGGAGAAAGATAGAACATAAATAAGTCAAGGGCAGATCCTCCTTACCTTATGATGGGGTTATGTTCCAATAAACCCACTGTAAGCTGAAATGATTGTGAATCCAAAAGGCACTTAACATGCCTCGCCTACTTTAAAGGTGCTCAGAACACTTGCATGAGCCTACTCTTGGGCAAAATCAGCTAGCACAAAGCATGCTTTATAATAACGTGTTGGCTATCTCACATCATCGAATACTGTCATGAAAGCGAAAAGCAGAATGGCTGTATAGGTACAGAATAGTTGTTTGCCCTTGTGATCACGTGGCTGACTGGGAGCTGCCGCTCACTGCTGATGGCCAGCCTCACAAGAGAGGAGCCGACCACATATCACTGGCCAGGAAAGGATCAAAATCCAAAATTCCAAGTACTGTTTCTCTTGAATGCATACCACTTCCGCACGGTCATAAAGTCAAAAAATCCTAAGCGGAACCATTTTAAGTTGGGGACTGCCTGTAATTACCCAGTATGTCAGATGATGGTGATCGGTGCTCGTGCAGAGCAGTAAAGGATGGAGGGGGGTGAGAAGAACCACAGTAATGGAATTGTCTGTGAGTTGGATGGAGGAAAGGGTACTAGTTTACGTAGGACAATCTGAGAAGATCTCTCTGATAAGGTACCATTTGAAGTAAGGTAAATCTGAGAACTTTACATCATGGCATTAATATACTCCAGAATAATGTTTTTTTTTTTCAAGTGACTGCATTATAAATTAAAATGTATTTTTAAAAGAAAGTTATTTTTAAAGCTGCACACAATATTGGTTTGAAAAGAAGTAGAATTTCATCAAAGGGGCTGTAAGTAGTTTCATATCAGCTTTATTTAAATAGTGAGAAGTAATAATGAGATAAATAATTTTTCTCAATGATATTTTTCCTATTATGTTATGTGGAACAGGCCCAGGATATCCCTTCCTCCTAATAGCTCTCATTTATGTCCTATCTTCTGCGTGCCGTACATTTTACATCTTTTACTTTATCTTTCAACCCAACAATGATCCTGACTTGTGTACTATTTTACTCACTAGGGGTGTTTGAAAAAACTATGTTTAGTTCTCTAATTCATCCTTAGGCCAATCTGTGAGTCAAAGATTGCTAAATGAATTTTATTTTAAAGATTTTATTTATTTATTTGAGAGAGAGAGATCACAAGTAGGCAGAGAGGCAGGCAGAGGGAGAGGGGGAAGCAGACTCCCTGCCTAGCAGAGAGCCCCACGCGGGGCTCGATCCCAGGACCCTGAGACCATGACCTGAGCCAAAGACAGAGGCTTTAACCCACTGAGCCACCCCCCCCCACCATGAATTTTAAACAAACAAACAAAATACTTGGAGAAATACTGTGCTTCAAGGGCACACACCCACTAGGTGGCAGAACCAAGATTTTCACTTAGCTTTACCTGACTCTAACATTGCTGTTCTTCTAGTCCATGCTGCCTTCCCCATGCCTGGATAACTAAAATGAAATGCTTCCCTCTTGGAAGATGTTGCATGGGTTCCAACATCCTGTGTTTCTCATTCCCTGCTTTGTGGTTTCTGAAATAGGTTTGACAGGAATTGAGATTTAGCCATGGATAATTAATCCATAGTGGTTAATGAAGGAGAACTTGTGGCTTCTTGCATTTTAATTAGAATCTTTGAAGATGACATCAAGAAAGTACTACACCTTCTTCAGTATCATATTTGTTATTTCTCTTAGGTCGGCACAGAATGTCCTTTCTGGTCCTTGCGAAATGAAAAGGCCGTCTTTTAAAGCTGAATGTTCTCTAAAGTGTTGTGAACATATATATACCACTAGTCTGTAAGAGGTGGGGGAATCTGATATTGGGCTCCTCTGTCTGATACAGGAACCCCTAATAGAGGGAGTGACTTTGCTGTTAAGTCACGTTCTAGATTATTCCATGCATGCTATCCTTATCACCTTATTCTTCCTCACCAACACTCTTGATGTCTAATTAATCAGGAAATCCTGCAGATTCTGTCCCTAACATCTTATTTCATTTTCCACAATCACCACCTTTGTTTGAACTGTCATCCTGTCTTCCCTGGACTACAGCAGTGACCTCCTTTCTAGCTGATCTTCCTGCATCCCCACCTGTCCCCTCCAGTTACCCTGCGCACAGCAGCCACAGTGATCTTTGGTGTCATCACAACAACTCCCTTCCCAATTCCAGATCTTCCAAAGGCTTTCTGTTGCTCTTAGAATCAAGGCCAAACTCTTTAATGTAAGCCACGAAGCTCTCGATGCTCTGGCCCCTGCTAACCTGTCAGCACCACCTCCAGACACTTCTCATTTCTATGTCTATTTTTACTTACCATTGCATTCCCACTGCCTGGCATGAAGCTTAGCATGTAGTAGATAATCTGTAAAAAAAAAAAAAAACTTGAATGAATGAAAATAATTTTTTTAATAATTTATGCATTTGCTGTGTCTGTCAACCTGGTGGTCATGTTGGAATGAAAGATAGGCCCTGCCTTCCTGATAACTGAGAAAAAAATGTAAAAAAAAGAAAATTTCACCATTTATACAAAGATATTATGCAGTTGAAAATATCTGGATCAAGACCCCTTTAGAATCCCAATTTCGCATGCTAAATATTTCTTCAAGACATTTTCTAGGTAGCTCTCTACATTTAGAAAGAACTGCTTAGGTCAGCCTGGAACTGGAAGGCTATTTTTATTTGGATCAAATTAGATTTGTGAGCACGCAGCCAGACAGTATTGGAAACTGGTCAGTATATTCCCCCACCCTGGATACTTAACCAGCGTACTCAGTCTATTGCCAGCAGTCTTATCTCTAGGATTTGTCCAGGGCATCTTCCTTTGCTGGTCATGACTCCCAGTCCCTTGCTTTAATCTGCTGGGGTTATCTAAAGCTTTTGGCTCCATACTGTGGTTCTGACTTTGGCTTTCAGCCTTGCTCCTTCTCATGACCCATTAGAGACATAGTCCCCTGGGGGGCGGGGGTAATCTGGGAAGACTTGCTGGGGCTGTTGGGTCACTGCCCTCTGGCTCCATGCATGCCCCCTGCAGGCAACACGGCCCTGCTCATGGCTGCCCGGCCCCGTTGACCAGCACTAATCAGTCCAGCAGGCCTACCCTGGGACGGGGAGTGGAAAGACAGCTCTAGTTAACTTTAGAGCATTTATAATTATGCTTAATTTAATTCATGATTATAAAGATAAAAATGGTCTTGATTGAACAGTATATTTGATGATATAATCACCAAATCAGAATAACTAGCCCAGTTAATGTAACCTAATTTGATGAAATATTTCACATCTACTCTTAAGTTTATTTGGAAATTAACTTAAATTAGAGATAAGAACTGTCACTGGATTTCCTTCTAATTTGACTTACAAAAAAGCTAAGATTCCTGAGACTGTGGCTTCAAGAGTATCTCTGAATTTAAGGGTCTTGAAATTTATCATTTCTCCCATGTGTCTGGAATCCATGTGTACCGAGAGTTCAAGCTCCTTTTTCACCAACTCCTAGATTGTTCTCCAAGGAATTCTTAGGGTCCCAAAGGAAGTTGTGTGCATTTTTTTTTTTTTTTAGTAATCTCTACACCCAACATGGGGCCAGAACTACAACCCTGAGATGGAGAGTCTCATGCTCTTCTGACTGCGCAGCCAGGCACCCCCGTTGTGTGCCACTCACACCCTTAGCATTTGTGATCCTTTGGGGAGACATTCCTCAGATCAAAAACATACTATGGAATCTACTGGAAGTTGGGTCATATCTAGGACTTTACTCCTTGCTCCCATCACAGACCTTAAGATGATTTCCTCCGCAATCTAAGATAATTGTGACAGCAAACATATGGTGTAACATTTCATTGCAGTGGTTTGTTATCCATCCCTAAGCTTTTGGGAACACACATTGGAGCTTCCTTTGGGACATCACCCTCCCCTCCTCATAGTCCCAATGCACATGGCGAGTTTAGACATGTCCAGTCAGAGTACTGCAGTGTCCTGGCAAATAGCTTTTGGTTTAGGGACTGGCACGTAATTCAGGTAGAGCAAATGAAATACACTCTTTAGACTTTTGCTTCTATATTGGAAGAGGCATGCTCTCATTTTTTCTGAGTTTGGGCCTATGAGGATATCAACAGGGAGCATGCAGACTTTTGTAACTAGGAAGGGAGAGACAGAGGGTCAAGCCAGGTTTACCCCTAGATTTTTTCATTTTTGGAAACCAGTATGGTCCCTTTATTTGCTAAGTCGGTCTGAGGCGATTTTCTTTCACCTGAAATTGCACGAGTCCTGACTAAATCAAAACTATTTTAACCCTTGGAATCTCTCTAATGCATCTTAAAGAAGTGTATTCTCTAAGTTAGAGTCTACATTCGGTTATCTACCGTGACTGTGGACACAGCATTCCCTCTCGCATACATCAAACCTGTCAGGAAACATCTATCCCCAGTCTGGGTGACTTATTAGCTGCATAAGGCTTTTGCAATGCTCAAGTGCCCAGTGTTTTATTATGAAAGTTTTCAAGTGTATATAGAAGAGGTGAAAGTATTTACAGCAAATAATCATGAACCTTCCACTTAGATCCTGTCATTAATATTTTACTGCCCTTGACTTATCCTCTCTCTCCCTCTGTTTCTCAGTCCATCTTATTTTGGAGTGCATTTTATACTAAGTTACAGACATCATTATACTTTCTGCTACATAGTTCGCATACAGCTCTGTTCTTAACTCAGTAAAACCTGTGGCCACTCACCCTCACTGGGCCTTGATTTCCTCATGTGAAAAAATGAGGGGGTTGTTTTAGATGCCCTCCCTCCAACTGTCCTGTACAGCTCTGACATTCTGTAGTTCTCTGATACTTGCCTTTTTAATTGATGGACAGGCCTCTGCAGAGGACTCTCTTGTTGGATTCAGAGAGGATTAACATGGAAAATACATTTTGTTTATCTATGGGATAGTCACCTAACTGAAGCCTTTTGGTTTAGCATACCCTACTAACCAGTCCATTGTGATTTTGAGCCAAAGCAGATGTTGTCAGAGTTCTGGGGAAAGAGAAAATAAAAGTATCAAGTAGACATTTTAAGAACTCTGGGAAGAGCAGTGTCTTATACAGGAAAAAAGAAAAGGGCAAGAACATGCAAGAGAAAATGAATTCTAATGAAAGTTAAACTCTGCTGGTCCTGGGGAGGAAGGAGCGCAAAAGGATGATGGCCAAACAGTAGAAGAGCAGAAGTCAGAGGTCTGAGGCTACTGAACCTGGCAGCCTTATCCCTTGTATAGTTAATGTTGGGATATCTCTGTCAGATCGTCTTTAGGGACTAAGAAAACGGCTTAAAACAAACAAACAAACAAAAAAAGATATCATGAAATCCAGTCTGACAGAGAAGTGGCTGTTTCTAGGAACAAGGAGCAAAAGAGGAGAACATAAAAACATAGCTTATTGCAAGAAACACGAAGCCAAATGGAGACCGTAACCCCGCCTCACTGGGGTCCGGCTGTTCTGTCGGACTGGGCTATCCTGCTACTGGGCTATCCTGCTATGGACTCAACTTCTGACTTCCTTGGAGGCCTCTGAGGTGTCTCCTCCAACAGGGAGGCAGTCAGTCACCATGGCTCTGGGGTGGGGCCCTTGGCTTCGGATACAAGTTCTAATTCCAACTGCAGCAGCCTTGCCCAGGCTGAGCCCCCTCCCCAGATCCTGCTCTTGACTGCAAAGACTCTTCTGGAGTCTTTGCACACGAAAGTATCAGTGAGATTCTTCATAACTGCCATCAGCTTCCATGAAAAGACCTCTTTCACATAACTTCCAGCATTTACCTACATGTATAGAATAAGAGGGACACAGGGCTTCTTGGGATGGCATTTATGCATGCCACATGATCAGTCCTACTAAATATAGACAAGTATTACAATTCTTCTATGTATTTGGGATCAAGGAATTTGGATAAAATTGATGTCTGGTTATTTGGTCACAGTGCATCA
This sequence comes from Meles meles, assembly GCF_922984935.1. Classification (NCBI taxonomy): domain Eukaryota; kingdom Metazoa; phylum Chordata; class Mammalia; order Carnivora; family Mustelidae; genus Meles; species Meles meles. The sequence continues at coordinate 122,667,830 of NC_060087.1, read as the reverse complement.
GTTTTAGATCTAAATTAGGAAGAAAGAGTCATTCCCATGCCATTTGCATTAGGGAAATAAATAAGACTCTGGAAAATCTGAAAATAATCAGGAAAACTGCATCTCAAACAGTATTTTCCTCTTTCCATTTTAACACTCTGTTGCTTATGATGATGGCTCATTAGGCACTGTCAAACACTTCAGATTCTAATTCTCAAGTTTATTTGAAAATGGCTACACTAATTTGGCATTCAAGTACCCAGTGACTGTAGGCATGCCTAAATTTGTTAACCTTGTATAGACTTTGATTACACAGTCATTCTTTTCATGTGATCCATATTGGTCCAAGGCTATGTCTGTATGTATATTCTATTTTTACCTTAACAATATTTTGGGAAAGTGGTGACCAAAATGAAAGACTGTGCGAAGCCACTGTGATGCAGGATTTCGGAATGGAGTTGTGGTCTAGGATCCGAGCAGGAATATGCAGTATGGATTATGGAAATTAGCAGCTGTGTGGTCTTTTCATCTGATTGTTTCTTATTAGCAACATGCTTGATTAGCTCTCTACCCTTTTAAATGGAATTACAAAATAATTATGTGTTCTGCCTCCAAAGCCCTTTATTGAGGATAACAATAAACTGTCCAACGTTCAAATCAGCATATGATACATTTATATGATTATTAAATGCTTGTAAATTGCCGGTTAACATTGCGTGTGTTTACTACCTAGTAAAACAAGAGTTGAACCATCTATTTAAACAACTGGGGAGCATTCATCTTAGCTTAAGTCATTGTTTTTTCTTGGGAAACTCTGCTAACATACCAGCCAGCCAGCCAGCCAGCCAGCATATCATCTTTCGTCTGCATTTATTAACGGTTTAGAATGTCCATCTGTTGTCCTTAGTAAATGGAACGCCAAGGAAAAAAAAAGCGTTCATTGAGTCTATCTATATATAACTGTTCTCTTTATGGAGAAAAGCTCCTTGGAATGTTCTTCATAAATTAGAAACAAGGGACAAGTGTTGGTCAGAGAGAAATAATCCAAGTTGCTGAACTTTTAAATGACATCCAGCAGATTCTTCTCATCCTGGGAGAAGATAAATATGTTTGTTTCAGATACAATGAAAACCATCAATAGAACAGTTTCCCCAGCTGTCTCAAATCACATTTATTTAGACTTGGGTGGTGGTTTGTTGGGTGGAATCAAATGCAACAACAACAAAAAAAGAAAACTAACAAAATTTTCATGTGTATTTGTGTTCACATAGCCTCATACACTGATTCTATCTTTGCGGTTAGGGTTAGCTCTGAAATTCGGAAAGACTATGAGGGCATCAGTGCACTTCCATTATGATTCCAAGAATGTTAGCAGGTTGGTTTGTGGCACTGTCAAAAGATGAAAGTGCAGTTAGAGTGGGTTGATAACATTCGAGTTAAGAGGACTACAGGATGGTATGGGGGCTCCAAGCACATACAAGTGGGTCAAAGTCAGTTAACTTTGGAAAATAGTGTAATCAGTCACGACACATTCACAGAGAATATTTAACTTGTTGGAGTTAAATAACCCTCTCTGAAGTTAGGTTGAGTAGTGAGGTCTAATTTTACTTGAGCCTATTGTTTCGAAACCCACTATATAGGAAGAAGGAAACTATAAAGTCATTGCTTGGAAGCCATAATTACATCACCTCGGTCTGATGCCATGGAGTCTAACAGCAATATAATTAGTATAATCATGTTGATCATGGTGGTGATATTAAGGGCTAGATTTCTGGGAATGTAAGCCGTTGACATACAACACAATATATAAATGGAAGAATAGCATCTAGACGTAGATAATATGGAAAAAGAGCTATTAGATAAAAATACATCATTTCTAGTAGAAAAGAGGCAAATTTGATTTGGAGACATGAGTTGCAAATTTACCATAATAAGATTCTCAGTTCATGCTACATACCATAATTCAGTCTGAAGTATCCTTGACAAATTAGCAATGCCTCTTTCTGGTTGCTTATTTGACTTGGAAAGAGAATTTGATAAGTGTTAGTTTTTAATATAAATGATCAAGGGTTGATGTCTGCAACTTGCCTACAAGTTGTCTTCATCTGTTTAATTTATTTCAAGCCTACCTCCATTCATCTCCTCCTCTGAGAGGTGAACGGAAGGGAAAAATAGGTCATGATAAAGAGGGTATTTTATTTTACTTTAAGTCAGCTTTGCAAAATCTCCCAGTTTTAGGTAGATGCTTTTCCCCCTGACAGTAGCTTTACAATTGATAGTAAATAAGGATGAAAATGCAAATCAGGATTCATCTTCTTTTGATAGAGGATTGAAGGCCCTTTATTTACATCTAATTCAGAATATTTAAATCACTATATTGGTAAGTATTTACACTTCTGTAATCATTGTAAACACTCATTTTCAGTGAACTATATATTATTGTGTATATGAAAAGAAGAAATGGCGTAATGGCTATTTCACTTGCCTTAATCTCTCTTCTTCCCCTCAGGACAACATTTATTATTACTGGCAGACTTAGCTAATATAGAAGAAAATGGAATTAAGTTTGTGTCAAGTCTTTGTAATAATCTTCTAATAAACATCCATAGGCATCATCTAGATAGTGTAGAGCCACTTCCTTAGTGAACTATGAATAATGGGAGTGATGGGATGGATTTGTCTTCTCACTTTATGCTCATTCATCTTATTCTTCTTCACTTTGCTTTTGAAGTCCATATGTTCATCTTGACCACGGTAGGGCAGATTTTATGGCCATATAAGGAGAAGGGATTGATTAGGAATCCAGTTGTACCTGAAGTCAGTTTTGTCTTCTGACATTTATTTTCTGGGGTGGCAAGTAGCATCGTGGGTTAGTTTTCCATATAGTCCATGACTCACTGAGCAGCTCATCGTTTTCCCTGAGAAAATAACGAATGTGTTGAAATTTAGGTTAGGAATTTGCATTTTGCAATTAGCTTTTTCTTCTGTAGTTTTAACCTAAACCCAGATATTCATAGCCAGAAACTCTGAGAGTCAGTCATCCTTGATTCTACTCCATCCTCTACATACTACTCCCACTCCCAGTCCATCACTAAGCCCTGTTGGTTCAGCTCCTTGAATAGATCTGCAAGCTGACCTTTCCTTTCCATTGGAATTACCCGCTGGTAGTCTTAGCTCAGGTCTCTTCCTCTCCTATGTGTAATACTGCCACAGTCTCTGAACTGGTCTTCCTGTTGTTGGGAGCAAGAACTCCTGCACCCTCAGAGGTCCATCTAGCTGGACTAAGAATCAAATTGACATAAGACAGATGAACAGGAGAAAATCAAATTTAATAGGGCACACGTATGGGAAATCCACATAGATGTGGAAATTCCAAAGACAGTCAGGCAAAATAAGGTGTAAATAAGTCATTCTGAATTAAGGAGAAGGGGGTGTAGGGCTGGGATTTAAGAGAAAAGGAATCTCTTTAACAGGGCAATAAGAAGAGTAGATGTTTGGTAATTAGATGTTTGCCCTACCATACAGATGGGTCACTCCAATAAAATTGATCTCTGCTAATAACCCTTATTCCAGACCCCTAATTCAGGTTCTTCTTTGTGGTTAAGGGAGGAGCAAAAGTTTCTCTTGAGCCCCCAGGGTCAGGTCTCAGGTATCAACTCAAAATAATCTGAATACCAAAGTGGCTGACACGTTCTGGGGGTGGGGTGCTGCCCTGAACCCTTGCACTGTCTTTGATCTTGTCTCTTTCCAGTTCCTACTCAGTGGTGTTACCGGTGTGCTCTACCTTAAAAATGCTCACAAAGCTTTCCAATTTAAACATTTCAGGGAACTTTTCACTACCTCCAATAAAAGGAATAGTATCAGTTGTCTTAGGCAACAGAAATGAGTGAAGCTGGCCCGAGGAGAAGTCCAGAGCCTATTAGCTGATTCGCTCCAGCCTGGTGGTGCCATGTAGAACTGTGGGCCCCTTTTGCCTGATCTCCTTTGTTTTTCTCCTCAAGAGAAATTATAAATCCAGACTTTTATGTTACATCTCTTGATTTTTGAATGTTGGCAACTAATTCATTTTCTTAATCCTTTGAGGGTGGAGAAGATAACATAGGTCTGCAGGTTAGTGGGATTGTGGATCACCATTCTGCAACTTCTATCCTCTAGGATCATATCTGATTCCCTTAATGTGATGCCCAAAGTCCTGTATATGCTCTTTCAGGCTTCATTTCTCACAGCTCCTGTCAGTTCTACCTTTGAAAATAGCTCTCAAAATCCCTCTATTTGTCTCTGTCCCTGGTGCCACTCCCCTATTTCGGGCCCTGGTAATCTCTGCCCCGGATTACTACAATAGCCTCTTAACTGGTCTCTGTGCTTCAAATCTCTCCTTGTTCTAAACTATTTTTTCTTTTTTTTAAACTTTTATTTTATTTTTTTAGTGTTCCAAGATTCACTGTTTAGGCACCACACCCAGTGCTCCATGCAAAATGTGCCCTCCTTAATACCCACCACCAGGCTCACCCAACTCCCCACCCCCCTCCAAAACCCTCAGTTTGTTTCTCAGAGCCCACAGTCTCTCATGCTTTGTCTCCCCCTCCAATTTCCCCCAACTCACTTCTCCTCTCCTTTTTCTGATGTCCTCCATGTTATGCTGAGTGAAATAAGTCCAGCGGAGAGAGTCAATTATCATATGGTTTCACTTACTTGTGGAGCATAAGGAATAACACGGAGGACCAAACTATTTTTCAAACTGTGATCTTTATAAATGTAACAGCATGATTTATTGAGAATTTCATGTAGTAGGGTGATCTATTGAGAAATTACATAGTACTTTGTTTTCCTCTTCCGCAACCTATCAGGAAGAGATGGAAGTCATTTTTCCATTTCCCAAGTGAAGCAGCTAGGGCTGTGTATTTCAAGAGACGCAGTAGAGTGGCTCTCTGCAGAATGTCTCTGGTGGCCTGGCTAGGGAGTTGGGCTAAGGGACTCTACATGACTCCAGGATACTCTTACCTCATGGAATTCAACAACTGAAGGCTAGTGGGACATTAGATTCCGCAGTGCGGAGAGTTGGATATCTGTGAACTCCAGCAGGCTGGCCGTTGGTTTGTAGTTATCTTTGTACCTAGATTTGGCTGTGATGCCTAGTATTCAGTACCTACTCAGCAAATATCGTTGGGCTTCATCATGTAGGATTGAACCAGAAACCTTCCATGGGTCTTTTGAAGCTATGGGTCCTCTCCTTAGAATTTTAACATAATTTTGGAACATTTATGGGCCACATCTCTAATATCATCTGTAGAACTGTTATGGGCTTAGCTTTCATCCAGAAAGGTACCTCTTAAACCTCACAAATCCCTGTACAAAAGGAGAGACACATATTTACTGATGACAAGTGGGTTTTCAATGTCCAAAAGGGACAAAATCTAGAGAGAGACCAAACTGACCGAACAAATGTATCCTGTGCTTTGTGCAAGATAACAAGAACTTAAGAACAAGTATTGCTTAAAATAAAGGATCAAATTCACTTTCTCCTTTAAAAGATGTTTCAGGGGGTGCCTGGGTGTCTCAGTGGGTTAAAGCTTCTGCCTTCGGCTCAGGTCATGATCCCGGGGTCCTGGCATCGGGCTCTCTGCTCAGCAGGGAGCCTGCTTCCCCCCTCACCTTTGCCTGCCTCTATGCCTACTTGTGATCTCTGTCTGTCAAATAAACAAAATCTTTAAAATATATACATATATAAAAGATGATTCAGTTCTATCTCCATAAATTAAGTAAAAGTTTACTTAGAATTCTGGAATAAAACATTGTAACTGAGAAATGGGTACCCTGCTTATGTCCACTTCATTTTTTTGATAAGGGATGGACAAATAGTTTCATCTCACATGCTAACTCTCAGAAGAGAGCTCTATACTTGGTAGTCCTGTGTGTAATATGTAAATAAATGAACAGTAGCTCTGGCTTGGGGGCACTGTGTTTAGGAGGATTTTGAATTTAAGTCCAGATTCAGTGGGGAAAATTTCACGATCACCGTAGAATGTTAGCCATGGACATGGGATTGGATTGGCTCTTGGTACTTGGGCCACATATTCTTCACCACATGTCCTTCACGGGCCACAAATTCTCTTTTGGGCCATGTCTTCCCACAGACCCCATATCTCCCTCAGCTGCATCTCTCCCATGGTTGCATATACTCCATACTGTCTTGATTAAGGATTCATCCCTCTTTAGTTTATTTCCTCCACAAATACCTGGAAAGAAGTCATTTTATCTGATTTTTAGCAAACTTTGTACTTCAATTTACAGACAAAAACAAAGAGATGAGAGGTGAGGGACTTGATACTTAATGGCTATAAATTGTGGGTGAGCCTGCTCATAAGTTCTAAGTGAGTCTAAAATAGTGAGGTCTGGGGGAGGAGTCAAGATGGCGGAGAAGTAGCAGGCTAAAATAGTGAGGTCTAATAGTTAATTGATGGGTTCCGGAATCTTATAGAATAAGATTTCAGTCCATTTGCTACTTATTAGTAGAGTGACTCTGGCTAAAATCCCTTACTCTAAACCTCCTTCTTTTCATCTGGAAAATGCGGATAATAATCAGTGCCTAACAAGTTGTTTTGAGGATTAAGTGAAATAATGACTAGAGAGTTCTTAGAATAGTACCTGGCACACAGTAAGTACTCTATTAATGTAAATAACTGTTTAACTGAGTAAAATCTGCTTTTGCTTCATTATGAAGATATTATTCTCAACTTGTCATAAGGAGTCAGGCGGCTCTTCGATTTGTTTAAAAGACATAGAGGCATTTAAAAAAAAAGATGTGTAAAGGTGTGTCAAGATGAGGCCTTTAGATGGGTCATTTTGAATAAACGGCTGCCTGGTTGAAATGAGGGACTTTCCTTTCTTGTTTTTTCAACACTCATAAGACTAATGAGTTTCAGATATGTTTCCTAATTTAGATATTACAACTACCTTGGAAGTGGGCAGCAGCCTCATTTACAGATGAGGAAAGCGGGCCTGTCTGCTCTTTACCTTCTCTCCTTGTGTCTCCAGAGTAATTCCGTGGACAACAAGCTCAGCAAATACTCAGAGCTCAAGAACGCAGGTGGCTCAGTGGTCTGGAGAAGGGGGCTGTAAGTCTGCCAAGGATGACACTTTATCCATTCTCTGGTCTTTGCTTGGGCCATACCGAAATCTGTACTAAATGAGGAGCCCGTATGCTGATTTGGGAGACAGCAAGAGAAGGGATTTTTTCAAAGTTTCTTTTAATAATGCCTCCAAAAATATAATGGCCTTTACGGATAGGAACATCATCTGGTGTAAGGAGAGAGGGAAAGGGTGCTTTTTCTAAAAAAGCAACAATTAAAAAATGAATTACTGCTAGTGTTGGAGAATGTCTGATCACCTGTTTTGTCACCAGAGTCTCAGTTTGTCACCTGTAAATTTGTCACCTGATTGTCTTTACCTCCCATGCTCCTAGTGTACATAAAAGGCACTTGGGATATAATTACTTAGAATGTGGGAAATATTCAGTATGTTAGTATATCTTTTTTTGGCGTCTAGGTGATACACGATGCTACATTAGTTTCAGGTGTACAACAGAGTGATTTGACAACTGTACAGTGTAGCTACCATCTGTCGCCATGTGACACTATTCAGTGCCATTGACTGTATAGTCTGTGTTACACTTTTCATCCCTGTGACTAGTCATTCCATAGCTGGAAACCTTAGTATACCTTTTTTGATACCTCATTTGGCAAAATCAAGATGGCATGTGAATTCTTATGGAGAAAAAAAAAATCAAAGAAAAATTACATTCAGTGAGGGGGGAGATTTAAAGCCATGAATGTCTTCTAAGTAGTTTAACCTGAAAACCTAAAGACACAAAAAAAGCAGAAAATGAACAGCCAAATGATGTGTATTTGAAATAAAACGGTGTCCTTAAAAAATAGTATACACTATTTTCAGACAGCAAGGCCTTTAAAGCTTTTACTCATCCCAGTTTTCTCATGGAATTGATCAGTATAAATTGTACAACTACTGCATTTCAGTTGGATTTGGAATCTACACAGTATCAAAATGAGCACGCGCACACACACACACCCAGCTGTTAGGAGCTACTCAGTTAACTCAGACTATAAATATTTTATTTACAAATTCAGGTCTTTCCCATGGACCCTCTCCACAGTCATACTGTACAGTACAAGAGCTTTCATGATACTCAGTCATTTTTGGCAACAGCTACTCCCAGTCTTTAGAGGATGCTGGATCCCTGGCATTATGAGAAGAGTTCTGGCCTCATATACAAGAAATACAAGGTCTTCATTATACCAGAGTTTCAAACCCACAGCCAGAAGGCTTTATATACAATGTACACACAGAATCTCTGTCTTGCCTTCAGACTGAACAACTGGTTTTTTTCTGTGGTGTGTTGCAAAACTGCCATAATTACATGGACAGCTACAGAGACTCACACTCAAAATCAAAACAGACAAACCAATTCAATACATTTCACAAACAACTTTCAAAATGAGTCTAATCTACCAAAGTGCCCTAGTAATTGACTTAGATGCTCACATAGTGACAATGACAATTTTTCTGACTAAGAGAGCCTTCCTTTCTATGTTACTGTAGCTGAAAAAAAGAGAAATCTTGCTTTAAGGAAACCTGGTGTAAAAATTCAGATTCACAACTCAGCAAAATGTGGTGTCTGTGTTTTGAGTATTTTTTATTACAAAAGGACCCTTTGCACAAATCACCCCAGAAGATGGCTGATAAGAACCTATAGAGGTTCCCAAACACTTTTTCCAACCTGATCTCCTTTGATCCTTATAGGAGTTGTGTGACGAAGTAGGGTGAGATCTATCCTCTTTTTTTCTATGTGTGTTGGGTCTTTGGTTTCATAAATAACTAAGCCACGACAAGGGGGCGGTGTTATCACTTTACTCCTAGTTAAGGGTCATGCTTCCGTGGCCGGTGCATTTGGCACGGATTCAGTTGAAAAAATGTATAAAGCCTACTGTGTTTTCCAGGAGCCCTTACAGGCATAAAATCAAGTATTTCTGAATTGCCTGAGCCCTGACCATCCCTTGTAGATGGAGGGAAATGAGGAAGACCCCATTTTATCCACTTGGTACACAATGTATGGGACCTAGGACTTGGGAGTTTTGCACGTGACTATGAAATGGTTGAGGCTTGGAAAAAATAAAGTTTCCAACTCAGAAGAAAATTTAAAATTGAAATGAATAAATGCTTACTTAAATGACTACTTAACATTGGGTCAGCTAGTCACATGCAAGTGAACTCAACTCCTATGCATAGAGACAAAGATATTAATGCAGATACATTGAGAAGTGTTTTGTATGCTATGAAATGCAACTAAAAAGCATGCCTGGGGCATACCAGGTATTAAAGTGGTCTGGTTGAAAGGTATCCTGGGAAAATGTTAATTTTTTTCTGCCTGGGAGACGCCAGTGGCTAGCTTTTATGTGTGTCTCAGTAGCTCTGTATACAGTGGGTCAGGGTACTCAAAGAGCAAAGATACAAATGGGAACAATATAGCATTATATAATTATAAACCCATTTTCCCTTGAGTCTAGGGTTGCCAGATTTAGCTAATTAAAAATATAGGATGCCCGGTTAAATTTAAGTTTCAGAGAAATGGGTAATTTTTTAGCATAAGTACTAAATATAAATAAGTATATTCCACATTACCTGTATCTCAGGTAATATTTGAGATATATTCATGCTAAAATGCTCAGTTTATTATAATTTCAGATTTTACTGGGTGTCCTGTATTTAATGCGAGAACCCTGTATGAGACATTTCGGTCTGGTTCACTTACATTTCTAGACCTTTATTAGTTTGAGTATCCTGGTGTCATGGCCAGTATGGATTCCTCGCTTAATTTCTCATTGATTTGCAAAAAGTACATGTTCGAATGGCTCAGTTTATGAGAACTAGTCCCCCAAAGTGTTCGCTTGATTTCCTAGCCGCCCTTCTCTTGTCCCCATGCACTGTCTCATCTGAGCTGAAGAAACTGGAAGCTTTGGCGTCTGTGAGGAAGGCGGACGCACTCATCATGTGCAGGTGGGGCCATTTCTCTAGACGGTGTCGCCAGTGGTTTGGATGACAGATGCCTGGTTGTCCTGGCATGTAAAAGGTGTTTATAAAGATCTGCTGGACTGTAAGCTGCTTAAGGCCAGGATCTTTTCTTTTTCATCTTTATATACTCGAAAGACTTGCAGAGTGTCCAGACTTCTGAGAACATGGACTGGGTTTGCATCCTGATTTCTATTTCCCAGTGGCAAGATCTTTGTCGGTCATTTTGTTCCTTTGCATCTCTACTTCCTTATGTGTAAAATGGTGATACGAACTTCTATAAAGCATGCGCAGTTGAGTCAGGGTTAAATGAAATGACTACATATATGTATAGCACCTAATAATAGTCACTATATGGCTTTGACTAAATGGTAGCATTCATTAGGTTCATAATGGACTGTTTTCTACCTTTAACTATTTATGGCAAAAGCCAGCATGATGGTAAATGTAACAGTCATCAGATTAACTTCCCATGTGTTTATACTTCAACTGTGGAGAATTGTTCGATCATATTGTATGAAATTTGACTCCAGGTCCCCTTTGCACTTGGGAAGCAGCATTAGAAATTCAGATGCTGCACTTGCCTCCTTCTGAAGGAGAATCAAATCCCAGCTGCCTCTGCCGCCCCCTCCCCAGGCTTTAAGTGCAGGGACTGTCCAGATTTGAGCTTCCTTCGGAAATGGAGAGATTAGGAGAGTCTGGAAAAAAACATGGTGCCATCCCTGCCTTTTTGTTTGTTTGTTTTCAGACAGTGGGTTAGTAAGAATGCAGACCATTTTCACTACACAAACAAGCTAGGTTTATGGAGAAGGTAAACACTATTCCAAGTGAAGGGTTCAGGATCCCTTATTCAAAATGCAATCAGCTGAGAAAATGGTGTAGTGTTAATGCCAGTATTACAAGGGACAGAGGCCCTTGTATCAGGAAGTCCTGTAATAAGATTCAGAAACTTTATTTAAAAATAAAAAAATAGGGGGCGCCTGGGTGGCTCAGTGGGTTAAAGCCTCTGCCTTCGGCTCGGTTCATGATCCCAGGGTCCTGGGATCGAGCCCCGCATCGGGCTCACTGCTCAGTGGGGAGCCAACTTCCCTTCCTCTCTCTCTGCCTGCCTCTCTGCCTACTTGTGATCTCTGTCTGTCAAATTAATAAATAAAATCTTTAAAAAAAAATTAAAAAATAGGAGCACCTGGCTGGCTCAGTCAGTAGAGTGTGTGATTCTTGATCTCAGGGTTGTGGGTTCGAACTCCATATCAGGTATAGAGATTACTTAAAAATAAAATCAGTAATAAAAAACATTATAATAAATCTGAAAACCGCTCTCAGGCTTCTGTCTCAGAAGTCCTCAGTGCCTTAAACAAGTCCATTGGTGTCCCTGGCTTTCTGTCAGTGGTGTGCTGGAACTTGCTCAAAGTAGAGCAGGAGAACAGATTATGACTTTTCAGAAATTTTGCAAACTGCTTATTAAACCTCTGGTCGCTTGAAATCTGCTACAAAATGGCGCCACGTCACCAGCACCTACACGCTCCCAACCTATTTCCTCATATGCCGCTTCTTTCTGCATACTCAGTTGTGAAGAAAATTGTCCTGGGAGTCTTCCTCATTAGAGGATCTTCTACAAGTGTGTCAGAAAAAGCAATCTCATCTCATTCTCCCAACTGCCAGGAGAAGAGGAAATGAGATAAAAGGAATTCCTCTACACTGGAAGCGGCACAGTACACACTTTATTCGCGTATTCCAACATTTCTATTAGCACTAATAATAATGAATGACACTGTTTGAGTTCTTATCATGGACCATAGCTTGTCTTTTATGCAGGATAGGATGTTATCCTCACAACGGTCACATGAGGTTGTCACTATCAGTGACTTGAACTGACTGGCAAAAGTAAATGAACCCCAGGAGGGTCGGGGGCTTGCTGATATTCACATAACCAGGAAGAAGTAGATTTGATAGTCTCTCTGCCTCTATCAGGGCTGTGTTTTTCTGACTTGCTAGGTATAGGCATGCATGTCCGTGCCCAGTACAGCACTTGCATATTGTACGATTTTAACATTTATTTGTAAAATTGAGTCATAATTTGTACTGCCTACGTTATTTAGCCTCGCACCTAATTTAGATACTGTGAGCTCCTGGTAACAGTGTTTTGTCTTATTTTCATAGCCCTGGCACCTGGCAGAGTTCTTGGCACATATAGATGGTGCTCTATAAAGATTTGTTGGATGGAAATGAACTTGTCAATTTTCATAGCAAGTCGGTTGACTTAGAAAAAGAATAGGAGCTGGTCTCGAGACTGAGGTTACACAGAGTTTAAGCACTGGTGGGATTTCTGAAGCTGTGTCCCTCTGAACCTGGTTTAAAATAGCAGCAACTGGAAAGGGGCATGATGTTGAATGCAGACTGTTCTTCTATATCAAATCTTCTGTAAGAGAAGCAAAGAAGAAAACGAGCATATTTAGTGATGAACAGCCATTTTTTAGGAGATTTCATATTGCGTGTAAAGCGACCTTATGAGGTTGGGACCTTATTTGTATTTTACAGATAAGTCAACTGAGGCTCAGAGAGGCTGCACAGCTGGTATTAAACGCAGGAGATTGGAAGTCAAACTGAGGACTCTTTAACTCACACTCGGCCAGTGACAATACCAGCTTTCTTTCTTACTTGCTAATTTTTTTCCTAACACATTTTAAAAATTAGCCAAGAATTTATTTCTGTTTAATCTGAATGTTCTTTGACAGCTGCAACCTTCTATAGATTGAGGGAGGGGGTCCATGTTACCTAATGAAAAGGTCTCCATCTAGTGGTTGCAAATCAAACTACGTTCATATACCCCAAAGGTATCCTGGAGTTCAGACAGCCTGAAGTTAGGGATTCAAATTTATATTGACTGCTGCAGGGCCAGGACTAGGGTCAGGTGAATGAGGCAGTTGCTTCTGGGACAAAATTTAAGGGAGTACCAAAAACTTAAGTAATCAAGATAAATAATATTTTAATGTAGTGTTTTTAAAAATCAAAATTAATGTAAAAATTCCACTCTGATTAGGGGGCACCTTGGTGTCTCAATAAGTTAAGAGTCTGCCTTCAACTCAGGTCATGATCTCAGGGTCCTAGGATTGAGCCCCTCTTTTCAGTAGGAAACCTGCTTCTCCCTCTCCCTTTGCCTGATGTTCCCACTGCTTGTGTGCTCTCTGTCTTTCTGCAAATCAATAAATAAAATAAATAAAATAAGAATTTAAAAATAATTCCACTCTGAACAAAACATCAAAATTTTAAATAAAGACAGGATCAGTATTACTGATTTTTTTCCTTTTGCCTCAGGCTCCAATATAGTACTACATGGCACTGACCTGATGTGAACAATATGAAATGTTCATGGGAATCTTCTTGGGATGTAACCATTCTAAAGCAAGATCCTAACGTCTTGACTTAAACACAGTATCAGACTATAGCAATCACATGCTGGGGAAAAATCCCATTTTCTAAGGCTTTCAGACATTATTGAAAATTTGGATGGTGGTGATTAAGAGCTATCATACCCCATGACTTAACTGGTCACAGTCCAAATGACCCACCTACCTGCTTATGAACACACAACTTTAAAAGAGTCCATTTGGTCTGTTTTGCTGTTGTAAAAACACAAAATTCTTCTTCATTATGTTTAATTCAACCAACTGTTGTAGTTTACCAATTCTTATAAAATTGGAAGTGTTTAAGTACAAACACGTCCACAGTGAATATCAAAAAAAGGTATTTGATTGCATTTGAAAATTGTAATGACATTTGAGCTAGCAGTGTTTTCGTGGACTCTAGTTATTTGATCATTAGCACAGCAAAGTCAGTATTTTTAAAAGGAGAAATAAAAAATACTCTCTCTGGAACTTGATTGGTTGAGTTCCAGAATTTGTGAGCATCTATTAAAGTGATCAGTTTACACACTGCCACATACCAAGAAGAAAAGTAGGAAAATTCAGTCATCCAGATGTTTGTTTTTCTCATCTATCAGCCAGCCCATTTGGAAAGAGCCAGTGTGTCTAGGTTCTTAGTATTTCCTGACAGTTTCAAAATACCACTAAATGTAACTGTCTATTCACCAACCACAGTTTTAAAGCAATTTATAAATAATGCATACTCACAACTTTTTGCTTTGTAATTTCAAAAAGTTAAATGAATTTGTCAACATCGACATCTATTTACTTGGTCTGAACAATGAGTGATGGGATTTATTTTAGGGAAACAATGAAGCAGTTGATTGTTCAAAGCTAATGGTTTACTATTAATGAGCTTGCCTAATTGAAGATCCCACAGAGCTAACTGACCCAGGTAACACCATCATAGACTTAACTGAAATCTGGAATATTTTCACAGATGAACTTAAGAGGGTATTGCCATGGTAACAGCAACAGGCAGGCGCTGGCATCTTTATGTAGACTTTAAAGATGAGATGAGGGAGTAAGGAGAAACTGCAGCAACTTGGCAAAGGTTAGGCTTCCATTCAGATTGAATTTGAAGGAAGAAAGAGTAAAGGAGAATTCTGTTGTTATTTGACGCTAAGCAGAAGGTCTCTATACTGACAGCCAATAGTAGGAGTGATTCTCCTCAAAAACCAAAGACAAATGAATTCTATAGGATGAATAGTGTACCTGAGACCATTGTATACTTAAACGTGTAAAATTAAGAAGGCAAGAGAATATTCTTCCCTGTAACAGATTTGAGAGAGACATTTTAGATTTAACTTAAATTCCTTAGATAGGTTTCATCATTTCCCCCTTAGATTTAGTGATATAAATAATATATAACATAAATAAAATGATGTGCATCCATACCCATATAGTCAAAAATCTGTATATAACTTTTGACTCCCCCAAAAGTTAACTAATAGCCTACTGTTGACCGGAAGCCTTACTGATAACATAAACAGTTAATACATAGTTTGATGTTAGATGTGTTATATACTGTGTTCGTAGAATAAGGTGAGCTAGAGAAAAAAAGGTCACTAAGAAAGTCATAAGGGGGCACTTGGGTGGCTCTTGATCTGACTCTTGATCTCAGCTCAGTCTTGATCTCAGGGTTGTGAGTTCAAGCCCCGTGTTGTGCTCCACGCTGGGCATGGAGCCTATTTAAAAGCAAAAAAAAAGTCATAAAGAAGAGACAATACAATACTGTGCTGCATTTATCAAGAACAATCCATGTATCAATGGACCTGCATAGTCCAAATGTGTGTTGTTCAAAGGTTAACTTTACACACAGTAAGTACACATATGCATGCCATATGTACAAATATATATGCGCACGTATGTATACACCGTGTGTGTATGTAGTATGCACACATGGTACCCACAGCTACACAATATCGCCACAGAAGCCGGCCATGTACACTGTTGTGAGTGATTCGGAAGCAAGGACCATGTCGTCTGTGATGTCCTCTCCCAGGCCACTGCACAGTGAGTGCGCAATACTGTTCACTAAAGGGAAGATTCAGAGGTAAACACTGACTTCGTGTTCTCTGTGTACTTACCCAGTCTGATAGCTTCCTTTTGACACTCCAGAGAAGAGTAAAACAGCTTCCATCTTGAAGTGGGAGGGTCCCGTGTAGATCGCACACAATTATCATTTGTTGTCAGTTTATTGTATCACTTGAAACTGGAGTAGAGGCCAGAGTTTACCCTAGACCTCACAGACTAGTAGAAGAAATTTCCTTCTGGTGTTTCTTGAGTGGAGAAGATAAGCATTTCACCACACAGCTGAACACGTTCCGGAAAATGCTGGCGTGACAAGAGAACTGAGAGACTGATACGCCACATTTTACAGACGAGGAGGATGAGGCTCAGACATGTTTTCCAAGACACCCAGATAGTGTTTTTTTCTGGATCTGGCCTCATGAAAATTTTCGCAAGAGTATTTCGAGGGCTGTTTCAGCCCAACAGCACAACCCTGGCTGAGGAGAATATATAGCCCTGGCATCCTTTTGGTGTCCGTTAATGTCATCTGTAAAGCACGGAGGTTAAGAGAATGGACTGTCCTGACAGACAAACTTGGTTTTAGTCTCAGCTCTGTCATTTGCAGTTTGTGCGATCTTGACTAAGTGAACTCTCTAGACGTCAGTTTTCTCGTGAGTGGTATACAAATAATAATAGTAATGCCTTACAGGGGCGCCTGGGTGGCTCAGTGGGTTAAGCCTCTGCCTTTGGCCCAGGTCATGATCCCGGGGTCCTGGGATCGAGCCCCGCATCAGGCTCTCTGCTCAGCGGGGAGCCTGCTTCCTCCTCTCTCTCTGCCTGCCTCTCTGCCTACTTGTGATCTCTGTCTGTCAAGTAAATAAATTAAAATAGCAAAATAGTAACACCTTACAGAGGTGCTGGGAGAGTTAGACGAGATCATCTGTGTGAAGTTTTCCTTCCTTCCTTTCCCTTCCTCTCCCCTCCTCCCTCCCTCTTCTCCCCGCTGCCTGCATTCCTTCCTTTGTCAAGAATTTACCAGGCACCTACTCTGTACCAGGTAACTGTTCTGGGTACTGGGGACACAGCAGTGAACAAAACCGAATCTCTAGCCTCATTAAGGTTACTATTTTAGTGGGAAAGTAACAATAAACAGTCAAGTAAAATGTGTAGTGTGTCGGAGGATGACGCATTCTGTCAGACCAGTAAATCAAGGAGGAGGTAAAACTCAAAAGTAGAAGGTCTGAGGGAGGAGCGTCCTATTTCACGTGGAGACCAATTCCCAGAGACCTTCAAGAAACAAAGGAGCAAGCCACGTGCACTGGGTAGAGCAGACCAGGCAGAGGAAAGAGCACATGGAAAGACCCCGAGGCAAGAGCGTGGTCAAAATTTTCAGGAGGTTCAGGGAGGCCCGTGGCCCTAGCTAAAGCCAGCTGACCTTGGTGGAGGGACGAAGATAGGTGAGGCCAGAGAGGAGAATGGGATCTGACCCAAAAGGGCTGGCAGTTCCCTGTAAAAACCTCAGGTTTTACTCAGAGATGGGAAGCCACTGAGCGGTTTTGGAGAAGAAGAATGACATGTTCTGCCATGTTTTAACATGCCACAGAATTGCATTTTGGATACTCATTGAGAATGGACTGTTAGGTGGCCAGGGTAGAAGCAGGAGGCCAGTTAGACGGCAATTTCAGTCGTCTAGCTGAGAAACGGCTCCTTTAGTAGGTGGCTATGATGGTCGGCACAGTAATAATCGATGCTTATAGCATATTGACTACAGTTCATTCTCTCTTATAAAGGAAGAAAGACAATTTAAAAATGGTATACAAAATATTAAGAATTAATTTCTCTTAGAATGAAGACTGTAGGATAGTACAAAGCAGCTCCCTCACCTCCGGGTACATTATAGCTAACTCTGCATGGTACCAAAATAGCTTCTAGAAGAGTTTAAATTTTAGTCGTCAGATAAAAAATAACAGAATACATTTGTTCAGCCATTTGAATATATTTATTCAACCATTTGTGGCCTTTCATTGAAAGCAAAATGAAGTTAAGGTCAAACCAAAAGAAAGAAGAAAAGAAAGAGGGGAAAGTGGAGGAAAAGGAAGAAGAGGAGGTTGTTTCATCTATTTGATTTGTCGAGGAGAATGAAGGCAGTTTTCCAAAGGTTTAATGAAAAGTTGTTTTTACCATTTTTTTAAGTAGGCTCCATGCCCGGCCTGGAGCCCAGCGTGGGGTTTGAACACACAACCCTGAGATCAAGACCAGAGCTGAGATAAGAGTTAGCTGCTCAACTGACTGAGCCATCCAGGCACCCCAAAAAGTTGTTTTAAGATAAAATTGTTTTTTTTTCCTATCCTATAGGAGTATATAGTCATTACAGAAAAATCGGGGAAATGGAAAATTAGGATGTTGAAAGGAAAAAATACCTCCCATAGTCTACCACCCAATGTCAACCTTGGCTTACATGGTATATTTCTTACTGGTCTGTTGTTGTTGTTGTTGTTATTATTATTATTATTTTAAGTGTTTTAAATGTAATTTTCATAGAGCATATAGATTAATAGTTAATTTTTCACTTAATACAAAATAAAATGTATTTCCTATGTCACTTAAAATAGATACACAATATATTCAGTATATTATATATACTATATATAAATATATAATACTGTATATATATATTTATATATAAATGTTTATATATTTTATATTTATATTTTATATATAATATATATTTTATAAATAAATATATATTTATTTTATATTTATATAAATATATATTTATATTATAATTTTATAATTTATATATTATATACAATATATTTATATATATATAGGAAGATTGCTTCCTAATTTTCTATGCATAGACAATTTTAAAGGTTATTTTTGTATTTCAAATAATTTCATAGTGGCTATCTTTGTGCATAAAACTTGCGTTCTTTATTTAAGCATATTTTCTTGGGATAGGTATTCAATATTGGAATGATTGAAACATTTTAAGAGTTTTAAGTGGAATTGTTAACTATAAACATAAAAAAAATCCTGAATAAAGGAATGAAAATGACAGAACTGCTAAGCAATAAATATGGTAAGAAACATGAAACTGGTCAAGATAGGTCTGTGTCAACCCTAAATTAAGGACTTTCCAGAGAAGGAATTTATAGATTAATTAAGCTAAATGTCAAGAAAGGAATAATATACGGACCCCAAAGTGATTAAAAGTCATCCTGCAGAGTTCCAAATCAGAATATCATAGATCACGTAATATTAAAACAGAGTTGATCATTTTTTTTAAGTAGGCTCCATGCCCAGCTTAGAGCCCAACGTAGGGCCTGAACTCATGACCCTGAGAGCAAGACCCGCGCTGCTGATATCAAGTGTCAGATGCTTAACTGACTGAACTACCCAGGTGCTGCCAGAGTTGATCATTTTTAAATGATGCTTTCACTGAGATCAAATAATTACAGTCTACATTTATCTTGAATACAGGTTTTAAGTTGTCAATAAACATCATGAATGATGCTTATTAATTAAATTGAAAATGCTGGCATTTTGTAATTAAATTAGTTCTATTAGTCAATGTGAATTAAATAATGTATCTGGATGTTAAATGAATTTTCTTCTATTGTCTCAGATTTTGGCTGAAGCCCCAAAGCTGACAACAATGTACAGTAGTGTCCTTACATTCTAAAGAAAGGTGCTAGACACATCCATGTAGGATTTGCTAAAAGAAAAAGTGAGTCCAACCATCACCATCCACCTCTAACTTGTTTCAGAGAAGATAAGAAATTTAAAAAGGAATTATTTGAAGGGCATTTGTAGAAATTGATGTGGCTTGTTTTTTTTTTTTTTCCTTCCTCTCCCTGAACCACATAAAATGGTTCCTGAGGTTAGAGGTGCCTACTAGAAGGTCAGCTCACTGTCCTCATCCGAAGACTGGGAGGATTGTGCAAACAGTAGGCTCTTCTCAGTGTGTCAGATAGTGAAAAAATGAATGGAACAGCATGACCAGTGTTCCTGGATTTGGCTCTGGTCATAGCTTTGACATGGAGCATCCCACAAAAGCAGTAGGGGCAGCTAAATTGTCCAGCATCTTGGCATGGCACTAATGTGTGAGTTTTCGTTTGGTCAGGTGATGTTTTAGAGGTAGTTAGACAGAAGCCATCTTAAATAGAACCCCGTATCTGAAAATTATATAGTTTTTAATAAGTGACTAGAGAGCTGTATGATGAGAGATGAAGAAGCAGATTCATCAGAATTGGCATAGGACTATTCCAGGCCATTTAATAAATGGGCTATTACCCTAATTTAACTTAGAAAACGAAGGTAAATTTGTTGACAGCTCTTACCTGTGGGGCTATTTGAAAACGCTGCAGCTCAATAAAGTAACCTGTTTACAGTTGCCAGATAAAATACAGGATGACCAATATGTCGTTGACCTGAAATTCCATTTATCTGGGCATCATGTACTTTTTATTTGTGAAATCTAGGATTTGCTAAATCCTAGTCAAACATCATTTGTACATTAACAAGCAAACATGTTATATATATGTCTCCTATGTACAATATACATTTGTTTGTATAGACATAAACATCACATTTTAGTTAATTCCACATTTTTTTTAAGATTTTATTTATTTATTTGACAGACAGAGATCACAGGTAGGCAGAGAGGCAGGCAGAGAGAGAGGAGAAAGCAGGCTCCCCACCGAGCAGAGAGCCCCATGCGGGGCTCGATCCCAGGACCCTGAGATCATGACCTGAGCCGAAGGCAGAGGCTTAACCCGCTGAGCCACCCAGGTGCTCCCACGTATGGGCACATTTAAACTTCTTTTCTAAACAAGATCTCAAAAATGTTGCCCCAGGTGAAATCTTCCTTTGATAATGGAGTGTTAGGTACCCATGTCCAACAGAAAAGAGTTTGTGTTTTGTGTCTTAACCTTCATTGTTCATGCCTTTTTAAAAATTAATTCATGAATTTGCTGTTTCTTCCACACACAGGTACACTTGATTGTACTTGAATAAAAGGGGCCACACGTAAGAGCTGTAATTTTTCTGAAAGCATCCTCATTCTTTTATTTTTCTACTAAGTAGGGTGGTATAATTTGTCCTTAATGGATATGAAATAAATATGGATTGCAAACAGGCAATTGAAATTGCCTTTATAATCATCAAATTATTCAGTCCCCAAAGATGTTATTTTTGTTACCCTCAAATAATTGAATGAAGTGAATGAAAACTCCCCTTCTCTTGCATTTCTCATTCACCAATCAAAGAATACATTAATCTCTATCTTGTAGTGGAAATGGAAAGAATTCTTTCAAGAGATGTTGAACATAAATATATACCATTGGGGGTTCTTTTCTCCTTGTTCTTTTGATTTTTCTATCATTCAAAATAATTTTAGGCCTATAGTGGTATTTTTAAAGTTCAAAATAATGACATGAGTGTTGTGTTCTTTCTGACTCCACGCAGTATTTTTTAAATTTTGCAATTCTGCTGTTATACATTATTAAAGTACATGTCAAATTTTAAAAATCCATCATTAACCAAATTATTTCTAGAACTACCTCCATCACTTTGCTAGCTTTTCTTGTCCTTTATACCAGACTCCATCTAAAAAGTAATTTTGATTGGGTTTCTGCCAATCACAGGGCAAGATGGTAGTTTTTTTCTTCAAATACAATTAACTACAGTATTTTATTAATTTTAGAAAATTAGTATCATTCAACCATTCTATACATTTCTAATTGCTTATCAAGATAATTGTACTCTTAATCCCCTTTATCTGTTTTACCCATCCCCCCACCCACCTTCCCTCTGGCAACCACCATTTTGTTCTCTGTGTTTAAGCATCTGTTTTTCTGTTTGTCCCTTTTTCCCTTTGTTTTATTTATTTTTTTATTCATGAGTGAAATCGTCCAGTATTTGTCTTTTTCTGAGTGACTTACTTGACTTAACATTATACCCTCTAGCTCCATCTATGTTGTTGCAAATGGCAAGATCCCATTCTTTTTTATGGCTGAGCAATATCCTATTACATAGATATGCCTCCTCTTTTTTATGTCATATATATACACACATACCTATATATATTTGTGTGTGTATATTTATATATGTATATATAAATATGCCTCCTTTTCTTTATTCATCTATCAGTGGACACTTGGGCTGCTTCCATAGTTTGGTTATTGTCAGTTATTCTGCAACAAACACAGGGTGCTGTATATTTTGGAATTAGTACTTTTATCTTCTTTGGGTAAATACCTAGTAATGGAATTACTGGATCATATGGTAATTCTATTTTTAATTTTTTGAGGAATTTCCATACTGTTTTCCACAGTAGCTGCACCAATTTCCACTAACAATGCATGAGGGGTCCTTTTTTTCTACATCTTCTCAGACGCTTGTTATTTCTTGTGTTTTTTATTTTAGCCATGCTGATGGATGTAAAGTGATATCTCATTGTGGTTTTGATTTGTATTTCCCTGATGATGAATTTGTCTGTTGGCCATCGGGATGTCTTCTTTGGGAAAATGTCTATTCAGATCTTCTGATTTTTAGTTAAATTATTTGTTTATTTGGCATTGAGTTATATAAGTTCTTTATATATTTTGGGTATTAACACCTTGTGGATATAACATTTGCAAACATCTTCTCCCAATCTGTCTTTTTGTTTTGTTGATGGTTTCCTTCACTGCACAAAAGCTTTTCATTGGTGTAGTCCCAGTTCTTTTTAATTTTACTTTTGTTTCCCTTGCCATAGGAGACTTACCTAGAAAAATGTTTCTATTGTCGTTTCTGTGGTTAAGAAATTACTGCCTATATTTTCTTCTAGGAATTTTATGGTTTCAGGTCTCACACATGGGTCTTTTTTTTTATTAAGTGCAATTAACCAGTATATAATACATCATTAGTTTTGATATAGTGTTCAATGATTCATTAGTTGTATATAACACCCAGTGCTCATCACCACACGTGCCCTCCTTAATGTCCATTACCCAGTGACCGCATCTCTCTCCTCTCTTCTGCAACGCTCACTTTGTTTCCTGGATTCCAGAATTTCTCATGGTTTGTCTCCCTCTCTGATTTCTTCCCATTCAGTTTTCCCTCCCTTCTGCTATGGTCCTCTGGACTATTCCTTATATTCCGCATATGAATGAAGCCATATGATAATTATCTTTCTCCTATTGACTTATTTCACTTAGCATAATCCCCTCCAGTTCCATCCATGTCAGTGCAAATGGTAGGTACTCATCCTTTCTCATGGCTGAGTAATATTCCATTGTGTATATGTACCACATCTTCTTTATCCATTCATCTGTTAAAGGGCATCTTGGTTCTTTCCACAGTTTGGCGACCATGGCCATTGCTGCTATGAACGTTGGGGTCCAGATGGCCCTTCTTTTCACTACATCTCTATCTTTGGGGTAAATACCCAGCAGTGCAATGGCAGGGTCATAGGGAAGCTCTGTTTTTAATTTCTTAAGGGAAGCTCTGTTTTTAATTTCTTAAGGAACCTCCACGCTGTTTTCTAGAGTGGCTGCACCAACTTGCATTCCCACCAACAGTGTCAAAACGTTCCCCTTTCTCCACATCCTCGCCAACTCTTGTTGTTTTCTGTCTTGTTAATTTTGGCCGTTCTAACTGGTGTGAGGTTGTATCTCATTGTGGCTTTGATTTGTACTTCCCTGACGGCAAGTGATATGGAACATTTTTTCATGTGTCTGTTAGCCATTTGGATGTCTTCTTTGGAGAAGTATCTGTTGGTGTCTTCTGCCCACTTCTTCACTGGATTCTTTGTTTCTTGGGTGTTGAGTTTGAGAAGTTCTTTATAGATCTTGGATATCAGCCCTTTATCTGTTATGTCATTTGCAAATATCTTTTCCCATTCCATAGGTTGCCTTTTACTTTTGTTGACTGTTTCCTTTGCTGTGCAAAAGCTTTTTATTTTGATGAGGTCCCAATAGTTCATTTTGGGTTTTGTTTCTCTTGCCTTTAGAGACATGTCTTAAAAGAAGTTTCTGTAGCCAAGGTCAAAGATGTTATTGCCTGTGTTCTCCTCTAGGATTTTGATGGATTCCTGTCTCACACTCAGGCCTTCCATCCATTTAGAATTTATCTTTGTGTATGGTGTAAGAGAATGGCCTAGTTTCATTCTTCTGCATGTGGCTGTCCAATTTTCCCAGGACCATTTATTGAAGAGACTGTCTTTTTTCCATTGGACATTCTTTCCTGCTTTGTTCAAGATTAGTTGACCACAGAGTGAGGGTCCATTTCTGGGCTCTCTATTCTGTTTCATTGAGCTATATCACACTTAGGTCTTCAAGCCATTTTGAGTTTATTCTTGTATATGATGTAAGAAAGAGGTCTAATTTCAATCTTTTGCATGTAGCTATCCAGTTTCCCCAATATCATTTGTTGAAGAGACTTTTTCCCATTTCATGTTCTTGCCTCCTTTGTCATAGGTTAATTGACCGTAAAAGTGTGAGCTTATTTCCAGACTTTCTATTTTGTTTCATTGGTCTATATGTCTGTTTTTGTGCCAGTACCATACTGTTTTGATTACTATAGGCTTTGCAGTATATCTTGAAATCTGGGATTGTGATACCTCCAACTTTGAGCAAGATGGTTGTTTCAATGACATGTATGGACATATAGCCTATTTCAAGCAGAAAAAAAAAAAAAGAAGGAAAAAGAGCAACCCATTAGGTATCATTGATAAGACAAGCAATTGGTACTGTGAAAATTCTATTTGAATTCTAATTCATATTCTATTTGAACAGCCCTTTCCAACAGCAGTGTTTGTTCCCTGCCCTCCCTTTCCTGGACTTAGATTTATTTCAGATTGACTCCACCAATCTTGTCTATCTTTTTGAGTCATCATGTTTGTTAAAATGCCTTCACTTAAGTTTCAGTAGTGCATTTTTTAACTGATTAATACAATTTCGTTCTTTATGGGAGTATAGTTGATATACAATATTACATTAGTTTAAGGTATCCAACATAGTGATTTGACACTAATGTAACTTTTAAAATTTTAATTCCGGTGTAATTCTTTATGTAGCTGAATAACGTTTGAAAAAATAGACATTATTTGTAAAGGAAAGGATGTTATGTTTTAATGATTTTTGGCTAAGTGCCAGGTCCTGTAGAATGTATTATGGATGTGATATCTCATCTAATTCTTATATCAGCCTTCTGAAGTACATATCAGCAGATGAAAAGAAAGAAGACAAACCACTTGCTCAAGGTTACACCACTGCTAAGAAGTATAATCAGGAGTTGAGGTTTGGTCTCTGAGTAAATCTGTGTGTTTTATCTACTACATAAAGCTTATTCTGAGTCGTGCAAACTGTATATAAAGCTTGAATCAACTGACTACTGACCCTTTGTTCAAGGACACACTATAGTCTGTCAAAACATGCCAAACTATTCTAGAAGTGCAATAAAAATTGGGTTTACCTAGCTTATATGAAAAATAACCAGTTGATTGAATTTTCCTTTAGAACATATATCTAGAGGGTACAGATTCAGCCCTTGTGTGTATAGATCCAGAGAACACTTATGCAAAATGACAAAAGTGATTCATGAATTCTCCTATATCTCAATATCTAACAGAGACACAGAAGATGCTCCATGGAGCCTTTGTATGTTGTCTCTCACTGAGTGCCTGCAGATCTTTGTAATTGCTGGGGATTATGTTAACTGTAATCTCTTGCCAGAGGGATTACTTGCCTAATTCTTCATTTTGCTTGTCTTCGTGTATTTTTGATACGAATTACAGTTTTTTACTAAGTGGTATCTTAAGTCTCACCCTTTAAACAAGGGCTTTGCAGACATCTTCAGTCAAAGGCCAAACAGTAAATATTTGAGGTTTTGGGGGCTGTATTACAGGGTCTTTGAGGGTCAATTACAGGATCTTTCCTTATAAATACAGGTGGCGATCTGGGTTAGGCCAAAGAACTAGAGCTTGTCCAAGTTTGCTTTATACCGTGATCTGATAGGGTGTACATTTACATACCACACACATGTGTACACACACACACACACACCACTGTTTTTAATGGAAGTGAACTATTACTGTGATACCTTTTGTTAATAGCTATTATAACCTGAATCTGACACGAGATTGTTATAAACAACGTGCAGTTGCAGATTATTTAATTCTTTCCTAAAGTTAGTGCTATTCTTCTGAATGAACTCCTGCATGATTAAAATGAAAGTCGGTTGCATTGTCTTTGAGAAAGGGATTGTAGGCAATAGATTACAGTTCTCTTCAGTTTTAATTGAAAACTGAGTTAAATTAGCTCTACACTGGCATGGTTCTATAAAGGAGTTCATTATAAGCATTTGTAAAAGTAATGCATAGCCTAAGGGCACTTTTCTATTTATACTGTTGCCATAATTAAGAGTCTGTCCATATTTTAAAAGGCTACTTTAAAGCTTTTCCAATTTAGCCTTATATATTCTCTTCAGTTTAAAACGTGGTAAATAAAAATGACCCTGGGTTGGGGTGGGGAATGGAGAGAGGGACTTGAGAACATTTGTTTTCTAGACTAATTAGTCTCCTGGGCTATTAGATATGGGTGCTTATGTTGTTTTATGCTTTACGTTTAAGAATTCTGAACATTAAGACCTGATTTTTAAGTTTAGCAAAAGCGCACATAGTAAGTGATTGATTTAAACTTATGCATTTCTAGCTTTTGTTCTAAATATGCAACTTTAGATTTTCAAATTGTTTCCAAGGGAATTCTAAGGAATACTCTGACAATGCACTTGGCTTTGAAATAATAGCCTGAAAACAATACACAAAAACAGATCTAGAATATAGAGCTCTAAGAGGCAGAATTAACAACCTGCCTGAGGGGATAATGTAAGAAGCTTTTGGGTAAAATGGATGAATCACTTAGGAATGTACATATGTAGCGCCTTTCTCAGATCAAATATCTGCCAGTTTTAAGATATAAAGTGGAATGGAATGCTTGACTTATTGGAGAAAAAATAGAGCTTTATAGTCCTTTATAATGACCACCAACCTGTACAATAAAGCTAGACAGTGTCCTGTATCTCCTTTTCTTTCTCTTAAGACATGTTTACAAAGTTATGTAACTCAAAATGTAATCAAAACACACATGTAGCCTAAGTTTTACTCAACAGGCCAGCTCAAAGTATTTGAAAACCCAGCTTCCATAGCATGGTGTTCAAGGCCTTCACAGTCTAACTCCAGCCTTCCTTTCCTGCCTCATTTTTTGCTCAGTTCTATCTGTGCTGTTTCCTCCAGCCAACTAGGATTGATTTCCTTTGTATGAATACACCCTGTGTTTCTTGGCCCCTTATTCTTTTCCCACTTGGAAGGGAAATTTTGGGGAAAAAATGATGAAGCTACTCTTAAAAGTTAGTGGAACTGATTAATTTTACCTTTAGGATCAAATATCAATAATATACATTTTACAGGGACAGCTTCAGAACCCAATCTTTGCTTGCTTGCCAGACATCAAAAGCATGAAATGTTTCAGTCACCACTACATAGTTTGTTTTTTTTTTAAAATATTTTATTTATTTGACAGAAATCACAACTAGTCAGAGAGGCAGGCAGGGAGAGAGAGGAGGAAGCAGGCTCCCTGCTGAGCAAAGAGCCCGATGCAGGGCTCGATCCCAGGACCCTGGGATCATGACCTGAGCCGAAGGCAGAGGCTTTAACCCACTGAGCCACCAGGCGCCCCTACATAGTTCTTATTGTACCCACTAGTCTATAGAACATTTTCTCCTTTATGCAGCGCTGACAACTCTGCAACCTTGGCTTGTGAATGATTTTCAGATTGAAGGGGTTTATTTGATAGAATATGGGGAAGTCTCAGTTGTGAGACTATTGTAGCTTTTAAGGGTACGGATGCATAGTTGCATTAGGAACAAGCATAACCCCTTATTTACAGCCGTTCTGGTTTGTTCCCTGCTTTGTTCTCTCTGTCTGTACCAGTTCTTATGATGGCATTTGAGAAACAGGATATGAAGACAACATGTTAGCCAGAGTTGGCCAGCACCCTAACCTCTAAGGAAACCTCAAGATTTTCTTAGCCTCAAACCTCTACCAAGGGTGGGCCAGTGATGGGAAGAGGAATTCTAAATCAGGTTTGGGAAGAGCAGGCAGTGTGCCTGGCAGTAGGACATCTAGTGGGAGAAGGAAAGGGATTATAAACAACAATACCAACAGTAAGTACTTACTGAAGATGTACTGTTGGCTAGGCGGAGTGCTCAGTGCTTTACCCACATTATCTCAATTAAAACTTGATAACAGCCCTAAGAAGTAGCCGCTGTTAGTTCATACTACTTTAGAGATGGGGAAATGGAGGCTTAGACAGAATATACTCATTGAGCTTGTAGTATGTGCCAAGCACTGTTCTAAGTGACTTGTGTCTATTATTCAATCTTAACAACAACTCTCTGAGGTAGTTGCTAATATCTCTGTTTTACAGATGAGAAAACTATGGAAATCTACATCTACCGCTTCATGAGTTTGTACTCTTAATCCCTGTAGTATCTGGTAGCTTAGCTTCAATTTGTTTTCTTCTTTTATTGGAATCCTTTATTTTGTCTATATTGCTTAGCACTGTTTGGTTATCTATTCATGTCTGTGTGCATGTCTCTGGGCCCTCCTGATACTAATATCTTACTCTCTCCACCAACCTGGAACAGTCTAGTAGGACCAGGGTGGGGAACCTAGAGCCAGGAGCCCTTGACTAGTGGCATATATCAACTCTACTGTAGGCCTTTGAGAAGAGGTTTCTTGATTTCTCAAGGTTTGCTTTTCCAGACTGCCTCCCTTAGTCTGGTGGTAAGATCCAGAAAGAAGAGTAGGAAGAGACTCAGACATATTTCCCTATTTGGGATGGGTGAAACTTGAACTTTTTCTGACTTTGCCTGACACATTTGTCTTAATCTTGGAAGCTGCCTGCCATGTACCTGTTTTCTGTGCATCTGATAAACCATTAACCTTTGAATGGAGTGATCTTTCCTAAACAAAAAAGAATCAGGAAAATTACGAATTAATTTCTTTTTTTAAACAAAGATTATGAAATACAATCTAGAGTTAGACCAATTAGGAAATGTGCCTTCTGCTATTAAGAAACTGATTTCTCAGGCAAAGTTGTTTTCAAGTGATATAGTTGGGGACATTTTCATCAGTTTCACTCTGACAGACCATCTGTTGGCTGTCAGGCACGGGCTTTTGCCTTCAGTAAGTACTGTCATTTTATAAACTATGCACTATTTTTACTTATAGTTATTATATGAATGACATTGAACACTTGAATGGAACTTCCTTGTTATTGTACCAGGATTCAAAGTTTCCTGATTATGAAGTTAGATAATTTAGTGGCTCAAATATAGAGCATATTGAGAGTACTTTATTTTCCTTAGGTGTGTTTCCCTCTCCCTCCCTCCTCTTTTTCCTTCCTTCCTTCCTTTATCCCTACTGGTTAATAGACTTTTGTTTAAAAAAAAAAAATTAAAACATAGAATCCCCAAATAATATGAGTTCTCTTTCTATTAAGCACAAATGACATATTTTTTAAAATTCTGTAACTTTAGGGGCACCTGGGCGGCTCAGTCAGGGAAGCATCCGACTCTTGATCTCAGCTCAGGTCTTGATCTCAGGGTCCTGAGTTCAAGCCTTGCACTGGGCTCCACACTGGGCATGGAGCCTACTTAAAAACAAGTTCTGTGACTTTTTAAAACTTTATTGAGGAATAATTGACAATTATTTATTTAGCAAGAGTCAGCATTGAGGCCTGCGGTCAGCGTAGGGTCTGCTTGGGATTCTTTCTCTCTCTCCCCCTTTGCCCCTCCCTCTGCTCACTCTCTCTCTCTAAAACAAACATCTTAAAAAAATTTTAAAATAAATAAAATATTGTCCATAAATGAGGCTCCCAAGTTTGCAAAGTATAAATGACTCTTTTTCAGAGACTGTAGCCCAAAGCCATCAGTGCTGACAAAACCCACAAATTAATGCTATATAAGTCGAAAAACAGAAACCTTTGTGGAGGAAATGGTTTGATACTCAGTCTACCTTGTAATTCAACAATCCTACTCCTAGGTATATATCTGAAGGAATGGAAATCACTGTCTCGAAGAGATATCTGCATACCCATATTCACTGCAGCTTTATTCACAATAGCCAAGATAGGAGAACAACCTAAGGGTCTTTGACAGATGAATGGATAAAGAAAATGTGAGATATCTATCTATCTATCTATCTCTCTGATCATATATTACTCAGCCATAAAAAGAAGGAAATCCTGCCATTTGTGACAACATGGATGAAACTTGAGGGCATTACACTAAGTGAAATAAAGCAGACACACACACATACTATACAGTATCACTTATATATGAAATATAAATACAGAATAGAATAGTGGTTGAGAGAGGGGGAAATGGGGTGTACACAGCAGCTATAAGGATATGTTCTAAATAAAGAGAGAGAAAGAGAGAAAGTCAGTCATTGAGAGGATCTCAGGGGCTCATGGAATTAATAATAAAAAAAAAAAATGTAAGAGGCCCAAATGTGGGAAATGGTAGGCAGGAAGGCATTTATGGAAAAGCCAATGAGAGGAAAGCACACCGGCTGTCGCCCCCGCCATCCCATGTTATGTAAGACTCTCCTGCTCTTGGTCATTATTGCCATCCCAGTGGGATACCACAGCAGTCAGCAGGAAAGGATCTGAACTGAGCGTTCATCTTTGTGTCACTTATTCCAGATTCAGAGTTTTAGATGGAAGTGTCCTCTTAGCCCTCCCGTACTGTGTACCCGAAGCTACTGCCAGGAAACTAAAAGAGCAAAACTGCCCCACTTTGGTTCTTAATTTAGAGGGCAGGGAAAACACAGAATCACATGAGATTATATGTATCAGGGGGATTTACCCTTAAATGAAAGGGAGCTCAGGACATTGGAGCGGCTCAGTCAGTTAAGCATCCGACTCTCGATCTCAGCTCAGGTCTTGATCTCTGAGTTGTGAGTTCAAGCCTTACCTTGGGCTCCATGCTGGGCATGGAGTCTACTTAAAAAAGGGGGTGGGGGGTGGGGGAAGGAGCTAGATAGATAAAAAGAGATCTAATATTCACTACACACAGGTTGATAGTAGTAATCAATCCTATTCAGTCTTATATAAACTGTGACTCTATTCTCACAGAAACAAGTCATATTTTGATTTTACTATGCAGTTTTTTTTTAAAGATTTTATTTTATTTACTTGACAGATAGAGATCACAAGTAGGGAGAGAGGCAGGCAGAGAGAGAGAGAGGAGGAAGCAGGCTCCCCGCCAAGCAGAGAGCCCGATGCGGGGCTCGATCCCAGGACCCTGGGATCATGACCTGAGCCAAAGGCAGAGTCTTTAACCCACTGAGCCACCCAGGCGCCCCACTATGCAGTTTTTTTTTAACTCTAAAAGGAGCTATCATAATTTGTGATTTTTCTTCTGTTTATATGAATGTCTTAAGAAAAAGTGGGATACATTTAAAAGGGCTCAGGAGTTGGTAAACTTGAAAAAGCTATAATTAACAGTCAGACAAAAATAAGCTTTTATATCTTTGCCAGCTGTGTGATCTTGAATAAGTTCCTTAATGTCTCTGGGCCTCAATTTCCCTATTTGTAAAAGGCAAATAATGCTTCCTGTGCTATATATATTACGAAGATCACAGGAGATAATGAATGTATTCTAAATACACAGTGCTTGGCATCCAACTTGAGAAAAGATAGTACCGTGCCCATACAGTAAATGTAAGTCACCGATATCATATGCACAAGTTCACAAATCACTTTAACATCATTCCAATTTTTTAGCTCAGTTTTGAAAATGTGACTATTTTATTCTATCTGACCATGTAATGGGATTGAATTTTTCCACTATGTCTTGCTTGCAATATAATATTTTATTGTTGTAAGTGACTTTTCTATGCTCTTAAGTAAAGTTGAGGAATGGTATCATCATGTTGAATTACTGATGATTTACCTCCCTACAAGTCTGTTTTAACAAACTCTCAAAATACAGATGCAATTTTTTGGGTTTTGGTTTTCTGGGAGAAAATGACTTCAGAGGCAATTGTTAGTACTCTCAGGACTTAAGAACTCTTATACTCTGTGCAAATTTTCTTTATTGCTTTTTCTTCTTTCCTGTGTTTTTATCCTCAGATTTGATCAACCTTTTAATCTTTGCCTTGTTGAAAATCACTTCATGGGCCTTAATCATCTATGCCAAACAATAATTGACTAGGAGCTTTGGAAATTATTCCCCGTTGAAACCATTTAAATCATCACTGTCTTCTTTGGTAAATTCCTTTAATATTTCAATGACTCATGAGTTCAGATTTTTCTAAAGGCTAAAGGGTTCTTGTTTGATATATTCCCCATCCCCTGCCTAAGTTCCTACCCTGCCTTCCTATCTCAGACAACCAATTAACAGTTTAAGAAATATTGGCTGAGGCCAAACAAGTCTTCTGTGTTCTTTTTGTACCTTTCCCCCTGCTCAGAGACTGTTGGTTGCAGCTTTACTATACACAGTTGTGGAATTTGAACATAAATAATGTGGAAACTTGCATATCATTCATTATCATGATATGCTTTGCTCTGGGCAATACCAAATAAAGAATATTACCATTCAGATCACATTTACATCAGCCAAATATTTTCACAAGAGCGATATCAGAGTATATTACATTGTAGACAAAAATGGCAATTTGAGTGCTATAGAAGACTGGAGATTAGCTTCTTTCCCCACAGAGCCTCCCGCCTCTTGGATCTGGGCATTAGAGATCTCTAGGAGATACGTCGCAAGGCTCAATCTAAATTGGTAAATAATCATTGTCCAGTAGATTTCAATATGCCATTTTATCACAGATTTGTAAAGGAAATGACGGATGATGTGCTGGGAAATGTGTAGCATTTGCTGATTTTCATGGTGTAAATATTGTCAACATAACCAATTTCAAGCTACCAGTATGACATTGAATGTAGGCGTGGCGGAAATAGTAACAGCCGAGTCTCACGAAACCATACGAGCTGGCTTCAGCATGCCACTGCATATGTATTTAAGCCCCCCATTTTTCAGGAAACAAACATCACACAATATATATATGATCAGCAAAGATGACTTCCACAGTCAATATAAAATATTGCAATTTAGCTATAGCTGTTACATTTAAAGGCAAAAGGAGCCTATTATATTATGCAATTCACAGTTCAAAATCTTTCAAAGGAGCAAAATAAAGAGGAACACTAATTTTTAAAGTGCCGTCTGTGGAAAAGCTACTTCACAGACTAAGTAACATACTGTTGTTATGTTGCCTTTTCAAAACGGGAAAAGGTCAGTGGGAAAATGAAGCCACTGTGGTCGGGTCCTTCGTCACTTGAGGTAACGCAGAGCTGGAGTACGCTAAGCGACTTCTCACGTCACGTAGAACAGAAATGCTTGCCTTGGACTTTGACTCTGCCTCACACATTTTGCTAATAAAGAGAATACACATTTTGAAGCTTGCATACGACCTTTTCATATCTGGTGTACTGCAGATCTCCGGGCTAACAAGGGAGAATGTGGCCTGCGGGCAGTAGGTTGAGCTTGTAGGAGAACAGGCTCTCCCTGCTCTGCATGTTGTACGCTCACTTGCATGGTGGTGCTGTGGGGCTGACCAGCTGCCCTGAGACAGCAAAGAGTGTTCTGGAAGAGCAGTCCTCTCTGTGAGCTCCATCCTACCCATTGCTTAAAAGCTCCACTTCCAGAAACTCATAAAGCAGCAGGAATAGAGAGGAGTTCTTGGGGCTTATCATGATGGTGTAGGGAATCGAATTGGAGCGTGATTGCTGAAGTCATACCTGAAGTGATATGGCCGGGCGCTAAAACAAAAAGCTTTCTCGTAAAGTCTAGTCTTCCTTCCGCCTTCCTGGGTAGTACCTTTGCCCAGACCCTTGCCAAGACAGTGGGATAATGCGCGTTTTTGCATATCCCACTACTGCTCATTCCACATCAAAACTCCTCTCAGCCTTTAGGTGGCTTAATTTGTAGCTGACTGTCACCAGTTAGTTGGTTCCGAGTTTAGAATCATCATAGTGCCTTGTCATAAATGCAGCACGACCTCAATTCTGAAGCCTGAAATGTGCTCAAAGCAAGTGCCTGGTTGCCTCGGGCTCATTTGCTTCATATAAGAATAACACCACCACCACCCCCACAATAATAATATTCTCGTTTGGGTGCTTGCTGGTATTATTTATTTCTGAAGTGCCCTCTGCTGTGACACGGCTCCTTGAAATCCTCACCACTGCACTGCACACAGGTATCATTATCTCAGTTTCACACACAGAAAACTGAGACTTACCGGAGTTCAGCACACTAATGAAGGAGCCCAAAACTGAGTTCAGTTTTATCTGGCTCCAAAGCATGTCATCTTCAACTCCTTAAGCCACTAAAACCTTAATTATGGTACACAGCTTATAGCAATAAAATAGCGTCAGAAAGGAAAAATGATGGTAGGAGAGCATTTATTTCCTACAATTCTCTTGGATAATGTCTAATTTTTTTTAAAGTATGAGTAATACCAAAATTGAGGGCAAACAGCCATTAACCAGGTGCCTTCAAATGAATTTCAGGAGACAAAACTTAACTATCTTTAAACTAATGAACCCGAGAGGGAGAGGTCAGGATGAATGTATCTGCTAGTGTGACTTGTTTATTTTGAGCTGTCCTAGAACATCACACAACACAGCTACAGCATTCATTTTCATTTCTTTAGGCTTTTCACTGGGGAATCTCTGATGCGTTCAAGGACTGTAACACTAAAAAGGTTCTTAGTTGATTTCATCATTTGATATAAATGTAATGATGGTGAATACATTGATGTAATAGCATCTATCATCTCTCTGACCCTTCACCTTGGGCAGGATGCACACGTCTTTCTGACTGCTCATCGCGTGCTTACTTATTTCAGAAAATAATAGAGAAAAGACAGAAACAGGAGGAGTGAAGATCAGCTTTTCAAAGTTCCCTCCAAGGCTACATAGGAGAATTTAATAGTGTTTGTTAGGGAGCAGTGGGCTGAGAGGGAATGTTTTTAGTATGTTTTTCTACCCATTGGATTGATAATCATTAAATGGATGTCCTATTCATACTCTACCACTTCATAAGATAAATTTAAACTTTTTGCCATATAAATCTTGCTGGCTGAAAGATAGGACTATTGGGACTGAAAAACTGAAACCCATGCTGGGTACTGTTCTGTCTTCTGGTTTGTGACCAAATTCTTTTTTTTTTTTTAAAGATTTTATTTATTTATTTGACAGAGACAGAGATCACAAGCAGGCAGAGAGGCAGGCAGAGAGAGAGGAGGAAGCAGGCTCCATGCCGAGCAGAAAGCCCGACGCGGGGCTCGATCCCAGGACCCTGAGATCACGACCTGAGCTGAAGGCAGAGGCTTAACCCACTGAGCCACCCAGGCGCCCCCCAAATTCTTTTGTGTATCAAATAAAGAGGTGCCTGGGGCTGAGGACATTATGGCAGAAACACGATCTGCATACATTGTTAAACCCCGCCATAAGTTGAAATAACAGGTTTTGAATTGAACACTGCAGCTCAAAAACATGAAAAGGTAGATGTCATCACATGTTTTGGGGCATTGGAGTTAATAAGCCCCTAAATCTGATCTCTGTCTGTCAAATAAATAAATAAATAAAATCTTTAAAAAAAAAAAAAAAAGCCCCTAAATCTGTGTTTTTCCATCCTCATCCTATCTCTTCATATGTCTTCATTTTCCTAAAATGACAGAAAACAGACTCCACGAATGTTCACTGCAAAACATGCAATGATAATAAAGCCTTAGTTAGATCCGGTCTTAATCCCTCCTTCGTCTGATCGTCACAAGAGAGTAGAAAAGAAACTTATCCTTTGAGATAGCTGAACCAGAGCCACGCACTTCTTATCTTTTTTTTTTTTTAAGATTTTATTCATTTTCTACAGAGAGACAGATCACAAGTAGGCAGAGAGACAGGGGGAAGCAGGCTCCCTGCTGAGCAGAGAGCCCGATGTGGAGCTCGATTCCAGGACCCTGAGATCATGACCTGAGCCGAAGGCAGAGGCCCAACCCACTGAGCCACCCAGGTGCTCCCAGAGCCACGCACTTCTATACATTATCTCATTTAATCTCCATAAGGACACTAAGAAATAAGTATAATCTTTTTACATGTGATAAAACTCAGGCTCATAAATGTTCAGTTTAACATGACCCAAATCACATAGCTAGTAAGTAGAACAGCTGAGGTTTGAGTTGAGCTCTAGCTGAATTCCCAGTCAGATACAATAATGATGAGGACCATAATAATTACTATGTACTTACTGCTTTCTGTGTGACATATCAATTCTAATCTTCCGCCAAATCCTTCAAGGTATGTATTATTTTCTGCATTTCATAGATGATCCAAAAGTGAGGCTTAGATCATGGAACCTGTCCAAGGTCACACAGCTAATATATTGATAGTGGATATGTGACTCTAGATTTGTCTGTCCCCAAAACCTACTCTTTCCCACCCTTTCCCATAATACTCTACTCTAAATACAGCTATGCAGTAACTGACCCTAACCTCACAC
Source organism: Meles meles (assembly GCF_922984935.1). Classification (NCBI taxonomy): domain Eukaryota; kingdom Metazoa; phylum Chordata; class Mammalia; order Carnivora; family Mustelidae; genus Meles; species Meles meles. Next base: position 122,631,711 of record NC_060087.1, on the reverse strand, counting down.
GTAACCTCCGACACAACACGTACCCATACCCACACACATTTATGGATAGAAGAGTAGTGGCCATTATTTTTTTTTAAAGATTTTATTTATTTATTTGACAGAGAGAGAGAGATCACAAGTAGGCAGAGAGGCAGGCAGAGAGAGAGGAGGAAGCAGGCTCCCTGCGGAGCAGAGAGCCCGATGCGGGGCTCGATCCCAGGACCCTGAGACCACGACCTGTGCCGAAGGCAGTGGCTTAATCCACTGAGCCACCCAGGTGCCCCAGTGGCCATTATTTTAAAGAGGAGAAGTTTATAATCTGCTTTCATGAAATAAAAACGAGTATCATCGTTATTCTAGTTGAGTAACTAAATATAGAAAAAAATTCATTACATCTTCATTTTAGTATCTTTCCATTTAAAGGTTATTTTTATGTTCCTAAGAAAGAAAAAAAAGGTTATGAAATGTTAATTCTGTTTTGTATCATTTAGGTGCACAGTCTTGTGGTTTGAGAAAAATCATGTGAAAATATTGATATAACAAATTCTGTAAGAAAATATTGTGGATAAGAAAGGGAAAATAAAATACTAGATTTGTTTAATATTTTCAATGAGAATAAAGTGAATGAAGGATATATATATATATATATATATATATTTCAGAAATAGCAAAGGCAGTTGTCAGCAAAATGCACTTTCTTTTCTTTAAAAAAATGATTTCAGGGGCGCCTGGGTGGCTCAGTGGGTTAAGCCTCTGCCTTCAGCTCAGGTCATGATCTCAGGGTCTCTGGGATCGAGCCCCGTATCGGGCTCTCTGCTTGGCAGGGAGCCTGCTTCCTCCCCTCTCTGGCTGCTGCTCTGCCTACTTGTAATCTCTCTCTCTCTCTCTCTCTATCTGTAAAAAAGAAAAAAAAAAATTAAAAAAAAAAAAAAAAATAAAATAAAAAAAAAATGATTTCAGTATAGTTGAAACACAATGTTACATTAGTTTCAGGTGTACAACATAGTGATTCAACATCTCTATATACATTATACGTTATGCTGTGCTTACAACTGTAGCTGCCATCTGTCACCATACAGTGCTACTACAATACCATTGACTGTATTCCCTTATGCTGTGCTTTTTCTTCCCTTGACATTCATTCCATAACTGGAAGCCCAGATCTCCCACTCTCCTTCACCTATTTTGCCCATCCCCCTACCGTCCTTCCTTCTGGCAACCATCAGTTTGATCTCTGTATTTATAGGTCTGAGTCTGCTTTTTGTTTGTGTACTCATGTGCTTTTTAGATTCCACATATGAGTGAAATTATATGGTATTTTTCTTTCTCAGTATGACTTATTTCTCTTAGCACGAAATGTACTTTTTTTTTTTAACCTGACATACTTTTAATGATTGGTCAGTAGGTTCAGGTGTTGTCAGCCTGACCCTTCCCCAAATGTACTTCTTAATTCAGATCAATGGCTCTTGATTAGATCAAGTGAAATTGAAGGAAAAAGGCCTTTGCATAAGTCATTTTCTAAACAATATCTCTTAAGAATTATTTTGCTTTAAAATATAAGCAATTATGCCAGTATAAACAAAAATCAAATTTCTTGGTATTTTTTCATTAATAGATCAGAGGATTACCTGGAATGATAAAAACAAAACAATAAAGAATCTAATCTTTGAAATATACCAAGATGAATGAAAATACAGTAACACTTCACGGAACTAGAAATTTCACTTACGGAGAATACAGTCAGAAACTGATCATTAAATCAAAAGGACTTGAAAGTGACCAAAGAGAGGTTGTGATGTCTGATAAAGTTAATGAGTCTCAGTAATAGTACAGTTTCTTTTGTCTGTATTAAGTACCTCTTTATCTTCCTTCAACTACGATAGTAATAAATGTGGGTTATCTCATTTCTGAATCCACCCGACATTAGAGGCACAAAATTAGAAGTGAGAAGAGTTTCTAAAGGTTGGGATGTTGACTGAAGTAAGTAGTGATAGTTGTTAGCGAATACAGTGTAGGAAAACTGTTAAAACATACCTCTAAGCCATCTAGGGCAAATAACCCTATGTACATATTGATGGCCTGCAGGAGCCCAAATTATATGGCATTGAAATATAACTGGTATTCATAGTCAGTACCCTAAGGCAGTGGGAAATGGTTAACTTCCATTCGGATTTCTTATTTTACAAAGGCCCTAAGAGTGCACTCTGTTTTAGAATATTTATATAGTGAATGATTAAAACCAAGTATTTGAGCTTAAAGTAATAAGCCTTTAGTTATCTAGAAAACCACATGGTTTAGAATAACTGAGACTCCAAGACTGAAATATTGGCAATCACTGATGAACCAATACGAGAAAACTAGTTTCTTTTAATATCAGAAGTGTGTGTTTTCTATAATCACTAAAGAATTAATGAAGCACAAAGAAGTCGGATTAAGTGGTATGTGTGAAATTGTACTTGCTAGCAAGGTGACACTTGGCGGTAGTCACTCTATAGCTATTACCTTGCCTTGAATTCAAAGAAATGGTTTGGCAGAGACTGGAAGGGTTTGTATTTGGAAAAACAAATGGGAGACAACCGAAGAACACTTGCATTCAGGTTCTACAAATTGCAACTCTGACTGTTCTGCATTAATCAGGAGTTAAGCTCCCTCTGCCTTTCAAGCTTTCTGGAGAGGCAACATTTCTTCTCACAGGTTCTCTTGAACTCATTTTCCTGCTTTAGGGATAAATCCAGCCAGTGCTGCTGGTCATTGGGCTTCCATGGCTGGCTCTGGGCTGGTCTAGTGCCCTTGTTGTTTTCCCAAGCAAACGTTGTACCCTCCTAGTCTGCCGTCCATTGATTTGGGATTTGTCCTAATTTGAGAACTTGAGAAACCACTGTCCTTTTCATCTGTTTCAAAAGGGATATGTTTTGTTTTCTGTAGTCAAATTATGCTTCGAAAGTTCAGAAGAGGAAGAAGGGCAAAGTCCCTGAGAGGAGTAATGTGGCTGTGACTGCGAATCAAGTTATAAATTGCTAGGGAACTTTAACAGGAGCAGACAGATGGGTTTAAATAAAAGCAACAATAAAAATGCACATGTTGTTTAAAATGCCCATGTTGCTGTGGAGGAACTATGGGTGGCCATGAATCAAGTGGTCTTTTCTGAGGGCAGAATATAAGGAAATGGTAGTGCTGGGAAGGACAAAGTAAGAAACAGAAAAGGTAAGGAAATTGTGGCCATCATAACATTGGGCCTCAGCTTGTATTACATCATGGGGAGTACAGAGGGGAAATTTTCTCAGCTTTGAATCAGAATGGATGACATATTTCATTGTGTTGGCCGTTCACTGGGGATCAGAAACAGTTACTGTTTTTTAACAGCTTTATATAGATAAGTATAATTGATATATAGGAAACAGAACATATTTAATGTATACAATTTGATGAGTTCAGACATATGCAAACACCAGTAATACCATCTCCACAATCAAGAGACATATGCAACCCCTCCTAAAATTTTCTTATGTCTCCTTGTTTTTATTTTTGCTTTGTTGTAATAACACTTAACATGTGATTTGAACAACAGCATATTTGAAAACACTGTAGGCCAAATGGACCATACAGATATATACAGAATATTCCATCCAGCAGCAGCAGAATGCACATTCTTCTCAAGTGCACATGAAACATTCTTTATGATAGATTGTATATTAGGCCACAAAACAAGTCTTAACAAACTAAAACAGGTTGAAATGATATAAACGGTCATTCCCAACCACAATGGTGTATAACAGGAAATCAATAATAAGAGCAAAACTGGAAAATTCACATGCACGTAGAATTAAACAACACATTCCTGAACAACCAGTGGGTCAAAGAAGAAATAAAAGAGAAACAAAAAAAATACCTTGAGACAAATGAAAATAGATATACAACATACCAAAGCTTATGGGATGCAGCAAAACCAGGGAAGTTTAAAGCTGTAAACATCTACATGAAGAAAAAAAAGAAAGATGTCAAATAAGCAATCCAAATTTACACATGAAAGAATTAGGAAAGGAGAACAAAGGAAGCCTGAGGTTAGCAGAAGAAAAGAAATTAAGCGGAAAGAAATGAAATAGAGAATAGGGAAAAAAATAGAAAAGATCAGTAAGACAAATAGTTGTCTTTTTTTAAGATAAAAATGACAGACTATAGATTAACCAAGCAAAAAAGAGAGAGAACTCAAAGAAAGTTATAAATGAAAGAGGAGACATTGTAACTGATACAAGAGAAATACAAAGGACCGTAAGACACTACTGTGAATAACTGTATGCCAACAAATTAGATAACCCAGAAGAAAAGGATACATTACTAGAAACACACCACTTACCAAGACTGAATCATGAGACATAGAAAACATGAACAGACCAATAATGAGTAAGGAGATCAAATGAGTAATTAAAAAAACTCCTAGGACCAGATGGTTTCACTGGTGAATGCTACCAAAGAACTAAAGAATGAACACTGATCCTTCTCAAACTCTTCCAAAAAATTGAAGAGTAGGGCACACTCTCAAAATGTATAAGGAACTCATACTGCTCAATTGCAAAAAGAAAAACCACACCTGATTTAAAAAGGGGCAAAGGACCTCAATAATCATTTTTCCAAAGAACACCTACGGATGGCCAATAGGTAAACATAAAGGTGCTCAGCATCATTAATCATCAGGAAAATACAAATCAAAACCAGACGGAGATATCACCTCATCCTTGGTAGAATTGTTGTTGTTGAAAATACAAGAGATAACAAGTGCTGGCCAGGATATGAAGAAAGGAGAGCCCTTCTGTGCTGCTGGTGGGAATGTATATTGGGATAGCCAGTATGGGAAACAGTGTGGAAGTCCCTCATGACATCAAAAATAGAACTAGTGTATGATTTTGCAAGTCCACTTCTGGGTATTTGTCTGAAAGAAGTAAAACACTCTCCCAAAGAGATACCTGCTCCCATGTCACCCCCCTTCTCTATAGCATTATTCACAATAGCTAAGACAGAAACAATCTGTCAGTTGACAGATGAATGGATAAAGAAAATGTATATATGCAATGGATTTTTATTTAGCCTTAAAAAAGAAGGAAATCCCGTCATTTGTGCCAACATGGATGAAACTTGAAGGCATCGGGCTAAGTGAAATGAGTCTCCCAGAGAAAGGCAAATACTATATGATGACACTGTGAAATTAAAAAAAAAAAATGAACTCATAGAAACAAAGAATAAATTGCTGGTTGCCAGGGCTGCAGAGTGGATGGGGGAAATAGGGCAGTGTTGGTCAAAAGATACAAACTTCCAGTTATAAAGTGAATGAAGTTATGGGTTACTACAGTTAACAATACCGTATTATCTACATGAAAGTGTTAAGACAGCGGATCTTAGATGTTCTCGTGCCACACACACAGAGAGAGAGAGAGAGAGAGAAAGAAAAAGAAAATGGTAAGCATGTGAGGTGATGGAGTACTCAGCTAACGTGGGAATCATTTCACGATGTTGTACACCTTAACTCACACAGTGTTATATGTCAGTTACATCTCAATAAATCTGCAAAAATAAATCGCAGGCAAAAAAAGAAATCCATGAGTTATATCCTTTCCAGTTTGAAGTGCTTAATCCCATACTGCTCCCTATGGTGCTGTGTTGTACAGCAGATCTCTAGAACTTACTCCTTCAGCATTACTGAATTTGTATACGTATTGAACAGCAGTGTCCTTTTTTGCCAAGCCCCCAGCCACTGGCAACCACTAGTTAACTTGGTTTTTTCATCAAGTAATTCTAGTTGACCATACCTGGGCTACTTTTGCATTAGAGTGGCCAGCCTCTAGGGGAATTTTTGTCACCCTTCTGCCCGAAGGAGAGCCTGCAGGTACTTCCGTCAAGCCATCTGTATAGTAAGCTGTGAACCAGTCATATCATTGTTTCTGTTATTTTTACCCATGAAAATATGTGTTCTAAATCGAATCTAATCATTAGACTATAAATATACTAGCCTTAGAGTTAGCTATTAATTGAAAGCCCTTGAAAGAGTGACAATTTAAGCTGAATTAAGTACAGTTAAGAATGCAACCTAGTTCGGGGCGCCTGGGTGGCTCAGTGGTTTAAGCCGCTGCCTTCGGCTCAGGTCATGATCTCAGGGTCCTGGGATCGAGCCCCGCATCGGGCTCTCTGCTTGGCAGGGAGCCTGCTTCCCTCTCACTCTCTCTGCCTGCCTCTCTGCCTACTTGTGATCTCTCTCTGTCAAATAAATAAATAAAATCTAAAAAAAAAAAAAAAAAAGAATGCAGCCTAGTTCTACATACAAGTCCTTCTCTAGATACAAAAGCAGAAAACTGCCTTTTTGATTATAAAATCACACAATACTTTTGGAAAATGTTTGGATTGAGTTTAAGAAGAATAAATGAGCTTAGAAATTAGGGAAGAGGGGCAGTGTTTAAGACTATTTCCAGTATCCTTGGCCACTCTCAAAGTAACTCTTTACATAAAGTCATCTGCCTAAAGAATATATTACATAAAATCTTACAGTTTCACCAAGGGACCCATGCAGAGCAACACTTTGTTTGCCTAATTTGAGTTATGGTATGGCCCTGAAAATAAGGTCCTCTTTTTTAAAAGTGCAATTTAGAGCACTATTTTTTTTTAAGATGTGTTCTGTACAGCCCCAGGAGTTCCACTGAGCCCTATTAAGGCAGTGGACAGGGAAGGTGACTTACGGAACTGATGACTACAAGGAATAGGATTTAATTATTTGCATCTGACCCAGGTTTATTGTTAACTATCATTTAAATGTGATATTTACTGTAGAATAATTTGTTAGTCACAAACCATCCCCTGGCATGTAATAAAAAAAAAGTGCACATAATGCATATTACTGGGAAGCAGAATGACTGGGAATAAAGGATTTTAGAATCAGAAGCATCTTATCCTCTAGAAGTCTAAACTTCTGTTACACAGATTTGCAGAACAGATTTTAAAACCTGAGTTAATTCTTTGGTTGACTCAAGCGACTTTCGAGTTAAGTATAAGCATTTGTTCTTTACAACCACCAGACTGCCACGTTATTTACAAATGGCTAAGTCATTCATTCAAATGAAAAAGGGACATGAAATATGATAGACACTGGCCTTTTTTTCATCTTCTTTTTAAAATGTACAACTTAAAAAAATACACTTACTTGAAACATTCTTAAAATCTGTCATCACAGAGGACTAAGAAATGCTTGGGCACCATGCTCACGTGCTTTTTTGTTCTAAGAACTTAAAAAAGATTTCCGTCTCTTGATTTTAACAAATGATTGTCTCAATTCTACAAAATAAGGTGAGTTCTCTCTAATTTGGGCACCATGCTCACGTGCTTTTTTGTTCTAAGAACTTAAAAAAGATTTCCGTCTCTTGATTTTAACAAATGATTGTCTCAATTCTACAAAATAATATAATAAAAATACAAAAAAAAATTCTCTCTAATTTCCTTGAACTCTCTATTGTGAGCCCCTATTCTGCCAAGTCAGAAAAATTTGCTTAAATTTGGGTTTGCCCCATTTCCTTCATCTGAGTTTTGAAGAGCTGATGTTGTGCTAAGAGACGGGGGGGTGAGGTATGCATTTGCTCCTCATTGTTGCACTCTAAACACTGGCATGTACCGACACATCCTCAGTCCTGCTTCTATCCTCCTTTATTTTGATTTCATGGCCACTTGAGTCCCTCTACTTCTCTAGGCCTTGAGACTTTCCCGTCCACCTCCTGGTTTCTAGTTCGGCTTTCTTTGTACTTGACCATTTGACTCACTCCACTAGGTGGGCAGGTGGATGGACATACCGAAGCATATCTTCCCAAATCTTGTTTAGGCCATTACCTTGCTTTCAGAATATAAAAACTAAGAACTGACTTCTTTGTTCCTTGTGTCCTGAAGTAAGTACCCTTGTTAATTCAAGTTGCCCAAATTTATGGGTCATGGGTGTAGGGAGACACATCAGAGGGCAACAGGAAGTACTGAAGGATACAAGATTATAAAAACAGTTCACATTTCAAAATCATTTTTCTGTTTCATTTATTTTTGAGGAAGTAATTGCAAAAATGGAAATTGGTCTAAACAAGGTATTTTGAGAAGTCTTTGGGGGTAACCAATGTAGCTAAACAGATGCAATGAAATACATTTTGTAGGGATAAACAATATCCACCAATAAGACCATTTTGTGATACATTGAGTTTCTTATTATTTTATGATTCAGCTGTCAATTGAGCTCAGTTCTGATGTATTTCCGAGTGCTGCAAGGCACATTTCCCATCACGATTTGAGCAGAAGAAGCAAGAATGCATTTTCATGTGAATATAGAAATAAGGAAACCTGACATCTATTCTCCAAGTTTAAGAATTTATGCCAAAATTCATTAACATTCAAATTATGAATTAACTGTCACAGAAGAGCACCTCAGTAAACAAAGCAAGGGCCATACAGAATCTTCAATGTCTGGATAGCCCCGTTTTGTTTTTAGAGCCTCTGGTAACACATTCAGCAGAGAGTGGTCGGCAATGTTTTCAAATATTTTCTAGGTTATTTGTAATCCTTGCAATGGACTCATGTAATAATAGTAATATCCTGGACAAACAGCATGGTAAACATAATTTTCCTTCAGGAAACAAAACAAAAGAAAGGAATTCGAGTAAACTGAGGGGATAAGTATCTTAAGTTAAGACTGAATCAACTAAATATTGCTTTTCACAATATTCTTTGGATTTGAAAGCATTGTTCCTCAAACTGCGTTCCTGACTTTCTATACTTTCCTAAATTCTTCAGATCATTCCTGTCTGTGTTTGAGAACCATCAACCTTCAGAAATGTATGCATAGCATTTATTTACTTCTATGTGGAGTACTACGTGTATGGATATACATGTGTGAATACTCACATATTATTCTTATAACTTTTAGTATTATCAATATATTAGTATCATCGAATATATTAGTATCACTGAGGAAAAGAGCAGACCAAATATAGCTACTAATGGGTCTCTGAGCAGCTTTTTAACAGTCTTTATGACAGTAACATTGGAAAGATTGGATTTATAGTAGTAATAGTATAATATTTAGTGAACACTTACATCTCTGAACTGTGTCGAGGGCTTTACAGATATCTTCTTACTCCGTCTCACCACATTCCTTTAAGTTAAGAGGCTCTTATCTCCTTTTGTTACAAAAGGGGAGGAAGTCACTTCTATGGAGCTGGTTCTTCACATTTATTTACTCGACTCATATTTGTTCAAAGATAGTTAAGTATCTGTCGTAATCATCACCGAGACTAGAACAAGAACAACATGAATAATAATTATAAGAAAGGCAAACATTTTTGGAGTGATTACTATGTGCCAGGCACTGGACTATGCATTTTACACTAGTGACCCTATTTCATTCTCATGTCAACATTATGTGAAATATATTGCCTTAATTCCTATTTTCCAGGTGAGGAAATTGAGGCTCAGATTAATTTATTGAAAATCATAGAGTAATGCTAGTGGGTGATAGTGCCTCACTCCAGAGTGCATTTTAAAATCTCAAAATCTTTTTCCTGCCTGCTTTCCTGCCTGCCTCTCTTTTCCTTCCTTTTTATGACAAATATATTTGAGTTTGGTTGCCATCATTCTAAAAAAGCAACTCCCTCTGCCCTGAAACATGTGTGAGGTTCTCTCTTTGTTTTCTGTCTTTCTCAGAGGTTTATTCTCACTGTTCCTATTTCCTCCCTTCCCTTTAAATCCCTTATCCTCTGCAGTTGGAAGTCAACCCTCATCAATTTCTAAAGCTGCTTCCTTCAAGGTCGCGAAAGGCTTCTTAATTATATAACTAACAAAGGTTTCTCTGTTCTTATCATCCTAGACTTCTTTGCTTAGGATGCTCAACAGAGACCACCGACCAGAGAAGAATGGACTAGTAACTTGGTTGTTTAAATGCATTACTAACCCACTTTTTAAAAAATTTGTTTATTTCCTTTTGTCTTTTCAGTATTGTTGTGGTGTTTTTTCCTTCCCCACAGAGGTCAAGGCTTTGTGGTATTGAGCAGTGTTGCTTAACCAGGGGTGCACATAAGCAGTAACTCTAGGGATTTCAATTCAGGGGTTCTAGGGTGAAATTAGGCATATGTATTTTCAACATGTTCTTTACATAATTCTGCTTTGTACCAAGTATTGGGATTAACTGCTGGATAATTAGCAGCTGTTTGTGTTTCTTTCTAACATGTACCATAAAATATTATAAATTACGATTATTTAAAATTACTATGTAGAATGAAGCGTATTGTAGTTTACCCTTGATGGCTTAACTGACGGCTAAGAATGAGGTCTTTCATGTCTTTTCACTATATAAATGTACCTCTTGCTTCTCTACATGACAGATTTTTTAAATGTCCCAGAATTATTTACCTTATTTTAAGTAATGTAGCTAATCTAATACTTCATCTTAAACCAAACTGGTTACCGAAACCTATCATACATGGTTTACTGGAGGAAATTTAAAATCTATACAATAGCTCCCAATAACAATTTTCCTACTAAAATAAGGATGTTTTATTTACTTTATTTTTTTTCTTTGTTTATTTACAGCATAACAGTGTTCATTGTTTTGGCATCACACCCAGTGCTCCATGCAGTACGTGCCCTCCCTATTACCCACCACCTGGTTCCTCAACCTCCCACCCCCCCCCGCCCCCCGCCCCTTCAAAACCCTCTGGTTGTTTTTCAGAGTCCATAGTCTCTCATGGTTCATCTCCCCTTCCAGTTTCCCTCAACTAACCTCTCCTCTCCATCTCCCCACGTACTTTATTTTTTTAAGATTTTATTTATTTATTTGAGAGAGACAAAGAGAGTGAGCAAGAGCATAAGCATGGGGGAGAGGTAGAAGGAGGAGAAGCAGACTCCCTGCTGAGCAAGGACACTGGGATCATGACCTGAGCCAAAAGCAGATGCTTAACTGACTGAACCACCCAAGTGCCCCTAAGTAACGGTGTTTTAAAATGAATTAATACTATGGGTCAAGAATACTTTAGCTAATTTCAGAAAATATATCTGAGGGTACTAGTGTTCTGTGAGAACTGATAGAGTTAGAAATAGTCCTTGAAATCAAAATTCCCAGTTATTTGCCTTCTTTTTGCAAAAAAGATAGCTTAAAGAAGTGATTTTGTATTAATTGATCCATATAGCTTACTTTTTTCTAAGATCAAAAAGCCTAATCACTTTTCAGTCCAGTTGACAGAAGGAGACTTTTACCATTTCCTGTGTTATAGAAGGGAGGTCAGTTGGGAGACAAATAAGAATGGGTCTCCAACCCCAGATTTCTATAGAATCAGAGCATAGAGATGAACGAAGGATGAAGTAGATAGTCATAAATTTTTATTGTTACCCAGGTGGAGTTAAGAATGAGTGATTACTATATTTGTAATTACATGAAAAACTAAGGCCTCAAAATATCTGCTGTTAAGGAAAAAAACAGATTTTTCTTTTTTGATTGTCTGGTTGGTTCACTTAGTTTTTATGTGGGGAAATAGGAACGTCCATGAAGAATGTATATACAAAAATCTGAGTGTTTGTTCAACATTTCTACCCTCACAAATCAAGGGTCGTGTGTAGGATAACCAGCTCATCCCAGAATACCTGGAACTGTCCAGTTTTAAAACTGAAAGATCAATGTTCTCGGATCCCCCTCAATTTCAGGCAGACCAGGATAGTTTGTCACCCTACATTCCTGTTTGCTCTGAAAATAAACCGAACTCAATTTTATTCACTCACTTCCTCGTGGATTCATCCATTTGTGACTTCAGTATTTACCCAGGGGCTAGTATGTGCCTGTTTCTGTGCTAGCTGCTAAAGAGACAGTGATAATTAAGGTATCATTTATGTCATTAAGGAACTTACAGTCTAGTGGAGGAGGCAGACATTAAACAAATGCAGTAATATTACCAAAGGGGAAGATTAAAATCATATGAGTGAATTTAATTATGAGTTAGGATTCTGGGGACTCTAAGAAGGGCCTCTCTATGGATGAGAATGGATGGAGGGACAAGAAGAAAAAGAAAATGAATCTGAAGAGGTGGGCAGAGGCTAGACTATATAGGGCCATAAGCCATGGTAAGGAGTTTGAATTTTATGAGGCACCTGGCTAGCTCATTTGGAAGAGCAGTGACTCTTGATCTTGGGGTCATGATTTTGAGCCTTGTATTGGATGTAGAGATTAATAAATTTTTTTAAAGTTTGGATTTTACTATAAGAGCAATGGAAGGTCAGATATTTATCTTTTTAAGATTTTATTTATTTATTTGAAAGACAAGAGATCACAAAAGAGAGCATGAGCAGGGAGGAGAGAAAGAAGCAAGCTCCCTGCCGAGGATCCTGAGCCAAAGGCAGACATTTGAAAAACTGAGCCACCCAGGTGCCCCAGAAAGTCGGATATTTCTTTTGTGAGAATAACCAATGAAATAGTTGATGTCATTCATTCTACTCTTAAGAAGAGAGTCACCCGAGTGTTTCAAGTAGACACGTCTAGGTTCCTGACTACACTGACTGAAGTGGACCCAGCTATTCCTTTGTCACATCAAGTCAGCAGTAATATACTGAGATCTATTCAGAATCAGTGAAGCTATTCTTATGTGTATCGGATGACTTACAAAACAAAACATAACGAAAAACAAAACAAAACAAAACACCAGAGGAATGGGCTGCCTTGCTGACTTCTATTTCTGGCAGAATCTTCAATATCTGTTGTCCTCAGGGTATCAGATTGGATAAAAAAACAAGACCCATTGATATGCTATCTACAAGAAACTCATTTTAGACCCAAAGACACCTCCAGATTTAAAGTGAGGGGGTGGGAAACCATTTACCATGCTAATGGACATTAAAAGAAAGCTGGGGTGGTAATCCCTATATCAGACAAATTAGATCTTAAACCAAAGACTATCATAAGAGATGAGGAAGGACATTGTATCATACTTCAAGGGTATGAAGATCTACCAATTTTAAATATCTATGCCCCTAACATGGGAGCAGCCAACTATATAAACCAATAAATAACAAAGTCAAAGAAACACATAGACAGTAACACAATAATAGTAGGGGACTTTAACACCGCCTCACTGAAATGGACAGATCATCTAAGCAAAAGATCAACAAGGAAATAAAGGCCTTAAATGACACACTGGACCAGACGGACATCACAGATATATTCAGAACATTCCATCCCAAAGCAACAGAATACACATTCTTCTCCAGTGCACATGGAACATTCTCCAGAATAGATCACATCCTGGGTCACAATTCAGGTCTCAACTGATACCAAAAGATTGGGATCATTCCCTACATATATTCAGACCACAGTGCTTTGAAACTAGAACTCAACCACAAGAGAAAAGTTGGAAAGAGCTCAACTACATGGAGGCTAAAGAGCATCCTACTAAAGAACGAATGGGTCAACCAGGAAATTAAAGAAGAATTGAAAAAATTCATGGAAACAAATGAAAATGAAAACACAACTGTTCAAAATCTTTGGGACACAGCAAAGACGGTCCTGAGAGGAAAGTATGTAGCGATGCAAGTCTTTCTCAAGAAACCAGAAAGGTCTCATGTACACAGCCTAACCCTATACTTGAAGGAGCTGGAGAAAAAACAGCAAAGAAAGCCTAAACCCAGCAGGAGAAGAGAAATACTAAAGATCAGAGCAGAAATCAGTGAAATAGAAACCAAAAGAACAGTAGAACAAATCAATGCAACTAGGAGCTGGTTCTTTGAAAGAATTAATAAGATTGATAAACCCCTGGCCAGAGTCATCAAAAGAAAAGAGAAAGGACCCAGATTAATAAAATCATGAATGAAAGAGGAGAGATCACAACCAACACCAAAGAAATACAAACAATTATAAGAACATATTATGAGCAACTATATGCCAGCACATTTGACAGTCTGGAAGAAGTGGATGCATTTCTAGAGACCTATAAACTACCACAACTGAACCAGGAAGAAATCAAAAACCTGAACAGACCCATAACCAGTAAGGAGATTGAAGCAGTCATCAAAAATCTCCCAACAAACAAGAGCCACGGCCAGACGGCTTCCCAGTGGAATTCTACCAAACATTTTAAGAACAATTAATACCTATTCTCCTGAAACTGTTCCAAAAAATAGAAATGGAAGGAAAACTTCCAAACTCACTTGATGAGGCCAGAATTACCTTGATCCCCAAACCAAAGACCCCATCAAAAAAGAGAATTACAGACCAATATCCTTGATGAACACAGATGCAAAAATTCTCACCAAAATACTAGCCAATAAGATCCAATAGTACATTAAAAGGGTTATTCACCACGACCAAGTGGAATTTATTCCAGGGCTTCAAGGTTGGTTCAACGTTCACAAATCAGTCAATGCGATACAATACATTAATGAAAGAAAGGACAAGAACCATATGATACTCTCAGCAGATGCTGAAAAAGCAATTGACAAAGTACAGCATCCTTTCTTGATCAAAACTCTTCACAATATAGGCATAGAGGGTACATATCTCAACATTATCAAAGCCATCTATGGAAAACCCACAGCAAATATCATTATGAATGGGGAAAAACTGAAAGTTTTTCTCCTAAGGTCAGGAACGTGGCAGGGATGTCCAGTATCACCACAGCTATTCAGCGTAGTACTAGAAGTCCTTGCCTCAGCAATCAGACAACAAAAAGAAATAAAAGGCATCCAAATCAGCAAAGAAGTCAAACTCTCATTCCTCGCAGATGATATGATACTTTATGTGGAATACCCAAAAGAGTCTACCCCAAAACTGCTAGAACTCATACAGAAATTGAGTAAAATGTCAGGATATAAAATCAATGCACGGAAATCAATTGCATTTCTATACACCAACAGCAAGACAGAGGAAAGAGAAATTAAGGAGTTGATCCCATTTACAATTGCACCCAAAACCATAAGATACCTAGGAATAAATGTAACCAAAGAGGCAAAGAATCTGTACTCAGAAAACTATAGAATACTCATGAAAGAAATTGAGGAAGACACAGAGAAATGGAAAAACATTCCATGCTCATGGATTAGAAGAACAAGATCTATGAAGCCTTTGCAGATGTTCTCATAATTGGTGTCCATATCTATTGACATATTAGCCCAGCAGTGATGCCCACTGATCCCTCAGATGAGAGGAGCCTTTTGCATGCCTTCACTGTAATTTTCTGGTTGTTTTGAACACATAGATCCAGCCTAAGGAACAATTGGTGGTATTAATGCCATGCTCATTGAATCATCAGTCAACCTCTTAATGAAACATGATGACAGAAGAACAGAATAAACTGCTTTTAAGGAGAGCTCTAAGAAATATATAACCCCTTTTGCATTTTTGGTGAATATGCTAAAAATTTTAGCCATCAAGGCTATCAATCTTTCATAATTCCCAGATGCTTTCTTCAAAAAGAAAAAGACATTGTAATTTTCCACAAAGACCTGTTCCACAGGCAGCTACCAATGTCAATCAAATTTTTCTTCTGCTTCAGTGGTTTCCTAATGGTGATGAAATGGAATGGGGGTATATGCATTTTAGATATATAAATAATTGCCCGTGAGTCCTGGATTTCTGTAGAGGAAAGATTTTCTGTATTATTTTCTAAGCATGCAGTGTTTTCTAAGCTGAAAATTACTAGCATATGTATATATTTATTTTCATTAGGATCCCCCCCAAAGTTGCTAAGTGGGGGAAAAAAAGGCTACAAGAAATCGGGCCACATTCAGGTATCCATGAGTGTTCTGTTAAGCTAGAAGACACCTGACTCTTTGAACTCAGTTCTTTCACCTGTAACACAACACACTGCCATGAAATTGAATATGAAAATGAAGACATTTTGTTCAATTCCAGACATACAGTAGGTACTCAAAAATGTTACTTAACTCAAAATACATTTGAAAATTGCTCTAGCTGGTTCTAGACATTTTGATTGATTCTCCCATTTATCTTCACCATAGCTCATTAAAACCATCATCTGGGAGCCCTTGCTACCTAGTATTTGAGCTTCCCCAACATATGAGAAGTCATATTGAAATGTGTTGGAGGAAGTATTTCATTCATCCACAAACCCAGTAAAGTAATACTTGCATATCCTAAGTTCCTTTAATGTCGGATGAACTTACCTGGTCCTACAAATGATAAACAATATCTAATATCACTAATCCAAGTCATAAAATCATTACATATTTTATTACAATGAATGGCTTACAGTGCATACTCACTTGTCACTCAGTTAATATAAGTTTTTACGGATAAATGATTAGGTGATAATAAACAGTTTAACTCTAAATAGTTTATTCAATGCAAAGATCTTGCCTCTGTTGAAGTGTTCATTTCACATGTTTCCATCAGAGTAGCCAACAATGTGTTGGATGTATATAAAAAATGTATTTTGTTTGAACCAGTTTTACAGTTTTAAAAAAACATTTCTTATTTTGGAGTGCCTAAGTAGCTCAGCTTTTTAAGCATCTGACTCTTGATTTCAGCTCAGGTCATGATCTCAGGGTCATAAGATCGAGCCCCATGTCGGGCTCTGTGCTGAACGTGGAGTCTTCTTAAGAGTTTCTCTCTCCTTCTGCCTGTGCCTCTGTCCACCACTCTCTCTCTTAAAAAAAGAAATTTCTTACTTTAATGTGGTTATAGATTTATGTACAGTTGTAAGAAATAATACAGCCTTACCCAGTGGTAATCTTGCAAAATTATATATCACAATTAGCATTTTGACATTGATACAATCAAGACATGAAACATTTTTATCATAACAAGTAATCTCATGTTGCCCTTTCATGTCTACACCAAATTCCCTCCTGTCCTCACCCATTCCTTAAGCTCTGAAAACCCTAATATGTGTTCTATAATTTTGTCATTTTAAGAATGTTATATAAATGGAATTATACAGTGTCTAACCTTTTGGGATTGGCTTTTTTCATTCATCATAATTCTCTAGAGATTCATCCAAGTTGTTGCATGTATCAGTGGTTAATTCCTTTATATTGATGAGAAGTATTCTATGATATGGATGTACCATTTGTTTAACCAATTACTCATGGAAGCATCACTGGGGTTCCCAGTTTTAGACTATTATGAATAAAGCTGCTATAAATATTTGTGTTTGAGTTTTTGTGTGCCAATACCTGAAACAAATGCCCAGGAATATAATTGCTGTGTTATATGAAAGCTGATTGTTTAGTTTTTTTAAGAATCTGAGAAATTGTTTTCCAGAGTGGAAATGTTGCTTTATATTCCTACCAGCAAGGTATGAGTGATCTAGTTTCTCTGCATCCTTACCAGCACTTAGTTTTGTCATTAGTTTTTTAAATTTTCGCCATTTTAGTAAGTGTTAAGTGATACATCATTGTGGTTTTAATTTGTATTTTACTAATGGCTAATGATGTTGAACGTCTTTTCACATGTTTATTTGCCATCTGTATATCTTCTTCGGTGAATGAATGAATTCCCCAAAATACACATGCTACCACAACTCACCCAATACGAAATACATAATTTACATATCCTTATACATATTTGAAAATTGAATTTTTAATTAAAAAGAAATCTCCAGACCCAGATGGTTTCTGTGGAGAATTCTACCAGTTATTTGAAGAATTAACACTTTCTACAGTCTCTTCTGGAAAAAACAGAAAACATTTCCCAATTCATTTTATGAAACTTACATTACAATGATACCAAAACCAAACACAGTACAAAACAGGCAAACTAACTAGGGTGAATATCTCATGAATTCGATGTAAACATTTTTTTTAAAGATTTTTATTTATTCATTTGACAGAGAGAGATCACAAGTAGGCAGATAGGCAGGCAGAGAGAGTGAGAGGAAAGCAGGCTCCCTTCAGAGCAGAGAGCCGGATGTGGGACTCGATCCCAGGACCCTGAGATCATGACCTGAGCCGAAGGCAGAGGTTTAAACCACTGAGCCACCCAGGCGCCCCCGATGTAAACATTCTTAACAAAATATTAGCAAATAGGTTTGAGCCATACATTAAAAGAATTATACTCTATGACCCAGCTGAGTTTTCCTCTGGGGATGCAAGGCTGGTTCAATATTTGAAAATCATTCAGTGTAATCCACCATATTAACAAGGTAAAGAAAAAATATCATATGATCATATCAACCAGTTCAGAAGCATTTGACAAAATTCAACACTCATTCATCACAAAAACTTTTACAAAAATAGGAATAGAGGGAACTTCATGAACTTGATAAGAATTATCTACAAAAACCACACTTGCTACCATTTTACTTAATAGTGACTTTTCCTCTTAACATTTCTAGTATATGGGAAAGAAAGTATCCTGGTTAAAAAAAAAAAAAAAAAGAAAGTATCCTGGTAATTTTCTAAGTGTTCACTCAAAAGGTGTTTTCATCTTAAAGATGAAAAACATATCAATAGAAATAAAAGTTACATACCAGATAATGTTTTCCTCCTTTGGAACAAAGATCCACCAAACTGAATTTCCAAAACTGGCTTGCCAACCCAATTTAAAATTTTTCTAAGAATTTTTGTAAATTCTGTATGCTTAGGAGTAAATACAAAAGTAGACTTTTACCCATTTTTTGACATGTAATTTCCAGAGAAGAAGTGAATATTTTTTTAAGCATATGCTATTGGAAAACTTAATGGAAACATATACTTTGATTATAGAGTTCATTTTCATTTATTCATTCTTTTAATAAATTTCATATGATTGTTAATAACTTTGAGCAGAGCAGTTCTTTAGTCTAGTTGTCAATTCTCACAATTGGAAAGAGGATGCAGAAAATTAGGAGAGCTACTTTTTAAGTGACACCCTTGGCTACCATATTTTATTTAATTTATTTTGTAATATATTTTACAGCAAAACAATGAACAAAAATAAGCAATGGCAAATATTCTAGTATCCATGTGTTCTAGCTGAAACATTGGCTTCTGGTTTACGTATATATATATATCACTATTCAATGTGCCATCACTCAAACTGTATACACATATATTTTAGATTATCTGTATAATCAAAGAATACAAGAAGCTGATCCTCATGGTTAAGCAATAATATTCAAGGGTAGTGTGGGTCTAATGATGTGTAATGAACCACACCAAAATTTAGTGGCTTAAGAAAATAAATATTTATTTGGAACAGGTTTCTGTGGGTTCATGGTATTTGGGGATTCTCTTAGCTCAAGGTTCTTCTTACCTGAGCTCCCTCATAAATCTGCAGTCAACTGTAAATCAACTAGGTGTCTCTGCTCTGGACACTGGTGAGCTCTTGGCTGGGGCAGTGGGAATAATTGAGTCAGCTATCTTTCTTCCTGTAGGTTTCCCCAGGCTTATTCACATGATGATGGGGCAAGAATCCAGAAGAACTGAGCAGTGATAGGCAATAATACCTCTTTAGGCTTGGGGTCAGAGTGGAACACTATCATCTCTACCATGTTCTATTTGCACTGGCGTACTGGAGCCAATGTATACTGGAGCCAATATATATGAACACATAACAGAGTGGATATCCAATCTACTGTATTAATGAGCTAAAGAAAAAAGTCATATGGTCATGTTGATGCAGGAGCATTAAGGATATGTGGATACCTTCAAATTGGTCATAGGGGAATATTTTTATACCTCAGAAATCAGCATATGTTACAAATTAAGACTTCTTTTCCCTAAGAGAGTGAATTATTGACCATTTATCAACACACCACTGTCCGTTAGCCTAAGCAGGTTACAAGGCCAGCCTAGATTCAAGAAATGGAGAAATAGATGAAATAGACTTCATCCCTTGATGAGAGGAACTAGAAAGTTACATTGAAGGATTGTGGTTATAGGTAAGTGGTAATAGTAGTCATTTTCCCCCCAAATGCATGGCATTTGAGATTCATTCTCTCTCACTCTCTCTCTCTCTCAGAGAGAGAGAGAGAGAGTGAGAGAGAGAGGGGTAAAGGAGAGGGGCATACGGGGAGAGGAAGAGAGAGACAATCTTAAGCATGCTCCACACCCAGTATAGAGCCCAATGTGGGGCTCAGTCTCACAACCCTGAGATCATGACCCGACCTGAAATCAAGAGTCAGACAGTAAACACATTGAGCCACCCAGGTGCCCCAGCATTTGAGATTCTTCATGTTTTTTCCAAATCCCATGAATACATCCCCCTGAAGTAAAGTAAAGGTAGGACAATTGGATATTGAAGTTAATTATGATATCTTATATTTGAATAGAATTTTTCTTTTATCAAAGCATCTTCACATTCATGACTTCGTATGTAAACTTTGGTGACGACAAGAGTAGGTATTATTCCAATTGTACTGATGGGGAAATTGACGTACAGATTTTACAGGACTTTCACAAGCCATGAAGAGCAGGTAAGAAACACATCGAGAACCTGAATATAGGCCCTCAAACTTGCTATTCCCATGTCTCGACTTTATCCAGCTTTATTAAATCAAATGTAAAGTGCAATAGATATATTGGTTAAAAAATGTTAGTAGTAAATGTCTACTGTCTATTCACGATATTATGTTAATAAAGTTGTTCAATCGACTGACTACAAATGCCATACATAATGCCATATTAACAATACCTCCAAAAACCCTTTTTGAAATTCTAATACAACACCTTAAATAAGGCACAGCTCAAAAAATCAACTTACTGTATATATTGAACTGCAAATATGTAACTCCGTGGAATACAAAATTAACTTATAGGTAAATACTTTGCTTTTTATTTAGCAATTTCTATAAGGTAAAATTGTTTATGAGGCAGCACGGTTTCTGGATTGACGTTGTCCCAGGGTCATCGTTTAATTTACAAAACTCTACAGTGGCTTGCTTTTAAAGCCTGAGAATAGAACACAGCTGCCTAAAGGACTAAACTTTTTCCTAACTCGAATCAAGTAGTTATCCCTTAAATGATAAGTTTGAAATTTTTAAGTCTGAACATGAATTTAATTGTGATTTTAATCTTTTGAAAATCTAAGCCTATTTTTCCTTATCATATTAGACTATTTTTAAAAGATACAATCTCTTATCTCATAGCTCGTGTGTGTGTGTGTGTGTGTGTGTGTGTGTGTATGATATGCACAGAACCATTCATCTTGTTGAGTACCTCAGTGTTCATGATATTTTCTCTTATGAGATAAAGTACAAGGGATAATTAATAATGTCAAATTTACTTATCTGTGTCTACACTCACTAATTAGTTTTAAGTAAAATATGGGCTTCTTGAACAAATGGCTATCAATTGATTAATGCAGTTCAGTGAATTGTTTTTAGAATTATAATTTGAATTGCTTTATTTTTAAACTCAGACTTGTTTGGTGTTGATAGATATAACTGCAGCTTCTTTTAAAAAAAGGATTTTGGAGGAGAATTAAGAATTTTCACAGGGGCACCTGGGTGGCTCAGTGGGTTAAACCTCTGCCTTCGGCTCAGGGCATGATCTCAGGGTCCTGGGATCGAGCCCCGCGTCTGGCTCTCTGCTCAGCGGGAGCCTGCTTTCCCTTCCTCTCTCTCTACCTGCCTGTCTCTCTGCCTATTTGTGCTCTCTCTGTTAAATAAATAAATATATTTTTAAAAAAAAGAATTTTCACAAATGTAAAGAAGGGCAAAGCTTCTCAAAATGCCTTTACTTTTACCAGGTGTGGGAGTGGGAGTATTGTTTTCAAAGCGAATTATGATGAAAAATCACTACTAAACACCAGTGGTAGTAAAACAAAACATATTTTTTCTTAGTAGAGAAGC
This sequence comes from Meles meles, assembly GCF_922984935.1. NCBI lineage: Eukaryota > Metazoa > Chordata > Mammalia > Carnivora > Mustelidae > Meles > Meles meles. The sequence goes on along the minus strand of NC_060087.1, from coordinate 122,609,956 downwards.
CCAAAAGAAAGTTACCTAAGTAGGAGTCAAACTGCCAAGATCCCACAATGTTACCTTGAAACTAACTGTCATTCACTAGATGTGGGATGACAAATGGGAGAAAGATGTGTAAGTAAGCACTGCAGTGAATTAAGAATGAAAAAATGTATACACGTGGATATTAAGTTCCTTGTAAATTGAATTCTTTGGGTTGTTGTTTATAACAACGATTCTGCATTTTTTTCTTTAGATTTTCCACTGGTACACTGACTAGATTGTAATTGATTCTCTACAGCCCATTAATTGTTAGTCAGAGTAGAGTAACGTTCAAAGCAGAGAGACAGTTGATACAGTTATGGCTGTGTCAGCACATTTAACATAATTTACTTTAATAGGGTTTTCTACTTGGCTGTAATAGAGCTTCTGGATGGAGAATTTGAGTGTCAGTATTTAGACAGAATGACTATTTTTCCTTTTAGTCAATTTTATGAATGTGTGTTTATTAGAGATCTGAATATAGATGTAGAAGACAAAGAATTACTCTCACATGATATGTCTCTGGGAGGCTATGCAGTTTAATTGAAAAGGTACTGTGTAAGAAGTCTTAATAGTTGGTTCTAGATTCACTTCTCTATTTCCCTCATACATGATGTTGGAAAAGTCAATGTATCTCAATTTTCCTTCTGAATGTGGGGAAAACTTGCCTCAGAGGGGTGTATTAAACAAACAAAATGATGTATGGGAAAGAGTTTCAAATGATTTTTACTATGTGCTTTTTGGTAGTACAGAGAGCAATGATAATATGTAAAAATTGTTAAGCTAGCCATGAAATCACTGTCCAACTCATTACTGGATCATTAGCAATATTTTTGCAACCATCCATGTGCTCCTTTCATGTTCAGTCCCATGGCCTTCCTTTTTTTACTCTCAGCTGCTTTTAAAACCCTCTCCTTACCTTTTAGTTTCTGAAATTTGACTACAATGTTTCAAAGTCTGTGGATTTCATTCCATGTGTCTTCATTTGTGTCCATTGTTTTCCCAGTATGTATAGACATATGTTAGTCTTTGTGACTGTTTTATCTATTACCTATTCTTCATTGTTTTTTCATCTACTTCTCTTTTATGGTTCATTCTCTATAATTTCTTCAGCTCTATTTCCAGATCAGCAATTCAGCTGTGTCTAACTTGCTTTTCAACCAGTCTCCTTATATTTAGAATTTGGCAATAATACAAAGTTTAATTAAACTTTTAAAAAAATTTTAAAGTAGGCCCTATGCCCAGCGTGGAGCCCAATGCAGGACCCAAAGTTATGACCTGGAGGTCAACGCCTGAGCTGAGACCACCAATCGGGACACCCAACCGAAGGAGCCACCCAGATGTCCCTAATTAAATTTCTAAAATTGGTTTGTTCTTTCACTGATTTTGGAGTTTTAAGAGTGCTTTGTATATTTTTGGATACAAGTCCTTTATCAGATATGTGTTTTGCAAATATTTTCTCCTAGTTAACAAATTGTATTTTCATTCTCTTAACAGTGTCTTTTGTAGAACAGATTTTTAGAAATTTTTAATGTAATCTATGTTACCAATTTTTTATCCAGGGATGATGCTTTTGGTGTTGCATCTAAGAAGTCATCACCAAACACAAGGTCACCTAGATTTTTCCTGGTTTTTTTTTTTTTTTAGAAATTTTATGGTTACATACTTTTTTAAACTTTTTTAAATTTTTTAATTTTTTTTTCAGCATAACAGTATTTATTGTTTTTGCACAACACCCAGTGCTCATACAATACGTGCCCTCCCTATTACCCACCACCTGGTTCCCCCAACCTCCCACCTCCCGCCCCTTCAAAACTCTCAGGTTCTTTTTCAGAGTCCATAGTCTGTCATGGTTCACCTCCCCTTCCAATTTCCCTCAACTTCCTTCTCCTCTCCATCTCCCAGTGTCCTCCATGTCATTTGTTATGCTCCACAAATAAGTGAAACCATATGATACTTGACTCTCTCTGCTTGACTTATTTCACTCAGCATAATTTTATATTTAGGTTTATGATCCATTTTGAGTTACTTTGTGAAAGATATAAAATCTGTATTTAGATTCATTAATTCTTTTGGATATGGATATCCAGTTATTCTAGTACCATTTGTTGAAAAGTTTGCCCTTTCTCCATTGAATTACCTTTACTTTTTTGTCAAAGATCTGTGGACTATATTTGTGGTCTGTTTTGGGGCTCTCTTTTTCCCTCCATTTATCTATGTGTGTGTTTTTGGCTAATACCATATTGTCTTTACTAGGCTTTGTAAAAAGTCTTGAAGTTGGGTAGTGGCAGTATATTGATATTCTTCCTCAGTATTGAGTTAGCTATTTTTTTTCAAGATTTTATTTATTTGACAGAGAGAGAGAGACGGAGGGAGCACAAGAAGGAGGAGTGGTAGGTAGAGGGAGAAGCAGTCCCCCCCGGGGAGCACGGAGCCCAATGCAAGAGCAAGATATTGCAGGATCCCGGGATCATGACCTGAACCAAAGGCAGATGCTTCACTGACTGAGCCACCCAGGAAACCTTTGAGTTGACAATTCTGAGTCTTTTGCCTTTGATACAAACTTTAGAATTAGTTTCCTAATATCTGTAAAATTACTTGCTGGGATTTTGAGTGAGATTATATTGAATCTACAGATCAGGTTGGGAAAAGCTGACTTTGCAGTATTAAGTCTTCCTGTCCTTTAACACAGACTATGTCTCTATTTAGAGCTTCAAATTTTTTTATAGCTTATGAATTTCTTCATATAGAAATTATACATATTTTATTATATCTAAGTATTTATTTTTGATGCTGATATAAATGGTATTTAGTTTGTAATATAAAATTCCAATTTTTCACTTCTGATACATAAGAAAGCAACTGATTTTTATCTATTAACTTTGTATCTTACAGCCTTATTTTAATTATTTATTGTCCCAGGAGGTTTTTTATTTTCTGACCATTCGAGATTTTCTTATATAAACAATCATGTCATCTGCAAAGACAGTTTTATTGCTTCCTTCCCAATCTGTATACATTTAATTTCCTTTTCTTATCTTATTCGTTAGCTAAGACTTGCAGTACAATATTGAATAAGAATCATGAGGGGTGACATATTTGCCTTGTGTCTGATCTTCAGGAGAAAGTGCATTGTTTCTCACCATGAAGTATGCTGTTAGCTGTAGGATGTTTGTAGATATTCCTTCTCAGGTTGAGGATATTCCCTTCTTCCTGGCGTATTGAGAGATTTAAATCAAGAATGGATATTGAATTTTCTCAAATTCTTTTTCTGAAACTATTGATATGATTATGAGAATTTTCTTCTTTAGCCTGTTACTGGGATGAATTTTATTAATTGATATTTGAATGTTAAAGTATGATTGCATACTAGGGGGAAAAAAACCCAGTTGGTCATGTTGAATAATTCTTATACATTGCTGGATTTGATGTGCTAATATTTTTCAGGATTTCTGTTTTTGTGTTCATGAAAGATATTGGTTTGTAGTTGTCTTTCTTACAATGTTTTTTTAAAGATTTCTTTGTTTTACAGAGAGAGAGCACATGCAGGGGAAAGGGGTAGGGGAAGAGGCAGAGAAACCTCAAGCGGACTCCCTGCTGAGTGCAGAGCCCAACTTGGGGCTTGATCTCATGACCCTGAGATCATGATCTAAGCCAAAATCAAGAGTCGGGCACTTAACCAACTGAGGAACCCAGGTGCCCCTCTTTCTCACAACATTTTTATCTCTTGTGTAACTGTAATGTATTAGAACAGGTTACTTCTGCTTCTGTTTTCTGAAAGAGATTGTATAGAATTGGCATCATTTCTGGCTTAAATGTTTGGTAGAATTCACCATAAAACCATGTAGCCCTGGCGCTTTCCTTTTTTGGAAGGTGATTAGTTATTAATTCAATGTATTTAATAGATAAAGTCTTATTCAGGTTCTTTCTCCTTTTGTGAGTTTTGTTAGATTATGCCTTTCAAGGAATTGGTCCATTTCACCTAAGTTATCAAATTTGTGGGCATAGATTTATTTATAATATTTTTTCATTATTCTTTTTAATATCCATGGTATCAGTGGTGATGATGCTTATTTCATTTCTGGTATTAGGAATTTGTGTTTTGGTGCCTGGATGGCTCAGTTGGTTAAGTGGCTGCCTTGGGCTCAGGTCATGATCTCAAGATCCTGGGATCAAGTTCCAAAAAGAGTTTGTATCTTCTCTTTTTTTTTTTTTTTTAAAGATTTTATTTATTTACTTGACAGAGAGAGATCACAAGTAGGCAGAGAGGCAGGCAGAGAGAGAGGAGGAAGCAGGCTCCCCGCAGAGCAGAGAGCCCGATGCGGGGCTCGATCCCAGGACCCTGAGATCATGACCCGAGCCGAAGGCAGCGGCCCAATCCACTGAGCCACCCAGGCGCCCTTCTTCTCTTTTTTTTACTTGGTAACCCTGGCTGGAGATTTATCAGTGCCATCATCTTTTCAAAGAATCGTCTTTTGTTTTGGTTTGTTTTCTCTACTGTTTTCCTGTTTTCAGTTTCATTGAGTTTTTGCTCTAATTGTTATTTCTTTTCTTTCGTTTGCTATTGGTCTACATTGCTCTTATTTCTCCAATTTCCTGTGGTGAACATTTAATTACACTTTGATCTGGGAACATGTTCTTATATGGTTTTTATTCTTTTAAATTTGTCAAGTCGTGTTTTTTGGCCTAGAATGTGGTATATCTGGGTGAATATCCCATGTGAATTTGAGAAAAATGTGTGTTGTGCTGTTATTGGATGAAGTGGTCTATAAATGTCAATTAGACACTGTTGATTGATAGTACTGTTCTGTTCCACCATATCCTTACTGATTTTATGCTGGCTGGGTCTGTGGCTTACTGATAGAGGGACACTAAAGTCTCCAGTTAAAATACTGGATTTGAGGGCACCTCAAATTAAGCCTCTGTGGGTTAAGCCTCTGCCTTCGGCTCAGGTCCTGATCTCAGGGTCCTGGGATTGAGTCCTGCATCGGGTTCTCTGCTCAGCAGGGAGCCTGGTCCCCCTCCCCCCACCTGCCTCTCTGCCTACTTGTGATCTCTCTCTCTCTGTCAAATAAATAACTAAAATATATTTTTTAAAGATTTTATTTATTTATTTGACAGACAGAGATCACAGGTAGGCAGAGAGGCAGCCAGAGAGAGAGGAAGGGAAGCAGGCTCCCTGCGGAGCAGAGAGCCAGATGCGGGGCTCGATCCCAGGACCCTGGGATCATGACCTAAGCTGAAAGCAGAGGCTTTCGGCTTAACCCACTGAGCCACCCAGGTGCCCCAAGTAAAATATTTTTTAAAAAATACTGGATTTGTCTATTTTTCCTTGCACTTCTGTTAGGTTTTGCCCTGTATATTTTAATGCTTTGTTGTTAGACACATGCACATTAAAGATTGTCCTCTTTTGGGAGAATTGATAATATTATTATTATGTAATATTCCTCTTTTTCCCTGATAATATTCTTTGTACTGAAGTTGCTTTGTCTGGAGCTAATAAGTATTCCAGCTTTCTTTTGATTAGTGTTAGCATAGTATATCTTTCTCCATCCCTTTATTTCTAATTGATCTGTCATTAAGTTAAAATGTATTGCTTATAGACAGCATATAGTTCTTATTTATAGATCTTACTTTTCAATCCACTGTTAGTCTCTCTTTTTAAATATTGTATATTTAGATTATTTACACTGAAAGTGGTTATTGATAATATTGGATTTTTATCTATTGTATTTGTAACTGTTTTCTGTTTGTTGTACTTGTTCTTTATTTCCTTCCCTACCCCCTCATTTTTCTGTCTTCTCTGGCTTGAACTGAGCATTTTGTATGATCCTGTTCTCTCTTAGTCTATCAATTGTACTTTAAAAAGTTATTTTTAGAGTTTGCAATATATATTTGCAAATAATCTAAGTCCACATTCAGATAACACTGTATCTCTTCATGAGAAATACAGGTACAGATTATTCCCAGTTCCCCCTTCATGTCGTTTAAAATATTGCTGTCATTAATTTCACTTATTCATGAACTATAATCACTCAATACATTATTGCTGTCAGTATTTTGAACAATTATCTATTAGATTAACTAACAATAAGAAAAATAAAGTATTATATTTTATTTTTATTTATTCTCTAATGTCCTACTTTCTTTATGTAGATCTGAGTTTCTGACCTACATCATTGTCTTTCTCACTGAAAAACTTAAACATTTCTTTTAAGCCTGGTCAGCTGGTGACAAATTCCTTCAATTTTTGCTTGTATGAGAAATCTTTATTTCTTCTTACTTCTGTTGGATAATTTCACTGGATACAGAATTTGAGGTTGGTATTTTTTTCTTTCAACACATTAAGTGTTTCATGCCACTCTCCATTTGATCGCATGTTTGAAAAGAAGCCCTGTATAATTCTTAGCCTTGTTTCTCTACAGGTATGATGTCTTCCCCCAGGCCCCCTACAAACACTCCCCACCACCCCAACTTCTATCAAGATTTTCTCTCTGTTTCTGATATTCTTCAGTTTCAGTATTATATGCTTAAGGTTAGTTTGTTTGATATTTACCCTGTTTGGTGTTCCTGGATGTGAACTTCCTCGATTTGTGGTATTGTGTCTGTCATTAACTCTTCGAAAAAAAGAAATTCAGCCATTATCACTTCAAATATTTCTTTTGCTACTATCTCTCCTCCTTTTAATATTCTAATTATACAAATGTTGCATCTTTTAGAATTGCCTCACAGTGCTTGGATATTCTGTTCTTTTCTTTTGCATTTGTTTTCTTTTTGCTTTTCAGTTTGTAAAGTTTCTATTCACATATCGTCAATTTCACTGTGCTTTCTTCAGCCAAGTCTATTTTACTGATGAGTGCACCAAAGGCATTCTTTGTTTCAATTATAATGTTTTTGATTTCCACATTTCTTTTAGGGTCTTTTGTAGAATTTCTCTTTGCTTATATTACTTATCTTTTCTTTCATGTTGTCTACTTTTTCCATTAGAGTCCTTAGCATATTAATTTTTTTTTAAATTCCTAGTTTGATCATTAAAAAATCTCTGCTATATCTACCTCCATTTCTGTTCCTTACTTTATTTTTTCAGATTATAGTTTTTCTTGCATCTTAACATGTCTTGCAATTTTCTTGTTGAAATCCCATCACAATGTACGGAGTAACAGGAACTGAAATAAATAAGTCTTTAGTATGAGGTTTTATATTTATTTAGCTAAAAGTTAGGCCATGCTTAATGTTTGCCCTAGCTTTGGTGTCAGTGTCTTCAACTTCCTCTAATATCTTTTTTGTCTGTCATTTTCTTTGGGTTTCCCTGAAAACTACTTCTTTAAGTCTGTGTCTTTTGCTTTCTTGTTTTTAATCAACTGTTACTATAATGGAGACCTGGTGATGTGGTGGTGAGGTTATAGAGGGGAATTTCTTTATGAATCATAAGATTAAATCTCAGAGTTTTCTTAGTAGGACTGGGTTTCTGGACTGTGACCTTGAGAAGAGTTTCTGAGTTGTTGTTGTTTTTTTCTCCCCTTATGTAAGATAGGAAAGCTAGAGGCAGCTCTAGTTGTATAATAGACCTTATCCTACTTCAGATAAATCTCCAGTAAAGTGGCTTCCACTGAGAGTCTTTGTGACCGAGAACAGAATGCCCTGGTCAGATTTTAGAACAGTTTCTTATCCCTTCCCCTGGTGGAATCATGAGGGAATTTTGCTCCAGTCTTCACCATGAGAATGTGGTGGGGTTCCTAGAGGTAAAACTTGTAAAAATGTGGATCACCTGTAAGACTGGATCCCTAAGAGTTTTTAACTCTCAAGATAGGCACCATTCAAACTCCAACAATTTTCAAATAACTGTTTAGGTAATTTCTGCCCTGTTATTGGCTACAGAAGTTTCTGTTCCCTGGTAAGCTGTAATTCTCTATATTAATCTATCTCTCCTGATTTGGAGATAACAGTTTACTTTGTGACCTTCATTGGATCTAAGAGGAGTTGTTGATTTTCAGTTTGTTCAACATTTTTCTGGGGTGTGATCACTACCAAGGTCTTTGCATGTCTGAGCTGAAAGTGAAAGTCCCTAACTTGTCTATGTAATCTCTTAACATGACATTTTATAGTGCAAAGTTGTTTGTTTTTTTAATATTGAGGAAGTCTAGTTTATTCTCCTTTTCTTTTATGAACTGTGCTTTTGGTTTCCAATTTAAGAAATTTTGCCGAGTCCTAGGTCTTAAAGTTTTTCTTATTTTGTCCTCAAGTATTATATTTTTACTTTTTACATTTTATTATGAATTAATATTTGTATAAGTGTGATATCTAAGCTGTGGTGTGGTTTGTTTGTTTGTTTCTTTCTTTCTTTGTTCTTATGTCTCATTCCTCCAGCACCACTTGTTAAATAAAAATTGATCTATTGAATTTCATTGACAAAATTCAGGCAGACAAATTTGTATGGGTGTATTTCTGAGTTCTCAAATATGTTCATGGTTCAGTGTACCTATTCCTCAACCAATTCTACTCACTCTTGATGATTGTAGCTATGTATTATCTTGAAATCGAATGGACTTGTCCTATACAAGTTACACTTTATTCTTCTTTTTCAAGATTGCTTTCATTATTCTAGTTCCTTTGATTTTTCCATATGAATTATACAATAAACTTGTTTAAATCTACAGATGTTGCTGGGACATTGAAAGGAATATGATTAAACCTGTCTATCGATTTTAGGAGAATCAATGTCTTCAAATTTTGAGTCTTCAATACTATGAGTATTACTATAAATATTATAAGTACTTTACTATGATTGTGGTATGACTTTCCATTAATTTAGATCTTTGTTTTCTTTCATCATTGTTGAAGAAACTTTCCTCCAGACACTATTTGCATTGTTCCTGCCATCATGCAACTAAAAACTGGCACCACTCAAGGACCATACTAAGTTCCCTGATTTAATCAAGGAGCCTCAGATTCATTTATCCTTCCCCACTTCCCTTACTGATCACCCAAGATCTTTTACGTTTGTTCATTGCTCTCTGATTAGATTTCAGCTTACATTTTGTAGTTTTTGTTGTTTACTTTTCCTGGTTATTTAAATACTTTCCTTACTTCCCATAAGCCTAGCAAACCAGTAAATACTACGTTGTATTTAGCCCCTATACTATGGGAAGGCCTTACAAATAACTAGTAACTTGGAACCGATTGGAAAACAGGTAAAAAGGATAAATGTATTAAGTAAAGATTTAATTCCAACCTTAAAATAAAGCATTGTTCTTACTATATTATGAATGGTGACATTCAGAACCTGCAGATTGGGATATGCTGAATGTAGGCACCGATATTCAGTACTGCCTAGTTTGGTACCTGGTCTGCCCTCCCTAGATATTAAAGTCTTAACTTCTTTTTTTTTTAAGATTTTATTGATTGATTGATTGATTGATTTGAGAGAGAATGAGCAGGGCAGAGGTGAGGGCAGAGGGAGAAGCAGACTCCACACTGAGTGGGGAGCCGGATATGAGACTCAATCCTAGGACCCTGGAATCATGACCTGAGCCAAAGACTGATGCTTAACTGACTAAGCCACCTAGTGTCCCAAATCTTAACTCTTATTTTTAGTTAGTATCAACCTAATCCGTGTCCCTGTCTTTAATATTACCTAGATGATTTCTTTATTTTTTACATTTAAATTCAATTAGCCAACATAGAGTACATTATTAGTTTCCAGCGTAGAATTTAGTGATTTGTCACTTTGCATATAACACCCAGGGCTCACCACATCATGTGCCCTCCTTAATGCCCATCACCCAATTACCCCATCTCCCTACCCACCTCCCCTCCAGCCACCCTCAGTTCGTTCCTAGGGTTAAGAGTCTCTTTAGGGGCACATGGGTGGCTCAGTCAGTTAAGCATCTGCCTTCTGCTCAGGTCATGATCTCGGGGTCTCAGGATCAAGCCCCACATTGGGCTCCCTGCTCAGCGGGAAGCCTGCTTCTCCATCACCCTCTGCCTGCCACTCCCCCTTGAGAGTTTGTGCTCTCTCCCTCTCTCTCTCTCTCTCTGTGTGTCAAATAAATAAATAAAATCGTTTTTTTAAAGAGTCTCTTTAAATTGGAACTCTGTACCAACAACAAAGGTGTTCATAGAGGATGATTTTTCGAAGGAGAACTATATATAGTGTATAGAGTTGACTTATGTTTGTATTGTCTACTGATGTTCTTCTGGGATGCGTGCTATTCCATGTCCCATGCTGGTTGGTATTGCTGTGAACATCCATGTGTCAGAGCTGATTTTGCAAAGATTCTTCATCTCTTCATTCAGTTGTTCAGCTATATTTCTGTAGCTTTAGTTACTACTTTTAACATACATAAAATACCATCACACAGAGGGATGTATTCTTCAGCGATGCAGTTTCTATGAAACATCCCATAGAGCTTCTTTCCCTGTACTTGTTTGTTTTCTCTCTACTTCTCCTCTCAGCTCAGTAATATAATGGTAGTGGTGGTGGCAGAAGGTGTTACTACTTTTGATGATACTTTGTTAAAATAAAAACAAATGCCCAGTTAGAAAACCACCTGAAAAATCTCCTCCATTTTTTTCAGTCATCAATAGTTATTTCTGACGTCACACTCTTAGTTATTCCCTCCAGTCACCGGTTATCCAGCGACTTCGGGCTTCTGTTATTACACACAACCATTGTGTTAATAATACCAAAGAAATTCACTAAAAGAAAAAATAAACTTTATTTAAGTCTCCTGTGTCACATTACCATTAACATGCTTCCCTTCAGAATTTACTATTCAGAAAAGTAATAATATATTAACTTACTTCGGTGCTTTATAAAATAAATTTAGTTTTTTTTTGTATGTTAAATATTTATTCTTGGTTTGTATTTGTGTAGTTTAACTAATGTTTTAGTCATATCTCTAATACCAAGTCTCTAGCATTTTTGTGAAGAACACATTTTCTTTCATTATGGGTTTTATGTTTTGTAAGTTTTTTTTAATTTTATTTATTTTTTTATTTGTTTATTTACAGCATAACAGTGTTCATTGTTTTGGCATCACACCCAGTGCTCCATGCAGTACGTGCCCTCCCTATTACCCACCACCTGGTTCCTCAACCTCCCACCCCCCCCGCCCCTTCAAAACCCTCAGGTGGTTTTTCAGAGTCCATAGTCTCTCATGGTTCATCTCCCCTTCCAGTTTCCCTCAACTCCCTCTCCTCTCCATCTCCCCATGTCCTCCGTGTTCTTTGTTATGCTCCACAAATAAGTGAGACCATATGATACTTGACTCTCTCTGCTTGACTTATTTCGCTCAGCATAATCTCTTCCAGTCCCGTCCATGTTGCTAGAAAAGTTGGGTACAGCAATTCAGTAACGTGGCAGGATACAAAGTCAATGTACAGAAATCAGTGGCTTTCTTATACACTAACAATGAAAATACAGAAAGGCAAATTAGAGAATCGATTCCATTTACTATAGCACCAAGAACCATAAGATACCTGGGAATAAATTTAGTTTTTATTAAAAAGTTGCCTATATAGTTAAAACGTTTTCCTACACAGAAATTGACATTATTATGAACATTTCTGCATATTGAATAGGAAAGGGTAAAATAATAATAATAATAATAATAATAATAAACAATCTCTGCCTGCGTATATGTAATTTCAGTCAATTAATAAATTTTAAGGGATTTATCTTCAGTTGCTTAGGATAGTATGTAGATAATCAATAAGAAACTTTTTTTCCCTCAAAAACCTCTCTCCTTTGGTCTCTGGTTTAGGTACAAAATAACCAAGTAACTAAGGGCTCAGTAAACTAAGCAATAGGAGGATGAGACTGAGCTAGAACAGGGATTTGTTTACTTTCATGATTTTCTCAGCCTCTCTGGCCATCTCATGGCTTTGCTAGTCTCTAGCAATAGCTTTGTTCATTCAGGCTGTCCAGCATTTTATGGTTGAAACCCTGTCCATATTAGCTTCTGGGTTTACAGTCTTACGTATTTGTGTCAGAGGTGAAACTGGGCTTCTTTCTCTAATCTTCAATTGGGACATTCTCAGTGACTAAATGCTGAGGCTTCTGCCCCTTCCTTGGACTAATCACTGGGTGAGGGGTCCAGTAAGATGCCCATTTAACAGCCCAGTCATTGGGGTTCTGGAGAAAGGGTCAAATAATTCCCACTTGGGTCACTGTAAGTTGGGGTACAGGGGAAGAAATGGTTCCTCCAGAGAAGAGTATGGGTTCAGCAGTGGCATAGATCCTTGGGAAAATTTGGTAACCCGGGAAGTCATCCAGATTTGTGTCTACTCTAGGTCTATGATTCAGAGAGTAGCAATATTCATGAATAATTGTAGGGGATTATTTTCTCCTTCATAATATGTAATACATTCAACTTACTTGCTCTTTAAAACTTTATATATGAAGTCTGAAATGACAATAACTCTTATCCTGTTTATCTAATTTTTGAGGGTCATATATAATGATGAATGTGAAGGAGCTACACAAGTTGTAAACTATGGCCCTTATTATCATGGTCATTGTATATACTAGTGGGAGAAAGGTCAAGTAGGGACCTATTTATGTTCCTTAGAAATGTCCTTGCTTTCTTTTAGCATACATTCTGGAAGGAGCAGAAGAGAAACAAGGATTCTGATAGGAAGAATAAAAAGTGCTCATAGTTTTAAAGGTTTGGGGATGACTAGGAGAGATTATGTGGCTATTCAGCAACTCGCAGCAACTCACTCTGGGCATTAGGTACATTCGAAAAATGTCCTGCTGGGCCACTGAATTTCAGATGCACCTGGGGCAGGAAGAGGAAGAGGTTCAGAACGGGCGAATTTCTAGGAATTCATGTGGGGACAGGGGAGGTGGAGAGTGTGTTTCTTCCACGCTTTGTCCTGCTCCAACCCACAGAGGTCCCATCTCACATCTCTCTCCCTCTTCCTTGCCTGGGTGAGAGACTCCCTACTTCAGCCCAGGTGAAGATTCAGAATTTGTAGGCTCATTTCACAAAACTTTTTTTAAGGTAAAAAAATGAAAGTGGTGTCTTGAAGAGGAGGTCCTATAAAAAATGAAGTTGCTAGGATTTACTCTTTGGTACTACCCAGTGTGATAGTTAATTTTATGTGTCAAATTGGGTAGGCCACATTACCCACATATTTGGTTAAACATACATCTAGATGTAGCTGTGAGGTTTTTTTTTTTGGATAAGCTTGACATTTAAATCATTAAAGCAAGTTACCCCCCTTAATGCAGGTGAGCCTTGTCCAATCAGTTGAAGGCCGTAAGAGACAAAGACCGAGTCCCCTGCCTGCAGACTGCCTTTGTACTTGAGTTGCAACATCAACTCTTAACTGGTTCTCTAGCTTACGAGTCACCCCTGCAGATTTCAGACCTGCCAGCCTCCACAGTTGTGTGGGCCAGTACGTTAAAATCTCTCTCTAGGTCTGTCTCTCTCTCACCTCTAATAAAGAGATAATACACATTTTTAATTTTTTAATTTTTTGTGGTTTTGCTTGTTGTATATATGTGTGTGTGCTGTAATAAAGTGTAAAAGTAGTAATACCTGGCTCATGTTAGAGAATCTTGAAACATGAGTTTTATTCAACACCTTATACTTCTCTGCTCCCCCTCTCCACCAAAACTTTCATGGGGGGTTAAAAAAAAATTATCTTACTTTTGGGCACCAGAATCATCCTCTTAACATTGGTAAAAGGATCCTTAGTGCATTCAAAGCTGAAAACAAATGAGTTCTCTTGCCTACAAAGCCAACATAAGGGGAGATTCCAAAGCTGAGAGCGGCAGTGTCTGTGACCGGCGCTGCGGTAGAGACTGGAGAGCAAATTAAAGTCAAACTTAGCCTCAGGGAGTTCCCTGTAGAGTTGGGGCGACAGAGTTACCCAGCCAGGCAAGTGTACGACTCTGGGGTAGGTACTAAGATGGAGGTGCGTGCGGAGGGTCATGAGAAAACACACAGGGGCCCCTGTCACGGGGTTAGGGGCATGGGAAGCTTCCCAAACAAGGTGACAGCTAAGAATGAGGAGGGATTTTGAAGGTAGAAAATGGGAGGCAAGGATATTGCTACTATTTCCAGGGAGTAGTAGCAATGTAAGAAAAGGCTGCTAGCTGGGGAAAAAACTCGACATGTGCCACAGGAGGGAAACTCGAACATGCCATAGTGCTACGTGCTCGCTGTTAGGACGCAGCCCGCCTTTAAGGGGCTGTCCGTTTTAGAGAAGGTAGGACACTCGCTTGCAAGAAAAAATACCATATGGTGGTACAGACGAAGTGCCAACCCGGTGGTAAAAGGAAGAGTTTAGGGACGATGGGAGTGATGATGGGTCACTGTGACCCAGCTTCTGGGAGTTTAATGTGGATACCAAGACGTCGACTAGAGAGAGATGGAGAAACATTCCAGGGAAGAGAAATGGCACGACCCGTGAACTTCTCAGGAAGGAAACGGTGGACCATGTGCCCAGTGTACTGCCCACCTAGTGGGTATTTAGAAATGTGTGGAAATACAGAGCCGTCAAAGTGCCTGGGAGGAGCGGCTGCCGTCTGGTCTTTCTCGACCAGTGATGCGAGACTTCTGTCGGTAACAGGTGAAGCTACGTAGCTGAATCTATAGTCATTATTGGAGACTTCACGGGCTTCAGGTTTGGCGCACCGATTTGCCTTTGTTATTTCAAATGCAGATTGACTTGGGAGAAAGTTCCAAACCCCCAACCTCCATCCTCCTTTCTTTGGGCAAAGGGTTTGGAAGTAGGTAGGGGGCTTTAACTTCACATCTTTAACGTATCCTTTCTTGATGTAACTGGACGGTACCTGCTAGACTTTTGATAAAGGGTGGCTGCCTTCTTATGAAGAGGTCTAGAAGAAATGCAAGAGAATTTGTCCATGATCATACCACTCGATATTTTATCCATCATGTTCCTCTCCCTCATACTTCCTCTGTCCACCCCCATTCCACACAAAAGCAAACTCTGGTCCTCTTTATTGAGATATGTTTAGGACATTGGATTGTGGACCTTGCAGCTTGGTCGATGGGTTCAAGAAGCTGGATTGCTGGGGTGCCTGGATGGCTCAGTGCTTAAGCATTTGCCTTCGGCTCAGGTCATGATCCCAGGGTCCTGGGATCGAACCCGGCATCGGGCTCTCTGCTCGGCAGGGAGCCTTCCTCCCCCTCTCTCTGTGCCTGCCTCTCTGCCTACTTGTGATTTCTGTCTGTTAAATAAATCTTTTAAAAAAAAAAGGCTGGATTGCTTCAGGAAATCTAATTGAAAAGAAAGCTGGAGGGCACCTGGGTGGCTCCGTTGGTCAAGTGTCTGCCTTCAGCTCAGGTCATGATCCTGAGGTCCTGGGATTCAGCCCTGCATCAAGGCTCCCTGCTCAGCAGGGAGCCTGCTTCTCCCTCTCCCTCTGCCTGCTCCTCCCCCTGCTTATGCTCTTGCTCTGGCAAGTAAATAAATAAAATGTTTAAAAAAAAGAAAGAAAGAAAAAGAAAACTGGTTGCTGATCAGAAACTTGATGTTACCACTTCTCTCTACCTAGAACCTTAGGCAAACATTTTTCTTTCTCTTTCCAAAGTTCAGCCTATCCAGTAGGCCTTTTATGAGAAGACTATTTCCCAGTTACTACAGAAATTAACAAAAAGCCAATTAATAGAAACAAATTAGGAACTGTTCCCCAATACAAAACTTGAACAAAAGGCCTCCCAAATTATCACTAAACGAGGATATGACTGTAATTTCTTTTTTTTTCCTAAGATTTTATTTATTTATTTGACAGACAGAGATCACAAGTAGGCAGAGAGAGAAAGGGAAGCAGGCTCCCTGCCGAGCAGAGAGCCCGATGCGGGACTCAATCCCAGGACCCTGAGATCATGACCTGAGCCGAAGGCAGAGGCTTAACCCACTGAGCCACCCAGGCGCCCCATGACTGTAATTTCTTATGAATGGTAAATACCTACATCGAGTCAAAGTGCTGTCAAATGTATCAAGCTTCCTTCTTGTTGTAAGAGATTAAGAATAATGTGCTCGGTGGCGCCTGGGTGGCTCAGTGGGTTAAGCTGCTGCCTTCGGCTCAGGTCATGATCTTGGGGTCCTGGGATCAAGTCCCACATCGGGCTCTCTGCTCAGCGGGGAGCCTGCTTCCCCCTCTCTCTCTGCCTGCCTCTCTACCTACTTGTAATCTCTGTCTGTCAAATACATAAATAAAATCTTAAAAAAAAAAAGAATAATGTGCTCTCCTGGTATGACATGGAAAATAATTTATATTATTATGAAGTCTTCTCTATATAACTAGAATTAAATTATTTCTGTGTGGAATGTATTTCTACCTACATTCCCCTCAAATTCAGTTACAAAAGGTTTAACCATGGCTCTATGCCAAGTTGTGTTTTGTTTTGTTTGGTGTTTTTATAAGCTTAAACCAGCAGCTGTGCATGTTTGTGCAATTCTAAAGTCAGGATTTATATATGTAATTTTTCAACCAAGGGAAAAAAGTTAAAAATATCTTTAATGAATCACATGGAAAATCACTGAAAGAAATATAACACCAGAGAAGATGCTATCTTTTATCCTTTGTTAGTCTGTATGTTTAAAATATTATATGGAATTGATATAGAACTCTCCTGGAATATGGTTTACCTTCCTACAAACTGGTTGAGTTAATTTTCAATAGAGTAATTCAAGAAAGCAAAGAGCTTTTTGAAGTCTTATGTGGTGTCAAGGTACAGATTACTGATTTTCTTTTTTTCTCTTTTCTTTTTTTTTGTGGTGATAACCTTTTTAAATATAATTTTATTTTTTTCAGTGTTCCAAGATTCATTATTTATGCAGCACACCCAGTGCTCCATGCAATACGTGCCTTTCTTAATACCCACCACCAGGCTCACACAACCTCTCACCCCCTCCCCTCCAAAACCCTCAGTTTGTTTCTCAGAGTCCACAGTCTCTCATGGTTCATCTCCCCCTCCGATTTCTCCCAATTCACTTTTCCTTTTTTTTTTCCTAATGTCCTCTGTGTTATTCCTTATGTTCCAGAAGTAAGTGAAACCTTATTTCACTCAGCATAATCTCCTCCAGTCCCATCCATGTTGATACAAAGGTTGGGTATTCATCCTTTCTGATGGAGGCATAATACTCCATCGTGTATATGGACCACATCTTCCTTATCCATTCGGCCATTGAAGGGCATCTTGGGTCTTTCCACAGTTTGGTGATTGTGGCCATTGCTGCTATGAAAATTGGGGTACAGATGGACTGATTTTCTTTAAAAAAAGAAAAATCTTTCCATTGTCCTCCTGGGACACATCCTGTGTTACTCAGATCCCTCCAAGTCCAAAGCAGGACCCAGACTACAGCTGACCTTTTCCAGAATTGAAGAATATTAGAAGCACAGAATTGCTGGCCCACCAGAACCCCTTCAGCAACACCCCTTTTTGCCTAGTCGACATCATCCTTACTCCTTCAGTTTGCCTCTTATTATAGTGGGTAAACTCACAGATTTGATAAAATGTTGTATTTTTGTATTATTAAGTGACATCTCCCCCCAGTATTTCTTCATCCTGGAATGGGAAAAGATAGCCCCTGTTGGGCTTCTCATCCTCTTTCCCTCTCTGCCTCCACAGCCTTTCCCTTTCCCGGTCATTCACCAATACCCTGGCTGTCCAATAGGAAACTTTTCCTCGCATGTCCTCAACACAGTCCATAAGCCAACTTCGTTTCCCTTCCCACCTACCTGGGGCTTGCACCTGAAATCTTTAGTAGATTTTGCACACACCTAATACTTTATTACTTGAAAAAAGACTTGGAGTTTGACTTAGTACTATATAGACATAGCTCAATGGGATGTGCTTGATAAAGCTGTTCATATCCTCTGTCTTACTGTATTAATTCAAGGCTCTCAGCATCAAAAACTTGAGACCCAGCAGTAGCTTTGAGAATTTCTCACCTTCATCCTTTTAAAAATAATTTCTGTTGGTCACAGGAGGGAGGTGCTTTTCTCCTCATTTGATACCTACCCTGGAAATCTGGCAGAGGACCAGCCCTTGTGCTCACTCAATATTAGCTTTGCCCGGATACCAAACCCACAATATAATTTTTAGCTTCAGCCTTCCAGATGAAAGATGAAGTGAAAATGAATTAGTAGGAGAAGCTGGTATCCTCTTATCACATTAACTTTTTAATGAATTTTGTTCTAATGATTTATTATAAGAAAAAAATTTGGCTTCAACCTTTCTTGGAACCGTCAAAATCTGATTATCTTCTGCCTTCCATATACCTGCTCAACGAACAGAGCCCAGGTAGCTTTTCCTTGCCTGGTTTTCTGTACCTGCATTCACAGCGCTGTGCTCAGCCTGCACCGGGAAGAAGTGCACAGTGGCTGAAGAGTCGACACTGGTCTAAGGCTACGACCACCACCATCACCACCCCTACCGCTATAAGCAGTGGTAGCCGTTAACATTGATTGGATGCTTTCTGCATGCTGGGCACTGTGCTCAGTCCTTTATGTCTATCATCTCATCACATCTTTCTAAAAGCCCTCTTAGAGGTAAGCTATATTATCATTAGCGTATCTTTCAGATGAAAAAACTGAGACTTCAAAAGTCAAGGGTTGCCCACCCACAGTATGGAATTATGATTTAACGATCATAGCATTTTCCACAAAGGACAAAAAAATGACATAAAATAAAAGAGTAGAATCAGAATAATAAAATAGACAAGAACAAAAAGCATTAGCATTCACAATACAAGTAATGCTGTAGTTCTTCTTGAACTTGTAAGTTCCAGTGTTTTTCATGTAATCTTTATTCATATGCTTTCTTCATTATAATGACTCTCAAAGGTAAAGGAGTGAAAATCTGTAGACACATACAGAACTAAGAACTGGCACCAGACTAAAATGTATGAAGTCAATTTACATAAAAAGAAGCGCCTTTCACTAACAGATTAGCTCACAGGTTCACAGGATGCTAATCTTTTCTAGTTTTCAACAATCAACGCTGGTGTAGCCTTCAAGTATTGAGAAACTGACATTTTGAGAAAGAAGACACAACTTACTTCCCCCTTCTTCTGAGATTCATGAAATTATCCTGAAGACTCTGTTTATCTACAAAATATCTATTGATTTGATGCACAGATTCTAGTACAAAGCTAATGTTACATTTTACTCCTAAAAGACTTTGACTTAAGTTATTGCCAGATCATTTGCCTTTGAAAAGAAGTGAGAACTTAAAACCCATTTACTCCATGAAACTATACCTCTAACAAGTTGCTCAGATTTTATACCACCAGACTAATCTTTAGCTTTCCCTTGATCTGGAATTGTGATATTTTAGGTATGTATGCAAAAGCTCAACTTCCACAGCAGGGCTATTCAATGATCAGATTCATGAATTGTGTTTCTGTTTCAGGATCTATTCCAAAATACATTGGTTCACTGTAAATGTGTCTCCTTGATAATGGTTTTTAATGAGCATTATAAAAGGGAAACTTACTTTGCATTTACCCAGGGATACTGTTGAGAAATTTTCTAAAACTGGCTTAGGATTCAGGAAGACTGGATTCCAGTTCTATTTGTAGTATTTTTGCACAGGTTACTTTACCTCTTTAGGACTTAATACTCTGTTTCCTGCAAAGCTAAGGTATTGGGCTGGATGAGCTTAAGAGTTCCATCCAGATCCAAGATTCGAGGATCTTATTTATTTATTTATTTATTTATGGGGGGGCAGAGGGAGAGAATCTTCTTTTTTAAAAAGATTTTATTTATTTATTTGTCAGAGAGAGAGAAAGTGAGAAAGAAAGAGAGAACACAAGCAGGGGGAACAGCAGGCAGAGGGAGAAACAGACTCTCCACCAAGCAAGGATCCTGATATGGGACTCGATCCCAGGACCCTGGGATCATGACCTGAGCGGAAGGCAGACTCTTAACCCACTGAGCCACGTAGGCTTCCCGGGAGAAAGAGAGAATCTTAAGCAGACTCCACACCCAGTGCAGAGGCCATTGTGGGGCTCAGTCTCATGACCCTGAGATCATGACCTGAGCTGAAATCAAGACTCACACGGTTAACTGACCGAGCCACCCAGGTACACCTAGGATTTTTAGATTTTAGATTTTCAAGACATTTGAACATGGTATATCTTACCATTTAAACAAGGGGTGAAAAAGATCAATACTTTTAGGTACACATATATAAAGATGACATGTGATTCTACTGTGAAAGAGAAAACATAGTTCTACTTTTCATTATTTCATATCATGGGCACTAACTGGCATTTAGACTTTATATGTAATTTTTGTTGTCTGTATGATGATTAGATTTCCCCTCAATTTATTGGACCCTTGGAATCAGTAAGTTCAGCTAATCATGGCTGCAGACTGTCTTGTGGCCATCTATTCATTCATGTATTCATTCAAGAAATGTTTATTCAGTACTTTCATCAAGGCATGAGGACACAGGCTGAACACAGGTGCATTCCTTCCTATCATAGAGCTTACAGTTCAATAGTAGAGATAGAAAATGAGTGAACAATAAATATTTAAAATCGTGATGGGTGCCAGGGAGAAACAGGTTGTTGAAATATAGTGTAGCAGTCAGAGGTGGGGTGGGGGTGAGAAAAGAAAAAGAAATCATGGTCTGTGAAAACCTCCCTAATAACCGACATGTAATCCTCACTCCAAACTAGAAGACCTTACCTATGTGTAGAGCAGTGGGAAGGATTTTATAGTCAAGAGGGGGAAGCATGTAAAGAATTTCTGAGACAGGAAAAAACTTGGAATGCTTAAGTGAGGTTAGAAACTAGCAAGTAAAGAGGAGAGTGGCATTTGGTTTTATTATTATCAGCCCAATTTTACTGATGAGGAAAAGAATACATGAAGAGTCTGAGTAACTTGCAAATGGTTACTCAGCTGGTAAAGAGTGCCATTGGGGCTCAAAGCTATCTAGTTTTGAGATAGAACACACTATGGCTTCACAGGCAATGGTCAGATTATACAGGTTTTTGTGGGCAGCTAAAAAGGGTTTGAACTGGATTGTACTTGTAATGGATACCCATTAAACAGTTCTTAGAAATACAGGGCGCCTGGGTGGCTCAGTTGATTAAGTGACTGCCTTTGGCTTAGGTCATGATCCTGGGGTCCTGGGATTGAGTCCCACATTGGGCTCCCTGCTCAGCAGGGAGTCGTCTTCTCCCTCTGACTCTCCCCCCTTTCATGTTTTCTCTCTTTCTCTCTCTCAAATAAATAAATAAAATCTTTTTTAAAAAGGAAAGAAATACATGCTAAGGTATGTTTTAGGGATGGATTTCCAGTTGCTATGTCCAGTTGCATAGGGGTGGGAATGGAGACTAAAGAAGAGTGGACATGGAGAGAATGGTTATTGGGGGCTTCTGGAGAGGCCTAGGAGATGCAGACACTATTGCTTGCTTATTCAGCAGTAATTCTTCCCCTTCCTCCTAGCAAACAGGGCTCCAGCTTTGATTTTATTTTGGCAAGTGCTCCTGTGTTTATTAGTCTAAATCAATAGTTCTCAAACTCTTCGCTTTATACTCTTAAAAATTGTATCCCTTATGTTCCAAAATATTATATATTCCATTGTGTATATTTGTGTACTATTTTGGAATATATGTAACAGAGAATACAACATTTTCTTACTCACCTATTGGTGGACACTTAGGTTAATTCCTTGTCTTGGCTATTGTGAATAATGTTGCAATGAACATGGGAGGGTAGATATCTCTTGGAGATACTGATTACATTTCCTTTGACTATATACTCAGAAGTGCAGTTGCTGGATCATATAGTGGTTCTACTTTTAATTTTTTGAGGCGCTGCCATTCTGTTTTTCATAATGGCTTTAGCGGTTGACATTCCCACCTACAGTTTAAGGAAGGAATAAGGAATAAGGAATCCTTATTCCCTTCTTTCTACACCCTTGCTAACACTTACCTTTGTCTTTTTGACCGTAGCCATCCTAACAGGTGTGAGGTGGTATCTCGTGATTTTCATTTACATTCCCCCAGTGATTAGTGATGTTGAGCACCTTTGCATGCACTTGTTAACCATTTGTATGTCACTTTTGCCTTTTTCCATTAATAGGGTATGAGCAAATGTGTGTGGGGATCAATAACGTGGAGGTTTCAGTGAGGTTAAAATCATTGTCAGATTGGGGTCCTAGAGAGTGTGCGGGACGTACAGGAGGTTCGAAAGAGGAGTGCTAGAGACTGCAGTTTCAAAAGTAGTACAATTACCAGAGATAACAAGACCCAGAATGTGATTGTTGGATTGGGTGTCTGTGGTAGATTGGAAGTAGAGGTAATTGGAACTAAGGAGGAAAAGACCTGACTGAGTCGTAGCTCTTGCGTGGGTTATCATCTTGGATATTGAATGTCATTGACATGCCTAAGTGTTGGAAGGAGGAGGAAGACAGTGATCCAGGAGCTACACAGTTTCCATGAACAAGTAGGTGTTGGTGTTGGTGGATGATAGCAATGAGGAGCAAAAGAAGGTGTTTGACTGGATAACATGAGTCTATGTATTCAATGAGCATGCTGAAATTATATTATTTTTCAATTAGGACTTCTTTTTAAGGTTTTCTTATTATAACTGTTAAAGCAATAAATTTACATTATAGAAAATTTGGAAAATACAAATATACATAAGAAATAAAATTACCTATAATCCCATTGCTATTGGCATTTTTGTCTATATATACGTATATAACATTAAGATAAAACAGGACTTACGTATTTACATTTTCATTGTTATCTTCATTGTTTTCATAGCATTATATCCTAAACATTTCCCCCCATCTTTATATCTTTCTACACATCACTTTAAATGTTAGATTAATATATTGCCCTGATGCATATTTTACTATTGTAAATAATATTTATATAAAGATACTTCACCAATTTTTGTCCCTATCTCTAAAATTTTCTGAAACTAGATTACTAGGATTTAAATGTCTGGGTCAAAAATATTACCAATTTTAAATCTCTTGACACATATGTAGAGAGCACCTCAATTTTAGCATCTCTGGCCAAACAGATTTATTATTTAAAGGTTAAGGTGATATTTCTTCTTGCTTTATGGACTATTGAAAGAGTAGATTCCTTTGGCTTCTGGAGATATTGACATGTGTTCTTGGACTCTTCTACTAGGGATGTAATTTAACATTTTAGGTCATGAGACAGCTAACCAACATTTAAGTGAGTTTAAGTTAGCATGACACCTACTCTTTTTTTTTTTATTCATTTTTTTAAATTTCTTTATTTTCAGCGTAACAGTGTTCATTGTTTTTGTACCACACCCAGTGCTCCATGCAGTACGTTCCCTCCCTATCACCCACCACCTGGTTCCTCAACCTCTCACCCCTCCCGCCCCTTCAAAACCCTCTGGTTGTTTTTCAGAGTCCATAGTCTCTCATGGTTCATCTCCCCTTCCAGTTTCTCTCAACTCCCTTCTCCTCTCCATCTCCCCATGTCCTCCGTGTTCTTTGTTATCCTCCACAAATAAGTGAGACCATATGATACTTGACTCTCTCTGCTTGACTAATTACGCTCGGCATAATCTCTTCCAGTCCCGTCCATGTTGCTACAAAAGTTGGGTATTCATCCTTTCTGATGGAGGCATAATACTCCATTGTGTATATGGACCACATCTTCCTTATCCATTCATCCACTGAAGGGCCTCTTGGTTCTTTCCACAGTTTGGCGACCGTGGCCATGGCTGCAATAAACATTGGGGTACAGATGGCCCTTCTTTTCACTACATCTGTATCTTTGGGGTAAATACCCAGCAGTGCAATTGCAGGGTCATAGGGAAGCTCTGTTCTTAATTTCTTGAGGAATCTCCACACTGTTCTCCAAAGTGGCTGCAACAACTTGCATTCCCACCAACATTGTAAGAGGGTTCCCCTTTCTCCACATCCTCTCCAACACACATTGTTTCCTGTCTTGCTAATTTTGGCCATTCTAACTGGTGTCAGGTGGTATCTCAATGTAGTTTTAATTTGAATCTCCCTGATGTCTAGTGATGATGAACATTTTTTCATGTGTCTGATAGCCATTTGTATGTCTTCGTTGGAGAAGTGTCTGTTCATATCTTCTGCCCATTTTTTGATATGATTATCTGTTTTGTGTGTGTTGAGTTTGAGAAGTTCTTTATAGATCCTGGATATCAACCTTTTGTCTGTACTGTCATTTGCAAATATCTTCTCCCATTCCGTGGGTTGCCTCTTTGTTTTGTTGACTGTTTCCTTTGCTGTGCAGAAGCTTTTGATCTTGATGAAGTCCCAAAAGTTCATTTTCGCTTTTGTTTCCTTTGCCTTTGGAGACGTATCTTGAAAGAAGTTGCTGTGGCTGATAGCGAAGAGGTTACTGCCTATGTTCTCCTCTAGGATTCTGATGGATTCCTGTCTCACGTTGAGGTCTTTTATCCATTTTGAGTTTATCTTTGTGTACGGTGTAAGAGAATGGTCGAGTTTCATTCTTCTACATATAGCTGTCCAGTTTTCCCAGCACCATTTATTGAAGAGACTGTCTTTTTTCTATTGTATATTTTTTTCCTGTTTTGTCAAAGATTATTTGACCATAGAGTTGAGGGTCCATATCTGGGCTCTCCACTCTGTTCCACTGGTCAATGTGTCTGTTTTTATGCCAGTACCACGCTGTCTTGGTGATCACAGCTTTGTAGTAAAGCTTGAAATCGGGTAACGTGATGCCGCCAGTTTTGTTTTTGTTTTTCAACATTTCCTTAGCAATTCGGGGTCTCTTCTGATTCCATACAAATTTTAGGATTATTTGCTCCAGCTCTTTGAAAAATACCGGTGGAATTTTGATCGGAATGACGTTAAAAGTATAGATTGCTCTAGGGAGTATAGACATTTTAACAATGTTTATTCTTCCAATCCAAGAGCATGGAACAGTCTTCCATCTTTTTGTGTCTTCTTCAATTTCTTTCATGAGTGTTCTGTAGTTCCTCGAGTACAGGTCCTTTACCTCTTTGGTTAGGTTTATTCCCAGGTATCTTATGGTTCTTGGTGCTATAGTAAATGGAATCGATTCTCTAATTTGCCTTTCTGTATTTTCATTGTTAGTGTATAAGAAAGCCACTGATTTCTGTACATTGACTTTGTATCCTGCCACGTTACTGAATTGCTGTATGAGTTCTAGTAGTTTGGGGGTGGAGTCTTTGGGGTTTTCCATATAAAGAATCATGTCATCTGCGAAGAGAGAGAGTTTGACTTCTTCCTTGCCAATTTGGATACCTTTTATTTCTCTTTGTTGTCTGATTGCCGTTGCTAGGACTTCTAATTCTATGTTGAACAAGAGTGGTGAGAGACACCTACTCTTTATTCTGTTAGCAGCAAGTGAATTTTCTCCCATTGTAAAAGAAGAAAAGCTACAGAGGCAGCTGTGACAATTTCAGAAATCAGAATGGAGAGCTGTCTAAGATATAGGCCCAGAAGGATACTTAAAAGCTGACTTACTCAACCTGTCTTTTATTATTGGCCCTCTAAGGAAAAAAAAAATAAATTAAATTTAAATGCAATATAAATCAATCAATTTAATTCATTAATTAATCCAATGAATGAATTAATTTTAATTTAAATTAATTTTTCCCTAATGAGAGAAATTAAATATTAATGAATAAAATTTTGTCAGGTAGAGCTTTAGAGGTCCCCAAACCATTGTAATATCTAAGACTTCTCCCCCTGTATCCAAATCAATTTTCACTCCTTTGGGGATGATATTGCTTCTGTTGAGAATGCATAGTTCAAATGAAATGAGGAGTGCCCAACCACTAATGAAAGGAGAGGTGCCTTCCCTATATAGAGTGTTATCCCATCTTTATTACATACATATAGATAATAGATTGGAATGTAACATTACAAAACATTAAGAATGATTAATTCTAGGTAGTGGGATTATAGGTGATTTTTATCTTTTTTATTCTAGAATTTCTCCAGTGAATATGCACTGCCTTTTTAAAGGAATCTATATTTAAAACTTTTCTTTAGTGTTGGATTACATCTAAACAAGCAAAAAGCAAAAAGAGAGGTGCCTTGGTTGGAGCCACTCTTCATCAGCATGGTTTTCACTCCAGTGTGGTCAGAAGAATTCTGAGATGGCCTCCAAGAGTCTCACTCCTGTTATAAACCACCTTCTCCCACTTATTCAGTCAGACAGGTGCTGCTTTAAGGGGATTTACAGATGTGATTTAAGTCCTAAATCATGACTTAGAATAAGGAGATCGCTCAGGGGAACCTGGTCTAATCACAAGCCTCCTGCAAAGGTTCTGGGCTCTTCCGGGTGAGAGATTTGAAGTGTGAGAGGGCCTATGGAGAGGGCCATGTGAGAAGGACCTGAGAGTGTTCTAGGAGCTGAGGGCACTTCCCATCTTAACAGCCACCAAAATTCCAGGAGCTCCATCATATAGCTATGCTGAAAATGAATTCTGCCAACAACTTGAGGGAGTTTGGAAGCAGATCTTTCCCCCAGTCAAGCCTCCAGAGGAGGACACACCTGACTAACACTCCATTTCAGACTCCTGAAACCCTGTGCAGAGAATCCAGCTAACGAGTTCTGGACCCATGACCTATGGAAACTGTGAGTTGATAAATCGGTGTTCTTTTACACCTCTAAGTTTGAGGTAATTTGTTACACAGAAATTTTAAACTAGTATATTCCACAGTCCTGACTCCTCATTAGACTGCACACTCTTCTCTACCCTTTTGTGGGAACTAAATGAGGTAGTGGGGTGGAAGAGAGAGGTGAAGACAGATTCTCCTTTCTGTCTAATTCACTTTCAGCTTTTTTCACTCCCTTCTATCCTTGCAACATTGTCCTACTTATAAGCCAGCCATGACTTTGTCCCCAGCTGTAATTCAGATTCCAAGATGTGAGTGAGCTTTGGGGCTGGCCTCTCTCAACACCAGTCCATATCCATATCCTGAGATGCTTGTGGTTTGAAGATTATCCTGCAACAGCTGTTCTCATTTTCCATACTCACTAGTCAGAATTTGGAGGTGTTGGTGGGCATTTGCTAGGATTTTCTTCCACTTATTCCCTGGCAGGTGTTTGCTTTGGATGTAGCCCTTCCTTCAGCCTAATTGCACTTGGGCAAAATTTTGCAGCGATGATGCATATTTCTTAGTTATTGTTTTGCTCATTGCAGTGGGACTGTTGGAGGGAAGCAGTTTCAGTTAGTTGATAGCAGATGTTCTGTTAATCTGGATGACTTCTGATTTGGTTTAAGGAAATGGCCTTCTTCATCATTGCATATTATGTGGGTAGATTACATAACATTATTTTGGGGGAGCCAGAAAGGTAGGCTCTTGTTTCTCAAGAGACTCAAGGAAATCAGATCAATCAAATGAAGAGGCATTACTAATGATAATCTACTGAGGGCAGATTTATTGTAAACATTTGGAGAAAGATCTTGAACCTCTACTCTGGCTTTAGGAGCAAATATCTCAGAGTCCATAGTCTCTCAGGGTTTGGGGGTGGGGATGGGATATCCAGGTGATGGGTTTTGAGGAGGGCACATGTGGGGATGAGCACCAGGTGTTATATGCAAGTAATGAATTGTTGAACACTACATCAAAAACTGATGATGTACTATACAGTTGCTAAATGAACATAATAAAAAAAAGAGCAAATACCTGACTTTAAAGGATTGAAATAGGTTCTGTAGATAGATGTCTAGAAACTGTGGGGAAACGTATCATTTTGGCCTGCAAGAAGAGCAAATCTTTATATTGGCAGGGAAAACAAATGTGTGGGTATTTGTCAATCAACACAAGGTTAGTTTGGATACATGAATCTATGTGGGTTTTATTTTGGATCTTATTGTCATCTTTTGTGAAAAATGAATTCTTTGGCAGTTATTTAAACACAGGGATTTTGGGGGGACAATAACTTTTTACTTAGGGATCATTGCCTAAGTATACAAGGATAGTTTGAACAGCTGTTCCCTTCAAGAGAAGCCTTACCAGTTAATGTTTTTCTGTATGTTCCGGGACATTTAAGAATGAGTAAACCTGGACGTCTGAGTGGCTCAGTTGGTTGAGTGTCTGCCTTTGGCTTAGGTCATGATCCCAGAGTCCTGGGATCTAGTCCCCCACTGGGCTCCGCGCTAGGTGGAAGCCAGCTTCTCCCTCTACCCCTCCCCTCTGCTTGTGCTCGCTCTCTCTCTCGCTCTCTCTCTCTCTCTCTCTCTCTCTCTCTCGGTCTCACATGGGTAAATAAAATTTAAAAAAAAAAGAAGAAAAGTAAACCTAAATCAGGGCTTTGCTTACGCAGCAATCATTGACAAGCTATAAACCCATAACTCCTAAGCCTGTTTCCCTATATTTGCAGGCAAATTTAGGAACTAAAATATTTCTCCTACACAGTTCACTGGCCTTTTACTTAGATGGTGATGTTTTAAGGACAAATATTTCTTTATTTTCAAATCTCTGTGTAGGTAGGTACTGATTGTGAACAGAGAAACCCTTGTTTGGGTTTAACTGGCTGAGGGTTTACTGATACGGAAGACATATATCCTTATTTACACTGGTTTTTTTTTTTTTCCATTTGAATAAGGATGTTCTAGGGCGAAATGTGGCCTTACGTGGTGGTGTTTGTAGCAGATTATGGCCACGTGATTGAGTCTCACAACTCTAGATATCAAGTGGTTTTCCAAGGATTGAGCTAAAATGAGAGCAATCTGGGGTTT
This sequence comes from Meles meles, assembly GCF_922984935.1. Classification (NCBI taxonomy): domain Eukaryota; kingdom Metazoa; phylum Chordata; class Mammalia; order Carnivora; family Mustelidae; genus Meles; species Meles meles. The sequence continues at coordinate 122,581,236 of NC_060087.1, read as the reverse complement.
ATTTGAGGTTGTTGTACCAAGTTACACAAAGAGTCTGAGGGCATGTAAGTCTTCATTCAGGATTTCAACTCCTAGCTTATGAATAGGTACAGTCTGGGAACAAACTGCCCTGTTTCTTGCTTGTAATTCTTTATAGTGACATTATGGGGAGACAGACACCCCTTGAAATGGAGTTATTTATCCAAGTCATTGGGGACCTTTGGTGACAAATAACACCTTTTTTTTTTTTTTTGAGATTTATCCACCTATTTTAGAGCAAGAGCACAAGGGCCAGTGGGGGGAAGGGCAGACTCTCAAGGAAAGACTCTCAAGCATACTCCCTGCCTAGCATGGAGAAGCCTGACGGAGGAGTTGATCTCATAACCCTGAGATCATGATCCAAGCCAAAATCAAGAGTCAGATGCTTAACTGACTGAGCCACCCAGGTGCCCCAATAATAGCTTATTTTTGAAAGCTTTGTCCAAGAACGTAGGAACAGTTATTATAGAATCAACTTTTATAAAGTCATATATACATACGGAATAAACAACTTATCTGATGGTCCCTTTCCAAATGTTTAGTAAGGACAATTAAGTGGTGTCACTTTTAAATTAAGGTTCTTTGTTCTAATAAGGAAGGTACTTCAGGACTATGAAGACTGTACCTCTCTGTGTGGGTCTGTAAGACTGTAACAGTAGCATAGGGAGAAACATTACATTTGGGGAGATCTTTGTTCACATGTTAGTGGAATTTTGGAGAATAGCAGATGACTCCTTGATGTTTTTGCCTTTGCGTGAAACAGCATCACTTAAACAATTATCTATTTAAAATTGTTTAAGTGTGTAATGGTGGTATGTGGCCAACACCTTATTAGTTTGTCTTTTTTCCATATGTTCAGGAATAATTGAGGAAAGAAGAATTTTTGATTTGTGGATCTTTGCCTTCTTATATGAGAGTACTTTGGATACAAACAACTTCTTCCAAAGGTACCTTCATAAATGTTTATAGCTATGGTTTATTAGTATATTCTTATCTTAGATTATCTGTCTCAGCAAGTCGAGGCGCCTTTGAAAAAACAATTCTGTATGTGAGATTTATGTTCCAAGCATGTGACAACACCGTGTAAATATATATAAATATAAATATATATATTAAATATAATTAATAAATTAAATATATATTAAATATAAATATATATATATATGTATGTATACACACACACACACTTCCTTCCCTTCTTTGGTACATGTTAATGGTATGTAGCTAAGACAATCCTGGGGTCAAGTCTCCCTTCTGCCAAGTAATATTTGGGTGCCATTGGCCAACATTACTCAGTTTCTCATCCATCTAGGTCCCCAAACCTAGAGTCGTTGAGGGAATTGAATGGTACATGCTTATAGAACTCTTAAAACCATACCTGGCATATACTGGATGTTCAGTGCGGATGGGGACCCTCACACCCGTGATAAACCATTCTTCATGTGCAGCTCTTTACAGTTTTGCTTCCCCATTCAGACATCTTACGGTTTTTTCACAAAAGACTGCTTTTTAGTCCTAGCTCATTATTGAAGGCTTTCAAAATGACTTTTGGCAAGACTCTAAGCATCTCTTCCTTTCATGTTCTTCACTTGTCAAACTGATACGGTGATTCTAAGCAGGCTATTGTATAGTTTTGTGAGGATCAGATTAATTTCTAGGTGTCCTTTGAAAGTCCAATACAATAACATTAACAATAACAATAACAATAACATTGGGGTAGGTGCTCTACTTTCATTATCTCAGTTAATACACTCAGCAATCCAGCACGTAAAATATTAATACTTCAATTTCATTAATGATAAAGATGTGTTTCAGAAGGCTTAAGTAACTTTCCCAAGATTATATACCTAGTAAATGATAGTGCCAAGACTTTATCACAGGTATTTTGACTGTAGAACCACGCCATTAACTACCATAATAAACTGTTTCTCCACTGGAAATATAAAACTAGTGTTGAGTTACAGGCTTCTATTATTATCATTATTACTGTTATTTAATATAACACAGCAGCAATTAGAGGATTTAATTATTGTGTAGGGAAGCTTTCATTCCCACTATCTATATAACAGCTGAAGAAAAGACAGATAAAGTAAAAAAGAACTAGGAACCAGTAGAATCTTCCCAACACACATTGCGAGAGCCTGGACTACTGTAGAAGCTATAGATCTTAAGATAGAAAGATTTGTATGAATTCTGATGTGGTGGGCAATAAGAATTGGGTAAAGAAAAGGGAATGTAAGAGTGACTCTGGGTATCTGAATGACCAGCAAGATCGTAGTGTTAGGGGTTGGATTGGATTGAATTAGATAGAAAGAATACAATTTTAGAGGGAAAATAACAAATTCAATTCTAAAAGGTGTAGTTTTCAAAAACTTGACTTCCAAAAGTTGAGTCAGTTAAGAAAGTTGTCTAATGCTTAAATATTTTCAGGCAAGGAGAGGCGATGCAGTTACTGTCAGTAAGATCTTCATTTTCTTACCTAATATCTTATATTTGTGACAAAACCTCCATGATTGTCGGATCAAATTCCTTGCCCTAGCTTTCAAAGCTTCCAGAATAAGGGCACATCCTATTAAAGCAGAGTAAGGTTCAGTGTTAGTTCTCCCACTTCTAAGCATGAGGCTTTAGCCAAACAATTTATCTTCTCTCAAATGTCTTTTCTTCATTTACCAAGTAAGCATAATAATTGTAGTAATAAGATAATATTCATATATATATAATCTCACTTTTCCATACATGGTAAAGATCCTTAATAATTATAGGGGGTTTTATTACAAATCCCATCTTTTCCATCACACTCCAGGAAATAGCCCCATTTAGATTGTCATCAATCCTATGTCTCTACCTTTTCTCTTACTTATGTTCATTTTTCCTGGATTGTTTATTTTCTTCGTCTTCACTAGTATACATTCTTCTCATGCCATGTGTACAGCTAACTTATCTTTTTCTGACAACTCCTTAGTAAATACGCACAAAGACACACCCACCCACCCACAAAGCCTTCTTTTGTTACTTAACTGTATCAATGGCATTTTGTTTTCTTCCACACTTAACTCTATTGTCAAGGTGATTTGTGGTTTATTTTCTCTCTCTCCTACATGGGCCTAACTAAATACCAATGGAACTGAATTACAGCCCACCTAAATTTCTTATCTTTCATAACTTTGCATTTTCTTTTATGTGCAATGAAAGGAAAATGTGATTCTACTACTGGAATCCTTTCCTGCACCTGAGAGCTGATATTTAATACTTGCTCCCTTCTCACAGAGCTGTTTGCCTAGGCTAAATAAGTCCCCCTTTGCTTTTTCTCATCAGCCTTATTTACATAGTGGGTGATTAATGAAGCTATAATAATCTTTAGCAAGAAATTTTCTCCATACCATATATGTTGATGCATTGCTACCTTGAGTGGCTATTGGAAGTGTTTTGGCTATTAACATTAAGGATAATTGCTGTCTCACTAGGTATTACTTAGTAGACCCCCAAAGAGAATATGATTGGAATATATCTGATAAAATTGGATTTTCTTTCAATAATGGGAATAAATCTGTAGTCTTATAGTGTCTAATTAATTAAATGTAAGAGTGTGATGAATTGATTCACTTTACTGGTAATTGCTACACGTTTATGAGAAATAAATGACTAAAAACAATATCCTCTTCCTGTAGGTATAACCAAGATGTTAAGACTTTAAAACCATCTCCCAGAGCCAGGAAATATCCCAATGAGATACAAATCAAAGCAAGTAAGGTTGCTGGTAGCAAAGGTTAATATAGCTAATTTTTAGGTTCCCTCCCCATTTGTTAGATAAGAATAGAATGCTTGTAGCACACCCAAGATGTTCTTAAAATTACTCCTTGAGATGTTCACATTTCAGCTCTTTCTCTGTACTTTCCAAGTACTTCAGTATCACTCTTACTATTCTTAGAATTTAACCATATTCACCTGAACTATGACATTTTCAAAGATTCATCTTCCATCCTCCACTAAACACTTCAAAGTAGAAGTCATGTTTTGGTAATTTTGGATGATTTATGGGATTTGATGTCTTGCTTCCTTCTTAATATGCACATTATTAAAGCATCATTCTCCAGATAATTGGCTTTTAAGCCAGGAACTAAACTTAACCTATACAAGGTATTATAATCATCACTCAGGGTAAAGGTGGTATATATGGCATCATAAAAGCACACTTGGGCACTTCACTGAATTCAACCAGGATTTTTAAAAAATCACCTGTCATTTGAGGGAGTTCTTTATTTCAAGTGTGGAAGAATGGGCTAGTTTTACTCCTTTGTCTTACTGAAGTCCAGGAAACACAGAAAACAAATGACCTGTCCCCTCCTTCACCAAATATATGGTAGTTACATTTTAAAAATTATTTTTTCTATTTGACATTTCAGTTCAGAGGTCTAACCTTGCCAATTAATGTGTCTAGAGAAGCTACTTTAATAACTATATACTGAGGTTTCCAGATTGATTTATTCCTCATTGAAGTTGAGAGTTAATGAGGTAAATGTTAGAGAAAATGCCTCTGTCAATTACATTGTTTGGTTTGATTTTTAGCTTGTGCTGCTGTTCTGGAGATTTTGTGTAGGCTGCTATGTAGAGAACTTGTTTACTCTCAGAAAGCTATTTCAAAAGATTGATGTGAGAATGAAATATTTAAATGATAGGATATAAAACATAAAAAAATATATTGTATGATACAAAGATAACTATTAATGTTTATTATTATAATCTAATGGTAAAAGAGTTTCAGATGACAATTAATTGACTGAAATGATATTTTAAAAGCAAAAGAATGGAAAAGAAAAAAGTAATGGAAACATGGTGGTTATTTGGACAGCTGTGAGGAATTAGTGGACAAAGATTGTCTTGAATTTTGGGAGGATCAAAAGGTCAGGGGATCATATTAACAGATGATCCTGAGCGCTCACAAAAGAAGTTTCTAGTACAGGAGAGAACTCTCCTTCCCAGTGTAATTCTCCATAATCAGCAAGTATAGAGAGTATAAATGAGAAAGGGAATATAAGGGTTTTGATTAAAGAACTCCCTGTAGAAAGACTTGTAATTTGGTCTACTCATTCATAGTAGGGGATATTATAATTGTGGAGGGAATTATCAACTATCTAATTTAGTCAGGTAGTATTTTAAAAATTATAAACAGAAAACCAAGAATCACCCCCCCCCAAAATTTTAGGAAAACTAACAGAAGAGCAGAACCAAGTTAAGCATACAATATGCTAAACATACAACAATATGATTCCAGAAGAAACATATATTTTCTGGATGGAGAACTTTAAAAAATAAGAACTAATCTATTCTTTCTGAGGGATTTGATAAGACATGCATCTATAAAATAAGAACAGTCTTAAAGGAACAATCGGAGATAAGAGTTTGGGAAATTAAAATTAAGATAGCCAAAATAAGAAATTCATTATAAGGGTTGGAAAATTACAGAGGAAAAAAGATGAAGTAAAATTAAAATGTACAATAGGAAAATTAGAAGACATTAAAGGACCAAGCTACAAAAACAACCAACCATCTAATTAGGATTCCAGAAAGAACAAAGAAGGTGGGGGGGAGAGCAGGAAATAGCAAAGAAATAAAAGGAAATTTCCTCTTCTATTTTGAAGAAAGTTGAAGCTCTACAGATAGAAAGGACCCACGGACTGCTGAGCATGATGGGTGATATGAAATAAACAACTCCACAAACTCTCAGAAGATGCTGTTATACCAAGAATTAAGAGAAGATCCAAAGGTATCTTGAGAAGAGAAAAAATCAACACGGTGAATTATCTATAAAGAAATGACAAAAAGATTGGCATGAGACTTCTAGGTAGTGACATAAGATTCTAGAAAACAATGGACTATACCTTAAAGTTCTGAGGGATGATGATTTTGGGTTTAGAAGTCAGTACACAGCCAAATTAACAAGAGAGTAAGAGCAAAGCTAAAAGCAAAACAAAACAAAACACAAAAACCTCTGCATAGTCTTAGTCATGAATTGTTTTCCTTAAAAAGGATTAAAATTTCTTGTGGGGTGCCTGGGTGGCTCAAGTCAGTTAAACTTCTGCCTTCATCATGGGTCCTGGGATTGAGTCCCACATCAGGCTCCCTGCTCAGCGGGGAGTCTGCTTCTCCCTCTCACTCTCCCTCTACCTCTCCCCGCTGCTTGTGTTCTCTCACTCTCTCCCTCAAATAAATCTTTAAGAAAAAAAGAAAAGAAGGTTCTTGTGGTTAGGCACCAATAAGATGAAAAGAGGATAAATAGCATCTAAGATATGTGGAACTGAATACAATAGAAATAATTCCCAGGATGATTACTGTGTAGTAGCCCTAGTAGAATGCTTAGAAAATGTGTTTGGCTGTTGGTGATAGTCCTAACTGTAATGATTGAAACACAAAAATATGGGACACCTGGGTGGCTCAGTTGGTTAAGTGTCCAACTCTTGATTTCTGCCCAGGTCTTGATCTCAGGGTTGTGGGATCAAGTCCTCCATGTCAGTGTGGAGTCTGCTTGAGATTCTCTCTCTCCCTCTGCCCTTCCCCCTGCTTATGTTCTCTAAGTAAGTAAATAAATAGAATCTTAAAACACACACACACACACACACACACACACACACACACACACACACTTCTTTTTCTTATGAATAATGTTGAGGTATTTGCTTGCTGGCATTGTATCAACAGTGCAACTTCACAATTTCCAAATGGCTATTGCATTTCTAGCCATCACATAAGCATTCTGGGATGAAACAGGGAGGTAGCGAAGGGCCAAAACCAACTTTTTTCTTAAGTGCCACTGGGCAAACCTAGTTTCAAGGGAGATTGTTCTCAGGACCAGGGGGAGAGTAGATTTTGGGGTGTGCTGCTGGCAATCTCTGACATGACCTGAAAGCATTTTATTACATTCAACAAATAGTATGACTGTGATACTCAATGATATTTCAGGGTGAAGAAGGCATAGATTCATTATATAATAAGATATCCAAAGACCTTTCGCAATTTCAGGAAGAATAAAATTATATACAAGAGAGTCATGGCCAAAAAACAAAACAAAATGAAGTAACCTGAAGATTGTGCCATTGATTTCAGGCATTTTCGTGACGTAGAATGCCATCTATCTTTCTCTGGATCTGAGCCTGATTGTACAAGCTAATAATATTTATGACCTTATTATATATTGATTTTCAGGGGTTTTTTAGGACTTAATTTCTTAGAGCAGTTTCAGTTCACAGCAAAATTGGGGGAAAGGTACAGATTAATCCCATATGCCCCCTGCCCCTACACATGTGTAGCCTCCTCATTATCAGTATCTTCTACCAAAGTGTTAAATTTGTTACCACTGATATACCTACCTTGACACATGATAATCACCTAAATCCCATTATTTACAATTAATTCTTGGTGTTGTATGTTCTATAGTCTTGGATAAATGCATAATCACAGGTGCCCACCATTATAGTATCATACAGAGTAGTTTCTCTGCCCTAAAAATTATCTGTGCTCTGCCTTTTTAAAAATTTTTTATTTTTAAAGATTTTATATATTTATTAGGGAGAAGAGAGGCAGATAGGGGTCAGGGAGGGAGAGGGAGAAAGAATCTGAAGCAGACTCCATACTGAGCTCCAATTCCCACATGGGGTTCCATCCCACAACCACAAGACCATGACCTGAGTTGAAACCAAGAGTTGGACGCTCAACTGACTGAGCCACCTGGGTACCCCTGGGCTCTGCCTGTTTATCCCTTATGACTCCCTCTCCCCCTACCCCAGACTCCTGGCAAAAAAAATCATCTTTTAATTCACCCCATTCTTTTTTCCCAAAATGTCACATAGTCGAAATCCTTCAGTATGGAACCTTTGCAGATTGGCCTCTTTTAGAGTAATATGCACTTAACCTGCCTCCATGACTTTTCATGGCTTGGTAACCCATTTCCTTTAGGCACTAAATAATATTCCATTGTTGGGATGTACCACAGTTTATCCATTCGCCTACTGAAGTACATCTGCTTGTTTCTGAGTTCTGGCAATGAAGTATAAAGCTGCTGCGAACATCTGTGTACAGATTTACAATTGAACATAAGTTTTTCATTCATGTGGGTAAATACCAAGAAGCATGATTGCTGGTTCATATGATTGAGAGTATATTTAGTTTTATAAGAAATGGCCAAAATGTGTTCCAAAGTGACCATTTTGCATTCCCATCATCAATGAGTAAATGTTGCTACACATCCTTGCCAGCATTTGGTGTCAGTGTTTCAGATTTTGGCCATTCTAATAGATATGGGTTGGTATTTTGTTGTTTTAATTTGCATTTTTCTGATGAAAGAAGACATGGAACATCTTTTCATATGCCTATTAGCCATCTGCATATCTTCTTTGGTGAGGTGTCAGGTCTTTGGCCCATTTTTTTTTTTTTTAGATTTTTATTTATTTATTTGACAGACAGATCACAAGTAGGCAGAGAGGCAGGCGGGGAGAGATGGGGAGGCAGGCTCCCTGCTGAGCAGAGAGCCCGATGCGGGGCTCAATCCCAGGACCCTGGGACAATGACCTAAGCCAAAGGCAGAGGCTTTAACCCAGTGAGCCACCCAGGCGCCCCTGGCCCATTTTTTAATTGGGTTTTTTGCTTCCTTTTCATTGAGTTTTAAGAGTAATGTTTGTATTTTGAATAACAGTCACTTATTAGATGTGTCTTTTGCTAGCCTTCCCATTCTGTTGATGTCTTTCACAAAAGTAAGTTTTTCATTTTAATGAAGTCCTGTCTTATCAATTATTTCTTTCATGAATTGTGTCTTTAGTGTTGTGTCTGAAAAGTTACCACCATACCCAAGCTCATGCAGGTTTTTCTCGTTTGTTATCTTTCATGAGTTTTGTAGTTTTACCTTTTACACTTAGGTCTGTGATCCATTTTGAGTTAATTTTCATGAAGCATGTAAGGCCTGTATGGATTGTTTTGTTGTTGTTGTTATTTTAATGCAGATGTTAAGTTATCTAGCACCATTTTTTGCAAAGCCCATATTCCATTGTGTTGTGTTTGCTCCTTTGTGAAAAACCAGTTAAATATATTTATGTGGGTCTATTTCCAGGCTCACTCTTCTGTTACATTTACCTATTTATCCTTTTCCTAATACCACACAGTATCTTGAGTACTATAGCTTTATATAGTAAGTCTTTTTTTTTTTAAAGATTTTATTTATTTATTTGGCAGAGAGAGATCACAAGTAGATAGAGAGGCAGGCAGGGAGAGAGAGAGGGAAGCAGGCTCCTTGCCGAGCAGAGAGCCCGATGCGGGACTCGATCCCAGGACCCTGAGATCATGACCTGAGCCAAAGGCAGCGGCTTAACCCACTGAGCCACCCAGGCGCCCTATATAGTAAGTCTTAAAGTCAGATAGTGTCAGTCTTCCAACTTTGTTCTTCTCCTTCACTATTTCATTGGCTCTTCTGAATCTTTTGCATCTCCATATAAATATCAGAATCAGCTTATAACTTCTTGGGATTTTTGAATGGTATTGTATTGAAACTATAGATCAACTTGGGAAGAACTGACATCTTGATATTATTGAGTCTTCTCATCAATGAGCATGGAATCTCTCTCAATTTATTTAGTTCTTTAATTTTATTAATCAATTTTGTAGTTTCCCTCATACAGATCTGTACATAATGTGAGATTTATACCCATATATTTCATTTTGCATGGTGTTAATGTAAATAGTGTTTTTAATTTCAGATTCCACTTGTTCATTGCTGGTATATAGGAAAATGATCGACTTTTGTATATCAATCTTGTATCATGCAGCTTTCCTATAATTGGTTCTTAGTTCTAGGAATATTTTTATTGTTTCTTGAGAATTCCCTACATTAGACAATCATGTCATCTGTGAACAAAGATAGCTTTATTTCTTCTTTTCCAATGTGAGTACCTTTTACTTCCTTTTATACTAGCAAGGACTCCTGTTAGGATGTTGAAAAGGAGTGTTGAGAGGGGACATTCTTGCCTATTCTCTGCCTGTTCATGATCTTAGTAGGAGAGCTTTGATCTTCCCACCATTAAGTATGATGTTAGCTGTAGGTTCTTTGTACATCTCCTTTATCAGGTTGAGGAAGTTCCCCTTTCTTCCTAGTTACTGAAAGGGTTTTTTTTTTCTTTTATCATGAATGGGTGTTGGAATTTGTCAAATGATTTGTCATCATTTACTGATATAATCACGTGACTTTTTCCCCTTTTTTAGCCTGTTAATGTGACGTAGCATTTTTTTTTATATCATTTGATTTTTGAATGTTGAACCAGCCTTGCCTATTTTGGATAAATCCAAGTTGTATGATCTTGTTTATACACTGTTGGATTCAATTTGCTAATATGGTTTTGAGGTTATTTGCATCTATGTTCATGAGAGCTATTGGTCTGTAGTGTTCTTGGTTTTCAGTTTTTGGAGTCCATCTGTAAACAAAGCACAGAAGACTCAATTGAAAAAGACTATAAATATAATACGACTTAACAATAGGAAGGTAAGGGAAGTATAAAGGTGTTAACATATCTTATGTAGTGGGAAGTCAAGAGATACTATCTAGATTTGAAGGTTCAAGAAACACTTATTAAATGTATTATTTGTGGGGTGCCTGCATGGCTCAGTCAGTTAAGAGTCTGCCTTCAGCTCAGGTCATGATCCCAGGGTCCTGGGATGAGCCCCACAACAGCCTCCCTGCTCAGCAGAGAGCCTACTACTCTCTCTCCCACTTCCCCTGCTTGTGGCCTTGCTCTTGCTCTAATGAATAAAATCTTTTTTTAAAAATAGTATATTTTTGTTATAATATCAGGAAGGAGAATAGCTCAAAATATATAATTTACAAAAATTGGAAGGGGGAGAGTATCAGGTGGTAGGAGTGTGTTAAATCTCTTACCTTTCATAGCAGATACAGAATAGGTTCTTTTCAAAGATTTATTTATTTATTTGAGAGAGCGAGAAAGAGCAAAAGCATGAGGTTATGACCTGAGCTGAAATCAAGAGTTGGACGCTTAACCATCTAAGCCATCCAGGCACTCCAAAATCGGTACTTTTTTATTGTTCAGAATGTAAACTCTGCTGTTGCAGCAAAGAAATGCCACCTGGTATGTTGGTTTGATAGGATCTGGGATCTACACTCTTTTCATACTGCTATGCTATTCTAAACACATGGCCTTCATTTTGCCGTCCATGTGAGTGCTCTAGCGCAACCTTCATAACTTCGTTCCAGGCCTTGAAATAAGGAAACCCAGAAAGGGAAGACCAGTTTCTTCACTTTAAGGGCATGGCATGGAAATATTTACGTCTTCTCTCCTAATATTCTGTTAGTCACAGAGCTAGATACATGAGAACCTATGTATAAGAAAAACTGAAACATACTGTCTTTAATGGGACAGATATGCACCCAGCTAAAAAGATGCTTTTACTGTAGAAGAGGAGAATGGATATGGGGTATAGTCAGTAGCCATTGGTATTCTGTTGAATTTTTATAAATAAATATAGCTATAAGCAAATTAGAGTTTTGAAGGCAACCAAAGATAATCTAAAACTACAAATAATGTAAGTGTGTTGGTGTCTGAGGAAAAGGAGGAGTCAGAAAAACCATACCTTTAATTTTGTACCTTTCTGTATTTGTCTGGTTATTTCTATGTGTTTCTATTAATAATGTAATAACAATATGTAAATGTAGCCTATATGGTAAAGATCTATCCTTTTTTTAGATAACATGGAGAAAAAATGACTCAAAGCAGAGTAGGTATCAATCAGATTTAGGGAAAATAAAAAGCTTTAGTTAAATTATCTTTTTAAAAATTAATTAAGTAATTAATTATTTTCAGCGTAACGGTATTCATTGTTTTTGCACCACACCCAGTGCTCCATGCAGTACGTGCCCTCCCTATTACCCACCACCTGTTCCCCCAACCTCCCACCCCCCGCCCCTTCAAAACCCTCAGGTTCTTTTTCAGAGTCCATAGTCTTTCATGGTTCACATCCCCTTCCAATTTCCCTCAAGTTCCTTCTCTCCATCTCCCAATATCCTCCATGTCATTTGTTATGTTCCACAAATAAGTGAAACCATATGATACTTGAATTATCTTTTGATTTCTATGGCTTCTTTACTCCTCTGTTTTCTATTGTTTTTTCAAAGAAGGGCATTAGCCCTTGCTGGATGGAGAAATGAAAGCCAAGATAAAAAGATAGCCATCAGTTTGGACAAATGAAATTACACAGGAAAGAATCCAAGAAAAGGGAAAGCAAGCATGTTCCAAGCTATTGTGTCCACCCTTGGAGCTGGGCAGTGCTTCTGTGCTTCTGTTATCAGGCTTTGACCTGTACGATGCCACTGTGTGCTGAGCATTGAAAGATTTTGCTGCCTCCCTTAGAAGAGTACTTCCCAGTCTAATAGATCTCACCCATTGGCAATTGGGGGCTTTTCTATTCCAGGTACCTGTTCCTTTTCTCAATTTAATCCCATTATTTTTAATTATACCCTTCAAGTCATCTCTATAATTTCCATCTTTTATTAGGATTTTTAAACACCTGCAGACAGCAACTCCTTAGTCATTGTTTAGTCAAATGTACCTATTATCTTTTCTTTGATCTTTTTTCTTAAGTAAATTCCTACAACCACTCAATGTCCATGGTGTTACGGATTCTATTTTTTTTTCCTATATTTTTCTTCAAATGGACCTGTATCTCTTTCTTCCTGAGAGCAGCATATTCTCTTTCTGGAGGTATGGGAAAGAGAAGGGAAGTTTCTTTTTGTAATGGGACCTGAATTATTTTTTTCTATAATGTGTGTGTGTGTGTCTCGTTGCTTATGTACAAATATCACTTGTATCATTAAGGTATTAAAGCTGATGGACAATGCCTTGAGGTAGATAAGGGGATATTTGACATATTTGACTAGTTGACCTTGAAGGTTCTTTTAAAACCCATGTTTTTTCAGTTTTATGTGAAGATTGCAAATTGTTTTTCATTTATAAATCATGCAATTAAGCAGTAGTCGAATGCAAAACTTTTTCCATATTCTCTTCTAGTCTTTAGTAATGTGAATATATTTTGGATCATGTATATAGTACTTGTGTATTATATTTTGCTTCCATAACTGGTTACTATTTCATGTAGAGGTATCCATGCAGTGTACTTCCCACCTTCATGTCCTTTAAAATAGTCATCCACTGTATTATGTCATGGCTTGTTGAAACATTCAAATATGCAAATCTTAAAAACTATTATCCCTAGTTATAAAATGACATCAATATATAACAGGTGGCTTAAACTCACTAAATAGAGAAATAAACTTGACTTTAGTACTGAGCTTACCACTAATAATTCAGAGGAACCCATAGAATACAGAAATGATATTCTGTAGTCTTAAGTCCTTTTTCTTATTTGGGAAAAACATTAGAATTTCAGGGTTGGCTGTCTTGCAATGATATGCTTCAGTATTTTATCCATTGTTAGTTTCTCTTTTCTTAATTTAACATTTGACTTTGCTGTAAGGTAAATTCTGCATCTTTGGCTATATACCCCTTTATATAAAAACTAAACCCAAGAGGAATCTTTCTCTCTCAAACCTCAAGAGAGCATTTAAAACACATGGAAATTCTCCTCTTGGACACACCCCCTGCAGTTTCCAGTGGCTATCTTTCTGAAGGTGTAAAAAGTACTTCTAGTTCTTATAGTGACACTTCCTAAATAAAAGCGTCACTAACTGGCCTCATGTGATAATACGTACAAACTTAGTGGACGAATATAGGTCCTCTTTCAATATTGAAGTTGTCTTTGGTATATGCCCTTTTGTAAAACATGCCCTTTCCATGATGGGCACCAGTACATTGCTGAAAGTATGGAGAAGAGAAATAATTTTAACCAGAAGCAAGTTATTTGGAAAAGTTACATATTAAAGACCAAATTCTTACCCAAGAATTGTGGCACACTTATATCAAGATGGGGAGACATGCTTTGGGCCAGGCATGCGTTAAGCATGTGTAGATTTGTGTATAAAGTCTAGTGTGTAATGATGGGGGACTGAGCTTGGGAGGAATTGCTAAGTTGTAGGAGTAAAGGAAAAGGTAATGTGGCAGATAAAAAATGAAGCTACACTTTTGTATTTTGTTTGAGCAGATAAAAGAAGAGGGTCTGTAGTCAAATCTATTTTTTTTAATGATAACCATTGATATTACAAAATATAAAATGCCTATACTGGGGGCGCCTGGGTGGCTCAGTGGGTTAAAGCCTCTGCCTTCGGTTCAGGTCATGATCCCAGGGTTCTGGGATCGAGCCCCACATCGGGCTTTCTGCTCCCCGGGGAGCCTGCTTCCTCCTCTCTCTCTGCCTGCCTCTCTACCTAGTTGTGATTTCTCTCTGTCAAATAAATAAAATATTTTTTAAAAAATGCCTATACTGGGCAGAAATTGTGCTATATGCTTGATAGAGAATATTTCCGATATCCCCAGTGACCCAATGAGGTAGGTATTGTCACCGTGCTCATGGTACAAATGAGGAAACAAGCTACCTTTGTATTTGAGAAGATCACAAATGCATAGATTGAGAGGAAAGAAAATATCCCTTCTAAGTGTCCAAGGAATCCAGTACTAGTTTGTAGATACCTAGCAGTTCCTGGCTGTGGAGGAGCAGGTCAGTACTTACAACACTGATTTTTGTTTTTAAATACAGATATTGCGCAAATTTGGTAAGCTGCGAGTGAATCCAGGAATCAAGGTTTCTGAATCATGGGTCTGTACTAGGTGCCGAGTGAACTTTCTGAAGTCCTTCCCATTGCAAAACTATGTGGCTCTAAACAGTATGCAATTGGTACCAGACAAGATAAATAGAGAATGATGCTGATAATGATGATGTTTGCAAAGCACGCTCTCATATAATATTTCATTTGATTCTTTCCACAACCCTTGGAAATAGGTATTAGCATCAAACCCCAATGTGCATTTTATAGATGAGATCATTGGAGTTCCTAGATTGTCAAATACAAATTTAGATTTGATATTTTAAAAAGCAGTAGCAACAACAACAACCTAATTTAAGAGAAGAGTGGGTGTGACTGAGGACCTAAGTGGGGAAGAGAATTACCAAGATTTAAAAAAAAAAAAAAATCAAATTAGCAGCTTTGAGAGTTCCAGCAAGGCCTAGATAATTATAACCTTTTTAGGGAAGACCAAAGCTAACAGTTGTGCTTAATTTTTTCCCCCTAGGCTTAGGCTAAGAAGACAGAATGTGCATTAAGTTGATAAGCTGTAGAGAGTCCCTTTTGAGGGGAACTGAGTAGAGGAAAACTGAATGTCAGATAGTGAAGACCTCCAGAATGCAGTAAGAATGGCAAAGAAGGGCACCTGGGTGGCTCAGTGGGTTAAAGCCTCTGCCTTCGGCTCAGGTCATGATCCCAGGGTCCTGGGATCGAGCCCCTCATCGGGCTCTCTGCTCAGCGGGGAGCCTGCTTCCCTTCCTCTCTCTCTGCCTGCCTCTCTGCCTACTTGTGATCTCTGTCTGTCAAATAAATAAATAAATAAAATCTTAAAAAAAAAAAAAGAAGAATGGCAAAGAAAAGAGTAGTACAGTGAGGGAAACTGCTGATTGCCTGGGCCTACGAAATGGTGGGGGTGATGCATGCTGAGGTCCAAAATCTAAGACCTAGACAGACACCATGGTGAAGAACTATAGAGGACGGAACAGGCCCTAAAGATGGTCCATTTTGTCTAATTGATGGTATCAGAGATGTGAACCTTACTTCTGTTTATGTCATCTTGGTTGAACTAAGGGACAGAATCTACTGGCAAGCTTCTTGGACGCCTATAGCATAGCCATTCCCTGGATCTCTTCCTTAGTCTCTATTTCTCCACCTCCTTAATGATTTTTCTTTTTATTTGCCCCCTCCCTCAGTGGTGCTGTCTCTCAAAGTTCTGACCATGCTTCTCTTGTCCCTAACCCTCTCCCTGATTACCCTTGAAAATCAGATTTAAAGCCAAGGCTTGTGTTTTATTTTCCAAATCTCCAGTCTCAATATCCAAGCCTATATTTTTCACTGTCTGCATATTTTTGATCTTGAAATGTCGAAAACAGAGTTCATCTTTCCAGGCTAAAAGTGTCAGTCATCTTTTACTCATCTCCCTACTTTGCCACCCACCCTGTTCAATTCTGTTGCTTCTAACCTCTGAAATATCTTTCCATCCATCTTATCTCCATTTCTATCAGTAATTCTGTTTTTCAGGCTATTGCCGTTATTATTTTATGATTATTACAATAATCTAGCTAGCCTCTCTGAATCCAGACTTCGCGCTGTCTGATAATCCTGTCCACTGGCATTTACTTCATCACCTAAAAGCCATGTTTCTCAAACTGTTTCAAATAATGATAATTTTGAGGAATGTTAATAGGGAGGATGTTGTTTTTGAAAAGGGCGTTGTCAAATGTTATTAGGAAATGCCGAATTAAAGTAAAGCGTTTATGACAGCACTTTTCAGAGACTTTAGCTTGTTAATTTACGTAACAAATCTTCAATATAACATGTAGTCCCATGGGGGCAAGAGTTTGTTTGCCTCTTTCATTGATATATTTCCAGAATAGTCATATGATGCCCATCAAATAGCAAGTGCTCAATATATATAATTTGAATAAAAGAATAAAAGGTATATTATAAACGGCATTTTTCCATTTTTATGTAAAAGTCAAAACATTTTATCAAGTTACATCTCAGGGAAGCAGTGGTTTTGAAATAGTTTCTGTGAAACATTGCTCTAAAGTAGGGTTTCTCAACCATGAGTCCTGGAACACTAAAAAGACCAAAAAACAAAAAAAAATTAAATTAAATTAAAAAAAATAAAGTAAGGTTTCTCAACCTAGGCATTAAAGACTTTTGGGGCCAGATAATTGTTTACAACAGGGGCCTATCCTGCTCGTTGTAGGAAATTTAGCAGGCCGTTGGCCTCTACCTAGCAGATCCCAATGGCACCAGCACTCCCATTTGTGACGACAAAATGTCTCCAGATACTGCTAAATGTCCCTGAAGTGAGGGGAGCAAAATCATCCCTGGTTAAGAACCACTGGTCTAAAGTACACTCTGGGCTGCTTATTCTCCAGCTCAAAACTTTTCACAACCTCTTCATTGCCTATGAAATTAAGTCTAAGTTCCTTAGGCTGATATCTAAGTTCTCTCCTCATCCTCAATCTCTTTTTTTAAAGATTTATTTATTTGACAGATAGAGATCACAAGTAGGCAGAGAGGCAGGCAGAGAGAGAGAGAGAGGAGGAAGCAGTCTCCCCGCTAAGCAGAGAGCCCGATGCGGGGCTCGATCCCAGGACCCTGGGATCATGACCTGAGCCGAAGGCAGAGGCTTTAACCCGCTGAGCCACCCAGGCGCCACCCTCATCCTCAATCTTAGAGGCACTTGTGTATGCACACACACACATACACACAAAATCTGTGGGAACCAGAGAGGTAGCACATCGTGAGAATGGGGGTACCTCACTTAATGTAATTCTGATATGATCTCAGCTTCTCACAGAGATCATTCCCTTCTCTTTCCCATACCTCCAGCTGGCCAAATGCTTATTTGAACACTTCTTAAAAAAAAATGTACTGGGGCGCCTGGGTGGCTCAGTGGGTTAAAGCCTCTGCCTTCAGCTCAGGTCATGGTCCCAGGGTCCTGGGATCGAGCCCCGCATCGGGCTCTCTGCTTGGCAGGGAGCCTGCTTCCTCCTCTCTCTCTGCCTGCCTCTCTGCCTAGTTGTGATTTCTCTCTGTCAAAGAAATAAAAAATTAAAAAAAAAAAAGAGTCTCTTTCTTGGTTTGACTCTCTAAAAAAAAAAAAAAAAAAATGTACTACCCAAGTTGCCTTCTGCTTTTACCTGAGTACAAACATTTTGAAGAACACTGCATGATGTATCTGGGGTCCTATATCCCATTAGAGGACCCCTCCAACTTTCATATGTGGCCCCGACCTGTAAGTCCTTAATCAATCTGCAGAAGTTTAAGTGTCTGCTGTATGCACAGCGTTGTGTACTCAGTTGGGATTTTAGCTGTTACTGAAACATATTCTCTACCTTCAAGGAATTTAAATACTAGTGATGAATTAATTGAGAAAGTGTCATACTGGAGGCAAACACTGAGAGGTAGAGAACTTAAAAGGGAAGAAAAGAAGAAAAATTAACTGTGTCTTGGCAAGTAGTATAGAAGATGTAACAAGTATACTGAGTCACGAAAGAGAGGTAAGGTGTTGATCTGACACTGAGTGGCCAGTCAACTCAGGCCTTGTGAGGAGCGTATCTACAGGTACGAAGGCAGGATCATGTTTTAAAGACTTGCTGTTGTCCAATGCTGGCTTTATGTGGTTTTTGCAGTATTACTCTCCTAATGTGAAAAAGAGACTTAAGTTAACAAAGCACTGCTACCCAGGCTTGTCTTCTCTCTTAATCCATATGTTGACCTTGCATTTCTGCTTGTTCTTGTTGGCTAGAACCTCTAGATGTCCTGCTGAAACACGGACAGAGAGGACACTATCGGAGTAGTGGGGTGGATGTGGGTGTAGAGGTGGCAACAATCAGGGCAGAATCAAGGTGTTCTTCTCAAAGGCATGTCCTGGCCATGACACACTTTACCCTCTTGTCATCCTAATGAGATTTTCAGCCCAGGAAGAGCAAGCCAACTCAAGAGACTTAAAGAAAATGTTCAATGTGCTACGGTTGTATTTAAGGCTAAAAACAACAACAAAAGAGCATTTTCTCTAGCCCAACATTGAGGGGAAAGTCCATTAGCAGATATTTCCACTCTGGAAGCATTTTTCACATGCTCCTTAAATATCCTGCCAATGGTAGCTGCAAATGCATATTTTATCTGAATGAATTGTTGACTGAAGTAGTGGAAGCTATATAGACAAAGCAAATAAAATCTAGAATTTTTCAAGTCATTATTGTGTTTTCCATATTTTCTTTAAATTTTCTCCAAAATGCTTAGAATGAAAATAGACTTGTGCTTGCCAAGATCTTGCTCAGCTTAATTATGCCCAGACAAGAATTTGATGAATCTGTCTCGACACATCTTGGCTTTAAAGATATGAAGCTGTGGGTTCAGAGGAAAGAGGAATTTTGGTTTCTTCTCATTTTAGTTTTTTGTGAAAGATTTTCTCCATTGAGTATCTGCTGCAGAGAGCTATTTATTGGCTTCACGGAGGTTTCATCTGGTGAGAAGATTCCGAGTTATTAATAATGCCTTCTGGGAGTTTTGGGTAGATGAGGAAAGAAGGCCAAGTTTGATTAGTGATGTCTGTCATGGGCACAGGCTTAGAAGTGGTGATAGGCAGGCTAGATAACTGCCATGTCACTATGTTTTCTTCATCCAGTGCCTAGACTCTAAGCTAGTCTTGGTCCTTTGTCCATTTTCTAACCCAAAGGTTGAAATTATCAACATATTTGTCTTGATTTACCATTTGAAACTATAGAAAGAATTACAAGTGATATCCTATAGTTTTAAACGGTGATGTTTTATAATTCCATCACTGTATCTTCTAAATGTGCAGATTTCTTGCTAGTACTTGTCCATAGGTCAATATTTAACATAGGGATGTGTGTGTGTGTGTGTGTGTGTGTGTGTGTAATTTTCTATGCTGTGTTTTCATGTGAATTAGCATCCCAGACATTTCCATTCTGCCAAATAGTTTCCCAAGCTGTTATTTATTTATTTACTTACTAAAGATTTGTTTGTTAGAGAGAGCACAGTGCAAGTGGCAGAGTGAGAGGGAATCTCAAGCAAACTCCATGCTGTGCACGGAGCACAATGGCAAGCTCAATCCCACAACCTTGAGATCGTGACCCGAGCTGAAACCAAGGGTCGGCTGCTTAACCGACTGTGTCACTCAGGTGCCCCTATTTGCTTATTTATTTTTTAAGATTTTATTTATTTATTAAAGAGCACACGAGAGCTTGGGGTCAGGGAGAGGAAGGGGCAAAAGGGAGGGGGAAAGGAATGGAGAGAGAGAATCTCAAGCAGACCTTCACTGAGTGTGGAGCCTGTCACAGGGCTTGATCTTATAATCCTGAGATCGCGACCCCAGCCAAAACCCAAAGTCAGATGCCAACCCACTGAGCCACCCAGGCGCCAACCTCCCCACTGCCACCCAGCTATTATTTAAATAACCGACTTTCCGCTTTCTGGTTGTTTTGTTACTACGTAGGCCCAGCTAGAGAAGTTTTAGGGTGGTTTTACTTAGAATACTAACCAAAGCATATGAACTTTCCCTTCGGTTTTTGTTTCACTTGGTTTCTGGAATTCAGTGACACTTCATTAAAATATTTGAAGAAAAAAATTTACCATATTAATTTTCAAGTGTACGTGGTTTATATTTACACGTTATATATTTGTATTTTGTATTTATATAAATTTATATCCAATAGGTCAGAGCCCTATCCAATATAACAAGTACACATGTATTTATATAGCAATATATACAAACAGATAGATGTTTATAATTCTAAGTATCATGATCATCATTTAGGCTAATATCATTTTCAAAGTTAAGAACCTTTCTGTATAAAACAAATATAACACCTGCATTTACAGGTATTCTATTTTGTCTTCAACGCTAACCCATTTTTCAAGCCAGATTGACCTAAACACATCCTAAGCATACAGAACCCCTAGACTTAAAATACATATATTGGAGGGACACCTGACTAACTGGTCCATAGAGCGTGCAACTCTTGATCTTGGGGTTGTGAGTTCGAGCCCCACCTTGGGTATAAAGATTATTTAAAATCTTTAAAATAATACATATTTGGCCAATATCTTTTTTTTTTTAATATTTTATTTATTTGACAGAGAGAAATCACAGCTAGGCAGAGAGGCAGGCAGAGAGAGAGGAGGAAGCTGGCTCCCTGCGGAGCAGAGAGCCCGATGTGGGGCTCGATCCCAGGACCCTGGGATCATGACCTGAGCCGAAGGCAGAGGCTTTAACCCACTGAGCCACCCAGGTGCCCCCCAATATCTTAATCTAAATGAAACTGGGCAGGCCCAGCCTTCCGTAATCCGTCATGAAGCTTCTACTCCCACCTGATTTCCACTATTCACTCCTGATAAACAGGCCTATTCACTGTACTGCAGACACTCAATGTCTGTTCATCTTTACTGCCTCTGCTTATGTTAGCTTCGCTGTGGCGAAATCGTCCCTGTTCTGCCATGCCTGTGAAGATCCTACTCGTGCTTGAAGTAGCAAGTCCTTCAAGAGATTTTCCCTGACTAACCTAACCTTTAGAAACTGTTCTCTTGTTTGCCTCACTGGAAATTTAACTTCAGTTACTTTTCAGTATTGATTATTTCTTTATAGGATCACAATCTTCTCAAGGGTAAAATAAAAACCAACCAACCCACTAGCCAAACTACACTACCTTGCTCTGATCCGTGTTGCTAGTTTCTTCCTATCGGTGAACTCCAGACTCCCAGGTAAGATCAACAACTATGCTTCCTGACACAAAATGGCAATGCATTTCCTTCAGCTGTTATGAGTGTGCCTCAAGCTTGGCGAACCGTCATTCTCCTACTTCAGACGGATTGTCATGATTCTGGGCAGAGGTACCACAGTTGCCTCTGTGTTGGCTGCTCTGTTCTCGGCCCTCTGGGGAATGATAGTCTTTCACTACCGGAAGCTGAATAGACCAAATCTAGGTTTTCTTACTTGCTTTGTAATGAAAGATCTGTCAATAAAATGCCGGCGCACTCAGGCAGCTTCACAGCTGTTATGGCGGCGATGGGCTAACATCACGCACAGCAACTATAATCATCAACAGGGTACCATCATTGATTCTGCCAAACGCAGATAAAATGTACTGAAATGAACAGAACTGAAGAGTGCTGCCAACCGCTGAGGGCTAGACAATTCGTTTTAGACCTGATATTCCCTCAGTGGAATTTCCCCTAACCTCCAAATTTCTTATCTGTATAATCTTCTATGTTGATGTCTCTTTTGTCCATGTGCACTGACGCCCTGGGAGCCACAGCTTTGCTTTTGCTCTAAAACGAGTGCTCTGGAACACGGGTGTGGAGTTTGTAGGAGTGCAGCCGAGGCTGACTGACTTGGGACAGAAAGCTGTAGGGGAATGTTTGCCTCCTCTTTTCGGAACAGCATGGATTTGACTTTTGGAGATCACATCTATGAATCACTTGCACAGCGTCGATCTCTCTCGCTTGCTCGCTCTCTCTCACTGTTTCATAAGTTTCAGCAGAAGAACTGATTTGTTCCCAGCTCTTTCTACTTCCCTGAACCAACATTCTTGGTGGGACCTGGTGGGGCATGAGAAAGGAGGGCCCCAAACAGGGACTTAGGAAAATGGAGGGAACCTCTCATTTTAGTGAGTGTTCCTTTTTTCTTGTATTTGAAATTTAATAATGTTTCATTGAGAAATCCTTGTTATGCCAATTCCTTGTTGAGTATTTTTCTTTATAATGCGTTGTGCGAAAAGCAATAGAAGGTACACTGAAAAATAGAAGACCAGTTGTAGCTCTAGGCCATGGTTGATTTTATTTTCAGGCCATACTTTATGGACTAGTGAAACGAAGGGGTTGGAATACATCTTCTGGGGTCTCTCCTCTACTGTCATCATAACGGAATATTTAAATATGGACAAGCTTTTGTTGTGAATTATAATAGAATCTTCATGAAGAGGAGGAATCCGGGTATATTCTGTACACTATTCCTCGGTGTATATACAAATATTACATTAGCATTTTTACTTGGTAACTTTGCCTGGTGGTGTCTTGTATGAGTTAACAAAGCTAGGAGGTATCGGTCTTTGTAGTTAATATATAAGAATGGTTTTAGTTATATGAGTTGCATTCTGAGAGAAGTGAAAAAAAAATATGATTTCCTTAGAGAGCCAGATGGCCAAGAGACTTAGAGCATCTGGTGTCCTTGTTAGAAACCAGAGGCCTTAAATTAGATACATCCACATATAAGGTCCTCAACTTATATGCTACCTAATTACATAATTATTGTATCATTTCATATTATGGCATCTGATTAATTGGAAAGTGAATAGAAAAATCATCAAAACTAAAAACATTAAAAGCATTTCACATAGTGACCCCAAATGTTGAAGCTGAATGAGAGAAATGAATGTATGAGAAATCTAATTTTTATACAGTTCCTGCAGCTGATTTATACTTATTTACAACTGTAGCGTGTAAGGAACGTTTTTTTTTTTTCTTCTTTTTTTTTTTTTTTTTTTTTTTTTTTTTTTAAAGATTTATTTATTTGACAGATAGAGATTACAAGTAGGCAGAGAGGCAGGCAGAGAGAGAGGAGGAAGCAGGCTCCCAGCTAAGCAGAGAGCCCGATGCGGGGCTCGATCCCAGCACCCCGGGATCATGACCTGAGCTGAAGGCAGAGGCCTTAACCCGCTGAGCCACCCAGGCGCCCCAAGGAACGTTTTTTTAATTGGGAAAATAAAACGTGAAGAGATGAACAAGGCAGAGTTTAGAAAATGATGCGCTATGAATTTCAGCGGTTTCTTTAGTATACTATTTACCTCATATGGCTAAAATAAACTTTGGCTAATGTCTGCCTTTCACTAGTTGTTAGCAGATTCAGGTGACCCTGTGCTTTGTGCCTCAGAGGTAAGTCATATGGGCATAGAATCAAAATTGCTTTACTGCTTCTGGATGGTAAAGGAAAAAAGTAATAGTGATATTTTTTTTAAAGATTTTATTTATTTGACAGACAGAAATCACGAGTAGGCAGAGAGGCAGGCACAGAGAGAGGGAGAGGCAGGCTCCCTGCTGAGCAAAGAGCCCGATGCGGGGCTCGATCCCAAGACCCTGGGATCATGACCCAAGCCGAAGGCAGAGGCTTTAACCCACTGAGCCACCCAGGCGCCCCAATAGTGATATTTTTTAATCAAGAATATTCACACATAAAATTAACATAGGGCACCTGGGTGGCTCTGTTGTTAAGTGTCTGTCTTTGGCTCGGGTCATGATCCCAGAGTTCTTTGATGGAGTCCCACATAGGGCTCCCTGCTCAGCGAGAAGCCTGCTTCTCCCTCTCCCACTCCCCCTGCTTGTGTTCTCTCTTGCTGTCTCTCTGTCAAACAAACAAACAAACAAACAAAATCTTTTAAAAAAAATACCTATTTAAGGCTCATTTCCTGTAGTAACCCACTTTCTCAAATAATATTTGCATGCTTACATATTCTTTGCAATAATAGACTCATCATGCCTTGAACTGGGAGTACAAACCCAGTTTCTGGAAGTTTCCAAATTCGGTACTCCTTACTATTTTCTTCACATTGTCAAATGATAAACCAGAGCATGATGGAAGCATGATAATAACCCCTGGGATGTATTTGTGAAACAGTCCCAGTTTTTCTGATGAAAGAAATGGGGTAGAAAGGGTTTAACTGCTGGCCTGAGGTCAGGCAGCCAGTAGGTGGTAGAACCAGGACATTACCTCCTATTTGGCTTCAATGACAGAGTGTTTTTTTGTTTTTTTTTGTTTTTTTAAAGATTTTATTTATTTATTAGTCAGAGAGAGAGAGAGAGCACAGGCAGACAGAGTGGCAGGCAGAGGCAGAGGGCGAAGCAGGCTCCATGCTGAGCAAGGAGCCCGATGTGGGACTCGATCCCAGGACGCTAGGATCATGACCTGAGCCGAAGGCAGCCGCTTAACCAACTGAGCCACCCAGGCGTCCCCAGAGTGTTTTTTTGGTTTAGTTTTGTTTTGTTTTTTGGTTTTTGTTTTTGGTTTTTTTTTTTTTTTTTTTGGTTACTGTATGTGGCCTGTGTCTCCATGGAACTCATTTATTGACACATTTTAGTATTTCAACCAAACATCCGATTTGCCTGATTTGTTACTTAATAAATTGATCTCCTTGGAGTTTGTATTGACCTAGCCTGGTTTCATAAATTCATAGCAAAAGCCACATTTAGCTCTAGACTTACCTAAATTGGTTGGCTATCCTAGCCAGATTCATCAACTACCATTTCAGTCTTCTAAGTTTTAACTCTGTGACCTGATCTAAGTGATTTGCTGTTCTTTATCAGTTTGGAGTGATTTAATGATAGCTACCCCCAAAGTGCAGATGTGGTAAAATGTGTTACAGTGTCATTGCTTTATTGTATATCAGTTCCTAAAAGACTATTGGGCTTCATAAACTATTTGGAGACATTTTTAATTCTCAAGATATAAACCGAAGATAAGAGGTTCTTAAAATGGGAAATTGCCAAATGTTTCTTGAAGCTATTGCAGAATTCACATTCATGTTAGTTCTTGAGTCATATTTCTGAATCAAGGCCTCTAAATATTTAATATATGTACCTAAAATAGTAGACAGTATTTCCTTCAAGATTCTGTATGCAAGATATGTAAGATTCATTGGCTCATTCATTCAGGCAGGCAATAAATGTATGCTCAGGACCTGACTATATATGGTCAAGAAATTCCTTCTTTCCGACCTAGTATCTGCAATTAAAGAATGTTGTGAAACAGGAGATTGACCGGTCCATACTGTATAATTCATCTGTAAGCAATGGCTTTATTGCTCTAATTCCCCAAGAAATATGTCATCATAAATCATGAAGGAATCTCTGAGGTGAGCTAATGAGGCACAATTTCTCATATGCAAACCCAGCAGGCAATTTTTTATTTTGTTGTATCCAACAACATAGCACTTGCTTGAGTTTTAGCAAACAACCGTGTGTGTGTCTGTGTGTGTCTGTGTCTGTCTAGCCAAAAATAAGGAAAAGTGCAGTGCTGTCTGGCTGGCTGGTTATTTTGGACACTTTTGGTTGTATGATCTTCTGTTCTTGACAAAATAAAGAAATAAATGTATATTTTACTTATTTTTGAACTTCTGTCTCGTTCAGCTGGCTATGCTTTTTGGAAAGTTCTCTGGGCTAGAAATGAAGGTTGTTTCCCTTCCCTCCCTTTTTTCTCTTGCCTGTTTTAAGCAGCCTACTACCAGTCCCACACATTTTATAGTGTTCAATATTGACCCCTCCCCCACAAGTAGTCACATGTCTTTTGCTTGGGAAGATGAGTATGGCGCAGTGGCAGGTGTTCGGAATTAGAAGTCAAACTAACTTCTAGTTTAGTATCTCAGCTAACACACACTAGCTGTTTGAATTTCTCTAGCTCTCATCTTCCTCAACTATAAGAGTCTTACGGATAAACTAAATAAAATTGGGCACATTATTTAACTTCTCTTTGCATCTGCATCTTCATCTATAAAATAAAATTCCTCACACCACGGGTTGTTAGAGGAGTGAGTAGAATACATTTCCCGATTGTGGAAAGTCCAAAATACCCTCCTGCTCTTTCTACAAACTCATGGGACCTTTCTTGGTCAGCTGTGGCTTTGATATCTTGTTTCTACTGAGTGAATGCAAGCCAGGGATTGCTTCATTGTCCTGTGTGCTTTGTCCGCATTCCATGACAAATCATTCTAGATGTGGGGTTCAGCCCTTTCCATGATTTCTTCAAAATGAAAGGCATGTGCGCGCATGCGCGCCCACATACACACACAGAGTGTGGGTGTTGGGCTTCATTGGAGGTTGCAGTTACTGTGTGCTGGG
Organism: Meles meles; assembly: GCF_922984935.1. Classification (NCBI taxonomy): domain Eukaryota; kingdom Metazoa; phylum Chordata; class Mammalia; order Carnivora; family Mustelidae; genus Meles; species Meles meles. The sequence goes on along the minus strand of NC_060087.1, from coordinate 122,554,628 downwards.
CATTGACCTAAGTATTCCACATGAATCCATGCATTTAACCCTCATGACAAACCAATGAACTAGGTTCTGTTATCAGCCCCATTTTACAGACGAGGAAACTGAGGCACAGACAGCTAACTCATGTTATATCACACAGTCAGTATGTACAATTGGGTTTGATCCCAGGCCATTGAATTCTTGAGTTCATGCTCTTAATACTATTACATTTCTTCTCTATGCCATAATAAAAATTCTCACTGATCAACAAAATATATATAGATTTATAAGCTTGATGTACCCAAGATCTGTTATTCTCATTAAAAAGGACCTTAAACATTTTCCATCCAAGTATAAATGTTTGTGTTAATGAAGGTGTGTGGGTTTGTTTGTTTTGCAACTAAAGAATATTTTTGGTAGAAGAGACCATGGAAATCATGTATTGCCATCCTTTTCAATTTAGCTAATGTGAACTAATTGCCTTCTTTATGATCAGAACTAACACTTGTGTTATCTCATTGAATCTGTGCAACAACTCCATCCTTAGCTACAATATTGTTGTGAGTTTGGAGGCTGATGTTATCCTAGAGTGTGTTAAGAGTACGGTCGCATGCAAACAAGACCATTTCATCTCTCTCCTGTGGGACATGAGATTATCACTAAGCAGAAAGGCCAATGGTCATGAATTAGGACAGGAGAAAATAAGTAGGAAACAGGAGATTGTAGTCCCATTTGGAATTAGATGCTGCTTTTTTCAGATGTGAAAATGTATCCGTTCTTAAAATGATCATCTGTACAGAGAAGTAGCGTAGTATGGAGGCGAAGAGCATGGCCCCTGGACACGGACTGTCTGGGTGTGACTCCCACCTCTGCTCTACACTCTGGCTGAGTGACCTTAGACAAGTTATGAAATCTCTCTGTGCCTCAGTTTCCTCAACTGCAAAATGAGAAAAATAGGGCCCACCTCATAAGGCTACTTTAGTGATTAAGGAGCTTAATCTAGGCAGAATGCTTAGAACAGGGCCTCAGAGTGTTTTCTGAATGAAGAAAATATCATACCTGCTCTCTAAAATCTCCCTAGATGGTTATAAACTTTAGTGTTTCCAGAATGCATTTATTAATGCATTATTATTTATTAATGCATAAATGATGTCGTGGGTTCATATTCTTTTTCTTTAATTAAAAAAACCTGATTTGATGAGTAGATTCAGAGACTAATACATGGAGGCCTTGTTTTCTCTCCAAAGGAAAAGCAGATAGTTGATGATGAACAGTTAAGAACAATGGGAACAAATGTAGAATTTTAAAAATACAAGTATGAATGTATTTTAAAAATACTAATTCAACAAAATTATCTTTTTTTATGAAGGAGGGATGGTGGAGGGGCTAATTTAAGTAAACATTCAAAAGGGGGAAAATTGGGGAGGGAGTCTATTTCCCCAGCTGGGAAATGTCTGCAGATATAGTGAGTTCATAGTCAGCAGATCTCGATTTTTATTCAAGCAGCTTGCTCAGAAATACAGCGGCTGCAGTTTTCTCTCCTCTCTAATGCGAGCTGCAGCCCAGCTAGGAATACTGGTCAGTGGATGCCCATCCTTTCATGTGCCTGAGTGGGCGACGGGTAGCACGCAGGTCAGCAGATTCTCATCCCGCTCTCCACTGTGGGAATTGGCCCAGTTAACAAAGGCAAACTGGGTTAGGTCTGGGTTGACGACATACTGCTACTATTTGAGTATGCTTCATGAACAGCGAGCCGAAACTCTCTTGCAAAAATCACCGCGCAGTACCCTGGTTTCCTATTTGTCTTCGAAAGCAATCGTGTTTATGAACGTTTTTGTGTGCGAGCCCAGAGGTTCAAGACTTAACATGCAGCGACGAGCACTTGACAGTTTATGATCCTTTTATGGACATGGTTACTTTTAACCACCTTCGCACTTTCTCAGCCTGCCTGACCACCAGGAATGGCTCTGTTCTTCCCTCCCAATTTTTCATCTCCAAATCCTGAGGCCCTTCCCTGAAGTAAATGTTAGCATATTTCTCAAAGCCCTGTTGATAGCCCCAGTGGCAAGTGATCATTCCTTTGCCAGAGCTCTGGAAGTCATGGCATCTGGACCTGTTTGAGCATGTGGTGGCTTTCTACCATGCCTGCTTCCAGTTTATATTATGTACGTATTTTATCTCCCATACCGGATGATAAACTTGATACAGAAATACTGTGGGCTTCAGGGATGCCCACCATATAGCATATACCTAATGGATGTTGACAAATGAATGTATAAATAACATTTAATACTAAAAACCTAAGAATAGGGAAGGTATTATTTTCATTTTAAATAAAGGGCAATAGTAACTACAGCTAACTCTGATCAAAATGTACCAAACATTGATTGATGTGTTTTATGCATGTCATCTCATTAAATCCTTATAATAGTACCTATTTTATACAATTGTTATCATCAAGCCTGTTTTACAGACAGGGCGGTTGAAGTGTGTAATAGTTTTGCAGCTTGTGAAAGTAGTAATTTATAGAGCCAGCATTTGAACTTTAAGAAATCTGATCCAGCTCCTTCTCTTTTATTTTTTTTAAAGATTTTATTTATTTATTTGATAGATACCACAAGTGGGCAGAGAGAGAAGGGGAGAAGCAGGCTCCCCGCTGAGCAAAGAGCCCGATGCGGGGCTCGATCCCAGGACCCTGACATCAGCACCTGAGCCGAAGGCAGAGGCTTAACCCACTGAGCCACCCAGGCACCCCCAGCTCCTTCTCTTTTAAAATTATTTTTTTCTTCTCCAAGTTTTTATTTAAATTAGTGTGTGTTAGTATACAATTGTATTAGTTTCAGATGTACAATATAGTGATTTAACGGTTCCGTGCCTCACCCGGTGCTCATCAGGACAAGTGCCCTCCTTACTCCTGATCCCTCTTTCCCCCACCCCCCCCCCACCTCCATTCTGGTAACCAGAAGTGTGTTCTCTAGAGTTAAGAGGCTGTTTCTTGGTTTGCCCCCCTCTCTCTCATATTTCCCTTTTTTTGGTTTGTTTCTTGGTTCTGTTTCTTAAATTCCACCTACGAGTGAAATCATATGGTATTTGTTTTTCTCTGCCTGACTTATTTTGCTTAGCAGAGCCCTCTCTACTTCCTTCCACATCATTGCATCTTCTCTTTTAATCATCACACTTTATTTCATAGCAAGTCAGTATAGGTAATTAGATTTGAACACAGGACTTCTAATTCCATGTCCAGTGCATTTCCTGTAAGTGCCTAGTGCCTTGCACAGAGCAGATAGTTTAATTGTTTGACTCTACTAAAAGCCTCCCCCTCATTCCTAACACCTCTGGCAGGATCTCCTGGTTTTGTAGGCCAGCGCTTTGTCGTCTTCCCTGGTCCACTGTTATCCATTCAGCCATGTCATGAGCTCGAGAATAAAAGTATAGACTGTCTCCAAAATACAAAATAAAATGCCTGGTCTGTGTGCCACTGAAACCGAGAGCTTCATAGACCACACTGTATACTGATTTTCATTTGGAAAAGTCCTGTAGATCCAGAACAGATAGGAACATTTAACGTCACCAACCTGATTGAGTGGTACTTAACTCTGGCTGCATATAAGAATGGCCTCCAAGGTGTGCAAAAAATACAAATTCCTGGGCTTCGCTAATATTTAGTCAGAACTTATGTCCCAGTTCACATCACCAGCCAACTGATCATCAACCAGATGATATTGCTGTGTCCCCAATTTAAATAAAGTACCTACATTATGACATGAATTACTATTTAACAGATAATGTGCATTACTCTTAATAAACTATACTACACAGACATGGACTAGAAATTCTTTTTAATAATCCAATAACGATATTGTGGATGTTTTATTTGTTGAAATTACATAAATTAGAAAGAAATTTTTTAAAGTATATATCAGGATCAGAGAGTAGAAATCAAAAAGGCATTGAGAAAGGTATGAAAGAAAATTATTTGGAGCAATGAATAAAAAGTTGGGGAAAACAGATAAAATGCCAGGGAAATAAATAGGAAATTAATTCAGAACTACAGCTTGCAGTAGAATACAGAATAGATAAATCCCCGATGGAGCAGTGTAATAAGATACCTTCTACATACACATAAAACATACCTATTGAATTTTAAGAAAAAAAATAGGCAAGATAAACCCCAGTAATTTATTTTTCAAAAAATGCAGTTTCTGCCTATTCAGGAACATGGCTATGTAATTTCATTATTTAATGTTGGGACACTCTTGTGGAAAATTATCCACCTCAGATAGAAGGTTTAACTTTAAAAGGGTAGGAAGTTTCCAAAACCATATTTACATGAATTCTTCCAAATGATGCAGGGCAAGACATCAATAGATCCTGGTTAATTTATTCTACTTTGAAGGATTTAATATTTTTTCCTCTATTTCACACTCTGTGGATTGAAAAAAATCAATTGAAGATAATTGGGTGCATATTTTTAGAAAATGAACAAAATAAACTGCACATCAATAGTGGGCTTCAGCATTCAGAATTGAAGTTGGCGATAGAACAGAGACAACTTGTGAGGGAAAACTCAGCATAATTTAAGAATATAATAGTGAGGAAGGGGAGACGAACCATGAGAGACTATGGACTCTGAAAAACAACCAGAGGGTTATGAAGGTGGTGGGTAATAGGGAGGGCACGTACTGCACGGAGCACTGGGTGTGATGCCAAAACAATGAACACTGTTACGCTGAAAATAAACAAATAAAAAAAAAAAAGAATAGTGATGATTTAACCTTTTTTAACTGACAGCTTTATTGATATAATTCACATACCACAGACTCACCCATTTAAATTATGTAATTGTTTTTTAGTATATTCATAGGGTGCCACCACTGCACAATCCATTTTAGAACATTTTTTATCACTCCGAAAAAGAAATCCATACTCACTATTTCCCACAATTCCTATCTCCCTGACGTAAGCAGCTGTATCAGTCTGCTTGGGACGCCATGACAAAATGCTGTCAACTCGGTGGCTTCAATGATAGAAACTTTTTCTCACATTTCTGGAGGCTGGAAGTCAAGGCTCTGGCTGTTTGAGTTTCTGGCAAGCATTCTCTTCGTGTCTTGCTTAAGCCTTCTCCTCACTATGTCTTCACAAGCCTTTTCCTTGATGTGTGAGCATGGAGGAAAAAGAGGAGAACTCCGGTATCACTACTTCTCCTAAGGATAACGAATTCTGACAGATAAGTGCCCTCCCTTATGACTTCGTCTAACCTTGATTATTTCCTTAGAGACCCCATCTCCAAATATAGCCACACTAGTGGGTAGGTGTTTCTTATTCAGTCCACGACATTATGCCCTGGCCCCTCAGAATGCATGTCTTTATTAATTAATTAACTAATGTACAGTTAACATACAATGTTACATTAGTTTCAGGTGTAGAGTGTAGAGTTTTGACAAGTTTTTCATGATGTTATGTTAACAGGTATAGTTCCCATCGGTTCTGTCATATCACTCTTATGATATCATTGACTGTCTTTATGCTCTGCTTTTTTTTTTTTTTTAAAGATTTATTTATTTGACAGATAGAGATTACAAGTAGGCAGAGAGGCAGGCAGAGAGAGAGAGAGGAGGAAGCAGGTTCTGCGCTAAGCAGAGAGCCCGATGCGGGGCTCGATCCCAGGACCCTGGGATCATGACCTGAGCTGAAGGCAGAGGCTTTAACCCGCTGAGCCACCCAGGCGCCCCAATGCTCTGCTTTTTATTCCCATGATTTACTCATTCTATAACCAGAGGGCTATATCTCCTTCTCCCCTTCACCCATTTTGCCCAATCCCACATTCCCCTTCTCTCTGGCAACTGTCAGTTTGTTCTATGTATTTATAGTTCTGATTCTGCTTTTCATTTGTTAATTCTGGTTTTTTTTTTTTTAGATTCCACTTATGAGTGGTATCGTATAGTAGCTGTTTTTCTTAGTCTGACTTATTTCAGTAGCATGATACCCTCTAGGTCCATCCATGTTGATGCTCATAAATGAGACTCATCCTTTTATGGCTGCGTGAAATTCCGTTGTCTATATACCTACATTTTCCTTATCCATTCTTCTATTGATGGACACTTACTTTTAGGTTTGCTATTGTAAATAATGCTGCAGTAAACATGAGGGGGTTGCATTTATCTTTTGGAGTTAGAATTTTTTATTTCCCAGGGTGAATACCCAATAGTGGAACCATTGGATCATACAGTATTTCTATTTTTAATTTTTTGAGGACGCTCCATACTTTTTTCCACAGTGGCTGTACTAATTTACACTCCCAACAATAGTATATGAGGGTTCCTTTTTCTCCACATCCTCATCAACACTTGGTGTTTCTTGTGTTTTTGATTTTAGCCATTCTGACAAGTGTGAGATAACATCTCATTGTGGTTTTGTTTTGCATTTCCTTAATAATCAGTGATGTTGAGTGTCTCTTCATGTGTCTTTTGGCCATCTGGATGTCTTTGGAGAGAAACTCTATTCAGGTCCTCTGCCCGTTTTTTTTAAATTGGATTGCTCTTGGGTGTTGTATAAGTTCTTTATATATTTTGGATATTAACCCATTGTTGGCTATGTCATTCGTATATATCTTCTCCCATTCAGTAGGGTTTTTTTTTTAAGATTTTATTTATTTATTTGACAGAGATCACAAGTAGGCAGAGAGGCAGGCAGAGAGAGAGGAAGGGAAGCAGGCTCCCTGCTGAGCAGAGAGCCTGATGCAGGGCTCAAACCAAGGACCCCGGGATCATGACCTGAGCCAAAGGCAGAGGCTTAACCCACTGAGCCACCCAGGCGCCCCTCAGTAGGTTTTTTTGTTTCTTTTCTTGATGATTTCCTTTGCTGTGCAGAAGCTTTTTATTATGATGTAGTCCTAATAGTTTATTTTTGCTTTTGCTTCCCTTGCCTCAGGAGACTGATCTAGAAAATGTTGCTCCCGGGGCGCCTGGGTGGCTCAGTGGGTTGAGCCTCTGCCTTCGGCTCAGGTCATGGTCTCAGGGTCCTGGGATCGAGCCCTGTATCGGGCTCTCTGCTTGGCAGGGAGCCTGCTTCCTCCCCTCTCTGGCTGCTGCTCTGCCTACTTGTAATCTCTCTCTCTCTCTCTGTAAAAAAGAAAAAAAAATTAAAAAAAAAAAGAAAATGTTGCTCTGGCTGATATCAGAGAAATTACTCGGTTCTCTTGTAGGATTTTTATGCTTTCAGGGCTTTTAATGTTTAGGGTTTTAATCTAGGTCGAGTTTATTTTTGTATATGGTGTCAGGAAATAGTCCAGGCTCATTCCTTTACAGGTAGCTCTCCAGTTTTTCCAGCACCATTTATTGAAAAGATGGTCTCTTCCCTCCTCTTGCCTTTTTTGTCCTAGGTTAATGGATCATATAATCATGGGTTTATTTCTGGGTTCTCTATCCTGTTCTGTTGACCTTTGTGTCTGTTTTTGTGCCAGTAACATACTGTTTGGATTACTATAGCTTGATTATATACCTTGAAGTCTGGAATTGTGATGCTTCCGACTTTGTTATTTCTTAGGATTGCTTTGGCTATTTGGGATCTTCTATAGTTCTATACAAATTTTAGTATTATTCGTTCTAGTTTGTGAAAACTGCTGTTGGTATTTTGATTGGCATCACATTGAAGTTATAGATTGCAGCACATTGCATCTATAGATTGCTATAATATGGACATTTGACAATATTAATTTTTCTGATCCATGAGCATGGAGTATCTTTCCACTTGTTTTGTCTTCAATTTCTTTCATCATTGTTTTATACTTTCAGAGTACAGGATGTTCACCTCTTTGGTTAAGTTTATTCCTAGGTATTTTATTCTTTTTGGTGCAATTGTAAACACTTTTTTTCAAATTTCTCTTTCTGCTACTTTGATACTAGTGTATAGAAACACTACTGATTTCTGCATATTAATTTTGTATCCAGCCACTTTACCGAATTCACTTATTCTAGTAGTTTTTTGGTAGAGTTTTTAGGATTTTCTGTATATAGTATCATGTCATCTGCAAATAGTGACAGTTTAACTTTTTTTTTTTTAACCAATATAGATGCCTCTCATTTCTTGTTCAAATTTGTTTGCTGTGGCTAGGACTTCAAGTATTATGTTGAGTAAAAGTGGAGTCAGTGAACAATCTTGTCTCCTTCCTGACCTTAGAGAGAAATTTCTCAGTTTTTCATCATTGACGATAACTTTAGCTGTGGGTTTTCATATATGGCCTTTATTATGTTGAGGTATGCGCTCTCCAACTCCATTTTGTTGAGGGTATGTTTTATAAATGGGTGTTGAATATTGTTAAATTCTTTTTCTGCATCTATTGTGATGATCCTATGATTTTTATCCTTTGTATGATGTTGATTGGTTTCTGAATATTGAACCATCCTTACATCCCAGGAATAAATACTGTGACGAATAACTTTTTAATATATTGTTGTATGTGGTCTGCTAATATTTTGTTGAAGATCTTTGTATCTTTGTCAGGGTATTGGCCTGGAGTTGTGGGTGGAGGGGGGTTGTTTGTTTTTGTTTTTGTTTTTGGTGGTGTGTTTGTCTGGTTCTGGTATTAGTGTAATGTGGATCTTGTAGAATGTATTTGGAATCTTTCCTCTTATTTTTGGGAGTAGTTTGTGGAGAATAGATAGTAACTCTTCTTTAAATGTCTAGTAGAATTCATTTTTGAAGGGGTCTGGTTAGGGACTTTTATTTTTTGGTAGTTTCTTGGTTACCAATTCAAATTTTATTACTTGTAATCAATCTGTTCAGATTTTCTATTTTTTCTTAGTTCAGCTTTAGAAGATTGTTTCTAGAAATTTATACATTTCCTCTAGGTTGTCTAGTTTGTTGGCATATAACTTTTCATAGTATTCTCATAATCCTTCATATTTCTGTGGTATAGGTTGTTACTTTTCCTCTCTTGTTTCTGGTTTTATTTACTTAGGTCCTTTCTCTTTTTTTCTGATGAGTCTGGCTCAGGGTTTGTCAGTTTTATCTTTTCAGAGAACCAGCTCTTGGTGTCATTGATTTTTTTTTTTTCTATTGTTCTTTTAGTCGCTATATCATTTATTTCTGCTCTGATCTTTATTATTTCCTTAGAAACTTACCTTGGGCTTTGTTTTTTCTTCTTTTCCTAGTTCCTTTAGGCACAAGGTGAAATTGAGTTCTTTCTTGTTTCTTGAGGTAGGCCTGTGTTGTTATATATTTCCCTTTTAGAACTGCTTTCATGTGTCACAGAGATTTTGGACCATTGTATTTTCATGTATTTTATTTCTTCTTCGATTGTTTCAGTGACCCATTGGTTTTTTAGTATCATGTTGTATAGCCTCCATGTGTTTGTGGTTTTTTTTCCAGTTTCACTCTTATTCATTTCTAGTTTTATATGGGTGTGGTAGGAAAATTTGCATGGTATGATTTCAGTGTTTTCAAATTTATCAAGACTTGGGGTGCCTGGGTGACTCAGTTGGTTGAGCAGCTGACTCTTCGTTTCACCTCAGGTCATGATCTTGGAGACTTGGGATCCAGCCCCACACTGGGCTCTGTGTTCAGTGCAGAGTCTGTTTATCGCTCTCCCTCCCCCGCTCACTTGCTCACTCTCTCTCCCTCTAAAATAAATGAATAAAATCTTTAAAAAAATAAATCTTAAAAAATTTAACTAGGCCTGTTTTATGGCCTAATATGTGATGTATCTTAGAGAATGTTTCATGTGCACTTGAAAAGAAGAACATGTATTGTTGTTTTTGGATAGAATGTTCTGTATATATCTGTTATGTCCATCTGGTCCAATGTGTCATTCAAAGACACTGTTGCCTTATTGATTTTCTGTCTGGATGATAAATCCATTGATGTAAGTGGAGTGTTAAATTCTCCTACTGTTAGGGCGCCAGGGTGACTCAGTGGGTTAAGCCTCTGCTGTTGGTTCAGGTCATGATCTCAGGGTCCTGGGATCGAACCCAGCATCAGGCTCTCTGCTCAGTGGCAAGCTTGTTTCCCCCTCTCCCTCTGCCTGTCTCTCTGCCTACTTGTGATATCTCTCTCTGTGTCAAATAAATAAATAAAATATTTTTTTAAAAATCTACTATTATTCTATTACCATCTGTTTTCTTTCTATTTCATTTAATATTTGCTTTATATATTTAGACACTCCAGTGTTGGGTACACAGATATTTATAATTTTATTTCCACTTGTTGGATTGCTCCCTTTATCACTATGTAATGCTTTCTCTGTCTCTGTTACAGTCTTTGTTTTACAGTGTATTTTGTCTGATATAAGTATTGCTACCCTCGCTTTTCTTTTTCCACTTCCATTTGCATGGTGGTTGTTTTTCTATCCCTTCACTTTCAGTCTGTCTGTGTCTTTAGGTCTGAGGTGAGTCACTTGAAGGCAGCATTGGTTTTGTGGGGGGATTTTTTCCCCTCCTTTAATCCATTTGGCTATTCTGTATTTTGATTGGAGTATTTAGGCCATTTACCCTTAAAGTCATTATTGATAGGTATATATTTATTGTCATTTAAAAAATTTATTTCTTGTTTTTTTGTTCTTTGTTCCTTTCTTCTATTGCTATTTGTGATCAGTGAGTATCTATAAGATTTTATTTATTTATTTGACAGACAGAGATCACAAGTAGGCAGAAAGGCAAGCAGAGAGAGAGGGAGGAAGCAGGCTCCCTGCCGAGCAGAGAGCCCAATGTGGGGCTCAATCCCAGGACCCTGAGACCATGACCTGAGCCGAAGGTAGAGGCTTTAACCCACTGAGCCACCCAGGCACCCCAGTGAGTATCTATATATCTTTAGTGTTTTGTTTGGCTTTCTTTCTCTTTATTTTTTATCTACCATAGATGCTGGGTTTGTTGCTACCATGAGGTTCATTTCGCCTTAGTAAATATCAGTCCATATTAATCGGATGGTCATTTAAGTTAAAATACATTCTTAAAACAAAAACAGAAAAAAAACAAACCTATTCTTTTCCCCTTCTCTTCCCTTTTTATTTCCTTCTCCACATTTTATGTATATGTTGTTATGTTTTACATCTTTTTATTCATATTTTTCTTATGTCTGATTATGACCATTTCTTTTCCACTTGAAGTAGTCCCCTTAGAGGTCCACTGAAACCTGCTTCTTTTTTTTTCTTTGCAATATGGACAGACTACAAATTTTCCAAATCTTAAATTCTGGTTTCTTTTTGCTTAACAGTTTCTTCAATTTGTCTCTCTTCTGGTGTTTTACTCTAAGTGGTAAGGAAAAACCAAGCCATACCTTTAACATTTTGATTAGAAATCTCCTCAGTTAAATACCCAATTTCATCTCTTACACGTTATACCTTCCACAAAACCCTAGAACACAATTCAGCAAAGTTCTTTGCTGCTTTGTAATAAGAATCATCTTTCCTCCAGTTTCTAGTAAGCTATTCCTCATTTCCGTCTGAGACCTCATCAGAATGGTCTTTTGCATCCATACTTCTACCAGTATGATAGTATGAAGATACATATATACTCTAAGAAGATAGATGCTTTCTCTCCACCTCTTTTCTTTCTGAATTTTCACCAGAATTACCTGTAATATCTGTATTTCTACCAACAATCCCTTCATGGCAATATTGGCTTTTATTAGCTTGTGCTTCAAGATTCCTACAGCCTCTATGCATTACTCATTCTAAAGCCTCTTCCACATTTTTAAGTGTTTCTTGCAGCAGCAGCCCGTTATCAGTACCAAAATCTGTACCCATCCGCTTGAGGTTCCATAACTAAGTACCATAGACTGAGTAGCTGAAACAGTAGAAATTTACTTTCTCACAGTTCTGCAGACTAGAAGTCCAAGGTTCCAGACAATTTGGTTTCTAATGAGGACTCTCTTCCTGTCTTTATTTTTTTTTAAGATTTTATTTATTTGACAGAGATCACAAGTAGGCAGAGAGGGAGGCACAGAGAGCGAGGGGGAAGCAGGCTTCCTGCTGAGCAGAGAGCCCAACACGGGACTCGATCCCAGGACCCCAAAATCACTACCCGAGCCAAAGGCAGAAGCCTAACCCACTGAGCCACCCAAGCGCCCCTCTTCCTGTCTTTAAGATGTCACCTTTTCACTGTGTCCTCCCTTGTCCTTTCCTTGGTGCAAGAGTGCAGAGAAAGAGGGTGAGTGTTCTGGTCTCTTGTATTAAGATACATATTTTGATAGATCAAGGCACACTTATGGCTCCATTTGACCTCCTACAGAGAGGCCCCTTCTCTAAATATAGTCACACTGGGTGTGTGGGCTATAACATGAAGTTTGGAGGAACACAAACACTGAATCCATAACAACCATTAATTTATATTTTGTCTGTATGGATTTGTCCGTTCTGTACATTTTATATAAATGGAATTATGCAATATATGGTTTTTTGTGACTGGCTTCTTTCACTTAGCATGTTTTCAAGATTCATCCAGATTTGTAGTACATATTAGTACTTTATTGTTTTTATTGCTGAATATTACATTGTGTGGATATACTACATTTTATTCATTCATCACTTGATGGACTTTCAGGTTATTACAACTTTTTGGCTATTATGAGTAATGTATGTATGAATATTCATGTATGTTTTTGTGTGTGTGGATGTTTGCATTTCTTTTGGGTCCACCTAACAATGAAATTGTTACATTGTATGGTAACTCTGTAATTAATACTTGAGAAACCACAGACTACTTTTCACAATGTTAACAACATATTACATTCCTACCATCAGTATAGGGAGGCTCCAAATTCTCCATATCCTCACCAACAGTTGTTACTATCTGGCTTTTTAATTGCAGTCATCCTGGTATGTGTGAAATGGTATCTCATTATGGTTTTAAATGGCATTGATAATGACATTGAGAATCTTTTAATGTGATTCTGGCTATTTGACATATTTTTTAGAGAAATGTCAATTCAGATCCTTTGCCTATTTTTTCATTGGGCTATTTGTTTTTTTGTTATTGAGTGGTATGATTTCTTTATATTTTCTAGATACAAATCTCTTATATTTTGGAAAATACTTCTCTCATTTTGTGTGCAGTGTTTTTTTTTGTTTGTTTGTTTGTTTTTAAAGATTTTATTTATTTATTTGACAGACAGAGATCACAAGTAGGCAGAGAGGCAGGCAGAGAGAGAGAGGAGGAAGCAGGCTCCCTGCCCAGCAGAGAGCCCGATGCGGGGCTCGATCCCAGGACCCCGGGATCATGACCCGAGCCGAAGGCAGAGGCTTTAACCCACTGAGCCACCCAGGCGCCCCGGTGTGTGCAGTGTTTTTATTTTGTATGATGTGCTTTGAAACACAAAAGTTATTGATATAAAATTTATGTTTTTGGGGCGCCTGGGTGGCTCAGTGGTTTAAGCCGCTGCCTTCAGCTCAGGTCATGATCTCAGGGTCCTGGGATGGAGTCCCGCATTGGGCTCTCTCCTCGGCAGGGAGCCTGCTTCCCTCTCACTCTCTCTGCCTGCCTCTCTGCCTATTTGTATCTCTCTCTGTCAAATAAGTAAATAAAATCTTTAAAAAAAAATTTATGTTTTTATTCCCCTTATTATGCTTTACCGCAAAAGTAAAACTAATTGCTTAATTTGAAGTTCCAAACATTTGTACCTTTGTTTTCTTTGAAGAATTTTACACTTTTGGCATTTAAATGTAGGTATTTCACCTGCTTGGAGTTAATTTTTGTATATAGTATGAGGAATCCAAATACATTCTTTGAATGGATATCCAGTTGTCACAATATCATTTGTTGAAGAGACCATTTCCCCATTTAATGGTCTTGGCACCTTTATTGAAAATCAACTTAATGGAAACATATAGGTTTATTTCGGGACATTCTGTTCTATTGCATTAATCTATATGTCTCTCCTTAGGCCAGTACCACAGTTTTGATTGGTATAATTTTATAGTAAGTTTTAAAATAAGGAAGAGTCATCCCTCAAACTTTGTTCACCTTCTTCCCAGTATTATTTTGGCTATTTTAGTTCCTTTGTTTATCTATATAGATTTAGGTATCAGCTTGTCAATTTCTGCCAAAAAGGCAACTGGGATTTTGATAAGGATTGCATTGAAATTGTAGATTGAGGAGTATTGCCATCTTAACAATATTAAGTCTTCCAACATTTGAATATGGGATGTTTTTCCATTAACTTAGATCATCTTCAGTTTTCTTCAATGATATTTTGGAGTTTTCAGTGTCTAAGTTTTGATACACTTAAAATTTTTTCCCTGAATATTCTTTTCTTTCTGATGCTTTAGACATGGAATTGTTTTCTTAATTTCATCTACATACAACTTTTATATGTTGATCATGTGTCTTGTAGCCTTCTTGACTCATTTATTACCTCTAGGAACTTATGTGTGTTCATCTGTTTGTTTATGTGTGTATGGATGTGTGTGTGTGTGTGTGTGTGTGTGTGTGTGTTTGTATTCCTTAGGATTTTCTATATACAGTACCATGTCATCTGTAAATAAAGATAGTTTTATTTTTTCTTTCAAATCCGGGTACTCTTTTATTTTTTTCTTGACTCGTTTGCCCTACCTAAAACCTCTAGTAGAATAATGAATAGAAGGGGCAAGAGTGGGCATTCTATCTTCTTCCTAAACTGAGAGGGAAAGGTATGATGTTTGCTGTGGCTTTTTTGTATATGCTTTTTTTTAAATCAGTTTGAGGAAATTTTCTTCTATTTCTTTTCCTAGTTTTGTGAATTTTGTCAAGCTGTTTTTCTGTGTCCATTGAGATGATCAATTATTTTTTGTTCTTTATTCTGTTAAAGTGGTGCATTACATTCATTCCCTTTTCTTTTTTCCATCTGAATAGAATGATTTTAGTGTGGGAACACTTGACAATTGAAGATAGACAGCATATTTTGCTGCGTATAAAATTTAAAGATTAAGAAACAATCGATTTCAACGTGTTTGTATTTTTGAAAATAAAATACAATCCCTGCAGTTAGTACATAGTTGCATCTATTTTTTTTTTTTTTGGTTTGGTTTGTTCCTGCCTGATAATATCTGCCTTTTGATTGGGTGGTTTAATATATTCACATTAATATTGTTATTGATATGCTTGGCTACAAATCTACCATTCTACTTTTATGTTTTGTATAGATCTCAAGTATTTTTCCCTGTATTCCTCTTTCCTACTTTCATTTGGACTAAATGAATATTTTCTAGTGTAATATTTTAATTCTTTTAAATAATTGTTTTACTTTTAGTCATTTTCTTAGTGGTCACTAACTCCAGTCACATATATAAACATTCCTTTATAGCTCTATTCATGCTTCCTCATTTTTGTACTATTATTCTTACACATATTACATTCATATATGTTACAAACCCAACAATACATTGTTATAATAATTATATAATTATTTATATATATATATATGTGTGTATATATATATTTATTTATTTTACTTAGTAAAAAGCTGAAAAATAGAAAGGAGAACAAGTATATATTTATAAAATTTGTTACATAATCTTATTTATGATTGTTGATTCTCTTCACTTGTTTTTGTGAATTCAGGTTACTGTCTGGTGTAGCTTCCTTAATGTAACACAACTTTGTTCCCAAAACCCCTTTTGTGGGACACCTGGGTGGCTCAGTCAGTTAAGTGTCCAACTCTTGATTTCAGGTTAGGTGATGATCTCAGGGTAGTGAGATCAAGCCTCACATTGGGCTCAGGGCTCAGACCTGAGTCTGTTGGAGAGTCTCTCTCTCTCTCCTTTCTTTTAATGGCAACTTTGAAATTTATAGTACAGTATTATTGTCTAAAATCACTATGCTGTGCATTAGAGCTCCAAGACTAATTTATCTACTAGTTGCAAGTGTGTACCCTCTAACAGCATATCGCCGAACACCCCATCCCCTAGGCTCTGGTAGCCACCATTCTACTCTCTATTTTTATGAGTCCAGCCTTTTTCGATTGTACATATAAGTAACACCATGCAGTATTTGTCTCTGTCTGTGTGACTTCACTCACTTAACATAATGCCCTCAAGATTCATCCATAGTCTTCAGATGTCAGGATTTCCTTCTTTCTTGTGGCTGAATAGTATTCCATTGCATGTCGGGCGCCTGGGTGGCTCAGTGGGTTAAGCCGCTGCCTTCGGCTCAAGTCATGATCTCAGGGTCCTGGGATTGAGTCCCGCATTGGGCTCTCTGCTCAGCGGGGAGCCTGCTTCCCTCTCTCTCTCTGCCTGCCTCTCTGTCTACTTGTGATCTCTCGCTGTCAAATAAATAAATAAAATCTTCAAAAAGAAAATTCCATTGCATGTATACACAACTTCTTTATCCATTCATCTGTTGGCAACACTTAACGCTGTTTCTCTATCTTGGTTGTTATGAATAATGCTGCAGAGTGGGTGAAGGTGTGGGTTTAGCCCTGAAGGTATTGAGGTTTCCCGTAGAATCGGTAGGGAGAATTCCGGATGAGGCACTCCCAGAGGCTCATGGATGGACTTCCTGCTGAAGTCCTGAGTACAATCAGAAGGAACTGTGTTCCTTTAATACTCTTTCTTTTTTTTCTGCCTTTTCCCTCATCTTTTCCCAGCTCCCAGTCATGGAGGTTTCTCCTTAGTACTCTGGGTGTTGCTGGAGGTAACAGTTTTCCCCAGTCTTGTCCTACAGAGCTGGGATAGTCCTGGAACTCACTCACTGCTTTCCTTTTCCCCAGTGCGGGAGGTCTCCTCTGCTAGGAAGTTCATACCCCTGCTATGTAGAGTTGCTGGAGGGATGGTGTTGGCAAAGTTCCTAGTACTCTCTCTTTTGCACCCAAACTTGCACTTTTTTGCTCTAGGAGCATGCTGGAATTTTCCTTTAGAAAGACTGGAAGGCAGGAAAGCTTCTGCAAATCCTTTCTCATTTGTGAATATTTCCCAAGTCTGTGTACTCTAGGTTTTTTTCCCAGCTGAAGTGACAGCTTGGGGCAGGTTTGCTGGCTGTGCTGGTTGCCCAACCCATTTCCATGTCTATTTGCCTATTTATACGTGGATACATGAGTCGGTAAGACTCCACCTGGGTCCCTTGTTGTAATTTGCTGAATCCCACAGCTCCCACAAAGGCACTTAAGTTCATGGTTGAAAGTCTAATTCCTTGTTTAAGAGGGACAGACTAAAAGGAGGAACATAGAACACCACCATGATGCTGATGTTACCATTCACCCTCCTTCCTTGACTTTTTTTTAAATTTATTTATCTTGGAGAATGTGCATGCAAATATGGAGAGGGCCAGAGGGAGATGGAGAGAATCTCAAACAGACTCCCCCCTGACTGGGGAGCCCAATCCGGGGCTTGATCTCACAGCCCCGAGATCATGACCTGAACTGAAATCAAGAGATGGATGCTTAACCAACTGAGCCACACAGGGGCACCATTCCTTCCTTGACTTCTTTAAATATGTTTTCCATTCATTCTTTAAACATAATTGTAATGACTACTTTTAATTCTTCATTCAATTTGACATCTAGACCCTCTGAAATACATTTTCCATTGCCTGTTTTTTTTCTCTGTATATGAATCATGCTCATTTCTTTGCATGTCTTTTAATTTGTTTTCAAAAACTGGATCTTTAGGTCATACCTTGTAGTGATTCTAGATACTGATTCTCCTTGTATTCAGAGGCTTCTTTTTGTTTTTGGTTGCTGGTCCAACTATTTAGGCAAAATCTAGCATTCAAATGACACTCATATGATCTAGTGTATTTTCTTCATTTGGAGGAAACCATGGTGACATTTTATAATATTATGGAAAAACATTTATACAAAGTGCAGACATCAGTGCCTTATAATACTATGTATTACTTGGAAGTTTAGATACCAAATGAAATAGTAGAAAATAATAGAAAATGAGATGAATGAAATAATTTTGAATAATGTTATAAATGTTAGGTATCTAATTATTTTCTTTATAATACATTATTATAATCCCTATTGAACAGATAATATTTTTTGTTAAATTTGTGGATTTCCCAATAGCAAATATTTTCATGTGTATATTTTTGTAATTTTTTTTTTGTTCAGGGAATAACAGCTGGAGAAAGATAATATACATGTTTTAGGACTACCTACAAAGACTAAATCTAGGTAAACACTATTTGAGGGACTAAGGATATAATAACTTCTCAATTATGTATAGAAAACAATGGATTTTAATAAATTATGCTTGGAAAAATATCTAGATTATAAAGTATTCTGTATTCCCTGTTACGCACTTTTTACTTGGGGTGAATAATACATCTAATTCCTTTGGACACCACCAATTTTTAAAATAGTGAGATGTGGGAACGCACTGAAACACTTTTATCCCACTTAAATTTGAAGCCTTTGCCAAATATTCAATGAGAAAATAAAGGTGATGCCATCATGCCACTAAAACTTCAATTAGAGCCTATGTGCAGTGCTTTTTTAGATACTTTTAAAAAAAAAGATTTATCTACTTATTTTAGAGAGAGCACAGGGAGGGGCAGGGGGAGAGGGAGAGAGAAATTCCAGCAGACCCCTTGCTGAGCTTAGAGCCGACACGGGGCTTGATCTCAAGACCCTGAGATCATGACCTGAGCTGAAACCAAAAGTTGGATGCTTAGCCGCCTGTACCACGCAGGGACTGCTACTTGTTTTTAGACACTTTGGATTCTATTAATACTGATACACATTTCAGATTGCAAGCCAAAAGTACACTTTTGAAAATATCTAGTTTTAAGTGTATTTATTCAGTACTAATTTGTTATGGTGTTCTATAAAGTTAATCTTATAAGGACAATTATGCAGGAATCAAAAATCTACATACGTAATTTTCATGGTTTTAAAAGTTACTTTCAAGATTTTAAAAGTTGTTTGAAGAAAACATAGCTTATGATGTTGATGGAAATACATTACTGATGCTAAGAATTGATAGAGTCATTTGATATCAATACCAACTTTTCCATTATAGAAAATTCCAGAAAATGAAGGAATAAAGTCAACTTGATTGTAAATTTTACAATTGGCCTGCCTATAGTCTAAATTAAATATAAAAATCAATTTATTTTTCCATATTAGATACAATAATCTTTAAATGACACATATAATTTGAAGAAGATGACAACCTCTGCAACTATGTAAAAATTTATTAAAATTGCTGCGCACAATAAGAATAGAGCACTGATTGGACATTGATGTAAGAGTAAATGAAAACTTCAAGTTGTTTTCTAAAATCCAGCGTTGCTCCTACTAACATATCATATTTTTGCAGCGATAATTTACCAGGTGCATTTCCAAACATTTAAACTCCTCTGGATATATTTAACTTTGCTAATATTAGTAGACAGAAGAGAAGGTAGTCCCTTAAAGTTTAAATTTACTAAAAACGACTTAAGGTCTATTAGGTCATAAGGAACATAGTATCAGTAGACCATTTCTATTAAAAATGAGACTTGGGAACAAGAAATAGTGGGGGTTTGGGTTTTTTTAAAATTTTGTTTTATTTAAATTCAAGTTATTTAACATATAGTATATTATTAATTTCAGGGTAGAATTTAGTGATTTATCAGTTGTCTATAACACCCAGTGCTCATTCCATCAAGAGTCCTCTTTAATGCCCATCACTCAGTTACCCCATCCCACCCCCCTCCAGCAACCCTCAGTTTGTTTCCTAGAGTTAATAGTCCCTTATGGTTTGACTCCCTTTCTGTTTTTATCCTATTTTATTTTTTAAATTTTCTATTCTATTCTATTCTATTATGTTATATTATGTTACATTATTGAATTTTTCCTTTCCTTCCCCTGTGTTCATCAGTTTTGTTTCTTAAATTCCACACATGAGTGAAATCATATGGTATTTGTCTTTCTCTGATGGACTTATTTCGCTTAGCATAATACTGTCTAGCTCTATCTACATCATTGGAAATGGCAAGATTTCATTTTTTATGGCCAAGTAATATTCCATAGTTTGTGTGTGGGGTGTGTGTGTATATATATATATATATAAGGTCTTTATCCATTCGATGGATATCTGAGCTCTTTCCATAGTTTGGCTATTGTGGACATTGCTGCTATAAACATTGGGATGCCTGTGCAAGAAATAGTTTCTATTATCGTTATTTAACATGAATATTTTGTTTGAAGAATCAGTAACTTTTTCTAATAGGCTACTGGCATCTCTCCTTTTCTCCCACAGTGACTTTGCAGACCCGAAAGGATGGTTTGTTAGGGGCTTTCAGCAGATAGGAAAATGAAATTCCCATTTAGAGACAGTGTGGCCCAGGAGGAAGAGCCTAGGCTCTGAGATGATACAGGACAACATTTTAAGGCCAGGGCCTTAGTGTATTTGCTAATTGTTGGTGTCTAGGTGAGTCATTTCACCTCCATGAAATTTTTCTTCTTTCTCATAAAAGGTGGAAAATAAAACTGTTTATCTCCTAGAGTAATGCATACTGCAGCATTAAATAGGAAATTGTATGTAATACATTTACCACTGGCACAAATAAGTGCTTAAATAAATGTTAAGCAGCCATTTATGAGACACTTAAAGGTGGCTACTGGGCATCATGCAGGCTATACTCAGAAGGCAACTTATTGAGAAATGGAGGGAAATTTGGAGACCTAGGCAGAGTTCAGGCATAGCGTTATTTAAAAAAAAAAAAAAAAGAGAGACATTGAGGGGGGTGAGGTCTTTGCCACCCTAAATGTGGTCTATGGATCAATAGCACCAGCATCCCCTGGGGGCTTCTTAATAATGCAGACTGTTAGATCCCACCCCAGACTTAATAAGTCAGAATCTGTATTGTAACCAGATCCCCAGGATATTCATATACACATGAAAGTTTGAGACACAGTGGAATAAAGAAGCTGAACTGTATTCCGACACTGAGTAGGTACCAAAGTTGGAGAAAGTCTGCGCGCTTCCATATTCAGGGCTTAACTGTGTCCAACTGCACTCAAAGTGCAGCGGTACTGCCATTGGTTACTCTGTGCTGCTCCTCTGTGGCTGAGCATGCCATTGGAAAGGTAAACTACAGAGTCAGCAATTCTGCTTAATGCCATGGACAATCTCTACTCAGACGAGATCGGGCACGTTCAGGGTGGTATGGCCGTAGACGGACAATCTCTACTCAGATCACAAAACCAAGTAACAGTGTAGATGGACAGGCATTTGCTGGTAGTCACGGTTAAACAGACTTACAAGCTAAATAGCTCAAAATCTACAAATTAATAATCCTAGGATCTTCCATGCTACAGGTCACTACAGCCATGTCTGCTCCACCCTGAGAAATCAACACTCCATTGCAAGGGCTTGACAATCAGCCCTGTTATACTTTAGAACAGTTAGTCTGATACCTCAACACTATAAAAGACATCATTTTTTAAGATTATAGAAATGGGGTTTGATAAAAAGAAAGACCGAGCAACCCAAATTGGGCAACAAATCAAAACAATGATCTAATCGTAGGGAATCCAGTACTGCAAATACAGATAACGAGCTAGCTGCTTAGAATGAGGATAAACTGTCTCAAACCAGGAACAGTCTTAGAACTTTAGAATTATATGTTGTGGAATGTTGGTGGATCTACTGTTCCATACTGTACACAAGATTCTAAAGAAGAAGAAAACCGTATTTTCAAGTTAATACCTTTACCTGCCGTGCTTTTAATTCAGAGTCTCTGCATTGCTCTCTTCCCTGGGTGAGGTGATTGGAGGGAAGAATATTTTTTACAACATGAGGTTGTCGTTAGTGCTGTTCACCCATTTTCTGTCTTTGGTATACGGGGTAAGATTGTACGTCCTGGCCCTCATGTGGTTGGGTGGAAATGTGCCTCCCTTGCTGAGGAATTTAATTACTGGGGCCAGACCCTCTGATCTCTTTTCCCTCTGGCAAGGTATTTGGTAACTTTTGAGGTGCTGGATGCTCTATCACACTGGTTCCATGAATGAGTACAATGAAGAGAACCCCTTGCCAACCTGTAACGGTCAGACAGCAAGAGCAAGATATATGTATATTTTTAAATTTTATATTAAGCCAAGAAGATTTTGAATTGTTTGTTACTGTATCATATCCTAGCCTTTGGTAATGGGGAAATCAAGGAAAATATTCCTGATAATAACACCTCAATAACGGGAGAGGTATGATTAGACAACCAGAAGAAATGGGTAAATTCCTAGAAACATATAACCTCCAAAACTGATTCAGGATGACATAGAAAATTTGAACAAACCAATTACCAGCAATGAAATTGAGTCAGTAATCAAAAAACTCCCAATGAACATTTAAAAAACAGTCAATACCTATTTTTCTTAAACTTAAAAACTTAAAAAATAAAAGAGGAAGGAAAACTGCCAAGTTTATTCTGAATCCAGCATTACCCTGATACCAAAACCAGATAGAGACGCTACAAAAAAAACAGAGAACTGCAGGCCATTATCCCTGATGAACACAGAAGCAAAAAATTCTCAACAAAATATTGGCAAACTGAATCCAATAATACATTTTAAAAAATCATTCACCACAGTCTGGAATTTATTCCTGGGATGCAAGGGTAGGATAGTTCAGTATTCATAAAATAATCAACATGATACATCAACAAGAGAAAGGATTAAAACCATATGATCATTTCAACAGATGCCAAAAAAGCATTTGACAAAGTACAGCATCCATTCATGATAAAAACCCTCACCAAAGTAGGTTTAGAGGGAACATACCTCAACATATAGTAAAGGCCATATACAAAAAACCCACAGCTAACATACGCACTGGGAAAAATCCGAGAATTTTCCCCCTAAGATCAGGAACGAGACAAAGATGTCCACTCTCACCACCTTTATTTATCATATTACTGAATGTCTTAGCTGCAGCAATCAGAAAAGAAAAAGAAATAAAAAGCATTCAAATTGGTAAGAAAGAAGTGAAACTTTCACTATTTGCAGATGACATGGTATTCAATATAAAAAAATCCTAAAGAGTCCACCAAAAATGTACAAGAACTGACAAATGAATTCAGTAAGGTTGCAGTATACAAAATCAATATACAGAAATCCATTCTGTTTCTATACACTAACAATGAAATAGCAGGAAAAAAAAATAAGAAAACTGTCTTATTTAGAATTGTACCCAAAATAATCAAATACCTAGGAATGAACATAACCAGACCTGTACTCTGAAAACTATGAACCACTGATGAAAGAAATTGAGGAAGACACAAAGAAATGGAAAGACATTCCATGCTCATGGATTGGAAGAACAATATTGTTAAAATGTCCATACTACCTGAAGCAGTCTACACATTTAATGCAATCCCTATCAAGATAACAAGGGCACTTTTCACAGAAATAGAACAAATAATCCTAAAATTTGTATGAAACCACAAAATACCCCAAATAGCCAAAGCAATCTTGAAAAAGAAGAACAAAACTGGAGGTATCACAATCCCAGATTTGAATTTATACTACAAAGCTTTAGTAATCAAAACAGTATGATACTGGCACAAAAATAGACACCTAGATCAACAGAATGGAATAGAGAACCCAGAAATAAACCCACGATTATATGGTCAATAAATCTTCAACAAAGGAGGCAAGAATATTCAGTGAATAAAGTCTCTTCAACAAAGTATGTTGGGAAAACTGGACAGCTACATGCCAGAGAATGAAACTGAATCACTTTCTTATACAATACATAAAAATAAACTCAAAATGGTTTAAAGACCTAAATTTGAGACCTGAAACCATAAAAATCCTAGAAGAGAGCACAGGCAGTAATTTCTCTAACATCAGCCATAGCAACATTTTTCTAGCTATGTCTGCTGAGGCAAGGGGGAAAAAAAAACAAAGATAAAGTATTGGGACTACATCTAAATAAAAATCTTCTGCATAGCAAAGAAAACAATCAACAAAACTAAGTGACAACCTACAAAGTGGGAGAAGATATTTGCAAATGGCATATTCAATAAAAGGTTAGTATCTAAAATATATAAAGAATTTATGTAACTCAACACCAAACACCAAATAATCCAATTAAAAAATAGGCAGAGGACCTGAATAGGTATTTCTTCAAAGAAGACATCCAGGTGGCCAACAGACACGTGAAAAGAAACTCAGCATCACTCATCATCAGGGAAATGCAAATCCTAACCACAATGAGATATCACTTCCCACCTATCAGAATGGCTAAAATCTAAAACAGAAGAAACAACAAGCGTTGGTGAGGATGTGGAGAAAAAGGGCATTCATGTACAGTAGGTTGTAATGCAAACTGGTACAGCCACTGTGGAAAACAGGATGGAAGTTCCTCAAAAAATTAAAAGTAGAACTACCATGTGATCCAGTAATTCTACTCCTGGGTTTACCCAAAGAATATGAAGACCCGAAGTTGAAAAGATATATGCACCCTTATGTTTATTGTAGCATTATTTAAAATAGCCAAGGCATGGAAGCAGCCCATGTGTCCACTGATAGATGGATAAAGAAAATGTGGGGTGTGTGTGTGTGTATGTGTAGTGAAATATTACTCAGCTATAAAAATGAATGAAATCTTGCCATTTGCAACATGGATGGATCTAGAGGGTATAATGCTAAGTGAAGTAAGTCAGAGAAAGACACATACCATATGATTTCACTCTGATGTGAATTTAAGAAACAAACTAACAAAGAAAAAGACAAAAAACACAGGCGTCTAGGTGGCTCAGTTACGTGTAGTTCTACCTTTGGCTCAGGTCAGATCCCGGGATTCTGGGATTGGGCACTGCCATCAGGCTCCCTGCTCATTGGGGAGTCTGCTTCTCCCTTTGCCCCTCTCCCCCCTTGTGTTCTCCTTCTCAGATAAATAAGTAAAATCTCTTTTAAAAAGGGGAGGAAAAAGAAGGGAGGAAGGACAAATTGATGGTAGCCAGAGGCTAGATGGGTGGGGGGATGGGTGAAACAGGTGAAGGGGGTTAAGATGACACTGTGATGCGCACTGAGTCATGTACGGAATTGTTGTATACAATTGTATATTGTACACCTGAAACTATTATAATACTGTTAATTATACTGGAATAAAAATTTTAAAAATTTAAAAAGCAACAAAATAATGGGAGAGGGATGGATGATTTTCCTTCTAGAAAGTTGGCCCATAGGACCAGTACTACTAATTAGCAAAGAGGGTTTCCTACCAAGCTCTAGGTAACCTGAGTCTGAAAGACCATGAATTTTCTTGCCTTCCTACAGATGAAGAACAATTCCAATTCTAATAGAATAAGAGAAAAAGGGGTTAAGTTAAAAGGTCAATTTTGGTTTCTATTTCTTTGATTTCTGCTCTGATCTTTATGATTTCTCTTCTCCTGCTGGGTTTAGGTTTCTTTCTTGTTCTTTCTCCAGCTCCTTTACGTGTAGGGTTAGGTTGTGTACTTGAGACCTTTCTTGTTTCTTGAGAAAGGCTTGTACCGCTATATATTTTCCTCTCAGGACTGCCTTTGCTGTGTCCCATAGATTTTGAACTGTTGTGTTTTCATTATCATTTGTTTCCATGAATTTTTTCAGTTCTTCTTTAATTTCCTGGTTGACCCATTCATTCTTTAGAAGGATGCTGTTTAGTCTCCATGTATTTGGGTTCTTTCCAGCTTTCCTCTTGTGATTGAGTTCTAGTTTCAGAGCATTGTGGTCTGAAAATATGCAGGGAATGATCCCAATCTTTTGATACCAGTTGAGACATGATTTGTGACCCAGGATGTGATCTATTGTGGAGAAGGTTCCATGTGCACTAGAGAAGAATGTGTATTCTGTTGCTTTGGGATGAAATGTTCTGAATATATCTGTGATGTCCATCTGGTCCAGTGTGTCATTTAAGGCCTTTATTTCCTTGTTGATCTTTTGCTTGGATGATCTGTCCATTTCAGTGAGGGGAGTGTTAAAGTCCCGTACTATTATTGTATTATTATTGATGTGTTTCTTTGATTTTGTTATTAATTGGTTGATATAGTTGGCTGCTCCCACGTTAGGGGCATAGATATTTAAAATTGTTAGATCTTCTTGTTGGACAGACCCTTTGAGTAGGATATAGTGTCCTTCCTCATCTCTTATTATAGTCTTTGGCTTAAAATCTAATTGATCTGATATAAGGATTGCCACCCCAGCTTTCTTCTGATGCCCTATGACCCAGCAATTGCACTACTGGGTATTTACGCTAAAGATACAGACGTAGTGATCCGAAGGGGCACGTGTACCCGAATGTTTATAGCAGCAATGTCTACAATAGCCAAACTATGGAAAGAACCTAGATGTCCATCAACAGATGAATGGATAAAGAAGATGCGGTATATATACACAATGGAATACTATGCAGCCATCAAAAGAAATGAAATCTTGCCATTTGCGACGACGTGGATGGAACTAGAGCATATCATGCTTAGTGAAATAAGTCAATCAGAGAAAGACAACTATCATATGATCTCCCTGATATGAGGACATGGAGAAGCAACATGGGGGGTTAGGGGGATAGGAGAAGAATAAATGAAACAAGATGGGATTGGGAGGGAGACAAACCATAAATGACTCTTAATCTCACAAAACAAACTGGGGGTTGCTGTGGGGAGGTGGGATTGGGAGAGGGGGAGGGGGCTATGGACATTGGGGAGGGGAGGTGAACCATAAGAGACTATGGACTCTGAAAAACAACCTGAGGGTTTTGAAGGGTCAGGGGTGGGAGGTTGGGGGAACAGGTGGTGGGTAATAGGGAGGGCACGTTTTGCATGGAGCACTGGGTGTTGTGCAAAAACAATGAATACTGTTATGCTGAAAAAAATAAAATGGGGGAAAAAAAAGAAAAGAAAAAAAAAGGTCAATTTTGCTTTTGGTTGTACTATAATTAAAGAGATTAGAGAAGAAGTTACACCAAATTGTGTAATGAGAAGACAAAAATTAGCTAACCAGAACTTGTCAATGTTGGGAAAGTTCATTGATAAGACCTCACCACCTGTTGACCTGTCAGCTGGGCGCGGGTGATCAGAGGCTTTTCATCACCTCCCCTGTTCTTAGAATGCAGGTTTTTGCTTGCCTTTCCATCTCCCTGAGGCTACTTCAAGGATGTACCCTTGAGATAGTGATGGGGTATTGAGAACACCTACACAGTATACTTGACTGAATCCAGTTAAGGCTTTTCTCTATATAAACTTCTAAGATTTGGCAGGCAGGTGTGGCGATCTATTCATCTTGCTGCCACCCAATAGAAGCTTCCTACCACCCTAAAGTGGCCAGCCTCTTCCTTTTTTTTTTTTTTTCCGTTTATTAAGATATTATTTATTTAACAGCATAAGCAGAGGGAGCAGCAGGGGGAGAGGGAGAAGCAGGCTCCCCACTGAGCAGGGAGCCTGATGACATGAGGCTCGATCCCAGGACCCCAGGATCATGACCCGAGCAAATGGCAGACACTTAACCTGCTGAGTCACCCAGGTGCCCCCCCCCCCCCCACCGGCTTTCTTCTGCTTCTCTGTGCCCTCCAGTTTCACATTACAACTAGGAAGTTCTTGAGCAGGTTATGAACCGACAAGCGTGTATGTTGTGTGTGTGTGTATGTATGCGTGCACACACAATTTATGTTAAGAATTTGGTTCATGTGATAGTGTGGTGTGGTGTGGCAATTTTGAAATCATACATGGGCAGTGGGCTCAAAACCAGGTAGGAGTTGATGCTGCCGTCTTGAGGCAGAATTTCTTCTCTGGGAAGAAGTTTTTCTTCTTAATACCTTCAACTCATTAAATGAAATGCATCTACATTATTGAGGGTAATTTCCCTGTTTGGAATAATTAGGGGAAAGATTGCAACTTTATAAATTTTATAAAGAATTCATGATCAGGGTGATTTTTCTTTAGTAACCTGATTTAAAAAAAAAAAAAACTGAGGGGGCATCTGGGTGTCTCAGTAGGTTAAGCGTCTGCCTTCAGCTCAGGTCATGATCCCAGGGTCCTGAAATTAAGCCCCACATCGGGCTCCCTGCTCAGTGGGGAAAATGCTTTTCCCTCTGTCCCTCCCCACCTTGTGCTCTCTTTCTATCTCCCTCTCTCTCTCTCAAATAAAATCTTAAAAATAAACATAAAATAAAAACTGACATTGTCCTTTCTAAAATACAGATCCTTTCATATTATTCTCCTGTTGATAATCCCTCCATGATCTGCCATTGAAACCTTGTAGCCTCAAATGTAATTCCATCTAAGACCTGGCTCCAATTTTTATTTGAATCATTCTTTGTGCCCCTCCTACCATTGCTCTGCTCTAGGTATACCAAACTTCTTGCCATTTCCTTATTTTAGCATGTTCTTTTGGGATTCCAGAATTTAAGCTTGCTTCTCTGTTCCCTGTAGCCTCTTTTCCCCAGAGCAAGCTCCTTGTTCAAGGTACATCTACTCAGCACAGCATTTCCCATGCCCACAGACCACCAATCATTCTTCTATTTTCCCAAAACACCTTATAGCCAGTTCTATTAGAATACAATCAATTTATAGTTGTCTTTTTTTCCTTTTATTCCTTTTTGACAAAATGATGAAATTTTTGAGGTAAAGGTCTATGATATTCCTAGCCTTTAGCCAGTGGCTGGTACACAGCTGTTGCTCTAGAAACATTTGTAGGAAAAAAATCTGCTCCCCCCAAAAAAAGACTCTGATAAATATAGCATCCTGTGATATATTCTCTTCTAAGACCTTTAAGTTCCTTTCCAAAACTATTATTCTATGATTATTAGACTATTTCGTTACGTTTATCCATGGTATTTAATGGTATCCCAGTCTTTACATCTGGCTTCTTGGTGTTTTTAGATACAGTAGCTCACCAGTGAATATCCTATAACCGTGGCATCTAAGTAGAAACTGCTGTTTTTTATCCTGTGAAACTTCCACTTTTCCATGGTTTAGGATTCAAGAGCAGTTACTTACACAAACCCAGAAACATAGCAAGATTAAAAAGGGGAATCCACATATTTTCTTTGATTCTCCATGGCATTGTATTGATTCACTTTTCCACTTCCAAGGGTCTGTATCAAGTATCTACTAGGAAAATATCTACAAAT
Source organism: Meles meles (assembly GCF_922984935.1). Classification (NCBI taxonomy): domain Eukaryota; kingdom Metazoa; phylum Chordata; class Mammalia; order Carnivora; family Mustelidae; genus Meles; species Meles meles. Next base: position 122,525,644 of record NC_060087.1, on the reverse strand, counting down.
ATATACATGCACATACATACATAAAATTAGGCTGATAGTTAAGTTTAAAAAGGTAGAGCTTGACATCTACTTACAATGGAATCATTTTTTTTTTAAAGATTTTTTTATTTGAAGGGGAGAGACAGTGTGAGAGACAGAGAGAGCATGCACACACACGCGTGCACAGAGTCACAAGTAGGGGAAGGGCAGAGGGAAAGGGAGAAGCAGGCTCCATACTAGGACCCTTGGGGTCATGACCTGAGCTGAAGATGGACTCTTAACAGACTGAGCCCCCCAGGTGCCCCATTGTTTTTTTTTTTTTTTCTAAGTAGGTATTTTTGAACTCAGAGACTCTGAATCAGATTTAAAGTCCTACTTTGTAAATTAGAGGGAAACATTATCTTGAGTCTTGCAAATATTTTATAAATATATTGTTGTATACTGTCCAGTGATACTTAATATTAAAGAATGTGTCACTCAGAAATGTCAGTCATAATTTTATCTCCAGTATAAATTTTGGCACATAGTAAGAATGTAATATCTAAAGGTTTTAATTAGATACGGTTTTCTATGTCTACAAGAAAATGGAAGATCCACAACTCATCAGTGGTTCATTTAAAATATTTTTCTTTTTTTTTTAGAAGATTTTATTTATTTATTTGGCAGAGATCACAAGTAGGCAGAGAGGCAGGCAGAAAGAGAGGGGGAAGCAGACTCCCTGCTGAGCAGAGAGCCAGATGCGGGACTCGATCCCAGGACCCTGAGATCATGACCTGAGCTGAAGGCAGAGGCTTAACCCACGGAGCCACCCAGGCGCCCCTAAAATATGTATCTTTCACTACGTGGCCCACCTGTTCTGAAAGTATTGGCATCACAGATAGGAAGCCAATTTCAGATGGGGAAAAGATGGAGTGCTTGCTTAACTATTGAGGGAGAAGCTCTCGAAAGTCATGGTAGTACATATTCCAGGTCTTAAAAAAAAAAAAATCAGGCCAGTTGAGAACTAATATACACATTAGTCATGCAGAATAAAATTCCTCTCTATAGCAGTCATTAAAGCACTTCATAAAGATTTCATTTTTCTTCCTTCTAGGCTCATGGTTGGGCGGTACTTCTCCATCCCTTTTGAAGATAGGCACAGCTAAGTGACCTGCTTCAGTCAGTGAAATACGAGCTTCCACGCAGCATCCCTATGAGCTCATCCATGTTTCACTACGTTTCCTTTTCTCACTGTAGAAGGAAGAAGATGGAGCCTTCTACAGTATCCTCACACAGCAACACAGGCTAAAGCTCTACATCCCCAGCCCTGGCCAATTTAAGATGAACCTGGAGTGTAAGCCAGAAACGAGCCTTTGTTCTTTTAGCCACTGAGGTTTACAGGCCCTTTTGCCCTGCTGCATAACCTAGCCCATCCTGACTGATAGAATAGTAGGTCCCCTGACTTCACTGCCAGCCTCTTGAGAGCGTAGCACAGAAACAGATAGCGTCCTGATCAGATGATAAGGAATATGGGTGAAATCCACTGATGTTTGCCATAGAAAAACAATTTTACAGTGGCTTGAAATGAGCTTTCAATAGATGAGACTCCAAAAAAAGAAGCTTACCTAAGTCTTAAAGGCCTCTCTGGGCAAGTTAAAGATGATTAAATGTTATTGAGAATTAGGTTCCCCAGTTGTGATTCCAAATGTTTCCAGAGACCAAGCCTGAGCAAATTGTAGATCAACCATGAACGTTTGTTTGCAGTCAAATCGAGTAACTTCTGGAGTGTTTGTCCCTCTGTGCTCTGACATGGCCGTCCAAGAGCTATGAAAAACCCTTTTAAAAATTAAGGAAAGGGGCGCCTGGGTGGCTCAGTGGGTTAAGCCTCTGCCTTCGGCTCAGGTCATGATCTCAGGGTCCTGGGATCGAGTCCCGCATTGGGCTCTCTGCTCAGCAGGGAGCCTGCTTCCCTCTCTCTCTCTCTCTGCCTGCCTCTCCATCTACTTGTGATCTCTCTCGGTCAAATAAATAAATAAAAATCTTTAAAAAAAAATGAAGGAAAGGACCTTCCATTTATCGGTCAGCTACTTTTTATGAAGCATTGGTTTTCTACATACACTTTCTCGTGTCAGTACCACAATAAGTGTGAGGTGGATATTGTTACCTGCACTTATCAGATGAGGAGGCGGAGGTCTTTTCCAATAAAAGTCAGTATGGCAAGTAACACTCAAGCACTTAACCTCCTGGGGTACTGTCAGAAGTACTACTTACTCCCAAGACGGTCACCAAACAGTTGGTGTAATGAGCCATGGATATGAATAAAGGCGTAATAGTATGAGCTAATGTAGGCTATGGTTTCTACATATTTTGTGGATAATGAACACCACATACATCCCTTGGCAGAAGTCAGTGAGAACTGGGTGGTTTAGAAGGCAAGGGGGAAGTTGCTGTTAGCCTTGATAGAAGGCGAAAGGAAAAGGAATTGGGCGGGGTGGGGGGGGGGCCGCGGAATGGAAGGGTGGAGAAAGACCAAAAAAAGAAAAAAAAAATCATGGAGGTAGAAATGCACATAACACATCTGGAAATAGCACCAGTCTGCCGGAAGCAGATGTTTTCTTGCAATTAATTGATAGTGGATTAGTGAAAACAGTGAACGTTCAATTTGGAAGGAACTGTGAAACCCTTCTCTAGTCCAACGAACTACCAAGTTAGAACCATTCTACCAAGTCCCAGAGAAGTGCTCCAGGGTCTGTACGAATACTAACACCAATGATTTCCAGCCCTGCTGTCTGTCATCAACCCTGGTGAGCTTGTTAGAAATCGTATGTCCCTGTCAAATATTGCAGAACCACTGAAACGGTCTTTTAGGGTGGAGCCTAGGTAAAGCCAGAGAGAGAGACACAAGTGGGACCCTTTGTGGGCTAATACATTTTTTACCCCTTAAAATTGGTATTTTATGTTTTCAGCATTTATTTAGTGGAGCATGGGGAAGGATAAAGAATGTCTGATGATTATCATCCCAAGAGAGACTGTCATGATCCCAAGGCATGTATCCTCCTCACCTTAAAGGAAGTTCTGTAACTATTTAGAAAGCTGGAGTGACCAAAGCTTGAGTGACCAGATTTTGCAGACGTTCGTGCATACTCACCTACCCACCTACTATGAGAGGCGTTCCAAAATATTTGTTTCAACCGTACAAAGTAGCCTGTCTCAGTTCCAGTAAACGAAACTCTGTCTCCTTACATGCTCTGTGATGTTCTAACACCTAAGTGTATCCCTTACAGACTGATATTTTGGGATATTTGGGATACTTTAGGATCATGACATTTTAATTTGGTTCTGGACTGATAATGTGTTTTCTTTTAAACCAATTCTCTGTGTCATTCCTTGTGCAAAGCCAGGGCCAAGGACATGTGGTAGAGTGCATGCTGCTCTCACAAGTAACCCATGGTTAATGGGCTTTAATTTGAAGAATGTTCTTTTCTTATTTTAGTGTTTCTCCTACGGCATTGGCTGACTTCATGGGCTTGTAGCCTGAGCCAGTCCCATAGGAATCCACACTCAGAAAGACCTCATACTTGATTTAAGGTTTTCTCTCAGTACCTCGAAGTTCTTAATTTTGCTTTTATTTCACACTGAGCCCTTAATTATGTAGGAAGTCCTACAGACAACAGGATTTCACATGTGCTCCATCGTCTGGATGTTCTGGGGTTTTTTGTTTTTTTTTTGCTAAGTCATTCAAGTGTGACTACTGTCCTCCCTATTCTGGAAAATAAATTCCTATCATCTTGTGGCAGCAGACCACAGTGTTGAGTTAGACTGAATTTGCAGATACAATGACATCCTGTTCCATGCCGCACTCTTCTAAACCCCACCGCTGAAGGAATTTGGTCCCCTTTTCAGACTTATTATCATCCCAGGCTCTGTTCCTCTTGAGTGAAAATTCAGTCCCCTTGTTCCATTGTTGCTATAACCTTTTCAAAGTGACTCAAGCCTGTTTGTTCAGGTACAGCTCTTGGGTTCTTTCTGATAGATAACAATAGAGAGCAATATTTCGAAGTAAGTGAAGGTTAACTACCTCCCCAAAGCCTTCCTTCCAGATTATAAGGGAAGCCTATTATCTTGGACAAAGTTCTGCCAATACATTAATATTTGTTAAACATCTGCTAACAAGCAAGCACAGATCCATTCGTACAGTCTCTTTTGTGAGCTCAGCGAAGTCTCACTTACCTGGGTTTTTGTATGCTTTGCCCCCCATCTTCCCCAAAAGTTCACTGGGAGCAGATGTGGCTTTATTCTAGAGCAAGGATCTAATGAGGACCCATTGTAATCAGTTAAAACTGAGGCACTTTAATGTGGGAATTTGGTTGCACAGCTGATAGGATAGCTGAGAGGCCAAACAGGGTAGCGCGGCAACCCAGGGATTAATACAAGGAAAATATCTTTAACCTCCTGGGCTGCATGGATGAGATGGTGTTACCGGTAGGACCTGGAGTCGGGACCAGAGAGTCACTCGGGGAAGGTATAGACCCCATTCAATTCTTAAACCCTTCTCATATATATGTACGCGTTGTCTGCAAAATAGTGTATCCAGTCCACAAATCCTGAATACAACTCATTTCAGCAGTGAGAGCCCATTTCTAATCGCTCTTATGCTAATTAGCCAAGCCTCTGCTGCAGCTCCTGGATGAAGATACCCGAAGTGCTGTAGCGGTCACCTGTGGAGCCAGGGCCTTCTGATTAGAATATCAGCTGGCAAATATCTGGAGTGTGAATTTTTAATTAGGATTACTAACTGCCGCCAAAGTGTAACCAAAAAACAAATATATATGTCGCAGTTTATGTTGACGTATTTTAAAGTGAATTAAAAGCCACGACCGTACCCCATCTCCCGAACTCTATTTCTTCTGTCACAGGCCCCTTACTTATTTTCCATAGTCCTTTCTACCCCATCCTGCTACCTGCAACCAGAATCCCCTGACGTCTACTCTTTGCAGACCTGCAGCTTCTCCACACAGTGGTGGCTGGCAGATGCCTTCAAAAGATTTTTCTGGACAGCTGCACACGCTGGTGTTCCTTCTTTCCAGATCTTTCCGGTGCTCTCTGCCTGCATAGGTCATGGCCCAGCTCCCCTCTGAGTACTTTTCCAGACCTCATGCTCTTTGTGCCTGAACGCTAAATCATGGAGAAATAACATCTAAGGATTCATATTTACAAAAAGCAAACCCCACCACAGCCAGAAACCGAACAATGAAGCGATTCTCAGTAACAAAAGGAAAATCTGGGGCGCCTGGCTGGCTCAGCTGGTTAAGTGTCCCACTCTTGATTGCAAGTCAGGTTGCGATCCGTAGGGTCATGGGATTGAGCCCCACATCAGGCTCAGCAGGGGAGTCTGCTTGAGATTTTCACTTACCTTCTTCCTCTGCCCCTCCCTGCCCAGGGTCGGTCTTTCTCTCTCTCTCTCCCAAAATAATAAAAAAATCTTAAAAACAAAACAAAACAAAACCATAATGAGCACTGGGTATTATATAAGCCTGATGAATCACATCAAACAAATAATACATTGTATGTTAAGTAATTGAATAATACATTACATGTTAAGTATATAATACTTACATACATTATATGTTAAGTAATTGAATTTAAATTAAAAAAAAGAAAAAGAAAATCTGACAAAGTCTTGGGAAACTTGAATATGCCTTTTGTGGTTTTTGACTGATCAAACTGTCAAACACAGAAAATCTGAATTATGTAGCTAATGGGATTGAGGGAATGGAGAAATATCACACTGTACTGTATACATAATACAAGTAACCTTGCATAGTACACAGCTATTACAAGTAGTTATATAAGGTTACTTGTATTAATCTGTTTGTAAGGTAATTTGATTGGTAACTTCAGAAATGAAGAATATGGAGGCGCCTCAGTGGCTCAGTTGGTTAAGGGTTCGACTCTTGGTCATGACCTCAGGGGTCGTGGGATCAAGGCCTGTGACCAGCTCCACACTCAACACAGAGTCAGCTTGGGATTCTCTCTCTCTCTCCTTCTGCAACCCCCTCCAATAAATAAATCTTTTTTTTAAAATGCAGAATGTAGACAAAGACATTTTCTAGCTGTAGTAACAAACAAAAATTGATACAAATTTAAACAGTATCAAAAACCTTTGGAAATATAAAAGGACAGGTACCCAAATAATTCTTGTGTCAACAAACTAATCTTACATTCAGCCTTCATACCAAGTCCTCTGGGAATCATGAAAGCTATATTTAAAGGCAAATTCCTCTCTTTTATTGGTAAAAGTTGTTAAAAAAAAATTTTTATTCCCAGTTCTCCTTTGACTTGAAATTTACTTAGTTTTCAATTAACATTGTTATGCTTGCTCTTGTTATCTTTGTGTTTGCTGGTAACTTTTATCTGAAAAATGTCTTCTTTTGGATTAGTTTTTTTTAATGATACAGTGTTAAATTCTGTATTTTACCTAAATATGAGGGCATTTGAATTTTAATGTAACTTAACGATTTAATTATTCCAGAATTTCAGTATAGATAGGTTCTAAGCCCCAAATATAGTATTGAGTTGTAAGAAAGGTTAGGAAACTTATCTTGAAGTTGTGTATACATAGTAGGATATGGTTTTTAATTATTTACGGATCAATAAAAGTCAAAGTTTTCTAAAGATATTTGTTGACACTTTATGTGAAATTAGATGAAATCAAGTCAATAATTGCTTTTACTATTACAGTTGTGATTATGAATTAGGCCTGGCTTTGGATACTAAATGAAGGGAGAAATGTTCAAGCTACCCACCACAAGCCATCCATTGGTCCACTTGATTTGTATGACTTAGGCATTATGTTTGTATACTTCTCTTCATTTTGTTTTCCTGGACCATGTTTCTTTGGACTTTTTGCTTTGGAGATTTGGAAAATGCTTATTTTTCTCTGCATTACTATTTTTCAAAAACATATGTCAACCAGTATGTTCCCTAAGGCTCATCTTGAAAAAAACACATGAAATTCTGTTTCACACATGTGATCATAACAATAGCTAACATTCATTAAACACTTATCTGTACCATACATTGTCCTTCCTAACTCTCATATTTCTCTGTTATATTTGTCCAATTTTATTTGTTTACATTATACTGCTGCCGTATAAAAATCATTGCAATAACAATCATCCAATGGAAGGGAGCTAACAGTGTGATCTCTATAATGTTTTGAGTGAGCTTCACATAACTATTAGACTTTTATTATCTGACTCAGCTTGCACCTGGATCCTGCCAAGACCCATGTTGATTAAATAGTGAGCACACATAGGCCTGCTGCTCCATCAGTCATTTCTTTTGGATACTGTCTTCCAGGTAGACCTATTTCCTTCCTATTCAGAGCTCTTGGCACTCCTGCCGCTCCATTTTACTACTGCATTTAGTCTCTCTCTAGGATAATTCATATTGTGCCAATCGACCTTTACCAGCACTGGTTGGGTTTTATATTTACTCACAGGACATTGTCTGTTTCGGTTATCCTGTTTAACCTTGACATTTGTCGGGTCATAGCAAATCACTACATCCTTCCTAAATTTGTTAGTACATCTGTTATATTAGTTCATTAAAGATCACCATAGCTTGAAAGGGATTTCTTTTTCCATAAATAGTATTATATCATTATATCCTTCCCACTAGCAAGACGATTCACATCTTCCAGTTTCACTGAAATTTGGCTAGAGCAGCATGGAGACACCTTGACTTCTTTCTCTGTGCCTTTTTTGCATTGTCCCACTATCCCAAGGAAGCTTCTAGTCCCTTTGTCTCTTTTCTGTGTGGCAATATGATAAAAAAAAAAGGTAAAAAAAATCTTATGTTTTTTCTACCAATATTATTATTACTACAGTAACTATAATACCTGTAGTTTATCCAACCCATGTGCCAGACACAACTTCTAAGCACGTTATGTGTAGTTGGGGTTCTTTAGTTTGTGACAGAAAACTAACCTTATTTAGAATAAGTTAAAAAAAAAAAAAAAGAATTTGCTGGCTCATGGGGTTGAGAGGCTCCCAAGTTGATCTTTCTATAGGCATGGCTCTATCTGTATGGCTCAAATGAAAGAAATCAATCTGTGCCTTTCTTTATTTCACAGGTAAGTTTTCTACTTTATTACTTTCAGTATTAGGGAAGTTACACCTTTTTTTTTTTTTAAAGATTTTATTTATTTATTTATTTGACAGAGAGAGATCACGAGTAAGCAGAGAGGCAGGCAGAGAGAGAGGAAGAAGCAGGCTCCCTGCCGAGCAAAGAGCCCGATGTGGGGCTCGATCCCAGGACCCTGAGATCATGACCTGAGCCAAAGGCAGAGGCTTAACCCACTGAGCCACCCAGGTGCCCCAAAGTTACACCTTTTTATTGGAAAATGTGGCAAAGATGGCCACTAGAAACATCACATGTGTATCTCTGTATAGTGCCTTATAAATGGGAATCTCGGAAAAAAAAAAGTTGACTCTGTTTGGATTATGGATAAACACAGATGTAGATATCTGAACCAATCACTGTGGTAGGGAGGTCAGTATTCTTATTGGCCAGGCCTGGATCACATGTCCACAGGTAGGCAGGTTAAGTCCATCTCAAATTAAATGAAATGCACTCCAGCAGGAAAGAAGGGTTCTTTCTGTTATAAGAAGGGGAATAGGGAATGTTAGGCGGGTACAAGCACAGATACCCATTATATAATTTATTAATCCAGTCTAATTTAATATGTGTGGCAGCCTTATGAAATGGATATTATTATTACTTTTACAGATAAAGAAACGGAGACTCATACAAGTCGGCTAGAATGCTAGCAATCACATGTTCATAAGAGCAAGCACTGGGATTTGGCTTCTGGACTATGCCTTGACCATTTCCCATCAGTCCTTTTGTTTTCCTGATTATCCCTTTAGACAAATTCGAAAGTGTGGCGAATTCAAACTACTCTCCTCAAAACTCTGCTGCCTCTTTCCTTCTCTCAAAAGATTCAGTGGCCTGCTACTTCTCAATAAAAGCAGAAGCTATTAGTAGTAATTTCTCCAATATTTTGTCACCTCACCAAGAGACATCTATAATTGCATGCACCCTTTCTTAAAGCTCTCATCCTGTGTGAGGCCAATCTCGCATCAGTATTCTACGTTCTACTCCCTCCTCATTTCTCGGCATATTTACTCAGTCATCCCCTCTCTCTTCTCTGTCTTCAACCTCACTACTGGCTGCCACTCGTTAGCATTTAAACTCAGATGTGCAAAAATCTCCCTTCACTCCATGACCCCCGTCCAGCTATAGTCCTCTTTATATGATTTTTCTGAGCTAGAATTCTTCAGTTTTCTCTACTTGCTGACTCTGGTCCCTTCCTTCCTCTGTGTTCTTCTGCTTGCTACAGTCTGTCTTTTACTCCCATAACTTTGCCAAGAAGAGTCAGTATTAAGATTATCAATGGCAGGCGTGTTGATAAAGCCAGTGGATTTCTTTTAGACCTTATTATACTTGATGTCTCTATAGCTTTAAACTCAATTTATCATATTCTTTTTGAAGAAGTTCCTCAAACATCTGTACTGAGCTAACATTTTATTCTCACTTTTCCCATCCTCTCTAGGCTGTCTCATCTACGCAGTGCATTTCATTTACCGTCTAAGTACCGATGACTCCTGAATTTAGATGCCCACCCTCTTTGATGCCCGTCTTAGAATTCTGGGCCGCTATCACCAACTGCTGGTTCACTATATCAAGTGGGATGCTTCAAAATCACTTCTGCTCTAGCATGTTCAGTACTCAAGTCTGGTTTTCCCCCCATAAACTGAGTGCTTCCTTAAACTTGCCCCTTTCATTATATGATAACCTCTATGGTGTTACTAAAGCCAGAAAGTGCTGTTATGCTAGACTCCTTTCTCTCTCTCCAACTACATTTAATCTATCAGCAAATCTTGTCAATTCTAAAGGAAAACCATATCTTGAAATTCTCTGCTTCCCTCATCTTTCTTTCTATGTAGTGCAAGTCACTGTGTTCTCTGACCCCATCCGCCGGTAAGGGGACTTCACTGGTTCCTTGTTTTCTGTTGTTAGGCCATACAGACTGTTCTCCATACACCAGTAGCCAAATGATTTTTCTCAAATCTCATCTTGTTATTCCTCTGCTTAAATTCTTTTGGTCCCACTTACCCTACTGCCATCCAGGGGTCTGTAGTCTTAAAAGGCCCTCTGAAATCTCACCGCTGTCTGTTTTCCCCAACCCCACCCCCCAACCCCGCCATTTCTCCAGTCTTATCTTTCACCGCTCTTCTCCTTTGCCTCTGAATCCAGCCAGACTGAAATCCTTAATGTTCCTTTCATAAGCTACATTTTGCTTCCAAAGATCCTTCCCTGTGCCTTAAAGATACTATTAGGTGTCCACATTACGTGTATTCAGATGCCCTTGTGCTTATGGTACGCTATTATGTTGCAGTTTCTTATTATAGCAGTCAGAGCTGGACAGGAAAACAGACACCATTGCATGTGTTTTAAGACAGAGATTCAACACAGGAAATTAGGTGCTTATGATTCAACCGGAAGAGCTGGACAAAAGAAGTTCAAGGAGCCTAGCACTAGATTTGGGTTCAGCTCTAGCTTTGAGGAGTTAAGGAGTGGCTGCTTGCTTCCTCTAGTCCCGTTCACCCCTTCTCTCAGGTCAGGAAACGACAGCAGGGAACTGGCGAACATGGCGACAAGCGCCATGCAACACCGAGGTGGGTGGGTTACTCCTGTGGAAATGCCTCCAGGCTGCTCCGGAATCTTTTAAAACCAGGTATATAGGCCTGCTGCTCCAGAGAAAGGGTAGTGTGGCTTCCGCTTCTCTTTTGCCTTATAAATGTCAAATTATGGTAGAACCTAAGCTGTACCTTGAATCCTTCTGGCAAGGGAGTTTGGGAAATGTAGTTTCTAGTCTTCTCGTCCCTACTAGGGACCAGTAGAGAAGGGGGTGAAAATGGTGCCAAGTTCTAGTATTCACCGCAACCGTTCTCTTACCTGGCATCCTATCAAAACTGCGAGCTCAGGGAGAGTGGACTCTGGTTCCGTATTATTTCACCTCAGGGCCCATCCAAATGCCTGACCCAATGAGCATTGATGTCATGGACGAATAATGAGGTCTTTACATCTCACAGATATATTAAGGACATTATTGCTGATAAAATGAAAGTTAATTACAGTCCAGATTCTGTCATCAGAATATAAAGCTTTCTAGGACTTATTGTTATACTGATATTTTTATGCACTGTTATGTTCAGACACCGTGCGAAGTCTCTTTACCTGAATGACTTCATTTAATCCTTAAAATAGCTCTTGAAGTAGATTGTGTGATTATCACAGTTTTATAGATGGGGAAATTAAGGCTCAGAGATTAAGTCGATTATCCAAGCTCATTAAGTTTCTAAAGGGATAAACTGTGTTTGAAACCCAGGGATGTCTCATTCCAAAGCCCGTGACCCATTCTCCACTGTACCATCTCCCCTGAGAGAAGTAGGATTTCCTGGGACTCTGGGATGCATTCATGACCTTTTGACTCTAAAGCCGGTGCTCCTCCTGAATTCTTCATTGCATCAATTTAAATGACTTCTCTTGCATAACAAAGAGGCTTTCTTAGATCTTTTTCAAAAAGAACAAAGTCTATCTGGCAGCTGCCCCCTTAGTAGCACGAAGTGATTACAACCCACGGAAAAGGGCACCTGGGTGGTTCCGTCAGTTAAGTGTCCGACTCTCTGTTTCACCCCAGGTCATGATCTCAGGGTTGTAGCATCGAGCCTGCATGGGGCTGGGTGCTCACTGTGGAGTCTGCTTCAGATTCTTTTCGTCCCTCCCTCTCCCTCCTCCTCTGTTTCTCCCCTGACCCCTGCTTGTAATGCTCTCCCTCCCTCTAAAATAAATAAAATAAACTAAATCTTTTTTAAAAAATGAAAAAATTCAGGGTGCCTGGGCGGCTCAGTCAGTTAAGAGACTGCCTTCGCTTTTGTTTCCTTGGCCTTTGGAGACATATCTTGAAAGACGTTGCTGTGGCTGATATCGAAGAGGTTACTGCCTATGTTCTCCTCTAGGATTCTGATGGATTCCTGTCTCACGCTGAGATCTTTTATCCATTTCGAGTTTATCTTTGTGTACGGTGTAAGAGAATGGTCGAGTTTCATTCTTCTACATATAGCTGTCCAGTTTTCCCAGCACCATTTATTGAAGAGACCGTCTTTTTTCCACTGTATATTGTTTCCTGTTTTGTCGAAGATTAGTTGACCATAGAGTTGAGGGTCCGTATCTGGGCTCTCTACTCTGTTCCTCTGGTCCCATTTGCAAGGACCTGGATGCAACTAGAGGGTATTATGCTAAGCAAACTAAGTCAATCAGAGACAGAATCATCATACGATCTCACTCATATGAGGAATTTGAGAGGCAGGGTAGGAGGTTGTGGGGGAAGGGAGGGAAAAATGAAAAGAGATGCGATTGGGGAGGGAGACAAACCATAAGAGATTCTTGGTCTCAGGAAACAAACTGAGGGTTTCTGGGGGGTGGGGGGTAGGGATAGGGTGGCTGGGTGATGGACATTGGGGAGGGTATGTGCTGTGGTGAGTTCTGTGAATTGTGTAAGACTGATGAATCACAGACCTGTACCCCTGAAACAAATAATACATTATATGTTAATAAATAAATAATTAAATAATTAAGAAAGAAAGAAAATTCCTTTGGCTCAGGTCATGATCCCGGAGTCCTGGGATGGAGTCCCACGTCCTGCTCCCTGCTCAGTGGGGAGCCTGCTTCTCCCTCTCCTTCTTCCTCTGCCTGCCACTCCCCCTGCCTGTGCGCTCGCGTGCTCTCTCTCTTTCTGTGTCAAATAAATGAAATATCTTTTTAAAAAAATTAGAGAGTTGCCAGACAAAATATGGGATACCTAGTTATATTTGAATTTCAGATAAAGAACGAATATCTTTTTAGTGTAATATATCCCAAATATTGCATGGAACATACTTACCCCCCCAAAATTCATTTTTTATTTAAAATTCAAACTTTATTGATTGCCTTATGTTGTTGTTTGCAATCTCTAGAACCTTCCCTTATTAGAAGCCACATTAATAAATGTAATAACTTCATTTACTGGACATTACAGCTTGCATAGCCCTTTTACCACCTTTAACTTATTTAACATACACAACGAACTTTGAGAAGTAAACTGCCTACTCTGTAAATACAACCGAGGACACTGGGCTCAGAATAGTTAAGAAATTTGCCCATGTTCCTACAGCTCATGGGAGGTGGAGCTAGAGTATGAATCTAGTGTGTCTCACTCCCTGTTAAATTCTCTCTCCTCGGTACCCTGCACAATCCAGCTCAAGCATCACCTTCTTTGGGAAACCTACCCAGACTACTCCCTATCCAAAGGTGAATTTATTCCTCACTCTTTTACGCTGCCATGGGTGTTTGCACATGTTGTTATTATGGGATGCAGCACATGGCTCTGTCATGGTTATGTTTTTCTCTCTGCCGGAATTAAAATTCTTGAAATAGTGTGGTAGGCAGAATAATGACCCCCACAAAGATGCTCCTATCCTAATCCCTGTAAACTGTGAGTGTGTTACCTTATATGGCAAAAGGGACTTTGCAGATGTGATTAAGGGTAAGGACCTTAAAATAGAGGAATTATCCTGGATTATCCAGATGGGCCCAGTCTACTGACTTGAGTCCTTACAGTTGAAGAATCCTTCCTGGCTGTGGGCAGAGATGACATGACAATGTTAGAAGAAGGGTTAGAAATCTGGAGCCAAGAAATAAATGCAGACGCCTTCCAAAAGCTGAAAAAGGCAAGGGCATAGATTTTCCTATAGAGCTACCAGAAAGGAACACAGCCCTGTTGACAACTTGATTTTAGCCCAGTGAGACCCATTTGGGACTTCTCAGTTCCACGAGATAATACACTTGTGTTTTAGGCTGCCCGAGTTTGTGGTAATTGAAGCAGTAAGAAACTAAAAGAGGTAAGGTACCACCTCGTAGTCACTGCTATCTTTCTAACTAAAGTACCGAGCAAGTGCAAGCATATAAGTGCTGAAATGGTTTTCTTGCATGGGTAAATGAAAACTATAACATACTGCTTCGTGATCAGAGCGTTAGGAAGCAAGAGCCACCCAGCTAGGGTATGGGGAAGAAAAATGATCCACCCAGCTAGAGTATGGGGAAGAAAAATGATCTCTACTTATCTTCCCTGAGCTAATGAGAGTAAATGATCTTCTGTATTACTTGGCCCAATGATCATAAATCTAGAAAAGGAATAGCAATAAATGATGACTCCAGAGTAAGCCTTTGTATCTTCCTAGCTGTGTCTGTGATCGTGAATGGAAATCTCACCCACAGTTGCTACAGTGATAAAAACAGCTAAAATTTCTTGAATTACTGTTTTAACTGTTGTCGACTTTAGTGTATATATAGAATGGCCTGGGACACGTGTTCATAGTTGCATATTCCTGGGTCCAGTCTCTAGAGATTCTGAGTCAGAGATGGATCCCAGGTGACTCTGTGGGCCATACCACATAGCAGATATACAATAATAACATAGCACGCTATATAACATAACCTAATAACATATATGTGTCGGGATGACCGATGCCGTCTTCTTAGTCTTGCCTTATTGTTTCAGTGAGCGCTCCAGGGAGTCCGTCTTTGGTCCTAAAAACAACTCTGAAACCAAATCTCATTCCTAAGTAAGAGAGAGAGCAAAGGTGAAAGGAATCATTTCCATTATTTTAATGCATTTCTCATCATGAAAGTATCCAGAGGTCAAGGTAATCTAAGATAAAATACACAAACGCATTTCAGGAATTCGTTATTGAGTAGACTGGCCACAGAACCATCAAATGCAGGAAGAGCTTCTCAGAGGAGTTCACTGTGGCATCTTCAAATCAGGAAAATATAAAGAAGGAAATTTCTCTCTTTTTTTGTTAAACTGAAGAAATGAGAATTTTAACCTACAACCAACCATTGGAAATAAAAACCACCAGTTCTGGAGAAATGTTCCCAATTGATCATTTATAACAGTGATCTTTTTTTTTTCCTTAAAAATGTAGCACATTACTAAAACTAAAAAAGAGCTTTGAATACCCAGAAAGATGCAAAGAAGAAAATGAACATTTCCCATAATTTCACCGCCTAAAGATAAGCTATGACCAATGCTTTGGTTATGCATATGTGTCCTAGCTATTTGAGATTATACTGTATATGCAATTTAATATCATGCTTTTTCTTTCCAGTTAACATTCTTTCTGCACCCCGCTATGGCCAACTTATTGTAATGAGATTGATTTTGTTAAATTATTCTCTTTAAAAGAATGGCGAGATTCAGAAATCGTGAGTCCAAAAACCAACTTCATGCCCAACGCCTCTGCATGTTATTCTTGAAGAGAAGCAATTAGGTCTTCCTGGAGTGCCAGAGGCACTGAGGCACCTGCAGCCTCTGACTGCTAATCATATTAGACAGAAGTTAATTTTGAGGTAACTTGCCCTCTGGCACCCCACATGTCAGGCAGTACGGTGGCTCTTTTATTTACAGTGGCATTCAAGTGGCCAATGCCATGTTTAGAGAATAATGTGCATTCCAGGCCTGCCATTCTCAACTGATTGCAGAGCTTTGTTGGAAAAGACAGAATTCTAGAATGTTCGGACCATAAATCACATTGTTGGAAATTGTCTTTCTCTAAAAGTTTATGGTGTGGTGCAGTGCCATTTTTCTTTTGGACTTGAATTTGACTGAATTCCACTTGTCATCGCTAAGAAATATTTTATTTTCATTTTCAATTAAGTCATAAATTGCTGAAAATATTCCCTCCAGAGGTAAATTAGGGTGTAGTAATAGCACAACTGAGTCTGAGCAGTAAAAAATAGTCACTCTATATTAAATATACATGGGTATAGTTTGAACAAATGTGATTGCATTAAAAAGTTGTCAACATTGTGCCCATCTTAATGCAAAATTGAAATCTTATGTGATTTGCCTAGTCTTTTGGATCTATTGCTGAAGGAAAAAACCTTTCATTCGCTTCTTAGGCTAATGAAACATGGTACCAGGTTGGAGATCGGAGACCAAAACAAGAAGGCCAAGTTCTCCATCCTCTGAGCATCTTTTCATCTAAACACACTGGAAGTTGTTAATTCATCTGATTTGGTCCACTTTGGCGGACACTCACAGAAACCTTAGTGCGGGGTACTCCTTTTGCTTTTCTAAACTGGTAACTTGTTCTAAGTTGCACAAAGGCTATATTTCTGGTGAATAGACCCAGAAAACTATGTTGTTTATGTAAGGTTTCAATCTAAGGCAAGTGATGTTAATAATCTTATATTTGAGGTTTCTTGCTAATTTTTTAATATGGTAGCATTAAAATGCAGAGGACATTATAGAATTTTCAAGGTATTGGTATGAGAGAGGTGCTTATATGAAGATATATGTAAATGGTCAATAAATTGACTATAAATACTAATTGGATTTTACTCTAAGAAGCACTGAGAATACGAGGAATGGTTTCTGGTTTCCATTTGGCCACTAATAAGCTGTGTGAGCTTGAGTGAACCACTTTACTTGCCTGTGTTGGAGAGAAAAATGATAATGAACTATATCATTGTGTATAACAATCAGAGAAAATACAGGCTTGCACCAAAAGCCAGAATTAAAAATAGAATGACAATGGAAAAAATCCGTCACTTTAACCCCAAGTGGTGTCTATAAGGTAGAAAAAAAAAAAAGAGAAAAAAAAAATCTGGTCATCTGCATAGTTTTGCTCACAGGAATGAAGTAGGGTTTGCAGCACTCCCTTGGAAGAAAAACAACTAGCACGAGGTTATTACTCAGGAAGGACTGCAGCAGACTCCTGAACAAGGTGGCTCTAGAATGTTCGACCACAGCCTGTAGTGTTATGGCCTAATGGCCAAAGGGGGAACCTGTACGGGCCTAATTTGTCAAGGAAGCAGCACCATGGCTCTGTCCTGAGAGTGACACTAACTGCCCTGGGAACCTGGGTGGAACCGAAAGAAAAAGGACAAGAAGGCGTTGAATCACTATGTGTGGGTTCTTCGGGGATACTTTAGACCTATTTCTTCTCCCACTGACTCTGCTCATGTCCCTGTGGTTGATAAATCATGTGCTGGTGTGGCCAGTCTACCAGTTCAACTGGTCTGTTTACTTTGTAAAGGCTACAGGGAACAGGGAAAAGGGGCCATTATGCCTTTTGGGTGCCCTTCCATTGTGATTTGATCTGGGATGGGTGCAACATAAGCAGTACTTTAAGCAAAGCCTTTGAAGTAATGACCTTGGTTTGGGTCCTGCTTCCGCTCTTGATGAACTTTGTGATACTGGACAAGTTTCCTACTTCCTCTGAACCTCAATTTTGTCATCTGTAAAATAAGGATAATGATGGGTTCTCTATCTTGTAATTATTATACAGGAAAAGATTAGCAAGAATTTGTCTGGGTTCACAAAACTAGGCATGGTTGAGCCAGAGCTGGTTGGCTTCATGCCTGTGATCATAGAAGTGACCTAACCTGTTCAAGATTGCAGAGCTGTTTGGCAATGAAGCTGGGTATGGCAGAAGCTGCTACTTGTCTACTCAGAAGATACTCTCCTCCACTTCCTTACTGAAGAATTGTTTTCTCCCAGAGTAGAATTGTGGTTGGTTATAAATTCAGCTCTCTGGGGTACCTTGAAGTTTTGGTTACTGTATATGAGACATACTTCTGTCCAATAATCAGAAATATACCAAGTGGGTTTTCCACTAAAGCTAGCTCTCTTGATAAAAAGGGCCAGGCTCAGTTTACATATATCCTTCCTCAGGCTGAGCCATGGAAATAATACCTAGAGGTGGAACAAACACTTTTCAAACCATCTTGATATCAGAAAGGAAAAAGCCAAATGCTAAAGATGGTAGAGGTAGAGATGAGGGCTGGAAGGAACCTTTGTGAAAAAGCTTTATCAGCCTGGATGATGAATTTCCTGACTTAGTTGCATTTAAAAAAAAAAATCGCTGTTTCCTTAAGTTACTATAGTCTAGTCTCTCTTAAAGCTAAACCCAATTCTGACTGATATATTAAGATTCAAACCTACAGAAATTTATTCAGCACATATATTCTGGTGAGGTCCCTGGAGACAAAGCTCCGCTCATACTGTTTCTCATCTTGTTTATTTGTAATAGTTGCCATCCTGTCCTTGGTCTTAACCATCAGCTCCTCAGGGACAAAATGCTTGGATCCCAGAATGATGTACAGTCAATACCTATGATTTAAGGATTGGGAAATTGGGGCCTAGAGGGAGGTTATTTAGTGGTGGAACAGAGGCTAGTGCTGAGGGGTTTTGATGTTCAGTCTTACTCTCTTAGCATTAGGGCCCTACAGGACAGACCAGGATGGGGTTTTCCAGCTGGCTAAAACTACTCATAAGGTACTGGGCATTAGGGCCAGTTATAAATGTTTAGACAGTAAAGGAATTATTTCCCAGGGCACCTGGATGGCTCAGTCAGTTAAGTGTCTGACTTTGGATCAGATCATGATCCTGGGGTCCTGGGATTGAGTCCCTGCTCAGTGGGGAATCTGTTTCTCTCTCTCTCTCTGTCCCTCCACCCTGCGTGTTCTCTCTCTCTCTCTCTCTCTCTCTCTCTGTCTGTCTCTCTCTCTCTCAAATAAATAAAATCTTTAAAAAGAAAAAAGAAACATTTTCCTATTTTATAATTTTTCCCTGAATATTTTTGTTACTTGCCTTGTAGTATCTGCAAAATGGGCATACCAGTGCGTCTGTTGTAGGGTTGTTGCTAGGATCTAAGGAGTTAATATATGTAAAGCTCTTGAAACAGTCCTGGAATATAGGCTAAGCTTGAAATATTAGCCCTTAGAGATGAATTGTTTTTAACTCTGAAGTGTGAGTGTTTTCAATTTCTTGTTCTCAGAATCCTTGCAATGACTAAAACGCAAGTTCCATAGTCAGGCAGAAGTGAGTTCTACACTCTTTGTCACTTAGGAATTGAGCGACATTGGGAAAAGCACTCAATGCTCCAAATCTTGATTTCCTCTTCTGTAAAAGAGGATCCTTTTTGTAGCTATCTCACTGAGTTGTGAGGAGTAACTGATGTATTTTATGTGAGTGTACAGCTTAGTTGGGCACTAACTACACACAGCTATTGTGATCTTAAGGTGACTTGTTATTTAGAGCCTATCTTGTAATGAAACTGGGTATGCCATGTAATATACCTTGTAATATACCTTCAGGGATTTTTGCTTTTTTTTTTTCCTCATTGATCTCTAAGCTTGGACTGCATGACCATCACCTTCATTTACCTTGGGTAGCCTGTCCTTCTGTTAGCTATCTTTTTTTATTTCTTTTTTTTTAAAGATTTTATTTATTTATTTGACAGAGAGAGAGAGACGAGAGAGGGGATACAAGCAGGGGGAGAAGGAGAGGGAGAACAAGCCTCCCGCTGAGTAGGGAGAGTGGTGTGGAGCTTGATCCTTGGACCCTGGGATCACAACATGAGCCGAAGGCAGATGCTCAATGACTGAGCTAACCAGGCGCCCCTTTTTAAAAATTTCTTGATAACTTTTCCTTTGTGTGATGGTTAAATTTTATGTATCAACTTGGCTAGGTTATGGTGGCCAGTAGGTTGGTTAAATAGTAGCCCAGATATTAATGTGAAGATAGTTCGAAGGCATGCTTAAATTTACCATCAGTTAACTTTGAGTTAAGGACATTACCATCAATGACATAGGTGGACATCATCTCATCAGTTGAAGGCATTAAGAGCACAAACTGAGGCTTCCTGGATTTCTGCCTTAGTTAAGACTTCGTGAATTAAGACTACGACATAGAAATTCTACTTTGGGTTTGGCAGGTGGCAGGAGGGTGGGGGGAGAAATTCTGCCTCACTGTCCATCCTGCTTGCTGACCCTGTAGAATTCAGACTCAAGATTTGGACAATAAGTCTTGCCTGGGTTTCTAGCCTGCCCTACAGATTCTGGACTTGCCAGCACCCACAAATGCATGAGCCAATTCCTGAATGCAAATCCTATCATATAACACATACAGTAGAAAATCTAGGATAAAATCTTACTGGTTATTGGTTCTGTTTCTCTGGAGAACCCTGATAAACCTTGCCCCCTGTACAAAATGGGGTCTTTGAAAAAATAGATCTCTGCTTATTTCAGAAATTCCATGGAGAACCTCATGGTAACTTCTGACATTTCTTCTGATTAATGGGAGAGGAGCAGCTCCATAGAAAAACTGGATGATGTTTTTGTGTTTCTGTTTTGAAAACCAGCCCTTCATTCTCCTTTCACAGTCGATTTACTATTCCCTACAGCCTTTCACTTTAAAGTTACCACTTCTCTCTACACACCTCTTGGGAGTTTCCACTCCAGTACCTCTCTTTTTTTCTTCCCCACTTCTTGCGGCTATCTTGTCATAACCACTCATTAATCATGGAAATCATGTTACAAATCGGGCTGGGAGGAACCTCATGGCCACTGGATATCGCACAGTGAGAGGCCAATGTAAGATCTTGACACCAAGCTCTTCACCCGACATGTTATTCACCACAGACCTTCCATCCCCTAGATGATTTTGAGGAAAGCAGAGATTTGGTAACAATCTGTAGGCATGTGGGGAGTTTCAAAGAATGACATGAAGGGCTCCTGGAAGTCTCTAAGATGTGACTAAAGCATATGCTTGTCCCCTCATGACAGCAGCTACGTGCCCTATGTGGACAAAGTGCTTGATTACTTACCCATAGATATTGATGTCCTAAGAAGTGCTCATATCTACTCCAGAAGGTACAGCTCAGGGAAGTCAATTAATTAAACTAGTTTTCCAGCTGATAGATTGATGCATTACCACGGTTTCAGCAAAGCACAGATTAGAAGCATATTGTGTCTGATGGCCTGGTCATCTCTCACTGTTGACTGTAATTTGCTACAGAAGGAGAATCAAAATAAGAACTAAACCTAGAAAGTGTGTGGCAAGGGACGTAATGAATGCTGAGGAAGGCTTTATTGAACACAGACTCTATGCCAAGTTAAGTGAGTTACTCCCGTCACTTCATTTAAGACCCAAATATCCTTTAAGATAGATTATAGTATTTCCCTGATTTTATGAAAAAGGAAATAGGCTCAGAGGGGTTGAATTACTTTCCCAAGGACATACAGCTAGTTAGTGGCAGAGTGAGCAGGGAAAATTAAGCAATAGTAATAGTTAAATGTTCGACCACCCCCCGCCATGCACACACACTTGGCAGGTTGAATTTCTCCTGGCCCAGTGACTTTTCCCGTGTCTTCTTACCACCTTTGGCCTTTTTTTTTTTTAATTTAGTTTTTTAAAAGATTTTATTGAGAGAGAGCGCATGTGAGCAGGGGGAGGGACAGAGAAAGAGGGAGAAAGAGTCCCAGGCAGACTCTACACTGAACACAGAACCCAATATGGGGCTTGATCTTGTGACCCTGAGATCATGACCTGAGCCAAAATCAAGAATTGGACACTCACCAGCCTGAGCTACCTGGGTGCTTCTCACACCTGGCCTTCTTCTTCTGTAGTCCATCACACATCAGGAAGCCGTTCTCTGCTTTCATGATGATGTATTATACTTTGTTGATCTCTCATTCTTCTGTGACAATTCCAACTGCTAAAGGATGCGATCAAATCACAATGGTAACAAGACATGTGTATTTGCAGCCTACCTGTGGTGGGTAGGGTCCACTCCATCATAATGAAGGAGTGAGAAAGGTTTCTGTTTTGTTCCTTGGTTGCCATTGCAGCTGATGAAGTATAAGACCTTTGAAGCACAACTGCTTTGATCCCAGCTCCTCTGTAGCTGATCCTGCCAGGCTGCTTTGAAGTGAAGCAATCCACAGTTCCCTGTGGGTAGGATATGGGGAGTGCTAGTAGGAGTGGGGAGTTCATGGGGCCAGTTAAGTGGCTGTTGCTAGGATCCAGGTGTGACATTTGATGAGAACTTCAAGTAGGGCAGAGGAAATGGACATGAAAACAAGGGGACAGATATGATCTATTCTAAATGGTTAAAATCCACAGGATATGGAAACCTTTTGAAAGTGGGGGAACTTTAGGATGAGTCATTAACTTCTGGTTTTTGAGATGAGTGGATAGTGGTGTCATTCACAGATGGAAGACACAGTAATAGGAGCAGAGGCTTCAGTTTCATCTTGCAGTGTTCTCCTGGCAACCCATGGTAGGCAGGGAAACCAAGCAGAGGAAACCAAAAAAGGTGCAGAGGTTAAAAAAAAAAAAATTAACAAGGACTGTCTCTAAAGCAGCAAGTGGATTGGTTTAATTGAAGTGCAGAGTGCATATAGAGGGAGAAGTAGGAGATGAGTTTGGGGAGGTACCTAAGGATTAGGTCAAAAAGGTCTTTTGAAACCATGTTAAGGAGTTTTGCTTTCATCCTTAGGGGAAATGGAAGATTGCGAATAGGTTTTAAGCAGGGAAGTGACTTGATTGTAAAGATTTTCATTTTAGAAAATCTCTCTAGTACAGAGGATATGGCACGGGAATGGGTTAATGACAAAACAAGAGGAGAAGTTAAAGTAGCTCAACTGGGAGATGGTGGTGATTAAGACTAGAATGGTGGTGATAGAGGCTGGGAAAAGCTGATGGAAGGAGAGAGATTTTAAAGATAGAATGGGCAGGGCATTTGGATGGCTTGGTCAGTTAAATGTCCACCTCTTTTGATTTTGGCTCAGGGTCAGGATCTCGGTCAGGTTCATGAGACCAGTCCCACATCGGGCACTGCTCTGGTGTGGAACCTTCTTAAGATGCTCTTTCTTCCTCTGCCCCTCCCACTCTGCTCACTCACATACATGTGTGTGCACTCTCTCTCTCAAAATAAAGAAAGATCGACTGGGCAAGACTTGCTGATGACTTAGATGTGGAGGATATGAAAACTAGGGAATCAAGGCTAACTACTAGGTTGATGTTGGTTTAAGTGAGATTTCACTTTTACCCTTATCACTCTGGAAAACATTTTTTATTTCTTCCTATTAATACACTTATTTCCTCAGAAAATTGTGAATGCATAAATTTTTTTGTTTGTTTGGAGGCGACTCTGTGCTATTTAAACCCATCAGTATTTACTGTATCTGCAATAAACAAGGATAAAATGGTAGTGCTTGGAATCAAGTCCACGTGTACCTTTGGTTGTCCAAAGGCAGCAAAAGGAAAGGGCACTTGACAGGGAATAAAGGTATATGTGCTCTTCATCTAACTTACTTTAGCCCTTTGAGCCCCCATTTTTTTTTCTATCCTCAATAATAACCAAACAACACAGAAAAGTGTGTGTGTGTGTGTGTGTCTGTGTGCGCTCGTGTGTGTGCTGTTGACACAAGGCTAAGACTAGAACTCTAAAATCCCCCTTGCCATAAATGTGTTGTCTTAATCATATTCATGGAAAATAGGGCTTTGTATCTTGTCTCACTTCAGTTTCTGCTTTATGACATTAAGAATTCCAATAACATCGGATCTCTGAAACAAAGTTATTTATTTAACATTTGTAATCATCTCCAGCAGTTTGTCTCTTCTACTCTTACCCATTCACTTTCTGAATTTTCAATAAATACTAAACACCAAGAAGTGGGGACCTGGCATTCTTTTCATAATCTGTTTGGGATGTAAATGGCACACATGTAGTGATGAAAACTTGACATAATGCATTAGCTATGATTGCCCCTCATTTTTCACCCAGTTCAAATATTTGTTTGTTCTTCTTCTGGGTAGTACCGCATATCAAAAGACTTTGAAACATGTAAGAGTGCTGGGTAGGATGATTAGACTATTTTGAGAATCCTGTTCAAATAGTGAACCACTTTCGTTGCCAATGCATTACCCTGGTAATGCTGGTAAATATAGGTAATTCACACTTGTGTGGAAGGAAACAGTTCCTTGAACTTTATTTCACATGGCCTCTCAGCTCCCCGTGGTTAATTTAGTGCTACTGCAATAGGCAAACAAAGTCAGCCTATTTCGTTGTTACAAATTGATCATCCAAAAGATTTTGATGAATCACCGCCACATATGTGTCATGGAAATACTGAATGCTGAATATGTTTAAGCTATTAAATAATTCACTGGAGGGGCATATGGGTGGCTCAGCTGGTTAAGCGGCTGCCTTGGGCTTGGGTCATAATCCTAGGGTCCTGGGATCGAGCCCTGCATCGGCCTCCCTGCTCAGCGGAGAGCCTGCTTCTCCCTCTCCCTCTGCCTACTGCTCTGCCTACTTCTGCTCTCTATCTATCAAATAAATAAATAAAATATATTTTAAAAATCACTGAAATATATTTTGTATGCTGTTGCTAATAGGAATTTTGAACTAGCTCTGACCAAGGAACAAGTATTTATTCTTTTTCATCTCTTACAGCTTGTCTCCAGGTGATGTTTTATTGTCAGAGTGAACCATGTATAAGTTTAAAAAGTATAGAACTACCTAATTTTCTTTTTAAGAAACTGAAAATGATTTAGAATATAATTTTAAGCCCATAACTCTTAGATAATGAAAGTTAGCTCAAACACTTAAATAAGACTTAGAATCGAAGCCACTAGCAATATCGTAGTAGTGATGCACATACCCTAGGCTGTAAGACAGTGGTGACAATTTTGGCGAGATAAAGCTTATAGAAGGCTTGCATTGTCAATTTCTGAGTGGATAAATTTAATGGGAAAAATTAATGTAACCTGAAAGTGCTGCGTAAGAAGGTAGGTCGGTATTCCACTGAAAGACATTAAGGTAGTTGTAATTGGGATCTTGAAATAAAATTCTAAAAGAATAGATGGGTGGATGGATGGATGAATGAATAAATAATCTCAGGCATTTGAATATCATGAAAGTTGTGCTAACAGAAAACTGATGGAGAAACTGGTGGGAAATACAGAAGTATGATCAGTCTTGACATTATTCAAAATAGTGGTAAAATACCGCCAGTATGAGCCACATGGCTCAGAGGGAAATGCATACTCTCATTTATAGTTCAGAGAAGTTGCAGGCTTGGATTTGAATTGATACTAAAAACAGCTTGGAAACACTTGACTTAATTTGTAGTAGAACTAAGGCACTCTTTTCATCTAATACCAGTAGTTTTTGAGATATATATCCGGGATATTGTCTACCCAGTATAAGTTCTTTGAGTATATGGAATGCTAAGATTAATCTTCCTGAAGCACTTTGGGTACACTCCTATCTGTGATACGCAACTTGGAATATAGGATGGAAATAAATGGATGATACATAGATAGATAGATACATACATACATACATACATACGTACATACATAGACAGCCATCCCAAGGATTAGCTGGCTCCCTCTGCTCCTTCCCGTCATCTCAGAATAGGCTTGAACCACAGTCTACACCTAGTAAAAAGACCCATGGTTTCCTCAAGATTTATGTGGCTTCCTTTTACATGGTTCCCTCTGACTTTGTATCTTTCTTGTTGACTTGGTTCTGCTTCAAGATCATCTCCTCACACCCATTGTGCTGTCTGTGATGTACACTGGAACATCCCAGATGTGGCATTTAGCCGTGTAATTTCCACGTAAAGCTTTTGTGTGTTTAGCAGGTTTTCCAGGTTGTCTGGGGGAAGTCATAGGATATGTTTATTGTAACAAAGCAGACAACCTAAAATGGTATTCTTAAACATCCCTGATTTTAAACCTCCTTTGGCCACTTGATTTGGGGTGGTAATGTGGGTGGTTTTTCATTGCCTTTTCTTCAGTTGGGTGAAAGGTGACAAGCAAGGGCGTTTGGTTTCTTCTCCACAGTTACTCCTTGGGTTTAATGCTAGCTTTCTGGAAAGGAGGTGATGACACCCTTTACAGTTATTTCATAAGGGAAAATTGCTTTGACACACAAGTTTTTAGTTCACATGCATTTTTTCAAGAATGCGACCTTTTTTATAAGATACCAAAAGTATATGTTTATGTGCATTTCAGAAAACACATCTCATTAAACCCAAGCAAAGCAACCTCAATGACTCAAAAAGGTAAGATTTAAGAGCAGCTCTCTGTACTTTTTCCCCTTTTATATTTAGACTAGCTAGAAATTATTCTGTTCCACTAGTGTGGTTTCCCACATTTATTTGTTGTGGTTTCCCTTATTTATTCATCAATTTTCTATTTTCCTATCTACTAATTTTGGCTTTTTATCTTATTATTTACTCATTCTCATCTTGGATATAGTTTCTCTTTTTCTAACCTCACTTAAATGGTTGTTTTCACTTAGTTTCGCTTAGCTAATAAGAAAAGTATTAAATCCCATCAATTTTAATATGGAATATTTTATATATGATTTTTAAATATTACATAATTATGGCTTTATTAACTTTTTGACATAATATATTTTCAAAACAGTATTTTTCAAATCCAAGCAGTTTTATTTTGTTGTTTGTTGGTGAATCTGTTTATTTTTACTTCTGTTACACCATGGTCAGATAATATGGCTGCACAATTTCTGAAATTAGAAGAGAGGTATTTTCCTAGCTCAGTATTGATCTATTTTTATAAAATGTTCCATATGGATTTGAGCAAAAAGCTGTATTTTCTATTTATTTGTCATGTAGTATGCTATGCAGCTATTAAATTAACCTTATTAATGTTATTACTTATATTTTCCATAACTTTAATTCTTTGCCAATTTGGTTTGAAATGCCTGAAATAGATGTGTTAAAATCTTACATGAATTATGGTTTTGTCAATTTCTTCTTATATTTTAAGAAATATTTTATTTATTTTTCAGAGAGAGAGAGTGAGCACAAGCAGCAGGCAGAGGGAGAAGCAGGCTCCCCACTGAGCAAGGAGCCCTGTGTGGGACTTGATCCCAGCACCTTGGGATCGTGACCTGAGCTGAAGGCAGTTGATTAACCAACTGAGCCACATAGGCGTCTCTCTTTTTATATTTTTTGACATAATTTAACCTTATGTATCTTGGTACAATCATGTCCAAATACATAACGATTTGTGACTTAACCTTTTCATTAATATCTTTGCTTATGTGATGCATTGACATTAAATTCTTATTTTTCTTATAATAATGTGGCTCCTACTGTTTCAGGTCTTGTGCAGAAAAATGGTGGTGACAAAGAAACTGAAGAACCTAGTTTTGTTGAAATAAGTAAGAGCATGCAAGATTCATTTACACTGAGATGCTACTATTTATATTCAGACAATCCATGTCAGGTTCCTGGCATTGAAGGCCTGCAGGGATGGGGGAAGTAGAGATCTTAATAATCTGAAGGTACCAGAGGGAAGGGCCAGGGTATTTGTAGGCACCACACCTACTCTTACCTCAAAGTATGGAGAAGACAGGTGTGTTACAGTTTTCCAGAGAAACTAAGCAAGGGCAGAGAGAGTGATTTATATGGCTCGCCTGAATTATGGAGGCTAACAAGTTCTGATATCTGCAGAGCAGGTCAGCAAGCTGGAGACCCAAGAGAGCCAATAATGTAGATCCAGTCCAAGTCCAAACACCTAAGAACCAGGAGAGCCGATAGTGTAGTACCAGTCAGAAGGCTGGCACACTTGAAAACTAGAAGGAGCCAATGTTTCAGTTCTATGCCAAAAGCAGGAAAAAGTAGATATCCCAGTTCAGAGGAACAGGAGGAATTTTTTACTTAGTGGAGGGTGAGCCTTTTTATTCTGTTTAGTCCTTCAGCTAACTGGATGAGGCCCACCTGCATTAGAGAGGGCAGTCTACTTAGTTTACCAATTTAAATGTTAATCTCGTCCCAAAAAACTACCCTTATAGATGAACCCAGAAATAATGTTAAACCACTTGAGCATCCTGTGACCCCCCCTAAGTTGACACATAAAAATTATCACGACAGGAATAAGCAGGATAGTAGTGACTTTTTTGTTCATTTGTTTGTTTGTTTTACCCAAGGAGGTACTGTGATTTATTCATGAAGATTTAGAATAATGGGGAGGAAACTGGTACTTAAGGTTTTTTAATTTTACAGTTTAAAAAGTTTATTTTTTAATTGAGTTATAGTTGACATACAACGTTACATTAGTTAACACACAATGTTACTTTAATTTCAGGTGTACACATAGTGATTGGAGAAGTCTGTATGTTATGCTATGCTCACAGTGTAACTACCATTTGTCACCATACAAGGCCATTACAATACCATTGACTATATACCCTATGCTGTCCTTTTTATTTATTTTATAAGTGGGAAGTTTGTGCCTTTTAATCCCTTTCACCCATTTTGCTCATTCCCCCACCCCATCCTCTTTGACAACCATCAGTTTGTTCTCTGTATATATGGGTGTGTTTCAGGATAGCAGTAACTTCTGAGGGAACACCTTCTGGTTTCCGGGGGAATGGCAGTATATGGGGGGTGAAACATGAAAAGGAAACAGAAATGTAGCTGTCACTTTAACCAAGAATCCAGCAGCTTAAGCAGAATCCAAATAATTAAGCCACAAAGATTGAGTTGTATAGATGATACCAGTCACAGCTCTTTATCAGCCTTTATCACTTTATTACTGCTCCTTATCACAGTTTAGGGACTCAGAGTATACTCTGTGGTTCACTATTTTGAGATTGTTGTAAGACAGTCATTTCCTAGCTGAATGAATCAGGAAGAAGAAACTCCCCTTGGTTTTCCAGATATGGCTGGGGCTGAAAAATGCTATAAAAAAGGATACTAGCCATTTTTTTCTAGTGCGAAGTGTTGAAAAAAAAAACACATGTTATCACACAACAGGAGATGAGCTGAGAAACGGACCAGCTTTGCCAAAACAAGGGCCTTCTCACCCTGCTACCCGAGTGGGAGATCGTGGAGAATGTCATGGTTCAAGTTCTGGGTCCTACAAAAAGTACCTTGAGTATAACAAGGAGATATTTCCAAAGCAAGCAGGTTCTACCCTTTCATGCAAAACTAAGAGCTGGGTAGAAAATTGTGGGCAAGGGAATCAAAAGATTTTATTGGTTTTGGGTGGAGTATAGAGGGTTGCTATTGGAGGCAGAAAGGGATTGAGAGGTTGCAATATATAAGGTTAATATACAAAAGTCAGTCACTTTCCTGTATACTGGCAGTGAACAAGTAGAATTTGAAGTTAAAACCATAATACCACTTATATAAGTACGCATACAAAAAATGAAATACATAGGTATAAATCTAACTAAATCTATATATATGTCTCTATATGAAATCTATATGAGAGAAACTACAACATTTTGATGAGAGCAAATTTAAAAAACAAAGTTAGTGGAAAGATATTCCATGTCCATGGATAGGAAGACTCAATATTATCAAGATGTCAGTTCTACTGTTGGTGGGAATGCAAGTTGGTTCAGCCACTTTGGAGAACAGTGTGGAGATTCCTCAAGAAATTACAAATAGAGCTTCCCTATGACCCTGCAATTGCACTACTGGGTATTTACCCCAAAGATACAGATGTAGTGAAAAGAAGGGCCATCTGTACCCCAATGTTTATAGCAGCAATGGCCACGGTCGCCAAACTGTGGAAAGAACCAAGATGCCCTTCAACGGACGAATGGATAAGGGAGACGTGGTCCATATACACGATGGCATATTATGCCTCCATCAGAAAGGATGAATACCCAACTTTTGTAGCAACATGGAAGGGACTGGAAGAGATTATGCTGAGTGAAATAAGTCAAGCAGAGAGAGTCAAGTATCATATGGTTTCACTTATTTGTGGAGCATAACAAATGACATGGAGGACATGGGGAGATGGAGAGGAGAAGGAAGTTGCGGGAAATTGGAAGGGAAGGTGAACCATGAGAGACTATGGACTCTGAAAAACAACCTTAGGGTTTTGAAGGGGCAGTGGGTAATAGGGAGGGCACGTATTGCATGGAGCACTGGGTGTGGTGCAAAAACAATAAATACTGTTACGTCGAAAAAATAAATAAATAAAAATTAGAAAAAAAAAAGATGTCAGTTCTTTCCAATTTAATCTATAGATTTAGTGCAATCTCAGTCAAAATCCCAGCAAATTATTTTGCCGATGTTGGCGAACTTACTGTAAGGTTTATATGGAATGACAAATACCCAGTTAGAAGTTGAATCCTACCCAACTTAAAGACTTGATTACTGTAGCTTTATACTAAGAAAGTATAGTGTTGGCAAAAGAATAGACAAATAGATCAGTGCAACAGGATGTAGAGCCCAGAAACAGACCAATTTAAATGGTTGACAAAAGGGGTCCCTGGGTGGCTCAGTGGGTTAAATCCTCTGCCTTCAGCTCAGGTCATGATCCTAGGGTCCTGGGATCGAGCCCCACATCAGGCTCTCTGCTTAGCAGGGAGCCTGCTTCCTCCTCCTCTCTCTCTGCCTGCCTTTCTCCCTACTTGTGGTCTCTGTCAAATAAATAAATAAAATCTTTAAAAAAAAAAAGTTGACAAAGGAGCAAAACAAATGATGCTGGACCAAGTCGACATCCAGATGCATAAAGAAAAAAAAAATCTACACACACACCTCATACCCTTCATCAAAATTAACACAAAATGAATCACAGACCTAAATGTAAAACTCAAAAACTACAAAACTCCTGATAAATTACATAAGAGGAAGTATAGATGACTTTGGATTTGGCAATGATTCTTTAGACCCAGTGGCAAAGTCTCAATCCATGAAAGATAGAATTGATAAACTGGACTTTATTAAAATTAAAATCTTCTCTGTGAAAGATACTGTCAAGAAAACGAAAAGACAAACCACAGACTGGGAGAAAATATTTGCGTATCTGATAAGGGACTATTATCTAAAATATAGAAACACTTTTGGGGCACCTGGGTGGCTCAGTGGATTAAGCTGCTGCCTTCGGCTCAGGTCATGATCTCAGGGTCCTGGGATCGAGACCCGCATCAGGCTCTCTGCTCCACAGGGAGCCTGCTTCCTCCTCTCTCTCTGCCTGCCTCTCTGCCTGCTTGTGATCTCTCTCTCCGTCAAATAAATAAATAAAATCTTAAAAAAAAAATAAAAATAAAATAAAATATAGAAACACTTTTAAAACTCAACAATGAGGAAATAACCATTCTTTTAAAAGTGGACAAAAGACCCTACCTGATACCTCACCAAAGAAAATATGCAGATGGCATATAAACGTATGAGAAGGTGTTCGACATCCTACTTCATCAGGGAAATACAAGTTAAAACAATGAATTACCACTACACGCCTATTAGAGTGGCAAAAATCCAGAACACTGACAATACTAAACAGTGGCAAGAATGTGGAGCAGTAGGAAAGCTCATTCATTGCTGGTGGGGATGCAAAATGGTCCAGCTAGTTTGAAAGACATTTTAGTGGTTGTTCGCAAAACAAAACATTCTCTTGCCATCGAATCCGGCAGTCATGCTCCTTGCTATCTACCCAAAGGAGTTGAGAGCTTACCTCCACAGAAAACCCTGTACAGGAATGTTTATAGCAGCTTTATTCATAATTGCTCAAACATGGAGATAGCCAAGATGTCCCTCATCTTGGTTGGTGGATGGGTAAATAAACGATGGTACATTCAGATGATGGAATACTATTCAATGCTAAAAAAGAAGTGAGCTATCAAGCCAAGAAAGGACATGGACAAACTTTAAATGCATATTACCAAGTGAAAGAAGCCAGTTTGAAAAGGGTCCGTGCTGTATGATTCCAACAATGTGAATTTCTGGAAAAGACAAAGAACTATGTAGACAGTAAAGTGTTTAGTGGTTTCCTGGGGTGAGAGGGGAATAAATAATGAATGAAAAAATAGAGCACAGAAGTTCTTTAGGGCAGTGGAACAAATCTGTATGCTACTGTAACGGTGGATACGCAGCCTTCTATCTATGTCCAAACCCATAGAATATGTAACACCGAGAGTGAACTCTAATGTAAACTATAGACTTTAGATAGTCATGATGTGTGAATATAGGCTGATCAGTTGTAACAAATGCATCACTCTGGTGTGAGACGCTGATAGTGGGGGAGGCTTTGATGTGTGGGGATGGATAGTATATGGAAAATTTCTGTACCTTATCAATACTGCTATAAGCCTAAAACTACCCTAAGACTTATGCCTATGAAAATTTTTTTAAAGATTTTATTTATTTATTTGATAGACAGAGATCACAGGTAGGCAGAGAGGCAAGCAGAGAGAAAGAGGGGAAGCAGGCTCCCTGCTGAGCAGAGAGCCTGATTCGGGGCTCGATCCCAGGACCCTGGGACCATGACCCAAGCCGAAGGCAGAGGCTTAACCCATTGAGTCACCCAGGCACCCCATGCCTATGAAAATTTTTTAAAAATTATTCAGACAGTCCTGTGACTGTCAGAATAATGGGGGTGGTAGATTTAAAGGTTAAATATTTGCTTCCATTTACTAGACTTCTACTTTTTCGCTGTAGGAATAGTGGGGGAATCAAGCACTATGAGTTGGCAGAAAATGGGAGTCATGGACCACAGAGCTTCTGTTGCGCCCTTGGGCCTCCTCACCATTTTTTTTCTTGGTTCTAGTGCAGAGAGGAATAAAGGGTGTATACATTGTGCCATTTTGGCATTTCCGGATTTCCTCCCTCCATTCCTTTCCTTTCTCGTGACAGCTTGAAGAAGGGGAATTGTTGAAAGAGTCCTTAAGACATCCACGCTGTAGCGCCTCCTGAAAAAAAAGGACCTCAAAATTCTGAGCTTTCTTTCTCTTACTTCTCTGCCTCTCGGTTCATGTCCTGCCTAGCAGAGCTTACTGTTAAGTTTTCTGCCTCTTCATTCTCAGGCTGTTGTGGAGAGCAATTGGAACAAAGTATGATTATCTGAACTGAAAATACAATTTCCTTTGGTGAGCTCTCTGGGCGTCTAAATTTTTCTCTACCATCTTCCTGTATCTGTGTACTTTACTGATTATTTTCTCGAGGGAGTTCACAATTTCCCCCCTTTTCCAGCAGTCAACACTGTTTTTTCAGTGCACATTTATTAAGTAACTACTCTGTGCCATACATCATTCTATATGCTGAGAATACAAAGACTAATAAATTGGATCCTTGCCAATGGGGACTTGGGTCTTATGAAAAATTAAATAAATTCCTTCCCAATATTGCTTTTGGAAGCCAGAATTTATTTTTCACAATTGGCATGACCAAACTCTTAGTTTTCTAGCTTCACTTATAATTTCTTACACACGCCCCCACCCAAACTGTATATATGGGAATGCTGAAAATGTACTTGAAGGTCTCAAAACAATTTTTCTTTCTAAAACAGGACCATGGGCATTTCTTCAACTAGAGAGTAATTCAAAATCCAAATTTTGAAGGCCCAGAATTTTAATTATTACAAACTGAAATGTCTTTCTCTCCCAATATTGTCCTTATAAAACCTTTGGTACTTTTGCTTCCAAAATGTTGGCAGTTTAATTATGAACTCAATTGAAATATTAGCGACATAGCCTTTCATGTGTTAGAGATTCAGTCTGGAATGGTGAATTTAAAGAAACATCATTCTATAAATCTAAGGAGAAGTCATGAATCACTGTTAATTTAATTTGCAACACATGCGTGAAATAACAATACTTTTAATAATAAACCATGCTTGTACTGTATACCAGATACCATCCTGGGTGTCTGTTATCCCCTTTAATTATCACAGCAAGCCTGCAAGACATCCCAGTTTTACAGATTGAATAGCTGGGAAGGAAATTTGTTCAAGCGGTGTCATTTTTCATAGCAAAAGTTATTTTATTCTGCACTGTCTCCTACATAGTGATGACCGTATTATTGATACTAATCTGCTATATCCAAGGTAATGGGAAATTTTATGAAATAGGGGGAAAATGATATTTGGATACAAACAGATATTTTTTGTTTTTGTTTTTGTTTTCATTTTCATTTTCATGGCATGTGCAATAGCTACTGAGGAATTTATGGGGTACCAGCCATGAGCTATCTAAAAGAAAACAAATGCTTGATAGAATATTCTGGTTCTTTTCATTGAATTACATAACAATATCTAGCAGTTGGTCTAAATCTGAACAACATTTAAAACCATCTTTAACAACTGTAATGTGATCTTACATATTACTCTTGGTGACAAAGTCACAGCCATTCCTAATATAGCTGGCCTCCATTCATAATGGAAAGAAAGGCAGAATCTCAGTTAAAGTTTAGTGGAAACTGACATGGAAATGTTCCTAAGTTTATAAACACGTGCTATAAGAACACCTGCTCTAACAGAAGTCATTGCATCAAGGTTACATGAAGGAAGAGTTGGGAAAGAAGTCAACCTTGGAGCCCATCGAGGGCAGTCTAGAGGTCTAGGTTAACTTCCTCAGGGGAAGGCAGACACATGGCAGCTTAAGGACATCGAGCTCATCCTTTTACAAATACAAGGTTTTCCACCTGGGAATAAAATCTTCGCTTTTTAAAACTTTTAAATTTTTTTTTTATTTTGGGTTACTATTCCTAAGATATTTGCGGAATTCTTGCCTTCATCTTTCTGATTTCCGAGAGAGTATTATAATGCACTTTGAAAACTTATATATATATCTAATGATTCATACTGTCAATATAAGTTAGAAATATTACACCAAACAATATAAATTCCTTTTCATGAAGTTTGATATTAGACAATTTTAAAAAATTTAACCTTATGTCCACACTTATATCTGGAAATAGAAGACACAACAAATAATTTAGCATTTCTCGTACCTTTCCTGTAAGTTCTCAGTTGTGCATTTAACACGCTCAGCAGCAGAGTTACTGGTGAAACTGAAATTTGTAACAGCTTATTTTTGTTCAAGACACAATTTCCATTATGCTTGATAGGCACTCATTGTAAACTTGCCATCTGTACATTTTGACGTCTGTGATTTAATGTTTTTCACTTAACATTTCACAGTGGCATTATTTATTTTAGTTGTATTATGAAAGTTTAGGGGAGCCTGACTGGCTCAGTTGGCGGAGCGTGTGACTCTTGATCTTGGGGTTATGGGTTCAAGCCCCCTATTGGGTGTAGCGGTTACTTAAAAATAAAATCTTAAAAAAAAAAAAAACCAAAAAGTTTAAATTGCAGTCCCTTTTTCCAGTCCACCAAGTTTTCCAACACGCATCTTTTCTGTATGCCAGACATATTTCTTGCAGTGGTTTGTTTCTCATGATGTCTTAAGGCATCTTCTTTCAATGCCGATAGACTTTATTTGTATAGTAAATGCTTATGCCCAGGCCTCTTACGGTTTATTATTTTGCCATCCTCAACGTGAGGCTTATATCCTGTGGTCTATCATGGCTGCTGCTCTAGACGACATTCTCCTCCTAGGGATGCCATGATAAATTAGCACAAACTAGGTGGCTTAAACAACGAAAATTTACCTTCTCACAGTCCCAGAGGCTAGAAGTGTGGAATCAAGGCGTCTGCAATGCCATGTTCCTTCTGAAGGCTCTAGGAAAGAATCCTTCTCGCCTTTTTCTAGCTTCCTTGTCATTCCTTGGCTTGCGGCCCTATCCACTCCAGTCTCTGCCTCAGTTGTAACACAGCCTTCTTCCTTATAAGGACACCAGCTGCTGGAAGAGGCTCACCCAACCCAGCGTGACCTCGTCTTAACTTTACTGCATCTGGAAAGGCCTGTTTCTAAAGAAAGTCACACTTCCAAGGGTTCGAACTTAAATAGCTCTTTTGTTCAATTAAAAAACTATATTTTCTTGGGGCGAGTTTCACACAATATAAAATTAACCATTTTAAAGTGTATCATTTAGCAGCATTTGGTACATTTTTTTTAAAGATTTTATTTATTTGACAGAGAGAGAGAGAGATCACAAGCAGGCAGAGAGGCAGGCAGAGAGAGAGGGGGGGAAGCAGGCTCCCCGCCGAGCAGAGAGCCCGATGCGGGGCTCGATCCCAGGACTCTGGGATCACGACCTGAGCCGAAGGCAGAGGCTTAACCCACTGAGCCACCCAGGCGCCCCAGCAGCATTTGGTACATTAATGATGCGTAACCACCACTTCTATCTTGTTCAAAGACGTTTCCGTTACTCCAAAGTAAAACCCCTTACCTATTAAGTGGTTTCTCCCAAGTCCCCCTTACCCAACCCCTGGCAACCACCAATCTGCTTTCTGTGGCTCGAGATACATTTGTTCTGGATATTTTACATAGATGGAATCATACAGCATGTGATTTCTTGCATTTGGCTTCTTTCACTTAGCACGGTATTTTTAAAGTTTTAAAGTTCACATTATGGCACGTATCAATACATCATTTTTCTGGCTGAATAATATCCATTGTATACGGTGCTTCTTTGTGTTTCTCCATTCATCTGTTGATGGACATTTAAGCTGTTTGCACCTCTTAGCTGTTACGAATAGTGCTGCCGTGCCCACGTGTGTACATATACTTGAGTTCCTGTTTTCAATTCAGTGGAGTCGGTTGCAAGGTCATATGGTATATTCTATGTTTGACTTTTTGAGGAATTGTCAAACTGTTTTCCACAGCCGCTGAACCATTTTACCTTCCCACCAGCAATGAACTAGGGCTCCAGTTTTTCTGCATCCTTGTCAACACTTACGATTTGGTATTGTTTGTTTTTAAATTACAAGCACGCTAATGGATGTGAAGTGGTACCTCGTTGTTGTTATGATTTCCGATTCCCTGATGAGTAGTGATGCTGAGCACCTTTTCACATATCTCCTGGCGGCGTGTATGTCTTCTATGGATAAATGTCTGTTTAGATCCTTTGCCTGTTTAAAAAATTGGATGGTTTGTTTTTTGGTTTTTTTTTTTTTTTTTTTGGTCTTTCTGTTGTTGTGCTTTAAGTTCTTTGTATATTATGGACTAGGATCTTTATCAGATCTATGATTTGCAAATATTTTCTTGTTCCATAGGCTATATTTTCATTTGTTGATAATGTCCTTTGGTGAGCAAGTTTTTCATATTGATGACATATAGTTTGTTTTTTCTTGTATCGCTCATGACTTTCGTGTCGTTTTTTAGGACTCCATTGCCAAATCCAAAATTGTGAAGATTCACCTCTAGGTTTTCTCCTAAGAACATCCTTTCTTTATTTCTTTCTTTTCTTTAGGATTTATTTATTTATTTATTGGTGGGAAGGGGCAGAGGGAGAGGGAGAGAGAAAATCTCAAGTAGACCCACAGGGGCTCAGTGTCATGAACCTGAGATTGTGACCTGAGCCAAAATCAAGTTGGATCCTTCACCGACTGAGCCCCCCAGGTGCCCCAAGAAAACATGTCTTAAGAGAAACATGTTTCAACCCACAGTGAATCCAAATGTCATGACCACATTTGAACCAACAAGAAGAGGAAAAAGCATAAAGAGAGGGCATGTTCCATACCTTGAAATGTGTAATCTAGAATGAAACATAACACTTTTGCTTGCATCCCATTGGCCAGTACTTCATCTTAGTTTAGAGTTGCGCTCTCTAAGAGGGAAGATCAATGAGGTACAATTTAGCTTTATGCTTATATGCTCAAGTAAAACTTCTATTACTGTGTAAGAAGGGGAGAATAGATACACATGAAAATCTCACAATTGTGCTGTTGTTAATTGAATTCTTTGAGATTATACTTTTTTGATCCAACAATTTTTAGACCTTGCTCTCTTGTCAGATGAATATTGCTATGGGAAACTGTGAGGTCTGTCTGGTCTCCCACTCTCTTAATTTTTCTGCCTGGATAACTAAACAATTATCCTTTAGTCCTTGGGATTAAATAACATAGTCAGAATGACTAAATGTTGATCCTTTTGTGTCCATTTTTTGAGTATGGTATGATACTTTCATCCACAAATTCTAATTTTTAAATGTTTTTTATTACATTTCTATTTCTGTTTGTTGAGAATTCTGCTTCAAAGATAACAGCTCTGTTTGGTTTTCATCTGTGACTGCTCAGCTACTTTTTATTTTTACACTGTGTATTAGTTCAATAATGATGTTTTAGTCCTTGATTGTTTCCCTGGCTTCGTACCATTCCTTTTCATTTTAAGTTTCATTCTGATGTTTTATCTCATTTGGAGCTCTTAATTTATTGTGACATCCTATTTAATCAATATGGTGGCAAATGGTTTCTGAGTAGATTATTTCCTTTTGAGCAAAATCTTTATCTGTTTTGTTTGCTATTTTTTTATTCCTCTGTAGAATCTTTATGTAGATGCCGTAACACTTTATTTTAATCTTAATTATACTAGAAATGAACAGCTTTAACCAGTCCATTTATTTCTGTTGGTGTATTTCAAATGAATTTTTCTTGACTCCCATTCCATTTTGGGGGGGGGAGGGATTCTTCGAGGGCTGAGTTTCCTCTAGACTCTGGAGTGAGTGCGGGAAAAGGAAGGCATCAGTGGGGGCTCTAAGTAGAAATGGTTGCCTGGCTTGGGCTTTGTCTCATCTTCTAAGTTCCTGTTGAATGTCCTGTAACCTTTCCTGTACGTTTCCAGTGAGTGAGAACTTACCATGTCAGGTAGCTTACTCTGTTCATTATGGAGTATTGGGCCTTAGCTCATGTCAGACCCCGCCAGATTTATTTCCCCCTTTTCCCTTTTTCTTTTAAGGAATATTCCCACCATCCCAAGCAGAAAGTAGAACATGGTCTTGGATTAAGGACTCCCTGCAGTGGGAGGAGATACTAAGTGTTTTCAGATGTCATTGCTCCATCTCCTTCTTCCTCCTCACTCTCCCTCTTCTCCAACTGTCCCTCCTCTGGTTTTCTGTTTGACCAAATTTTTGTTTATTCCTCGTGATAATTGGTTCTGACTTTTTTTATGGTCCTTCTGCTTTTCCGCTTCAACTCTCCTCTCAGCAGGGAATTGAGAATCAACGCAGATTCTAGCAGTTTTCCTGGACTGTAGTTAGCAGAGGAGGCGTTCACAGGTGGGCCTTTTAAATAAGCGAACTCTCTGCATCTTTGTCCACATTGGCTTATGAATTCTCCCCATCAGCCGCACTCTGCATTGAGGGTAGGTTGTGAAATTTCTCAGGATTATGTTTATTCTCCTCTCCCTCTGGAATGTTTCTGTGGAGGGGAAATTGAGCTTGTGTGGACCTTCACTAAATTGAGTAGAACAGATCATTAAAATTTTTTTTTAAATTGTGGAGGTGCCTGTGTGGCTCAGGCGGTTATGCTTCTGCTTTGGGCTCAGGTCATGATCCCACGATCCTGGGATTGAACCTGGCGTTGGGCTCCCTGCTCAGTGGGAAGTCTGCTTCTTCCTTTCCCTCTGCCCCTTCCTCCCCACACTTTGTGCATGTGCCGTGCGTGCGCGTGCTCTCTCTCTCTCTCTCTCTTTCGCCCGCACGCATGTGCTCTCCCTCCTTCAAATAAATAGATAAAATCTTAAAAGACAAACAAGAAAACATTTGTGTTTTCTGTTGACTTGTCCTCATACCCTTTCTTTGTTCTATTACTCCTTAGTCACACGGCCGCATTGTGGAAAGGGCTGTCTGTAGCAAAGTAACTTTGCACCAGTAAGGATGAAAAGATGATGAACAGATTGGGTAGATGATAAATAGTGCCTACCAGGACCTAAAGCGAACAGGCCCTTACTTATCCTTTTAGTAAGTGATCTTTATGGCTTCCCAATATCATCTGCATTTTCCTAATCATATCTTCAGTTTTCTCTTTGTGAAAGATTTGTAGAAAGATACACTCTTTTTTCACCTATCAGATGAGAAAGATTCAAGAAGAAAAGGGATACTCAGTGACAGCTAGGATATGGAAAGGGGGAAAAAAGCAATATACTCACGCAGAGCTGCTGGGAACACACATTACAACAAAACTTTCCAGAAGTATATCTGGCAACATGTATCAAAAAACTTTTTTAAAATGTGCATGCTCTTTGAATTAAACATTTCATTGCAGACATGTATCTTAAGGGGATAATTGAGCATGTGTGCAAAAAATGTGCAAGGATGGGTCATTATAGTACTTTATTTAATTCTAAAGAATATGAAGCTAATAATCAGGGTGGGTTAAAGAGATGCACATCTACAATGTGATTTTATACAATGTTAAACAAGGTGACGTAGACACTAAAGTTATTTGCCATTTACTGAGCATTATGTGATTTGCCTATTTTAATTAATAATTCCATGAGCTTTGTGAGGAGGTAATGTTATCACCCCCATCTTAGAAATGAAGATACGGAGAATTAGAGATATTCACTTGCCCAGATTCCTGCAGATAGTTAAGTGACAAAAAGAAGATGTGAGTAAAGTTTTAAATCCTATGGTCTTGGAGTACCTGGGCGGCTCAGTCCGTTAAGCAGCCGGCTCTTGATTTCAGCTCAGGTCATGATCTCAGGGACCTGGGATCCAGCCCTGTATCTGGCTCTGTGCTCAGAAAAGGTCTCCTGGAGAATTCTTTTTATCCCTCTGCCCCTCCCCCCATTCACGTGTGCATGCGTGCATGCATTGCATGCTCTCATCCTCAAATAAATAAATTAAAAATAAAATAAAAAATAAAAAAACCCAAATCCTGTGGTCTTAAAAACTTTAAACGAGGAATAATTGACATACAATAAACCACATGTATTACGATCATATAATTTGGTAAGTTATAACTTATGCATAAACCTGTATCATGATCACCACTATCGAGAGAGTAAACACAGTTATCACCTACAAAAGTTTCCTTTGTCTTCTTGTGATTCTTCTTCTTGCCCCTCCTGTCCTTTGTATCTCTGATGAATTTCTTTTGCCCCTTAGGCGGAAATCATCAGGCTATATATATATGGGTCTGTTTCTGGAATCTGTCTTCTGTTCCATTAATCCATTTTCCTATATTTACACCAGTACTATCTTTTTTTTTTTTAATTTTTTTCCTAATTTTATTTGACACAGAGAGAGATCACAAGTAGGCAGAGAGATAGGCCGAGAGGGAGGGAAGCAGGCTCCCTGCTGAGCAGAGAGCCGGATGTGGGCCTCGATCCCAGGACCCTGAGACCATGACCGGAGCAGAAGGCAGAGGCTTAACCCACTGAGCCACCCAAGCGCCCCACAAGTACTACCTTGCAACATGTGCCTTTATACTATTTGAAACCAGATAATGGCAGTCTTTCCACTTTATTCTTCTTTTTCAAAGTTGTCTTGTCTATTCTGGGTCCTTTACATTTCTGTATAAATTATAGAATCAACTTAATTTCTATGGTGAAGGCTGCTGGAACTGGAATGTGATCACATTGGATCTATAATCAATTTGGGAGGAAGTGACATGTTGACAGTATTGAATCATCCCATCCATGCATTTCTTTAGGTCTCTCTCCATTTGTTTAGGTCTCCTTTAATCAATCCCAGCACTGTAGTTCTGTGTACAGGATTTCACATCTTTGTCAGTCAGATTTATCATTAGGCATTTTCGTCATTTCGATGCTCTGGTAAATAGTACTGTGTTTTAAAACTCAGTTTCCAACTATTCTTCATTGATAAATATAACTGATTTTTATGTACTAACATTTTATTCTGCAACTTTGCTATGCTCACTTGTTTTGGTAGCTTTTTGGTGATTCCATTGGATTTTTTTTAAGATTTCTTTAATTTATGTGTTAGAGAGAGAGAGAGAGAAAGCGCACACGCGCCCAAGTTGGGGGTAGGGACAGAGGGAAAAGGAGAAGCAGACGCCCTGCTGAGCAGGGCGCCCAATGTGGGTCTCGATCCCAGGACCTTGGGATCATGACCTGAGCCCAAGGCAGATGCTTAACCAACTGAGCCACCCAGGCGCCCCTCCATTGGATTTTCTATATAGATGATCATATTGTCTGTGAATAAAGATGGTTTGTCTTTTCCAAAATAAATGTCACTTATTTCTTTTTCCTGTCTTTCTGCACTAGCTAGACTTGTCAGTACAATGTTGAATAGAACTGGGGAGAGTGGAAATACTTTTCCTGTTATACTAATATTAGAGGAAAAGAATTCAGTCTTTTACTTTTCTCTATAATTTTAGCTACAGGTTTTTCAGAGATGCCTTTATCAGGTTGGAAAAGTTACTTTCTATTCTTAGTTTGCTGAGTGTTCTTTTTTTTAATTTTTTTTTTATTTATTTGACAGACAGAGATCGCAGGTAGGCAGAGAGGCAGGCAGAGAGAGAGAGAGGAAGCAGGCTCCCTGCCGAGCAGAGAGCCCGACGCGGGGCTCGATCGAAGGACTCTGGGATCATGACCTGAGCGGAAGGCAGAGGCTTTAATCCACTGAGCCACCCAGGCGCCCCTTGCTGAGTGTTCTTATCATGAGTTTCAGATTTAGTCAAATATATCTTCTGCCTTTATTGATTATATGTTTGAACATACAATTATTGTGTTTAAAAGTTTGTTAATATATATTATGTTAAATATATATGTGTGTGTGTGTGTATATATATATATATATATATATATTACATTGATGATATTTGAATATTTAACCAACTCTGCATTCCTTGAGTAAACCCTGGTTCGTCATGCTGTATTATCCATTGTATATATTAACTCACTCTGTCTTATTCTGGATGGCTTCACTTGTTATGTCTTCAAACACACAAGCCTTTCTAGGTTTCATGTCCAATCATTAATCCCATCTGGTGAATTTGTCATCTCAAATACTTGGGGTTTTTCTCTTAAAACTTCTACGTCACCCTATTGTGTCTTTTATGTTTGTACTTAACATTTTGAACATACAGAATATAGTTACAGTAACTTGTTTTAAGTAATTTATTATTATTTTTTAAAGGTTTTATTTATTTATTTGACAGAGATCACAAGTAGGCAGAGAGGCCTAATTAAGAAATTAATTAAGAAATTAAGGCAGAGAAAGAGGAGGAAGCAGGTTGCCTGCCAAGTAGAGAGCCCGATGCAGGGCTCAATCCCAGGAGCCTGGGATCATGACCTGAGCCAAAGGCGGAGGCTTTAACCCACTGAGGCACTCAGGCACCCCCGATAACTTTAAACGTCTCTAGTAACTCAAATGTTTGCGCAAGTTCTGAGTCAGTCTCCATACCACAAGGTTGTTTGAATTCCTCTTTAGTTAGGTTAAACATTATTTTAGACTTTTAAGAGTCAGTCTGTATCTTATAAATTTTCATTCCATGCCTTTTCCCCATTTTTCTATCAGATTTGGTGTCCTTTGTCCCATTATTTTTAAAGTTCTCACGTATTATTTATTTATGTATTTATTTATTTATTGAGAAAGAGAGCACGAGCAGGGAGTGGCAGAGGAAGAGGGAGAAAGTAGGTTCTATGCCCAGTGCGGAGCCTGACAGAGGGCTTGATCGCACAACCATGAGATCATGACCTGAGCCAAAATCAAGAGTCAGGTGCTTAACACACTGAGCCACCCAGGTGCCTCAAAGTCTTCATATATATTTAATGATATTAGCCCTTTATCTGTGATATGTGTTAAAAAATTTTTTGCACTTTTGTCAGTTTTCTCTGAGCTTATGGTATGTTTATTTGTGCCTTTAAAAAATATTTTAAATCAATGAATCTTCAGTGAGTGAGCAACCAGTAACCTCCAGAAAGGGATCGATCCATTGGAAACCCAGAAAAGATCCACTAACAGAAAAGGACATCTGCCCAGGTGAAGACCACAAGCTGGCTGGAACTGCTATTAGAATTAGGAACATGTGGGGGCACCTGATGGCTCAGTGGGTTAAGCCTCTGCCTTTGGCTCAGGTCATGGTCTCAGGGTCCTGGGATCGAGTCCCGCATCGGGCTCTCTGCTCAGTGGCAAGCCTGCTTCCCTCTCTCCCTCTGCCTGTCTCTCTGCCTACTTGTGATCTCTGTCTGTCAAATAAAGAAATAAAATCTCTAAAAAATATTAGGAACATGTGATCTATGGCTAATCCCACCACCCATCTCCCCAAGGCCAAAATCTCGAGAGAGCCTTTCCATAAGGAGCTAAATGGACAGGACTTGTGCACAAGAAGCTAGGAGCTGGTTATATAGCTATTCATAAATGTGAATTCCCCTGGTGCCCCTCCTCATAGGAGTGAGATAAGCTCCATTTGTCCCGGAGGCCACAGGAGGAGGAAGGGAGGTAGATGTTAACAGTGCCAGCAGTAAAATAAGGTGAGAAAGTCTCCAGTGGCTGAGGACTCCTATTGAGAAGTGCTTTTCACTCAAGCCACACGTGCCTCTGCCTAAGACAGTCCCCTCCCTGAGTTTATGCCCAAGTCGTAAATTACAGTTTTCTGCAAGAAAACAGCCAGCCCAACTTCCAGCATGTGCACATTTGCCCCTCCTTGCCTGCAGTGGTAAAATCTGAGTCTGAATGTTACACCTACTGAGATAAACTCGGTCCCTTAAATTTGAAACAAGATGAGGATACCCAGTAGAGCAATTTATTCACTGAAACCTTGGCAACCTAAAGACAGTGATTTCAGTCTGGAAATAGAAAGCTGAGGAGAGGGGCTCCTGGGTGGCTCAGTCGGTTAAGCATCTGACTCTTGGGTTCAGCTCAGGTCATGATCTCGGGTGGTGAGATCGAGCCCCGTCTTGGGCTCCGTGCCCAGAGCAGGGTCTGCTTGGGATTCTCTCAACCTCTGACCCTCCTGCTCCTGCTCTGTCTCTAAGACAAATAAATCTTTAAAAAAGAAAAGAAAAGAAAACTGAGGGGAACTATGTAGACAGTAGGAAAAGGGGGTGGGATGGAAAAATTCCCTGGTGGTGGCCAGTAAGTGAAAGGTCTTCAGGGTGCCTAAGAGGAATTTGTAGAAGGGAAGTGGTGAAGAGTGGTAGACAACAAAATGAGCCACTGAATGGGGGTGACCATGGGGAAAGACATGGAGGAAATAATCCTCTCCCTGCCACGTGTGCCACCAGAATT
The DNA here is from genome assembly GCF_922984935.1 of Meles meles. NCBI lineage: Eukaryota > Metazoa > Chordata > Mammalia > Carnivora > Mustelidae > Meles > Meles meles. The sequence continues at coordinate 122,480,908 of NC_060087.1, read as the reverse complement.
GAACCAGGGGAGATACAAAGTGGTGGCAAGTTACTTTGGGATGCAAAAGAAATACCTCCATCCAACTGGAACATCTTGGTCTCTCCCATGCCTCAAATCCTTTCAGCAGGGAGCCACTCCAGGGCTACCATGAACCAGAGCAGTAACTTGATGACCAGAGGGTTAGGGTGTGGCAGGAAACATCCAACTACAAGCAAGGAACAAGTAAGGAAAAGGGGGGAACAAGCACCCCCAAGAGAAGAAAGGCAGGAGAGGATGGCGCAACAAACACCATGAGCTGTGTGGCCTGGAGGTGATGTGTCTGCCTGTCGCGAGGTACGCCATTGCGTATTACAGGCACTTACATCGAAAACTCATCCTACGGAAAATCACCAACAGGGGATGTTGTTTGATGTGGTTCGGATGGGGTATGATGTGATTTGGAGTGTTGGGGTCTAGAGCCCGTGGACAAGAAAGAGTTCTTGCTATAGGGGTGCTGGGGGGGGGGCTGTTCAGTTAAGCATCTGCCTCTGCTCAGGTCATGATCCCAGGGTGCTGGGATGAAGCTCTCCACTGGCTCTCTTCTCAGCAGGACACCTGCTTCTCTCTCTGCCTCCCTTGGCTTATGCTGTCTCTCTGTCAAATAAATAAAAGGAATCCTTAAAAAATTTTTTTTTCTTGGTGCAAAAATGTGGTTTTATTAAAGCACAGGGACAGGACCTGTGGGTAGAAGGAGCTACACTGGGGTTCTGAGGAGTGACTGATCATACAAGATTTCTATCCTATGGAGGGGATGGTGAAGTTAGGGCACCAGGAAATTGAGTCTATAGGTTTCTGAAGATTGCTTTTTTCCTTGTAAATCACTGGACCAGTTGAAAACTGATGGGAGACTCCTGTCCTGTACGACTATGATCTTGGTCAGTTCTAGAGCAGCCAGGAGGGCCTGAGGAATGTCACACAGAGCCCCCCTGGGGGGGCAGTGGGTGTTAGTTTATGCTTTGCCCTCAGCTGGCCTTCTGCTCCCTCATCCCCTATACAGTAAAATAATGGTATTTGCAGGCCATAATTACCAACACTAATTAGGGTCTTTCTTAGTAAGAAACTTGGGTAGAACAGTGGCCTCCTAAGGGTGGGGCAGTGGAAGGGTCCTGGCAAGGAGGAACATCGTCCATTATTCAGGCTTGCAGAAGTGTTTTTCCTAATACCATCCTTCATTCTGCCTTTATTGGCTAGAGTCCTGTTGTACAAGATAAATGTGTTTTTTCAACTATTTGGATATCTTGAGGCTGCATAAGACAGATAAGGTAAATGTTTACTTCCTTCCATCTATCTATTTGTATAGTAATGAGTTGTCTGTAGTCGCCAATGGTGTCCATTGTTATTATTTAGTATTATGAACTCAAAGATATTTATGTATTTGATGTTTATCAATATAATACACTTATTATCTTTCTCGATAATCAAGTTGTCCTGCTGCGAATCAGTAGAAACCCATTAGAGTTGGCTTCTGTGGGCAACAGAGTCTTAACTCTAATAATCAGGTAGGTCTGAAAAATTTAGATATCAGTATTTAATCGCACTCATGGAGGAATTACACTCACGGAGGCTTTTTGACCCAGGAGTTCCATGAAGATTACAAAAGTATCAGTTGAGAATGGCTAATGCCCTGTTCTGGAATGAGACAACAGGATGTAAAGTGGGTTCTAATTCTCATTCCCTGATTCTTCCTCAGTAAGGAATTGCTGATAACCTTAATCAGTACGACTAAGGGAAGTGTTATGATTCCTTTTTTTTTTTAAGATTTTATTTATTTATTTGACAGAGATCACAAGTAGGCAGAGAGAGAGAGAGAGAGAGAAGCAGGCTCCCCACTGAGCAGAGAGCTGGATGCGGGGCTCGATCCCAGGACCCTGAGATCACGACCTGAGCCAAAGGCAGAGGCCCAACCCACTTGAGCCACCCAGGCGCCCCAAGGGTTATAATTTCATAAGGGCCCTACCTAGTCTGTGTGTCCTGTTGCTCCTGTTCAACTCAGATTTAGTAATGAGGGCTTCCAGGGATATTATTGTTTAGTGTATATTTTTACTTCTGTACTGGCTAGGAATAGAATTCGTATAATTTGAGTTTTTATCAATTGCATAAAACACTTAGTTCCATCTCTGGAGGTATACTGCTGCAGCTTTGTATTTCAAATCCAAATATTAAGTAAACAGTATTTGTACTTTTTTGGTGGCTCCACTGCTTTCTATGTGACTAGAATTTGTTTGCATTTTTGCAACTGGAGGCAATTTTCATATCTTTTTGGTGAGAAAAATGTCTTCTACTATGAGCTTGATGTAAAGACAGGTTTTCCATGGGTTTGCTGGCAGCACTATTCAACAGCTTTCTGCCATCAATTATCTGTCATTAATTTAATCCATTTGTGACTCATAAATAGATTGTAAGTTCACATAGTCTCGTACCTTCATTTATTTAAGCCATCTGCGTACATATGATTTCACTATAAAATTTACTCACTTCTTCTGAAAACCCATTTCTAATCAAATTTTTTCTCTTAACCTGAAAATGATCAAGACCAGGGGTCAAAAAACTGGAGCCCATGGGCCAAAGCACCCAGCTACTAGCTGACTTTGTTACCGAAAAAAAAAAAAAAAAAAAGTTATATTGGAATACAGTTATATTCATCCCTTACATATTCTTTATGGCTGCTTTGATGCTACAAGGGCAAAGTCAAGCATTTGTGACAGAATGGCCTGCAATTCTGAGAATATCTACTATCTGGACAGAGAAAGTTTCTAACCCCTGCTCAAGACTAGTGAAATTTGCTCTGTATGTGTTCATAACAACACTTTTCTCAGGAAGCTGCTATGGAAATGTCACTAAATTACGAAAAGAGAAATTATTTTCTTCAAATACAATCCTTGCAGTGTTGGTTAGGAAGAAAAGATACTTTTTGTCTGTTTTGTTTATTCCCATTTCATAGTAGTAGATCAATAAATATTGGTTGAGTGGTGAATATATGGATGGATTATAGTTTAATGTCTTTAGTAATTAAGCAAGCGCAAGAAATCTATATTAGATTCCTATTTCTATAGCTTAGTGATTGTATGAGTTATAGAAGACTACAAAATTGAACACAAACTAAGCAGCCTAACACATATTAATATTTTGTACATAACTCTTTCCGATGTCACTTATTAAATACTAACTTGCTTATAATGAAGAACAGTTGAGGTTAGGTGTCCATTTTACTTGTTTGTGTTTCTGGTGAAAAGTTGCTTTTCTGAAACATTACTTGCATCTCTAATCATGAAGAAAAAGTCTTTTTTTCATAACCCATTTTGTGAATTCTAAAGGAGAGTTTATGAATAGATTCCCACTCTTTCTCCTTGATAGACATTACAGTTAATAAGGTTGGTGGTTGTTTTGAGATCTGTGAGATTTATGTATATACATATAATCTCATATAAGCACAAAGAGCCATTGGTTATTTGCCTCTGACAGTTCAAAGGATTAAGATGAATTCAGGGATCTGAATCCTAGCACTTGGGTAGCTTCGTTCATTCAAAGTAGCCCTTCTGAATTTTCCTGAGGAGCTTTCCAATGAAGTTAGTTATCAAGAGAATAGCTTTATTTCCTGTGAAGTTGTTGTTGTTTTTAATCTCCACAATGAAAACATTTTTGGAAACATAATGTTTCACTTATTTTGTTCAATTTACCTTTGTTTCAACCGACTCATTCTGCACTTTCTGCGAGAATTCATCAGTTTATTTTCAGTGAAATCTGATTCAGGGCTTGCCTGATGAAACTTAGATGTCAGTCATGGCTCAGTTCACCATCGTCAGCCAAAACAGCCTATGGTAAATCTTCACATGCGTGTGTCTTCAGTGTTCACAGTGTCTAATCGGTGTCACTCAAATCTTGTCCTGTAGGTGGCCTGTGCTTAGCTTGGTTGTGACAGCCTTTGATCAACTTGTTCACAACTTAACCCCTACTTAACTGGCTTGTGTCTTTTAGGAGATGTTTCTGTGTTTTAAAAACTCTTTCCAGTTCCTATTAACTTACAACCAGGTAGTGTGATAGACCTCAGTAATCACCTGTGTGAAGTTCACAGGTTTTGAAGATTTGTGACATTAGACTAGTCGTTTGACCTTTTTAGTCTCAGTTGCCTCACCTATAAAGTAGGCTATACAACAGTAACACACTCATACAGGGCGAGGCTAAAAATAAGTTAATAAAGTAGAGACAATCACTTGACACATTTCTTGGCACATAGAAATCACTTGATAAATGTTAGTTATTATTATTGTTGTTACTAAGGTACCCAAATATTTAATGCCTGTATACAAACTGTGATCTTTGTCCTCTCATCCAAAATGTACCTCAGTTATTTCTACAGGTTTTCACATAAGGATTTCTCACAAGTCATCACAACTAAGACTGATTGTCTGGCCGCTATATTCACTACACAGTATCCACCTTGATCTTTCTTTCTGTTCTTCCTATTTTTCTTATTTATATATTTTTAAAGTTTTTATTTATTTATTTGAGAGACAGAGCGAGAGAGCACAAGGGGAGAGTGAGAGAGAGAAGCAGACTCCCTATGAGCAGGGAGCCCAACACGAGGCTCAATCCCGAGACCCTGGAATCATGACCTGAGCTGAAGGCAACTACTTAACTGACTAAGCCACTGTTTTCTATTTTTCAGATGTCCCTGTTTTCTGTTTTTTAATCCACTGCTAGAAAAGCCACCTAGAGAAATTCACATGTCTTTGTCAAGCTTTGTCATCTCAGGAGACCCCCATAGAGTGAAATCTACAAGATGTCCATGAATTGTTGGGTTCTATGCTGGGTACTTTGTGGAGGGACATTAACTCTGACATACATTTTTTTTATTTTAATTCCAGTATAGTTAACATACAGTGTTACATTAGTTTCAGGTGTGTGATACAGTGATTCAACACTTCTTTATGTTACTCAGCACTCATTATGATAAGTGTACTCTTCAGTCCCCATCACCTATTTCAGACATCCCCTCACCCACCTCCCCTCTGGTAACCAGAAGTTTGTTCTCTATAGTTAAGAGTCTCTTTGTTGGTTTATCTATTTCTCTTTTTTTTTCTTTGCTCATCTGTTTCATTTTCTTAAGTTTTTGTTAAATTCCAATTAGTTAATGTACACTGTAATATTAGTTTCAGGTGTACAATATAGTGATTCAACACTTCCATACACCACCTGGTGCTCATCATGACAAGTGCCCTCCTTCATCCCCATCCCCTATTTCACACACACCCCCCCCCGACCTGTCTTCTGGTGATCATCAGTTTGCTCTCTAGAGTTAAGAGTCTATTTCTTGGTTTGCCTCTCTCTGTCTACCCCCCTTTGCTCATTTGCTTTGTTCCTTAAATTCCACATATGAAATTAAATCATATGGTATTTGTCTTTTTCTAACTGACTTATTTCACTTAGCATTATACTCTCTAGCTCCTGCCATGGCATTGCAATGGCAAGAGTTCATTCTTTTTGTTGGCTGAGTAATATTCCATTGAGTATATACACCACCTCTTCTTTATGCATTCCTCAGTTGTTGGATACATGGGTCATTTCCATAATTTGGCTATTGTAGATAATGCTGCTATAAACATCAGGGTGCATATATCCCTTTGAATCAATATTTTTGTATCCTTTGGGTAAGTAATAATGCAATTACTGGGTTGTAGGGTAGTTCTTTTTTTTTTAAGATTTTATTTATTTGAGGGGCGCCTGGGTGGCTCAGTGGGTTAAGCCGCTGCCTTCAGCTCAGGTCATGATCTCGGGGTCCTGGGATCGAGTCCCACATCGGGCTCTCTGCTCAGCGGAGAGCCTGCTTCCCTTCCTCTCTCTCTGCCTGCCTCTCTTGTGATTTCTCTCTGTCAAATAAATAAATCTTTAAAAAAAAAAAAGATTTTATTTATTTGACAGTGAGAGAGAGACAGCACAAGCTGGGGGAGAGGCAAAGAGAGAGAGAAAAGCAGGCTCCCTGCTAAGCCGGGAGCCTGATGAGAGGACCCTGGGATCATGACCTCTGAGCCAAAGGGAGATGCTTGACCGACTGAGCCACCCAGATGCCCCTGAGTTGATATCCATCTTTTTATTTATTTTTACAACTGTTTTGAGGCACCTGGGTGGCTCATTCGGTTAAGCATCTGACCCTTGGTTTCGACTCAGGTCATCATCTTTCTTGCCCTTGTGAGATCAAGCCCTGAGTTGAGCTCCATCCAGATATCTGAAGCTCCATGCTTCAGATATCTCCCTCCACCTCAGCTCCTCCCCACACTCACTCACACTCTGTCTCTAAAATAAATGAAATATTAGAAAAATTTATATTTTTACCACATATGTAAAGTGTTTATAAATAATACAAAGTATTGTTTCATATTTTTAAAATGGGCAACAATGTCCTACATTACACGTTACTTTGTGCATTTTTAAAAGTATTTATCCTGGTTAAAGTATAGGTAGATGATATATAGATAGAGAAATAGATACAGACCTACTTCATTCTTTTTAACTGTAATCAGCTGTGGATAATATTTATGTCACTGTCTCCTTGTAGAAGATTTAAAACCATCAGGTGTTAATTTATGAAATTAATATGTAAATTTAATGCAATTATTATTAGGATCCCAACAGATTTATTTTGGGTAATTTATGGAATGATCTTAAGCTTATATGATTACGTATGCTCTAAAATTGCCAATAAAAATATAAAGGTGAAAATAATTTCCTCAATACATACAAGAACATGATACAGAGTATAATGAAATAGGTTTTGGTAAAGAAATAGAAAAACATGTCACTAGAACATACAAAGAGTACAGAGATGTATATTAGTATCTATGAGATTTTAATATATGGCAGTTGTCGGTAGTTCAGTTCTGTCAGAAAAGAATTGTTTAACAGTCCTGGCACAATTGGCAAGCCATCTGGAAGATAAAGTAGTGGGTTTTCATCTTATACCCCAAAATAAATTCCAGTTACATATGTAATTAATCCATAAAATCTTGTAATAAAATAAAAGAAATTAAATGTATAATTTGGGACTCATGAAAACTTCTTAACTAAGACTGGAAACCCAAAGGCTATGAAACAAAAGATAAACATATTTGACAATACAATTAGAAATTTTGGTTGCAGAAATGCCACAAACAAAATTCATAGACAAATGATAGATAAATAAATAAAACACTATAATAGGGGTGCCTGGGTGGCTCAGTCAGTTAAATGTCCAACTCTTGATTTTGGCTTAGGTCATGATTTCGGGGTCCTAAGATTGAGCCCCGTGTCAGGCTCCACACTGAGCAGGGAGTCTCCTTGAGGATTCTCTCTCCCTCTTTCCCCCCACTTGTTCTTTTTCTCTCTCTCTCAAATAGATAAATCTTTAGAAAAATAAATAAAGCACTAAAATATACAGAGAGCTTTTACAAAGTAATATGGAAAAGAGAATACAAAAGGAAAATGGGTTAAAAAATGATTAATAGACACTTCACAAAAGAACAAATCCTATGGCCAACACATACATGAAAAGATGATCAGTTTTACTTGTAGTTAGAAAATCTAAATTAAAGTAACAATTAAAAAAATAAAGTAACAATTAAATACCATTTTGTATCCATTAGGTGAATAATATTAGAAAGATTACCCATTAATAGTAGAGATATGAAACTTTGCAAATTTTTAATTTTTTTTTAAAGATTTTATTTAGTAGAGAGAGAAAGAGAGAGCACAAGTGGAGCGAGGGGTAGAGGGAGAAGCAGATTCCCCACTGAGCAGAGAGTTTGATGTGGGGTTCAGTCCCAGGACTCTGGGACTATGACCTGAGCCAAAGGCATACACCCAACTGGCTGAGCCAGCCAGGTGCCCTGTTCTGTTGATTTATATTTATAATTGCGTTTATACTTGCTTTTATATATACTTACATTTATATTAATTATATGTCTCCTTTTACTCAATCCCACTATTGTATAAGGGCATAAGTAATAGAGTGTTCTTTTTTAGTATTGGTCACCAAAAAAAAGCCTGAAAACAAAGTAAATGCCCATTTATAGAAGAATGATCAAATAAAGGGTAAAACATCCATATGATGGGATCGTTTATAGTCAGTAAAAACACTGAAATAAAGCTGTTCTGGTTATACCTCGTCACATAAATCTCTCATCAGACTTTCTCCGTCTTCTACCATTTACAAAGCAAAAGCATATAAATGGAGATAAATTGGTGTGTGTGTGTGTGTGTGTGTGTGTGTGTGTTGGAAGGCAGGCAGAGATGTTCTATAGTAGCAGCAACTAAACTCAAATCTGGACTAAGGCTGTGAAATCTGACCTGTGGAGCCAAAGTGGATATTGTCTGCTCAAGTATGGTTCCTTGGAAGTGGTTTTATCCAAGAAGTTTCAAATTATTAGGCATAACCATGAGAATCTCATCAGATAATGTTAGTAGCTATCACATAGGAATCAAGAATCTGGTTCTCAAGGAAAAGGTCTTCAGGGTTTCTGTAACCCATGGGGAATTGGACTGTCAGAAAATAAGGTGGGAATAGAGACCGGATTAGCTAGGTACAGATAAGTACAAGTTACCGCTGTGTGTATCCACAATTGTTGAGGGTCCCCTTTGGGCATATTAGATGATGGCATATAATGAAACAAATTTCAATTTCTACCTGTTACTTGCGTGTAGGTTTCTGATGTTTCCCGTATAGACAGATTGATTTTAGGAGAGCCTCAATTGAGAATGTCTAGAGAAGGCACCTAAGACAATCAGATAAAATAATATGAGGGTAGGTTGAAGTCGAGCAAGGTGGAGGACAAAATTAACTAGATACAAAGAAGTAGAGTGAATTGATAACCTGCTTCTTCAGTACTAGTGAACAGCTTCCAACAGTAGGCCTTAATTTTTTTACATTTAAAGCATATTTGTATATGGGAGTTTTTAATTTGGGGGGAACATTGTATGCATTTTCACTTTCACATGTTTGTGTTCAACTTCCTTTACAGTATACGGTTAACAAGGCTTCTGGGCTATGGTATACTAATTGGTCAGTATCCCCATAATTTCATGTTGAAAACTAGTACAATTTTATAAATCAATAACCCACCAATCCATAAAGTTATTATGGTTTTCTCTTTGTCCCAAGGAACCTAAGTATACTGTATGTGTAAATTATGTACTTCAAATCTTGGACAGACTGTCATATAAGAAGTGTTTAACAGAATTAACTTATGAGAAAATATTCAACTTCAACAGGAATCAAATAACAAAGCACAAAAATTAAAATAATTGCATTACCCTTTTCATCACTTACGCTTTTTCTGTCTACTTTTACAGCAATTGTGCCTGCTTTTGTCTGGCTGCTAACAAAAATGGGCACTTACTCAAAATACCAGGTTCTATGAATATAATGTTGCTCAAGGGAACTTATGCGCTGCTCACTTTGTATTCCTGATACCTAAATTTTCTTGATGGTGGCCAGGCACTGAAATGCTTTGGAAAAGGGAAACACATGAGAAATAGGAAGTTGGATTATTTCAGCTTTTGGGGTAGTACTCAAGCTCTTACACATTTCCAGAGGAGATTAGTTACAGATGCTGAAGAAGGAAATGCATGTGTAGAGATGCCCTCTGACTGAGATCTACAGGAATAAGAAATTTGGAAGTGCAAACATTTTTAACTTTAATTTCTTTGAACTTTGAATTTGAGGAGATTTCATTTTTGTTCTTTAATTTCTCTCTGGGAAAGAAATAATTGAGGGGGGGTTCAGAGTATTCAAATTTGGGGCATCCTTCATGTTGTAATTATTTGGGCTAATTGCATAATCTCTGGTGAGTTATATTAAACAATGCAGATAGGCATAATTTGAAATGGAAAATAGAATAAAGATAAAATATTCTGCCTAGGGTACAATGTTGCCTTGAAGTTAATTTTATTAATGTCTTATTCTGACCCACTTTGTAGTCTGCTGAGGACAAAAATTTGAACCGTCTTCATGGCTGATCTCAGAAAGATACATAAAATAGAAGCAGTTGATGCTAGAGATGTGGGAGGAGGGCTACCTCATCAGGGTTGGAGCAGTACTGGCCTGCTGTATTACTAGCTTACTTTCCCAAGGGGAATGGCCACACCATATGCTTCATTACTGAGCTCAATGGGTTAAGACAGTGGTTTTCATCCCTAGCTGTGCATTAGAATTATCTGGGGAGTGTTTAAAATGCTTAAACTTTGTCCTAGAGCCATTAAATCAGAAATCTCAGGGCTTAGGGTCTAGTATTATTAAAAAGCCCCTGGGTGTTTCTGGTATGCATTCACCTCGGGTTGAGTTACCCATGAAACAGACTCTGTGACAGAGATTTGCGTATGAGGAAGTTTATTGGTAAGAACTCTCAGCCCCAATTACCTGTAAGACAGTAAAGAAGGACTGGGCAGATGAAGTTGAACTTCAGCTGCTGTAACAAAGATCTCTGCCAGAGTCAATGCCACAGGGAGGTCTGGATCTGGGATGGCCCTCCACATTTTGTCTCAAATTGAGGCACAGTAGCTGAACACCTTTGTACCCTTACACCTGCCCCACTTTGGATTTGGGTTGCCCTCAGGGAATGGGTGTAACCTTGGGAATGAAAACTCCTTCCCAGTGAAAGGAATTCTGAGGACATACTCAGCTCTAAGCTGTCAACAGCCAGCACTACACATGTAGTCAGATTCTAGAGCCCATAACACTTCCCAGAATGATGAAATAGTGGAGTTAACCTTCCTGGCCTCATTCTAAAATCCATTGCCCCGGCCTCCCCAGCAGAATAAAAGACATGTGTCTGACTGGTGAAGATAAGGAGGAAGGTCTCGTCTCAATACCTAGTGGGACTGTGTTAATCAGTAATGGAGTCATGGGGAAAAGTCAAGCATTGTGGGCATGACTGTCTCTCCTCTCTCACGTTAAATATGGACGCCCTTAAAAAGTATGTATAAGAATTGGCAGGGTCATCAAAGAGAACATACAGACAAGCAACTAATATTTGATATCGTAAATTCATCTGCGTTTGTCTATTCCTTATCTGGCAGTATATCTATACTGGTTAGGCCCCTATGATGTGCTAATTCGTTACTCTGTTCATCCACTTGTCTGTGATATTATCGTTGGTTAGGGTGTGGTAGCAAATGGACCCAGGCATATAATAGCTCAAAAGATAGTTTGTGTCTCGTTTATTAATAGTCCTAAGTAGAGATTCCAGTTCACTGGTGGTTCTTGTCTGTATAAGTCATTTAGTGGCTCAGGCTGACAGATGTTCTGCCTTTTTCAAAATATGACATAAACGGCTTCCAAGGACCCCAGGATTACCACCAACACACATTAGCCGTTAGCCAGAGGCAGAAAGCCTGGCAGAAGTGTAGGTGGGCCACATGTGGCAGATTCGTGTCTCACCTCCACACCTGTTACTCTGGAGACAGCTTGGTCTCATGGCCATGCCTAGCTGGATGAGCAGCTGGGAAAAGCATCGTAATTGTGGATTTAAAGAAAGAGAGGGTAGACGTTGCTGGAAAGCTAGTCGCTTCTGCTACACACATTATCTCCCTTTTAATCCACATATAACATTCAGTCCAGGACTACTACTATTCCTATTTTATATGCAAGGAACTGAGGTTCAAAGAATTTAGGGATCGTGGCTGCAGTCGCATGGCTAGTAGATGGTTGGCCTAGTAATCCAGTCCAGCTTAGCAACTCCAGAGTCTATGGACACCGCTATTACCACTACTGCAACTGCGACTCTAACTACCAACACCACCTCCACCACTGCGACACACACGCACACACACGTGCACACACATGCGCACACACGTGTGCATAAATTAAGTTTATGAGAAATATATTAAAAATCTTAAAGAATTCAGGCTTATTCCATACTTAATTAAATGAACTGTTTGAAAACATAAATATAGATAATTCTTGTACTTCAACAAAATCAGGTAGATCAAATAATTTAATGTACAAAATCAAATCATTTAAGACTAAAAGGACAGGGGCATCTGGCTGGCTCAGTCAGTGGAGTACGTGACTCTTGATCTCAGGGTTTTAAGTTCAAGCCCCATGTTGGGTGTAGAAATCACTTAAAAATAAAATCTTTAAAAATAAAACAACAACAACAACAAAAGGACATACTAGTGACTATTGATCAGCTCTCTGGAATTTTATATTTTATTTTTTTTAAGTTTTTTTTTATTCCAGTTAGTTCACATACAGTGTAATATAAGTTTCAGGTGTGATTCAGCACTTCCATACCTGACCCGGTGCTCACCACAAGAAGCACCCTCCTTTATCCCTGGCACCTATTTAACCCATCTCCCCCTTCCCCTCCCCTATAGTAACCATCAGATTGTTCTCTGTAATTAAAAGTCTGTTTTTTGCTCTGACTCTCTCTGTCTTTCTCATCTTTTGCCTTTGCCTGTTTTGTTTCTTAAATTCCACGTATGAATGAAATCATATGGTATTTGCCTTTCTCGGACTGACTTCTTTCACTTAGCATAATATTCTCTAGCTTCAGCCATGTCACTGCAAATGGCAAGATCTCATTCTTTTTTGTGGCTGAATAACATTCCTCTGTGTGTGTGTGTGTGTGTGTGTGTGTGTGTGTGTGTACCAGATCTTCTTTATTCACTCACTGATCACTGGACACATGGGCCGCTTCCATGCCTTGGCTATTGTAAATAATGCTGCAGTAAACATAGGAGTGCATGTATCTTTTCAAATTCGTGTTTTCTTATTCTTCGGGTAAATACCCACTAATGTAATTGCTGGATGGCAAGGTTGCTCTATTTTTAAAGATTTTATCTATTTATTTGACAAAGATCATAAGTAGGCGGAGAGGCAGGCAGAGAGATGGAGGAAGCAGGCTTCCTGCTGAGCAGAGAGCCTGATGTGGGGCTCGATCCCAGGACCCTGGGATCATGACCTGAGCCAAAGGCAGAGGCTTTAACCCACTGCACCACCCAGGTGCCCCAGTAGTTCTATTTTTAATTTTTTAAGGAACTTCCATACTGTTTTCCAGAGTAGCTATATCAGTTTGCATTCCCACTAACAGTGCACAAGTGTTCCTTTCTCTTTTCTTCTTTAAAAAAATTTATTGTGTTAAGTTAGTCACCATACATCATTAGTTTTTTATGTGGTGTTCCAAGATTCATCATTTACATATAATACCCAGGGCTCCATGCAATGTGTGCGCTCCTTAATATCCACCAACAGTCTCACTCATTCCCCCACGCCCCTCCCCTCTAAAACCCTCAGTTTGTTTCTCAGAGACCACAGTCTCTCATGGTTCATCTCCCTCTCCAATTTACCCCAGTTCAATTTTCCTTTCCTTCTATTAATGTCCTCAGTGTTATTCCTTATGCTCCACAAGTAAGTGAAACCATATGATAATGGACTTTCTCTGCTTGACTTATTCCACTCAGCATAATCTCCTCCAGTCCCATCCATGTTAATGCAAGTGGTGGGCATTCATCCTTTCTGATGGAGGCATAATATTCTATTGTATATATGGACCACATCTTCTTTATCCATCCGTCTGTTGAAGGACATCTCAGCCCTTTCCACAGTTTGGCTATTGCAGACATTGCTGCTATGAACTTTGGGTACATATGGCCGTTCTTTCACTACATCTGTATCTTTGGGGTAAATACTCAGTAGTGCAATTGCCGGGTCTTAGGGTAGCTCTGTTTTTAATTTTTTGAGGAATCTCCACACTGTTTTCCAAAGTGGCTGCACCAACTTGCATTCCCACCAACAGTGTAAGAGGGTTCCCCTTTCTCCACATTCTCTCCAACATTTATTGTTTCCTGCCTTGTTAATATTTGCCATTCTAACTGGTATAAGGTGGTATCTCAATGTGGTTTTGATTTGGATTTCCATGATGGCTAATGATGATGACATGATAATAAACACATTTTTTCATGTGTTTGTTAGCCATTTGTATGTCTTCATTGGAAAAGTGTCTGTTCATGTCTTCTGCCCATTTTTTGGCTGATTATCTGTTTTTTGGGTGTTGAGTTTGAGAAGTTCTTTATAGATCTCGGATATCAGCCCTTTGTCTGTAGTGTCATTTGCGAATATTCTCTCCCATTCCTTGGGTTGCCTCGTTGTTTTGTTAACTGTTTCCATTGCTGTGAAGAGTCTTTTGATCTTAATGAAGTCCCAAAAGTTCACTTTCACTTTCTTTTCTCTTGCCTTTGGAGATGAGTCTTCAAAGAAGTTGCTATGACCAGTGTCAGTGAGGTTGCTGCCTATGTTGTCCCCTAGGATTTTGATGGATTCCTGTCTCACATTGAGGTCTTTCATCAATTTTGAGTTTATCTTAGTGGGTGGTGTAAGAGAATAGTCAAGTTTCATTCTTCTGTACATAGCTGTCCAATTTTCCCAGCACCATCTATTGAAGAGACTATCTTTTTTCCACTGGATATTTTTTCCTGCTTTGTTGAAGATTATTTGACCACAGAGTTGAGGGTCCACATCTGGGCTCTGTACTCTGTTTTGTTTTGTTTTATTTTAATTTTTTTAAGTAAACTCCATGCCCAATGTGGGGCTTGAACTCACAACCCTGAGATCAAGAGTCGCATGCTATACCAACTGAGCCAGCAAGACACCCCAAGTGTTCTTCTTTATCCACATCCTTGCCAACACCTGTTGTTTCTTGTGTTGTTGGTTTTAACTATTCTAACAGGTGTGATATAATACCCCGTTGTAGTTTTGATTTGCATTTCCCTGATGTCAGTGATGTGGAGCATCTTTTCAAGTGTCTACGGCCATCTGGATATCCTTTTTGGAGAAATGTCTGTTCATGTCTTCTACCCAATTTTTAATTGGGTTATTTGTTTTTGGGGTGTTGAGTTTTGTAAGTTCTTTACATATTTTGGATACTGACTCTTTATCAGATATGTCATTTGCGCATATCTTCTCCAATTCAGTAGGTTGCCTTTTAGTTTTCTTGATTATTTCCTTTGCTTTGCAGAAGCTTTTTATCTTGATGTAGTTCAATAGTTTATTGATTTTATTTATTTATTTAATATTATATATTATATTATCATATAGTTAATTATTATATATAATTACATATATATATATATATATATTTTTTTTTTTTTGTTTCCCTTGCCTCAGGAGATCTCTTCTAGAGAAAAGTTGCTATGGCTGATGTCCAAGAAGTTACTACCTGTCTTCTCTTCTAGGATTTTTATGGTTTTAGATCTCACATTTTGATATTTAATCCATTTTAAATTTATTTTTTTGTAAGGTGTAAGAGAGTGGTCCAGTTTCATTCTTTGGCATGTAGCTGTCCAGTTTCCCCAACACCATTTTTTGAAGAGACTTTTTCCCATTGGTTATTCTTTCTTGCTTTGTTGATTAATTGGCCATATAATTATATGTTTATTTCATGCTTTTCTGTTCTGTTCCATTGATTTGTGAGTTGTTTTTGTGCCAGTACCATACTCTTTTGATTACTACAGCTTCGTAATAGAACTTGAAGTCCAGAATTGTGATGCCCCCAGCTTGGCTTTTCTTTTTAAAAATTGCTCTGGAAATGTGTGGTCTTTTGTGGTTTTGTACATATTTTAGGATTGTTAGTTTTAGTTCTGTGCAAATGCTGTTGGTATTTTGATTACATTAAATGTGTAGATTGGTTTGGGTAGTATAGACATGTTAACAATATTATTTTTCCAATCCATGAACATGGAATGTCTTTTCATTTCTCTGTGTCCTCTTCACTTTCTTTTATCAGTGCTTCACAGTTTTTAGAGTACAGGTCTTGCATCTCTTTGGTTAGGTTTATTCCTAGGTATCTTGTTATAGCGCTCTAGAATTTTAAAATGTAATTTGAAGTATAATTTTAAATATCATATATAGTAAGTGACAAATGACTTTTAATTAAATTTCAATTACTTTTTGATGAATTCTGTGGAGGTATCAAATAGGTAGTTGAATATATGAGTCAGAAGTATAGGGCCTGACAGAAATACAGATTTAGGAGTAAATTTATAAATTTAGATGTATGAGTTATATATATGTATACATAACATATACTTTTATAAATAAACTGTTTTTAGAGGTATGGCACTACATAACTTTATCAAGGATTAATGTGTCAATAGAAAAGGGAAGATGGTCTATAAATATCATTGAATGTAAAGAGACCTAACACACTGCTGGTGAGAATTCAAAATTTTCAGTTTTCCTTTAGAGCTCATTGACAGTCAAAATCAAAAGGTCTTATAACCCCTATTTACTGGGGCATCTGAATGGCTCAGTCAGTTAAGCATCTGCCTTTGGCCCAGGTTATGATCCCAGAGTCCTGGGATTGAGCCCCATATTGGGCTCCCTGCTCAGCCAGGAGCCTGCTTCTCCCTCTTCAGCTACCCTCATTTGTGCCCTCTCGCTCTCTCAAACACGTAAATAAAGTCTTTTTTAAAAAAAAGAAAAAGAAAGTCCATATTTATTGATGCATTAAACCAAATCCTTTAAATATTCCCAAAAGAAATATAGACTGAAACAGTCAAATATTTGTACATAAAGATGTATTTTGTGGTATTATGAATAAAAGAGAAAATAGGAACAATCCTAAAATCCCAGAATCTCAAGAATGGTCATAAATTATGAAATAGTTGGCATCAGTGAATTTTTTTTTAATTTAAATTGTAGTTAACATTTAGTGCAATATTGGTTTCTGGAGCAGATTATGTGATTCATCATTTACATACAAAATTATGAAATGCTTCCCAAATTTGTGTTTCATCCTGGCACAGGGGCCATGCTAGTCTTCTCTATATCATTCTAGTTTTAGTATACGTGCTGCCAAAGGAGGCACTGGCCGCAAAGGAATTTTAATTAATGTTTCAAAAATATGTAAGGCTATGGAAAAATAAAGCAGAAAAAACAAAACAACTTCTAGGAACTGATCATGTAGTAGGGATATAGGCACATAAATAATCAGTTTAATGATTAAGGTCAGAGCAGAAGTATCTACAAAATACTGAAGAAGCAAAAGAGTGAATATTTAAATGTCTAGTGGGAGGGTGTTTGAAGGCAGACTCTCAGAGGAGATGGCCTCTAAATTGAAAATATGAATGAATAGAATGGGTAGGAATGGTTCAAGCAGAAGAAACAACATGTGCCAAAGCATAGAGCATAGAATAACATGGTAAATTGATGAAACTTTATGAAGCTCAACATTATTAAAGGAAAAACTATCAAAATAGGAAGATGAAGGAAGGGAGGTAGTCAGGGACGAATCGAACAGTGCATCCAGTAGCATACAAAGATCTAGAATTTATGACAAGGTCAGTGGGGTATGGAATTAGTGAAACATTTTCAGTAGGGATGTGACACGTCAGATTTAAATATAACCCTATCACCTCCACACATTGCAAGGACAGAAATATTTCTTGAGGAAATTAGACATAAAATCAAATATCCAATTTGACGTATCCTTGCTTTACTCCTGCTTCTTCTCTGACAACACATTGTTCTCTCCCAGCTGTCTAATCACACGTGCTTCAGGTCACCTCCAGGATCTCTTCAGTAATGTCTATTATCAGGAGCAGAACTATGTTGCAGAGTGTCCTCCAAGTAAGGCTGTTGTGAGGCTCATCCATGGATGGCTGTTGGCGATACAATGTGTCACTGCCCTCCAGATGCAAGACTGAAACTAACTACTGCTATGGTCCGAGGTCATATGCCAGAACTAAGACAGTAGCAGTAAGTAAGGCTTGAGAGAAGGAAATGGATTGAGGAAATATATAGAGAGGGAACGTGGAATGGATCAGATGGCTAGAAGCCTGAGAACCAAGGAAGGCGATGGTAAATTTAGTTCTGGAGCTATTCTACCAAACAGCATTTAAACCAGTGGTTTCCAAACTTGGCTGCGCACTGGAATCAGTGGCTGAGCTTTGCAACAATACATATTCTAGAACATCACTCTTGAATTTTCAGATTCAGTACTCCTAGGGCGTGAAACAGGTATCTGCATTTTAAGTAAGCTCCAACGGTGATCAGAATGCACAACCCGAATCGAAACTTTTACTGTAGAATACTGCTCAATTCAGAGTTGCTGGAGTATTAACTAGCACATAAATGGATACAGAAAAAAATATCTTGGTTATGATCCCATGACTCCTGTTGTTGCACGTGTATTTAGTAGAAATCTGAATATTCCCTTCCATTGCTATTCTGAGCAGATGTTCCTTCCTCATTCATGAGAAATTAGGGTTTGAATATCCTGCACCTGTTGCCTAATCTTACCAATGGCAGATTCTCAACTTCTTTCTCTATACATCTATTAATCCAGTTCATAATGATTTCTTTCATATTTAGCATGTGCTTTTCCCGGAACAGAAAAATGCCCTCTATATAAACCTAACTTTGCACATACACAGATGATTCTATTAGTTACTCAGCAGATGTCCAAGACAATGGTTTTCCACAAGAGAACTGTATCCTGAAGATTAAACCATTTTGCCTTGAAAAGTGGCCAAAATTGTATTCTAAGTTATTAAAAACCCTGTGAAGAAGTTGTATGTATAATGCACACCGTGTGACTCAGATTACCAACCGTGGAGAATACTGGGTGAAAAACAAACATATTGATCTGTTGATACCGTTCCCAAAAGTGGTGCTTCTCCCTCTGAAAGATATGATTGCTTCAGATAGGTCGAACTGGTAAATTTACTCTTCGCAGATGTTTTAGTGGATCTCTACTTACTTTGGCCAACCATTCACTAGATGTTCTCTAGTCACTAGATGTTCTCTTACATGGTACCAACTCTGAGGATTACGTAACCTCTCTTTAGACATTAATTAGTGGTGGATACAGAGGTAATGGCTGCACTTGTATTTTTGTAAAAATAAACTCAATATTAACACATCGTACTAGTACTCTTGAACTATGTTGAATGACGATCAAAACCTCGCCTGTTGCAGTATATACACCGTGGAAGCGCGTGCTTCCCTACCTTCCTTCATATTTAGAAATCAGGGGGAGCAAGCTCATCTGGGCATTTTTGATTTCTAACAGTTTTGTTGACAAATGAATTCACAGCTGGATTTGAAGGGCATCGTTCTTAAAAGAAAAGGGGTAGCACGAGGGAGATCTCGGGCATGGCGAAATAGTTTTGTATCTCAACTAAGGTGGGTGCTTTTACCAACCCACATGATGGGATCGAATGACAAAGAGCTATACTTACGCATCATATCGATATCGATATCAGTTCCCTGGTTTTGATACTACACGGTGCGGAAGATGTAGCTGTTGAGGGAGACGGGATGAAGGGTACAGAGGACCTGTACGTACTTTCTTTGCACCTTCCTCTGAATTTATAATTAGTTCAAAATAAGGTGAAAAGAAAGTTCCTTGTCAGAGTCATTGTCCATTAGAGAGCAACAGCCCCAAGCAGTGTGGGAGCCCGTTTCTTCTAGAACTGACATTGTCTGCTCTGTCTGCATTTCAGCCAGCACATACCAGTGAGTCTGTCTCTTCACCCAGTTCTTTGCCTTGTATTTTGTCGATGCATAGTCTTTGCAGTTCAGGCCCAGTTTCTACCTTTAATATTTCTTCTTGTTCAATCCATAATGCCTAACAGTGTCTGGCCTGTGGCAGGCATTTTTGGCTGAATGAACAGAGGAAGGAGAACGATGGTCTGATCTATCCTCCTAGAACTCTGAGTTCCTTGAGGGCTAGAACAACAGATTCATCTATGTTGGCAAAACATCTAGCACAGTAGGCATTCGTGAATGTTTTTGGAAGTAGTCAATGGAATGTTATAAAATCAGCGAGGATTATTGTTATTAACATTTTAAAGGCTCTAACTATCCTCCGCTAAAAGGAAGTTTTCATAATTTCCATCGACCTCACCTTTCTTTTTAAGATCTTTTATATTTTTTTGAGCATAACTGAGGGCAACCTATTTTTAGCGAAGTAGTATTCTTCTGTATGTATGTCTATAAAATGGTAGTTTTCTAAGATAAGAGAATTATATTCAAAGTTGTTCTTGCAAATCACATCCTGCAGAGATTTGAGATGGTTGTGGCAGCAGCTTTGCGACTTTTCAAAATAAATTAGTGAGCACTTGGGATCCAGGAGATGGCTGCTTGTTAACTGGTTGCCGCAAGACTGGGAAAAGTAAGGAGCCCCACCAGAAGACCAATGAGCTGCCGAGGCCTTGGGCGCCCATACCTTTCATAGCTTCATTACTAGCCCACTGGTTAGTTAGATCTTCAAGAAAGCATCCTGTGTGCTTTGGTGGAGAAAGATGGGAAAAAAAAAAGACAAGTATCCGATGCAAGTTATACCCTAATTTTCAAGATATTTCTTATATAGTCTCTCATTCTGTGAATATTTGACAAGGTCCCTTAGGGCATACCACAGAAAACCTAACCAAACAGGCTTTAAAGATGGAGAATTTGTTCGCGTATATAAAAAAGTCCCGAGTGAGACTTGAACTCGGAGCCAAAACACGGTTACCCCGGCCTGGGGTGTCTCCGCTCTTAGCTCTGCCCTCGCCTGTGTTGTCTGCACTATCGGGCTTTATCCAGTGACCTGCTAAATCTGCCCCAGTTCGAGTATAGGAGTAAAGAGAGTAGATCTCTTTCCGGTGAATTCAGTACAGATGCGAGGATTCACTCTAACTGGACCAGCTGAAGTCTCAGGTTCACTCATTAACTCATCACTGTGGCTGAGGGGGTCCTGGGAACCACCTGGCCTGGCCTGGGTCTTGCACTTTTCACCCTACTGGAGTCAGTTCAGTTCCAACCGAATGAAAGGGACACAAAGTAAAATACCAACTGCAGGAGATTTGTTGGGTACCATTCCTAGAAGAAAGAGGTAAGAGATGCTGGCGAGCCAAGGCTGTAAACACCAAGCATATCCAGTGCGCTGCGTTTCGGTGCGGCGGGGTGGATGCTTACAGCTGCTGCCGCTTTCGGGCCTTCGCCTCTACCGGTGCTCCTCATGTCGCCTTTTTTTTTTTTTTTTTTTTTTTGGTACGATTTTATTTATTTATTTGACAGAGAGAAAGAGCACAAGCAGTGGGAGCAGGAGCGGGAGAAGCAGGGAGGCGGAGCAGGAAGCCCTATGCAGGGCTCGATCCCAGGACCTGGAGATCATGACCTGAGCCAAAGGCAGCTGCTTATGCAACTGAGCCACCCGGGTGCTCCCTTCCTTTTTTTTTAATAGTTAAGAGATTTTGTTCCAGTAGCTGTAATTGCAGTGCTTGTCTGTCTCCTGGACAGCTGTGTAAGCCCAAGTACAAGTCCAAACGCTAGGGAATGTGGGATGACCCAAGACAGAGCGAATCACAGGGACCCTGTGGTGACCACGAGGGACCGTGGCTGGTTCTGCTCCATCTCCCGGTGGACGGGCCGCTGCCGCAGAACTGATAGGAAGGTTCTCCCTTCTGTGGGTTCAGTTCTCCTTATCTTTATATGTAACTGCTTTTAAAATGCAGAGTTCAGTTTAAAAACCAACCACCAAAATGGATCTCAACACAGATCTAACGCCCAAGGAGGCGAGTCGGGCTGATCTGACTCGGGAGCTCCTGGAGGCCCCGTGCGCCCGAAATCCCTTCTCAGAATTGAACAGTGGGTTGATTTTCTCTTTACAATAAAAAAAAAAGAAGAAGAAAAGGCTGAGTGATACTGCAGAGGAGTTCCACAACCGGCCTCATTGGGAGCAAACACAATTTACATTAAGTAAAAACCTGGCTACTGGCTGTGTCTACGCATTGACAGCCTGGGGAAGCACGCTGTGACCGACAGTGTAGACAGCTTCTGGCTCTCACACCACAGGAGAGTAAAGCAGGGTGGAAGTGGGGAGTCGGCAGGGGTGCGGGGGGAGCGCGGCTCACTTCTGGTTCCGGAACTGATCAGACAGCCAGTTGGGTCCCTCATAGAGCCCGGCCCGGTGGTGGCTCGGGTGGCCTGACTGTACCGGTTCTAGGGGTGCAGGGAGTGCAGCCCTAGCCTGTCCATGATCTCAGCTGCATTCGTGGGGTTGGGGAGGTCCTGCTCTCTGTCACTTCTGGCAGCTGTGAAGATGAGACCTTGCGTGTTCTGGAAGCGGTGGGGCCACAGAGGCAGGGCCTTGTCCTGGCCACCTGAGTCCCACACGGTGAGGCTGATGGTCTTGTCCTCCACGGTTTCCATGGTTTTCACAGTGAAGCCTACGGTGGGAACGGTGGCCATGATCTCACCCAGCTTCTGTTTGTACGGGATGGTGGTCTTTCTACAGCATCCAGGCCCACCATGAGAATGCATGTGCATTTCTTTTTTGCCAAAAAGGCCGTTAAAGTGGTTTGAGAAGATACTTCCCATGCTGTAGATGGGTGGGAGGAACACTGGCCAGAGGAAGCCCTCGGGGGCCACCACGAGGCTACTGCTCTGAGCCAGGCGTTGGTTTCCCTCCTAACCCTCCTAACCCTCCTAGTGCCTTCTTGTCAAAAAACCATCTGTCCTTCGAGGGACTGTCCAGTTTAAATGTCCCTTTCTTTGTCAGGCCTTCCCTCCATCCTCAATCCTTGGTCAATTGCATTTCTCTTACTGTCTGTGTTTCTATGGTACTTTTGAACCTCTGCCCTAACATCCCCTTATAGTCTTTGGTATGGTAGTGACCTGCTTTTGTTTCTTTATTTCCCTAGGTGACCAGCTTTTTGAGGTTAGGCACCGAATCTGTTATGGCTTTGCATTGCCCGCAGAGTACTAGTGACTTGACCATATCCACAATATATTCTTGCTGAATTATTGACTTGAAATTAATTTGAATAATTGATCTTTTTTTCCCATTTCAGCATGCTCTGTCAGTGGCCTGTTTTCAGTCCTGCAAACTGCTCTGGGGCATGGATTTATTTATGAAGTTTTCTCACTTTTTCTTCACCTTCAATAAAGAAATAAACTTACACTTATTTTTATTCAAAATCATCCTTCACTTGCTAGTTTGTCTATCCTAAGATTGGGTTTGAGTAAATTTCTGATTGTCTTGAGACTGGAGGGCCTTGACCTACCTTATATCCTTCATAGATTTTATATCAGAAACCAAATCTATTATGCATGGTATGGCTTTAAGCTATATCATCAGCCAGAATTAATAACAATTAAAACAGGGTCTTGCTATTGCAAATTAAGTTCAGCATTTTGTAATTCAGCAACAAACTCTGATTGACATGAGTACTCCTCTGACCTGTTTAAAACGGATAGATAGTGGGCGCCTGCGCGACTCTGTCTGTTAAGCCCCTACCTTTGCTTTCGGCTCTGGTTTTGATCTCAGGGTTGTGAGACCGAGCCCGATGTCTGGCTCTGAGCGCCGCATGGATTTGGCTTGAGGTTGTCTCTCTGCCCCTCCTCCTCTACCTCTCCCAGCTGCTTGTGCAGCCTCCCTCTCCAAAGCAAAGAAATAAATCTTTAAAATAAAAAAAAAATAATAAAGTGGAGAGATAATGATAAAGCTGCAAAGACCAGTGGTTAATCCTACGCAAGTGAGATCGATGGGATGAAAATGGAAAAATATTCAGTGTAATAGAGCTTTACTGAGCACTTACTGTGGCTTTATGCCCTTTGCTTTGTGTGGATGATGAATAAAACATAAAAATCCTCATAGTACAGGCCTGTGCACAGAACCTTTTTATTTTTTAATTTAATTAATTTATTTATTTGAGAGAGAGAATGAGCAGGAGGGAGGGAGAATCAGGCTCCCTGCTTGGGAGCCTGATGCTGGGCTCAATCCCAGGACCCTGAGATCATGACCCAAGCTGAAGGCAGGCGCCTAACTAACGGAGCCACCCAGGCGCCCTGCACAGAACCTTTAAAAGTAACGTAGGAAGGCCAGTAATCAAGTTTCTCAGACTACAATAGGAGGATGGAGAAACAGAACTTAACCCAGAACGGGAACATAAAGTAAGAATTTATGAATGCAGTTAGTTATCTAGTGCTTCCTAATAGATAATGTTTGCATTGTATAGAGAGTCTGTGGCTTGGAGAGGCTTATTCAGGGTCACTTATGGAGACTGGCATCCATAGACTGGCATTTCCAGTCAGTCTCAATCTGCTTGTTAAATATTACTGTCCTTCTCACACCATGTCTATTATTGCCTAGAGTTAATGAATCACAACCACAGAAGAATCTTTCTATAGCATAATATATTCAAGAAAAAAGATCTACAAAGTAAAGTAACTAAGAAACTTAAAAAAATATTGTATTCATAAGCAGAAATGAGTTTCACACCTACCATATCACTGAGGAAATAAGTATGCATTCTACTGTGTCTGGCCGGATGTCAAAATTTGGCAGAATGCCTGCAAACAAGAAAGTTTCCTGGTTAGGGTCCCCTGATTTTGGAGACGGCAGTTAGGAATAAAATTCATATACAGACTTACATGTCACTCTGACACAGGAAACAAATGTGATACAGTAATTTTCCCAAAATTTCGTTTAAAGTGTTAAACTCACTCTTCCAAATAAAATGAGCTGAAGCTGATTTGAAAGCTGTACACATTCCTGGGCTCCATAAAGTCAGCTAACCTCAACCCATCAAGATAAACATAGGGTACTGCATATTTAAGATGAATTATGTGTCTTGGTGGGTAATTTCCAAGCATATATGAGAGAGATGATATTAATAATAAACCAAGCCAGAGAATTGCTTATTTTTCAGTGAAAACAAAAAATACATCATTTAGAGT
This sequence comes from Meles meles, assembly GCF_922984935.1. Lineage (NCBI taxonomy): Eukaryota > Metazoa > Chordata > Mammalia > Carnivora > Mustelidae > Meles > Meles meles. The sequence goes on along the minus strand of NC_060087.1, from coordinate 122,456,193 downwards.
TGTCAGTCCAAATGTGTTGGTTTCTTTGGTAGTTATTTCTCCCCTGAAGTCTCCTCTGGGATTTTACTGAATTATATGACTCTTGTGTAGAACTCTTGATACATAGTTTGCTAGGGAGGGAAAACCTTTTCAACTAATGAAACTGTATATTTCATGATTATATATACTCGATCTAGGAAAATGAAAACATAAAGTGTACCTTCAAGCAAAAGATGTTTCTGGATTTTGAACCTGAGAGTTTACACCAGGCTTCTATGCAATGAGACATGTTAAGTGCAGTCATTCTTTTTTTTTTTTAAATTTTTTATTTATTTGAGAGAGAGACAGAGTGAGAGAGCATGAGAGAGGAGGTCAGAGGGAGAAGCAGACTCCCCAGGGAGCTGGGAGCCTGATGTGGGACTCGATCCCAGGACTCTGGGATCATGACCTGAGCTGAAGGCAGTCGCTCAACCAACTGAGCCACCCAGGTGCCCCAAGTGCAGTCATTCTTTTACATAATCATCTCTTTCCAGCTTCCATCTCCCGTACATCTGGTACATATTTTCACTTGTGTATTTCACAAGTGCGGCGTATTCAAATCCAATCATTACCTTACTCATAAATTACCCCTCCTGTGTTCCCAGTCCTGTATATGACATGACCATTGACTCATTCACTCAGGAGTAATATTTACAGGTTATCCTTAATGTTCTTGTTAGTTTTACTTCCATATCCTGTTAATTCCATCTCATTAATAGCCCTAAATACATGACAAGTGCCTTATTTTTTTTTTAAGTTTATTTAAGAGAGAGCATGCGTGTGCGCATGCGATCCTGAGTGGGGGAGTGGCAGAGCGAGAGGATCTCAAGCAGATTCCCTGTGCGCATGGAGGCCAGGGCAGGGCTGGATCTCAGGACCCATGAGATCATGACCTGAGCTGAAACCAAGAGTCAGATGCTTAACCAAATGAGCCAACAGGCACTTCCACAACTGCCTTATTTTAGACATTTATTATTTCTCAGCTGGATTTTTTTTTTTAGATTTCATTTATTTATTTGACAGAGAGAGACACAGCGAGAGAAGGAACACAAGCAGGGGGAGTGGGAGAGGGAGAAGCAGGCTTCCTGTTGAGCAGGGAGCCCGAGGCGGGACTGCGTCCCAGGACTCCAGGATCATGAGCCGAGCCGAAGGCAGACGCCCAGCGACTGAGCCACCCAGGTGCCCCTCAGCTGGATTGTTGTAATAGTCATCTAGTTTGTCTCTTCTTGTTGATCTTACCCTTAAAAACCCTCTTGCTCTAACGAAAATCTAGATCTGTTTTTGTCATTTCCAATGGTCCCAATTGTCGTCCTCGCTTCGGCAGCACATATACAATGGTCCCACATTGTAGGAAAAAATTCCAGACTCCTTAGGATGGTGTTTAAGACACTTCATGATCTGGTGTCACACCAGTATCAGTGAGAAGGTATATTAAAAAATACATATATGTCTTTGCAGTGGCACTAAAACGTTCCTCCTTCAGCTGGTTCTTTATTTCTCCTTCCTTTCAGAGGCAAACTTTTTAAGAGTTGCCTATATTTGTATCTTCATTACCTTATGATCTCTTTACTTTTTAAACCACTTCAGCCTTTTCCTATTTCTCCACCATCAGTGTTTCCACAAAAATGTCTTACTCCATAGTTACCAATGACCGCCATATTTGTCCAAGTAATCGTTTCAGTCTTCCTTTCACCACACAGCTAGATTACATCTGACAGAGCTGACTACTCAGGAGCACTCCTTTGAATCTTAAGAAACCTTTGGATTCTCCTCCTACCTTTCTAGTTGCTCTTTCAGAATTCTCCTTCGAGGACTCATCATTTAGCTGACCCTTAAATGTTGGATTTCCTCAGGGATCTTTGTCCCCCTTCATGTCTCACTTCTGCCGTAGGCAAAATCACATACTCCTTGCGTTCAGATATAAGCAGATGACTAATAACATTGTATCTCTAGCACAGATCTTTGAGCTCCAAAACTTCATATTCAACTCTTTCCTTGGCATATATACTTGACTACAGAATACAAACTTTTAAAATCAACGTACCCAGGAGGCCTGGGTGGCACAGTCAGTTAAGCATCCAACTCTTGGTTTCAGCTCAAGTCGTGATCAGGTCATGAGATTGAGCCCCGCAACAGGGTCCATGCACAGTGTGGAGTCTGCTTGAGATTCTCTCTCTTTACTTCTCCCTCTGCCCCTCCCCACTCTGTGCTCTCTCTCTAAGATAAATAAACCTTTAAAAAGTACATAAATGGGGGCACCTGGGTGGCTCAGTGGGTTAAGCCTCTGCCTTCAGCTCAGGTCGTGGTCTCAGGGTCCTGGAATCAAGTACCACATCAGGCTCTCTGCTTGGCAGGGAGCCTGCTTCCTCCTCTCTCTCTGCCTGCCTCTCTGCCTACTTGTGATCTCTCTCTTTCTCTGTCAAATAAATAAACAAAATCTTAAAAAAATACATAAATAAAAATCAGTGTATCCAAAGGTGAACTTATCATTGTTCCTACTAAACAGCTCTTCAGCCTATATTTCTTGGCTCAGTAAATGGTACTAAATTATATACCCAGTAGTCCTAGCCAGCAATCTGGGCAACATCCCCCAACTGCCATTCTCTGCCTTTTTTTTTTTTTTTTTTTTTTTAGATTTTATTTATTTGAGAGAGAGAAAGAGCTCTCACATGAACCAGGGGAGGGACAGAGGTGGGGGGAAGAGAATCTCAAACAGACCGTGCTCAGCTCAGAGCCTGACGTGCGGCTCGATTTAATGGCTCTGAGATCATGACCTCAGTTGAAACCAAGAGTCAGGCTTTTAGCTGACTGAGCCACCCAGGTGATCCCTTTCTGATCTTTTCCATCCAAATAATAACCAAATCTTGAAAACGAATACCTAAAAAATGTTTCCCTAGTATCTCCTGTCTACTATGTACATACCATCATCCTTATTTTCTCTTGCCTAGACCAGGACAATAGTCTTTAACATTTTCCTGCCTGCGTCATTTGTTTCTTATGTTAGTTCTCTATCCTGAGGCACATTTACTGCTTTTTTTCTCTCTCTCTTTCTTGTCTGGCTTCTGAGGTACTATTCTCTTTTGGTTCTCCTACCATTTTTTATTTTTTCTTCTTAGCTCCTATGCCAGTTCCCTTTGATCTCCTGGTCTATTAAACGCAGTGCTCCTCAGTGTTCTGTCAGAAGCCTCTTTTTCATATATTACTCTCTCCTTGGATGATGTCTTCTCTTTCTTGGCTTCAAATAGCAACTAGATGTTTTAACTAATAGAGTCATATTTGCTGGCTAGTTTTCTCCCCTGAGATATACTTGAATTTTATTCTGGACTTCTCTGAACGTATGTCCCATAAAGCTTAGGGCATCTCGTCCTCCACCCATCTATCTTGATGTCATTGTGACTACAGGATTATATTCCCTTGTTCTATGATGGGCGATGGTCTGCTTATCTTCCAAATCCAGGTAACATACTATCTTCTTTCTGAAGTCTTCTTTACCTAATGCTTTCCTTGCTCTCTATCCAACTTGGCTATGGTTAAATTCCTTCCCATATTAGTCAGGACTTTTTTGGTCACTACTGACAGAAACTTAATTCTAACCAGCTAAAGCAAGTAGGAGGATTTATTCTGAGGCTCATGTAACCGTGGAAATGGCAGTGGTTCAAATGGCGTCTATGACAGCTGGAGCAATGGACTCCAAAATCATCTAGATTCTCTCTCCATCTCTCATCTCTACTTCTCTTTCTGGGTTGGTTTTATTCACTCAATCAGATTTTCTCCAAACCATACAAAACACATCCACCAGAAGTTCTCATGCTTCAAGTTTCTGCATCATACTCAGCAGGAGACTGGATCTCTTTTCCCCTGTTGCATTCTGGAAAAGAATTCAACTTAGGATTCTGTCTGGCTAGGCTTCAGTCATGTTCATAACCCTAGATCGGTGACGTGTAGTTGTGGGTCAGGGTACTAATATTTGCCCCACTTTGATCAGCTGCACAAAACTAAATAACCATGACTGAAAGAAAAAACAGAGGGTTTCACTAGAACCTCCTGGTTGAAATGGAGGTGCCTGGGGTTTCATGAAGAATTTTCTATATGAAGGGAAAGGGTCCTGGCATACAAAACAACTTTCTACTAATCTTATCTAGTTCTTTTTTTTTTTTTTTTTAAAGATTTATTTATTTGACAGATAGAGATCACAAGTAGGCAGAGAGGCAGGCAGAGAGAGAGAGAGGAGGAAGCAGGCTCCCAGCCAAGCAGAGAGCCCGACGCGGGGCTCGATCCCAGGACCCTGGGATCATGACCTGAGCTGAAGGCAGAGGCCTCAACCCGCTGAGCCACCCAGGCGCCCCTCTTATCTAGTTCTTAAAGGTTGCCTAAGTGTCTGCGTGTGCACGTCTGCGCGCATGCGCGCGTGTTTGTGTGTGTGTGTGTGTGTGTGTGTGTGTGTCAGAAAGACAGGTGAGACTGTTTAGGGTGCATTAATTTAATGAAATGGATATGGGAGCTATTCATTTTCTTTTTAAGTTTTATAGTGGGTATCTGTTTTCTGAAAGTTGCTAGTAGTTTTATTTAATTTTTTTTTTTAAATACTGGGGGAAACTTCCTTTGTTCCGAAAACCTTAGAACATTGGCCCTTAATCATGTACCTTTCACTGTTCTCTGGGGAGGTATAAAAGATCCATTAAACTGAAAAGTTCTTGGGTTTTGCATGTTGGTGAAGTCTTATAATCCCCCTCTTTACCCGTGTGCTTAAAAACTGCTAGGATAGGGTTAGGTAAATTTGTATAGAATGGAGATTCAACAACAAAAACAAAAACATTGGAGTTGTAGCAAACTGGTGCAAGCATTAGACTAGCTTACTGCTTTCATTCTGGTGGTAGTACCTTGGCTTCCCTGGTGATTCCTGTGGCAAATGGAACTCTAAAAGAATCTGAGGCCAGTGAAAGGGTATTTAGAGCTCCCTTGGTATTGGTCATTGTGTAAATAAAGTTTATCTACATTCTTGTTCTCTACTGACCCATTCAGATGACTGAGCAGAACTACATCCAGTAGCAATATAAGCTACCTTTGGTGACTTTAAAAGTGAAATTTCATATGTATATGTCATATACACAGATCTCAGTCTCTTTCCCGGTCTCAGCATCTCTCATTGAGTATATGATCCGCTATACTGATTTCTTATCATTCCCTTGACTTCACAGTTTGGTTTTCTGATAATCCAACAAATGAAGTAGAAAGATACTGATTGAATGAGGTTTAATGAAATGACTGAACCAAGATTTATCCCTGATTTTTTTCCAGGTTTCCACATGTATGCTTAGGCAAGCAGTTGACCATTCTGTCTTAGGGTTCTACGCAAGTCGGAAGTGGAACTAAGATCAGTCTGAGTTGAAAGCTTTGAGGGTGTTCAGATATTCTCTGGCCACTCACACAACCCTACACATGTGCACTGACTTGTAGATCCTCAAAGAAATGTGTAGTTTTCAAAGCCCTCCATGGATATCTCATTTTTCAAGTATTTCTTTTAATGTTTGCACAATCTCTTGCTTGTCCCAACTGATATCACTACCTACTGTAGCTGCAGTATTAAACAATTGCTGCTGGTTGTTTTTGACAAACACCCTGGGGATAGGACTCTTTCACTTAAGAAAACTTTGAATCATATCAAATAAAGACAAGTATGGTAAATGGCGCTATTCCATGAAACTGCCAAACAAGTCGAATAGTAACAATTATTTGGGGATTAGATGATATGGGGAGTTCCAAACACATTCTGCACCCTACAGTGACTGATTTTAAGAACTGTTGTGGTTGTGAGATCATTAGTGTTCAAGTGTATCGTGGGGCTTGGGAGAGGAGAATGAGAATAGGACAACTAAAGCCCCATAAAGCTCACGCTTTCTGCTGAGATTCAGCCATATTTCTCCAATAAACATTCCTTGGATTGTTGCAAGCCTTTTGTTAATTTCTGTAATTCTGAAAATGTTGATTTTGCAATTTTTGCTAGTTTTTTTTTTTCTTTGCTTTCCTGGAAGAATAAATATTTGGAATTCCTTACTCTGCCAATTCCAGAAATGATTATAAAGAAAGCGACACATGTAAAACCTCAGAAATTCTTTTTTTTTAAGATTTTTATTTATTTATTTGACACAGAGAGAGAGAGAGAGAGGGAGAGAGAGAGAGGGAACACAAGCCCGGGGAGTAGGAGAAGTAGGGAGAAGCAGGCTCCCTGCTGAGCAGAGAGACCGATGTGAGACTCATCATAATTCATCTTCTGTTTATTGTCTACATGCATTTACTTCAGGTTAACCTGGAAGTGTGGCGGCCTGTTGGGGAAAACGCATTGCCATTCCATACTCCCATTCCTTTTTATCTGCAGAATGTAGGGAGTAGGTAAGCCTGAAGGTGTCTTTTAACTAAGATGTTGTTTTGATTGACTTTTTGCTTCTGAAGCTTAATCTACCCTGCAAAAAGCTTAGGTCTGCCAAAGTCAGACCTATAGGCCTGATTATTGACAAATAGCAGAAAGCTTTTGAAAAGGAAGAGTGAAAGAGCAGTGAGTGGATGCCCTAATGAAGTTCTATATTTATAAGTAGGACACGTTATGCTCCCTATACAGGCATGACTTTGGGTAATGTCACTGATGACATACCCACCCCATCCATTAAGAGCAGAACAACTTCAGACACTCACTTTTTGCCTTTAAAATCAGTGACACGGTTCTTATGGCTGACAGCCTCACAGGGACAGGCAATTAAGTCCTCTGATGAGTGGCTCCAATGGATTCAACGAAGCACATATATTCCCAGGAGGAGATTTACTAACCCAGCACATTTGGCTTTGAGAAAGGGGGTTAGATTCTGTCAGGTGAAAAAGTAGTACTCGAGTGCCCTGTGCGATACTGGGTTGAGGATGGACTGGGGAATATATGAATTTTTCTCACCCTCTAGATTTCTAGGGAAATGGTGTCACACTTGGTAATCAGCTAATTTCCCCCCAAAGAATGTATATTTCGTGTAGAAAAATGCTCCTTCAGCTAAAGTGACACACAGGTTCACTGGGGAGGGGGGCAGCTGTCGTGTTTAGATCTGCTGGAGCCGGCGCCAAGAAGACAGTTTCTCTACCATTTGGCTTATGGAATTGCTGTTCATTGGAAGCCAATGATCTTATAAGCTTAAGAACTAACTCCATCCCATACCCAGGAAAAATATACTCGAGGAACGAAGTTGCAGCATGAAACAAGATAAAGTCCTTGGCTTATGGATCTTGCACTCTAACAAGTAAGACAGGGAATACATAAACAAATAAATACATATCAGTGCTTGGTACTGAGAAAACAATAGTTGGCCTGTATTCATACATTAATCACTTTTATCCTATCCCATGAATGTATGCACACAAAGGGACTCATGCTAGATATAGATAGATATAGATAGATACATAGATAGATATTGAACTTGGACAAGAAGAGATTTGGGCTTCGGAAATTAATTTTAAAGTTAGTAGAAACCATTGGGTTCAAGAATGCATTGGAGGGAAGGAAATCAAGATAATTACTATAGGCAGTTTTGTTGCGAAGTTTATGAGGAAGCAGAGAATAAAGGGGCAGAAGCTGGAGAGGCACAACTAGAAAATTATGAAAAGGATTGATGAGTGTCTAGGTGTACATCTTATAAGTCTTTAATAACTAATAGACCTTTATGATAGTCCAGCAAGTAACAAGAGAATAGAAGATTATGAAATAGACCCAAATATCTACATGGCATATCACAGATTTAGCATTTTGAATCTGTGAAGAAAGGTGGAATTTTTTTTCCTTACATGGATATTGTTGGGACAGGTGGCTAACTAGGAAAACATTGCGTAAAATATTCAAAAAGGAGAAGAAGAAATGTTTGATAAAATTAGGAATTTTAAAAATAATTTTCAGGGGCGCCTAGGGTGGCTCAGTGGGTTAAAGCCTCTGCCTTCAGCTCGACTCATGATCCTGGTGTCCTGGGATCAGGCCCTGCATCGGGCTCTCTGCTTATCAGGGAGCCTGCTTCCCCTCTTTCTCTGCCTACCTCTCTGCCTACTTGTGATCTCGGTCTGTCAAATAAATACATAAAATCTTAAAAAATAATAATAATAATTTTCAGTGCACCTGCCTGGCTCCATCGGTAGATCATGTGACTCTTGATCTCAGGGTCATGAGTTCGAGCACTACAAAGGGTATAGAGATTACTTAAAAACATTTCTGTTGATAATAATTTTCATGATAGTATCAGAATGATAAAAAAAATTAAAAGACATAAAAAAATCAATTATGTTAGGAGCACCTGGGTGGCTCGGTTAAGTGTCTGACTCAGTTTCAGCTCAGGTCATGAATCTCAGGGTTGTGAGATTGAGCCCTGCATTAGACTTTGCGCTCAGTGCAGAGTGTGTTTGAGATTCTCCCCGACTTTTCCTCCTAATAAGATAAATAAGATAAATAAAACTTCATTAAATAAAAAGAAGTTCAAAGAAGTTCAAACAAAATCGATTATGTTATAAACTTTTCAAACTTACATTCACCACAAAAGTCAAAAGGAAACAGCAAACTGGAAAAAATTAACACACATATGACAAAGTACTATATTTTTTTGATGTATAAAGCAACTTAACATATTAATAATAAAAAATAACAGGGGCACCTGGGTGGCTCAGTGGGTTGAAACCTCTGCCTTTGGCTCAGGTCATGATCCCAGGGTCCTGGCATTGAACCCCACATCTGGCTCTCTGCTCAGCAGGGAGCCTGCTTCCACCTCTCTCTCTCTGCCTGCCTCTCTGCCTACTTGTGATCTCTCTCTGTCAAATAAATAAATAAAATCTAAAAAAAAAAAATATAAAAATGGGCAGTGAATTTGAAAAAGCATATCATAGTAAAAAGGCATAGAAATTAATGATAAACATGAAAATGATTAATCTCAATCACATGCTCGGGATTAAAATAACTATGAACTAACATTTGTCACTTATAAAATTGGAAAATATTTAAAAATGGTAAGGAAGGCAGAATTGGGGACTTTTGAGCACTTCCTGTGTGATGGTAAATCAGTCAGGCATTATCAGCATGTTTAATTCACATATTGTTTGACTCAGAAATTTTACTTCTAGCGATTTATCCTGAATACAGATATGTAATAATATATATTGCTATATATAGTAATAAAATATATATAATATATAATAATAAAAACATATATGTATTTAAACATTTTGTATACATTCACACACATATACACATATATATTCACTTGCACACATATATTTTCACAAATTCACAGAGGTATTTGAAGGTATTTGGAATATATTCAAACAAGAAAAAAACACCAAATAACTTAAATATTTATTAGCAGGAGTGCACGTAAATAAGTTATATTTAAGCCAAACAATGAAATAGTATATACCCTTTGAAAAGACAGTAATTGTTTATGCTCATATGGAATGATGCCTAGCTCTGTTACAGTATGTATGGATTGTGAGCGTGGGCACCTGTGCATTCAAGGATATACGTATAGATACAACAGGATAAAAGTTACTATTGCTTAAGCATTCTCAGCATTTAGCTCTCCTTCTGCCGAATTAAGAAAATTTGGGATCCACCCCTAGACAGAGTCTATGAGAAAGGAGCTACCTAGCAAGAGGATGTTTCTGGCTTTTGTGATTTTTTTTTAATTTGTTTTTTTAAAGATCTTATTTATTTATTTGACAGAGAGAGAGAGAGAGGGAATGAGAAGGGGGGAGGGGCAGAGGGAGAGGGAGGAAACAGACTTCCTGCTGAGCAGAGAGCCGGATGCTGGACTCAAACCAGGACCCTGGGATCATGACCCGAGCCCAAGGCAGACGCTTAACCCACTGAGCCACTCAGGCACCCTGGCTTTCGTGATTTAAATTTAAGAATGTGAAGAAAGGGGGCGCCTGGGTGGCTCAGTGGGTTAAGCCTCTGCCTTCAGCTCAGGTCATGATCCCAGGGTCCTGGGATAGAGACCCGCATTGGGCTCTCTGCTGTGCTGAGAGCCTGCTTCCTCCTCTCACTCTGCCTGCCTCTCTGCCTACTTGTGATCTCTGTGTGTCAAATAAATAAATAAAATCTTTAAAAAAAAATGTGAAGAAAGAAATTTAGTTGGAGAAGCTTGAGGAGGGGGGCGGGGGGTTAAGTGCAATTGATTAAGCAAGCACTAATGTACTGAGGAGCAGTTATGGTAAGGAGGAAAAATTCAATGACTGATGAGCTTTGTTCACATGTCAGGTTTTCTATTTTTTAAGATTTGTTTTAGAGAAAGAGTGAGGGTGCACGCCCCCGCATGAGCGGGAGGAGAGAGGGAGAGAATCTGAAGCCTTCTCCCCACTGAGCACAGAGCCCGGTGCAGGGCTCCATCTCATGACCCTAACACCATAACTCTGAGATCATGACCTGAGCCAAAATCAAGAGTTGGTTGTTTAACCTACTGAGCCATCCAGGTACCCCTCTTGTCTCAGGGTTTTCTGAGGACATAGTCATGGAAATAGCTTTAAAAATGTGAGGAAAATGGATTAGAGGAAAAATGGAAATAGGTTTGTAGAAGTTGCTCTGGGGACTCTGTCCTTAGTTTAGTGTGTAAGACATACACATTAAACACTTGATTTTATTAAACCAATTTTGACTACAGATATATATTCCTTTGATAGTAATATCTCTCTAAGATTGAAACATAGGAACATAGGAGACATGCAACGTGGTATGGCACGTATGCATGAGTGTTCACGTATATAAACCTTAATTATAAAACTTATTTTGTTTACTTACTATTTTTAAAGATTTTATTTATTTGACATAGACAGAGATCACAAGTAGGCAGAGAGGCAGGCCTGGGGTGGGGGAAGCAGGCTCCCTGCTGAGCAGAGAACCGGATGCGGGGCTTGATCCCAGGACCCTGAGATCATGACCTGAGCCAAAGGTAGAGGCTTAACCCACTGAGCCACCCAGGTGCCCCTAATTATAATCTTTTTTTTTTTTAAAGATTTTATTTACTTATTTGACAGACAGAGATCACAAGTAGGCAGAGAGGCAGGCAGAGACAGAGGAAGGGAAGCAGCCTCTCTGCTGAGCAGAGAACCCAATGTGGGGCTCGATCCCAGGACCAGGGGATCATGACCTAAGCTGAAGGCAGAGGCTTAACCCACTGAGCCACCCAGGCATGCCCTAATTATAAATCTTAAATATAAATCTAACTAAATGTGTATCTCCATCTTCATCTATCCATCCATTCATTTATGATGAACCAGAAGCTGTTCTGCAAGCCCTTTACATGGATTGGTTCTTTTGACCTTTGCGAAATTCCTTTGAGGTTATTTAATTTCCACATTGTTTAACTAAGGAAATAGATATGGAATGATTGATACTACTTTCTTAACATGCTATAGGTAGGCCTGCCCAATACTTTATTTAAGCTTTTGGTATCAGTAATACACAGTGAGATTGTTCTGTTGTTTTCATCCTGTTATGTTTGTGATTAAATAGCCATGAAATTATCTGTGTCTTCTCTATTTTATAAACTTATCTGCAGGAAAAAAACAAAAACAAAAACAAAACCTCATCTGTGAAATTATATGGGTAGGAAATGATGGAGAAGATTTGCTCTTTATAAAATATTTTCAGTTTCTTCAGTGGATATCGATTAGTACATTGCTTAAGTATTATTATCATGAATCAATTTTGGTAATTGTTCTATAAAGTCATTTAACCCAAATTTTTATGTTTATTTGCATAAAATTTTTGCAAATTATTCTGTTACACTTAAAACATTATTTGTATGTAAAATTACTTTCTCCATGTAATTTATAATTTTCTGTATTTGTGTTTTCTCAATTCTTTACTGATTATAATAGCTAGTGCTTTCTATATCTTCTTGATTTTTTTCACACAACAAACTCTTGGAAGTATTTAATTGCTCTGTCATTTTTGATATTCAAAATCATTAATATCTGGGGAGCCTCAATGGCTCTGTTAGTTAAATGTCTGACTCTTGATTTTGGCTCAGGTCATGATGTCAGAGTCAAGAGATCGGAGCCCCCATCAGGCTTTGCAGTGGGTGTGGAGCCTGCTTGAGATTCTTTCTCTTCCTCTCCCCATGCCCTACTCCCCCACTTCCATGCTCTCTTTCTCTCTCTTTCCCTTAAAAAAAAATTAACATGTGATTACCCATTATTAATCATTCATTTCTGCTTTGGTTAACTTTGTATATTTTTAGTGATCCTCAACACCCATGATCCATTTCTCCCCTAAACCACATCTCCATACTCCCTACCTTCTTCATTATGGCCTCTTCTCTCCCTTTAGTTTTAGAGTTTGTTCTGTCAGTCTTCAGGTTGATTTCTGGGGTATTTAGGATAATTTGATAGTTACTTAGTTGCGTTCATGTGACAAGACAAGACTAGGGTGGTCCTACTTCACTGCTGTCTTCCCTCCTCACACCTGTATTTTGCTTTTCATACTAGTTTTGAGTACGTGATCTTTGCTTATTATTCTGTGTACTTTAGGTACTTAATGTTTAACATATTTATTTATTACAGTATTTACTTTTTAACTTTTAATAATATGCTTATTCTTGCATTTACTGAATTTATAGTTCTGTGCAGCCAACTGACTCTTCTATAAAAGTTTAAAAACTAAAAAAAAAAAAAAAAAAAAAAAAAAAAGTTTAAAAACTTAGCACATTTACACATCTCCACTTCCTCCACTAGTATTATAGTTTTTGCTTTTTAATGTTATTTTTTTAAATTACCAATATTTTTAACACTTGTCATTGGATTATGTTTTCTTAGTATATGTTCCTTTATTATTTGACCTTTATTAAATAATTAAAGTGGCCAAATTCTCAATGTCTTTTATAACCATAACTTTTTTAAGTGGTTTACTTTTATTAATTTCTTAATTGGCTTGATTTTTTAAGAAGATTTATTTATTTTAGAGGAGAGAGAGCATGAGCAGGTGGAGAGGCAGAAGGCGAGGAAGAAAGTCTTCAGTCAGACTCCCCTCTGAGCATGGAGCCCATTGTGGGGCTTGATCCCAAGACCCTGAGATCATGACCTGAATTGGCTTGATTTTTTTCAAGCTACTAATCCTTGAGTTCCACTTCCATTTGAGAGTATTTTTCAAATGCTTATTTACATTGAGAGTTTCCAAATTATAAAATTATGGAGTTATACTTTCCAAGGAATTTTGTATACTTTGCTCCGTTGGCTTCCTGTAGTGAATGATCCTGTGGAAAGCTCTAATACTAGACTTATTTTCCTCCTTATATAACTGATTTGCTTTTTTTCTGCCTAAATACCTGTAGGAGTCATTATAATTAACATTTAGTGACTTCCCCAGGTTATGTTGTAAGGTTGATTATTTCATATTTTTTCCCTAGAACACTGTTTGTCACTTTGACATTTAGGTTTATGCCTTCTTTCACTTCAGGAGATTCCTCTAGTATTAGAACTTGGAAAGTTGGGGTGCTTGGGTGGCTCAGATGGTTAAGTGTCTGCCTTTGGCTCTGGTCATGATCCCAGGGTCCTGGGATCAAGCCCTGCATTGGGCTCCCCGCTCAGTGGGGAGTCTGCTTCTCCCTCTCCCTCTGCCCCTCCACCTGCTTAGTCTCTCTCTCTCTCTTTCTCTCAAATGAATAAATAAAATTGTTTAAAAAAACAAAAAAAGAACTTTGAACGTTGTTTTTGGTTCCCTTTGTTCTCTTCAATCTCTCAAGAAATGCAAATTCCATGAATGCTGACTTTTCTTTGTCATCTGTATCTATCATGTACTCTCTTCTTGTTCTGTCACTTTATTCTGTATGTGTTTGTGGAGTAATTTCTCAAGCCAGGCCTCAACAGTTTTTCTAATGTCTTTTCTACCCCCTTGTAGTTTCTACTGCTTTTTAAAAAATTCCTGTGATAATTTCACTATTCTATTAGATGTGTCCCTTCAGTTATTTTAGGTCACTTTTTGTAACTTGTCTTTTTAATGAAAAGTGTTGATATTTAAAAAAAATTTTTTTTTATTTCTCTGCATAGTCACTTACTTAATGAATAGTTGTTGAGAGCTTGTGATGTGCCCCGGTACTATCTTACACGCTGGACTATTGCAACAGAAATAACTATCTGCCTTTATACAGCTTCCATGCCAATGGGAAGGGTCAGACCATCAGCAGGATACGCAAGTAAAACACATAGTATATAAAATGTGAGGTAGAAAAATAAAGCAGGTGGAGTGGAATAGAAAACATTGTGGGGGACAGTTCCAGTTTTAGTTGGTGTTTAGGGAATGTGTTCCTGAAGTGTTGATATATAAAGACATGGGAATGTGAGGGAGTATGGAAGGCTGCTAGTGAGGAGAAACTGTCTCAGGCAGAGGGTAGAGCCAGCGGTAGGGCTCTAGGTAGACGTTCGCTCGGTGTGTTTGTGAAACCGAGCTACTGTACGTGGAGTGGAGTGCATATGTGTGAGAGTGGTCGATGTCAGAGAGCAAGCACAGGGAGCAGCTCATGTTGGGTGTGTGGATCATTGTAAAAACTCTTGGGATGTATAGAGGAAGTTTAAAAATTTGATGATTTTGGTTAATGTTAGGATAGAAGGGACGCAATCTAACAAATGTTTAACAGGATCACTTCTCGTCGCCTTGTGGATAACTGACTAAAGGGGGGCCAGGGTAAAGGTAGAATGACCAGTAAGGAGTCTTCTGCAGTAATCCAAGTAAAGGAATATGATGGCAAAGACCAGGGTGCTTGTGGTAGGGACAGCGAGAAGTGGCCCATATCTGGATATATTTCGGAAGCAGAGCTAGCAGGATTTACAGATGGCTGAGATATAGAATGAGAAAGAGAGCAGAATCAAGGAGGAAAAGCCATGTATTTGGTCTGCGTAATGAAAGTCGTCATCATCAGCTGAGGTGGAGAATATGTAAGGAGGAACAGATTTAAAATGCAAGTTTAGCAGCTAAATTTTGGACTTAGGTTTAGTATTTCCATCAGTCACGTGAATGAAGATGTTAAGTAAAAAATGTGATCGAAGCAGCTAGATTGCCAAAGAAAGGTTTGGACCAAAGATAAGCATTTGTGAGTCATCCGTGTTTAGATCATCTTAACGATGAGATAACCGAAGTAGTGAATTTGGATATAAAAGAAAATAGGTAAAAAGTTTGAGGCCTAGCATATTGCAACCTTTAGAAGACCAGGAAATGAGGAAAGAGCAGATAGACTGCAAAGTTGCAGCTGGGTAAATATAGTGCACTAGAAGCCAAGTGAAAAATGAATTTCAATGAGGAAGGAGTAGTCGACTGTGTCAAATGTTTCTGATCAAATAATATGAGAAATGATCACTATATTTAGCAACATAAACTTCCTTGTTGACCTTGATACGTGTAGTTTCTGAGGCATGGTTGGAGCAAGCCTGGCTGGTTCAGGTTCAAGAGAGAATAAGGAGCAGAGATTTTGGTGATAGGGAATCTAGACAAATTTTTTTTAGGAGTTTGCAGTAAAGAAAAGGCAAGGAGCACCTGGGTGGCTCAGTGGGTTAAGCCTCTGCCTTGGGCTCAAGTCATGGTCTCAGGGTCCTGGGATCGAGCCGCTCATCGGGCTCTCTGCTCAGCAGGGAGCCTGCTTCCTCCTCTCTCTGCCTGCCTCTCTGCCTACTTGTGATCTGTGTCTGTCAAATAAATAAATAATATCTTAAAAAAAGAAAAAGAAAATGCAAGATAATGCACACCAGATCAAGTGGTACTGTAGAGTCAAGAGAAGCTTTTCAGGAGGGGAGTATTTTCCCCTCTGTTGTATGTTCTTTGTCGTCTTTGATCAGGATCTGCCTTTGAGAGGAGACATCTCTTCAGGGGTGCAGTGATCCTTACTCTTTGTTAACCCTGTTATACTGGTGGCACTTCTAGTTGAGCTTCCATCTACTAAAAACCTGTGCGGAGAGCTAAGGACAGTGACTTGTGGTAGCAGGTAGCTTTCACTTGGTCACGTCCTCTCCCAGGGATATATTTCTCCTTTTTGTTTGTTTGTTTGATTTCTTATTTGTCTCTTTGAAATAAGCAAATCAAGCAGGATAATTGTCATTGTGGCTGTCCCTGTATCTCATTGTGTTTTACCTGGAGATTTACTGTTCAGTTTTTTCTGCTCAGTCAACCTTGCTCAACAGTTGCAAATCTGATTTCACCTTCTACGATGTCCTCCATCCTGTAGTATCTCCAGGACTTTGCTGCAAATTTGAGAACAGGATGCCAAAAAATAAGGCAGAACCGCAGTACAGTTTCTCATTTTACTTTATCTCCTCCACCACTGTGTGATTTAGAAAGGAGACAGTCAGTTTTTGAGAGGGTCGGTCTGTATCTCTGGGCCTCATAATTCTAATTATTTTAAAGATTTTATTTATTTGTCAGAGAGCAAGAGAACACAAGCAGGGGGAGCAGCAAGCAGAGGGAGAAGCAGGCTCCCCACTGAATGGGGAGCCCTGATGTAGAACTCAGTCCCAAGACCCTAGGATCATGACCTGAGCCGAAGGCAGATGCCTAAGCGACTGAGCCACCTAGGCACTCCGTGGGCCTCATCATTCTAAATAATGGATTGTTGATGAGAATTTTCTATAAGTTGGGACACCTGGATGGCTCTGGCTGTTGAGCATCTGACTCTTGATTTTGCCTCAGGTCATGAGCTCAAGGTCATGGGGTCAGGCTCTACACTCAGTGGGGAGTCTGCTTGAGGATTCTCTCTTCTTCTCCTCTACCCTCCCCACACCGTGGGCACATGGGCATTCTCTCTCTCTCAAATTAACAAATAAACCTTTTAAAAAAGAATTTTCAGGAAGTTATCTTGTTTTTAGAGAATTCCTTATCCAGCTAAATATTTTAATAATATTTATTCATTCTTGTTTCTTTTTTGAGTTGATCTAATTCCATTTACAATAGTTTTATTGGGGTAAAAGAATCAAACTATCCATTTTAATCGTTTTTTTTTTCTTTTTTTTTAGCAGAGAGACAGAGAGAGCACAAATAGGCAGAGAGGCAGGCAGAGAGAGAGGAAGGGAAAGCAGGCTCCCGCTGAGCAGAGAGCCCCATGTGGGACTCGATCCCAGGACCCTGAGATCATGCCCTGAGCCGAAGGCAGAAGTTTAACCCACTGAGCCACCCAGGTGCCCCCATTTTAATCGTTTTTAGATGTACATTTTATTTTTTTTATTTTTTTTTAAAGATTTTATTTGTTTATTTGACAGACAGAGACCACAAGTAGGCAGAGAGGCAGGTAGAGAGAGAGGAAGAAGCAGGCTCCCTGCGGAGCAGAGAGCCGGATGGGGGGCTCGATCCCAGGACGCTGGGATCATGACCTGAGCGGAAGGCAGAGGCTTAACCCAATGAGCCACCCAGGCGCCTCTAGATATACAGTTTAGTGACATTAAGTGGTGTTAAGTACATTCACTCTACCGTACAACCATTACTACCTGAAACTCTATACCTGTTAAATAATATTTTCTCCTTTCTCCCCCTCCCTAGTCTCTGACAACTACCATTCTACTTTATGTCTCTAAATTTGACTACTTCATATAAGTAGAATCATACATTACTTGTCCTTTTGTGCCTGGCTTATTTCCCTTAATATAATGTCTTCAAGTTTTCTAGCAGATATCAAAATTTCATTCCTTTTAAGACTGAATAGTATTTCATTATATCTGTACACCACATTTCATTTATTCATTCATCTATCTATGGACACTTGGGTTTCTTCTGCCTTTTGGCTATTGTGAATAATACTGTTATGAACATGGCTGTACATATATCTGTTCAAGTACCTTCTTTCAATTCTTTGGGGTATGTACCCAGAGGTAGAATTGCTAGATTGTATGGTAATTCTATCTTTAATGTTTTTGAAGTACTGCTGGACTACTTTCTATAGTCACAGTTCTTGCTGTGCATCAGAATCCCCTCTTGAGCTTTAAAGAATACACATGCTCAATCTCCACCCCTGGAGACTTGGTTTCAGTGAATCTGAATATATATCTGTTTCTTTTTTTTTTTTTTTTTTTTTAAGATTTTATTTATTTATTTGACAGAGAGAGAGATCACAAGTAGGCAGAGAGGCAGGCAGAGAGAGAGGAGGAAGCAGGCTCCCCGCGGAGCAGAGAGCCCGATGCGGGTCTCGATCCCAGGACCCTGAGATCATGACCTGAGCCGAAGGCAGCGGCTTAATCCACTGAGCCACCCAGGCGCCCCTATCTGTTTCTTTTTGGAATTCAAATTTTAAAAAATACTAGCGATAAGTTATTAAGGGGCAGTTTTTATTTTATTTTTTTATTTTTATTTTTTTAAGAGGTAGTTTTTAAAGACTAAAAATAAAAGAATATTGAGCAAAAAGTTAAGGTCTCCTCTTAACATTTGGAGTATACTCTTACATACACGTACACATTTTTATATTTTAAAAAAACGTAAATGTGATCAGGGGCACCTGGGTGGTTCAGTGGCTTAAAGCCCCTGCCTTCCGCTCAGGTCATGATCCCAGGGTCCTGGGATCGAGCCCGCATCGGGCTCTCTGCTCTGCGGAGAGCCTGCTTCCTCCTCTCTCTGCCTGCCTCTCTGCCTACTTGTGATCTCTCTGTCTGTCAAATAAATAAATAAATAAATAAATAATCTTTTAAAAAAATGTGATCACACCATACGCAGTTTCTATAATGTACTTTATTGTCTTAATAATTTATTTTGAAGATCTTTTTATTTCCATACGCATAGATCTAGATCGGTATTTTCCCGTACATCTTATTCATCTTTATTTATCTACCAGTAAACATTTAGGCTTTCTCATTTTTTCTATTACAAGCAATTTAACATTTAACATACCTGAATGCATAATTTTGCATTTGAGAGATACAAGGTTTGCTAAAATTGGAATAACTTGGTTAGAATATGGACATTTTCTATGTTCATGGATATTTCATGACCTCCCTTCAAAAAGGCAGTATCAATTTAAGCTTCTATCATTAAGGCAGGAAAGTGACTTTCCCCTACTCTCTTCCGTATTGGGATTTGCCACTGGATTGTGTTTCTTAGGTTTTTTTTTTCCTCCTTCTTAAGGTACTAGAAGATGGGTAGAGTGGGCTTGAGTGGGATACTTCCCTTCCCATAGTTAAATCAGATTCTGATAATATCCCAACAGGTTAGGCTCTAGTTAAATACTTCTCTCTGAAGGTTGGTCTTGGAAGATATATATCAAAATATTTCTTTCCCCTGTCCCTGCTGGAAGCATGAGATAATTTTTCCCCTGACATTTACTGTGGGAATCTGGTCAAGTTCCTAGAAGTAGATCCCACAAATTTGTGCTGATCCCATTATAATTGGATCCCACTGGAGTCTTCCCCCCAACAAGATTTATTTATTTATGGGGAGGCAGAGGGAGAGAACCCTCAGACTCCCTGCTCAGTGCGGAGCCTGATGCAGGACTCAACCTCAGCACCTGAGCCAAAACCGAGAGCCAGAGTCTCAACTGACTGAACCACCCAGGGGCTGCCCCGACTGGAGTCTTTAACTGCCAGAGTTTCCATACCAAACCTTCAATAATTCAACAGTTACAGTTCAGTTTTTTCTGCCCAGTTTTTCTGCAGTTTTTCTGCCCAGGTACTTGTTCTCTGTGGAGGTTTCTACTCATGTGTCTTATGTTCTGTTAAGCCAGGACTCCCTATATTCATCTGTCTCGTTCTCTCCAATCTCAGGAGCACTGGTTTGCCCTCTGTCCTCTTCTCCCTTATGATCTTAGAAGATTTATTGATGGGATGCCTGGGTGGTTCAGTTGGTTAAGCATGATCTTGGTGTCCCGAGATCAAGCACCTCCTTGAGTCCTTCAGGCATGCCCCTCCCATCCCCGCCCCCACCCCACCCACCCCAGGGGCACTGCACTCAGTGGGGAGTCTGCTTGTCCCTTTCCCTCTGTCTCCTCCTCCCCCTGCTTGTGCGTGTATGCTCTCTCTCTCTCTCTCTCTCAAGTAAATAAGTAAAAAAATTTTAAGTTAAAATAAAAGAAGAGTTATTGACTTTTCAGTCTGTTTGGCTTTTCATTTGCTGTTAGGACAGAAAGATGACTTCCAGGCTTCTAATTACATTTTATTTGGCAGATATTCTCCTTATTTTATGTTTGAGGGGGTAGCAGTGACCTCCTAGTTTCATAGCCATTTTGCTTCTTTTTTTTCCTCAGCTTTACTCTTTTTCCCCTATCAGTCTGTTTCAAATAGGGGTTGATATAAATACACTTTTGTTCTGCATTGTTTTATAAGCCTCACAAAGTATCTTTTTTTTTTTTAATTGGAAAGTACAGGGTGGATATATCTTTTCACTGAAAATACCTTTATGAGTTTCATAGTCATCCTTTTTATACCATGTTTTCAATAAACATTTATTGAACAGATATTCTAGTGCCAAACCCTTCCTTAAAGTCTGAAGTTCCTTAAAGTCTGACTAGTTTGAGCAGTAAGAGTTTGTCCCTGTCCTTGAATAGTTATTGTTAAATTAGACTTAGAAAAGTCTGCCTGAAAATTTTACATCAGTTTAGGGGTGTTAGGTGAAGAAGGTCATGATTCATATGGACACAAAAAGGAAAGAGGATCTTCATCACATAGGAAAGCACCAGGTAACTATATTAAGATGTTGAATTAAATATAAGCCACAGTTATTATCATATTTGATAGAAGATGTGAAGAAAGATTATAATATTGACCATTATAGATGGGGATAGAGGTTGATCATGGGTTCTAGAGAGATTTATCATGAGCAGAGATGTATTTTAGGATTCATGGGGGGCACATTCAGGGAAAAAAAAACAGATTGATTTGAAACTAAGGTATTTGTAGAGGAGGAAATGAGAGATAAGACTGGGGTAATTACTAAGAACCAACGGTATTGCTCTGATCCTATCTTGCTAAAAATCCATTAACCTCTCTGAAATGTTATGGTTCTCCCAGAAAGGAAATAGGGCACCTACACTGATATGATACGTAATCACCCACTACTGCTGACACCAATTACTGAAAAGCTATAATGATGCATCTTTATACCAAACTCAGCCTAACAACCTCTAAATCTGGACTTTCTTCTCTTTGTAGTCTAAACAAAGTCCAAGACGTTGCCCTTGCTCCTTCCACACCCATTGTAAGGGCAGAGACCCAGAATTCAAGACTTTTAGGTAGCCCAATGGCAAGTACATTGCCTTTTGTACACCTTTAAGAATATGTCTCTAATAGACCTTAGTGTCAGTCAACAGGACCTGTTGGAGAACATTAACCTGCTTCTCGCCCACCACCTGCTGAGGATGAGTCCAAGAAGAAATTGTCATCCCTGCGTGAACAGTGTTGGACCTTCACCCTTTACCTAATAGCCACACTTAGAGCATAGCAAGAGGTCTGTCTCCCTGCCCCCTTTCTACTTTTCAGGTGTCACTCAGAAGACACAACAAAGGATAAATCAGGAAAACTAAATATTTCATATATGCCACAATAAATCAGGTGATTTTTATGGACAGAAAGAAATTGGCACTAGATGCCATGGGGAGAAGATTTTAATACTTCATGCTCTCCTGTTTTAATCAAATTGAATTTGTAATTTATGTTTAGGAACTATAAATATTACATTCTAGTTGATGTTGATTTGCATTTGGTTTCTGAGCAAATACAGCAGACTTATAGGAAACTGGAAAAAAAAAAAAAAACCTCCCAAATCTCTTCATTTTACATGATAAGAAGGCATTTTAATTGACTCTATGCTAAGATTAGTGGTTGGCTTACTGTAATAGGTTAAAATTTAAAGCCCTGATATTTCAGAAGAGGTAGAGTATTTGTATTTGGGATGTTTTCAGCTGTTAAGAGTCTAGTCTATTAAATTATATAATTTCTTCCACACCAAAGAAATATTAAGAGGCCAGTTGATGGTAACAATGTATAATAGATTATTTGAGCTTAGTCATCAGAGTAAGAATTACCCAGCAAGCTAAATGAAAACATCTTGACGTAATACAAATTACTCTGAATATTTTGGAGACTATATGAGAATTTTGAGTAGTTCCGTTCCCATCTCCCAACCTGTGAACTTGCATGATTGAATTTACCACATTAACCTACTACTTGACTTTGTTATTAACCATTATACCTTGAAGTCACCAACTCACAGTCTAGGCAATGCATAATTAAACCAGCAAAGTCATAAAGAATGTTGAACATGGAAATTAGTGAATGAAGGGGACTGATTTTTATATGTGTGCACAAAACTTTCAGATTCTGTATTTTTACTCTGACATGTTCTCAGTTTATGAGGTCAAATTACTTGGGAAACTTGCTGGAATATATATGGCTTAGACAATATGTAACAAAGGGCAACAAACTTACAATTTTTCTAGTTGCTCTTTTATCTTTCACATTTATTACTTTTGCAAATTACCAAAGTGATATGTATCATTGTGAGAAAATCCAAAAAGGTATGATGTGAAATGAGAACCCCCATTCCATCTCATCTCCTTCTAGTGAAACTTCATAATTGAAAGTTACTATTGTTAACGGCAAGGTCTGATTGTCCTTCTGCAAGGTTTTCTATGCATTGTTTTATCTATTTCTCTCTCTCTCTCTCTCTCTTTTTTTTTTTTTGGCTTTTTAAAAATCTTAATACATTATAGGTACCTTTCTACATTGGTATAGATAGAATTACAAATTCTTATATTTCTTATTATGTATATTAATATTTTATTTAATTATTTTCCTTTTGTCTAGAAGTTGGACTGTTTTTATAAACATATAATGTATTTTTATCCCCAGGGGTACAGGTCTGTGAATCGCCAGGTTTACACACTCCACAGCACTCACCATAGCACATACCCTCCCCAATGTCCATAACCCAACCACCCTCTCCTGACACCCCCCCCAAGCAACCCTCAGTTTGTTTTGTGAGATTAAGAGTCACTTATGGTTTGTCTCCCTCCCAATCCCATCTTGTTTCATTTATTCTTTTCCTACCCCCCAAACCCCTCATGATGCAGCTCCACTTCCTCATATCAGGGAGATCATATGATAGTTGTCTTTCTCTGATTGACTTATTTCGCTAAGCATAATACCCTCTAGTTCCATCCATGTCATTGCAAATGGCAAGATTTCATTTCTTTTGATGGCTGCATAGTATTCCATTGTATATATATACCACCTCTTCTTTATCCATTCATCCGTTGATGGACATCTAGGTTCTTTCCATAGTTTGGCTATTGTGGACATAGCTGCTATAAACATTCAGGTGCACGTGCCCCTTTGGATCACTACGTTGTATCTTTAGGGTAAATACCCAGTAGTGCAATTGCTGGGTCATAGGGTAGCTCTATTTTCAACATTTTGAGGAACCTCCATGCTGTTTCCAGAGTGGTTGCACCAGCTTGCATTCCCACCAACAGTGTAGGAGGGTTCCCCTTTCTCCGCATCCTCGCCAGCATCTGTCATTTCCTGACTTGTTAATTTTAGCCATTCTGACTGGTGTGAGGTGGTATCTTATTGTGGTTTTGAAAGTTGGACTGTTTTTAATTTTTATTAAACTCAATGATCCATGTAGGTATAATCTTGCATAATTTTATAAAGTACATTTATTTAAGAGAGAAATTACTATGCACAGTGAAAAAATTTATGAATACTGCCGAATTATCCTATAAAAGCTGTGCACATTTACATTAGAAAGGTGTATTATAAATCTGATTTTTTTGGCAAATCTGAAAGTTAAGAAATTAGATCTGTAACTGATTTAACAGTATTCAACTACCCTTCAAATTATCGCTAGGCATTTTTATATATTCTTCAATTTTTGTTCTTACTGTGTAACACGTTTCTTTTATTTTATAGATAATATTTACATATTGTGGTTTTCAATCCTTTGTTACATACGTTTCAAATAGATTTGTTTCAGACAGATTCTATTTGTTGTTCTTTCATTATAGTTTGCAGATTTTTTTTTCAAACCAAAATTTGTAATCTATCTTAGCAAATCTTTCAGTTTCTTTATTATTTCTGAAGTTGTCGCATCTTGCTTAGGAAATACTTTTTCACAGCATAATTAAAATAAACATATATGTTCTTCTATTACATTTATGTTTTTGAGATATTGTATTTTATTTTATTTTTTTTAAAGATTTTATTTATTTATTTGACAGAGAGAGATCACAAGTAGGCAGAGAGGCGGGCAGAGAGAGAGGAGGAAGCAGGCTCCCTGCGGAGCAGAGAGCCCGATGCGGGGCTCGATCCCAGGACCCTGAGATCATGACCTGAGCGGAAGGCAGCGGCTTAATCCACTGAGCCACCCAGGCGCCCCAAGATATTGTATTTTAATCTATCTGAAATCTTGTATGTGAATGGTATGAAGTAAATATTCAACTTTTCTCCCTTCTTAGTTGTGTAGATATAGTTGATTTAAAATAATATTCTTATCATATATTAAATTCTCTAACATTTACTAGTCCATTTCCATCTTCTCTAATCTGTTCCAGTGGTCTCATTTATTCCAAATTATTATTCATTCATTCTAAAGTATTTATTGAATATCTAACACTGTTCTAGGCACATGGGGTATGTTGGTAACAAAACTAAACATGTAACATGTATGTTTTTTAAAAAAAATATTGTTCTGATCACAATATGGAGAAGATATTATGGGAAGAAAGACAACTTAGGAAGCCATTGCAGGATACTAGGCTTGAGATGATACTGGTTTGAAGTAGGATGTTCCGCATTAAGCCAAAGACAAGTGTGTTAATTGAAGTGAAACTTTGCAGGTAAAATAAATGTGATGTGAAGCGGATTAAAATGGGGCTTGGAGATGAATATGACTTCTAGTTTCTGGCTTAGTGATCACTGATATAAAGAAAGTAGAAGAAGACCAAGTTTGGAAGGGCAGAGTATGAGGTCTGTTTGAAATATGTTGACTTTGAGGTACTTGCATGTGTTGACGTTCAGATGTCTATTAGACATCTAGAAAGGTATGATAAGGAAGTTGAAATTTCATGTTCAGAGCTCATGAGGAGAAACTAAATGGATACATAGATTTGGAAGTAGCCTACAAACAGGATCATGCTATGAATGAGAGTAATTCGATAAATAAAAGGAAAGGGCCTTGGTCTCAGACTTGAAATCTTCAACAATGAATGATCAGATGGAGAAGGATGAAATTTCAGATGAGACACTGGAGTGTTTAAAGGGGTAAGAATAAAATTACGAATGTCAGCACTGTAAAAGTCAAGAAAAAAATAATAGTTTAAAAACTGAGTATCAGGGGCGCCTGGGTGGCTCAATGGGTTAAAACCTCTGCCTTCGGCTCAGGTCAAGCTCCCAGGGTTCTGGGATCAAGCCCCACATCCGGCTCCCTGCTTGGCAGGAAGCCTGCTTCTCCCTATAGCACTTGCCCTACTTCTGTTCCCTCTCTTGCTGTGTCTCTCTGTCAAATAAATAAAAAAATTTAAAAATAATAATAAAGTAGGGGCGCCTGGGTGGCTCAGTGGGTTAAAGCCTCTGCCTTTGGCTCAGGTCATGATCTCAGGGTCCTGGGATCGAGACCCGCATCGGGCTCTCTGCTCAGCAGGGAGCCTGCTTCCTCCTCTCTCTGCCTGCCTCTCTGCCTAGTTGTGATTTCTCTCTGTTAAATAAATAAAATATTTAAAAATAATAATAATAAAGTAAAACAGATTTGCCTCATAGATTCAATAAAGGATGTGAGAGAAAGAGATGGACTTTAAGGATTTGGCCTGTTCAAATCAAAAGATGAAATTTCCGTCAGCTGAGATGGAAGGGGTTATGGGAACAGGTTTGGGGTGAATACCAGAAATTTTCTTTTTTTTTTTTTTTTTTAAAGAATTTTATTTATATATTTATTTTTCTGAGAGACAGAGAGTGCGCGCATGCGCACGCACAAGCAGGGGAAGCAGTAGGCAGAGGGAGAGGAAGAAGCAGGACCCCCCACAGAGCAGGGACCTGGAGGCAGGGGTCTAATCCCAGGACCCTGGGATCATGACCTGAGCCAAAGGCAGACATTCAACTAACTGAGTCACCCAGGCATCCTAAGAACTTTCTTTAAGAATGCTAAGTTTATGGTGACAGTACAGATGACAGATGACAAGTTGGATGATGTAAGAGTGTGGATTTCACTAGAGACTGGGTTGTCAATACACGTTTGGATTTTTCCAGTGTACAAAATTTAATCACGGTCATGAAATTTTGTGAACTCATCAAGGAAGTTATTTCAGGACTTGAGCCCTGGGACGCTCCAACAGTAAGAGAACAAGAACATGAGGGTGAAAGAAATTAAGAAGGAATGCTTAGAGATGTAGACAGAAAACGAAGAATATGGGCTACAAAAACCCGGGAAGGAAGTGTTTTTAAGGGGTGCCTGGTGGCACAGTTGAATGTCTGACTCTTGGTTTCTGCTCAGTCCTGGTCCTGGTCTCAGGGTTGTGGGATCAATCCCCGTATTGGGGGGGGGGGGGTGTCCATACTCAGCAGGAGCAGGGAGTCTCCTCAGGATTCTCTCTTTCCTTCTATCCCTCCCCCTAAAATAAATAAATATTTTTAAAAATTCGGGGTGCCTGGGTGGCTCATTTGGTTGGGTGTCTGCCTTCTGCTCAGGGCATGATCCCAGGGTTCTGGGATGGAGCCCCACATTGGGGTCCCTACTCAGTGGGAGCCTGCTTCTCCCTTTCCCTCTAGCTCCCCCAGCTTGTGCACTCACTCTTTCTCTCTCTGTGTCAAATAAATAAATAAAGTCTTTTTTAAAAATTAAAAAAATTAAAAAGAAAAACTAAAAAAAAGGGAAGTGATTTGAGGAGGGAAGGTTAACAGCCTTTTTTTTTTTTAAGTTATCAACTTTTGCAAATGCTGCTGATGGGTCAAGTATACTGATAATTGAGAATTGGCCACTGAGTTTAGCAACATGAACATCATTAATGATTTTGGCAAGAGCTTTTTCAGTGAATTGATGAAGGTGCAAACCTGACTGGAGTGAGTTCAGAAGAGAATGAGGTAAGAGGAATTACAGATAGTGATGGGGCCAGAAAAATGTGGAGATATCTGGAGGGAGAAGGAGAGTCTCAAAAAAATATTTCTCTAAGGTGGGAAAAATGACAGCTTGTTTGTGTCCTGGTAGGAAAATCTGTTATGTAGAAAGTTGGTAATGCAGGAAAAAAGGGAGGGTTTTACTGGAACAGTCATCTTACTTAAGTGAGAGATGATAAGATCTAGAGCACAAATGGCGGGTTTGGCTTAAAATAAGCACAAATATTCTATCCATGTTAATAGGAGGGAAAGCAAAACACATGTGCTCAGGTTCCTGGAGAGATGTGATTCGGGATTGTGGAAGTCCTCTTCTGACTAGTTCCATTCTCTCAGGAAAGAAGTAATCAAGGTCATCAGTATGAGGTCAGAAGAGTAGGTGTTAGAATTTTAACGAGGGAGACAAGAAGGTATAAAGAGGTTATCTAGGGAAACAGAGAAATGAGTGGAGCAGAAAATGTGATAGTATTGTAAGACATTGTTAAGGACTCATTTGAGGTGTCTAGTCACAAATTTAAAGCGAGAAAAATCAACAGTTACATGTTTTTCCACAGCTGAATTCTGCTGTAAATGTTTAGACAGAGCAAATGGTGACCTGGCTTACCAGGGTTGTGAATTTGCCATGAGAATACAATGAAGCAAAAGAAAGCTAAAAAAGTTGCAGGGCTGTGTAAGAAAGTGATCGTAGTGATGGGCCATGGATATAAAGGTGGGAAGGATATAAAGGAAGGAAGTGAAAACATCAAAGGCCTGAGGGCAGTGAAAAGGCATTCGTATCAATGAATTGGAGAGGTGGGTGAGTCAAAGGATCACTGATGTCAGGGAGCTGAGGTAGGGAGAGTAGTCTTGACAGTTGGAAGGCCATAATTGGAGAGCACAGTGCTTGAATCTGGTATTATGGAGGACTTCTGTTGATTGATAATGATAGTGTATAGACTGCCATCATGGAGATAAATGGCTAAAACAGGGCTGGGTAGATGAGGAGAGAAGGTAAAAAAAATTATATTGTTTATTAGAATTATCATTTATGTGGATATTGAAATCACCAGTAATTGTAATAGAAGTAATGTTGGGGAAAACATCCAAGAGCCAAGAACAAAACTCTTCAAAGACTAGAGGAGGGGAGCCTTGATGGCACAGTCAGTCGAGTGACTGACTCTTGGTTTTGGCTCAGATCGTATTCTCAGGGTCATAAGATTGAGCCCTTCATGGGGCTCTGTACTCGGCGGGGAGACAGAGGGAGAGAAAGATTCCCTCTCCCTCTGCCCCTCCTGCTCATGCTCTCTCTCTCTCTCTCTAAAATAAATTAATCTTTTTTAAAATATTTTATTTATTTATTTGACAGAGAGAAAGAGATCACAAGTAGGCAGAGAGGCAGGCAGAGAGAGAGGAGGAAACAGGCTCCCTGTTGAGCAGAGAGCCCGACACGGAGCCCGATCCCAGGACCCTGGGATCATGACCTGAGCCGAAGGCAGAGGCTTTAACCCACTGAGCCACCCAGGTGCCCCTAAAATAAATTAATCTTAAAAAGAAAAAAGAGTTAGAGGAAAATGACCTAGGATATCAGTAGGTGTCTGTTACAAGGAAGGGCAGAGGTGGTATAGTCTGATGAGTTGAGACTGAAAGTTCAGGGGTTATGGGTGAGTGAAAGGAATAATAATGTGAAAATGTCAAGGAGGAACTCACTTTCTGACTTAAAGGTATAAAAAGTGTAAGTGAGAGGGGCCTCTGGGTGGCTCAGTCTGTTAAGCATCCAATTCTTAATCTCAGCTCAGGTCTTGATCTCAGGGTCATGAGTTTAAGCCCCATGTTGTGTTTCACGTGGAGCCTACTTATAGATAGGTAGGTAGGTAGGTAGGTAAGTAGATAGATAGATAGATAGATAGATAGATAGATAGATAGAAATAAAAAGAAAGAAAGTGAGAGAGAGTACAGTCACCAGAAAGAAGGCTGTAAGGGCTGTGGTGTCATTAGGCGAGAGTTGGTTCTTCTTTTCTTTCCTCCACCCCCACCCCTCAGTTTTTCTTTAGAGCAAGAAGCTTAGGGAAAGTTATACAGAAGTTAAAGACGTGCGGAATTTTTGCTGATGATACACACTGAGATCCAGGAGGCAAAATTGTATGTCTTCAGGAGTTCAAGGAGGGTCAGAATTAGGGATTTACTGAGAAACATAAGGATTAGAATCCAGGGAAACTAAGAATGTCCTAGTAGATCTGGCTGCTTGTTGGAAGGGACATCAATAAGTGAAGAGTATAGTAAGATTAGTCCTGGTTGCGTATGGACAAAATGATGGGAGTAGGGGAGGGGTGAGGGTCTTACTAGGAGCATAGAGAAAGAAGTTAGTTACTTTTCTATGTAACTCCTTTCAATAGCAATTTGGAGGCTAGAGCAGGGGCAGTTTTCTCTGGAGCACAGGGGGATTTAGGGCTTCCTCATTTAAAGACAGAAGGAAACCAAGGACAAGATGATTTAATTCTGAGATTAGTAGCGCTGGGGTTCCCTCTTGTTTCCTAAAGATGTATGCAGGTGGTGTGCACACAGGGCGAAGGTAGTATTCGCCCTTGACTTTCAGATCAAAAAGTCATAAAAAAGGTCGTTACCAAAAAAAAAGGTAGTTATAATTCAATGACCTGAAACTAAAAAGGGAATAAATAAAGCCATAGTAAGGGAAGGAGGCTGGAAAAATGCAGTTCAGCTATCCAAATTATAACCTTTGTAAAATTAAAATTAAAACCTTTGTGAAACAAATGAAGCTTCACAGGAAGACCTCTAATCTAAAAGTGACTTAGGTGAAAAAAATACAAGGTGAAACAATGACAAACATGGGAAAACTACAGAAAGGCTAACCGAGAATTTCTGAATCCATGTATGTGCTAAGTGTGAACAGAAAGGTCTTTGTAGAAAGGTGAGGACGAAGAGGAGACGTCGGGAAGGTGTAGAGTCCATACACTCATGACTTGGAACAGATTGTATTTATTTTCATTGTATTTTCGTAAACTCAGAGTTCACTGTGGTGGTGGCAGAGAACTAAAACTCAGAATCTCTTTTCAACATCTGTTCATACAACAGCCATCTCCCAAGTCCCCAACATGAACCAGACACTGTCTTTTGACCTGAAGATAAATTGATGAACAAGACATAGCTAAGCACTGTCGTCATAAAACATAGCACAAGTAACAGTTACTTATCAAGTGTAGAAATAAACATTAACTTACAAAGAGCACATTATGACACAGGCCGTGAAACAGATTATCGTTAGTGCTTTTTAAGCTTTCTGTCTGGCGCACCTGGGTGGCTCAGTCAGTTGGGCGTCTGCCTTTGGCTCAGGTCACGATCCTGACGTCCTGGGATCGAGCCCCACCATTGGGCTCCCTGCTCGCTGGGGACACTACTTCTCCCTCTCCCTCTTCCTGCAGCTCCCCCGCTTTGTTCTCTCGCTTGCTCTCAAATAAGTAAATCAAATCTTTTTAAAGAATTATAAACTTTCTACCTATCTTCATCACAAAACCCTTCGGGACACCTCCCGCTCGCTTGACTAGCACTTCACTGTACGATTAATTGGCAACTAGAGGGCAGAGCAGGCAGAAGTAGTTAGAGAAAGTGCTTTCCTCTGGTGATTCTGTACTCCCAACTGATGTGTGCCTCCGCTTAGAATCTCATGTAGAGAATGGAGGGAAGGGGCTCAGGCTCAAGAAATATGCCCTTAATAGTCCTAGTAAAGCAGAGACGGGCTTAGGTTTTCAGAGAATTATAGAAGAATTTGTTTGGTTACAAGTTATGGGTCTGAATTAAAATGGAATCTATTGGTTCAAGTAACTGAAATGTCCAGTAATTTTTTAAAGGACTAAAAATAAATGAAAAAGCACCAGCTGGGTCTAGAGCTAGATGTTCAGGTTATGTATTCAGGGATCTCTCTGTTTCTTTCACTTGACTCTGTGTTGCCTGCACTCACTGTCGGCTCTACCAATTTGCGAGACACATGGTCACCAGAAGCTGTATTCTAATGGTTTGGCATTTCCAGTGAAATGTATCAGTCTCTTTCCTGTTATTGCCGCCTAAATATCAATTTTCTTTTCTGGCTCAGACCAGTTTGATTGACGTGTCTATATCCAAAACAATCATTACTACCCCCAGCATATAGGATTTGCATTGACCAGATCATGCGCCCACCCCTTGAGTCAAATAATGGGTTCTGTTAATGGGAAACCCTAAAAACTGATGTGACATGTCAGTTCTCCACAGTGAAACTGAAGTTCTATTATTAGAACAATGGGGAATGGCTGATCAACAGGCAAAACCAGTTGATGTCACTTATAGAAGACTTCCACGAAGTGATGGCATTCCACTCTGAGCTTTGAAAGCTGGCTAGGAGATGGGGAGAGATGAAAGGGTCATTCCAGATTCAGGAAACAGCATGGCTAATGGCACGGGAACTGAAAAAGCCCAGAGGCTTCCAGTTCAGTTCCATGTACTGAGCATTCACATCCACCTTCCTTTCCTCCAGAGACACTACAAATATGAGTTAAAGAATGAGGAAGCTAATGTGGTGGCTTAATTTCATTAATGGTCTTAATTCAACCCCCACCCCACCCCCGCCTTATACTCCTTACCAAGCGATTTTGGAGTGCCCTGTCGCTCAGACTCTGGGAAAGTCAGAGTGTGATTTCTTTTCACAAATGGAATGTTAGTACATGTGACACCAGCAGAGGCTGGAAGAGAGCTAGCGAGTTTGAGTTGGCTTGCTTTTCTCCCTCTGCCTTTGCCAGGCGGATGTGTCTGGGCTGGCCTGCTGGAGAGGGGAGAGATTCATAAAGCAGAGCAGAACTGCCCCAGCTGACAAGCAGTCTACTCCAGACGTGTGTGGGAGCCTAGCCACGAGTAGCCCCTGGGGCATCTAGGGCTGACTGCACATGCATGAGAGAGCCCAGCTAAGATCGCCTGAACACCCGAGAAAAATCCGGTAAATAAATGTGTGTAGTTGTATGCCACTGAGGGTTTGTGTTTTGTTATGCAGCATTATCAATTTGATAGATAACTAAAACAGGAATGCCCTGGTAAGAGGGAAGGGAAGGGGAAGGGAACCGATAGTGATTAAAGTATTTCAGCCAACTTCTAGAAGACTAAAAATAGAAACACATTGACAAATGAACTGGAAAATAAGAAGAAACAGCCCCAGGGACAACTGCAGTGACCGCCAATGGATTTTCTAGGTCCGGTCTTGGAGTTGACGGGTATAGGTAAACAGGGTTTATTAGTGGTACTGAACGGGGGGGATTCTTTGAAACTGTTCATGGCGTAACTTTGAGAATTGCCGTTAGTGTGAACTCCCTTACCCATGCAGAGTGGTGAGAGGCAGAGTAACAGGAAATCCCAAACGTGATTTTAAACACATGATAGGAATGTTCTCCTCTAGAGAGATTGCATGTTGATTCTACAGCATGGGGATGCTAGCCAACAGAAACGAGGCCACGAGAAAGACGAGGACTGGTGGAGGAAGAGTGGAGGACAGTCCTATCACAGTTTTACATTATGAATTTGACATCAAGAGCTACTGTTAATGGTGATGGAACAAAAAGCAAAGGCTTACGTAGATGACGTGGGTTAGAAAAGTGACCAGCACACTAAAACCACTGCCTCTTATGTCTTATGTGCCAATCAGAAAGAGATAAGAGCACCGATTTGGATTTTTGACCTTCTAGGCCCTAGATGGATGTTTTGGCGAGGTTGTCTACTTCAGTAAAACTTTGCTAAGCTTTGCACAGTGACAGGTGGCAGCTGTACTTGTGGTGAGCAGAGCATACCATATGCAGACGTTGACTCTCTTTGTTGTACAACCAAACTCACATTACATTATGGGCCAACTATACGCAGACATTTTTTTTAAAAGCAACTACGGGGCACCTGGGTGGCTCAGTCGGTTAAGCATCTACGTTCGGCTCAGGTCATGTTCCCAGGGTCCTGGGTTAGAGCCCTGCATCAGGCTCCCTGCTCAGTGGGAAGCCTGCTTCTCCCTCTTCCTCTCTCCCTACCTGTGTTCCCTCTCTCTCTGTGTCTCTTCCTGTCAAATAAATAAATAAAATCTTTAAAAATAAACGTTAAAAAAATAAATAAAAAATAAATTACTAGGGGGCGCCTGGGTGGCACAGTCAGTTAAGTGCCTGGCTCTAGGTTTCAGATCAGATCATGATCTCCGGGTGGAGGGATTGAGCCCTGCATCGGCCATACTCCATGTAGAGTCTACGTGAGATTCTCTCCCTCCCTTTCTACCTCTCCTGTGCTCTTGCTCTCTCTCTCTCTAAAATAAATAGTTAAGTCTTTATTTAAAAAAAAATTTCTAGACCTTAGGATGAGTGTACTATACGTTTCTTTAAAAAAGTTTCTAAGGAAGAGTCCTGGATGGTTCTGAAGGTTGATCATCCAGCTCAGTTTTGGCTCAGGTCGTGGTCTCTTGGGTTGTGAGATCGAGCCTCATGGGAGTTTGCTTAAGGATTCGATCCCTCTGTCCCTCTCCTTACTTGTGCATGCGCTGTCTCTCTCTCTCTCTCTCAAATAGATAAATCTTTAAAAAAAAACTTGCTAAGTTGTCTTGTACAGGAGTGTCAAGCATTTACAAGGTTGATGATGAGACAGTGCATTGTTTGTGTGTGTGTGTGTGTGTTTCCCCACAGGGAGGAATGTACCTGACATAGCAAGATTCAGACATTTCTGGATCCTTGACCATAATACCACCTGAATACCATAAAAATCTGTGCTTTCATTTCTCCTAACTACAAAATCCTAATCTAACTTTGCAATACATAGACAGACAGCAGGGGAGTGGTTCCATATATGTGGTAAAGGCATACAGAGATGGGGAAAAAAGGGCAGAACTGCCCAACTCCTTAACTGCTTTTACACTGAAGAGAATGTAAACTGGATAGAGCAAGACAATGTGGATAAAAAGGGATGGAACTAAGGGTATGTGGTTGCCTGGGTTGGAAGGGTTATGGGACTTTTGATCTTAGGGTTTTAAGTTCGAACCCCATGTTGGTGTAGAGATTACTTAAAAAAATAAACAAGGAGGAGTTTTAAAAAAATATTTTAAAAATGAAGGGATGGAGGTACAAGTAAGGATTTTTTTTTAAATATTTCATTTATTTAGAGAAAGATAGCGCATGTGTGCTAGCGGGGTGGGGGGGCACAAAGGGAGAGGGAGAAAGAGAATTTCAAGCAGACTCCTTGCTGAGCCAGGAGCCCAATGCAGGCCTCGATCTCATGACCCTGAGATCATGACTTGAGCCAAAATCAAGAGTTGGACATCCAGCCAACTGAGCCACCCAGGCACCCCTACAAGTAAGAATTTCTTTCTTTCTTTTTTTTTTTTTAAGATTTTGTTTATTTATTTGACAGACAAAGAGATCACAAGTAGGCAGAGCAGCAGGCAAAGAGAGAGAGGGAGGAGGCAGGGTCCCTGCTGAGCAGAGAGCCTGATCTGGGGCTCGATCCCAGGAACCTGAAATCACGACCTGTGCCAAAGGCAGAGGCTTAACCCACTGAGCCACCCAGGTGCCCCAAGTATGGAATTTCTGAGTGAGTATCCAGACCCTTTAAAGGAGTTGAAGGCTCTATATACAGAAAAATTATAGAGGTCAAAATAATAACCAATTTTACCCTTGAGAAGCTATAGAAATGAAAGAGTAGGGGATAATTAAATACTGCTTCCTTTATTAAAAAGGGGAAAGTGATGGGGTCTGAAAAACAAAGATGAATAAGTATGAGAGCAATCTGTGACCCGATTTCAGAATGAATGATTCAGTATATGGTTAAACGTAGCAATTAAGAGCATGGATTCTGTCGACTATCTGAGTTCTCATCCCTGCCGAGCATGCTGCTTATCCTCTAAGTGCCTCAGTTTCCTCATCTCTAAAATGATAATAATACCTATCTCGTAGGGTTGTTGTAAAGATACAATGAATTAATAAAAATGCTCAAAACAGGGACACCTGGGTGACTCGGTCAGTTATGCGACTACCTTCTGCTCAGGTCGTGACCTCAGGGTGCTAGGATGGAGCCTGGCATCAGGCTCCCTGCTCAGCGGGAAGCCTGCTTCTCCCTCTCCTCCTCACTTGTGCTCTCTCTCACTAACTCTGTCTCTCTCAAATAAATAAAATCTTTTAAAAAAAAGAACCCAAGAACAACAACAAAATGCTCAAAACAGTGCTATATGCTTTTATATAATAATAATTACATGTTGTTATATTTAGAAAGCACTTAGAGAAGTGATGATCGCTAAAAATCAGTTTGAGCTAAGAACAATGCATCCAAGCTAGATGTACTTCCTTTTCGATAGGATTTTCCTACTTTAAAACCTCATGTTATTTCAATAGGGCATTTGGGGGTACCTGAGCGGCTCAGTTAGTTAAGCCTCTGACTCGTGGTTTCAGCTCAGGTCATGATCTCGGGATCCTGGGTTCGATCCCTGTGTCGGGTTCCATGCTCACTGTGGAATGTGCTTGTGATTCTCTTTCTGTCTCCCTCTGCTCCTCCCCTCCTCTCTAAAATGAATAAATTTTTTTTTAAGATTTTATTTATTTATTTGACAGAGAGAGAGATAGTGAGAGCAGGAACACAAGCAGAGGCAGTAGGAGAGGGAGAAGCAGGCTTCCTGCTGAGCAGGGAGCCCAGTGTGGAGCTCAATCCCAGGACCCTGGGATTGTGACCTGACCAGAAGGCAGACGCTTAATGACAGAACCACCCAGGTGCCACGAATAAATAAATCTTTAAAAAAAATAGGATATTTGACCTGATCCCTCATTTCATTGTGAGGCCTGGACCCATGGTAGAAGGTGTAGCTGTGGAGTTGGCCAGCAGTGAGATGTCATGGAAAGAACACGGGTGTATGAATTAGATATGAAGCCTGAATCTGCCATTTCTCAGTTTAAAAAAATGTTTTTAAGGGGCGCCTGGGTGGCTCAGTGGGTTAAAGCCAATGCCTTCGGCTCAGGTCGTGATCTCAGGGTCCTGGGATCGAGCCCCACATCGGGCTCTCTGCACAGCAGGGAGCCTGCTTCCCCTTCTCTCTCTGTCTGCTTCTCTGCCTGCTTGTGATCTCTCTCTTTCTCTGTTGAATAAATAAGTAAAATTAAAAAAAATGTTTTTAAAAATTTATTTATTTGAGAGAGTGTGCCCATGGGCGTGTTTGGCAAGGGACAGAGGGAGAGGAAGAGAAGCCGAGTCGGGGGCTTGATGTGGGCTTGATCTCATGACCCTGAGATCGTGACCTGGGCTGAAACCAAGAGTCAGAGGCTGAACTGACTGAGCCAGTCAGGTGCCCCTCAGTAAAATTTTGAATAAATTATTTAAATTCTTTGACCTTCAGCTTAATCATGTATAAAATGGGGCTTGGTTGGGGTGGTTACAATAGCTCCTTTTATCCCTACATTTTTTTGTTACCATCATCTGTATTGTATGAATTGACTTTGCGGGGTATATCTTATTATATGTAATAATTTCTGTGAATAAGTTATTTGGCAACATATTGTGAGCCAGTTATCTATATCACCCTCCTCCTCCCCCTCACCAAGAACTATCTCTACTGAAGTGAATATTAAAAAGTCATGGACCCTTCAACTGGTCACAATTCCCTGACTCTGTGAGACTATTGCACTGCCTTTTTTCTGGTGATAAGAAAAAGACCATTATACACAGAAGAAATTACTCCGAGCGAATAATGTACAATAGTTGGATAATTACAGTGAGAAGCAAATTGAAAAGTCAAGTTTCATAATTAGCCTCTGATAGGTTGTGGCTCAAAGATTTTCATGCAATGGAGAACTTTGTATGTGGCAAGACGTATGAAGCTGATACCCCTCTTAAGCAACATCGTGCATCAGGGACTTTCAGATTAACACAAGTTGAAAGAGTTCAAAGGAGCATTTCCACTTCATATTGTTAATCTGAATGATGAACTTTAACGTACTGATCCCTAGGCCGTAGACTGGGCGGTTTGTATTTGGAATATGTAAGAGACAAGAGACTTCTAGCTGATGTTTTTAAATGCCATGACCTCCCATACATGTCGCCCATTGCTTGTCACCTGGGGCGCACATCAGGCCTGTGATGGGTAGAAGTCCTTCTCGCTGTAGAGTCAAGATAGATGTTGTTTTTCATTCTGACTGTGGGAAATATAACTTTGGTCAGTCAAAATCATAGAACACTAAAATAACTTACAGAAGTTCCTATCTTTCAAGATAAAACTGATCCTGATGCTGAAAAGGAAAGGGTAAATAATACCTTTGCCCCCTTTTTGGGCCAGGAATAGCCAAGTGAGCTGTCCTCATTGTTTCTCCCTTTACTGTGTCCAAAGAGCTACCTTTATATAGCAAAAGGAGAGTTGGGCTCTGATCTCTTGGAGCAGACGAAATTCATATCTTGTCAGTTTTTTCTCTCCCTTACTTCTTCAGTCAATACTGCTTCTGTGCGGTTATTACTCCTATCTGCTGCTTGTCACTCATCTTCTTTACACCCTCGACTCCTGTCATACCAAATTAGCAGTTCTCTAAATAACTCATGTTCTCTCATTGCCCTGTCTCCTTTGCTCATGCTGTCCACTCTGCCTGTTTCTCTACACTACCTTGTCCAGCCCGAGTTTGGAATGAATAGAAATGAGAGCATCTGTTTAGCATCTGTTGATATTAACGGCAATCATAGGGCACACTAAATCTTTTCATTCACAAAGCATCCTAGGATTTTCACCAATTCTTTTAAGATTGTATTTATTTATATGTCAGAGAGAGAGAGCACACAAGCAGGGGAGTGACAAGCAGAGGAAGAGGGAAAAGCAGGCTCCCCGCTGAGCAAGGAGCCCAGTGTGGGGCTCCATCCCAGGAACCTGAGATCATGACCTGAGCCAATGGCAGACGCTTCACCGACTGAGCCACCCAGGCGCCCTAGATTTTCACCGATTTTTAAATACCATATCATTCCACCACAAAGCATACACACTCCGATATAAGCATAGCAGCTGCGTCAAGGAGGATACACTGGGCAGATGGCTAGACTCACTTACTAGCTAAGTAATGGGTCCTTTACATAAACCTTGCAACGCTTTAAGTCAA
This sequence comes from Meles meles, assembly GCF_922984935.1. NCBI lineage: Eukaryota > Metazoa > Chordata > Mammalia > Carnivora > Mustelidae > Meles > Meles meles. Next base: position 122,418,016 of record NC_060087.1, on the reverse strand, counting down.
ATCCTGGCCTCAGCAAAATTATACACATGCTAGAGAGAAGGAAGGATAGTCATAAAACTTCTCGAGTGGTAAACTATGTAATTCTGGGCTACATCATTGACGTAATCTCCCAACTTGGAACAGAGGGAAAGGAGTAACAAAAAGAATAACAAAAGGTTTGGAGAGAAAATAAGTAAAAGCGACCGTGGCAGGGAGGGATGAATTTACAGCCAGATACTGAAACCAATAGCACACAGCTGCACATCTTTTTGAAAATGATTATGCAAATAAAATGAAGAAAACTACTCTTGATACCCCATGAGTGGTACCTCATTGCGCTCCTCGCGCTCCTCGCGCTCCCACGGACAGACACACCGTGGTCGTCAGCTGCCAGAGTCCTCTCCAGAAGCGGTATTGACTTTCTCTCATTTCCACAGGCTCAGATCCACGGGGGGGACAGGAGATCTCTCTGTTTTGGCCGCAGCACTCTAACTTGGTTCAGAATAAGGAGTATTTCCACTTCATATTGTTGATCCGAGTGATGAACTTTGACGTACTGATCCCTAGGCCATAGATTGGGCAATTTGCCCCAGCTGCCCTTGCTGTCACAGTACAGTCTGTCTTCACATGGGAGACTTCCCAGACCTGTCACCCAGATAGTCTCCCTTGCAGCTGTGAGGAACTCAGCCTTCTGGGAGTTTCCTCTAGTGAGAGAGGTAAGCCTGTGAGGTCATAATATATATAACATTGACTAAATTACAACCTCGATTTCTGCTGGCTAGGTATCTTTAAGTTCTCTAGCCTTATAGGGTTACCTTTCCCTCCCATATTTAATTTAAAAATGCTACAGACTCACTTACAGAGGGAAACAAAGACTCCATCCTACCAGTACCTCAGAGGGCTGAAGATCTCCGAGCTACTCACCTCTTGCCACATTGTCTTGCTTATGCTGATTTCTGTCTTACCTGTATCTCGTTTCTCGTGGCTGTCCCTTTTTCTCCACCCTACATTGATCTGGACATGTAACCTAACTAGTGGCCAGATTAAGCAAATTTTTAAAAGACATCCAGTTCCTGGGGTGCCTGGTTGGCTCAGTTGGTAGAGCAGGCAACGCTTATCCCTGAGGTGGCAAATACAAGCTCCATGTTGGGGGGAGAGATTGTTTAAAATCTTAAAAAAACAAAAACAAAACAAAAAGCCCCCAGTTACAGACATCCTGTATTTTATCTGGTAACCCTAAACTTAACGTCTTTTGTCTTAAGTCCTGCAGAGTACCTCTCTCCTAGAGACAGCGCACATAGAAGATTCGTGGGGAACAGAGGGGAAGTTATGGAACAGCGATGTTTACTTAAAATCTGCCTTGTTGCTAAACCCTCTCTGTCCCTCCTTCTCTTAATTATCAGTACTAGCCCATTCCCAGGTGTCGTGAGGTGGCTGGGGGCTGCCGAGGGGAGCCTTGGCTTTCACACGTTGAGTAACCGTCAAGTTATTCTCCCAGATAAAAACAGTATACTCCTAAGAAGCCAGCTGATCAGCTTTAAAAGTATTCTTTTTTTCCCCCCTCTTCTCCATTGTATAATTAAACAACAAAGAAAGGAAAATGCAATACCAGGGGCCCCTGGGTGGCTCAGTTGTTAAGCATCTGCCTTCAGCTCAGGTCATGATGCCAGGGTCATGGGATCAAGCCCCTCATCGGGCTCCCCGCTCCGTGGGAAGCGTGCTTCTCTCTCTCCCACTCCCCCTGCTTGTGTTCCATCTCTTGCTGTCTCTTTCTGTCAAATAAATAAATCAAATCTTTAAAAAAAATATGCAACATGATGTGTGACAAAGTATAGAACGAACAATGAAACAGAGCAGGCCTTCATAGCAAAACTGATAGGACAGTCTGAGCTTAGGCACTGAAGGATAAGTAAGGCCCTCCCGAAGCCAGAGTGGGCAAGTGGCCTCCAGAGTAGTTTTACTTGTCTGTATTGAGTTCTCCTCTCAGGAGTTGATCGAAGTTGCCAGAGTTACTGTTCTTTCCACCTCATTTTTATTTGCGTTGTATGTGAAGTCAGTATTTAGGCATCCTTGACCGACTTGAGGAAAGGAAAAAAATTCAAGGCAACTGAAATCAAAGTCACCATTTAAAGTGTAGCAGTTCTGTTCTTGCACGTTGAAAACAAGGTCTCAAGACCAAGGTCTTCTGGCACAGAGCACCCTAGTTTCAGTTCCTGGGGGGGGGAGGAAGTGCTTTCTGTATGGATGACGGTGTGCTCCCAGTTCCCTATGCGGATATGACAACCCTGGACAAAGTTGATTCTAGACGGTTGAATTCAATAATACGAGTCAAACCCGTGGTTCTGCAGTGTGTGTGAAAGGCGTTTCTTGAAGGCTACTCTGTAAAAAAATTTTAAGAGCATTGTGGGTTTTTATAGGTCTTAAGGATACCAGGATTAGGAACCTGAAGACTTCCCCTAGCAGCCACCCATCAGTCGGACAAGTCTTCCCAAAACAATCTTCCTGCTTCTTGCACACAAGAAGAGGCTATCAGTTTATTCCGCTTTGGTATCCTGAACACTTAGAACGAAAGCAAGCTACAACAGAATCGCAATCCTATGAAAATACAGGGATAGACACTACATGGGAATTCCTGATAAATGAGCTTCATACAAAAACCTCATTTACCAGCGATGTCGATCCAAACTCCGATAATTTGGAATCACATCAGTTATTTTTATTCCATTAGTAACATGTTAGAGATACAAACGCCCTCAGTCCTTCTTGTTCGTTAGACTTTTAAACTTGTACTTGGTACAATAGTTACCGCAACATGTGAATTTCACCAACAAATAATTAATATATATTAAACTAGACAAAGCAACCATGATAAAAGGAAGTCAGGATGTTGGACCCCTTTTGCTATGCAAAAAGACTTTTTTTTGCAAAGGGCCAGATACAGCTTTGCTGACCATACCTTCTGTCTCACAGTTACTCAAAAGTGGCAATTAAAAATAAGTACATGAATACAGGGTCATGGCTGTATTCCAATAGGAAAAAAAAAAAGGCAATAGGCTAGATTTGACCCTGGGCTCAAAATTTACCCTCCTTTGATCTAAGTGACAGGGAACCACTGGCGGGTTTTAAGCAGTGACATGCTCTTCACTTATGAGACAGAAGTTTCTATTTTTAATAAGCTTTTCCAGTGCATCTGACATGTACTTGGGTTTGGTAAACAAGGTTCTGCAGTTTGAGCTCTACATCAGAACTGCTCCGTAGGACTTTCTGCAATAATGAAAACGTTCTGTAGCTGTGTTATCTAATATAACAACCCCTAGCCCCATGTGGCTATTGAAACAGAGCTAGTGGGACTGAGCAACTGACTTCTAAATTTAATCAAGTTAAATTTAAGTAGTTACATGTGGTGAGTCATTGCCCCATTAAACAGCACAATGCTAGGCATTGGCCAGCATTTGGATTTGGACCCAATTTTACGTAGAAGCACAAAGCAAAGAGCTAGACTAGAAAACACCTGTCCCAGTGGTATTGGGCATCACCAGCAAATCTGGAAGAGATTGCAAAGCAAAGCTCGGGGAACCTTAAAGTTACTCATTTCCATTCCAACCTTGATTATTTGCTCTTATTTTGGTTTAAAGTATGAGGTAGAGATCCAACCTAATTTTTTTCCAGATGACCACCCAGGGGACACCAAACCATTTATTGAATAATTGATTTTTACCTACAAATACGGCAATGTATCATTACAAAAATTCTCTTGCGTATATTTGCATACGTAGTTCAATTCTGTACTCAACGCTATTGAGCTATCTATTCGTGAGCCAGGAGCATACTCTTTAAATTATTAAAAGCTTATAATATGTTTGAATATTTGTTAAGAGTAGCTCTCCTATGGGCCCCTGGGTGACTTAGTTAAGTGTCTGCCTTCCGCTCAGGTCATGATCCTGGGGTCCTGGGATAGAGTCCCATATCATGCTCCTTGCTCAACAGGGAGTCTGCTTCTCTCTCTGCCCCTTCCCCCCTGCTTGTGTGCACGCTCTCTCTCTCTCTCACAAAAATAAGATCTTAAAAAAAAAGATCAGCTCTCCTCTTTCTTCTTCTTCTTCTTTTTTTCTCCCTTTTTTTAGATGGATTATAGAATCTACTTTTCTAGTTACCTCTTAATTTGACAAAAGCAATGTGTTTATGCAGTGTGTTTTCCTAGTCAAAAACATGGTATGTCTTATGAATCATTTAAGCATTATTTTATATCTCTCATTAATATTTTTAAAGATTTATATCTTTTTTCCTAGCTTATAAAAAATTTCAAACATACTTGAACTCCCGTAGATGTCATACATTCTACCATTTGCATTTTACTATATTTGCTCTTATCAAAAATCTAGCCATATGTCTCTCTAGAAATCTAAAACAAATTGTAATGCATTTCAAAGAAAACTGTGCACGTTAGTAAACGTTAGCCAAAAAAAAATTCAGTATGCATAGCATTAACTAAACTTCAATATTTGTTTATGGGATTTCTTAAAATGTGAGACAAGACTTACATAAAAGGAAATACAGCAATGTTAAGTGTTTGACAAATCCAACACTCTGTAAGTAACCAAAACTTTTATCAAGATATGGAATGCTACTGTTAAACTATGAATGATTTAGATTGATTGTCGAAAGTTATACATACATTGATTTTATGAGCTAAATTCTACATGGTTAATATGTATTATATTCTTTACATATTATGGGATTTGTTTTCCAGTATTTTTGAGCATTTTGGGGGGGTTATATTCATGAAGAATATTACTTGATAATTTTCTTTTGTTGTAGTATCTTTACCTGATTTTGGTATTAGTGTTATTCTGGTCTTATAACATGTCAAGAAGCAATGTTTTCTCCTCATTTTTGGAAGGACTTTGAGCAAGATTAGTTTTGTTTCTTCCTTAAATGGTTGATAGGCTTTGAAATAATTTTAGTCTCAGATTTTTTTGTGAAAAAGTTCTAATAATGAATTCGTTTACTTCATACATGGCGAGCTATTCAGATTTTCTGTTCCATCAAGTGTCCGTTTTGCTAAGCTACGTTTTGTAAGAAACGTGTCTATTTCATCTGCTTGTCAATACATTAACATTATTTTATGTCCGTAAGATCTGTGTTTATAGTCCTTTTCATTGCAGATGTTAGTAATTTCTTTCCTTTCTTCGAGCAATATGTGAGCTTATTGTACTCTTTGATTTTTTTTAAATAACCGTAGCCAATTTTTTTTTAAAGCTTTTATTTATTTATTTATTTGATAGACAAGAGAGACTAGTCAGAGAGGCAGGCAGGGAGAGAGAGGAGGAAGCAGGCTCCCTGCTGAGCAGAGAGAGCCCGATGTGGGACTTGATCCCAGGACCCTGGGATCATGACCTGAGCTGAAGGCAGAGGCTTTAACCCACTGAGCCACCCAGGCGCCCCTCGTAGCCAATTTTTAAAAATTTGTTTATTCTTTGAGTTAGAGAGAGACAGAGACAGAGCATGAGCAGGAAAGACAGAGGGAGAGGGAGAGGGAATCTCAAGCAGATTCCATGCTGAGTGCGGAGCCCAACGCAGGGCTTGATCCCATAACCCTAAGATCACACCCTGAGCTGAAAATGAGAGTTAGATGCTTAACCAACTATGTCACCCAGGCTCCCCTTAAAAAAGCTTTGCTGAGATATAATCCACATACCATACTTTTCACCTATTTAAAATGTACAGTTAACGTGTTTAGGCTATTTGCAGGAGTGTGCAATAATAAACACGATCCAATTTTATTTTTATTTTTAAAATTTTTTAAAAGGTTTTATTTATGAGAGAGAAAGAGAGTGAGAAAGCACAAGAGGGGGGAGGGTCATAGGGAGAATCAGACTCCCTGCTGAGCAGGGAGCCTGATGCGGGACTTGATTCTGGGACGCTGGGATCATGACCCGAGCCGAAGGCAGTAGCTTGACCACTGAGCCACCCAGGCATCCCAATGATCCAATTTTAGAGTATGTTCTTTCTTGAAAGAAATCCATAGCCATTAGCCCTCTTTTTAAGTTTTCTCTATTAGTTATCTGTTTTAATATTATTTATATATGCTCTTATCTTTATTATTTCCTCCCCTCTATTCACTTTGGCTTTACATTGCTCTTCTTTTTCTAGCTTTGTAAGATGGAATTTTAGATCATTGAATTTAGGCCATCATTTTCTAATCTAAGTATTGTAATTATATACTTCCTTCTAATGCTACATTATCTGCATCCTACATATTTTAATGTGTTGGTTTTTATTAGCATTTAGTTGAAAATATTTTTGAACTTTATTTATGATTTTTTTCTGTGATCCATGGGTTATTTAGAAGTGTGATGTTAGATTTCTTTTATTTCTAATTTCATTAGGTTATAGTCAGAGATCTTATTCTGGCTGATGTTGATCCTTTTAAATGTACGGAGACCTTTTTAATAGCCAGACACTCTTAGGGACTGTACCATGTGTACTTGAAAACGGGATATAGTCTGCAAACGTTGGCTATACTCTTGTACAAACGTCACCTGAGTCACAAAAGTTGATATCATAGTTCAGCTCTTTTATGAGTTCTGAGGGTCAGTGTAGCTTATACTCGTGGGCCCACAGGACTGTATGTATTTGCATTTTTTAAAAAATATTTTATTTATTTATTTGACAGAGAGAGATCACAAGTAGATAGAGAGGCAGGCAGAGAGAGAGAGAGGGAAGCAGGCTCCCTTCTGAGCAAAGAGTCCGATGCAGGACTCGATCCCAGGACCCCGAGATCATGACCTGAGCCGAAAGCAGCGGCTTAACCCACTGAGCCACCCAGGCGCCCTGCATTTGCATTTTTTGAAAGCTGCTGCCTGAGGGTCTGGCTTCCAATCAGCTTGAATCTGGGTACAGACAGAAATCCTCTATTTTGGGACACTGACCTTGACACACCCCCAAATACTGGGATCTATTAAAAATAGGCTGCCTGAACAATCGCAAAGGTTTGAGAGATAAGCAAGGACTAGGATAGGGTTGAACTATAAAGTTCATCTCTTATACAAGGCCCACCCTTCAAGACACAGAGAGAGGTTGAGGTGCCTGAATGGCTTAGTGGGTTAAAGCCTCTGCCTTCGGCTCAGGTCATGATCCCAGGGGCCTGGGATGGAGCCCCACATCAGGATCTCTGCTCAGTGGGGAGCCTGCTTCCCCCACTCTCTCTGCCTGCTTCTCTGCCTGCCTCTCTGCCTGCCTCTCTGCCTACTTGTGATCTCTGTCTGTCAAATAAATAAATAAAATCTTTAAAAAAAAAGAGAGAGAGAGAGAGGTGACTGTTTCATCTATTGCATAGAAACCAATACAGAGAAGCAAGCAAAATGAAGAAACAGGAATATATTCTAAACAAAAGAACAAGATAAAACCTCAGGGGAAAAAAAAAAAACCTTAATGAAATGAAGATAAGTAATTTACCTAATAAAGAGTTCAAAGTAATAGTTATAAAGATGGGGGCACCTGGGTGGCTCAGTCGGTTAAGCCTCTGCCTTTGGCTCAGGTCATGATCTCAGGGTCCTGGGATCGAGCCCTGCATCAGGCTTGCTGCTCAGCAGGGAGCCTGCTTCTCCCTCTCCCACCCCCCCTGCTTGTGTTCCCTCTCTTGCTGTCTCTCTCTCTCTCTGTCAAATAAATAAAAACTTTTTAAAAAAAGTCTAAAGATGCTCACCGAATTTGGGAGAAGAATGAATGAACAAAATGAGAGCTTGAACAGAGAGAAAATACAAGAACATTCCAAAAAGAAGTCACAGAACATACAATACAATAATTGAACCGAAAAATACACTAGAGGGGCTTGCCAGTAGACTAGAGGAAGTACAAGAAAGGATCAGTGAACTCAAAGACAAAGTGGAAGAATTCCCTCAAACAGAGCAGCAAAAAGAAAAAAGAATTTTATAAAGTGAAAATAGCTTAAGAGATTTATGGAACAGGGGCGCCTGGGTGGCTCAGTGGGTTAAAGCCTCTGCCTTTGGCTCAGGTCATGATCCCAGGGTCCTGGGATCGAGCCCCACATCGGGCTCTCTGCTCCGCGGGGAGCCTGCTTCCTCCTCTCTCTCTGCCTGCCTCTCTGCCTAGTTGTGATTTCTCTCTGTCAAATAAATAAAATATTTAAAAAAAAAAAAAGATTTATGGAACAGCATCAAGCAAAGTAACATTCCCATTATAGGAGTTCCAGAAGGAAAAGAGAGAAGAGGCATAACTTATTTGAAGAAATAATGGCTAAGGGTGCCTGGATGGCTCAGTTGGTTAAGCGTCTGCCTTCAGCTTAAGTCATGATCCCAGGGTCCTGGGATCGAGCCCTGCATCGGATTCCTCGCTCAGTGGGGAGCCTGCTTCTCCCTTTCCCACTTCCCCTGCTTGTGCTCTCTGTGTATCTCTCTCTGACAAATAAATAAAATCTTAAAAAAAAAAAAAAGAAAGAATGGCTTAAAACATGTATTTGCATGGGATTTTCAAAAGTAGTCGCTTGTGGGGGCGCCTGGGTGGCTCAGTTGGTTAGGCGACTGCCTTCAGCTCAGGTCATGATCCCAAAGTCCTGGGATCGAGTCCCACATCGGGCTCCCTGCTCCTTGGAGAGTCTGTTTCTCCCTCTGACTTTCTCCCCTCTCATGCTCTCTCTTTCAAATAAATAAATAAAATCTTTAAAAAAAAAAAAAAAGTAGTCACTTGTGTTTCTTTTATTTATTTATTTATTTTTTTACGATTTTATTTTGGAGAGGGAGAGTGAGTACACACATATAAGCAGGGAGAGGAGCAGAGGGGAGGGAGAGTGAAAAGGAGAGAATCTCAGGCAGAATCCCTGCTGAGCAGGAGTCCAACGTGACTCCATCACATGACCCTGAGATCATGACCTGAGCCAAAACCAAGAGTCAGACACAACTGACTGAGACTCCCAGGTATACCTTGTGTTTCTTTTAATTTATTTCACATGATGATTGTTTTCTAATAATTAACCTCTATTTTGTATGTCTGTGCTTTCTTTATTATAAGTCACTTAATGATTTATTGTTTCCTGACTTTTCTACAATAGTAAGTCTTATTTTTAATTACTGCTTCAATTGTTTTTCCATTTTCTATTAATTTATATAACATTATATTTCTTATATTATCACTTCTTCTCTAATGTATTTTACGTCTTTTGTCATTGTTCCACAGTTCATGAATATTCAGTTTTTCAGTCTGTTTTCTCTATGCATTTAAGTTTTGGAAGCTTCTAATGATAATTTTGAGCTCACTAATTCTTTTCTTGGCCATGTGATCTTTTAATGAGCCCATCAAAGGCATTCTTTGTTTCTCCTATTGTGTTTTTTTAATTTCTAGCATTTCCTTTTGATTGTTTCTTAGAATTTTCATCTTTTACCTTACATTACCCATCTGTTTTTTTCTTTTTTTAAGATTTTATTTATTTGAGAGAGAGAGAGCATATGTGTGTAAGTAGGAGTCAGGGGAGGGGGTAGACGGGGTGGGAGAGGGACAAGGAAACTCACATTGAGCTCGGGGTCCCACGCAGGGCTTGATTTCATGGATCTCAGTCCATTGCAGGGTTCACCTCTCACGACCCTGAGATCATAATCTGAGCTGAAATCAAGAGTCGGCTGCTTAACCCACTGAGCCACCCAGGCGCACCCCTATATTGTTCTTGCATGTTTTCCACTTTCTCCATTAGAGTTCTTAGCATATGAATCATAGTTTTTAAAATTCCTGGTCTTGGGGTGGGGGGCACTGTCTGAAATAAATATATCTTTAAAAAAAAATTCCTGGTCCGATAATTCCAACATCCCTGCCATATCTGAGTCTGGTTCTCAGGCTTGCTCTCTCTTCAAACTATGTCTTTTGTGTTTTAATATGCCTTGTATCTTTTTTTTTCTTGAAAGGCAAACACATTGTACTGGGTAAAAAGAACTGAGGTAAATAAAGATTTAGAATGAGGATTTCTGTTTCTCTAACTAGGAGTTAAGCTGTGTTTCCTGTTTGCTGGAGCGGCACTTGTCAGAGACTAAAATTTCCTCTGCTGTTCTCCTCTTTTGTCTCCCCTCTGTCTTTGCATTTCCTTAGAGACTTCTTTTTTTTTTTTTTAAAGATTTTATTTATTTATTTGACAGACAGAGATCACAAGTAGGCAGAGAGGCAGCCAGAGAGAGAGGGAAGCAGGCTCCCCACCGAGCAGAGAGCCTGATGCGGGGCTCGATCTCAGGACCCTGGGTTCATGACCCGAGCGGAAGGCAGAGACAGAGGCTTTAACCCACTGAGCCACCCAGGCGCCCCTCCTTAGAGACTTCTTAAATAAAATCTGGGATGTGTATTTCCTTTAGTCCTATTCCTCTGTTATTATACAGGAGTTCTGTTGGTGTGGTGAGAAGGAGTGGGACAGGGGAAGTCTTCTGTATTCTGTGATGAAGTACGAGTCTTCTGGTAAGCCTATGCCCCTGGGCTAGGCCACCCCGTCTCCCCAAGACTGGAAGACTACTTGGGGCTAGAGTCAAGCATTACCCTGTCCTGTATAAAGGCTAGAGCATCCTGCTGGAGTAGGAGACTTCCCTTTCCACAGATCAGTTAGGCTCTAGTAAAATCCCAATAGGTTAGGCTCTGGTAAAATCGTTTTTCTTGAGGGAAGGCCTGTTAAGAACAGAATGCTCTGAGCATCTTTCAAAATAGCTACTCTTCTCTTCCTCCTTCCTGAAGCTCGGGGGATTTCTCTCCCCTCTCCACTGTGAGAACCCGGTGGGGTTCCTGGAGGTAAAGCTCGCAGAAGCGTTGCCTTCCCCTGTCAGACTTTTCCACATGGAACCTGCAGCTCCTCATCAATTACCTCATCAATTACCAGTTTCCCGGGCTGGCTCTGGCAGCGGGCTTCCCCTCCTGACCTTACACCTGGGTCACCTGTGACTCTCTGAATCTGCGCGTCTTTCTCAGGTTGGGCCTGCGGTTTGCCCTGTGACATTGTATCTGTGACGGACCTAAAGAGAGTTGTTGGTTTTCTGCTTGTTCGCTTCATTCTTCTTGTGAGGATAGGAGAGGTGATTTCCAGGCTCTCTTGGTGCCAGATCAGAAGCTGGAAGACCACCTCGTTCTTTGTTTTTATTACGTTCTCCGCCAGTGCATTTTCCTCCAGCTATGTCTCCGCATGGTCTTTTATGCAGCATTTGTATTATAACTGCATTCCAAATATTTTGTAAGTCCAGTGTTGTTTGCTAATTTGACCCAATGCTGAAATTAAAAAAAAAATCCAGTAACTGGGAGATATAAGCTGCCCTATTTTCTCCGGCTTTATTGAGATATAATTGTCATATAACATTGTGTAAATTTAAGGTATTCAGTGTGATGATTTGATACACATATTTATTGTGCAGTGTTGACCACAATAACAGTTAACACACTCTTCATCTCACATAATTACCATCCTGTTGTTTTGCTGAGAACAGTAAAGGTCTGCTCGCATAGCAACTTTCAAGTATACAGTGCAGTATTATTAACTATAGTCACCATAGGATCCCAGAACTCACTCCTCTAATCACTGGACATTTGTATTCTTTGACTAACATCTCCTCATTTCCCTCCCTCCTAAGCCCTGAAAATGACCATTCTATTCTCTTTCTATGAGCGTGATATTTTTAGACCCCACACATAAGTGAGATCATACACTATAGCGTACTAAAGTAATGAAACAGTGGTACTAGGATAGAAACAGACACACAGAATTGATAGCTCGGAAATAAATCCGCACATATATAATCAACTAATATTTGACAAGAGGCAAGAATGCTCAATGGGGAAAGGATAGTCTCTTCAATAAATGGTATTAGGAAAACTGGCTATTCACAAACAAAAGACTGAAATCAGAGCCGTATCTTACAATACTCACAAAAATTAACTCAAAGAGATTAAGGGCTTACATTTTTTTTTATTTTAATTTTTTTTAAAGATTTTATTTATTTATTTGACAGACAGAGATCACAAGTAGGCAGAGAGAGAGAGAGAGAGAGAGGAGGAAGCAGGCTCCCCGCTGAGCATCAGCCCGATGTGGGGCTCGATCCCAGGACCCTGGGATCCTGACGGGAGCTGAAGGCAGGGGCTTTAACCCACTGAGCCATCCAGGCGCCCCAGCATGTGACTCTTGATCTCAGTGTCATGAGTTCAAGTCCGCTGTGGACATGGAGCCCGCCTGAAAAAGAAATTCTTGGGAGTATGCTTGTTCACAGCTTTTATCAGCTTCATTTTATTGTTGTTGTTGTGTGTTCTTTGCCTAATATTTGCTTTTTAAAAATCTTTGCTTCCTCCTTTTACATTGTATCTTTGTCTAGGTACAATTTGGACAGATTGTACACAGGAAATTTGTACAGGAGAAGAGATCGGATTCTTTTCCTATTAGCAAGGTTTCTCCTTCTCACAGTTTGTGAGCTCCTGGTTTTTGTTCCTCCTCACAATTTGCACTGAGGGGCAGCCGGCAAAGGCAGTCTCCCCTTGGTCCATTATTTTACTGACTCACGGTTTTTTGTGAATGTGACCACCGGCTTCATTTCTCATTTACCCCCATTTCTACTTCCCAGAACCGAATAGAGTCTACAGAGATTATCCTTTGGCAGCTTTTGATTCCATTCCATTAGCAAACTAGAGTGTGGATGGATTTTCCACCTGCGGATACACCACATTCGAAGGGGAAGTGGGCTCCCCAGATTTGTCTTTTGGGATCTGCATTCTCGGGCTTACTCTGTCTGCGCCTTCCATATACTGTTCGACCTTCACTGCTTTTTCGCAGTTATTCCCCCTGTTTTGTATTTTGAGGTTTCAATTTTTTTTTTCCCCAAACATGTGCTTTGTACTGCTATTTCTCTTTTATATCTTGGTTTTTGGGTGATTATTTTGAAGTAAGTTGGGGAACACTCAGATTTTATCTGCTGTGTTAAATCTGGAAGTCTCTCCGTTGGGGTTATATTGGAGCCGGTCATAGATGTATGCTGTTCTTTTGTTGACTATAATTCTGATGTTCTAGGAATTTCTATAAAACATAAATTAAACAAGTTGCTATGTTGATACTAGCTAGGCTGCATATTTTGTGGGGCCTCATGTAAAATAAAACTGTAGGGCCCCTTACTCAAACAGCAAGAAGAAGCATTTCTTTTGTTGTCTCTTTCACCCTGTCCTGGTGCTTTTCATTGGCGTTTAATAGTGTGCTGCCTCGGGCATTATGATTCCATAGAGGTGCGACAGACTCTCCTAGGTTCTTTGTGACTTGATGCACAGGCTGTTACCAAAAACTCCAGGTTTGGCAGCTCATTGCTTGGGCAGAGGAATGGGCAGTCCGGAGGGTGGGGAGGAGCAGAAGGAGAGGGAGAGAGAGAATCTTTTTTTTTATTATTTTTTAAGATTTTATTTATTTATTTGACAGAGAGAGAGAGATCACAAGTAGGCAGAGAGGCAGGCAGAGAGAGAGAGAGGGGGAAGCAGGCTCCCTGTTGAGCAGAGAGCCGGATGCGGGGCTCGATCCCAGGACCCCGAGATCATGACCTGAGCCGAAGGCAGAGGCTTAACCCACTGAGCCACCCAGGCGCCCCAAGACTCTTCTATATACTACCACTACAAGTGTGGTGTATAAACCCTACAAGTGTGGTGTATAAACAGTCTGGTTGCTTAAGCCACTAAGCCACCTGGGCGCCGGGAGAGAGAGAATCTTAAGCAGATTCCACACCCAGCACAGAGCTGTTTGCAGGGCTCAGTCTCATGACAGTGAGACCTGAGCCAAAATGAAGAGCCAGATGCTTATCCGACTGAGCCACTCAGATGCCCCATCAATGAGTTTTGACTGGAAGCAAATATGAGCTTTATTCAGGAGGATGGCCAGCTGGGGAGAAGGCAGACTCTTTTCCAAAAACCAACTCTGAGGTTTCTGCCTGGCCCAAAGATTTTTAAAGGAACTGTAGGGCAGCGGGGCTCCTGGGCAGCTCAGTGGGTGGAGTGCCTGACTCTTGCTTTGGGCTCAGGTCATGATCTCGTGGGCGGTGGAATCAGGGCCCTCTCTTTCCCTCTGCTGCCCCCGTCCCCACCCCCGCTTGTACAGGTGCTTAGGCACTCTCTCTGCGTCAAATAAATCAATAGGAACTTCAGGGCAGTTAATCAGGAAAAGGGGAGCAGGGTGGTCTGTGACCCTTCTGATTGCGGGCAGACGCCATGGCGCCAGCTACACACGTTATCGTGGTGCCCAGAGGTTGTGTATGGGTGTGGGGTGGGGGGCTGTGGGAGAGGGTTTGGTTCCCACTGTTTTTTGGAAACAATGTATGATCTGTAGATACACAGAAAACGTTTAGTTCCTTAGTCCCAGGGGCTAAAGGTGCTTGCTAAAACTTTTGACTACTAAGTTGCCCGGCGGGCAGGGAGGGGCTTCAAGGGTACGTGCCCCCAAACCTGTTTCCCGCCCAGGCTCTTGCTGAGGGCAAAGGCTGGCAGTAGTTGCTGTGTGTCCGGGGAGCCAACCACGGAGACCCTCTCCGTTGGGGGGTTGGGGATGATAGAACCAGACAAGAGCCGAGACTTCAGCCTGAGGAAGAGCAGCCACTGTCCCATCAGACCGTCTTTACAAAACACAAATGCGAAGATCAAGTGAAGAGTTCAGAGTGTTGACTGCAGAGCATTAAACCCCGTCTGGGGGGCGCTTTCTGAGCGTGGGGCCAGTCGTGACTGCACTGGTTGCACACCGCGGAAGTCTGCCCCGTGTTTGCAAAAGTCAGTTTCAGGACGGGCGCACTAAGAAATTTGGTGCAGCTCATGGACATTGGCTACACGTTTTTAGCTATTGCTAACACACCCAAACTTCTCTAGATCATACTTTTTTCTTTTTTTTTTAAGATTTTATCTATTATTTTGACAGAGAGAGAGAGAAAGACAGCACAAGGAAGGGGAGCAGCAGAGGGAGAAGCAGACTCCTCGCCCAGTAGGGAGCCCAATGCAGGGCTTGATCCCAGGACCCTGGGACCTGACCCAAACCGAAGGTGAGCACTGAACCGACTGAGCCACCCAGGTGCCCCTAGATACATACTTTTAATGAATCTTTTCTTTTTGGTCCTGCCTACCAGCTCAGTCGCCTACAGCATTTTTCTGTCATCTTTGCTTTATTCAAAACCCATGCATGTACTAATCATATTCAAGCCCTAGGGTCAGGAAATTCATAGGTACCAAAGTAACCTCTTCCTAAACCCCAGACTCTTATGAAAATTAACTCAAAATGGACTGTAGATTCAAGTGTGAAACATAAATCTATGAAAATTTTAGAAGACCACATAGGAGAAAATCTTCATGACCTGTGGTTAGGAGAATGGCTCATAGATACAAAAGCATGGTCCATCAAGGAAAAAAATGATATAGTAGGACTCAAAAATCCTTGTACCTGATGAAAAGACCCCATTAAAGGATTAAAAGGTAAGGTACAAACTGGGAGAAAATATTTGCAAATCACATATCCGACAAAGGGACTTTATAGTCCGTTTCCAAAAGGACATATATCTTAAAAATCTCTCAACTCAACAAAAAGAAAATGAACCATTAGAAAATGAGCAAGACATGAAGAGACATTTTGCTGAAGGGAATATATAGATGAAAAGTAGGCACATTAAAAGATGTTCAAAATCATTAGCTATTAGGGAAATGCAAGTTAAAACCACAATGTGGTATCACTACACACCCATTAAAACAGCTAAAATAAAAATAGTAACAAACAAAATGTTAGCAAGGATGCAGAGAAAATGGATCTATCGAACACTGCTGGTGGGAGTACAAAATGGCACAGCCAATCTGAAAAAAACAAAAACAAAAACAAAAAACAGCCTCTTTGGAAAAGAAAAACAAAAACAACTAAGCCTGCAACTAAAATATGACCTAGTAATTGTACTTCTGGGCGTTTATCACAGAGAAATGAAAACCTACGTCTACATAAAATCCTGTAAACTACTACTGTTCATAGCATCCCTGATTGTTATAGCCAAAAATTGGAAAAAAACACAAATGTCCTTCAACTGATGAATGAATAAATAAACGGCACCTTTATACAATAAAATTCTGTTTGGCAGTGAAAAAAAAACCAAGTTCCTGGTGCAGGCAGTGCCTTGAATGATTCTCAAGGGCATTATACTGAGTGAAAAAAGCCAATCTCAAGGGTTACAATGCTGTATGATGTAATTTATATAGCATTTCAAAAATGATAAAGTTTAGAGACGGAGAAGAAACTAATGGGAGCCAGGTGTTTGGGCTGGGGGGAGGGTATAACCATTAATGGGTCAATCAGGGCTTTCCAGAGAAACACAACCGGCAGGATATGTGTGTATGTGTGTGTCTATATGTATGCATATACGTATATGTATGTATATGTATATTTATCTACATACATAACGTTATGTTTATTCTAAGGAATTGACTTGTGATTATGGAGGCTGAGAAGTTTCACCGTCTTCCATCTGCAAACCGGGGACCCAGGAAAGCTGGTGGTTTAATTCCAATCTGAGTGTGAAGGCCCGAGAACCAAATTGTGTAAATCCCAGTCCAAGGACGGAACACGAATGTCCCAGCTGAAGCAGGCAGACAGGAAGGAAAGAAATTCTAACTTCCTCGGCTTTTTGTTGTCCTCAGGCTCTCAGCGGACTGGTTAATGCCCACGCACAGCCGGGACGGCAGGGCTCTCTTTGGACTCGGACGTTAAAGCCTTCTGGAAATATGCTCACAGAGCCAGAAATCATGCCTAACCAGATACCTAGGCATCCCATGAGCCAGTCAAGTTGACACGTAACATTAACCATCGCTAGGGGGTGACACAAGGAAACTTCTTTGTGGTGATGGGACAATTCTGAATCTTGATTTTCCTGATGATTACTTGAATCCTACACATGTGATGATAATATTTCATCAAACTACACACACACACACACACACACACACACACACACACACACACACGGACGCACTCAAAGGGCAAGTGAACACTGGTAACATCTGAATAATGTCAGTACCTGAGTTAATAGTAGTATGCCAGCATTAATGTCCTGGTTTTGAAAATGAATTATGTTTATGTAAGATATTTATGGGGAAGTTGGATGAAGGGCACATAGGAACTCTGTACCATTTTCAAAACTTCTTTTTTTTTAAAAAAAGATTTTATTTATGGCCGCATGGGTGGCTCAGTGGGTTAAGCCACTGCCTTCGGCTCAGGTCATGATCTCGGGGTCCTGGGATCGAGTCCCGCATCGGGCTCTCTGCTCGGCAGGGAGCCTGCTTCTCTCTCGCTCTCTCTCTCTGCCTGCCTCTCTGCCTACTTGTGATTTCTCTCTGTCAAATAAATAAATAAAATCTTTTTTTTTTAAGATTGGGTTCCAGCTGATCTTATAGGCCCTCTGCTCTGAAGAACACATTTTATCATTGGGCAAATCTGGAAAACAAATCCCTGGTCTAAATTTCCCGATTTTAAGCACAACTCTGAGTGTTCAGAGGCAGAGGCCTTTGAAAAGGAGGAGAGAAGAAAGGAGCCCCGAGGGAGAGTAGAGAGTAGAGCAGTGATCGAAAGCACGAGCAAAGGAATCAGCTTCATGCCCCGTGATCCCGAACAAGTAGCTGTTTTCCTGAACCTGTTTTCTCACCTGTACAATGAAGACTTCAATATTGTGATTTATTAGAAATATATATTTGGTCATTCAAATGACCAAATATGTAATTTCTTTTATGTATCTGGCCTTCATTCACCCGGTTTCTGGCTCACAGCTCCTAAAACCCTTGGAATTTCCGAGGCGCAGAGAGCTTTAAAGGTGTCTTGTTATGTTAATGAGGTCACTACTAGAAAGCCTCCGGTTAACCTAAAGGTGGGGGCTGGTTGCCAGGGGAACCAACCAAGTAATTAGAGGGTTGGAACTTTCGGTGCCACCCTCTGACCTCAGGGGAGGGGAGAGGAGCTGGAGGTTGATCAGCCAATGGCCAGTAACTCAATCAATCTTGCCTCTGTTTCGAGGCCTCCATAAAAAACCCAAAAGGAGGGGTTTGGGAGAGCTTCCGGGTGCTGAACACGTGGATGTCTGGGGAGAGTGGCGGCCTGCGGAGGTCAGGGAAGCTGCTTGCTCTTTCTCCAGACCTCACGCTACCTAACTCTTCCGTTTGGCTGTTCCTGAGTTACATCCTTTCAGAATCAACCACCGCTCAGGTAAGGCAGATGTTTCTGTAAGTTCTGTGAGCTGCTCCAGCAAATTAACTGAACCTGAGGACGGGTTGGTGGGAACCTCTGGTTTAGGGCTGCTTAGTCCCGACCACCTGGGCGTGCGACTGGGGTCTGAAGTTGGGGTAGAGGTGGGACAGTCTTGTAGGATTTAGCTCTTAACCCATGAGGGTCTGACGCTCTCTCCTGGTGGATAGTGTTTGAGAATTGTTTGGTGGTGCGTTTGTAGAACTTCTCCCATCATGTTGGAATTGGGTCCAGGCACCCTAGAAGAGTTGGTATCAGTCGAAAGACCATACTGGCGTTTGCCTCGTCAGGCCACTGTTTCTTCTGCCCTTCAAGGTCCTCCTAGCTGGACTTAAAGTCAAATTGACATGAGATAGATTAGCAGGAGAAAATCAAATTTAATAGGCGTGCATACAGGGAATCCAAGGAGGTTGCAAAGGCAATGAGGCCACAGGCTTATAAGAACCAACTATAGGAACTAAGGGGAGGGGTAGAGGCTTGAGGACAGAAAGGGGAGAAAGCTCTTTAGCAAGGAGACGTTTGGAAAAACAAAGTTGTCCTTTTATGCAGATACATTCCTTAGGTAAAGGGGAGTCTCAGTAGCTCTCTTCCTGTTACCGGCTCTCCTTTCCAGTGTAAATTTAGGCAATTGTCGGGGAGGCTAAGAACTTTTCTGGCATCTACCAGGTTTAATTACTTTTAACTCAAAATAATCCTTATGCCCAAGTAGGCCACCTTGGGGCAATCTGCCTTGGGCCCCTACAACACAGTGTTCCTAAAGTGCTTGCCCATTTCTGACATATGGTAGCTCTCAATTCCGTGACTTCCTTACCAGCTCTCAAAGTAGAGGAATTTAGAGCTGGTCCCAGTTCAGTCTCTATAGCCTGAAATACTCTCCTGAATCAAGGGTAAAACATATTATTCCTGTGCTGTTTTTTTTTTTTTTTAATGATTTTACTTATTTATTTGTCAGAGAGAGAGAACACAAGCAGGGGGAGCAGCAGGCAGAGGGAGAGGGAGAAGAAGACGCCCCAGCAATGACGGGCCCATCCCAGGACCCTGGGATCACAACCTGAGCAGAATTCTGGCAGATGCTTAACCCCCTGAGACACCCATGCATCCCCAGTTTTTGTTTGTTTTTGTTTTGTTTTGTTTTTAACCTCCTTTGTACTAAAACCACATTCATTGGTCAGATCTATGAAATGCCATAGCACCTAACAGAGTACCTATTGCCCAGGAGGGTTGCTTTGTAAATAACTACTAACGGGTTACCAAGGATGAGTACATTTATAACATAAACTGAAGGTCAACGCGGAGTGTGTTAGAACTGAGAAATCTGTGAAGGAATCTAGATTAAATGCCATGTCACCAGTAAATTAAGTAAGACCAGTTTCCCAGACCGTTCCTCCCACAGTTCACTGATAAGGGTTAGCCTGCTTTCTGTTTATTGGCAGTGTCTCCAAGACCGCCTTTCCTGTCCATGTTAAGCATGGTTGCCTGCATAAAACTGTGTTCCCTGGTTGGGGGATCAAGGATGAAAGAATAGTTTATCTCGGTCTAATGCAGCTCTAGGAGTTAATGAGGGGAAGCTGAGCTACATAGATACAGAGAAAGGGAGTTGTGAGTAACTCAGCAGACAGATAATGTTAGGGCGCCATCACACAGGTTGCCTTTATGGAGATTTGGCAACTAAACCCAATGGGGTTCTGTCCTCAGATATCAGTATCTACCCCGGCATGAGACAGGTATGTGCACTTGACTTAGACACAGAGAAGTGGGAGCTCTGGATCTGCCACCTCGGAACCTTGACTGATTCATTTTACAGGGTTTCTGAGAAACTTTGGGTCAAGCACTTTAGACATTAACTTGGAGAGTATGTAATTTCGAGGTGCAGTCTTCTTATGAACATAGCTCACCCAACTTTGTGAAAAGGTAAGTTAGAGTCACCTGAAAATTGAATTGAATCTGGGGTGGCAGGCCTGAGAGGGGACAGTGCTCACTGCACAGATTTTCTATGCAGGGGAGAATCTACGTGTACCTGTGTTGTGGTAGAGACAGACAGGCAACAATGCGGGTCTCTGATCCCATTCCCAATCAGGTTCCCCCGAACTCACAAATCCTGAAAGGAAGTCTTCTCGAGTTCCATGTGCCAGTCAAAGGACAGGGTCTGGCCCAATTTAATTATCTTCTTGCTTAGCATTTGGTATTGCATACACCGCTGAAAACAAAACAGGCGGTATAAAATGGAATATTTGTTAAAGGACAGACGGTCCTGCTCTTTAAGGCAAAATCTAGGAAATAACTGAGCATCCTGACCCGAGGGGCTACAAACACAATGGTGTTTATGTCCCATGGTCACCTGAACTTCCTAGCCTAGCCTCTCTCCCAAAATGCATTGTTTTCAAGGCAGTGTTGTATCAAGGCATTTGGATCTTGAACAATTCAAATGAGTTTTAGCCACAGAAATAATTTTTTTCTAAGAGTTGGAAGTAAAAGCAAGGAGCTCAGGAATAGCTTTCACAAATACAACTGTGTGTGTTTGTGCGGATTTAGAAAAGTCTTGAAGTTGTCTTTGTCTCATAGGGAGAGTGGGTTGGGGGAGGTGTAGGGGGCAACTCATGATTATGATAATTCCTAAAACTGCTCTCCAAAAAGGTAGCTACAAGAAACCTATGGCTGTTCAAATAAAAATGTTCCTTCCTCTCAGTAAGCCCATGTCCAGTTCCCAAGAGCCGCATGAGGATAGTGGCTAATGTATGGGACAGAACAGAGAGAGAACTTCTCCATCAGCTCAGAAAATCATACCGCACAAATCTAAACCACTATGCCAGTCTACACTCACTGACGTTCACAATATCCAGTGTTTAGAGGGTCCTAAATTAGATTTTCTTTCATGTAGTTTTTCTGTCGAATCTGTAACTAGCTTTCAGGACTTAGCTCTAATGCTGCCTCCTTTTAGGAACATTCCCTGACGTTCCTGGTCAGAATTGAGAATATGTATACAGTGACATTTTAGAATTTGTTCAGTTCTGCTCTGTACTATAATTGCTGATACAGCTGTCCCCTACTATGACTAGAGAGTGCCTTGAGCAGGATCCTTGTTTTTTCCAGCTTTATTGAGAAGTAATTGACAAATAAGTATTATATATATTTAAGGTATACAAAGTGATGATTTAATATACCTATACATCGTACAATGCCTTTCACAATCCAGGTAATACATCCTTCACTTCATGTACATTTTTTTTTTTACCCTGTGGTGAGAATACTTAAGATCTACTATTTTAGGGGCCTCTGGGTGAATCAGTGGGTTAAGCACCTGCCTTCGGCTCAGGTCATGATCCCAGGGGCCTGGGATTGAGTCCTGCATCTAGTCTGCTCAGTGGGGACCCGAAAACTAGCACAACAGCTCATTCACAACGAACGATAGAAGGGCTGCATGGAGACAGGTAGAAGAGGCAGAGACACAGTCTCTCCAAAAAACCCACCCTCGGCATGGGGACCCGCAATCAGGAGGGATCTCACAAACCCGCAGCTTCTCTCTGAGGAGTGGGTGGTTTGTGCCCTACATCATGCCCCCCTCCCACAACCCTTGGGACCTATACCAGAGAGACAAGCTCCCAAAACATCTGTCTTTGAAAAGCAGGAAGGCTTAAGTCCAGGAGATCTGAAGGACCACAGGCAACGGAGATATGCCCTAAAGGGCACTTGCCCCAGAGCCCAGCACAAAAGCAGCAGTTTGTATGGAAAGGAGAATTATTTGCTAAAGGTGTCTGCCAGAGGGTTAGGGACCTGCTGGGACTCTCCAGGGCTGGAGGCCCTGGGCGAGGCCATTTTTGCATTCTCCTCCATCTCGCCAGGTCTTGCTAGTGCTAGCGACTGGGTGCAGGCCTGGCACCCTCTTGCTGCCTTGCTACAACGCCCAGTACTTTGCAGAAAGGAGTTTATATACTCTTGTGCATTCGTGAATGAATGGATAAAGGTGAGGGCTGTGTGCGTATGTGTGTGGGTACGTAAACACACACAGTGTAAGACTAGTCAGCCATAAAATGGAATGAGATCTTGCCATTTGTAACAACATGGATGGAACTTGAGGGCGTCCTACTAAGTAAGTGGAATTAAGTTAGAGAAAGAAATGCTGTGCAATATCGTTTGCATGTGGAGTCTAAAAAAACAAATGAGTAAACAAAGCTCATAGATAACAGAGAACAGAACAGTAGTTGTCAGAGGGAAGGGGGACCGAGGATGAGCGAAATGCGTGAAAGAGATCAAGAAGTACAAACTTCTAGTTCCAAAATAAATAAGTTATGAGGATGTAATGTACAGTATATCGCTATACTCAATAATATTGTAGTGCATATTTGAACATTGCCAAGGGCATAAATTTAAAAGTTCTTATCACACAAAATTTTCATTTTGTAACTTTGTGTGGTGATGGATGGTAGCTAGACTTACTGTGGCCATCATTTTGCAGTGTATACGAATACCAAATCATTATGTTGTACACCTGACACTAATTTAATGTTATATGTCAGTTAGACCTCAATGAAAAAAGAAATACTAAGGATAATAAAAGATTTATTTTAGCAAATATCAGTTATATAATACAATATTATTTTTTAGAGATCATTTTTTAAAGGGTTTTATTTATTTATTTGAGAGAGAGAGTGAGTGAGAGCACACAAGCAGGGAGAGGAGCAGTCAGGGGGAGAAGCAGATTCCCTGCTGAGCAGGGAGCCTGAGGGCTCCATCCCAGGACCCTGAGATCATGACCTGAGCCAAAAGGCAGACACTTAACCAAGTGAGCCACCCAGGTACCCCTCTCCCCTTTTTAAAGATTTTATTTATTTATTTATTTGAGAGAGAGAAAGAGAGACAGAAGGATTTCCTTCTTTTTTATGGCCAAGTAATATGTTCTCTTGCATCTCATTGAGCTTCTTTGAGATAATTACTTTGAATTATTGTCAGGCAATTCATAGATCTCCACTTTCTGTGGTTGGTTGCTGAGAATTTGTTTCCTTTGGTGGTGTCATGTTTCCCTGCTTCTGTGTGGTCCTCGTAGTCTTGTTTTGGGATCTGAGCATTGGATGGATAAGCAACTCTTGCAGTCTTTATGGACTGGTTTCAGCAGGTAGAAACTTGTCAGATCAGGTTCCTGGAATGATGGAATTGCCCCCGGCACCATAGTCGAGCAGGGTTTGCCTGGGTCATGTGGCTGCTGCTGGGTCTACAGTGGGGTCCGTGTTTTTTGAGCCTGTTAGCAGGGGCTTGGGTGAGCATGGATCCTGTGTGGCCCCTGAGTGAATGGGACTGCCTCCAGGACCTTGGTCAGTAGGGCCAGCAATGGATCAGAGGTCCACATCAGGGTCTGAGGATTGCAGTCATCTTATCCGTGTGCGCATGTGGGTGCGTCTGACTCCTGTCAGGTCCCTGGGAGGGCTGTGTCTGGGCCACTGGACAGGGCCCTGCGTGGCTAGGACTGCTTCTAGACTGTAGCTGAGAAGGACTGGGGAGATTTACAGGGCCACTTCAGGCTCCTCAGTGGGACGGAGGTTGGTGGGCCTGTCTCCAGGGACAAGGATTTCTTCTGCTGCGTCCTGTTCGGAGAAAGCCTTTTCCTGTACCCCAGCTGGGAGGGGCTGGAGCTAAGTTACAGGGACATTCCACCTGGTTACCCTCGGACCAGTACAGCAGACCCGCCTCCTGGAGCACTGTTGGGTGTTTCTCCTGGTGGGGCCCTGGGCTGACAAGACTACGGAACTCAAACTGTGCCTGGGACAGGGCTAGAACGGCAATGTGGGGCTGCTTTACTACCCAGAGTAAAATGAAGTTGGCTGTGACCCTGTTGCCCTCCTTCCAGGTTCCCTAGTTGATAGGACTGATAGCACGACTAAAGGTCACATGTCGCTGGAGCCAAACGCAAAGGCAGATAGATCTGTTACTGGGTCTGCAGCTTGGGACCACAGTGGGTGAACCTGCTACCTGGGTGTGGGCTTGCCTTCTCAAAGTGGCCCTGCTCAGTCTGGGGCTCCACTGGAGTTTTGTATCCTCCTATCCAGTTCCTAAAGCTCCCACGAAGATACTTTTGTCTGTGGATGGCTGCCAAGTTATTGCTGCTCTGGTGGGGGTATAGGTAGGGGACCTCCTGTCCTACTGTCTTGCCGATATCCTTTCAAGAACCTTACTTACTCTTAAAGAGCCTCTTGTGTATACACAGAAAGGTTACGGTATTTGAATCGGTGGTTCTCTAATTTTAGCATAAGAATCAGAAGGCCCTCTGCGTTTGATCCCCAACTCTGATTTTTTTTTTTTACAGATGTTTGTATTTAGTTTAGAGGGAGAGTGTGGGTGAGCATGGGTGAGCGGAGGAGAGGGGAAGAGAGAGAATCTTCAAGCAGACTCCGCACTGACCGTGGAGCCTAAAGTGGGCCTCAGTCCCACGACCCATGAGATGATGACCTGAGCTGAAACCAAGAGTCGACCCTGAACTGACAGCCACCCAGGGGCCATCACCATTCCCCCAAACTCCAGATTTTCTGATGTGTCTGGAGTAAGCCCCACGAATGTGCATTTCTAACAAGTTCACAGGTGCTGCTGATGCTACTGATCCAGGGACCACACTTTGAGAACCATCAGCTTAGATCCCTCTTCTAATCCCCAGGCACTGCAACCCAGAAGGGTTCGGTAAATATTAGCCCTGAGCTGTAGCTTCAAAATTGCTAGCTCTTTCACTCATCCAGGATGATGAACAAAAAGCTCCTGGGGATGGATGGATATATATCCATCCACCCCATATAATATATAATACAAAAAAATAATATATATTTATATATATTATATATAAATATATAAATTTTTATATTATATATTTATATATAATATATATAAATATATAAATTTTTATATTATATTTTATATATAAAGATAATATAAAAATTATATATAATATAAATATAATAGCATTTATATAAAAAATATATATAATATATAAATTTTTATTATATACTTATATATTATATATAATAATATATATTTATATATAAAATGTAAATATATATAAAATATAAAAATATAATATAAAAAATTATATATTTATATATTATATATAATATATACTTTATATATTAATATATATTATATTAAATATATAATATATATTAATTTATATATATATATAAAAATATAAAAATTATATTTTTTTATATCCAGGTGCCCCGAAGGAACCCTTTCTTACTAACAGTAAATTGTTGGTGTCTGGCTCCAGGATATAACGCTGCATATCAAAACTTCCACATAAATCAGAGGAGACTCATACGAATATTCCCATAAGAATTAGAGTAGGAGTGTCTGGGTGGCTCAGTGGGTTAAAGCCCCTGCCTTCGGCTCAGGCCATGATCCCAGGGTCCTGGGATCGAGCCCTGCATGGGGTTCTCTGCTCAGCAGGGAGCCTGTTTCCTCCTCTCTCTCTCTCTCTCTCTCTCTGCCTGCCTCTCTGCCTACTTGTGATCTCTGTCTGTCCAATGCATTTAAAAAAAAAATCTTTTAAAAAAAATTAAACAAAAAAGAGTTAGCAGAGTAAAACTAAAACCAAGTACTTCATTGAGTTGCATGCCATTCTTTTGAGTTTCAACCTTTGAAAGCTCTCCCAAACCATAATAACTGAGAAAACGTTGCATGCAACATGACAGTGTTATACACAACTGATTATTCTATCACCCGAAGAGTTAGCGCTCTCCATTATTTTGTTATAGATTTGACTGATTATTTTACTTAATTGGCTAAATTCATCAGTGGCTTGGTATTTACACATGATTGGTAAAGCAAGTGCCTATGAAAGTAATGGAGAGAGGGGAAGTACTACTTGCTGAGCAACTTCTATTTAATCAAGCACAGTCCTCTAGACAATTCGTATCTGTCAACTCATGAACCTCATGAATTTGCATGGTTGGGATTATTATCTTCCCATCACACGAGAAAACAGAAACTGATGTATTACATAATTAGATCATGTTTATACTGCTAGTAAGTGCTATAGCATTAAGTGAAGAGAGGTTTCTTCAATGCCAAATCCCTTGATCTTTCCTCTATATTGACATCTCTACAATGTAATCAGTAGAATGGGTGTTACGATAGGGACAAGGTTTTTTGGTCAAACAAGTTTTGAAAGTGTTGCATATTATTTTTTAAAATATTTATTTATTTATTTTTTAAGATTTAAAAAAAAATTTTTTATTTGACAGAGAGAGACAGTGAGAGAAGGAACACAAGCAAAGGGAGTAGGAGGGGGAGAAGCAGGCTTCCCACTAAGCAGGGATCCCAATGTGTGGCTCCATCCCAGGACCCTGGGATATCATGACTTGAGCAGAAGGCAGATGCTTCACAAACTGAGCCATCCAGGCGTCCAAAGTGTTGCATATTATGATTTCCTCTCCCTTTTTTTTAGATTCCTCATGCTCATGTATTTTATGCATTCTGAATAGGACTTCCAGCAAAGAAGCCATGTAGCCAGGAGTTTCCCCAAACTTAATGTTAATCGACCGCTTTATTCTAAAGAAACAATTTGAAGACACACTATTTTGTGCTAGCCTATTTAAGTATAGAACAAATATTTCTTTCTTTCTTTTTTTTTTTTAAAGATTTTTTTTTATTTATTTGACAGAGATCACAAGTAGGCAGAGAGGCAGGCAGAGAGAGGGGAAGGAAGCAGGCTCCCTGCCGAGCAGAGAGCCCAATGGGGGGCTCGATCCCAGGACCCTGAGATCATGACCTGAGCCGAAGGCAGCAGCTTAACCACTAAGCCACCCAGGCGCCCCCAAATATTTCTTTTTAACTCCAGTTTCCCAAATGAGAGTCGGAAGTAAGTGAGGGAGAAAGTTTCCTACTTCTTATTCCCAAATTCCTTCCACGATGAATACTGGTCTTTGCTTAGATTCAGGAGCAGAGAAGTAGACTCTGCCAGTTGGCAGGATTACTGTGTTCAGAGTTGGTGGGTCTATTTCACCTCTCTTCTGCTAAAGCTACCTTCCTTATGTCTGATGTGACAGAGTGGACTAGACCCTTCTCTTCTACTAAACCACTTCTGCTATCTTGTTCTCTCTTTTCTCTTTGCTGTGCTAGGCTTTGGTAAGACCGCCGAATTGGGGTTTGGACTTAAATCACGTCCCTGCATTCCCTGCATTGGGGTTTGGATAAAAGCCAGGCTCGCATTATACTGGTAGCTTACTTTGCTTTTCCGTGAATTTTGTACTCGTGTTTCTGTCAGGGAGTCTGTGGGACAAGGTTGGTTTTGGTGGGGTATTGAATGTTAATACTCTTAGGTTCTTAATCTAATATTGTCAAAAGCTGTTTTTTTTTTTTTTTTTAGGATTTTATTTATTTGAGAGAGAGGGCACGAATGGGGGAAGGAGCAGAGGGAGGGGCAGAAGCAGGCTCCCTGCTGAGCGCAGACCCTGACAAGGGGCTCCATCCCAGGACGCCAACGTCATGACCTGAGCCAAAGTCAGGTGCTTAAGTGGCTGGGGCACTGTTATCTTTTATATGGCTTTATTTTGCATTTTAGCTAATGTCTGTGGGAACTTGAAAAGCCCTTCCAGATATTTCTACAATTTGCAGTGTATAGGGGAATAAAAAGAAAAAAAATTCAACTTCTTAAATTAGTACTATGCTTTTGTTCACTCATTTTATCTTATTATATTATTTATTTCCATTATTACTTATATATGTATATGCACGTGTATGTATATGGGTATGTATGGGTGCATATATGGGTAGATATACGTGTGTATACATGTATAGATATACATGTGTGCATTCATATGTAGAGAGAGAACACATGTACATTGTATGAGGTACTATAATGGGTACAGAATATAAAATAGTAGTGCCTTTGTCCTCTAGGAGTTTATGTCCACAATGTCAGATAATCATATACTCCAGTAAAACAGCAAACCTTTAGTCATGCTGGCCTGATTCAGGCATTTCTCCATTTTATGACCTTGGGGAAACTACCTAACCTTCCAGAGCCTTGGTATCCTCTTCAGCAGGGGTAAGGTTTAACACGTCGCAGGGCCACTGTGAGAGTTCAGTGGGGTGGCATCTTTTGTGCTTTGCAGATAGAAATATGTGTTATGCCATGGGCGTGAAGCAAAAAGCCAAAGGATAACACACGGGGGGCAAATGTCTCCCTGTGAAGTCAAGTTTACTTGAAAATTGGGGGAAATAATTTTTCAAATAAGAAAGACATGAGGGGCGCCTGGGTGGCTCAGTGGGTTGGGCCACTGCCTTCGGCTCGGGTCATGATCTCAGGGTCCTGGGATCGAGTCCCACATCGGGCTCTCTGCTTGGCAGGGAGCCTGCTTCCCTCTCTCTTTCTCTCTGCCTGCCTCTCTGCCTACTTGTGATCTCTCTCGCTGTCAAATAAATAAATAAAATCTTTAAAAAAAAAAAAAAAAAAAAAAAAAGAAAGACATGAAATATATTAAGAAGTAGAAAGAAAAACCCACGTGAATTTTTAGAGGCCCATGTGAAGCTTCAGTCACGGTTTGTTCCTGTGGCGGGCCGCTTCAGGGACACTGCCAGGAGCCCTGGAGGGACCTGCTTTCACTCACCTGCACTGCAGGTATCTCAGCAGGGAAAAATTCTGAAATGCAATGAGATCCATGAAAATTTTCTGAATCTGTCAGTACTTTGCAATGTTGATATTACTCATATTCAGGGAATCTGGGAAAATGAGGGAAATAAATGCGAAAGGAGACTCCAGGGGCATATAGGAGAGGACAGAGGAAAGCAGCAACGCGACCCCAGGCTGCCCACGGCAGAGTTCACAGGAGATTGCTCTGGGGACAGTAGTAAGGGACAGGTGTGTTCATGTCATTTCCACACAGCAGTGATACTTTTTAAATTTTATTTTAATTTTTATAAAATTTTTATTATGTTAGTCACCATACAATGTATCATTAGTTTTTGAGGCACTGTTCCAAGACTCACTGTTTACATATGACACCAACGCTCCATGTAATCGGTGCCCTCCTGTTTGTTTTTTTTTTAAAGATTTTATTTATTTATTTGAGACAGATCACAAGTAGGCAGAGAGGCAGGCAGAGAAAGGGGGGGAAGCAGGCTCCCTGCTGAGCAGAGAGCCCGATGTGGGGCTCGATCCCAGGACCCCGAGACCATGACCTGAGCCAAATGCAGAGGCTTAACCCACTGAGCCCCCCAGGCGCCCCAATAGGTGCCCTCCTTAATACCCACCACCGGGCTCACCCATTGCCCCACCTGCCTCCACTCTAAAACCCTCAGTTTGTTTCTCAGAGTCCACAGTCTCTCATGGATCATCTCCCCCTCCGATTTCTCCCCCCCCTTCACTTTTCCTTTCTTTCTCCTTATGTCCTCCGTGTTATTCCTTATGCTCCACAAGTAAGTGAAACCATATGATAATTGGCTCTCTCTGCTTGACTTATTTCACTCAGCATAATCTCCAGTCCCATCCATACTGATGCAAAACTTGGGGATTCATCCTTTCTGATGGTGCATAATATTCCATTGTATATATGGATCACATCTTCTTTATCCATTTGTCTGTTAAAGAGCATCTCGGCTCTTTCCACAGTCCGGGGACTGAGACCATTGCTCCTATGAACACTGGGGTACAGATGGCCTTTCTTTCACTATATCTACATTTTTGGGGTAAATACCCCGTAGTGCAATTGCCAAGTCATAGGGTAGCTCTATTTTTTATTTTTTGGAGGAATCTCCACACTTTTTTCCAAAGTGGCTGCACAAACTTGCATTCCCACCAGCATTGTAAGAGGGTTCCCCTTTCTCCACATCCTTGCCAACCTCTGTTGTTTACTGTCTTGTTAATTTTGGCCATTCTAACTGGTGTAAAGTGGTATCTCAGTGTGGCTTTGATTTCAAATTCCCTGATGGCTAATGATGATGAACATTTTTCACGTGTCTGTTGGCCGTTATGTCTTCATTGGAGAAGTGTCTGTTCATGTCTTCTGCCCATTTTTTGACTTGATTATCTGTTTTTTAGACGTTGAGTTTGGGAAGTTCTTTATAGATCTTGGATATCAGCCCTTTGTTTGTAGTGTCATTTGCGAACATCTTCTCCCATTTCGTGGTTTGACTCTTTTGTTTTCTTGACTGTTTCCTTTCATAGAGCAGTGATTCTTGAGTTCACACCAGAATCAATCAGCTAGAGGATTGGTTAAGACAGATATGGGGGCCTCATCCCCACAGACTCTGATTTAGTAGGTGTGGGGCGACGTTGGAGTATTTGTATTTCTAACAAGGATCCAGGTAATGCTTATGCTGTGGGATCAGAAAGAACCAAATGCTTTCGAACAATGTTTCCTAACTCCAGCAACCTTAAAAAAATATATTGATGTTTGGATCCCGCTTCTCTATTTAATTGATCAGATTATAAATATTAAAAATAATCCTAGGAGTTTCTACTCTTAGGTAGAGTTATGTGACCCACCCTTCCAGTGTGCGCAGGGCTGAGGTAGTCTCCCGAGATGGAGGATTTTCAGTGGGACATGAACACTCCCACCCAAACGAGGGCAGTTGATCAATGTAGCTATGGAGTCCAGGTCCAGTAGGTAAAGGACTTGCTTTATCTGTCTTGTGGAGGCTGGAGATTAACAGTTTATCTTGCCCTTATCTTGTCATGGCTTAGCACAAAAAGTGGATACTCAAGAAGTAGTTGTTTGAATCCATTTAACATTACAAGGGGGAAAAAGATACTCTTTTAAAATTGAAGTGTAATTTGGAAGGGGAGATGAGCCATGAGAGACTCTGGACTCTGAAAAACAACCCGAGGGTTTTGAAGGGGCGCGGGGCAGAGGTTGGGGAAGCAGGTGGTGGGTAATAGGGAGGGCACGTATTGCATGGAGCACTGGGTGTGGTGCACAAACAATGAATACTGTTACGCTGAAAAGAAATTAAAAAGTGAAAAAAAATTGAAGTGTAGTTGCCGACTGTTTTATTAGTTTCAGGTGTAGGACAAGTGATTTGACAGTTGTAAATATTGCACAGTGCTCACCACGAGAAGTGTGATTTTTCGTTGTATGACTATGGTGTTTCAGAGAGAACACTGAAAAATGCAAAGAACATAAGCTTTGGAGTTAGAATAGGGCATGGCAGATGGTGATTCCCAGATGAACTAGCTGTACAGCTTTGGGCAAGGTATTGAAAGTATTTGAGACTCTGTTTCTTTTTATGTAAAGTGTGGAAATAATAGCTCACAGAGTTTTTGGAGGAATCCATGAAGTTATTGATCATAAACATGTCTAGTATAATAAGATCTCAGTTAACACTGTGTTTCTTTCCCTATTTACTGAAGTTGAAATACAAATATGCAGAAGCCTTTGGGGAGTAGTATGGTCTCTCCAGTTGCAAGAGGTATATTAAGATGAAGTTTCAACCTGAGTCAAGACTAGCAGCTCTAAAATGGCATGGTCTTTTGGGGATTTAAATGAATGTTTGTGCCCATCCCAACTCATATGTTGAAATCCTACCCCCCAAAGATGATGGTGTTAAGAGGTGACACCTTAGGGAGGTGCTAAGGTCCTGAGTGGGGTTAGTATTCTCAGAAAAGAGGCTCCAGAGAGATCCCAAGTGCTTTCCATCATGTGAGGACACAGGATCTTTGAGTCTAGCCTCTAGGACTGAACAGTAAATATTTGTTGTTTATAAACCACCCAGTTTATGATATTTTGTTACAACAGCCTGGACAAAAACACAATTATAGGGCGCCTGGGTGGCTCAGTGGATTAAGCCACTGCCTTTGGCTCAGGTCATGATCTCAGGGTCCTGGGATCGAGTCCCGCATCAGACTCTCTGCTCAGCAGGGAGTCTGCTTCCCTCTCTCTCTCTCTCTGCCTGCCTCTCTGTCTACTTGTGATCTCTCTCTGTCAAATAAATAAATAAAATCTTTAAAAAAAAATCTATAAAAAAACCACACAATTATATATCATCAAAGGTAGTATGTAATTTAAATGATACCTCAGGGAAATGTGCTAATCTGTTCTGAACTCTCGACTTCCATTTAAAATTATTTCTTCAATTCTTTACAAAGTTACCTTGAATTAAGGGAGACTACTAATAGACTGCAAAGTGCAGCAATGCCTACCAAATGCAATTTTATTTTATTTTATTTATTTTTTTTAATTTAAAGATTTTTTTTTTTTTGACAGACGGAGATCACAAGCAGGCGGAGAGGCAGGCAGAGGTGGCGGGGGCGGGGGGCGTGGGCAAGCAGGCTCCCCACTGAGCAGAGAGCCCGATACTGGGCTCCATTCCAGGACCCTCAGATCATGACCTGAGCCAAAGGCAGAGGCCTTAACTCACTGAGCCACCCAGGCGCCCCCCAAATGCAATTTTATAAACATAAATCCAACTTTTCTTTTTCATACAAAAACTGCCAACTATAATCTCATGTCAAATTTGCTTATTTCCTCTTATTAATCATGCTTTTGTTTCTAAGAGTGACAAATCTCTCATGAAAAATGTTGGTATCTCAAAAGAGTGATTAAGACCATCAAGTGCAGTCAAGCTATTACACATAAATCAATGGAACCACTCTATGGTGATCATTATTACAAGAATGTCAAAATAGCCTGAGTACGTGCTGTCCTGTAACCTTTTGTTAGGAGTGTGAATTTCTAATTTTCTCTGTTTCATAAGATTTCCTGGTTCTTATTTAGAATTTACTGTGGGCATTGTCCATTCTCTCGGGAGAAGAAAAACAACACAATAGAACTGATCAGTGTGGTGAGCGCAGATGCACCTGTAGGGTAGAGGAGCAGGTAGGAGGGGGTCACTGCCAGAGGCTGAGTCATTTGGTGTGTTCTCTGTCTTGATGCACGGAAGGAAAGGTACAAAAATAACTTAAGAACATAGGCATGCACAGAAAGGGAGCAAAAAAGTAAGAAATGAGGTCAAGGAAAGTTTGGGTGCTGGCCAAGAAAAAGAAAAAAGATAGCAAATTGAACACTGGGAATCCACCTTGAAGCAATTGTGCGGAAAGGTGAATAGTGTAGTCGGAAACTATAGCCCTTCAAACATCACAACAGTTCTAATTAACTCCAGGAAACGAACAAAACTTACCGTATTCCAGATGTTTTATGAGGAAGTAAAGTAACCATCTTTGGGTCCTATTTAGTTTTGGCGACCATGTTATATATAAGATTTTAATCAATGGGTTGGAAAATGTAATTAGGAGTTATGAACTATGAAAGGTGCAGAGCCATTCCAGTCCCTGGTGCCCTCACTACACAATAACTGGGTTAGGAAGAGCCAGCTAGGACTTGGTAATGTTGCTGGCAGACTGAAGTCCCAGGAAACCCCTACTACATGGCTTATTCCCTCTTTGTTTTAAGGAGGTTTCATGCCCAGTGTGGAGCCCAGTGTGGGGCTTGAACTCACGACCTTGAGATCACGACCTTGAGATCAAGACCTGAAATTGAGAGTCAGACGCTTAATCTACTAAGCCACCCAGGCGCCCCCTTAATTCACTTGTTGAATATTAGGGTGTCTATCTCTGTCAGATTCCTCATCCTGTAGTCACTGTCCTTGTTCCCACTGGTCAGTAAGTTTGTAAGTTCAGGCGATCCTGATACCCCATGGGCACCCCTAAATGAAGGTGGAGCCTCAGTAGAAGCAGTTTTGTGCAGGTAGGGGAAAGTCACTTACTCCAGGAACCAGAGTCCTAACACTGAACTCCATTATGGTTTTAAATAGACTTTGTTCTATGTATTGGTTTCCTCAGACTGCTGTAACAAAGTACTGCGAATTTAGTGGCTTAAAACAAGAACGGATTTATTTTGTCACAGTTCTTGAGGCTCAATCATCTAAAAATTAAGGTGGTACTAGGGTCATGATGCCTTGGAAACCTCTGTGGGGGGATCCGACCTCTGCCTTCTCCCTGTGTGTCTGGGAGTCTGGCTCATAGTGGATTAGGGCCTACCCTAGCGACCTCATCTTAAGCTGATTAGGTCTGCAAAGAGTATTTCCAAACCAGGCCACCCTCACAGGAACCAGGCTTAGGACTTCAGCGTGTCTTTTTTGGGAACACAAGTCAAGCCACAACGCTCCTTCCTTTAGAAGCCACGTTTGACTATATGGTTTCAGGGGTGAAAGCTTTTGGTTCTAGACAATCCACAAAATTTGTGAAGCACAGTATGAGTGGTTTGTAATGAGATTTGGAAGTAGGTTTAATAAGATCACCTTTACCTACTCTCTACCTACATGGACCAGATTTTAGCACCCACAAATGGAGTTGCCATGGAGTGAGTATTGTCTCTGTGAGATACCTTCTAAAGCCTAGCAGGAATTGGAAGAGATGGCACGGGCCTTACTGCAAAAGATGGAGTGCCAAGTTCTCAGCAATTTTAATAAAAATTCTACGTGTGGGGCGCCTGGGTGGCTCAGTGGGTTAAAGCCTCTGCCTTCGGCTCGGGTCATGATCCCAGGGTCCTGGGATCGAGCCCCACATCGGGCTCTCTGCTCAGCGGGGAGCCTGCTTCCTCCTCTCTCTCTCTGCCTGCCTCTCTGCCTGCTTATGATCTCTGTCTGTCAAATAAATAAATAAAATCTTAAAAATATTCTATGTGAAATACTGCATATCAAATAACATTAAGAAATAATCATTGCTGAGTAGAACAGTTATTAAACATCATGAAGGTTGAACAATTCTGTAAATACTTAGTTACTTTCAGTAATTCTACGAGCTGCTCCTTGACTCAGGTAGTGACTTTTCTTCATCAGAGCGGTTCCCCAATCTTTTTTTTTTTTTTAACTATGCAAAAAATACTTGCTTTGGATTTATACAAAGAATTTTCTTTTTGTTTTATTTTGACTTTTATTTCTCTATTTTTTTAAGACTTTATTTATTTGACAGACAGAGATCACAAGCAGGCAGAGAGGCAGGCAGAGAGAGGGAGAGAGAGGAAGGGAAGCAAACTCCCTGATGAGCAGAGAGCCCGATGCAGGGCTTGATCCCAGGACCCTGAGATCATGACTTGAGCTAAAGGCAGAGGCTTTAACCCACTGAGCCACCCAGGCACCCCTATTCCTCTATTTTTAAATGATTCAACCTTTGATGGAGTCCTTATCAGAAGGAAGACTCAGAATAAACTTCTTTTTTTAAAAAGATTTTATTTATTTATTTGACAGACAGAGATCACAAGGAGACAGAGAGGCAGACATCGGGGGGTGGGGGGGTGGAGTAGGCTCCCCGATAAGCAGAGAGCCCGATGCGGGGCTCGATCCCAGGACCTTGGGATCATGACCTGAGCTGAAGGCAGAGGCTGAATCCACTGAGCCACCCAGGTGCCCCTCTTGTGTTTTTTTTTAAAAGATACTATTTATTTATTTGAGAGAGAGAACACAGAGCAAGAGAGAGCACCAGCTGGGGGAGGGGCCAGAGACAGAGGGAGGAGCAGACTCCCTGTACTGAGCATGGAGCCCAACACGGGGCTTGATCCCAGGACCACAAGATTACGACCTGAGCCAGGCAGACGCTTAACTGACTGAGCCAACCTGGCACCCCAAGAAGCTGTTGATATTTGACAGACATTGTCTATAGTGAATACATGCATTCCTCTGAATAAATTGATTGAGACTATCAGAAAATTCTGGAAGTTCCTGCATCTCTGAGAACTCCTGAAACACTGATTGAAAACTGGAGTGAAGCTGTATTTGTTAGGAAACAAGGACCTCTTGTTTTCAACACTGAGATTGTTATTGGTCCTTAAAAGAAGGTGTTTTTGAAATGATACCTATGAGGGACTTGGTTTAAAATGTCCTTTATGTGTCTTGAAGCTTTGTTGTTAGGTGAGTGCTGCAAGATAATTGTCTTCTTGATAACTGACTCTCGCATTTTGTGAAATGCTTTTCTTTGTCATTGGTGATAGTCTTCATCTTAAAGTGCTGTGTCTGTCATAACTACATCCATACCGGGAAACTTACGGTGAGCATTTCCATGATACCAACTCCTTTCATCCTTTTATTTGCAACCTGTATGTTTCTTTATATTTAGTGTGTGTGTGTTGTAGTCATCATAAATGCACTTTAGAAACACCATTTCTTTTGATAAGTGGATGATGGTTTTTGATTGGGATGTAGAGGGAAGAAGGTAGCATCGGAGACAAGAGAGTAAGTGAGGAGGATATAGAAAAGGCGGGGAGAGGAGAATGAATGGCGGTCCGAAATAAAAAGTAACAGAGTGAAAGAGGAATGGTTGGGCAAAAGAGATAGGAGATAGCACTTTTAGGGTAAGGGTAAGGGAATGCCATGATTGCATTATAAGAGGTCCTATTGGAATTATCCCAATGTCAGTGAGTCTCAGTAGAGTCACCAAAGCTTGAGAACAAAGCAAGAGTAGCCCCCCCTCCAAAAAAATAAATAAAAAATAAAATAAAACAGCATTTTGAAAAGGGATCCTGGTTCATTTTTGTAGCACTTGCAAAGGGAAGCCACAAGCTGATTCTGTCAGTGATAGTCTGCCAGCCATATTCCTAAGAAAAGGCTTAGAATTCATGCTGAGGTTGAAGAAATCAGGGATTCGTGTGTGTTTGAAGGGAGTTGTGGCTGTGCTAGGGGTCAGGAGAGGAGCAGTCTTCTATCTACCTCAAGTCAAGTGAGGGATGCTTTAAGACTGTAGCGTGTGTTCCCTGGAGTTTTAAGGGATGTGGGGACTGTTACGTGCCTCACCTCTGAGAAGTTGGAAGTAGAAAAGTGATGGCTTCAACTCCTGTATTTGCAGATTAGAGACTCAGGCTGCACAGCGAGTGGCTGGTACTGCCAGCAGTCGCTGCTGAAACAGGTGAGTTTTATTTTTGAGGGCCACATGCAGAGCCCACAGGAAGGGAGACAGACAATGTCCTCTTAGGTAGGGACTCTGCCTGAAAAGGCTCTTGGAGAGAGAGGTGATCCCAGAAGAGTGGACCCCCACCAGCAGAGAGATCAGAGAAAACCTGTGTGTGCAATAGCAGTGAGCACATCAACAAAATGAAAACAGACTCCTGTCTTCACTAGAATTTGAAAACCAGTCGGAGCTGCCCAACTATGTCATCCATAGGTGTTAAAACCACTTAGAGGAGTGACCTTGAAGCAGCAAGTGGAAAGGAAGAATGAAGTCAGGTCTGCTTGTGTCCTGCATACACCTGTCGCTTTCCGACTTGGATACAGGCTAGAACCTGAGAAATACAGTGGGATGGCTGCCAATCACAAGACGGACTCGGAGTAAAAGGATGTGAAGTTGAGGAGAGAGAACGCGTGCATGCGTGCACGCATGCACGCGCGCGTGTGTGTGTGTGTGTTTAGCTGATAAGTTCAGTTTCCTACATCTTGACTTTAAGAAGGCTGTGGACCATCCAGGTGAAGTGTCCCAGTACACAGTTGTAGAAGCAGATGTGGAGCTTAGGAGAGACATCTGGCTCCATAATTTAGAGTTTGTCGTTACTGTATTCGTAGTCACTGAAACTTTAGGAGCAGCTGAATTTACCCACGTCAAGTCCAAAAAGTGATAAAAATAAAAAAACTAGAGGAAAACTCATAGAAGTGGCCACATTTATTTAGACCGATAGAGGACTAATAATTCCAGAAGAAGACTAAGGAAGAATGACCAAAGAAGCAGAAGACGAGAGTTTTTTCAGTAGTTGGAAGAAAAAGGAACCGCAAAAAGAAGAAAATGGAAAACATTGTCAAATACCTTGGAAGAGTCAATTAAGCCGAGGCCTAGTAAGCCGTTAAACTAGGAAGTCAGGAGATCAGCACCACATATCTCTGTCAAAGTGGTTGGAGTGGAGGCAGGCAGGTTGGACATAGGACACAAGAGTGATTCTCAATCTGGCTAATATATGGAGCATTTACAAAGAAAAGATTTATGAATTTATTTGGGAGAGAGAGAGAAAGAGAGGGAGGGGCAGGAGGGACAGAGGG
Organism: Meles meles; assembly: GCF_922984935.1. Classification (NCBI taxonomy): domain Eukaryota; kingdom Metazoa; phylum Chordata; class Mammalia; order Carnivora; family Mustelidae; genus Meles; species Meles meles. The sequence goes on along the minus strand of NC_060087.1, from coordinate 122,379,861 downwards.
ACAGGGAGAAAGACCTTAGACTCCAAGTTGAGTGTGGAACCCGATGTGGGTCTTGATCTCGAGACCCTGAGATCACCACCTGAGCAGAACACCAAAAGTCAGATGCTAAACTGAATGTTCAGCCCAGGTGAGGCACCCTGGACCTTTTATGTTTTCCCTGCCCCTGGACCATGTTTGTTGTTGTTGTTTTTTTTTTTTTTAAGATTTTGTTTATTTGAGATAGCACGAGCAGGGGGGATGGTTGTGGTGCGGGCACAGCAGGCTCCCTGCTTAGCAGTGCTCCCAGGACCTTGAGACCATGACCTGAGCTGAAGGCAGACACTTTACCAGCTGAGCCACCCAAGGCATCCTGTCCCTGGACCATTTTTAAAGGAATAATTATCATGTAACTTATTTCTTACTTTTATTTTACTGCGTTAACTTCACTATTTTGAAACCTAAAATCATGCATACGCTATTGCCAAAAAAATCTATTTAGACACATAAACACATAATGCAAAGAATGCATTGGTGTTGTTTTCCTGAAACCAAAGTATATCTCAGAGCTAAAATACAGTTAACACAAAGTGCCTTGTCGAGTTTTTTGAGCTTCAGTTCTTCCATGACTTCTCCTTTCATGCCTCTGTTTGCATGGCCCACCATGCTCTGACTTGTTCTCCGCAGAACAAGGACTCATTATCTGTATCAGGAAGCTGTTCCTTTCATTTTTACTGGACAACAAAAGGGGTACTCATTGGCATGAACTTGATTGTAAACACAGTGTGAACCTGACCGTGACCCCCTTTAAAACTAAAACCCCAGTCGAGGCTCTGCAAGATCATATGTTCTAATAAGCTAGATCTCCAGATGATCCAAAATGAGCTTGATGTATTACTGACAAAGTTTCAGAAGAGTCACACGCGGGCGTGCACATAATCTGATTGATTAGCCTCTGAATCCCAAGACAGTGTTCCTAGGTCTCAGTTTGAGAAGCAAAGCCTTATACTTTTACATCCATATGTATATCTTTCTTCCTACACTCTAATTGATGATGAACATGGACTTTATATTATTAAACTTTGTCTCCTGCCCTTTGTGATCACCAGAGTTTTTGATAAATGAGAGATATTTTTGATAAATGAATGGATAAATAAACAAATGTCTTTCTCTCTGTTTCCTAATATGAAACAGAGATTAAAGTGAACACAGTGGTGGGAACCACTTCCTTTGAGCCACATTTTTTCCAGTCATTTTGGTCCTGATTCAACTCATGAAGGCTGTTCAATAAGAATAAGATAGGGATGGGAAAGGACAATCGTCGACTGCATGACACGGAGTCTCAGGGCGCAGCTGCTTCCAGTGGGCACTTGTGATTTAGGTGGCATCCCAGAGTGAGACACCATGGTTGTCTGAACCTGGACCGGCACTCTTCTTAACAACAACCTAAAACCACGTTGCCCACTGGCTGAGCTTTTCCCAGTTGGAAGTTGCTTGCATGTGTATTAAGCAGCAGCCTGTTGACGGTTTCACACGTTCCTAGGAGCATCTAGCTAATTAAAACCTTTGGCAGAGAGGCATCTGGGTGGCTCACTGAGTTAAGCTTCTGACTCTTGATTTCAGGTAAGGTTTTGATCTCAGGCTCATGAGTTCCAGCCCTGCACTGGGCTCCATGCTGGGCATGGAGCCTGCTAACTAACTAAAGTAATAATAATAACAATAATTATAATGAAAAAAACTTAGGCAGAGGTGGAAGTGGAAGAAATAACTAACCCTCGTGATGATAATACATCCTTATGAAGGCTCCCAGAGGTTCACGGGAAGTAGGGTCACCATTCTGGAAATGAGAAGCGCTCCCTTTGTTTCAGTACGGCAGTGGGTTCCAGATAGTGAGGTCTCTTTCGCCTGCTTTCCTGTGTGCTTGGTCCTGGTTCAGGGCTTTTGCTGAGATTTCCTGTCCCCCTTTCCCATTTATCCCCCAGCCCTAGCTTCGTATATGTTCCCTGGAAAGACTTCTGCTATTTCAGGTTTCTTACTTTCTTCCACACTTATGGTCTACCTCCTCACAGACATTTTTCTCAGACTATCTTTGACTCCCTAACGCCTTCCTCAGTTTTAGGTAGAAGTTTCCTGAGTGGTAACCTGGAGTGAGAGTAGAAAATGGGCTTTGAAATGAAAGAGATACATGTTCAATTTCTAGCCGCAATAATTACGTTTCGTGACACCGAGGAAGTGTCTTCAATTCACATTCGATCTCCTTATTGAAAATATTAGAGTAACAGCCTCCACTCCTGCGATCGTTGTGAGGATTGGAAGAAGTGACAGATGTGAGCCACGGCAGCTCGGCATGTGGCGTACAGTAGGTGTTCACGGACAGCGGCCTGTAGGTTTCGTTGTTTTGTTAGTCCATCCATCCAGCCCTTCAGAAATAGGCCGTACATTTAATTGCTAAACTGATCTCACCTCGAAGCTTCTAGGTTAACATATAACTAGGTAGTGATCTGCTTGAGAGCAGGAACTGTCCGGTTTTGGCATCACTCATACCTTCGCGTAATGCCCGAGACATACAGATACCTAGTCAATACTGAATGCATGCGGGCATGCGTGAACTGCGGAAAGTAATTCTGTGACTTATATCTGTGTCTCAACAGCTAGCTAGGGGCACCTGGGTAGCTTAGTCGGTTAAGTGTCAGACTCCTGATTTTTGGCTCAGGTCATGAGGTCAGGGTTCTGAGATCGAGCCACACGTGGGTCTCCGTGCTGGGAGTGGAGCCTGCTTAAGATTCTAAGGGAAACCCTCCTACACTGTTGGTGGGAATGCAAGCTGGTGCAGCCACTCTGGAAAATAATGTGGAGGTTCCTCTGGTGTTAAGAATAGAGCTAACCTACGACCTAGCAATTGCCCTACTAGGTATTTACCCCAAAGATACTGATGTTGTGAAAAGAAGGGCCATCTGTACCCCAATGTTCATAGCAGCAATGGCCACGGTCGCCAAACTGTGGAAAAAGCCAAGATGCCCTTCAACAGACAAATGGATAAAGAAGATGTGGTCCCGGGACGCCTGGGTGGCTCAGTTGGTTAAGCGGCTGCCTTCGGCTCAGGTCATGATCCCAGCGTCCTGGGATCGAGTCCCACATCAGGCTCCTTGCTCGGCAGGGAGCCTGCTTCGCCCTCTGCCTCTGCCTGCCACTCTGTCTGCCTGTGCTCTCTCTCTCTGACAAATAAATAAAATCTTTAAAAAAAAAAAAAAGATGTGGTCCCTATATACAATGGAATATTACGCAGCCATCAGAAAGGATGAATACCCAACTTTTGCATGGACATGGATGGAACTGGAGGGGATAATGCTGAATGAAATAAGTCAAGTAGAGAAAGACAATTATCATATGGTTTCACATATATGTGGAACATAAGGAATAGCAGGGAGGACATTAGGAGAAGGAAGGGAAAAATGAAGGGGGAGAAATCAGAGCGGGAGATGAACCATGAGAGACGATGGACTATGCGATACAAACTGAGGGTTTCAGAGGGGAGGCGGATGGAGGGATGGGTGAGCCTGGTGATGGGTATTAAGGAGGGCATCCAGTGGAAGGAGCACTGGATGTTATATGCAAGCAATGAATCATGGAACACTACATCAGAAACTAGTGAGGTACTATATGGTGACTAACATAACATAATTTAAAAAAAAAAAATCTTAAAAAAAGGATTCTCTTTCTACCTCTCTCTCTGTTCATCCTGATCCTTCTCCAAGTAAATAAACCAGCCAACCAGCTAACATTGTCTGTCGATTGGAGCATTCCTTAGTATCTGTTTCCTTTGTCATACCAGTGTTAGTATCTTATTTGTTAATATATAGGGTCTTTTTTTGTTGTTGTTTTGTTTTTGTTTTGGTGAGCATCACACAAGACAGAAGGCTATGCTCATCCACACCTTTCCAGAGAAAGGCAGGCTCACTTCAGTATGCTGTTGTCTTGGGCTTCTGCCAGTTCTCTCTCAATCCCTTTTGACTCATCCTGCTTGTTTTTCTCTTCGGCTCTCTCCTTCCTTCTTGGTCTGTCCAAGGTCTCCAGTAACTTAGTGCCTGGCTCTGTAGGCCACGCCCAGGAACCCCGTGGAGCAGTGGCTGAGCTTGATGAGCAGAAAGATTATCGCCTTACTGGAAAATCTCCCTGTTCCCAGCTTCCCGTACTACTGGGGAGACCTGAAATATAAGAGACATTGTCTTGCTGTAGAGTAATATAACAATCTTAGCTCTGTGTGTACAGTTGCCAACACCAACCTTACCACCGTGCTCTCTCTGTTGGAATTTTTGGAGTATTGAACTTGATTCAGCCTGGCTGAGTACCTGGGAAGTCATTCCATTTGGGCTGCCTCCATGCATGTATAAGCTCTTCCGACTTTGCTACCCCTTCCCCCATTCCCCGAGGGTTGTTCTGCATCCCCCCATCTGGGTCTCCAGGACCACACAGAAACCTGCCACCATCCCCACTCTGAGTCCGGCCCCCCCCCCCCCGGGCAGAAACCAAGATTTCCATGCTGGAAACTGAACACGTCCTTATTTCTCCACATGGAGGTCGACTAATATCCTGTTATTAGAAGTCACTGTCTTTTACTTACACATCATTTTCAGATGCGTTTTTCTCTGTTTCTTTTCTAAGAAGAATAATCGCCTCCAGCCTTCTTTCTTTCCATCCATGAGCAGATTGTTGTGTATGTGTCTCTGACAACACCATTCCTGTAACTTCGTTGTTCAGTTTCCTGATAACCACCAAGCTCATCACAGCTGCCCCTAGTGACCAGTGGTAGAACGTCAGATTCATTCTAGATTATTTCATATCCATACTTCCCCACCCATCCAATCAGTTAAATCCCATTGGTCCTGTCTTTGGAATATCTTTCATGTCATTCCCAGCTGTCCCCTTCCTTTCTGTTCAAATATCCACTATCTTCCCTCAGACAGATCTCCTTTTTGGACTAAACAGCATCCCTTTCTTCATTCTCTTATATCCTCACATCAATCCTTATGCTCCTCTTTCTTTTTTCTTTTTTTTTAATTTTTTTCTGGCTACAAATTTATTCAACAAAAAACAATTCCCATCTTTACTGAGGTGGCTGACCTCATCCACAACCAGATCCATCTCTAAACTGGAACTCAGTTACTGACCCAGCCCTGGCCGCAGCTTTCTTGTCCGCACTAGGGGGCACAGCGCTTCGTCTCTAGGGGTCTGTCAGCTTCCCCTTGTGTGAGTCTTGCAGGTCGCTCTAACTCCAGATCTTTGGGCCATGGTCTGGCAGTCTCAGGGAGGCTGGGGCACAGAGTGGCAGGCACAGTCCCGGGGGGCAGATGGAGGTAATCACGGGAGATACTGGCTACCGTCTTTGGAAAGTTACCAGTAGAAATGTCTCCAGGCAAACTTTCTTTGCTTTCTGTAGCCTCATGATTTGAGAGATTGTGTGGCCTTCATGACGAGAAGGTCGGGCACATTCTTGTCTGGTCGCTCAGGGCATTTGGGCATGTGGACATCCTTCTTGGCCACCATCACTCCCTTCTTGAAAAGGAGTTCATAAATGGCAATTTGGTTCTTCTTGGGCATCAACATCTTGGTAGCTGCTACAGCTAGGGTTGGAAAGGAAGGACTGTTTTTTTTGTTTGTTTTTTGTTTTTGTTTTAAAGACTTAATTATTGGAGCTCCTGGGTGGCTCCTTTGGTTGGGTGTCCGCCTTTGGCTCAGGTCATCGTCCTGGTCCTGGGATTGAGCCCCACATTGGGCTTCCTGCTCAGCGGGGAGTCACTTCTCCCTCTCCCACCCCCTCTGCCCCTGCTCTCTCTCTCTCTCAAATAAATAAAATAAAAAACTTATTTATTGTGGAGGAGGGAGAGGGAGAGAGAGTCTTAAGCAGACTCCCCAATGTGGAGCTCAATCTCATGACCCTGAGATCCTCATCTGAGCCTAAACTAAGTGTTGGATGCTTAACCAGCTGAGCCACCCAGGCGCCCCTCCCTCAGGCTGTTTTTAGAATTGTCTTTATAAAGCAAAGGTTGATAAAGCAGACATCTCAAATTTGGTTTGTTAAAATTTGTCGATGACTCCCAGTTTCCTTCAAATAAACTCTAAACTTCATAGCGTGATATTGCCAGTTGGATCCCAAACCACTTTTTCAGTTTCAGATCCAAATTCACCCTTTGAATATTACATCCAAGCCTTGCAAAATGTTTACTCTCTATGGACCTTAAACACTTTTCCACCACAGCATTTCTGTTCAGGCTCTTCCCTCTGCCTGGGTGGTTTGGTTTCTGCCTACTAGAATCTTCTAGCAGGCTCAGATTTAGTGCTCTGGTCTCTATGTTCAGAATTAAGAATTTCCGTTTCTGCACCCAGAGTGCATTCCTTAGACCTGGACGTAACATTTATTTCATTATGTCTCATTTATCTATGTGTCTTCTAGATGCATAAGCCCCTAGAAGGCAAAGACCCTCTCTGTACCCACACAGCACATAGAACCATGCCTGGTACGTTAAATGAACACAAGAAATGTTTATTACATTAAACCAGGTACCATGTAACATTTTCAACTTTATTGGAAAACATAAAGGTTTCTTTTTTATATGCATTGATGCCAAAATCTGTTCAGTTGTTTGAATTGCTAGTCTGTCTAGTCTGAGAATAGAGCTTCTGGCAAAATTTTTCGGCAAGATCAATTTTCTTCTCAGTATCAAAAAGCTCTCTCTTGGTCTCATCGGATTCGAAGCACTTGCAGTCATATAAGAATCTGTGTATTTTTTACATTAATAATATCCTGACACCCTATGGCAGTGCTGGAGTGGGATCTCTTCAGACTGATGGACTGTGAATGATTCAGTTAAGCTATTCCCGTGCCAGAAAATAACGAAGAGCAAATCCATTACCAAGCAGCATGCCCTGATTTCAGAAGTTTAAGAAATTGAAACAAAGAGGAATTTGGAGCAAGAGAACTGAACTGTAATGAAAGAAAATGCAACATCTCGGGCATCTCACCATATGATTGAGAGAGGGAGAACGTATTTAACAGCACATTCGTGAAGACACTGAAATAGATTTTTAAATTTAAGTCCTGCATTTGAACCACAGGTGGGGACGTGTACTGATGCACGTAGAGTAAAACAAAACCAAACCCAAAGCACAGATAAAATGTTAAGCGTTTCCTCCTTATATATTTATGCAGATATAAATGGATCATATCAGAATTTCCATGTTTTAGTACTTTAAAATGCAGACCTTACTTTTGCCTTTAACAGAGAAACACGATTGTTAACTGCTATTTAGGGAAACTTGGCTCGTATTTTTAGAAAAAAAAAAAAATCAGTCTCTAAAGCGTCTGAATAGATTAACTCAGTGCATATTTATGGAGCTTTGTTTTAACAACACCTCACATTTCCGTTGATTTCCAGTTGCCAGCGCTCTTTTGCATTTATCATTCTATTTGAACCTCAAAATAACCCTGTGAGAAAGTATCATTATCCCCATTTTCCAATGAGCTCATTGAAAATCAAGGAATCAGTGTGATTCTTCTACGCTATTAATTGGGAATGGAAGCCATGTATTGTGACTGATAGTCTTATGTCATTCATAGTCTGGTCTGTCCGCTTAGCTTCATACAGTGTATCTGGTTCTGTGTTAGGCACTGAAAAGGCTACGAAGCTTGAGAACAAGGATGCTTGCCTTCAAGTAGTTGATATTTGTTGCACTTGATAAAATACATGCAATTAAGATTTGTGACTATATAAATGAGTAACTGTAGGTAGAAAGGAGTGGGTTGGTAGGGATACGGAGTCATTACCCAACTAGTTTTAATGGACTTGTCTTAAATCTTCTTGGACTGTATGTATACAACCTGGATAATAATTTTTTAAAAGATTTTATTTATTTATTTGACAGAGATCACAAGTAGGCAGAGAGAGAGAGAGAAGCAGGCTCCCCACTGAGCAGAGAATCCGATGTGGGCCTCGATCCCAGGACCATGAGACCATGACCAGAGCCAAAGGCAGATGCTTAACCTCTTGAGCCACCCAGATGCCCAACCTAGATAATAATTTATCCAAAAAATAAAGCAGGACAAATCAACATGGGCATGGTTAAAAATAATGGTCATTTAAAAGCTATTAAAGGGCATGCGTAGGCCTACTCTAACCCTGTATCTTTTTTTTTTTTTTTTTTTAAGATTTTATTTATTTTGACAGACAGAGATCACAGGTAGGCGGAGAGGCAGGCAGAGAGAGAGGAAGGGAAGCAGGCTCCCTGCTGAGCAGAGAGCCCGATGTGGGGCTCGATCCCAGGACCCTGGGACCACGACCTGAGCCGAAGGCAGAGGCTTTAACCCACTGAGCCACCCAGGCGCCCCTCTTTTTTTTTTTTAAGATTCTATTTATTTATTTGACAGAGGGAGAGTGAGTTCAGCAGGGGGAGAGGGAGAAGGAGAAGCAGGCTTCCCTCTGAGCAGGGAGCCTGATGTGGGCCTCGATCCCACGACCCTGAGATCATGACCTTAGCCAAAGGCAGAGGCTAACCAGGCGTCTCCCTAAACTCACTTATTTCTTACTCATCTCTGACGTGCCTCCCATCCCCAGTGCATTCCTAAGCTTCATTCTCCTCTCAGCTTTTCCCTGAGCTGCACTTCAGCAGGCTGTCTCTTATCTCATCCATGGCTAAGCATTTGTGTAGGTTGGCGCCGGCGATAGGAGTGTTTGAATTTGTGTAATCCGTGTGTTTGGTTATTTTTCATAAAGTTCAAACAGACTTGCTGAAATGTACCTACCGAAACACGCCTGTGGCAAAGGGACTGAAAAAAAAAACCAAACTATCCATGACCTCAAGTTGGCTGTGTCAAAATGGTAATCGGGAGTGTGTTATTCACAGACCTGTAAACAATGATCTGAAAGCTTAGCAACTTAAACTCACAAATATTTATTACCTCATATTTTCTGTGGGTGACGAGTTTGGGTGTCGCTTAGCTGAGTGACTCTGGCATAGGCAGTGTCACGAGGTTGCAATTAAGCTCCCTTCTGGGAGGCCATCATCTCCAGGCTTGACTGAAGCTGGCGGATTCGCTTCCAGAATGGCCCACTCACGCGGCTGCTGGCAGGAGGCCTGTAGCTCCTTCCTACCTGCACCACCTGCTTGTCTTCCCAGTATGACATTTGCCTTCCCCGGAGCAGGTGATCGAAGAAGGAGACTGAAAGCAAGACAGGCAGCACAATGTCTTTTACAATCTAGGCTCAGATAACACATCCTTCTACCACGTTCTATCGATCACTCATAACAATGCTGGTACACTGTGGGAGGGGACAACACAAAGTTGTGAATGCCAGGAGGGGGACCGTCCTTGGTGCCATCTTGGAAGCTGGCTGTCACAAGGGATCACGTATTCTCAAAAGCACAGAACAATAGATCTAACCTTAGAGAGTCTAACAGTCTAATATCAGAAAAACTTAGGTGAGGAGGAGTAGGAAGCCTTTTTGAGACCATCTAAACCTTGTCCTTTAGTTTGATGCTGAGCCCTTCAATGAACTTTGAAATTGTTACCCTGGATCAGGGGTCAGCTGACTCCAGCCTGGAGGTCGGACTGGCTCTGCAGCTCGTTTTTGTGTGGTTGCTGAGTTAAGAGGTGTGCGAGGTGGTTTTGTTGTTGTTGTCGTTGTTTTGTTTCTTTACAGTTGGAAAAAGCTAGAAAACAAGCGTGTCCATAGATAGATGCATGTGGCAGAGACCACATGGAGCCTGCAAAGTTTGAAATATTTACTAAGTGGCCCTTCAAAAAAACTTGCCAGTTTTTCCCCACAGATTATCAAAATGCATACAAAACATCTAATAAAAAGTAGGAATTTAAACTCTGCTACCTTGTCTGATAGGAGATATGTACGTGGACCAAGACGTGTCTTTCTCCACAGTTAGAAGGTTAGATCGTCCTGGGATCCTAGACCCTTACTAAAATGGTGAAGTAGGTTTCAGAAGCACTGTATAAGACATCTGTATATTGTATCCCTTTTTTGGAGTTTCAGAACTTATTTGAATAATGCTCTGAGGATCCCTTCAATAATTCATTTATGACTACGTAATCCAGCAACTTCAAATCCAAGTTTTCATGGACCACTTTTATTTACACGTTAACATCTACTGATGCCATGTGTTTGTGACTAGCGGGTACCTTCCCCACTGCCCCACTAAAGGGAGTTCTAAGAGGCTTAGTTCAGACCTTGTTTATGCTGGTGTTGGTGTGGGAGTCCCTTGCCAGCATTGTTCCAGATGTCCCGAAGTCCCCTTTGGGCTTGTAAGGATCTTGGAGACATCATCTTGACATGGATATATGGGCTTAGCCAAGACTCCTGAAACAGACTCATCCTCCCTCTCCCTAGGAGATGGGCTGTTGAGGACACTAAGTCCTGACTGAGTCAAGTTCCCGTTCATGTAACCTCACTAGTGTATCTCTTAGAAATGGGACAATAGGTTGATCAGATCTTTCATTCAGCTGGCCTCCTGGACACTTGTAACGTGCCTGTTGCTACCCCATGTTCCCATTTTCAGGCCATTTTCCTTTTCTTGTGAGTGGGACAGGGACCTCTAGTAACATTGTAGGTGATTCAGATGTAGGTAGATTCTTGACCAGCTTGGGAAAACACATAGTTTTCAACGAACTGCTTCATTAACAATGCCAGTTTTTGCTGACCGGCGGCATTCAATTCAGTTTTTGGCCTTTTTTCCCCATTCTAATCCACATAATAATGTCATTTACTTGTATGGCGCATTCTCCTAATAAAGGAAGTATATTCAATTACTAGTGCATAAATGTGCTGGTATTTTAGGGATAACCTGAATCTACTCTAATTCATATAAAATGGAAACCATTCTCCAAACTTGAATGCTGTAGTGCTTCAGAAGCATGACCTGTATATCCCAGGGAAGCTGGAAGTGAGCATCTCTTCTGAACTGCATAGTCTCTGACTTCACATGAGTAGCCTGAAAGTGACTGTGAGAGTGGGTATCTACACGGCAGAAGTAAGCAAATGCTCCAGGTCAGGAAATTTTAAAACGGTGATCAGCGCACCCCTGTCTGACGTGCATCTCCAAATGAATTGTGACACCGTGGTCTCTGCTAGGGCCCTGAGATTGAGAATTTATGCTTCGTTCTGTTTCGGGTTTTGTGTTTTGATTTTTTTTTTTTTTTTTTTTTTTTTTTTGCTGTCAAGCACTGTAGCAGATCAAAAACACATCAACCTCGGTACATATTCTGCTGTTTGCCTTTGCCTTGTGATGCTTTGGCATTTATTCTGAGATTCGGATTGACAAGATAAAATGTGCATGGTAACATGAATTCCTGGGATATGTCTGCGTGCGGTGGATAGTATGTGACATGTGGTAGGCACTTAAATACACAGTAGTTATTGTTATTGTTAGTCTTCTCTCTAGGGCAGGAACAGTGATGTCACCTGGAGCCCAAGCTGGGCATTAGTACCTGTGTCTCTGCTGAAATATCCTCACTGTTTCCCTCCCCGTCCTGCATCCGTCCACAGGATTCACTCTAGGGTCTCTCTAGATCTGCTAACACGCAAGCACCATGTCCACATGTTCTTAGATCATCTGGGAGATCTGGGAGACATTCTGCTCCCTTGCAGTCTGGAAGGAGGAGTGAAGGTTGGAATGAAAGCAATTCCGGCGTGATAAGCTTCATTGGATTGGTTATGCCTTAAATACTGCCCTGTTCCTGTCATACACAAGTTCTCGCAGTAGAAAGGTACATTGGAGAAGAGTAACAGACAAGGCATATTTTCAAATATCTCGAAAGCTCTCTTGGGAAGGTTTCGATTTATGTATTTATTGATCCTCGGGTCATGAGCTGACCTTGGACACTTGGACACTCCAGATAGAATTATCTGTTGCCCCCCCCCCACTTTTTAAGCACAAGTTACATCCTTGACCCGCCTCTACTAGCTGACCCACAGGTGTTTGCTGTTGACTGTAACAAGAATTAATTCTGTTTCAGTCAATAGGCATTTGCTAAGTGCCTGTGTGCATTTTTAACTTCAGTTTCCTTTTTGGAAAATGCAAATAAATTATTTTGGGCTTCAGGGGGATTATTTGAGATGTAATTGTTATTTTCCAGCCTAGCTGTGCTGCTATTTATTTTTATGTAACTGTACAAACACAGGTGTGTATTTGCTGATATTTTGCTTATTTGGATGAGAAAATCAGAATCATTTCCAAAATAGCAGAGTTTTACAAGCTCTTGGGACCAGGAACTGGGTCTTAGTCACCTTTCTGTTTCCTCATAGCTGAGCAGAGTGCCTTGTACAAGAAGGTGCTCAGTAAATGTTTGTTGCATTGAATCATTCTCTGTACCTCAGGTGTCTTCAGTGAAGATGTTCTCTTTACGCTGAAACCCATCATCTAAGGTCCTAAATGCATTGTCACTGGAGACACAATGAACGTTCACGTGGAGATTCTTGAGTGTTTCGCGGTGTTATCAGGTGGGAAAGCATATATTGTTTGATGTTTTCAGTACTTGCCTGGATTCTCACACCAGTACACCACTATTATAGGCAGGTAACCTGTCGCCTTACTGGATTCTGGCCTTGAACTTGAAGCATATTAGGAGCATCTGCTTTAGTAAAGGTTGGCTCAGTATCCATGCGTGATCGTTCTTGTTAATGCCTTCAGTGTTCTGTCCATGCTCTCTACCTGGGATGTAATCGTAATTAATTATTTTCTGTGGATTCCTGTTAATAAGTTCCTCTGGGCATGGGTCCCTCTCTCCCTCCTTCCTCCTTTCTTTCCACAGACTATTTTGGAACACCCATATGTGTCCAGGGCTTGTGTGAAACACTGGGAATTCAGTGACAAATAACATAGCGTGGACATCATTGAGGAACCCCCAGCGTAAAAGAGAAAAACGTAACAATTAACTGTGGTGTAACACTGACAACTTACTAACGCGCTTTCGCAGGGCGGAAAATATGTTGGGAAGGTACTGGTGTTATTATATTTTGGCACATGTCTTAGTGTCAATTTTCTAGGGCTGCCATAACAAAGTACCACAAGCCTGGGTGCTTAGACCTGAGAAATGTATTCTCTCATAGTTCTGGAGGCTACAAGTCTAAGATCAAGATGTTGGTGGGGTGGTTTCTTCTAAGGCCTCTCTCCTTGGTTGCTTTCTTCGTCCACTATCTTCATATGTTCTTATCCCTCTGTCTTTCCATGTTCTGATCTGTTCTTATAAAGAAACCAGTCATATTGGATGAGGGCCCCTCTAGCGACCTCATTTTCACTAATTACCTCTTTCGAGGTCCTGTCTCCAAATGCAGCCCCATTCTGAGATATGAAGTTAGGACTTTAGCATATGAATGTTGGAAGACACAGTTCAGCTCATCACAGCACACTGAAAATTCAGCACCTGATAAATTATATAACCTGCCAAGGTATCCTGGCAAGTAAGGAATAGGAGTAGGATATTATGTGATTCTGGAACGCAGATTCGTTCTAAACCAGTGCGATACCTTCCCAGGTCTCTGTTACAAGACTCCTGAAACTGTCTTGCCCCTTATCCTCTGTCCCTTTCATTTTGATAGGGTAGCTTTAACTCCAGTGTTTTCTAGGGCTTGATTTCCTGAACCCATCGGAATCTGACTTTGCCTGTCTGTTTGTAGCTTACATGTTTCCCAGCTTTGCTCTGCTTGTAGCGACCAGACCAGTCTGTTGCAGACCAGACTTAGGGTGAAGGTCCTTACTGCTTACCAGTATGCAGCTACTTCCACAGCTTCCTAGTTTCACTGCAGTTAGGTGGGGCCCCCGCATTGGCTCTAGGCTGTGGTCTGTCGGTGGAAATGATGTGGACTCCTTCTGTGCCTATTCTGCACCTACATTGCCGACTCCCACGCTCTAGAGACCGGTAGGCTATATACTGAAATGATCATATTGTAAGATCAGATGTGCCAGGACTGCTCAGTACCTGCCTTGAGATTTGTGCAAGGAAAAAACACACCTCAATTGTGTTAAGCGAGTGAGATTTTGTTTTTCCTTTGGATTCATTTGTTACTACAGCATGGACTCATCCTGACTCACGTAGCCCGGTCAGATTGGAATTGTGTTGTCTTTCTGTATTCCCTTGAATCACCGACCCACAGAGCCTCTGAGGTTACTCTTCCTCTTCTTCTAATTCTTCTTCGTTAGGTTTATTTATTTTTATTTTTATTTTTTAAAAATATTTTTTATTTATTTGACAGACAGAAATCACAACTAGGCAGAGAGGCAGGCAGAGAGAGAGGAGGAAGCAGGCTCCCTGCAGAGCAGAGAGCCTGATGTGGGGCCCGATCCCAGGGATCATGACCTGAGCCGAAGGCAGAGGCCTTAACCCACTGAGCCACCCAGGCGCCCCTATTTATTTTTATTTTTATTTTTATTTTTATTTTTTTTTAAAGATTTTATTTATTTATTTGATAGAGATTGCAACTAGTCAGAGAGGCAGGCAGGGAGAGAGAGGAGGAAGCAGGCTCCCTGCTGAGCAGAGAGCCTGATGTGGTGCTTGATCCCAGGATCCCGGGATCATGACCTGAACTGAAGGCAGAGGCCTCAACCCACTGAGCCACCCAGGCGCCCCGGTTTATTTATTTTTAGACAGAGAGAGTGTGCACATGAGTTGGGGTCAGGGGCAGAAGGAGAGAGCATCCCAAGCAGACTCCTCACTGAGTGGGGAGCCTGATGTGGGGCTTTGATCTCACGATGCTGAGATCAGGACCGGAGCCGAAATCAAGAATCGGCCGGTCAACCAACTGCGTCACCCAGGTGCCCCTGGGGTTACTCTTCTCACCTAGAGAGAGAGCACTCACTTGTTTTCCCTGAAGGAACTGACCTTCTGAGCATGCATTCTGCTGCCACAGTATCCCATCCGATCGCTCTGATGTCATTAGACTGCCGCTTGCAGCCCTGCCTTCGTTGGCTGCCACCCAAGGTCTAGTTCCGAGAGTCGGACACCCCTAATACCTTGATGCTCTCTGTCTCCTGAATCCTGCACCTTAATGGGGTATCATTTTGTTTTTAAAATCAGGCAAAAACATGCCAGGAATAAGCTGCAGAAGGAATATTCCCAGTTGTTAATTTAGTGAGAGTGAAGTTATGTTAGCTCATTGAAATTTAATTGCTAATGGGTTATAAGATCTTAGGAACTACAGGCCCAGCATCTGTCTCTTTTTAGTGTCTCAATTATCACCACAATAATTTAATGGCATCCTGTTGAAGAAGCATCGTTGACATGCTAATGAATGGCACCCTGCTCATTTCCATGAACTTCACATTCCCTAGGTGATCATTTAAGCCAGGCATTTTAGATTTCCATCATTACTTGGCCACACAGACTGGCTTAAAGGTTGACCAATATATAACACACACACACACACACACACACACACACACACACACTAAATTTAGCGGATGTCTTAAACTATAGCCACTTAAAATTTTATAAATAAATTCAGCACAAAGCTGAGACAAGCCATGAGAATCTTCCTATCTACTTTATTATCTAATTTAATCCTGACCTATTGTACTTAAGGTTATCTACTTGTTTAATGACTGGCCCCATCTGTATTTTGCCCTTTCAATTGTTTACTTATTTGTTTCATTTTAATGTTTTCGGGTTGTACAAAATTTTTAGATTTTTATTCATTTTGTTTATGCCACACAGTTACACTACACTCTGACTTTGTATTGAACACCAAGTAGTAATAACCTCAATTCTAGCCACCTTACAACCTTTTTAGACAGAGCAAAGATCGAAATAAATACACATAAATACATTTCATTTTCACTTCACTAATTCCAGTAACATAGAAGCTGTTGAAAGTTAAATTGAGATTTGTAACTGGCTTAAGAATACACAAAAGTAATTTTTTCGAGGTTTTTACTTGACATATTTAATGAACATAAAAAATGGAGATGATCTGCTTAGAAAGCACTAAGCAATTTTTTTTTTCTTTGTTAGTACAGTTGTACATCTCAGTTGCCATTGGGATTAATTTAGCATAAATTTTAAAAGTCTTTGCAAAATAGAGATTTGTATGGTCTGAAGAAAACAAGAACAAGACACAAACTGAGGGAGTTAGGTTGGAAAGAAAGAAGCATTTCTTGATGGTAAAGTTCACTTAGTTCTAACAGACATTGCTAAAGGTTTGGGAATTTCCTGCCCAGCAGACCTTGAAAAAAAAAAAAGATAAATACTAATTTGTCTGGAAATATTTCCATGACATCCTGTCTGAATTTGGTCAATGAGCTGATTAGATGCCTCCCCGTGATTGGGCGCAGTTGCTGAAACGGTAAACAAGAGCGATCTGTGGTCACGGGGGCTGTTTCGACCTCAATCAGCGAGTCTAATGTGTACTGTGTATGGAGCAGCTTTCACCTTCGCACGGTGGCCCGAAGCCTGTGTATCCTGGCAACTCCGACTTACGATGTGAAGACCATGAACCTTATTATCTGGAGTGTATCCAATCTGAAGAAAATCCATTTCTTCGGACTCTCTGAGGCAATGTAAAGTAAGAGCCAGGCAATTATCTAGAGAGTTTTGGAGAGTTCATGAAGAACCCCAAGCTGCTTCCCTTCCATGGGTGACGGAAGGTAAAAGTGGAGGAGAAGGAGGGGGTTCATGTGTTCGCAGCTCTCCTGGGCCCCACAGATCGCTGCGTCAGAGCTGAATTCTGTAGCACAGCCCAAGCAGCTGTTCCTGAGAGACCAGAGGGCCGTGCTCCTTGCACCACACGTAGAGGCATGTATATATACACACACACACACACACTCACGTATTATATATAATATAATATATAATTAATAAATATATAATATATTATATATATTTGTTATATAGAACAATATATTAATATATAATTAATATATATTTTATATATTTAACTTAATGTTTTATATTTAATATTTAATATATTTGATATATTTAATTTATTATATATACATGCCTCTACATATATGTATACACACACACACACACCCTCAATGGCTATGGTGTGTATATATACATACACATGTATGTATGTATATATATTATACATAATATATGTATGTATGTATATATATTATATAATATATACATACACGCACACCCCCGCAATGGCTATGGTATGTATATATACATACACATGTATGTATGTATATATATATATATATAATATATATATATAATACACACACACATACACACACACACCCCTGCAATGGCTCCTTGGACTCTAATGCAAACTTTCCCCACCCCACTACTCCCAAATTCCCCCTTTCCAGGGAGAAACAACATTAATTTCATTAAATTCAGTCTTCCTAGGCCTGCTAAAGAGAGGACAGTGCGTCTCTCACTTTCCGCAGGGGAATTGAATGCGGTATGGAGAAAATGCTAGATGCAAAAGCATTTATGCTGGAAATGCAAAATAAAAATCACAGACCACAAAAGTAGTTGTCAATAAGACACAGTTTACCTAAAAAGTACCAGTTGGCTCCAGAGGAATGATGCCAATGTTAAGTACAAAGAATGATATCTGTAACTATATATGGAACATGATTTGGGCTCGCCGCCCTTCATGGCAGTGAAAAGTGAGCGCTAATGAAAAACTTAATTCTATTTAAATAAATAAATATTACCCACCTACCATATATATGGTAACGTACAGTAAGCTGTCAGGGTTAGGGAGACAATATTCCAAAGGGATTTAGAATTTGGCGAGGGGGAGGAAGGAAGAAACATTTGTTGAAATTTAACTGTGGGCCATCTATTGTGCTGGGCACCTTTCATCTGTTATTTCATTTAATCCTTGTGAGTAAATAATGTCTTCCATCTCCCTAGCTCATAGCAGAGGAAACTGAGGCTCAGAGAGATTAAACAGTTTGCCCAACATTACTCTTTAGTACGTGCTCCAATCAGGATCGCGTGCAGATTGCAGATGACTCTATGGCCAATAACGTGGCTGATAGATTGGGAAAATAATAAAACAGACTGTTATACATTTCATCTCCTTTAACATAGTGATGTAGCTCATTGATGCAGTCCTTAGCCCGTCAAGGTGTGGGATTTTCCTGGCCCTGTGTCTGGGACTGCAGCTGGTCCTAGTTTGTATCTCAAAAAAATTCCTCCTCCAGTTTTCCTAATCTTGTTAAATGACAAGTCCGTGATTCCGGCTGATCAAATGAAGAGGCTTAGTTATTCCTGACGCTTGTCTTTCTTTAGCATCACATATTCAGCCACTTAACAACTCATGGCAGTTTTACCCTCAAAATAAAATACATTTAAAATGTGAGGCCTCTTACCTACTGTCAGCACTCTGTCCTAAGTCACTGCCATCTCGTGTGTCTTTTCTCTACTATCACAGTGGTCTCTCGGCACGGCTGCCTGAGTCACCCTGCTAACACCCTGCTGCACGTGTCCTGCCCTGCGTATTCTCTGCTCGAACATTCCATTGGCACTCCATCTTGTTCAGAGTCAAAGGCAAAGTTCTTATGCTGTCCTTCAGGGCCACCCCAGCCTCTGGCCCTGCTCCCTCTGTGA
The DNA here is from genome assembly GCF_922984935.1 of Meles meles. Taxonomy (NCBI): domain Eukaryota; kingdom Metazoa; phylum Chordata; class Mammalia; order Carnivora; family Mustelidae; genus Meles; species Meles meles. Next base: position 122,361,317 of record NC_060087.1, on the reverse strand, counting down.
CTTCATTTCCTACCACTTCCCTTTTACTCACTCAGTGCAAACCACATTGCCCACCTTATCATTCCTTGCATACACCAAACGTACTTAGCACCTGGTTTCAGGTTGTATCTCCCAGGAACACTCTTTCTTCCGATATTTTCCTGGTTTTATTGATCTCTGCATAAAATACAAATTGACACAATCTCTTTGGAGGGAAGGATGTATGAGATGCCTTAGAATATTCATCTGAACCATCAAGTTTTCTTCCAAGAATTCCCCCTAAGGAAAGAACACATTATAAATGTAAAGAGTGACAGGAGACGTACATAAGTAGTACAGTGTATTTGTGATTAATGTTGAGATCTAGGAAATATAAGTGCTAAAATGATGGGATTCTTTAAATAAATTATGACACCTTGATACCGCGGACTACTGTTCATCCATTGAAAATCATGTTGTAGGCCAGAATTTGTTGAAAATATTCTAGCAGATTATCATTTTATAAAATGACAAAAATATGTCTGGGGCAAACCAGCCAGGCAGAGTCTTACATATCAATATATATGGGACACTAAGCCTCACTTGAATATAATGAAACTGAGAAAAGCTTGTTTATCAGGGTGCCTTTGAGGATGGGGACTGTTTTGAGAGAATCAGTGCTTCAATGTGACAGTTACAGTGGGTCTGGAGTGGTGAGATCCCCAAGACCATGAGTGGCGCAAAGAGTAGACGAAGCCTGATCCATGACCTTGAGATCTCCTTGTCTGATCTTCTCTCACCTGGTCCTTACAAATACTGATGGCAAGGGGATGCCCAATGATTTATTTGCCAGCAACACCCAGGAGTCTCAGCTGTCTTGGTCTATACATGTTACATGATAAGGTTTTAGGATTCTAGGATTTTCATTGTCTTTAGTTATGATTTTCAGGTTAGTTCCTTTGGTGTTTGACACAGACTAATTTTGAATTGAGGAAGAAAACTATCATTAAAGCAAAGAAAGCCTTTAGATTTGAGGGCAGAAGGTCAAAGGTAACCTTAAAAAGTAGACAGCTTAGTGGCAGAAGCAAGCCTGAAATACCCTGACCACTAGAAGGTAAGATCATTTTAACAAAAAACTAACAAATGAGGGGCGCCTGGGTAGCTCAGTTGGTTAGATATCTGCCTTCAGCTCAGGTCAGGATCTCCAGGTCCTGGGACTGAGCCCCTCCCGCCGGCCCCCTGCTCAGCAGGGAGCCTACTTCTCCCTCCCCCTCTGCTGCTCCCCCTGCTGTACTCTCTTACAAATCAGTAGATTAGTCAATCAATCTTAAAAAAATGAACAAATGAATTTCTCTGCAATACTGAGGATAAAATTGACTTTTCTGAAATACTGATGGATGGGTATTTTAGATCTAGAAAGAAATAAATAGTAACTGACAGTTTATCCAATAAACACTGATTATACCTGCTGTGTGCCCGGCACATTGTATAAAATCATTTACAAATAATAATTAACTTAATCCTCATGCCTCATAACAACAACCATATGAGGTTAGGCATTATTATCCACATTTTACATATGATAAGCTGAGAAAGGGAGCCAGTAACGTGCCTCAGCTAACACAGTTAGTAAATGGTAAGGATAGGATTTGAACATAAGTACTTTAAACAGTATAACTAGGGCCTTTAACCATTACACAGAATTGCTTCTCCGATACGGTTAAAATGAACAGAGAGTCTGGCTTTGGGAATACTGTACACAGAAAACAGGATTGTCAGTAAAAGATCAAAAAAAGGAAGACCCTGTGGGAATGAGACTATAAAACAGGGTACAAATGTCTTAACGGCAGATGAACTTGTGAGAAAGGCACATTTTCAGACTGGGGTGTGCGCTGGGCAGGTGTCACATCTCGGGAAGAGGAATTGAATGGGGATTTCTAAGAAAAAAACCACAAAACAAATCCAGAGAGTGATGGCTTGCTGGCCTGGCAAGACAGAAGCAAAAGGTCATCTCGTGCAGAGATTCAGGGATGGAATTCTGTCCGACTGAGAACCCTAATTGAAAATCGGAAGAAAAGTACTGACAGGCTTTTGACAAACTAGAAGAGAGAAGTTAAATGAATTTCCATTGTAATATGTTCATTTACCCTCAAAAATGAGCGCTTGCATCTTTCTAAGAGGTTCTTACTGTACCCAAACTGAGGTTGAAGACAATGCCTCGTTCCAGGGGTTGCTGTCTTCCATGTGCGGCTCTTGAAGTTCGGTATCAGGATCACTCAGGAACTTGCTAGAAACGCCAGCTATTAGTTCTCACTGTCCTGCAAAACCTATGGAATCAGAAACACTTGGAGTGGGACCCCAAGAATCTCTGTGTTAACAAGGCTTCCAGGTCATTCTGATGAAAATCAGATTTGATACCCACCGGTCTGGAAAAGCCATGAATCCATTAGCTTGTAGGAAATCCTGGAGGAGAATAACTCACCCGTCCCCTCAGCCTACCCTCGCAGAGTCTTTGTGTAATCTAGACCTGGAAGGAGGCCTGCTGGAAGACCAGTGCCTGGCCTGGCTGAATCCAGATTCTCGAAAAGGACCATGAAGAGATGAAGTAGATGAAGCTGATGATAGATGGGGAAATTTTGGGGGAACTGCATCGAAAGAGCCACATAAATATTTGCTTTTTCCTTTTACACGCAAGAAATGTGCACTCATTGTTTACATCATACCTCCTCGATGGTCCTCACAAAATGTCACAGATCTCTAGTATGGGTAAAACTCGGGGATGAGAAGAGAGCCAAGGATGTACATTGTTCGTGTTACTTGATAGGAAAAATGTTTTCACAACTTACCGTAGCTGTTTTGACTCAGCCATGTCAAAATCATCATGGCTAATTGGCCATTTCAAATCACCGTGTTTTAGAAGCAGAATCTAGGAATCCAACAAATAAAAAAAAACGCTCACTTCAGAAAGGTGAAGTTGGCTTGTTGCAAAAATCCAAGTGAAAGAGTTTTCAGCATAATTAAATCCCAACCCCTTTTGGCAACAGGACCCAATTTGTGTTTTCTGGTCCTGGATTAAAAATAAAAGAATACCGTCCATTAGCTGTTATCACTATTCTGAACATGCCAGAAGATACTATAATAGACCTATCCAGAGGTTTGAGATGAGAGTCTTCTCCCAGGGTCAGGGGTATAAGTCTGGAACAGGTTGATTGGAGAGGAGTGAAAGTAATCACTCCTGGAGGCTCTCTCTGATGGATTAATTAGCTGTGAATGAAGCAGCACCTGGCAGTAAACCGTATTTTATAGGCAGTTTCTATTAGATGGACGATCAGTTGCATACCAAAAATCGCTTCTTCAGGTAGGACCAGTGTCCCTCTACAGGAAGGTGATGGCATCAATGGGCAGAGAGTCTTGACCTTTTCCACTGCAGCTTCCTAAAGGCATAGGGAGTCTACAGGTGTGTGGTGACCTAGGGGTGTCTCAGAGCTTTTCCACACCAGTCTGCCATGAGCAAGAAGCTTCTCTCAATCTTTCTTATTTTAAAGGTTTAAGAGGAGGTTGCCTTTCACTTAAAAATATATCCGTGTTTATTTTGATCTGAAAATAACAATTTAACGCTCTACCATCAAGAAAAATGGATATGGCCGAAAGATGGATTACTTCTGTCCTCTGGCTCAGGATATATTGCTGTACTTCCGCGTAGACCCAGGGTTAAACAGTAGGAGGAACAGTGCATCCGAGCTTTAGCATTTGCTAAGGATTTGGCACAATTATCCCGATCTGTCTCAATTCTGTGACTAAGGAGATGCCAATAATTCCTCTACCATCATAATTGTTACTGTGACGTTTTAGAATAATACGCATATAAACTATTTTGTAAATTACAAAGTACTGTAAAAGTCCTCAGAGCACTATGCGTCTGATCACGTGTGTCTAGATACTGATCAGCTTATCCAGCTCTGAGATACGTATTGGCTATCAAGTGTTTGGTTGAAAAAGGAAACGACTGAACAGAGCAAGATGCATGTGGATATTTACCAAGATAGGAACAAAAGCAGGAGTATAATTTAGCCTAACCTTTCTCCCACTTAAAAGAATAGCCCCCCCCCTTTTTTTTTAAAGATTTTATTTATTTCAGACAGGGAGGGCATTTGCATGAGTGGGGAGAGGGGCAGAGGCAGAGGCAGAGGGAGAAACAGACTCCCCGCTGAGCAGGGAGCCTGATGGGGGCTCCGTCCCAGGACTCAGATCATGACCTGAGCTGAAGGCATATGCTTAACCCACTGAACCACCCAGGCACCCCAAGGATTCCCTTTTCAACATCAATTCCAGCTCTTGCTTGATCAGGTGCGGGAATAGGAAGCCAACCACACATCAGGACAGCCCGTGCCGTGCCGGCTTTTCTCATCTTCAACTTTATTACACAAAGTTTTTTGTTTGTTGTTTTGAGGTCACTTACTGTTATGACATGGATGGTGTCCCTCTCAAGATTCATATATTAAAGTCTTAATTCCCAGCATCTCAAACTGTGGCTATATTTCAGTATAGGTGATCGAGTGAAAACGGGTCCACTGGATTTTGATTGTAAAGAAATGAAGGAGCAAGTCCAAAGTCGTATGTATCCCAAAGTCGTATGTATCTATGAAATGGTTGACCCATCTGCTAACTCCAGAGTCTGGGCATCTCGCTGCCGCCGCTGCTACTACACATACATGGAAGTAAGCTTGGAACAAGACCTGTTTTATTCACCCCGAACATCATTGCTGGGTGTAAGACTAGGCTCTAAAGAATGTCACTGAATGAATGAGCGAGTGAGTGCTGATGAGCTCACTCAAGCGGTTGAAAATTCACTTGACTTGACTGTCATTTAGTTTGTTTTTCTCTTTTGTTTAGATGTATATGGAAAGATACTCTCAGATAACTTGTTCGCACCAAGGGAAAATTAAATACACAAGCATACACTTTTCTACTGTAATAACCAGTCCAGTAATCTAATATTGTTAATGTGACCTGGTATTATTTTATTTTTTAAATTTTGTTTATTTTATTATAAAATAAATATTATATTTAACATCTATAACATATGATGATATTAATAAATGTATTTTATATTTATTATAAATGATATTTATGAATAAAATATAATACTTATAATAGAATTAAATATAAATATAATATAATATTTATAATATAAATTAATATTAATAAAATGCTATATTTTATTTAGATTTTATTTTATTTATATTTTAAAAGATTTTATTTATTTATTTAACACAGATCACAAGTAGGCAGAGAGGCAGGCAGAGAGAGAGAGGAGGAAGCAGACTCCCTGCTGAGCAGAGAGTCCGATGTGGGGCTCGATTCCAGGACCCTGAGATCATGACCTGAGCCAAAGGCAGAGGCTTAACCCACTGAGTCACCCAGGGGCCCCAAAGATTTTACTTTTAAGTAGTCTCTACACCCAACAGGGAGCTGAAACTCACAACCCTGAGATCAAGAGTTGCGCATTCCACTGACTGAGCCAGCCACGCGTCCCCACTATTATGAACCTATTCTAGCTGCTACTAATCTCTTGTTTTATTAGGGTTACCAAGCCACCTGTTTGGCAGTCTTTCTGGGGTTTTCCTTTGCATTGGTAGGAAGATCAAGGTCTGGAATTTCTGGGTCTCAGCATTTTGGGGAAAGAAGAGATTCAGTATTGCGGATCTTTCGTCTTTTGTCAGTATTTGCAGATGTATTTATTGGGCGGACCAAGGATAGAGGCCACTAGTAAGGCGGAGCTGACAGAAGTGATCTTAGAAAAAAGCCCGTGTTTCAAAAGGAAACACAGCATGAGAACTGGTTACAAAGAAAAGCCTCAGGCTTTTGTTTTGTATTTCCTAAGTAATTATTTTGTGGTCTAGTATCTCTTATTCTCATTAAAAATGGGAGCAGTGGGCATCATCATCTCAGCGGTGCTTACCGGCCTCAAAATGTCATATCCAGTCTTCCCTTTCTCCTTTCATTCCACACACATCTTCAAGCACCACTGATAACGGTTTGTGTTCACATGTGAAAGCTGCTCTGAGGAGCTTGGTTTAATTTATCTGAATTAGGGTACTTGAATGCATTTCAAGTTTTGACAGAAAGCGCTTGCATTCCAAGATAAACTATTGTGTTTTAAATTGCTGTTTTAATGACAGGTCCTAATTCTAACTTATAACATCACACTGCATTCTTTGTTGTTTTGGTTGTTAACTTATAGCATTTATGCATTTGATCAAACTGTGATTCAGTCATTACAGAAAGATAATTTTGGGGGTGCTGGGTGATTTGGGGGCCGCCTGGGTGGCTCAGTGGTTTAATCCTCTGCCTTCAGCTCAAGGTCATGATCCCACGGTTCTGGGATTGAGCCCCCCATAGGGCTCCCTGCTCAGCAGGGAGCCTGCTTCTCCCTCTCCCACTCCCATTGCTTGTGTTCCCTCTCTCGCTGTGTCTCTCTCTGTCAAATAAATAAATAAAATCTTGTTTAAAAAATTAATTAATTTTGGAAAAGTTTTTCAAATCATAATCTAGAATCTGTGATCTATTTACTCAGTGTTCTCTAAAGATCCTTCCAATAAACAAACAGTTTTCAAACCAAGAAGAATTATGTTGAATTTGTGGATGCAAAGATATTAACTAGAAAACAAACATAGGTTTTAAAGTTTTAAAATCTGTTTCTAATAAAGTCCTTCATGAAGTTTACTTCTGACTTTATTTTTGACATATAAGTTATCAATATGAAAGAAACAGAAGGCCAACTAGCTGTATATTTTAAATACAAATGTGTCCCAAGTAAGATGAAATTAAAGGAATATAAGTTGAGAGATGCAATAAAATAAACAAAAATTTGAGCTCTACTTCTTTTAAATTAAAAAAATCCATGTTTTAATCTCAGTTTACTAATCTTGAGGTGATTGATGTCGCTCTATAAAAATATAACCTTCACAATACTGAGGCAACATCAGATTTTAGTTAGAATTTTTCAGAGACGTCTCACTGTTGCAGCTGACATTCAGAAACATCATCTGGATATTCAAGATAAGAGTATGTCCAGAAGTGCGCTACAATTCAAATAGGAGCGTGTCTCCTGCTGACCTCAATTTACAATATTAAATTGTAAAGTCCACAAATGTTGTACTTATAAAATTCCAAGTGTTTAACGTTGTTAAAACAACTAGAATGGGGTCAAGCAGGTGTTACTGAGAATGGCGTCATGGTAGCAGACCTTTTAAAGGTCAGTCATTTAAGGAAATAAGACATTTAATCAGAGATCAAGAAATATTATATTTTTGAAATCACTCATTTACTTTTCTAAAGCAACACGCAAGCCCTAACAGGGTTTGGAAAAGGATGAAATGTCCTAGAGCAAATAACATTTACGTGGAAATTTTGACAATCACTTTAAGCTAAGAAAATCCATTATTGAAAATAATTATTAAGTACATATTAATAGTGTACACATAAAACAAGTCTGATAATGTATTCAAGCATTATAATTTGCTAAATAAAGTGTAATAATATTTAGACAGATAATTTTTAGCTGACTGTAGATGTTATATGCAAGTAGCTATCCTTATTATATGCTAGATAATCTATCATGTGCCTTAAATGATTTGAATGGCTGAAATGTCCTCCTGTTCCATAAGCATTCCACTCCACATCAGGGAAGCCATCAAAGCAAGAGTAGCTCATGTTCTAGGAATCCTAATCAAGGCAGAAGCCTTTCCTTAAAAAAAAGCAGGATGGGTTCATTTCCTGATTGTTCTTTTGTTCTGTTGTAATTAACCATTTGACTTTCATTTTGTCACACACAGTCTTGGCTTTTTTCCTTTCTTAAAAGGCACAGAAATGCTCATAATTGCCATTTGCATAAGAGCAGGAAATATTCTATAAAGTCTGCCTGTGCATTTTGCGATGACATGACCACATCATCAGTGATTAATGATGAGTTAAAATGTTAGGGCCATTTAGATTAAAATGCAATTAACCTATGGCAGCATTCCCTCTGCTTTTTAGGTGATAGTTTAATTCTTATATATAGTCACAGCTGGAAAGGGGATTCCTGTCCAAATGTAACCACCATGATGGACTTTTTTTTTTTTTTTAAGATTTTCTTTATTTGACAGAGATCACAAGTAGGCAGAGAGGCAGGCAGGCAGAGAGAGAGGGGGAGGGAAGCAGGCTCCCTGCTGAGCAGAGAGTAGAGAGTCTGATGCAGAACTGGATCCCAGGACCCCGAGATCACGAGAGATCATGACCTGAGCCGAAGGCAGAGGCTTTAACCCACTGAGCCACCCAGGCGCCCCCATGATGGACTTTTGATTTCAGATATATATTTTACTTTTGCAACATACTATGTGAGACAGATGTTTTTCCTTGGCTGGCAGCTTCATTCCCTTCGCCTCTGCTCCCCTCCCCTCCTTTCCCCTTTCCAACCCCACCCCGAGCTGAGAGTTCCCCAAGGAATATAATGGCCATATTTCTTTCCCTCAAAATATTACAGATACAACTAATATCCTAGTTAACTTCCATCCTCATCCCGATTTTTCTTCTCCCAACTCCCCATACAGATAAACACTAGTATGTATTTGAAAGGCATTCTTCCACTCTTCAGTTTTTACATAAACCGCCATAGAAAGAGTACAGATTTTTCTTTTTCAAAATTTCATATAAGTGACAAGCTTTATAAGTCCTGCAACTTTTCAAACTCATTAGTATGTTTGTGAGATTCATCTGGGCTGAAGTGCATTCTACTTCATTTAATTTCATAGCTGTATAGTACGGTGTGAATATATGGGACGTTGTTGATCTTGTTCAAGCTGATGGGTGTTCAGTCTATTTCCAGTTTTTAACTGGTAAACGATTCTAAAATGAATAATATTTGTGTTTCTTTGCCCAGTATGGGAGATGTTCTGTAATGAGGATTTCCTGGGTTGTACAAGTGTAGACATTTTCAGCTCTTCAAGGCATTGATTGCTAAATCGCTCTTGGGGGTGGTTATACCAATTTACGGTTCCATCAAGTGTATATGAGAATACCATTCCCTCACACCCGTGCCAAATTGGATGTTATCATATTTAATTTTACTTTAGATACTTCTTTTTATTATTTAATGGTTGTCATAAACATATCAGGGCTTTGAAATTCATGTGTGCAAAATAAAATTTAGGGTAAGAAATGCTCATGCCATTTGGACAGAAATTGTGTATCTGAACTCGGTCTTAAAGTATTGGAAAAGCCCCTGGGTGGCTTATTTGGTGAAGCATCTGACTCTTGATTGCCCTTCCCCCACTGACGCAATCACGTTCTCTCTCAAATAAATACATCTTTAAAAAAAGATTCTCCCTCTCTCTGTGCCCCCCCTTCACACATGTACATGCTCTATCTAAAAACAAAACAGGCTTGGGAAATTGAGGTTGCAGTGTTTGAGTTAGATGGATGGCTAACGTGAAACTGGCGGAAAGAGAAGAGAAAAAGGATTTGGCACAGAATGACAAATTTTTAGAAATTGCATGTATAATTTTTGAGGTGTTTGTATGAGTAACACTTTACCAGTACAGATTTAACTTTAAGGAATGATAAGCATTTATTTAATTTGATAGTGTTAAATAGGACTCTGGGTCAGTGAGGGATGATACTTGGTTACCTTTTTAAACCAAATGAGAGTAAGAGATTTACAAAGTAAATGGAGGAGGTAACAGAATTGTAAGAAAACCTCAACTTTGGAAAATGAGAGGACTTGGTTCTCTTAATCAAGGGCACGGCAAAGTCAACATAAAGCACAGGAAATTATTCTGATAAAACTCAATATCTTCATTCTCTAAGCAGAATACCAGAAGGTAAAGAAAGACCCTTTATAACCTCTAATTATGAGTAGACTGATAATCCATGAAAATGTCATTTGCACAGAGAGAAAACAGCCTGTTTTACATCAGTATATTTGACATTAAAGGTCCTCTTTTTTACATTATAAAATGTTTTATTAACAAAAACCCGAACTTTGAGAAACATGGGGCATTCTAAAAACGAAGAAACTCACTCACAAAGCACTGCTCGTGTGCACCACAGATTCCAGACTTTCCCCAAGTAACATTCTATGTTATCAGTTTAGAAGCAGAGCACTAAATTCAGAGGGTTCTTACTAGTCACTCCTTGAGTCGTTTTTAAAGAAATGAACAGCAGAGCACACTGTAAACCACTAATATTTATGAGAACAAAAATAATAATTATAACAAATTGCATTTCGTTCGTGCTTCAAAGAATTCTTAAGGGTCAGCGTCATTCTGTGTTATTATTGGTATATTGTGTCTTGGACATGGTAGATGCCTAACAAACACCTAATGGCCTAGAACAGCAAGTGAATTATGTAATGACTTTCTTCAGTTCTAACATGTGCCCGTTTTAGACAGAAACTTTAGATACTGATACAGAAGGCACAGTATGATATGAGAGGTGGTGTGATAACCCTAAAAAAAAAAAAAAAAATCCCCAAGACTGAAAGTATTAGTTTTCCAGGTCTTTTATAAAGATCTCGTAAATAAACTAACTGCTCGCCAATTTTGGCCAAGACAAATAAAGTTCCTTTTCTGTGAACCTTTTAAAACTTCTCATATCTATTTAGGTTTTTTCCTTAGATAGGTTTGAAAATATTTTTGGGCAGAACTCAAAAGTTTGTGAATGTATTCCTCATAGTTTTTATTTCTTAAAGTTTTTTTTTTTTTAAAGATTTTATTTATTTATTTGACAGAGAGAGAGATCACAAGTAGGCAGAGAGGCAGGCAGAGAGAGAAGGGGAAGCAGGCTACCTGCAGAGCAGAAAGCCCCATGCGGGGCTCGATCCCAGGATCCTGAGATCATGACCTGAGCCGAAGGCAGAGGCTTTAACCCACTGAGCCACCCAGGCACCCCTAAGCTGACATATTATTAAACATAATTGCTAATGAAATAAATTTTGTCAGAAGAATGAGTCTGTTTAAGCATAAATTTATGTTTTTCATTATCATAAATATCTAGTAGATAAAATGCTAACTTATTTGATCATTAAACCTGAATTAAGTTCAGGAAGAATAAGCCTGGGGTGCCTGGGCAATTCATTCGTTAACTGTCTGCCTTCCGCTCAGGTCGTGATCTCAGGGTCCTGATATCAAGCCCTGCATCGGGCTCCCTGCAGTGGGGAGTCTCTTTCTCCCTCTCCCGCTCCCCCTGCTTGTGTTCCCTCTCTCACTGTGTCTCTCTCTGTCAAATACATAAATACATACATTTTTTTTTTAAAAGAAAGAATAAATACAACTATAATAAAAATATATCAATTTAATGTTGGTAACAGAAGACCCAGTTTTTTGTTTTTTTGTTTTTTTAAGATTTTATTTGTCAGAGACAGCCAGAGAGGGAACGCAAGCAGGGGGAGTGGGAGAGGGAGAAGCAGGCTCCCCACCGAGCAGGGAGCCCGATGAGGGACTTGATCCCAGGGTCTGGGATCATGACCTAAGCCAAAGGCAGACGCTCAACAACTAAGCCACCCAGGCACCCTATTTATTTGGCAGAGAGAGCGGAAGAGCACAAGCAGGAGGAATGGCAGAGGGAGAGGGGGAAGCAGGCTCCCTGAGCCTGATATGAGACTTGATCCCGGGATCCTAGTGAGCCCAAGACAGTTGCTTAACCAACTGAGCCACCCAGGTGCCCCAAAGACATGGGTGTTTTTATTAAACTAACAATACTAAACTAGCCTTATTTGCCAACTATTTACCTAAATTTTGTGAACTGGAATTCTTAAAACATTGGGTTTAATTTTTATGAAAATGTTTTAGAGTTTTTTTTTAAAGATTTTATTTTTTTAAGTAATTTCTACACCCAATGTGGGGCTCGGACCTGCAACCCCAAGATCAAGAGTTACATGCTGTACTGACTGAGCCAGCCAGGCGCCCCAGAGTGCTTCTTTTATTTATTTATTTATTTTTTAAAATTTATTTATTTATTTATTTGACAGCGAGAGAGAGAGATCACAAGTAGGCAGAGAGGCAGGCAGAGAGAGAGAGAGAGGGAAGCAGGCTCCCTGCCAAGCAGAGAGCCCGATGTGGGACTCGATCCCAGGACCCTGAGATCATGACCTGAGCCAAAGGCAGCAGCTTAACCCACTGAGCCACCCAGGCGCCCCTAGAGTGCTTCTTTTAATAACATGGAAATATTAGAAGTTCAGTTTTTTCCACTTCTGAGAGTTTTTCACACAAACATAAACATACAGATAGATACAAATAGTTTATAGCTTTCACACAGAGATACAAAACTCACTGGTTTATGTAAAAATATTGGCTCTCATTTTGGTCTTCTGTAATTTAGTAGGATTGTGTTTCTGGCTGATGGGGCAGGTTGAGGTTACCTGCTCAATATGTCTAAAGGGTTCACAATCACATTTGTGGAGGGTAGCAGGATTTTATCCTCTGGGGTGTAGTCTTGCGGAGACCGTGGACCGAATTTGGGGAGAGGGACTGAGGAGATGCCAAGCAGCCCTGTGTGTCCGAGGCACATCTGAGGGGGTGCATTATACAGTATTTCCAGTTTTAAGTGATTTTATCTTAGGTGGTGGCTTTTAGTGTATCTGAGGACCTCAAGAGCCCATGATGGGGGTAGAGAGACAAGTTCTAATGCCGATTGGGAGTTGAGGGTAGGAAAAGAAAGCTATGGTCAGAGTGGATAGAGAGGAGAGGAGGTGGGGATATTGAATAAAGACAGATCAAAAGATTCAAGGTAGCTAAAGGGAAGGTTAAAGAGTGTTAAAAGAAGAAGAAAGTTAAAAGAGGAAGGGTGATGAGAAGGCCTGAAATGAGCCAGTATGATTATAGAGCCCATTTCACAAACAGGCTCTGGAAGTTCCAGATTATCCTTTGTGAAATTTTGCCATTTTTGGAGACACTGGACCAGATGTGCTGATACAGTGGACGAGCATAGTGACATGCCTTGTGGAGGGAAAATCCCACGTGCGATTAGGTTGATACTCAAACACCAGGGACCTCAAAAAACAGCCGTGAAAGCAGTCTTGTAGTAGTAGTAGTCAATGTAGAATCATATATTAAAGCTCCCCTTGAACAAAGCCCCCCCCCCCAAAACTGTCCAGAAAGTAAGCAGGAAAATGCCAGGAAGGACCCCCATTTAATAAAATCAAAATCAAAGTAGCCCACTATTGTGTTCCAACAAATGTCTTGAGCACTGGGTAAGGACTTGGAATTTAACTTGCGAACGCGATTTCCCCAACTGGGAAGGACACAGAGGGTCTGAGAACCTGGCATAAATGCCTGGTAGACAGCACTGGATTTAAGTCATAACACCCAAAACTGCCAAACAAAACAAATCTACACTTAGATAATTAGGTAAGCAAAGACTTCATTCAGAAGGACTATTGCAATAGGGAGAAGGTTCCAATCGCAGAAATATCCAGGAATCTCAAGATCAAACACAGAAGGGCTTCTCTTTTACATGGAGGGGTAAGCAGTAAACAAGGAGAAGCTGGGAGTTGAAGGGGTGTGGGTGTGGGTTGCTGTGTGTAGCTGTTCCTCAGTTAGCAGATACAGGGGGCAGGATCTGTGTGTTCAGGTTTGTTGAGGGTTGGGGAAAAGCCAAAGTTCAGGTGCCTGAGGGGTCAGGCAGAGCAGAGAGTAAAAAGGGGTAATTGTGAACACTTGATCAGGATTAAATTTGTGTTGTTTTCAACCGCTGTGCTTGTGATAATTTGTTAGAGCAATAATAGGACACTAATACGTGCATCTATTAGAGAGGACAAAGGCTGAAAATAAAATATCTAAGTATCCATGTCAAGAAGTTAGGCAGATTGCTGCAAATGAAATCTAATGAAAGCAGAAAGTATTAAATAATGAAGATAAAGGAGTATATAAGATGATATGAAGATACTATGACTAATATTTAATACTTTTGAATTTTAGTTAAAATGGACAGATTCTTTTTTTTTTAATTTTTAATTTTTTTATAAACATATAATGTATTTTTAGCCCCAGGAGTACAGGTCTGTGAATCGCCAGGTTTACACACTTCATAGCACTCACCATAGCACATACCTTCCCCGATGTCCATAACCCCACCACCCTCTCCTGACCACCCTCCCCCTAGCAACCCTCAGTTTGTTTTGTGAGATTAAGAGTCACTTATGGTTTGTCTCCCTCCTGATCCCATCTTGTTTCATTTATTCTTTTCCTACCCTCCAAACCCCCCACGTTGCATCTCCACTTCCTCATATCAGGGAGATCATATGATAATTGTCTTTCTCCGATTGACTTATTTCGCTAAGCATAATACCCTCTAGTTCATCCACGTTGTCGCAAATGGCAAGATTTCATTTCTTTTGATGGCTGCATCGTATTAAAATGGACATATTCTTAAACCATGTACATAATTTCCTAAATAAGATGTAAAGAGAAATAAGAAATTTGAATTTCTACGGACATTGGACTTGTTATTAAAAATATTCCCACAAACTAAAGCTCAATCCCATATGGCTTCATTAGTGAACTCTTTCAAATGATTAGATAAGAAATTTAAAAAAAAAAACAAAACTGCTTTATACAAACACTTCCAGAGGATATAGGCCAAGGGAATATTTGCAACTCTTTTTGTAAGTCTAGAATAACCTTAGTACCGACATTTGACAAGGATATTACTAGAAAAGAAATTGTGTCATTATATCTTAGGAAAACAGATTCATATCATAAGCATAATGGTACCAGATTAGTCTTCTAATAAAGAAGATAATATATAGGAACCTATAGGTTTTATTTTAGAACTACGTGTTGTTTACCTTTGCAAAATCAGTTTAATTTACTATGTTAACAGAAAATGAGAAAAATATCTATAGATGCAGGAAAAAATATTTGACAAAAGTCAAAGCCAATACGTGTTAACAATTCTTATAAATCCAGGTTCATAAGGGAATTTCCTTAATCTGAAAAGAGTGTCTACAGATAAAAGTAAAAACGCAATACTTAACAATACAATACAATAATACAAAACAAACGTAATACTTCCCTGTGATTTTAATGCTCCATTGTGATATTAAGACTAAAACAAAAGGTTCTTATCACTAGTTTCATTTAACGTTTTATTGGGGGTCATAGCCAGTGCAAAAAAGCAACGAAAATAAATAAACTGCATAAGCATTTGAAAGGAAGAAATAAGTCATATTTTTTGCAGGTGATGTGATTATGTATGTATGAAGAAAGAATCCTATCTTCAGACAAATTCTTAGAATTAGTAGGAGAATTTGGAAATGATGCTAAGTGCAAGGTCTATTGATAAGAAAGCTATAGTATTTCTATATAGTAAGTATCAAATGATTAGGAAAAAATAAAAATGTCAATAAGGAGAGTATTTAAAAATTTAAGTATCTAGTAATGAATTTAAAGAAAACATAATTGTCCTGCAGTGAAAACTCCAAAACACTAATGAGATAAATCGATAAATATAAAGTGAATGGAAAGATAAACCATTTTTTTAAAAAGATTTTATGTTTACACAATCTCTATATCCAGTGTGGGGCTCAGACTTAAAACCCTGAGGTCAAGAGTTGCATACTCTACCACCTGAGCCAACCAGGCACCCCAGGATCTACCATTGTCATAGATTAAAAGACCAGGTGTTGGGGCGCCTGGTGACTCAGCCCGTTAAGTGTTTCCGTTTGGCTCAAGTCATGATCCCAGGGTTCTGGAATCAAGTCCCAGTCAGGCTCCCTGCTCAGTGTGGAGTCTGCTTGTCCTTCTGCCTCTCTCCCTGGCTTGTGCTCGCTCTCTGTTTCTGACAAATAAAATATTTTAAAAAGTTAAAAAAAAAAAAAAGATCCAACGTTATAAATTCTCTCAAAGTTAAATAAAATTTCAATAACAATTCTAGCAAGGAGAGAATGTGTGTGTGTGTGTGTGTGTGTGTGTGTGTGTGTGTATGAGTGAGTGTGGTTTTTCTACAATTTATATGAAAATGCAGTGAAAAAAGATCAGCTAAGAGTATCAAAATACTGTGAAAAAAATCAAAGCTGGAATATATATACTTATAGTTATCAAGAATCAGAATTCCATAGTAATTTGGACAGTATGGTCTCTGTGCAGTGATTTAAAAAAAAAAAAAAAGCCTGGTGGAGAGCCACTACTATTTTTAGTAGGTCGTACTGGGCCGATTAACTACCCACATGTAAACAGTATCTCATTTGATACTTAGAAATGAATTCCAAGTCTCACATAGATCTAAAAGTGAAAGTTAGACAATAAAGCATTTGAGGGGTGCCTGGCTGGCTCAGCCGGAAGAGCATGGGACTGTTGGTCTCGGGGTCCTGAGTTCGAGCTGCACATTGGGCGTCGAGTCTACTTAAACAAACAAACAAGCAAGCAGTAAAACTTTTGAGAGGAAGCATGGCAGAATCCCTTCATGATCTGGAGTGTGCTGAAGTTAAGCATTACACAAATAGTATTTTCTGTTCATTAAAACATGGATACAGTGTACAGAAATTTAGGATTTCTGTTCTTCAAAATTCACATTTAAAAGAGTGAAAGAGTAAGCTCCAACGTTGGGAAAGGTATTTGCAATATATATTCAAAGAAGGACACGAATCCAAACTATATGAAGAATTACAGAGAAAAAAAGGGCAAACAATCCAAAAAGAAAAATGACCTAAATAGGCATGTTACAAAGGAAGATATGCAAATGTCCAGGAAACATGTGAAAATGATACTTGTATAACCCACATGTATATTAAACTATTACTCACATGTATATTAAAACTCAGTGTGATATCACTGTATCTCAAGGTGGCCAAAATGAAAAAGATTGGCAATTCCAAGTATTGGGGAGGACAAGGAGCCACCCTGATTCGTCTGCGTTGCTGGCAGAAGTATAAATTGTTGCAACCATTTTGGAGCACTGAGGATATATACTAAAGCTGAGTGTAGGAAAACTATATTATCTGAGCAATACTATTCCTGGATGTATACCATCCCCCCACATGAATGTGCGTTTCTATTAAAAGACAGGTCCAGGCATGTCCGTAGCAGCATTATTTGTAAGACCTCAAAAGTTGGAAGTTCAGTCCATCAACAAATAGAATACATACATAGACTGTGCTGTAACGATGAAATGAACTAGCACACAGCCGTGCAAATGAACACACTACAAGAACCTGTCACAGCGTGTCGAGCAAAGGAATTGAGACACAAGAGAGTCCATGATTTACATAGTTGATGATGCTGTATGGTGTCCACTGGGGACCATTAGTGGGTTAAGTTGAAAGCACTGCACATCATAGGATGTCGAGAGCCTCACGAAGATGATAGGAATGTTTCCGTATTTATTCTTACTTATTAGCTACCTGGCTGTCCGCACGTGAGCCACATTGCTCTTCTCTCTTTTTCTTAGAGGAGGGAAGTTTTATCTGTTCCGACATCTTCACTCATGCTGTTCTTTCTACCTGGAACACTTTTTCCCACTACTCATGCCTTGTCTGTCTTCTGCCTGTCCTTCATATCACAGCATAAATAGAATTTCTCTAAGTAAGTCCTCAAGAAGTCCCAATCTGTCTTTTAGCATTTCCTCATAGTACTTATCACTGTTTGTGATTTTTAATTTTTTAAAGATTTTATTTATTTTAGAAAGTACACGCGTGAGATATATGTATGTATATACATATTTAACGGTTTTTTTAAGGATTTTATTTACGTATTTGACAGAGATCACAGGTAGGTAGAGAGGCAGGCGGTGGGGGAGGGCAAGCAGGCTCCCCGCTGATCAGAGAGTCCGATGTGGGGTTCGATCCCAGGACCCTGAGATCATGACCCAAGCTGAAGGCAGAGGCTTAACCTACGGAGCCACCCAGGTGCCCCTATATATATATAATATATATATTTGAAGATTTTATTTATTTTTGAGGAAACGAGATCACAAGGGAGCTCAGAGGGAGAAGCAGGGAGCTGGGTTTGGGGCTCCATCCCAGGACCGGAGGACCACGACATGAGCCGAAGGCAGACAGACGTTTAACTGACTGAGACATCCAGATGCCCCTGATTTTTTTCTTTTTCTTTTTTTATAATTATTTGTTAACTTCCATTTTCTCCACTGGACTGCATTCTGTCAGGGCCGGACCGCTTACATTCTTGTACTGTTCTATCTCAGAGCTTATCCTGGTGTCTGACACAAGTATCTAAATATATTTGAAAATTGAATGAGCAATTGACCGAAAGGATGTGAGAGGAAAGGTCTTAAGTGGATAGCTTCTGGCATCATGTAAAACTCCATCAATTACCATCTCGTGCAAGTCCTTTTAACTCTGACTCTCTAGTTCCTCATTTACACAATAGGGGAAGCGGACCTTTTCTTAATAACTTACCCAAGTTTCCATCTTATTTTCGGCTCAAGTTCCAGAATCTGTACCTTTAATCATCATTCATCTTTATCTTTTACAACCACCTGCGACCTCGTATTTGGTCAAAACAATCCAGAACTTCATTTTACTTTAGTTCTGCGAAAATGTAGCCTAAAGTCAACAAATGAAAAATAGAATCAACAGACGAAGGAAACGTAGCCCTACCCTAACCATCCATTCGATACTTAGAGTAAGTACAGTGTGGTACCGGTTATTAAAAAAGCTCTTTACAGAGAGCACAGAATCCCGTAATTTTTAGAAAAAGAAAGGTCCTTAAAGATCATCCAGTTCACTTCCTTATTGCACAGATCAGGGACTGTATGAAAAAAGGGAGCTAGGTCTCGCTCTGGGCTTAACTACTAGTCAGTCCCGCAAGTGCTCGTGTTCTGCTCTGACACACTGCTTCAGCCCTGCTGGGTTAAGCCAGTTTCCATCGGCGCAATAATCATTAAGGGATGAGCAGAAGGGAAAAAATCTGGCCTGTGCCTGCAGATGCCACTTGCAAAGGAAGTAGCTATATCAGTTTAGCAACAGAGAGGGACTGTTTTATTTTATTTATTTATTTTTATTGAAAAAAGATTTTATATATTTATTTGAGAGAGAGAGAGAGAGCACAAGCCGGAAGGAGGGGGAGAAGCAGGCTCCCCACTGAGCAGGGAGCCCCCTGTGGGGCTCCATCCCCAGACTCTGGGATCATGACCTGAGCCCAAGGCAGACGCCTAAGGGCCCAGGCACCCCCTAGAGGGACTGTTTTAAGTTAGGCTTTTATAGACAGAAGATCAGCGCAGGGCGAGGGGGGGGCAGGGGCGCAAGGTGTAGCTTCCAGAGGGACCAAGGGAATGATAGCTTTACACTTCATTCTGAAGTTTAAAGCATTCACTTCATCAGACTCCATTTTTGTTATTTATCTACTTTTATTAGGGTGTAACATTAACGAACCATTTTAAAGTTTACCCTCCAGTGGCCTTTAGTCCCTTCACAATGCTGTGCATCCAACCAACTTGATCTAGCCCCACAACACGTCAGCACTCCGAAGGAAATCCTGCACCCGCTAAGCAGTTACTCCCCGCATGTATTTTAACATAATGATAAATTTGTTATTATTACATTATATATTTTATATTTTATACATTATATATTATTTTGTATTGTAATATATTTATAATTAAATAATTACATTTATATTAATATAACATATTTTATAATATATTTATATTATATTATTATATATAATATATATTATTTATTATTATTATTATTAGTCCTTATACTAGGTATGCATTTAGGAGGAGATGAAACTCAGTTGAGATCTTTGAAATGGTTGCGACACAATCCCTTTTTCTGTTGCCATTGACCTTGACCTTTTTCTGAACTCTTTTATACGTGTATTTAGAGTTCAGTGTCACTTGGACAAGAAAACTAATCCATGGGTGACTAAATGAAAAAAAAAAGCGCATTGAAGCACTGAGTTTCTCACAATGAAAACCTTTGAGGAGCTGCAAATATATTTGGAGCTCTCTAGTCTGCAGTGCCTTTGAAAACACTCGGTATACAACTACCCATACAGACACGCCGACACACACATTCTCCCGACGTCTGCCTGGACGGGCGCTTTCATTTCCCCGTGAAGCTAGGAGCTTTAGCTGGCGAAAGGAGCTTCAATTAGCTTTCGTTAGTGAAACTATGCATCCAACACCAAAGGCCATTACCAATTACTGAATTGTTTAGTGCGAGGCCCCACTTTGGTGCTGTATGTATAGCAAGAGAATGTGAGAGCCAGAAGGGATGTTTCCTTTTTGGTAACAAACCGGTGCAAAGTGAAAAATAGAGTCACGTTTATTTACACTTCCTGCTCTCTACTGATCTCCTCAGTTGGTGGCATCTTCTCCAAACTGCCAGAATCGTCTGCTTTCCTGCTAGAGACCAAAGGAAACTAGGCAGATCGTTCATTCTTCATTCCTCGCTCATACACTCTTAACGAGTTTCCGTTTCTATTTTAATTCTTCTAGCTAGTCCGTCCCTAATCTGCTTCAGTGTCTAAGCAAATGCATATTTATTGTGGGGTGCACTCGGTGTGCCGGATCAATGCCTTCTGTTTCAGAGCCTTACAGAAATGTGGCTCATTTTAACATCCTCCCCCTGAGAGGACAGTACAGGGAGTGGGGAATTTGAGAATGTATTTTTATCTGTTGTGATTTAGATTTACCTTTGCTCTTGGAACTGAGCTATTTAATCAGCATATTATTGACAAAGGAACTATGTAGTCACTGAGATTTAATGCATGTTTGAGTTTGTTGAATAAGAGGGAGCCAGTTCATAGAATCACAGAATCCTAACGCTAACAGGGATCTTCCGAGTGCATCAAATCCAACCTCCCTCATTTGATGTTCAAGGAAACGAAAGGCCTGGTGTGGAAGGGAGTTAGTCAAGCTCTTGTAGGAAGTTCAGGGTCAGAGCCGAGCACGTAGTCTCTCCTTTGGGAAATTAGAATTGGCTGAAGAACATGAGTGAGTCATCCGTGGGGAGCCTACCTGATTCAATGATGGTATCAAATACTCAGCGACGCCCTTATTAGGAGGCAGGCACTCTGCAAAGTGTTTTTGCGTGAATTTGTATAATTCCTCTTCACCTCGACTCACTAAAAGGCAAGTGTTGTTATCACCTCCATTTTACAGTGAGGAAGTGGAGGAACTGAGGGGGTAAATGGCTTGAGAAGTGACACGGATGGAAAGCGCAGATTCAGGGTTTCAGCCCAGGCGTCCTGGCTCCCGAGTCCTGGCTCTTAGCGACTGGGAAGAGCTCCGTGGACTTGGGAGCAGACCTGTATGTGCTCACAGCGAAGGCAGTCCGCAGAGACACGAGAACAAGGCTGATATGGAGAGAGAAAAGCAGAGAAGAGACACGGTGTTGCCTCAGTAAAAGAAGACGGACGACAGTTATTGGGGTTGAGAGAGGGAGAGAAGAATGGGGGGTAGAAGGAAAAATGGACGGAAATGGCCTGATCATTTTCAATTTTTCTGCAAAGTCCCCTCTCATCTTTTCACCCTCATTGGCTTTCTTTCTCCCTTTGCCCCACCTCAATGTTGCCAAGTTCTGAAAATGAAACTAATGAGCTGGTCACGTAAGGAGAAAAATATTTCCTGTACCAACACCCCAGTTTCGGTGCTACTGTATTGTCCGTACAGGGTCTCACATTCATCCCCGTGGGTGTGCTCGGCAACTTAGGATTGGCAGAACACATTCACGTAGCCCTTAAGTTGGATTCTCACCATGCATGGATCAGGTAAATAGGGCAGGTATTTAAGGTTGAAAAAAGTTTGGAGTTTTATTCACTTACCTTGAAAGCACTTTCTGGGAAAAGGGACTGTCTTGGACCAATTTTTATAATTTTATAATTACAAATTTATAATTTTATAATTTTTATAACTCCTGAAGTGCCTGGAGTCTAGTGAGCTTTTCATTTTGTTTTAAAAAATAGAAGGTAGGTAAGTGAAGGAAGGAAGGAAGGAAGGATGAGTGGATGGATGGCATTATTAAGTGGTTTAGTCACAGTTCCTTGATGTTGTTGCAAAGCCAAACCAGTTCTAGAACTGAAGTGTCTGAGTCCTAGTATAGACCTTTTTCTCATTATACCAGCCTGCCAACACTCAACACTGGTCCTATTTATACACCTCAAATACGAAGGAACTTTTAATGCTGTCTTAGCTCCATTAATTAGGAAAGACTATCTCCAACCTGATATTTCAAAGACATTTTTTCTCAGCACTACATTTATTTTAAAGAAAATCTGCAGATAGGCATCACAAAGACACATAAGAGCCCAGAGCAGACATGAGTAAAAATAATTGGACATTTTAAAAGCAAACAAACCAGAATTAATACATCTAAATGAGTGCTATTCTTCTAAGTCATCCCCCTGGGACAATACCCACACATTCCAATGATGAGAGATTGCTCAAATGCTTTGGGAACTCTTGAATGGGAAATCTAAGACTGATTGGAAAAAACAAAACAAAACAAAAAAACCCCAACAACACAAAGAATTCCATTTTATGTGTTTATATTCACACTTTACAATAAAAACAAATCTTTTTGGACTCACCCTGCAGAACGTCAGGTAAAATTCTAAGTAGATACACATTAATTTCTCTTAACACATCATGAATTTTCTCTTAATAATCAAAAATAGCGGCTGCCTTCGGCTCAGGTCATGATCCCAGCGTCCTGGGATCCGAGTCCCACATCGGGCTCCGTGATCGGCGGGGAGCCTGCTTCTCTCTCTGTCTCTGCCTGCCACTCTGTCTGCGTGTGCTCGCTCTCGCTCTCTCTCTCTCTCTCTGACAAATAAATAAATAAAAATCTTAAAAAAAAATAGCCTGAAAAATTAATAGTTTACATACGTGGTAACCATTTGTCAGAGCTACTAAGTATTATCTAAATTAAAAGTAGACATTTCAGACGCAAGTTCAATGTTTCTATCCTTTCAGCTTACTGTGGTTCCTGTAAACGTATCATCTATGACAAGAAATGAGAATGCTAGTTTAGGAACCATGTGCCTTTCTGATGGCTTCCTAGAAATTAACTGCGTCTGCTGTGCTCTTCCAATCTGTTGATAACAGCTGCTTTTGGCTGCTGTGTTTTTTAAAATGAAAATAGCTGCAGGAACCATGAAGAATTTTGATCTCAATCATACTTTCTGAAGCGGATTTTAGTGGCGTTTGTATTGGAAAGACACCTGGTGCTATCTTCCTTTATATATTTGGTCCAGCTTTTTTTTTTTTTTTTTTTTTTGATGCCTTTATTCCAGATTGTTCCTGTCATTTTTGTAAGACTTAGAGAATCCTTGGAATTGGGAAGTTCCAACAGTGAAAATTTGCCTGTGAAATGTGGTAACAGCATTGAAGGATGAACACTCGGGGGGCAGCTGTCATAGAGTAAATTTAGAACCAGGCAAATAGGCTGTGAGACCTTGGGCCAGTAGTTTTCTTTCCTGAATCTGCTTCTTAATTTATGGAATGAGAAGTGTTATATTGACTTGGAGGATTTTGTGTGTTTTTGTGAAGTGCTCAGCACTGTGCCCAGACATAGCATATGGTCCGCAAGCACTAACGGCTGCTGTTATCATTATTAGTATTATTATTAGTAGTAGTAGTAGTAGTATTGTTATTATTACTTAAAGGTATTATCTTATCCAGGATATACCGAGATAAGAAATTCCACCACCACACACTCTCCACCCCCGCCAAACGTCAGTGACTCTAAACAGATGCATTTCTTTTTTTTTTTTAATAAAGATTTTATTTATTTATTTGACAGAGACACAGCTAGAGAGGGAACAGAGGTAGGGGGAGTGGGAGAGAGAGAGAGAAGCAGACTCCCCGTGGAACAGGGAGCCCGATGTGGGGCTCGATCCCAGGATCCTGGGATCATGACCTGAGCTGAAGGCAGCCGCTTAACTGACTGAGCCACTCAGGCGCCCTAAACAGAGGCATTTCTTATACTACGGTCCAATGAGTCCCTTCTGCTAAGTGACTCAGGGATCTCTGTCTTGGCCATTTTGTCCTGTTGCCATCACGGAGGGCTCTGTGTTGTTTTTCCCAAAGTTGTGAGGGAGGCAGCTTAGAAAAGACAAATTCACGGTTGAGGTATCATTTCCACTAACCAGAACTCAGTCCCGTGGTCCCCACAAAAACTCTACGGAGATGGGGGAAACGTGCTCTTGCTGTGAGCACGCGAAGAAGCAATGACCGGCGGGCCTACCGCATGGGATTTTTTGGGGTCACAGATAGTTTCCTTACATTGATGAGAAGATATGCGTCTGTGCCACTGTCACAACAAGCGCCTGCTTTGTTGTGTGTTACGTCATTCCCTATCTCGTTTCCCTTCTTCGGATGGAATGACAGTTGGGTCATCTTGGCGACAGCACTCGGCTGCTGCCTCCCAAGTGTGTTTCCCTGAGAACGTCCTTTAAACCTCTGGAACTGAGTTTTGTCTGAAAGTGAACTGACCTTGCCGGGGAGGGCATCTTGAAGACTACCTTTCCAACCAGGAGCTCGACCTGGATGAACGAGCCTCTGCGAACTGAAAATATCCGTGCTGGTGCCCCAGCTGCCCAGGGTGGACAGAGCACAGGGATGTAGGAGGCTGCCCATGGCACAGTCAGAGCCGGGGTGCCGGGGCACCTCCGAACCTTCCAGTGCAAATGCCAGGTTCATCTGGGCGTCTGTGGATGCCAGCTGGGGCTCCCTATTCCAGGACAAAGTTCCAAGTGTTAGCGTTAGCATTTCTAACTAGAAATAATTAATAACAGGTCAGTTTGTCATAATGAGAAGGAATCAGGGCCTCAGCGACAGCTGATACCAAGGAAGAATCATTCACAGAGAAATTAATTAGGAACGTTTCCATTCAAAGAAACGCTTTATCAAGAACGCCCACCAAAAAGTGAATCCTGCCAAATTAGCAATCACTATAAAAAGCACTCTGCTCAAATGGAAGCTAAAGCTCACTTTGAATCTAAATTTATACACAAGTTGTCAGGCATGACAGACTATATCTCTTCAATGTTAATGGGAGTCTCCTAAGCCCTGTTCTTCTGTTTTATGAACCACTGTTTTAAAATCACTAGTTGCTCACCACTGTATATAAATAACCATATTAATCCTACAAACCGGTGGTTTATGCAGCTCAACCATTGGCTCAGGTTTGCCTTTTTGTTAAGCTAGCTAAACAGCAAATTCATCTGCACTTTAGTTCAATACTACCCTTGGACATTGAGCGACATGGAAGGCTGTGTTACCTCTTTAGTTTTATTTCCTATCTATCTCTTAATTCCGCTAACTTTCCTCAGACTCTGTTGCCACTGACCTAGCTGCCATCATTCTTTTACTGGGGCCATGGCAAAACTCACTCAGCTCCCCTCTTATCCATTTGGACCAGAGAATAAAAGTAATATGGGGCGTGTCACTCCTCTGCCTAAAACCGAAGCATTTCTTCTACTTGCAATAAATCTGGATTCCCCACTATGACCTCTGGTAGCATTCTGGCTCCTGATTATCCCAACATGACCTACTTACTACTTGGACAAAACCACCACGCTCAAATACATTTTGATTATAAAAGAAAGTGATCAGAATGTAGCCGTCCAAATGTGTGTTCTCCCAATGTGAGGCAGCTCACTGGGAAGCTTCATTTATACATTCTGCATTGCTTTCGTCCCCACGTTTCTTGGGAGTCCCTTTGGAAAGTCCCATCAGAGCTAACTCTTCGGCTATGTAAGAAAGAAGTTTCGTTACTTTACAATCTTACATCATTTTGAGTTCTACAGTATTATTAATTTATTGAAAACAGCTGATTAATTTGTTGAACATTTGGCTGTGGCAAATAACGTCATTGAAAGTTAAGAATGATCTATGTCTGTCCCCCATCAGTCTTCCTGTTCAGCGGGGAGCCTGCTTCTCCCTCTCCCTACCACTCCCCTTGCTTGTGCTCTCCGTCTCTCTATGTCAAACAAATAAATATAATCTTTTTAAAAATAATTTTTTTTTTCAAAGGTTTTTATTATTTTATTTGATGGAGAAAGGCACAGCAAGAGAGGGAACTCAAGCAGGGGGAGTGAGAGAGGGAGAAGCAGGTGTCCCGCTGAGCAAGGAGCCCGATGTGGGGTCGATCCCAGGACCCTGGGACCCTGACCTGAGCCAAGGGCAGACACTTAATGCCTGAACCACCCAGGTGCCCCGAAATAATTTATTTATTTATTTTTTTTTAAAGGAGTGTCCTATGTCTGATGTAGAGACTATCAATAGAATGTAAGTTGATCTCCAGAAGGGATTCCCGAAATGATCTGTGCGCTTCCGACATTGGTGGAAGAAATCTAAATTTCCAGAGAGGACTGTTTTTGTTTTTGTTTTTTTTTCTAAGATTTTATTTCTTTATTTGACAGACAGAGATCACAGGTAGGCAGAGAGGCAGGCAGAGAGAGGGGGGAAGCAGGCTCCACGCCAAGCAGAGAGCCCGATGTGGGGCTCGATCCCAGGACCCTGGGATCATGACCTGAGCCGAAGGCAGAGGCTTAACCCACCGAGCCACCCAGGCGCCCCGAGAGGACTGCTTTTTGAAAAGGAGATACCTCTTATGGGGAAATCCTTTCTCTTCTATTTGATAAACGCTCTGTTACTGCTTTACCATCAGGCCTTCCTCAGGAGTTTGGGGACAAAATCATAAAGTGAGCTGAGGTCATTACGCCTTCTAAACATCCTGTAGTAATCCCTCAGCGCTGGCCAGGGCAATGAGTCTCCCAGTCCTACCCCGGCGAGCAGACAGACAGACAGACATGGGAAGTCTGGGTTTCTATATTGCCGTCAAAACTGGTGCCCGTGGCCCGATGGTCAGGTGAAGAAGTGGTGTGCCCGGAGGTCCGTGGAGTGCTATGACTTTCCAGCAAACACTTTTCAGATCACAGAAGAAACATACCTCCTGCTTATTCAGATCTAGTAGAATGTTTTTTCAGTCTTAATATAGGCAACACTTTGAGGGCCCTCGCTGCTTATCCAAGACTCCCCAAGAATATTATTAAGTGGATCATTCACAGCAGCTCTAATGTCAAGACAGGCAAGATGCTGTGCACACTTCCCAATCTGTCTTTGACAGCTCCCAGACAGCCTTCACGGCATCTCTGTGTGACTTCTGGGCTGTTAACAAGCTCTGCTGCTTCATTCATCGACTTAGCTTTCAGCTCTGCTAGTTTCCCCATCGGAGTCAGCAGTCATGCGTGTGCCTTGTCTGTTCATTATGTCACCTTCCGCAAAGCGTCGCGTGGGCCTGGAAAAGAAAGACACATTGGACAGGCAGCAGTGTTAAGGGTGACTTCCTTGTCTGAGAATACATCTCACTACGTCGGACTGAGGAACGTGGTGATCTCTGAAACAACATCTGGTGGTTTTTCCACACTGGGTTTACAAGCGTCCCTCAAAGGCGGGGGGCAAGAGTAGGTAGTCAGAGACCATTAGGATTAATTGAGTGACTCTGCACGAAAATAAAAAAAAAACAGTAAATGCTGCCTTGAAGGGGATGTGTGATAACCAGGAAGCAGTGAGGCAGGGAGAGACTTTTTTGAAAGGCCGAAGATCAACTTTGAGAGCGTAGGATGCTAGAGAGTGCCAGTTCAGCGTTCCTCAGAGGAGTGTCTGTCTTAGTCTCCTTTTTCGGTTCCTGTAACAGTAAACCATAGATTGGTTGGCTTAAACAAGAGCAGTTTACTTTCTCACAGTTCTGAAAGAAGGACGTGTCACATCCGGGTCCCATCTTGGTCAGTTTCTGGTGAGAGCCCTTTTCCTGGTGTCTAGTTGCCTGCCTGCGGTCTCACTGTGTGCTCACGTGGCCTTTTTCCCTTGGGTCAGTGTGCACAGAATGAGTACCTTCACGTCTCTTCTTATAAGGACACTAACCCTGTTGGATCAGGGCCCCACCCTTGGGACCTCTTTTAACCTTAATTATCTCTGTATTGAGCCTATTCCAGATACAGTCACAATGCAGGTGAAGGGTTCAAATACGCATTTTAAGACGACAATTCAATCCCTAGAGGTATCTTCCAGAATACCCTGGGTGAGCTGGGTTACTGTTCCTGAACATCAGTAGGTCTGATTATTTCAATAACGTCATTGGCCTCAACTACTGATGGAGGGGCTAGGGAAGCCAGACAAGAAAAGAAATGAAACGAAGTGTATAATATAATATGTGACCCATAAGTTTAAACTATTTACTGTCTGGGTCTTCACAGCGAAGAGTTTGCCAGCCCCTAGTTCAGACGATCTGCTTTAAAAATCCGCATGATTAACTCCTTCATTAACTTTGGGTCTTGTTTCAGGTCCCAGATGTGTCTCCTGGCCCCACAGGCTAGACCAAATGCTCCTCTAATGTCCCTCCACTTTGTGCTTACTCCTACCTGTCATATTCTCGGGCTGCACATTTCTGTAAATGTTCCTTTCCTTGGCTCGTTGGTACCTGCAGATGTAAGCGGCCGGAACGCCGTGGTGATGGTAGGTCTTCTCCACCGTATCCCCCGTACCTAGCCTGTTTCCCAGTGCCTAGCATAGCGTTTGCAACGTCAAGTGTATAATAACTATTTGTTGAATGAATGAGCGAGCGAGTGAATGAATGAGCAATGCATTCAGTATTCAGTTCATGAAGTATTTATTACATACCGGAGAAACAGAAAACATTGCCCTCGTGGAGTTGGCATGAAAGTAGGGGAAGCAAATCACAAACAACTCAACAAGGATTTTAAAAATACATGTTGCTCAGGTCAGGATCTCAGGGTCCTGGGATCGAGCCCCACATCGGGCTCTCTGCTCCGCAGGGAGCCTGCTTCCTCCTCTCTCTCTGCCTACCTCTCTGCCTACTTGTGATCTCTCTCTCTGTCAAAAAAAAAAAAAAAAAAAAACAACTTTAAAAATACATGTTTGTGTATTATAGTTACTCAGGAGAAAAAAACATAAACCCAGGAAGGGCCAGATGAAATGCCGGTGTTGGGGGCATGGGAGGAGTTGGATTAAAACTTGAGATTAATAAGGTCGGCTTAGAAGAATTCAATGGGAAAGGGAAGCAAACTTTGAATAAAGACCTGAAGTTAGGTGTAAACACAGCTAATATGAATTTAAGTCGGAGCTGACCATGTGAGTAGGGAGCCCAGAGTTCCAGGCAAAGAGGAAAAATTTGCGTCAAAGTTTATAAATAACAGAAATAAAATGAATGAGTCACTGAAGTAGTACTTAGTAAAAGTTTATTGTGTACACGTGGAAAAGACAGTTTGCCAGCCAGGAGCACTCCGTCCAAAACGTGGAATGAGGCTCAGGCGTGCGTTGTTATAAAGCAGCTTATATAGGGAGGAGGAACTGACTGTTTATTCGTCACAGTGATTGGTTATATTAGAATTTTCTTTTTTCTTTTTTTTTTAATGATTTTATTTATTTATATGAGAGAGAGAGCATAGGGGAGTGAGGGGAGGGACAGAGGGAGAGGTAGACTAGACTAGCCCTAGGGAGGTCATTAAGACGATACGAAAACAATAGCCAGGGACCGAGAAATTTCCCAGAGCAGAGATTCCCAGGAGCCAAGATTTAGCCAATGAAATAACTGAAATGCATTATAATTTTTTTAAAGTTATTTATATGGATACCACACAGTGTATTGGACACACAGCCACATGATTACTGAGGACAGGAGCACTAGGAGGGTGTTTTATTTCAGGAGGCAGTGTTGTAGGTGAGTTTCCATCTAAATTTGGTGTCGCTATGATGACAGTAATCACATCATTTAATTAGAGGCATTTCTATAGAAACAAGAAAAACGGGTGCCTGGGAGTGTCTGACTCTTGGTTCCTGCTCAGGTGGCGATCTCGGGGTCATGAGATTGAGCCCTGCCTTTGGCTCTGAGCTCAGTGCAGAGACTGCTTAAGGTTCTCTCTCCCTTTTCCTCTGCGCCCCCACCCCCGAAATAAATAAATAAATAATTCTTTTTTTTTTCCCTAAAAGATTTTATTTATTTATTTGGCAGAGAGTCAGGCAAAGAGAGAGGAGGAGGCAGGCTCCCCGCTGAGCAGAGAGCCTGATGTGGGGCTCTATCCCAGGACCCTGGGATCATGACTTGAGCCTAAGGCAGAGACTTTAACCCACTGATCCACCAGGTGCCCCATGAATAAATAAATTTTAACAACGGAAACAAAAAAACGAAAGTTAATAGTTGGAGCAAATTATAAATTCAGTTGAAAAAATTTCTAGGTGTTGGGTTCAAAGCATCTTTCGTCGGAGTGAGGGCTGGCCGTAGCAATCTGAGGTTTTCCCGGTTTGCACAGCGAATGTCTCTGGTGGTCTTTCTAATTGTCCACACAGCAGGGGGCATGAAGATTGTCCCCACAGCACTGTTGTGATTTCTCTCGTTTCTATCAAGTTGTCCAGCTTGAGCATGTGTGGCTTAAGGAAGAGGGTAGTTTTAGTCTCATAGTGACTCCAAGTCAAAATAGTGGGAGAAAATTTGAAATGCTGGTTTGAAGGGTTCTAGGCAAATATGAAAGGAAACTAGAATTCAGGATCCAGTTCAGCTTATAGGTAAAAAACACAACCTCAAAGACAATAAACAGCACTGGGACCTGAGATCTACAAAGGCATATTACTGAAACATCTTTCTCTCTGTAATCATCCCCATTTCTGTCACAGATAACCACAGTAAAACTAATTTGTTTGCGGAGCTAATCTGGTTTCAATAATCTTGGCCTGAAGCAAGAATAGTGATTGACCGTACAAGCCTTTTAAAATCTGTGCTAGAACTTTTCATAAGGAATCTCAAATTGGACTTTCAAAAGCCGCTTGAGGCTAGGAAGCCAACAAAGGACTTATCCTATTTTGTCCTTTACAAGGACAGATTCTTACTGAATTTATGCAAATACATACATTGTCATGAAAGGAATAAGAATATTTAATGAGAGTTTCTGAATTCTGGAGGGATCAGGTAGGAAAAAAAAGATAAATGTTTCAACCTTTGTTGCAAAGATACACTTTACCAAATTGCTGTGAGTTATAGGTAGCATAAAAGAGGAGAGAAACTGCTTCCTGGGCTTGGGCTTAGTTTGTGGTGAGTTAGAGCAGAAATGCTCCAAGAAGGCTGAAGCGTCTCTAAACACGGGACCTGTTATGTATGGTGCCTCTGTCAGGGAAATAAGAAGAAAATTGAAAGTAAGCCAACCGACCCAGTATACTTGCTCCTTCTATGGCAAAACCCAGATGAAAAAATGGCCACCTGTCACTGGGGTTCCCTGGACCTACCGCACCCCTTCTAGAGTCACAGTCAAGTCGGCCATCCGATGCCTAAAGGAGCTGAAAGACGAGGAGAGGCTCCATCATTTGAAACATTGGTAGCCTTTACCCCATGGCTTAGTTTTACGGAACAAAATCACTTGGGTTGGTTGTTAAATTATTAATTACGCATTCTGATTTACATTGTGTTAATTTTACTTTCTTGGAAAACACTCGGAAATAAAAGCCTTCTAATTTTTATTGGGAAAAAAGGTAGAAAAGGAGGTTCTTTAAATTTGGAAAACAAGCCATTAAAGAACTAGCTGTGTTTTAAATGAAGCCATAAAAATTACAGTTGTCTTCATTGTTTCCATTCAGTCTTATGTGATTAATTCTTGTTTTCCTTGACCGTGGGGTTAGCAGCTTTATGCATCAATCAGTTTTCCATTAAAGTTTTAGATTTTTTTTTTTTTTTTTTAAAGTACGCTCCATGCTAACCATCAGGCTTGAGCTAGCAACTCTGAGATCAAGAGTTGCAAGTGCCAGGGGGCGCCTGGTGGTGCGGTCCATTGAGCACCTGACTTGGGTTTTCAGTTTAGGTCCTGATCTAAGGACCCTGCAATCGAGCCCTATCATGGGCTCTGCACTCAGCATGGACCACTTGAGAGTCTGTCTGCCCCTCCTGCTCACGCTCTTTCTCTTTCTAAAATAAATAAATAAATCTTAAAAAAACAGTTGCACCTACCTACTAGACCAGCCAGGTGCCTCTAAAGTTTTAGAAATTCTTGTCCGCTTCAATGTTATGATCTTAAAGTTAATAGAAACTTGCATTTTAGAGTGCTTGTCACCTTCTTTTCCAGGGATCTCTTTGAAGATGAAGCATTTTTTCATGAATACTTCTGCAAAAGAATCAGAGTAAAACAGTAATTGTAAATGACAAAAGACTTTAAAAATAGCCGTGGGGGCACCACTGTGTCTCAGTTAAGCAACTGACTTTGGCTCAGGTCATGATCTTGTGATCCTGGGATCCAGCCCCTTGGTGGGCTCTGGTGTCGGAGGGGAGTCTGTCCCTCTCCTTCTGTCCTTCCTCCTCCTTGTGCCCTTCTCTCTCTCTCTCTCTCTCTCTCTCACAGAAGGGTGGATAAAATCTCTAATTAAAAATAATAGCCAAGATCAATGATCTGGTGTGAGTTCATACACACAAAATGATGTAATTGACTTAATTATCCATTTACCCAAAGTGACAATTAAAAAATTTCAAAGGGAAATACGGAAAGCTACATAGTTGTGAAACAAACAAAAACAAAAACCCTTAGTTCTTAATTTAAAATAAAAATATTTATTTATTTGACAGAGAGAGAGATCACAAGTAGGCAGAGAGGCAAGCAGAGAGAGGGGGAAGCAGGCTCCTTGCTGAGCAGAGAGCCTGAAACGCAGGGCTCCGTTCCAGGTCCCTGAGATCATGACCTAGGCCGAAGGCAGAGACTTGACCCACTGAGCCACCCAGATGGCCCAACCTTTAGCTCTTATAATATTGAAAAACTTAGCTTTTTTTCTCTAGGTAATCAAAGACCTCATAAGGACAATGTGAAGCACAGGAAATAATTTTCATAAGACACAGAATGTTTGTTTCCTAGGCAGATCACAGAAAAACTTTTGCTTGCAATGTCTTGTTAAGAGCAGACTAATAGGGGCACCTTGGCAGCTCAGTTGGTTGTATGTCCGTCTCTTCAGGTCAGGTCATGATCTCAGAGTTGTGAGATCAAGCCTTGCATCTGAGCTCTGTTGCCTAGGCTTGGGGCCTGCTTGGGATTCTCTCTCTCCTTCCCTCTTCCTGTGCTCTCCCATACCCCCACTTGTCTATTCTATCTCCCTCAAAAAAAAAAAAAAAAGAAAGAAAAGAAAAGAAAGGAAGATAATCTAAAAAAATTGCGATTTTAACAGAGAGAAAACCACATTCTAATTTTGTACCAGTTATAATACTTTTGATATTGATATTAATGCTCTTTTTTTTTTTTTAACTTAAATCCATTCCAGCCATAGCTTAACCACACATAAAATCTCTTTCTCAGTATTCCTTTTCACAAACCTTCTACAACCTTCTGTATGCATTTATGTTCTGCCCTGTTGCTTTTCCTTTCTTATTCTGGAATAATTTTACTTCATGACAAAATTACTTTCTTTTTTTCCTTAGCAACCTACAAGAACAACAAAACCCCCCATGTCCTTTATACATTTTCTTAGCCAAAAAACCCTTTATTTTCCATATCTAGTCATTTTCTTTCATGGTCATTTCTAATAGTTTTAATTATGTATATGTATATATTTTAAAGATTTTATTTATATATTTGAGATAGAGAGCACGTGCACATGTGCGGGGTGAAGGACAGAGGGGGAAGCAGGGTCTCTGCTGAGCAGGGAGCCTGATGTGAGGTCAATCCCAGGACCCTAGGATCACGACCTGAGTTGAAGGCAGGTGCTTCACTGACTGAGCCACACAAGCACCCCTTAATTGCATATATTAATTAGAATTTTTAACCCTTAGAATCCTTAATTCCTAGTGAGAACTAAAGTAAGCAATTGTGGAGTGGCGAATTTATAAATATTTTTCACAATTTATGCAACTGTATTCTTCATTGCCAAACTTTCAGTGTGAAATTTATTAATAAATTTATAAAATTTATTAATAGACCAACATATCTTTTTCTCTCTGCAAAAATGTTAAGAGCCAAAGTAGATAAACTTGTCTTTAGAATTTATTGTTTATCTTATTTGGAAATGATATAGGTGTTCAATGAATACCCATATTTAATTTAACTTAGTGTAAACTTATTTACATTTATTTAAATTACTTGCTTTTAACAGGTGTTCTTGGAATAGATATTAAACAGCTAACCAACATCTTAAGTTATTGTTGAAAAATTTTGAAGATGTAGAGTTGGCATAAATTTATTTGATTAGTGGTATACCCAGGTGGAAAAAGTTGTGTGTTTGCATTACATTTAACATTGATAGCTCTGCAGACAGGTCTGTTTTTTTTTTTTAACCAACAAACTTAAACTAACTTTATTTATCAAAGATTATCTCAGATTATATGAACCTGTAAATCATTTGGGCTAGTTTCTGTATTTCTGAGAGTGTATACTTGACTCATAAATGCTTACTTTTCTTTAATCTAGTTAAACAGAGCTCTTAAAATTAATTTTGGCAACACCATCCAGAAGAAGAAAAATACCACATATCTATAACCTACATATATAGACATACATCAATATACAGACAAACACAGAGATCCTAAAGGTTTTGTTTGGAAAAACTTAGCCACATCTCAGGGGATACAAGACTCTAAAAAACATTTGGGTCCAAATTGTGTTTCTGGCAGATGGGCTAATTGTCCCTGTTTAGATGGCCAAAATTTTTTTACCAAAGATTTTTTTTTTATTTGCATGCTGGGAGGATCCTTTTAGAGCTATTTTTGGAGTCATTTTGTCTTTTAGAAGCTTCTGCATACCAATGAAAGAGTGCATTCCATTGTCTCTCAGAGGTTTGAAATCCTCTCTTTTAAGGATGTTCCTTAAGGTAGACTTGCCTAAGTTAAACTTTCCCCAAAGTGGCCACAACAGTTCCAAAAGTTCACCCATTTTCCAAAAAGGCACAATCCAGGTCAATAGACCAGCTTGTCTTGGCCGTCCGATTTCCCAAGACCTCTTAATTATGCGGGGCCTGTTTTCCAACAGCTGTTCCCAAACACAGGGAATCAGAAGTTTTCCCGCACTTTTGAAAAGCATGGGGGTGACCTCACCACCAAGCAGTAAGCAATCAAGTCGGAGAGCTCAAAACACAGAGAACAGAGTTCAAATTCCCCAGTCAGCAAGAAAGCAGTGATGTCAGTGGGCTCTGTTTGTTCACTGGCCTCAGCGGGTGTTCTTTGGATCGTACTTTGGATACTGTAAATTATCAAAAGTTTATAAATAACAAGACTAATGAATCACTGAAATAGTAAAAATTAATTGTGCCCACACCACAGAATTTGCCAACCAGGAGCACTCAGACCAACGCAGGGAATGAGGCTCGGGGGGGTATGTTGGCATAAAGAAGCTCATATACTGAGTGGGCAAAGGACTCTTTCTTTATTCTTTACGGTGATTGATGATAATACTAGAATTGTCTTCAGATGCTAGGGAAATGGTCAGTGGTTACCCCCTGTCAAACTTGGGAAAGTTTAAGTGTCCTTCTGATTTCCAGAAGCATAATCAAGGAATGACCCAGTTAAAGTTGGTCTTTCCAAATTAGCTAAAGTAAGCTTCGTTTGTATGAATAAAAGGGTTTTTTCTGCCCAGGGAATTTTTAAGGCGGGTCTCTATTTTACTGTGGGAAAGCAACTTCCAGGTGGGAGAGATCTTGGCATGTACACGGAAAACCTGCATTTATTTGGTGCTATAATTCTTAAAAAGGACGAGTGTTAGAGAAAGGGACTCAAATGTATCTGGTTCTCAGTGTTTTCAGCAAAGACAAGGGATGACAGTAAATGGTTACAGATAGCAAATTAAACGTGAACTCTAGCGCCCCACTTTAGGATCTACTGTGCATTGGGATAGGTTGAAATGGTGTCCAGACTGTTGATTCTTGTTTTCTTTTGTTTATTTTAAGGTTTTGTATGTCTCTAGAAAAGAGTGCATGCACGCAGAGGGCAGAAATTGCTAAACAGGAGTGTCTACTGATGGACTGAATTAACACAGCCTTCCCCATATCTGCTTCCTTACGGTCACTTAACAGTGGTTTAGGAGCCTAGTAGAGCACTGTGGGAGAGAAATGTAGTCATCCATTCTTAAATTCTTTTATTTGTATAATTTATGTTGTTGTGGAGAAGGCACAGGGAGGAATATGCCATCAAGAAGTTTCTCCTCTAATATAAAGGAGAACATAGGTACATAGATTAAAACAAACATAGGCTTTGATTAGAAGAGGTGACTTCATGTGCTGTGAAGTATGTGGGTTCTCGAACAATCCTGGGTTCAGATCTTGGAGTCTGATACTTTGTGAACTCGGTCATTCATATATCTACTCTTTGTCTTAGTTTTTTTAAAATGTAAAATGGCAGAAATGCTAACTGTCTCCTAAGTTTGTGTATGATCTTAGAGCAGTGTGTGGCATGTGGTAAGCACAGTATTAGTGTTTTTTCTTAATTTATCATTGACAATATTAAGTATCCAGATAGAGTCAAAAATTAAGTAGTTAGGGTTCCCGGGAGAAGTGTAGGATGGAGAAGTAATTTTGGTTGTTACATGCTCATAGTTGTCCTTTAAAAACATCGGACCAAAGTCACCCAGGGAATGACTGGATTGACGAGGGTTCCATCTAAGGATGGAACTCTGGAGCATTCTGGCATTTATAGGTCTGAAAGATGAATGGAAGCCATCAAAGAAGATTGAGAAATGAGGCTTCACCATCACAGACTGAATTGTCACCCCCCAAAAAATTCGTATGTGAAAGCCTTAACCCCCAGTATCTCAGACCATGACGATATTTGGAGATAAGGCATTTAAGGAGGTGATTACGTTAAAATGAGTCCCTTAGCCTGGGTCCTAATCCAAAACAGTGAGAACTGCAGTTTGCAAGCCAAGAGGGGGACCTCAGGAACAACAAACCTGCTGATACCCTGATCTTGGGCTTTTATTTATTTATTTATTTATTTATTTAAAAGAGTTATTTATTTATTTGAGAGAAAGAGAGACAGAATGGGGGAGGGGCAAGGGGCAGTGGGAGAAAATGCTAAGCCGATTCCCTGCTGATCAGGAAGCCCCACGCAGGGATGGATTGGAGGACCCTGAGATCATGACCTGAGCGGAAATCAGGAGCTGGGCGCTCAACCGACTGTGCCACCCAGATGCCCCTGATCTTGGGCTTTTTAGCTTTCAGACACTGAGAAAATAAATATGTATTGTTTAAGCTACCTAGTCTGTCGTGTTTTACTCGGCAGCTCTAGCAAACTAATATAATCAGACATATTTGTTTTTTCAGAGACAGCTTTAGCAATGCGGTGCTAATCTGAATGAGGTGCTGCTGGGAGGTTTAAATAACTTGGAAACCGAGAAAGCAATGTTGCAACATGGAAGTTATCCGGTGGAATTCTGATTAGATTTCTTTGAGGAGAAAAGCAGGGGTGAGGATTTCATAGCAAGGAGAGTAGACCGCCCTCAATAAATTTTGCTGTGAATGGGAATTGAGAAATGGGGCTGTAACTGCACATGACTCCACAGCCATTGATTATTTTGTTTCTCCTTATACATTTTCGAGTTACCTTGTCAACTTCTACTTACCCCAAAATGTTGGAATTGATACCTTAACACTGAATCTTCCAATGTTCAATCATACTGGATCTCTCCATTTATCTTCATCTACTTCAATTTCTTTGCATAATGCTTTGTAGTTTTCTGTTTAGAGATCTTTCACATCATTTGTTCAATATATTTCTAATTTTTATTTCTTCATGTTATCGTCGATGGGGTTTTCAAATTTTTACTTTCCAGTTGCTTGGTTCTAGTATAGAGAAATACAATTGATTGCGAGGTTTTTTGTTTGTTTGTTTCGGTATTTACTTTGTATCCAGTAATCTTGCTAATTTCACTCATCTGCAGTGGTCCTTTTATACATTCATTAGAATTTTCCGCATAAACAATCATATCTGTCAATAAAGACACTTTGTCCACCTTTTTTTTTTTACTTTTATTTCTTATCTTGATGGATTATACCGTCTAAGGTCCCCATTTAACGTTAAATAGAAATGATGAGAACAAACGTCCTTTCACTGTGCCCAGCTTTTACGTTGACTAGCTGTGTGACTTGGAAATCACTTCATTGTGTCTCAGTTTCCTAACCTTTAAAGTAATAATGCCCTCCCCGCATGGTTATTGTTTAACATTTATGGCTAATAAAAAATATATATATTTACATCAAACTAGATTTTTCTCCTTCTTTACCAACTTGGGTGCTCACTTCCAGCCCTTAAAGTCTGTATTTTCCAGGGTTTTGGTCAAGTGCAGGACATCTTTGAGTTTTCGTTCTTGTTTCTTTTCTCAGTGTGCGTATTAGGAACATGATTTCTGAGCACTTCTGTATCTCACCATAATATTCTTTTCCCTCTCAGTAATGGAATACAACTGTATATTTAATTTTTGGATCACAAGTTTTATCTTCAGACTGTGTAGAAACATCCCTAGTTGCTTCTGTCGTTTCATAGTGTTGAGGTGCAGTGTGCCGCCAGCCTCATTTATGTCCAACTGTGGACAAACTTTTTTTTTGCCTCAAGCATCTCAGTTTCAACTTAATGTGGAGATTTGTTTAGGTGTAGGCCTTTGAACACTGATTTTGCCTGAAACTTGATTAAATATTTCAATCTCTGTACTCTGCTTTTTTTGTTTTTTTTTGTTGGTTACTTTTATGACATCAGGAAATTTTTTACTTGTGATTGTGGGTTTAAATTTTTTTTTTAAAGGTTCTATTTACTTATATGAGACAGAGAGATATAGAGCAGGAGTAGGGGAGAGGGGAAGAGGGAGAGTGAGAAGAAGCAGACTCCCCATTGAAGAGAGAGCAGGGGAGCCCGATGCAGGACTTGATCCCAGGACCAAGAGCTGAAGGTAGATGTTTAACCGACTGAGCCACCCAGCCACTCCTTGGATTGGGTTTATTTTATTTATTGTTTGTTTTTTAATTACCATTTCATTTGCTCCTTTTTTTCCCCCCCTTAAAGATTTGTTTATTTATTTTACAGAAAGAGAGAATGGGGAAGGGGCAGAGGGAGAAGAGAACCTTAAGCAGGCTCCATGCTGAGTTCTGAGCCCCATGCAGGTCTCGATCTGACAACCCTGAGACTGGGACCTGAGCCAAAGAGTTGGACGCTGAACCAACTATGCCACCCAGGCTTCACTCACCTGGTCCTTTTTTTTTTTTTTTTTTAAGATTTCATTTATTTATTTGACAGACTGAGAGAGATCACAAGTAGGCAGATAGGCAGGCAGAGGAGGAGGAGGAGGAGGAAGCAGGCTCCCCGCTGAGCAGAGAGCCCGATGCGGGGCTCGATCCCAGGACCCTGAGATCACGACCTGAGCCAAAGGCAGAGGCCCAACCCACTGAGCCACCCAGGCGCCCCTCACCTGGTCCTTTGAAAAAAAAAAACTTATAGGGGCGCCTGGGTGGCTCAGTGGGTTAAAGCTTCTGCCTTCAGCTCGGGTCATGATCCCAGGGTCCTGGAATCGAGCCCCATGTCCAGCTCTCTGCTCAGCAGGGAGCCTGCTTCCTCCTCTCTCTCTCTCTCTCTCTCTGCCTGCCTCTCCGCCTACTTGTGATCTCTGTCAAATAAATAAATAAAATCTTTAAAAAAAATAAAAATAAAAAAAACTTATAGTCTGTATAATAGATCTCTGTCCTCTGATGTACATGTCTATTATCTTCTCTATCATTTTTTGCATCTGACCTTTTCCTTTGCATTCAGACTTGAGTATTTCAAACCTGTGTTTGACTGCTAGATTTACACGATTGATCCTTTCTATTCTCTATTGTCTCAAAAAATTTTCTGTGTAATAAAGTGTTGCCCAACATGCTTGTTGTACAGACCCTGTGATTCTGACCAAAGGTCAGTCGTTGATAGGGTGACGAAGTCTATCTTTTACTAGTAAGCACATTTAAGCAGACTGTTTCTTTTTTTTTTTTTCTAAAGATTTTATTAATTAATTTGACAGAGAGAGAGATCACAAATAGGCAGAGAGGCAGGCAGAGGGAGAGGGGGAAGCATCCTCCCTGCTGAGCGGAGAGCCTGATGCGGGGCTCAATTAAGTCTGGGTCCATCTGCCTTATACATGGTGAAACGTCCTGTGAGTGTGAATTTTAGTGTTGTTTTGAGTTTTTAGGCATTTTAAAAGCCTTTTCATACGCATTTGAATAAGGGGATTGGAGGGGCTACCTTTTTTGAATGCAGCTTGGGTTGTTTATTACTGACATAACAATGCTGTATTCATATTACTTTCAGGTGCACAATATGCTGATTGGAGAACACTACAAATTAAGCTACGCTTAGCATGATTAGCGCAGTCAGTATCTGTCACCATACAATGCCAGTGATCTTACTGACTATTCGCCATGCTGCGCCTTTCCTACCATGACCTGTGCATTCTGTAAGCTGAAATTTATTCTTAATCCCCTTCACCTATTTCAGCAGTCTCCCCCACCCCTCTCCCTTCTGGCCACCACCAGTTTGTTGTCTGAATTTA
Source organism: Meles meles (assembly GCF_922984935.1). NCBI lineage: Eukaryota > Metazoa > Chordata > Mammalia > Carnivora > Mustelidae > Meles > Meles meles. Next base: position 122,320,875 of record NC_060087.1, on the reverse strand, counting down.
CGTTGTTTGTGCGGCATATTATACCATGTGTTTCCAGTTTTGTCGGTTTGTTGGTTTGGTTTCCAGTTTGGTTTTGTTGGTTTTCTGCCTCATCTGTGTCCATTGTTTTATTCTTAAACGTCATCTTCCACTTCCATGATTTATTGAAATGTGAATTTATCTAGTGGGAGCTGTCCAAAATTTCTTCCTCTGTAATTTGCACTTTGAACTTTGAATACAAGATTTCCATCCTTTTTCCTTCAGAACTTTCACAGGCCAATGCAATGATTATTCATTTTCCCTGTTCCCATATTTTAAGTTTCATGAGGATAAGGACCATGTGTTTGTTTTTTTTAAAGGTATATATTTTTTTAAAATATTTTATTTATTTATTTGACAGACAGAGATCACAAGTAGGCAGAGAGGCAGGCAGAGAGAGAGGAGAAAGCAGGCTCCCCGCTGAGCAAAGAGCCCTATGCGGGGCTCAAGCCCCGGACCTGGGATCATGACCTGAGCCGAAGGCAGAGGCTTTAACCCACTGAGCCACCCAGGCGCCCCAAGGACCATGTGTTTTTAACTGAAGAATAATCGGCATACAATGTGATAGGAGTTTCAGGTTTGCAACATAGTGATCTGATACTTAAATCCATTATGGAAAGACCAACCACCATAAGTCTAGTTACCAACTTGCCACCATACAGATTTGTTACAGTATTACCAATGATGAGGGCTGTGTTTTGTTCATTGCTGTATCGCCATCCCACAGCATGATCCCTGGTTCAAAGTAACATAAAAGAGCAGGTATAAAATTGCCAGCACCAGCTTTCTTGGCTGCAGTGGTCAGTGACAATACAGATATCCAGTTATGTCCAGCACACGTTGGATACATAGCAATAGTGATGAATACAACACAGGTAGTGAAATATATTTGTAAAAGGGAAATAATTATAATAGTCATCCAGATAGTCAATCCCATGATGCCTAATTCTGCAGCCTGCTATTCTCATGAACAAACTTCATGAGTAGCAGTGAGATTCATGTCTGGAAAATTTCTTTACCCTCCATTCCTACATGTTAATTGTAATACCACCAGTAAAAATAAATAAAACTGATCTAAGTTAACTAATTAGGGAACTGATGAAGCATTCTTCCTGAAAAGAGGTGTTAATTGGTGATATTTCTCAGAAAGTGCTCTAAAATTTAACAGCTTGAATCCCAACGTTACCGTGCATCGTCAAGTATTTTTTACAGTCTTGTGTGATACCAAAGTAAGGGTTACAGGGGCAGAAAAACCAAAGGTGGAATGGCGTGAGTAACAATGGTATAAGAAAATATTTTATAAGACCTGTTCCCTTGAAAGCATTTCAAAAGCATTGATGTTCTTCCCACCAGATTTTTTTTTTTTTAAAGATTTTATTTATTTGACAGAGATTACAAGTAGATAGGCAGGCAGAGAGAGAGAGAGAGAGAGGGAAGCAGAGAGCCCGACGCGGGACTCGATCCCAGGACCCCGAGATCATGACCTGAGCCGAAGGCAGCGGCTTAACCCACTGAGCCACCCAGGCGCCCCAGATTTTTTTTTTAAGATGTTATTTATTTATTTGACAGACAGAGATCACAAGTAGGCAGAGAGGCAGGCAGAGAGAGAGGAGGAAGCAGGCTGCTCACTGAGCAGAGAGCCCGATGCAAGGCTCAATTCCAGAACCCTGAGATCATGACCTGAGCTGAAGGCAGAGGCTGAACCCAGTGAGCCACCCAGGCGCCCCAAGGACCATGTGTTTTTAACTGAAGAATAATTGGCATACAATGTGATATGAGTTTTAGGTTTGTCTCCTTCCCACCAGATTTTTTACCATCCATTAGAAATAGTTGAGATTCAGAGAAGGGTGTACTTTACTTGATATCCTCTATTAGAACTCCACATGGAATTCAAGATTTCCAATTCCCATTTGGAGTTCTAACATTAAATTACAAAATTACCTAAAATATGAAAAATAATAGCTAAGTTACATTTTTTTTTTTACTAATTAGGTGAGTAAAACAAATGCATTATAAATATTTATATCTGATTTGGATTTGTCATAGAACGCCCAGTGACTGTGAATTTGGTGGGATTCAGTTTGATCCTACATCATCCAGCCTCATAAGTATTTCCTTCCGTTTTGCGGATACCATCAAATTTCATTCCACCACTAATGAAGGACATTATTTTTTTTAAATTAACATATAATGTATTATTTGTTGCAGGGGTACAGGTCTGTGAATCATCAGTTGTACATAATTCACAGCGCTCACCATTGCGCACACTCTTCCAATGTCCATAGTCCAGCCTCCATCCCCCTCTCCCCTCCCTGTCCCCCAGCAACCCTCAGTTTGTTTCCTGAAGGACATTATTTTGAAAACTGATAGTAGAACTTAGGCTGATACAGTTGGTTTTTCTTAAGATATAACTGACAAGGAAGCCCTAGGCATGTATCCATATATTATATGACTTAAGTACATTTACAGAAAGGTTTAGGAATTGTAAAATTTTATTGAAATGCGAAGAAAATGGGCAAATGTAGATTTTGATTCAAGTCACAACTTCACCATCTAGAATGTGTGGTGTTGGTTAAGTTACTTACGCTCTCGGAGTTAGGTTTTTCATCCATAGCATGTGAATCGTTCCTGTTTCATAATATTGTTGTAGAGCTCTTTCTACAGTGCCTGGTCTGTAGTCCTCAATAAGTCGTAGCTACTAGTATGGGAAAAGGGAGAATTTTTCCCATTTTCTTCTATAACTTGCACTAGTATTGAGACCCTGGCTAGTAAAGGAGGGTCAGAAACACTAAGGTAAAAGTGAAAATTTTTAAGCATTTTCCTAGAAGAGCTCCAGGATGAATCTACATACTGAATTTTATCCACTTTGGGAAAACAAGAAAGTCTTTGTTCTGTTGTCAAATCATATGGCAGGAATTTTTTTTTTTTTTTTAATTTGACAGAGAGAAATCACAAGAGAGGCAGGCAGAGAGAGAGGAAGGGAAGCAGGCTCTCCGCTGAGCAGATTGCCAGATGTGGGACACGATCCCAGGACCCTGAGATTATGACCTGAGCTGAAGGCAGCGGCTTAACCCACTGAGCCACCCAGGCGCCCCAATATGGCAGGAATTTAAGTATTACTTCACAAACGTGGCACCAAAGGTGAAGAAGGAAGCTCCTGCCCCTCCCACAGCCATAGCAAAGGCTTTGAAGGCCAAGAAAGTGGTGCTGAAAGGCGTCTCCAGTCACACACAACATCCACATATTACCCATATTCCAACACTGTATCTCTGAAGGCAGCCCTAATATCCTTGAACGACGAGCGCCCCCAGAAGAAACAAGCATGGGTACTATGTCCTCAAATTTCCCCCTCACTCCTCTCAATCATGAAGAAAACCTAAGGGAACACCACACTTGTGTTCATTGTGGATGTCAAGGCCAACAAGCACCAGACCAAACAGACTGTGAGAAAACTCTATGGCATTGATGTGGCCAAGGTCAACACCCTGATCTGGCCCGATGGAGAGAAGAAGGTATATGTTGGACTGGTTTCTGACTGTGAAAGTCTGGATGTTGCTGACAAAATTGGGATCATCTAAACTGAGTCCAGCTGGCTAAAGCTAAGTGTTTTCACCGGAAAAATTAAAAAAAAAAAAAGATTTTCTGGATAATTTTCTTCAAGTAACTTCAAAGTCCGTTAGTCTGTGAGACTCAGTTGAAGAGGAAAATTTGAGTTATGGAGGCCAAAAATCCCCATTTTGTTTATGGAGTACTCTTTCAAATAGCCTTGTACATTTCCTTTGAAAATTTGTAGGACTTTTCCCAGAATGTCGATTATAGTTTTGATACTCCAAAATAATGACTTTTCTTTCATGGCAAACATCAAAGTAGAAAAAAAACATACTTCAGTGTTTTTATTGTGACAAGGTTTTGAAGTTATTTGCAAGCCTAACTCCCTCATGGTTCAAAATGAAATTTTAAAAACTTTTCTGAACAAACTGATTTTATTTGGGCCACTTAAAAAAATTGTCTAGACTCATAGACTGTGTTCCACTTCTACTAGTTCCATCTTAATAATGTAAGACATCGTCTTCCCTCATTCGGATCATTGTAATAAGTTCCTCACTCACTTTCTTGCTTTGGCCTTATCCATCTATAGTCAAATCTCCATTAAACTGTCAGAGGGGTCCCTATTAAGCATAAATGGAATCATGTAAATTTCCATTCAAATATTTCAGTATCTTGCCATCACACTTAAAATATAAACTCCATAACCCTTACTATGGCCTCCTGGCTCTGAGTGATGAAGATCCTGATACTACAACTTTGTCTCCTTTCACTTGACCTTTCGAATATGTCAAGCTCTTCTGGCTTTAGACACTTTCAGAATGTTATTTCTTTGTAGCTCAAAAACTCTTCTCTTTGATTTACATAAGCAACCATATTTATTGACTCTCTACTATGTATTAGGTGTGATAGTAGTTGACTGAGATATGCTGGTTCTAGAGTGGGAGAGTATCTGGCATTTTGGAGTAACAGCCAGGGGGTCAGTGTAGCTGGAGCAGAGTGAGAAAGGGAGACGATAGTAGGAAATGTAGTGAGAGAAGTAAGTAATGTCGATAGGCAAGTACTATGCCATGTGGGACCTCATTAGATCGTTTTAAGAATTTGGTTTTTGGGGGCACTTGTGTGGCTCAGGTAAGCATCTGACGCTTGGTTCCGGCTCAGGTCATGATCCTAGGGGTCATGAGATCGAGCCCTTCCATGGGCTCTAGGCAGGGTGTGGAGCCTGCTTAAGATTCTCCTCCCTTCTTTCCCCCCACCCCCACCCCCTCCTTGTACTTTCTCTTTCAAAAAAAAAAAAAAAAAGTTTTGGTTTTTACTCTGAAGAGCGATTCACTGAAGGATTGGGGGCAGAGAAATTGCATAATACCATGGATTTTCTGGCTTCTCTGTAGAGAATGAACTACATGGAGGCAAAGGTAGAAGCAGGGTGACTAGTTAGCAGGACAGCACAGTAATAGAGATAAAATAGGACGGTGGCTCAGACCAGCGTAGGCACAGTAGACGTGGTGAGAACTAGTCAGCTTGTGGATATATTTTGAGTGTAGAGGCAATAGAATTTCTAGTAAGATAGGGTGTGAGATGTAAGATTTCAAAAAAGATTCGGGGTGCCTGGGTGGCTCAGTGGGTTGAAGCCTCTGCCTTCGGCTCGGGTCATGATCTCAGGGTCCTGGGATCGAGCCCCACATCGGGCTCTCTGCTCAGCGGGGAGCCTGCTTCCCTTCCTCTCTCTCTGCCTGCCTCTCTGCCTATTTGTGATCTCTGTCTGTCAAATAAATAAAATCTTTACAAAATAAAAAAAAGATTCAAGGATGACTCAAGCATTTTGATCTGAGCAACCTGATGGATGGCATCACCATCGAATCCAAACATTAAGACAGTAGTAGTCGTGGGTTTTGCATGAGGGACCATAATGAGATCAGTTTAGGGCATTTTGAATTACGGGTGTTGGGCATGTAGATAGAGAGGAAGGTCCAGAAACAAACTTGTGTCACTTTACTGTTGCAACCGGAGGGAGAAAAGAGGAATGAAGAGAGAAGAGTGAGAAAGAGCTATGAGTGAGGTAGCAGGGAAACCACGAAGGTGGAGTGTCCTGAAAGATAAATGTAGAATGGATATCTAAGTGCCAGGAAAGGAATGACGGAGTCAAAGGACAGTGATCGGTCATGTAACAGAAGTACCACAGGGTGAATGTTGGGTTAGCAAATGGAAGTTATTGGTGGTCTTGACAAAACAGTTTATAGATTGGGGCGAAAAGGTTGATTGGAGTAGTTTTTTTTTTTTAAAGATTTTTATTTATTTATTTATTTAGAGAGAGAGATCACAAGTAGGCAGAGAGGCAGGCAGAGAGAGAGAGGAGGAAGCAGGCTCCCCGCTGAGCAGAGAGCCGGACGCGGGGCTCCATCCCAGGACCCTGGAATCATGACCTGAGCTGAAGGCAGAGGCTTTAACCCACTGAGCCACCCAGGCGCCCCTGATTGGAGTAGTTTTAAGAGTGATTAGAGAAAAAAGAAATTAGAGACCATGGATACAAACAATCATTTTGCATACATTTCTGTAAATGGGAACAGAGACCAGGAGCAGAGGCGGGACAGAGTGAGGCACTAATCTGAAGGATGAGAAGAAACGGAGTTACTTCCCATGAGAAAAAAACAAAACAAAACAGGTTTTAGGAGGGAGCAGAGAAAATTCATCTGTAACACAGACTTGCAGATGAGTATATTGGTTTAACGGGAAGAAGGAAGGTGGAATTTCTTTTTAGGATTTTATTTATTAAAGAGCATGCAGGCCAGCAAGGGGGAGAAAAAGAGGGCGATGGAGAGACCATCTGAAGCATCCTTCTGAGTTGAGCATGGACCCCAACGTGGGCCTTGATCTCATGACCCTGACGTCATGACCTGAGCATTAATCCAGGAGTCTCTTAACCAAGAGATGCTTAACCGACTGAGCCACCCAGGTGCCTCGGGTGGAGTGGTTTTGAGAGAATGCAGAAGTTCTCGTCTAATTTTGTATTTCAGATTTCTCAGTGAAGTAGAAAGCAAAGACATCACGTAGAGTGAGGATGAGAGTGGATTTGTTGAAAGTTTTCAAAGTAAAAAGAAGGTATAACTTATGTAGGAGAATGGGAGACTGAGTAGATGAGGGAAATATAGTATGTTGGGGGGGATAACATTATAGGCCTGCTTGAGCAGCGGTTCTCGATGTGGGGTTCAGGGTCAGTCAGCTTCACCTGAGCATTTGTTAAAAAGGCACATTCTTGGGCCCCATGCCAGACCCAGCACATATGTAACCCTGGGAGCGGGGCCTAGAAATTTGTGTTTTAATAAGTCCTCCAGGAGATTCTTCTGGACACTAAATCTTGGATTAGGGGATTAAGTCCTTGATGGTAAAATGAAACCAGTCCATATGGTTTTGCATTTTTTCTCCAGACTTGAGATGGTGCATAGGTGGAGACTTAACCAGGGCTGTGGGTTCACCAAGCAACCAAGTTAAAGTGAAGACGGGACAGAAAACTGGAGAGTAGACAGGAGGAGATACGTAAAATGATTGATTATAAAATGTAAATTGGAAAGTAATAAAGGGGGAAACGTCAAAGGCATGAGGAAGAGTGGAAAAGGAGAAGGATCAGAGAATCCTGGTGGGACACTAGAAGGAGTGAGTGGAAAGGTACAAGGAGGTGGTCATCAGGGAGGATAAGATATCAAATTGAGTCTATGGAGGCTTTACTGTTACTAGTCATGGGAGTGTTTGCAACAGTCAACTTAAAAGAAATTTAATGGGTTTCATAAAACCTAATTGTAAATTTTCTAGTACCTAACATTGAAATATCCAAATAAATATCCAAAAGGATCATTTTAACATCAACAGATATAAAAATATTAATGAGATAGTTTACATTTTTTCATATTAAATTTTGGAAATCCAGTGTGTATGTTAAACTTTCAGTACATTTCAGTACATTGCAGATTGGACTAGCCACATTTGGAACAGTAGCCCCATGCGGTGAGACATATAGGACAATACAGGTCGCAGGTGTGATCATCAGCGAGAGTACTGCAGTAGGTTGGTGGATAAACACCCTTGGAGAAAAGGAGGTTAAACCTAGGGTATTGGAAGAATTATCTAGTGCATATTTAAGTTGCCCCAGATAAGGCAGGAGTAGTGCTGGAGAGAGTGAGTGTCACTGAATCTAAAGTGAGTAGGGGAAGGGCCCCTGTGTCGTTCTGTGGTTTAGTGGATGCCTTTGGCTCCAGTCATGATCCCAGGACCCAGGATCGAGCCCCAAGTCCTGCTCCTCCCTTTCCCTCTACCCCTCCTCCCTGTCTGCTCATGCACTGTCTCTCACTTTCTCTCTCAAATAAATAAAATCGTAAATAAACAAATAAATAAGTGAAAAGTGTAGGGTAGGAGATGGCAGCAACCCGGAGAGATTGTGGGCAGTGTTAATAGGATAGTGTTAAGTTCAAAGCTGCATTATGTGAGATAGAGGAGGAATGATCTGGAAGCAGAGATAAGGAACAGGGAGGACACCTACTTCACTTTCAGGCCCAGTGGTAGTGTACTCGGTGCGGAAGAGGAAATGGCCAGCACTTGAAAAGTCTGTGGCAGTGTCCTCAGAGAAAGGAAAAAGTCAAGATGAGGTTGAGAGGGCACACTTAGGACATTCTGGTGCTGACCGACCTGGAGTTGGAGAAGGCTCAGAGGATGCTTTTCAGATGTTAAGCTGGAGTTAACAATAGACAAAAAAACGAGCTATACAAAGACTTCACCGTACTTAGAATGTGCGAGACTGGGGGAGAGAGAAGCCTGGGGTTTCTTGCAATGACTGACATAAACGAGGGAAGGGATTCAATGAAACTGAGCAGTTTCGAGGCAGGTGAGTGTGAGTTCCAAGGTATAGGGAAGCATGGGTATCTGGGGTGATCTCTGGTTTCCTGAAGCTGAGTTACGTTGTTCAAGGCTCACACTGTACCCCTGGCCTTGGGAAAAGCAGACAGAATTCCACTGATGGAATTGAGGCTCTCTAGGAAGGTGAGGCGTCTCATTCCTGCTGTGTAGACCCCAACCTGACCTTCCCCTTTGGTAACGAAGGTGTTGATGGCGCAAGATAATATGATTTTATTCACACTGAAGAGAGATATAGATGGATTTGAAACAAATGAGGGAATTAAAAAAACGTGAAAAATGGAATGCCCTTACATTATTAAGTGACGATATAGATCAAGAACTAAATTAAACAAGGGTCCCAATATAAAAGGATGGTAACATGTTAATTTAAATTTCTTTCGGAGTTTAATCTTGTTGGCAGCAGACTTCGAGATTTTAAAAGATGATACTGGCCTTCTTCATTTTATGTTATGGATCTGCGGTAATTAGAACAACAGCTTCCCCAAGAATGCTCAAAATCATTGCTCACTGAGAGCAGCCTCTGCTGCTGCTTTGTGAGAATATCTTAACAGTTGTTTGGCTATCCCAAGGGTTCATTCTAGGTTTTTCTTCACATACAGCCTTAATCCGTAGCTCTGTTTGGACTTCTGAGGGGATGCAAAACACTGTCGGTCTTCACTGCTCAATGCTTTGAAGGGATTACTGCTTGGTGATGTGTGCAAGGCTTAAAGACTGCAGGGAATACCAGGGAGAGAACATTCTGAGGGCAAAAATAATGATAGTCGTGGACATTCTCCTGATTTTTGGACCTCTTAATTACCAGGTTGACAGAAAATAAGAGCCCATGCCAACTGGAATAGCATATCAGAGCGCAGTAATTTTATTTAAGGATTATCTTAGTTTTTCACCAAAACTGGCACATAGATTACTGACACTTCTGGGGTAGGAGAGTTTGAAATTAATTACTGTTTGGTTCCTAAACTTACATGAAGAAATTTATAAACTGGTTACACAAAATTTAGGCAGTTCTGAATTTTAAAGTTCCCATGAGCAAAGTTGGTTGACCAATTGTGACCTGGAGGAAAGAAACTATTTGAAATTCATATGACGGAGTACATTTTTTTCCTTCTTTCTTTTTTTTTAAAATTAAAGGTAATTTAAACTCAATTAATTAACATATAGTGTATTACTAGTTTCAGAAGTGCAGTTCAGCGATTCATCAGTTGTATATAATTGTTGTATATAATTATAGTTGTATATAATACCCATTGCTCATTACATCCCATACCCTCCCTAATGTCTGTCCCCCAGCTATCCCATCCCTCTACCCCTTTCTCCCAGAAACCCTCAGTTTGTTTCTTATGGTTAAGAGTCTCTTATGGTTAAGAGTCTGCCTCTCTGATTTCATTTTGTTTTATTTTTCCCTCCCTTCCCCTATGCTTTTCTGTTTTGTTTCTTAAATTCCACATATGAGTCGAATCATAATTGTCCTTCTCTGACTCAACGTATTTCACTTAGCATAATACCCTCTAGTTCCATCAAGGTCATTGCAGTTGGGAAGATTTCATTCTAATTGATGGCTGAGTAATATTCCAGTTTGTGTGTGTGTGTGTGTGTGTGTGTGTGTGTCTTTATCCGTTCATCTGTTGATGGACATCTCTGCTCTTTCCATAGTTTGGCTGTTGTGGACATTGCTGTTGTAAACATTGGGGTGCAGGTGCCCCTTCGGGTCAGTGCATTTGTGTCTTTGGGGGACAGAGAACATTTTTGAAGGTCAGATATCTTTTTCTTCTGTTTCTTCATTCTGTTCCGAAGTCTGTTGTCCAAATTTCTATTCCTATTATATCTGCCTCTCAGTATCACTCTTGTTATTAATATTTATTTGATTATTTGTTCCATAGCAACTAAACATCTGCTCTCTACCAGGTATTATACTTTGCCAACCGCTTAAGTATGAATCCAGTATTGAGCATTTACTCTTGAGATATTTACAGAGTAAGTATTTATTGACCATCACTTCAGGGCCAGATACTGAACTAGGAACAGGAGCATTTTATGATGAGGGCAGAACCATTCCTTGAGCTCACATGGCTTAGATGTATGTGGGTAAGACAGACATTAAGTACATAGCCAAAAAGTAGTTACTTCCCACTGTAAGAAGTTTGGAGTGATATGAGAACATGTAACTAACGAAACCCGGTTAAAGTCTATAAAGTAAGGAAATGTTTCCCAGAGTCAGTAATGGGGAAATTGAGTTCCAAGAGATGAATAGGAGTTAAGTGAAACTCTTGTAGAGGATTTCCATCCTGTTCCAAACGGAACAGCATGTTCAAGGGCCTTGAGAAGAGACAGAAAGATAGGTACAGTCAGGCGGCTAAAAGAAATTTCGTTTGCCTGCCATGTAGACTATAAGAGAAATGAAATGATTAGGAATGAAAAAGATAGGGAAGAAAAATAATAGCACATACTTGCTTTGTAATGTAATTTCTGTAAGAGTTTGTTTTTAAAGATTATTTGTTAGAGAGAATGCGTGCGTGCCCATGAGCAGAGGGAGGGTCAGTGGGAGAGGGAGAGAGACCCTCGTGCGGATTCCACGCTGAGTGTGGAGCCCAATGTGGGGCTCTAGCTCATGACCGTAAGCTGAAATAAAGTCGGTCACTTAACTGACAGAGCTACCCAGGTGCCCCTAAAACAGTTTGTTTTTTATAATTGTATCTAACAGATACGCAATTCACCTACCTTATTTTATTCTTTTGCATTTTTGGCAAATTACTTAAAGTTAGCACTGAATAGGTTTATCAATTTGGTATGTTCTCACAATGGTATTTTGTTCTTTAAGAGAAAGAATTGAGAAAGCTCCCATAATAGTAGAAAGCTGTTTTAGGCCTCAAACATGTGGGTTCCATTTTTCTCAGCAGAAAATTTTTCTGAACAAAACAAGACTCGTGTAATATTTGGGAATCTATAATATGTTCCAAATATTTTTCTGTGCTGTGTGGTTTATATTTTAGCTTTTCTTACAGCACCTTTTACCCTACAAAAGATTTTAATTTGCATATAATCAAATCCCTTACAGCTTTTGCATTTCATGTCCTGCTTAATGAAGAACATCCTCAATTAGTTAACTCCCAGACACACACTATATTTTAAATGATATTGTGAAAACATACTATCATTTCTGTTAGTACTGTTATGATTGTCTTCTTAGACATTTTAGTTCTTTAATCCACTTGGAATTATTTTTTCTGCATCACGTGACATACAATTTTTTTTTTTTTTTTAAGATTTTAATTATTTGTCAGAGAGAGAGGGAGAGCATGAGCAGGGCGAGTGGCAGAAGGAGAGGGAGAAGCAGACTCCCGCTGAGTAGGGAGCCCAATGTGGGTCTCAATCCCATGACCCCAGGATCATGACCCAAGTTGAAGGCAGATGCTTAACTAACTGAGCCACCCGGGTACCTCATGAGTTTTTCTTTTACCCCAAATCAGTGGTTCTCAGCTAGGGCAGATTTGGCCCCCCAGGGATCCGTAGAAGTGTCTGGAAGAGGAAATGATGGCGGCGTCTAGTACGTGGGGGCCGGTATGTTGTACGGTGCTTGGTACAATGTGTAGTGCAGCCTCACACAACACAAAGTTATCCTGTTCAGTGCATCAACAGTTATGAGATTGAAAAATCCCGTCCTAAATGGATATCTTTGGAGAAGAAGGACTGGATTTTAGACAAAGCAACTCAATCTCTTGCTGAAGTGGATGGCAGACTTTCAGATGTATTGTCTGGCTCAAACCAGGATTTGGCACTTTGACTTTTATCTGTTTATGATCTCATATGAATAGGCCCTAGTTTTGTATTTAGAAAATATGTATTTTCTTCGGAAAAGTTGACAACACATATACACTTTCCCACGGGAATTTGTGCAGCTGTGGAGGGTGCCAGCTTCCTGGGAGAGTTCCGGGGTGTCCCTCTGAAACCATGCCCTATATCCCTCCAACACATCCCCATTGTTGGCTTTGTACTATCTTCCCCTCTTAGCGTGTATGACGGGGTCGGTGAGCAGCACACGTTCAAGAGATTTTTGTCGGTTTGTTCTTTTTTCTTGTTTTTTTTTAAGCTAAGTCATCTTCCAATTTCATATTCCATGTCAAAAATCAACCCCAGTGGAATTAATTTTTGACTCCAAAACCAAGATAGAATAGAACAATATTCCAGAATAAAGCATTCATTGACTTTATTGTACAGACAGAGGAGGCATAATAGACTCTAACCATTTATCTTCCTCTGAGGTGATCTTGTCCTTAATTTTGGTCCTGGATCAATGTTGTTTCCTGCTGTTGCTACTGACCTTTCTTGAGTACATATTCTAGTAAATTTGGAAAACATAGCAAGGGTCTGCTATTAACATATCCTTCCCCATGACTGACCCATAAGATGGTTTAGTTTTTAACAGAGGAAACACATCAGATTAAAAATGAAGCATCAAGTTAGGGTTTTTTATTTATTCTACAAAACTCCAACAGTTGAAGAGACCTGTTACCGGTGTTGACCATTAACCATATACCACAAGTGACCTGAAAATATCACGTAAACTATGGCCTGACATAGCTGTGAAAAATACATTGTGGCCATTGTTTTTCAATGTCAAAATTTAGCGCTCCTGCTAAATCTGAGCCTCTTTTCAATGATAGAAACAGAATTTGTTATGAAGCTTGTGGAAGACTTACTGCCCTTGGTAACATATATTGAGGCACAGTTGAAGAAACTGCATTTCTGAGGGAGTACTACTGATACCGTTAAGGCCTAGAGCCTGGCGTACCTGTGGACTTGACCATCACCTTTGTCGAACGAATTAGCAGGAAGGGCTTGCATGTGTTGTTCTTTGGTTGTAAGGAAACTGGGGAGGGCACTTCTGGGACCCTCTAGGCGGCCTGACGTTAACATTTTGTTGGGTAGCTAGCTCCCGTGTGGATAATAGCTTTCCTCTGTATATAAACTTGGTTTTGCAATATACTCTATGCAGTGATGTGCCAGTAAATCTTTAACGATGCTCTGAAAAAAAGAAAAATCATAACAAAAAATCTTGATTTGATTTGTAACATTTTCTGATTTCCTTAGCAAAAATACTACGGACATGGTTGATGTCAGATTACCAAGGTAACTTAACTGAACACACAGTTGGGACGAGATGTACACAGCTCTCATGAGCTAGGACATGCTTATTCTAGAATGCTCTCTTTGTCTTCGGTCAATGCTTCTGCAGCTTACCTTCGCAAACGTTTACTATAGAGATGATATTTTGAAACCTGTCAAGGATGGGACTTTCTTCTTACTCACCCTAAGACATAATTTGTTTTTAAGGTTTGGGAAGGTTAGAATTGTTGAAAAATAGGAAGAGAAAGAGTTTTGTTATTCACATTGTACTGATCAAAGCAGGAAGCATAGCAGCTTGAAAGCCAGTGTTTGTTAAGAAAGAAAACTCTTGTATAAATTCCTTCTTTCCTGTCTTTATCATCAAGGTTATCAGGCCTGAATAAACTAGATAATAAAGTTTTCTGTGTGTCAGGCAGGGCGGGGCAAAGAAGGACATGCCAAAGAACAAGTGGGAAACGCAAAGTCCCTTCTCTTCTAGTCCGGTGGAATTATAGGAGAAACAGAGAGGATAGAATTTGAACAGAGATGACTATCAGGGTCTTTGCCGCACATCCTCAGGGTCACGTCTGGGGATGGAGAGGATGTGATCCAGAAACACCTAGCTCATTTTCAAGGAATACTAAAGTCAGATAAGTTTAGACCCGTGTTCTCCCCTGAGAATCATTTGTTTTCTAGACTGGCATCGACTTCTTCCGGAGGGAGGTTGTAGTCTTATAAAGCTTGTGATGCAGTGTGATCAGGAATTGCAGTCCTCCCGATGGAGAAGCAGGGTAGAACTCGATCTCCCTACAGAGGATCAAAATGGTAAGGATGGTTCCTACAGAGTTTGCAAGGATAGGCCGCAAAGGTGTGGGGAGGGGGGAGGGGGCCCTAAAACTGAGTGCTGAGATGCACTGCCAGATTGCCAACCCTCACTCAAGGGTCTGAGCCCTCTGTGCAGAGATGTAAACCCATTGCTAAAGTAGAAATGGTCACCGAGAACCAAATGCTAGGCAACAAGGGCGCAAGTTACAGGTTTTGTTATGGGACAGCAAAGCGCACCATGTTAAAGGAAACAACAGTCCTGGTTGGGGGTTAGCAGAGAAGTGACAGGACAATGTAAGGCACATAAGATTGACACTGTGAGTCTTACTTCTTTGCGGTCCCCGAGTTATGGACGATTTCCTTCCTATACAACTAAATACATCTCAGAGAGGAGCCGGGGCTGGAGAAATCATCTCTGATACCAGTCTTAGCCATTCAAGCAGACACTGTTACTTCAAGAGATATTTCCATTTCACTTAGGAGGGCGGGGGTGTGTGTGTGTGTGTGTGTGTAAGGTGCTTCAGAGAAGTTATATATGGAAAAGCTACATTTTTGACTCCCTGGCATGGCAATCTTTTGATTCCCTCTACATGTAATTGCCTCTTTGGCAAGATTCGGAAAAGGGGCTTGGTATCCTGAATGTCCATGGGCCAGAGGAACCCCTCGAGTATGCTGCTTGCTACAGAAAAAGTGATAAAATGGCCGGAGTCATGGATGAGGAGCCGTAGGCCTACCTACAGAACCCAAGGCCCTAGGAAATACAGAAAGATTTCTTATCTGTAAAATCTGCTTTGGAATTAGGGGAGTGTCAGAGACGAGGCCTTGTAATAAACAGCTTAGGCCGTAATCAAAGCTGCCGTGCTCACACCACCATGCCATTTGCCATAGAAGGCAGAATTTTGATATGAAGCTGTTCTCTCTGAATCAGCCAATCTGGTCCTCTAGTCTCTGGATTTTTTCTCTTTTCCCTGTCCCATTGTTTTATTCTGCCCTCTCCCCCACCCTGTGGGTCAATTCCCCTCACCCACTATGCCCAGTGGATGGAGACGACTCTTTACATCTGTGTTGAGATCCACTGACCTAAAGGCACTATTGTTACAACGTTAAACAAAGAGAAAAAAGGCAGTTCTTGCTGAGAGAGAGTCATGCTCTGCCTGGAGTTGCAGAGTAGCTGAAATCAGAGGGACAGAGTGGGAGGCAAAGAAAGCAGAAAGCCAGCAAGATAGAAGGAAATTCTAAGTTTACTAAGAGAACAAATGCCCCAGAGCAGACTTCCTGCCCAGTACCGAAAGGGGGCAAACGTGGCCGTGCCCAGTCGGCCTCCTGTTCTGCGCAAGCCCATGGGTCGCGGTCCCGCCAGCTGTTGCTTCTTGGATTTTAAAATTTTCCTTGTCCCTTGCCAAGGGCACTAAACTAACTCTCCTTGCTTAATTGGCTGCCCCCATCCCTTGCTGCAATTCATAGTTCCTGGCAGCCTCATGCTTTTCTCTTTTGCTTGTCTCCAAACCCCCACTTCCTAAGCTCCTACTTCACCTTGACCTCTAGCTAAAGGTTCCCTTTTTAAATTCTTCATGGTTGGGGCGCCTGGGTGGCTCAGTGGGTTAAAGCCTCTGCCTTCCGCTGGGGTCATGATCTCAAGGTCCTGGGATTGAGCCCCGCATCGGGCTCTCTGCTCCACAGGGAGCCTGCTTCCTCCTCTCTCTGTGCCTGCCTCTCTGCCTAGTTGTGATTTCTCTCTGTCAAAAAAAAAAAAAAAAAAAAAAATCTTCATGGTTTTAGCTTTGCTGGATATGCCACTGAGAGTAAGGTGCTACTTCCAGGCAAATCTGGCCAGGCAGATCGTTCACACGGTCATCAGGAACATGTTACAATGTAATTTTCCTCAGTACTTCCGAGAGAGTCCGGAGTCAGACAATATACCAACCCAGCATTAGGAAAAGATGGATATTTACTACGAATTCAGGATAAAACAGTGGGCTAGCTCCCATGCAAACACAAAGAAGACCAGCGCACATCTTTTCCTTTCCCAGAGCTAGCCATTTAATTGGACGAACAGATACATTGAGTACAATATTGTAATGACAGTGATGCAGGGAACCACAGAGCATGGGGGTGGCGAATAAAACGTGTATTAACTTGGTTCAGAAGGTCAGAAAAGACTTCCTGAAGGAAGGGGTGCTTTGGATGAGTTTTAATTTATTTCTTAAACACTTTATTGACTGATTGACGAGAGAATAGGAAGCTCATGAGTGAAGGGAGGGGCAGAAACGGAAGGAGAGGGAGAAGCAGACTCCTCCCTGGGACAAGCAGACTCCTTGCCAAGTGCAGAGCCCAATGTGGGGCCGGACCTCAGGACCCTGAGATGATGACCAGAACCGACATCGGGAGTCAGAGTCAGAGGCTTAACTGACTGAGCCCCATAGGTGCCCCTGGGTGAGTTCGAAATGAACAGATGAGTTTTTGTTGCAGGGCTTTTGTATGGTCTGTTCTGCTCGGAAATTTTTCCTTCCAGGTCATTGAGTGGCTGGTCTCTTCTCAGTCTTCACGTTTTAGTTATATGTTGCATTTCTAGAGGGGCCTTCTTTGATAACTTTTTTAAAATGAGGTCCCTCGACTGTGCATCCCCTTGTAGTATGTGCTCTGTTATGTGTTTCATACTATTTCCCCAGCTCCCCTCTAGGCCCCGTGAGGACCCAGATTTCTTTCTCCTCTTCACCGTTGTGAAACCCGTGTTTGTGGTATACCGTTGGCACTCAGGAAGTGCGTGCTGTGTGAATGCATACAGCATGACTGAGACAGGCCGTGCAAGGCGGGAAACGGTCATGGATTTGGCCCCTGAGACAGGCAGAGGGCAGGAGATAAGGGATGTCCATGTAAGACTAAATAATTTCTCCTGTAGACTATATAAAGAATCACTAAGTGTGGGGCGCCTGGGCGGCTCCATTGGTTAAGCCACTGCTTTCTGCTCAGGTCATGATCCCAGGCTCCTTGCTCAGTAGGGAGCCTGCTTCTCCCTGTCCCTTCTACTCCTGCTTGTGCTCTCTCTCCCTGTGTCAAATAAATGAATAAGAATTCTTTTTTTTTTTTTTTAATTTTATTTATTTATTTGACAGAATGAGAGAGATCACAAGTAGGCTGAGAGACAGGCAGAGAGAGAGCGGAAGCAATGCAGGACTCGATCCCAGGACCCTGATAGCGTGACCCGAGCCGAAGGCAGAGGCTTAACCCACTGAACGACCCAGATGCCCTAAATGAATAAAAATTCTTTAAAAAAAAAAAAAAAAGTCACTGAGTGCTTTTGAGCTAGTGAGTGACACTGAGAATCATGGTTAAGAAGGGGCACTGTGGCAGCAGGAAGGGGCATGTGATAAAGTCTGGGGCTGGAGGAAGAACATGGGGTTTGTTAATTCCTCTTCGAATCTCCCTTTGGAAGCTGCAGGGAAGTCCCTCTTCTCCAGTGGCAGCTTCTTCAGCACACACTGACTTCGTAGTTGACTTTATGTATTTCAATGATGACCAAAGAATTATTACAACAGGTTATGAATTATTGATATTTCTCCTAGTTACACATCCAGAAACGAATATACACACATACTAAAACACGATCTTCATGAATTTAAACTCCTTCCTTTCTCCCTCTCCCTACTCTTTCTTTTGCTATATAAATCAACCATGAGACTGAAAAAAACACTGGAGATCTAGTCAATTGCTTGCCAATAAAAATTTACTATAACACACATATAGGAACTAAAATTTCCTAGTAGCCACGTTAAAAGATAAAAATTAGCAGATACAATGAATTTTAATAATACCATGGAAAATATTATCATCTCAACTTGTAATCAATATAAAGATGCAATGAGAGAGTTTATATTCTTGTGTCTGTGTCTTCAAAACCTGGTGTGTGTTGTAGAGTTAAGCCTGTACCAGTTTGGACCAGTTTGGACCAGTACATTTCAAGGGCTCAATAGCCACATGTCGCTTGGGGTGGCCACAGTGGGTGATACAGACAATGCCAAGCCCTCACTGAATGGATGGGGAGTTAAGGACTCAACGTAGGTAGTGAAAGCCCAATGACACAGAGTATTTTTTCTGTGCTAATCCAAGCAGCAGAAAGCAGGAGCACAAAGAACTCACACTGGGCAGTGTGTTTCATACTCACAGGGGCATTTTGTCTGACCTTCTACTTTGAGCTGTTGTGAAATGCCCCTGCCGCTTCTTGGCTGACTTCCTCTGAGGCACCATTTACAGTGTGACCCCTGACCTCGGATACCAGCTCTCCATCCGGGATGGCGGGGCTAAAGTCGAGCCATCTGTCTGGCAGGTGCTTACTTCTTTGGGGTGGCTGCATATCAGCTAGGGACCGGCAATTCCTTTGGCACTAACTGTCACTCAGGATTTGTAGAAACAATGACTTGCTGAAAAGAATATGCTCTGGGGGTCTGACAGGGCTTTCCAGCTCCGGCTTTGGTTTCGCAAACAGAAAGTGTCAATTGCAGACAGTTGGGCTACCTGCGTCAAAATCGCCAATCATCCGACAGTTTTAGGCAGACGGTCTTGGGCATCCGCTCACTGACTGCGCGTACATGGCCACCCTCCTCCCCCACCCCCATACATACTTTCTTCTCATTACAGGCTTAGAGCATTTGTCGCAGTGAAGTTAATTCTTGCCTTGAAATGACGGGGCTACTTTTCCTGCGTTCAGCCCCTCCATGGTTTCTACATGGGTAGGTGAAGGCATTTATTATTTAAAGCAAGAATAAAAAAATAAAGGAATAAAAATAAGAGAATATATTTCTACCTAGTTTCCCAAACTTTAACATCACGGTGTGCATACTGTTTGCACAGTTGACTAGGAAAATGGATGAGCTGACTTCTGGGATGGGGAGGGACATCACGGAGAGAATCCATAGATCAGATACACCTGTGACTGGTATTCTGTGTCACTCTGGTTAGACAGCCCTGCTTCAGATACATGTTTATATGACTAATTTATTGACTCATTGGTTCCCTTATCCATTCATTCAGTTAGCTAGTATTGAATGACTGTTGTGTGTCAGACGCTGTTGTAAGCGTGAGTGACAACACGGAGCAAGTTAGAGAAGGTCTCAGCTCTCATTGAGCTAAGATTCTAGTAATGGAGTAGAGAAAGGTGGCCAGACAAATGAAACACAGTGATTTCAAATACTAATAAATACTGTGAAGCTTAGAAAAGATAATGGAATAGACTGTAGAGTTTGGATAGGGACAGGAAACTCTTAGAAGTGGGGGAGTCCTGAGGAAGAAAATCCGAGCTGATACTTGAAAGGTATGAAGGTTATAGCACAAAAAAGTCCCACAGGAGAAATGTTGCCCAGGAAGGAACAGCAGACAGTAAGGCTCTGGGACTGCCTGAAATTAGGGATGAGACAAGAATATACGTTCTTACAAGTTCAATTCAACCTTGCGCTAGTAGTACTAGTTAAGGCATTCAGGCAAGGAAGAGTAATAAAAGGCATCTAGATAGGAATGTCTGAGCTGTTTTAACCTATAACAGTTGTGACTCCAAACATCTGCTGTCCCCCGTTACCCTCCCCCCATCCCCTCACCAGTTCTCCAAATCTCTAGACACCAGCTGGAATATCCTACAACTCAATTCAATTCTGACACCATCTCCCCAGAGCTAGGGCAGACCCCATAGGTTAAGGGCTCCGTCCCACAAATCTGCCCCCACTTTAGATTCTGGTTTCACTTCCCTGGTTACTACCTTAGGCTTCTGATCGACCAAATAAGGGATTACCATGACCCCTCCTTGGATCCTGTGTTTTACTAGAATAACTCACGGAACTCAGGAAAGTGTTTTTCTTGCTATTACTGGTTTATTAATGAAAGATACAACACAGAAGCAGCTGAATAGAAAAGATGCCTGGGGCAGGTTATGGGGAAAGGGGTGTAGACCTTCCAGGCCCTCTCTGACTGTGTCACCCCTCCAGCATCTTGATGTGCTCACCAACTCAGAAGCCCCTGAACTCCATCATTTAGGGGTAGTTAGAAGCTTTCATTACGTAGACAGAATTAAGTCATTGGCCGTTGGTATTTGACTCAATTTCCAATCCTTTTCCCGTCCTTGGAAATTAGGGGGTAGGGCTGAAATTGCCAACTCTCTAATCATGCCTTGATCTTTCTGGCAACCAGCCCCAGCCCTGAATCTGTCAGGGGGCCCCCAGCCACCAGTTGTATAAAAAATAGTCTTTTCACTCCAGAGATTCCAAAGGTTTTAGTTGCTCTGTATCAGGAACTGGGATAAAGTCCAAATATTTATTTCTGTTATATCACAGAAAGGGTGAAATAAGTGTCTATTTCAGTATTACATGATTTTCCAAGTAGAAAAAACTTGGAATCCACAAAGAGATGTTAGAATTAAGTTCAGCGAGGAATAAATTAGTTCAGTTTACAAAAGTATGAAAAGGAATAAAATGCTTAGGAATAAATGAAAAGAAGTCCAAAACTATTCCCCAAACTGATTTCCAGATTTATTGCTGCCTTGTTTTGCAGATACGGACAAGTTTATCTTAAAATTCCTGTGGGAAATTCATGGAGACCTAGAATAATAGCCAGAACGGTCCTGAAAAGAACAAAGTATTAGTCACACTTTTCCTGTCCCAGAACTTACTACAAAGCTATACTTTTCGAGACAGTATGGTACTGGCATAAGATTTAACATATTATTAATGGAATAAAATTTTAGAGTCCAGAAATAAACGGACACATCTGTGATCAACTGAATTTGTACAATGGTATCAAGGCCATTCAGTGGGAGTAAAGAATCATTTTTTTCAACAAATGATCAGAACAATGAAAGAATTGTACAGCTGGATATCCCGAGGCAAGTGAGTGAAGTTAAACCCTAGCATATGTTTGGGTGTTTTCCGTGTACCCAGTGTCAATCTTAGCTAGAACAGAATAATCTTGGCCAAATATACATCTCACAAATCCAGTCCTATATCTTATGTAGAAACTAGCAAATTCTAAAAAGCACGGTACAATCAAGATTGAATAAATGAATTACAAGCTCTTCAATAAACTGCTTTTAAAAGTAATGAATTTCCCATTACTGATGTTCAAGAACATGCGGGATGGCTTTTGGTGAAGATTACAGTCAAGGTAGGTTCCTAAACTGGGTTTTACAAAGAGAAAAGTACAAAGTAAATTCCAAAGCGCAAAATGTGTCTTTTGATCCAAGGGCAAATAATGTTAAAATATTTTTGATTTGTTTTGTTTTGACTTTTTTTCAGTTTGCATACCCTCCCTTACAATATGCAGCCCAACAGATTCTGAGTTTTTGTAACGTGCCCCTCAGGTGATGGTTACGAGGACTAAAATTTGAAAAACACTGCTCTGTAAGAAAGTAACAGGGTGTTTCCTTCTCAGAAGCCAATTTTTCCAAGTGTCAAAGCCTGTTGTAAAGTGCAATTGTGAGAACCACAGGGGTTTTGTGATTAAGGTGTTAAAGCAGTGCCTTTTTCCAGGACCTCCAGTAAATCATCTCTTGTAGTTCTTGATCTGCACTAAACTTGTCCTTGACCATGTATTTCAGTTATGTATGCCCTTGAATCCTCCCACATCGAGTAACATTACATATTAGGTGTCATCTCTTCAGGGTTCTGTTGAGAATTTTTATTGTTCTTGGGCTTTTCTGAAGTTCATTTCTAAGATTCTGTGTTCATACTATAGAAGATGTAATAGCTATGGTTTATGTCTCATAAGCGGGTTTTAACATCGTTCTATGTGTGGTTCCTTTGGGAACCTGCTGTCTGAATGCATGGGGAACTTGCAGGGCTTTCAAGTACAAGAATCCTCAACTCTAGCCACAGAGAAGGGCATCACACAGGTTAGACCAGGCATAGTACTGCTGTCCCTGGTTACTGTTCAGTAATGAGTATGCATCCCAAATTGGGACAATTAGAGACCATGCCAGCATTCTGCTTCTTGAGAAAACTCAATTAGTGGTCTCTTAGCTGAGGACACTGAGCTATGAAATTATGAGTCTGAGGTTATCTATGGCCTTTTTGACACTCAAACAGTATGAGAGTTGAGGAGCATTTGCTCCTTACCGGAAGTCTGTGGAAAGGAGTTTGAAGAGGACCACATAGATGTCTTCATTTGTTTTGTTTACAGTCTGGTAGTTCTAATTCTCATTAACACCAGAGAAACCTAAAGGCCATTCGACAAGTTCGCTATCCCTTTGTGAGCCAATATAAAGGCATTTTATAGGGCTATTTGTATTTCTGAGCTTGTTGTGAGGATCTGTAAGAATTTATTGTAGACTTGGGACACCTGGGTAGCTCAGTGGGTTAAGCCTCTGCCTTCGGCTCAGGTCATGATCCCAGGGTCGGGGAATCGAGCCCCGCATCGGGCTCTCTGCTCTGCGGGGAGCCTGCTTCCTCCTCTCTCTCTGCCTGCTTCTCTGCCTACTTGTGATCTCTGTCTGTCAAATAAATAAATAAATTCTTTAAAAAAAAAAAAAAGAAAAGTGCACAGAAGGATCCTCAGAAAAGCAGCGTGCCTGACTAACTCGTGGACCCACACTGCCAGAAAGGCAGCCTCCAGGACAGAGGGTGGGAGATTAGGATCCCTGGCTTTGTATTAGTCATGCAGAGAGAGCCCTACTCCATGACCTCTCCTCCCTCACCCTGCTCCAGTCCCAGCTGGAATATAAACCTTAGTTAACAAGCTGCGAGAGGTATGGAATAACAAGGTAGGGGAGGAAGGTACCCCTTTCCTTGATTTCAGGGGGAGGATAGGAGCATTAACAGTATATCAAATTTGGAGTTTTAATTATTACATGGAGCTGAATATTTTCATTTGTTCTCAGAGGACCCATGCTACAAGAATGATTTAAAAAAAAAAATACTTCAGGCCTATACCGTTTGTTTTCTTTTTTTTTTTTTTATTTTTCCCTCAGAGTTAGAGGAAGAAATACTAAACTAAATAAATGTAAGGATTCCATGAAAATAAAAATAATAACAAATGTGCTTTATGATTACTTTGTGCTCATTCAAGGGGACAGTTACGTAAGTCCCAGAAAGCTGTGTCTGCTTCTCAAATGAAAGAAGAGTTTCCTATCCTTTTGGGGCCGTAACACCGTGCTTTTCTTCGCCAAGAGTTAATACTGCTGAACCACTTCATTGCTTACTAGATGAAGACACTTTTGCGATTGCCAAGCAATTATTGCTAAGCCTGGGCTAACACAGTATGAGGAGAGCACAAACAAGGCTTTCTTTCTATGATAATTCAATGCCATTGTTGGAACTGAGCGAGTTAAAAAGAGCCCATGATAGTTGGGCTATTCTGTTCCTTTGCCATAAATAGTTAGTTTGGGTATAACCCAACCTGTCATTCCCCAGGGTTGCAGCCCTGGGCCGTGGAATAGGGAACACACTAGAAAGAAAAGAGGCAATCCCAAGATAGGGTACATCATACCTCATACCGCATTGCAGGGCCAGGGTTAGGTTAAGGAGTATCTAAGAGAAAGAATTTTGAAATTGGTGTCTTGGACAGTTCAGTTTAGGAAAGTGTAAAGTGTGAGTCTGGTTAGATGGTCTGGGAAGTTGTTTCATCAATAGAAGCACTGTCTTTTACATGACATGCTTACCTAGAGTGGCAAAAAGGGAGGCAGCTACTCAAAGGAGCTATTTATTGGTAGATGAATAGGAAGAGTTTGCAGATTAATCTATCAATGGCCTTTCTTCATCCACAATATGTGGCTTGATGAACTTTGTCACAATCTATACAGTTACAGTTCTCTGTCATTTAGGATAACGATCGATTTGTTGTTTTCTATCTTCTAGCCTGACATATTCCACAGAGTCCTTATGGCAGCTGGCTTCAGTTTTCCATCTGGCAGAGTCCTGGTGAGCTCCAGATCTCTTCGGGGATTAAGAGTAAGTAGACATTTCATTATCCAACAGGTATGCTCTGCTGAGATCCTTGCTCAGTGATGATAATGTAATTGGGTAGTCAGAGGTAGTTGAAGTGAAGCAAAATGATTCCATGTACACGTGGAGCTGCTTCTTGAAAGGCTTTTAACCTGCTTTTTCTTCTTTGACCCTTGACCATATGTGTTGCATAGGTGTTCTGCGGTTTTGAATTCTCTTGTTTTCTCTGTGTCCCATGTTCCGGCAACTGTTGCTTGGTTCTGTTGCTGCTGCTCATCCCTAGTTGATTTCACGTACAATATGGATTTGAGTTATTGGTATTTTCCTTGTCCATTTTGCAAGTGTGGCAAGCCTGCCTGTGTATGGCGTGACCTTCAGACAGCTAGAGCAATTCTCAAGGTAATCACTCAGGCAGACCGGTAATCGGCCAGTCCGTCAACAAACGCACTCGTGCAAACTACTGCGTGATTTTGTAAATATTTGCTTCTAATTTTAAAAGTTGGTGTTATAACTAATAGTACTGATTTACTCATTCCAATGGTATCGATTGGGTTGGTAATTTATTAGCAGCGGTTATAGCCGGTGATACATAGGAAAAGGGCAAAGTTGACATTTATCTTTATTAAATATCAATTATACATACACACACAAAGTAATACATATATATATATATACATATACATATTATATTTGTATTTCTGAGCTTGTTGTGAGGATCCGTAAGAGTATATATATACCAAGTATATATGTACATACACATATATCTTTTTCATCAAGTATATTTTAATCAGTTTCATTGAGATAGAAGTTGCCATAAAACGAACCCACCAGTTTTAGCGATATAATTCGATGACTTTGACGAATGTATGTAGTCCATTTGGCCATCACCATAATAAAGATGTATTTCCATTACCTCCCAACGTTCCCTCCACAGTTTCTGCAGTCATTAACCTCCTCCCAATTCCAGGCTCCGATAATCCTAGATCTGAATTGTATTCCATACAGTAGAGTACACAACTGGTTTGCAAAGTCATTAGTTGGTGATCTTTGAGTTGTCCCTGTCAATGGCTTACCTATTCATTTTTTAAGTTTCCTTTGTAAAAGAAGTTTTTACTTTGGATGAAGTCCAATATATCATTTAAGGGTGTTTCTTACTTTGTATATCCTTTCTAAGGCATGTTTTCCTTACAGGGTCACAGAGATGTTTATCCAGTATTTTCTCTAGAAGTTTTATAGTCAATGATACAATTGAATTTCATTTTTATATATGGCTTGGGGTATGCATACATACATTAATATTATATATATGTATCTATACATATCTATATTCTATTTAGCTATACACACAGATACTTATAAATATTGGCATACAGGTATCCAAATTTCCAGCTACTTTTTTCTCTCAGCTTCTTTTTTGGGGAAAAAAAATCCTTTCCCTGTTTAATTTGTCTTAGCATCTTTATCAAAAATAAATTGACCATATGTGTAGTTCTTTATCTAAAACCTCTCTTCTGTTCCATTGATCTGTACATATATCCTTATGCCAACACTATACTATTTGGATTACTGTGTTGTTTTGTTTAGAGAGGGAGCTGGGAAGGGGTAGGGGGAGAAGGAGAGAGAATCTTAAGCAGGCTCCAAGCCCAGCATGGAGCCCAACATGGGGCTCGATCTCATGATTCAGAGATCATAACCTGAGCCAAAATCAAGAGTCGGGTGCTTAACTGACTGAGGCACCCAGGCACCCCTGGATTACTGTGGTTTTTTTTTTTATTTTTTTTTATTTTTAAAATATTTTATTTATTTGACAGAGAGAAATCACAACTAGGCAGAGAGGCAGGCAGAGAGAGAGGAGGAAGCAGGCTCCCTGTGGAGCAGAGAGCCCGACGACATGGGGCTCGATCCCAGGACCCTGGGATCATGACCTGAGCCGAAGGCAGAGGCTTTAACCCACTGAGCCACCCAGGCGCCCCGATTACTGTGGTTTTTAAAGTACCTCATGAAATTAGACAATATGAGTCATTCCATTTTCTTCTTTCTTTTCCATATCATTTGGTGATTCTAGAGATCTTTTGCATTTCAACAATCATTTTATAATTATCTTGTCAAATTCTACCAAAAAAGCTACCTGGGATTCTGTTTGGTTGTTTGAATCTATTGGTCAGTTTGGGGCCAAGCGGACATTGAACACAAAATCTGAATGATGCTATGGAAACAGTGAATTCCTGGTAGTTACAAAGGAATATGAGAATGAGGGAGATTTGGTGATACAGAGTTGTGTGTTTGGTACCATCTGGATGATAGGGATGATAAGGTATACCCTGGGATAAATTAACTCGAAAAAAACCAAACACTGATGTAGGCTAGTTTTCTTCATTTATTCTGAGGTGACTATCCTGTGCTAATAGTAGTTTCCTTCTCTGAGGCAACTGGGAATGGTAAGGCAAGGGGATCCTTTTCATGGTGATGTTATAAAGGGGGTTAGAGTAAGCCATATTGACAGCCATGTCTACAGACATAGTTCCATGGGCCTCACTTATTCTGCTTGTCTTCGACGGTAAGAAGCCCAACACTATGCTAAGCACTAAGGGAATGACATTCCAAACCTTGGTTCACAATTACTGCGGAGTAGATAGTGGCTGAAGGAAAGCACTGGCACTCTTAGTCTGGTTCATTGGCGTGGATTACATGCTACTGTATATTTCCTAGGTTCTGCAGCTCTCAGAAGTCAGAGTTTTAGGCTGCACTTTCTTAAACAGATGTGCACAAAGGGGAAGGGAATCATGGCATCGTTGTAGAACCGAGCTAAAGCTCTGTCCAACTGAGGTATAGAAATGGAAGTGAAGGGAGAACATATCTATTACACACATTCTTCAGTAATAGAACAATGAGGCAGGTGGCCAAGTTCTTGTTTTGTGTCCTGATAAGCCATACTTGAACCAGTCATTTGGGGCTCAAATAAGACTTTTCTCAGGCTTCTTTGGGCTAGATATTAAGTTTCCTAATAGAACTTTGGCTTTATGAGGGACACAGGTCGTGGAATGTAATACAAACTTAAAACAAATGAGTTTCCACTAGCAGATTTGGTGTTTTTTAAACTTTTGAGCCTTGTAGACCTGTTTTGGAGTGAAGGGGTTTGTGTATACTTCAACAGACAAAACTAAGTCTCTCCAGGTAGAACTTCCAGGTTTTGAACTTGCCTTTGGAAATTGAGAGCACCGTTTCCCAAAGAGTATAGCCATGATAAGCACATATAAGCTTGTAAGAAGGGTCTCTATAGGACTAGGTTGATTCTATGATGGATTGAGTCATACTAGCTAATGCCACAGAAATTTGGCCAATGAGATGATGGGAAGCTAGGAGGAACGTTGAGGCGTATTGTTGTTTTTGACTCTTAAATACGTGGTAGGTCATAGATTCTCACTGTAAGGGCATAACTTACCCATACACAGGCAGCCCAAAGCTGCAAATGAAGACCATGCTAAGAACAAAACTCCCAACACTACTATGATTCACAGCCAATGGAAAGTAAGGAATTCGTTGGCATAATCACATTCAAATTAGAGTTTGATTTCAATCAATCACACTGGACTCTGGGGGAGAAATTGGTCCTTGATAATAAGCTGGCTGTTATTAGCGATCGATAAATGATCAGAGATCCACACACTACACCTCCAGTATGTGATTTGGGCCTATGTGGTGGTCTCTGCTGGGCAGCCTGGCACTGAACAGTCATCGAATTTGAACTCTCCTTTCACCATTAGACTTTGTAAGAGACATTTGGAGATATTCTGCAAGCTAATGGGACGATGCTAGGCTGTTGCTGACCACTGGCATTCCAAATGGATACAAGTGGTACCTTTTTATGGAATGGATCCATCTTGTTCAAAACTCCAAAGTATAAAATTAATATTGTTGGGTTGAGGCCATTTTAAACATAATATTTCCTAAGCCTTGTGTCCTAGTCCATTTGGGCTGCTATAACAAAATATCAGAGACTTGGTGTTTTTTTTTTTTTTTTTTTTTTTTTTTTTAAGATTTTATTTATTTATTTGACAGAGAGAGATCACAAGTAGGCAGAGAGGCAGGCAGAGAGAGAGAGAGGAGGAAGCAGGCTCCCGGCTGAGCAGAGAGCCCGATGTGGGACTCGATCCCAGGACCCTGGGATCACGACCCGAGCCGAAGGCAGCGGCTTAAACCACTGAGCCACCCAGGCGCCCGACTTGGTGGTTTTTAAACAATAGAAATTTTTTTTCCACAGCTCTATCATCCAGGACCATTCAAGGCACCGGCATGGATGCAATCTGGTGAGGGCTCTCTAGTTCATAGCTGGTGCCTTCTTGCTGTGTCCTTATGTGTAGATGGGGGCTGGGAGCTGGGGGGGGGGGGGGAGGGTGGTCTTTAAAAGAGCACTAATCCAACTCCCGAAAGTGCCCGACCTCCGAATACTACCCCATTGGGCACTAGGATTTCAGCATGTGAATTTAGTGGGGGACACCAGACAGTAGCCCCTCAATAATCTGTGAAGCCTTCCAACGATTTGCCTGTGAACTTTAGCCCTCTCAAAATAGCAAATGATATCAACAGGATAGGCTTATGAAAGCACAGTCCATGTTTTAATGATTAAAAGTGGTTTATTTCTAAAAGTTCCTTTAGGCCAAGCACTACTATTTGGAAAATAATTTTCGAAAATCCTGTTAAGAACTTCAAAGAAAATAATTTTTCTTTCTCGCCTCCCTCCCATCCTTCCTCCCTTCTCCCCTTCCTTCCTTCTTTCCTTCTCTTCTTTTTCTTTTTTCCTTCCCTTTCTCTCTCTCTTTCTCTTTGTCTTTTCCCTTCCCTTACCTACTCTTCCCTTCTCTTCCTTTCCCTTCCCTTTCCTTCCCTTCCCTTCATGATAAAAGTGGTAATCACCAAGTCTTAAGCATTTACTACACTCCAAGATTTGTAATAATACATTTTTACCTTTAATGATGAATTTATATATTATTGTTATTATTTCTGTTTTTATAGATGAGGAAATGCAGTTTCAAAGAGTAAACTCACCCAGGTCATGGAGCTAATATAGAAGCATTTAATCATTGTGTTGTACAATGTAACTTTTTGGTACTTGATTTGGCTCTTGGTGTTGAAGATCTGTGGTATTGCATCCTTCCTAACTATAAGGTCTTAAACTGGGGGATAGAGGACACATAGAGACTTATCCCATGCACTCTGTCCTCCAGAGGCTCAGAGTCTGGTGAGTGAGAATGGATGTGGTCAAAAAGAACAGCAAAAGGAATGAAGTCAGAAGTGTCAAATGAGCTAGAGGAAGGACGGAAGACCAGGGAGGCTAGATGTTTATCATGAAAGGCTTTGTGGGATACAGGGATTTGTACTGAATCTTGAATGAAGATAAAGGCTTAAGTATGTGGTGGTAGGGTATGCAGAGGCATTCAACAAAAAAGATAACAGGATTTAATAATACCCTTTCACTCCAGTGTATAGGAATCCTCGGTTTCTGGTTTAGATGTTCTTTCTTTCTCCGAATTCAGTCTTAGCCCTTTTCTGTTGGCGTGTGCTTCAGAAGTCTGACCTATACTGACAGCATCACTGAAGTCCCATATCTTGTGGGTTCCTGCTGGACTGGCCGTTGAACAGCTCTGACTCTAGATCTGAGGAAAAGAGGAGAGTTAGCTTATTAACTCCCTTAAGTATGCCCCGTCAAAAGGAGTCACCTTGAATTAGTATATCCAAAAACAAAGGTCATTATGCCTCCCAAGGCAATTATACAAGACTTTGTGTTCCCCTATTCCCACAAATTTATGAAGTATCCCTTTGAAGTGATCTTAACTATCCCATTTTGAGTATGTATTTTCTTCTCTCTTAGGACTCTATTCAAAAAAACCTCTTTCTACTCTTTACCCTTTTTTTTTCCTGTGGCATAGGTTGCATCCTTGCTATTAAGGAAACTGTATTGTTCTAGTTATTTTATTTAGTCCTGAGCTAGTATTGACTTTTTTTTTTCAATGTGGATGCCAAAGCAATGAAGCTAATGCATTTCCATGACTTTATGGACCACAGGGATGCCATGGGCAATGTCTAGCAGGTGAAACTACTGCCAGAAAGTCATTTCTTCAATATAAACTTGTTGCCATTTTTTAAACAATGCCAATGTCATGAGTGTCTATTGGTAGACTGGTGATTCTGCATCCCTCTCTATAGATAGGAAATACAGAGGAAGACTGATTGTATATTCCATCTTTTGTCTTGCATTACCCTTGATCCAGAAGATGAGTTTTATGGAAATCCATCAGCAGCATATGCTTATTTGGTCCTGAATCTGGGGCACACAGGGGATTGGCACCATGTCCAAGTCCCGTGTGAGTAGCTAATGCCTGTTCCCTGGGACAGTCTCTCTAATGGTTTCTCCTCTCCGTGCCACCAGATGAAGGCATAACAAGGAAGGAGGTAGAATATAAAAACAGAAAGGCTCTGCCCCTGCTTCTTGACCCGTAACATTTCCCACACTGGGGTCACTAAGCAGGCTAGCAGATGGGATCACTAAATAGGCTAGCAGATGTGGCAGAAACTCAATTCTGCAGCTTCTTTCAGTGTCTGTAGGAGCTATATAGTAACATGCACGGTCTAGAGATAATAGAACCAATTAAAGAGAGATGAGTACCATCTACTTTTTGTAAACTCCATCTGTTAGCCAAACTGACCAGCCTGAGAAACATTTCTCTCGCCAAACTCCTCTACTTAGCCATATGCATTTCTCCTGTGCAAAGGACTACAGAAAGGAGGCCCTTTAGTTGTACACAAGGGTGTGCAATGAAAGCAGGAGTATACACAGGACTTTCTAGAGCCCCTTTATTACTAGTTCTGCTCCTGACTTGGCTCCATATCCTGCATCCCTCCTTGTTAGCTCATTCTTTGTTTTTTACCTCAATAGTAGGATGCCTTTCACCATGAACTTTTCACCTTATATTTTTTATCATTAACGTCCCTCATTATATTCATCCATTCATAGGAGCCCCCTTCCGCCCAATGAATGTATTATCTCTATAGGAAATCCCCTTTTGGGGCGCCTGGGTGGCTCAGTGGGTGGCCTCTGCCTTCGGCTCAGGTCATGATCTTAGGGTCCTGGGATCGAGCCCCGCATCGGGCTCTCTTCTCGGAGGGGAGCCTGCTTCCCCCTCTCTCTCTGCCTACTTGTGACCTCTCTCTGTCAAATAAATAAAAAAGTATTAAAAAAAAAAATCCCCTTTCGAGAATTGATGAAGCTGCCTTGGATTTGCAAGTGGTCTTCGGCCTCTGAGTTTCCTCATACATAATATGCATGTTAATCACATGTTCCTCCAGAGTTCTTAAGATAAATCTGGAAACAATCACATCAGTGGAAAGCAATTACTCTTTTTCTACTCTCCCTACTACTTGTCCTGTCCATGATTTTATCACATTCTTTGGGTGATTGGCTTATTTCTGGCTGTTGAGCCTAGACTCTAATGGCCATGAGGACAGAAGCTGTGTTCATTTTAGTCCGCCGCTGGCCACCCATCATCTAACATGCGGTTGGTCCAGATCAGATGCTCCCTAAATATTTGAATTAAACTGTAGCAACTGCATTTGCAGAGCCACCAGCACAATCCTCTAGTTCAGATTTGTAGAACTCGACAACAACCCGTGCTTGAGAAAATACAGCCCTGAGTCACCCTGACTCGAGCGCCTCCCTTTTCCTTTAGAGACAGTTCATAAACATGCTGGTAACTGAACCTGAGATAGGCAGGAAAATGTGTGAATCTGTGATAAATCTGTGCTTGCAGGAAGATCATAATAATAGGCTCCATTCCTTTAACTGCCCGTCTCCAGTATCGGTGGATAGAAATGCGTCAGAGAAGAAATATCTACTCTATTCCTGCTACAACTAAGCTATTATGTTTAGAAAATTCAATCTGGCAGTCCAAACCTGCAGCTGATTTTTGTATGGTGTCCTAAGATATACTTATCTAGAAATTAGCTGCTGTAGTGCTTCCCGCCGCTTGCCAGGTAAGGTTGCAGTAGAGGACAAATGGAGGCCATTGGCACCGGAACTCGGCCATTATTCGGGCAATTAAAACAAATGAGAGACAGAATTCCAGTGCACAGTGCTCACCGAGATGATTTTACCAGCAAGGAAATACCAGGTAAAACACGGTGAATGTCAGACTTGTGAATGCCATGCTGGAAAGATGTCCATCGTAAAAGGTTGCAAACAGATGCATTACGTTTTCGGCAACACACTCTCCTGATTCTTATGTATGTGATTTTGTGGTTGCTGTTCATTTTTCGGCCCCCGCATACCACTCTGCTTGCTGTTTTCCTGAAGGTTAGTTGCTTGGCTCTCTCTTGTCAAAGGAGGACCTCCTGGAAGAAGTTGTTTCATTGAAACACCCATAGTGGGAGCGGATAAAGGTAGATAAAAATCTACCAAAGGTCTAATACGTAGATTTTTATTCAGTTGAGGATCGGTGATGCACAAGGCACTTTCTGGGGGAGACTACTTGAAACACCCTACTTAGTAGCAACCAATATGGTTGTTCTATCAATCTGTAGACTCACAGTCCTCAAGGTCACAGACAGCGAGGTCTAAACCAGAAGGCCAATTATTAAGACGCTGTTAAGGGACCAAAGCTCTCCTGTCCTTTAGATAGCACATATTTTATTTTTCATTAATACAGAACTTCGCCTGGTTAGAAGAGAGTTAGAAGAAGGGGCACGACAAAATAGCTACATCAGGTATAAGCTTCCCATCACCGTACAAATCCAGCTTACGCTGTAGTCTTCTTGGAGGAGGGCAGTCTTTTTCGGACCTGTGCGGGAATGGACACAGCAGAGTTTTCCTTGGTAACTGTATTAGTTTTCTATCGTGGCATAACACACTATACAAACTTAGTACCTTAAAACCACATACCATTTCACAGTGTCTGTGAGCCAGGAGTCTGAACAAGCCTTAACTAGGTCCTCCAATCAGGGTCTCCCAAGGCTGCGAACCATCCATTCCTTTCTGGAACTTTGGGGCCTCTTCCAAACTAACGCGATTGTGGCTAAATATGTTCCTTGAGGTGGTGGGGGTGCATTCCCCTTTTCTTCATCGTACAGCAGAGGACAGTTCCAGCTCTTGGAAGGTTCCCAACATTCCTCACCATCTGTCCTCTGGCCATTTGCTTCTTCAGGGCTTAGCATCCAACCTGCTAAGGCAGAGCCTTATATAAAGTAACAAAGGAAGGAACGACAATCTTATCACTGTTGATGTGTAAATCAACCAACCCGTGCAGTATCTTAGCCTATTCCCAGTCCCCATCCATTCTCAAAGGGAAGGATTATACAGTGTGTATACACCAGGGGACTAGAATCTTGGAGACCAACTTAGTGATCTTCCAATCACAGTACCTCTCCTTTCTCTCTGTAGTACAGCTTCATGCGGTGGTTCTTTCTTCTGACTGTAGATACAGCAGACTCCTTTTGAAGATTTTTCCGAGTGTAGAAGCTGAGACTCGACCTCCGAATTCAGACGCAGTACATGCATACGAAGCAGAA
Source organism: Meles meles (assembly GCF_922984935.1). Classification (NCBI taxonomy): domain Eukaryota; kingdom Metazoa; phylum Chordata; class Mammalia; order Carnivora; family Mustelidae; genus Meles; species Meles meles. Next base: position 122,287,003 of record NC_060087.1, on the reverse strand, counting down.
CGGAGACATTTGCATTTTCAAGCCCTGTAGGTGATTATGATCAAGCAAGCTGGTGACAAGCCACTTGAGCTCCTGTATCTGAATGGTGATTTTGACTCCAGAATTCACCAGCTCTGCGACCGTAGAGAAATCACTTGCTCATCCTAAGCCTTGATTGCCTTATCTTTAATATGGGAGTCATCGGAAGAGCGCTTTAACCATTAGTTGTCACACAAAGATTAATGCTTGGTACGTTATAAGTGTACCATTAGTATAGCTATTAGTATTTGATTCTGTAGCTGCCATACCTTCCTTCTGACATTGTCTTACTTACCTTTTCTGTTTGTAGGGAGTCTCTGTCTACTGCTGATCTTCCTGTCCTGGGTTGTTTTAGAGTTACATAGCTTAACTCACAGAGGGTAATCTTCCTACCCATCCATGTCCTGGATATAGAGGCAGAGAGTAGGGGATTCATTTTGGCCTGTAAGCCGTGTGTACACTGAGAACTGCCATTCCATTCTAGCAGCCCAGAAGCGCGGTAGTGAAGGCTGACGGCCTCCAGCTCTTTTTACCTGTTCATTCCTGACACATGGACCCGACTTCTTATTTTTTTTTAATATTTTATTTATTTGACAGAGAGAAATCACAAGTAGGCAGAGAGGCAGGCAGAGAGAGAGGAGGAAGCAGGCTCCCCGCGGAGCAGAGAGCCCGATGTGGGGCTCGATCCCAGGACCCTGAGATCATGACCCGAGTCGAAGGCAGCGGCTTAATCCACTGAGCCATCCAGGCGCCCCCCAACTTATTATTTTGATCTCAGCCTAGCATAAGGGTACTGATTATTTGTGTACAGCGGAAGAAATTTCTCCTAACATACTAATTGATTTTTTTTTTCCTATCATCACTGTCTCCAGATCAGTCCAAGAGAAAAACTGGCCTGACTTATCAACAATATAAAATCTTGCTGTATTGAAATAATCCAAAAAGCAGTTGTACTCAGATCAATATTCCACTCAGATGTAAGGCAAAAGATTTTCACCCTGTGAAAGTCAATTTTCAAACACTTAACAAAGTATAAATTCCTTTCAAAGGCATTGCATAACAGTGCTATTCCCTTGCATGGGGACTCAGTAAGGACTTATTGACTGACAAGAGTTTTTGACTGTGTGATGGATCCCATACTAAAAAAAGAAATCTATTTCAATCCCTGTATTCCAGAGTTCTGTTTTGTCTAGACTTCATGTAGGGATTTCTCTACTGATACTGGGAGTGTGACAGCAGAACAAGAATGATACCATACTAGACACCAGAGAGCTGAGACCTAGGTTCTAGCTTCTGATTGGCCGTCTCCTGGCTGACTCAAATTAGGGGATGTTTCTTAACCTCTTAGAACTTCTGTTTTTTGTTTTTGTTTTTGTTTTTCTTTTGTTCTACAAAATGAGAGAAATGCTTCCTGCCTAACTCTTCCAGAAGAATAATGGGAAACCTAAATGATAGGAAGTTTGTGAAGTTCTTGGGGATTGTTTTTGTTTTTTTTTTCTTTTTTCTTACGATTTTATTTATTTACTCGAGAGACAGAGCATAAGCAGCATTGAGGGGCAGAGGGAAGAGCAGAGTCCCCACAGAGCAGGGAGCCTACTGATATGGGGCTTGGTCCTAGGATCCTGAGATCATGACCGGAGCTGAAGGTAGATGCTGAACAGACTGAGCCCCCCAGGCGCCCCATCTTTATGGATTGTGAAACACTCCGTCTAAGCGTGTGCACCTAGCTGCTGGTGAAGATGATCTAAGAGGGCACAGTAGCCTTGCTGATTTTGGGGTGCTTTCAGTACATGCTATGAATGCCCAACAGGTACATTTTTTCTAGCAAGCCAATCCGATGGTAGAGGTGACCAAGATCACTTCACCCATGTATATTCCACGCGTGAGCATATGCTGTTGTTCAGCCATGTTTGACTCTGGGTAAGATGGCAATTTGCCACCCCGTGGGAAAGGCTGGTAGGGGATACATTTGGGGCCAATGGAACCTTTGATAGGCCCCTTTTGTAGTAGGGAAGATGCTGCTCTTCGTCAAATATGTCTTTTCTTCCTTAAGACGCAGGAAGACAATGCTATCCGGAATGCCCTCCCCCTTGCTCGAGAAGGAACCATGTGACTGAACTCTGGGTAATGAAGTATGCATTTAATTCCTCTGATTAACCTAATCCTCCAACTTCAGAATCCTTCCTACATGTTTGTCCCCCTATCATTGACGATTCGGTCTGGTATACCATTAATCCTATTTTCCCCATGGTAAACCCCGAGGTTAATTTAGCTTGTGGAAAAATATAGTTCATGTTATCTATTAATGTGTTCAATCAGGTCACATCCTCGGAGAGTAGAAAATCACACAACTCTAGGTATGGACATTTATAGTCACCTAGTCATTTATCCAGCCTCAAAACCCATGTCCCCTCTCCCCCCCTCCCACCAAAGCTGGGGAGGAGGCTGCCTCTCTAAGGTTAAGGACCAGAATGAGACTGTTCAAGAAACGGTAGGGTAGAAATTCCATGGAGATACTAAGATTCATAACCAGCATATACTCAGTTTGCTGAGAGGCCAATTCTATCTACTACGGTGACCTTGAGCAAATCTCTTATATTTTCTAAGCCTTGGTTATTCATTTTAAAAAGGAGTCTACTGTTCCATTCACAGTGGTTGTGGTTGTGAAGGATGAAAAGTAATGTACATGGGGATAGACTATAAGTCCTATAAATAAATCATACAAGTAAATTACATAAATCATATAAATACAAAATATTTCCATTATAAGCTAATACTTGTCCTCATGTGAGATAACATAAATTTGTTTATTTAGATCTGTGGCCAAGAGTAGTTTGAATTCTGTACCTGATGCTGACGCCAGCTCCTGCCCACCCCGTTTTGGTTATTGAGATTTGCACGAGTCAACCTAAAATAAAGTAACCAAAAGCAAGCGATACAGTTTATTGCCAAACAAGTGAACCGTATACCACAGTGGATACAGACGGCCAATCTGAATACTGTATGCTTTGGTTTACTCTCCAGCTCGACTTCTTACTTGCTGCAGGAACTAAGACGAGCAGTTTAACCTCCGTGCTGTAGCTCCCTCATGCGCGAAGTGCGTATGATAGTCGCCCCCTCTAGGGTTGTTGTGAGGGGTTAAGCTTGCTGAAATGTGTCACGTGCCTTGAATATTGTGCGGTGTGCGGTAGCTACACACCGTAGCTCTGCATTGCGGTATGTTATAGTGGGGAGGGTTTCTCTCCTCTGTCCATCCTTCAAATTCCGTCCTCGAGTTGGTCTGCCTCGTTGGTAGATGCAGGACTGGTGGTGCTCACTGTAGTGGGAGGAGCTCCTCTTTACCTCACCGTGTAAGTTTCATTGACTTTATGGGAGGACGCAGATTGCAGTATAGCCCTTCACATCGTGCCATCATTTTCACTGGCCTCTCCAGCATAACCTAATAAACTGAGATGCCTTCACATTGCGATGGCATTCTGAAAGATGGCCGCCGTACTGGGGATACTGCAGTTATTAACATTGACCTGAAATGCATACGAGGGAAACACTGCTTTCCCAGCGGTAATCCCTGCTGTGACCTGCAGCGCATTCGTGTTCGAGTCAATCAGAACGTGGGTGCAGCTGGCCCACACTGAGACCCCTTCTCTCTCTCTCTCTCTCTGTTTTAAAGATTTTATTTATTTGAATGGGGGCGGGGGTGGCCCACAAGTGCTGGAGAGAGAGAAGTAGGCTGCCCATAGAGCAAGGAGCCCGATTCGGGACTTGATCCCAGGACCCTGGGGTCACAACCAGAGCCAAAGGCGGACGCTTCAGTGACTGAGCTACCCAAGGCCCCTGCTGCATGTTCTGATTTAAACAGCCCTGTAACATTGACCTTTTTCTGTTCTAATAATATGGGAAAAATTGAAGACAGTAGAAGTGATTTATATTCCTCTCATGAGGAAACTAACTAGAGAAAAGGGTAGATATTTGAAAATCTTAAGATTCAAAAAATTCAAAAACAAACAAACAAACCCCCCAAAACCATTTCCAAGTAAGAAAGGTTATTTTTATTCTGCATTTAGGTGTTTTTCTTAAAATTGATACGTGTGGCTAAAAAATGTACCTCCAGGGACGTTCGTTCAGACACTAACTCCTGGAACCTGTGAATGTTACCCTACATGGCAAAAAGTCCTCTACCTATGTGGTTGGTTCAGAACCTCGTGATGTGGACATAATCCTGGATTACCCAGGTGGGCCTGACTGAATCACAATTTTGTCCTTCTGCGGGGAGCTCAGGAAGGTCAGACAGAGAAGGGGAGACAGAAATCGTGGCCACAAGCCAAAGAACCATGGCAGCTTCTAGAAGCTGGATGAGCCATGGAACAGGTTTTCTCCCCTGGAACCCTCCGAAGCAACCAGGCCTCCTACACTTTGATTTCAACCCTCTGATTCTTACTGGAAACTTCTTACCTCCAAAACTGTGAGAGAACAAATCACCATTATTTTAAGCCCCTTTTAAAAGCATGGTCATTTGTTACAATGGCAACGGGAAACTCCTAGAATAGATAATATCCCTTTGAAAGGAATACATGATGTAAACGTAAAGAAAAATGCCAAGATGTTGCTCCAGAATCAAACTTGTCTTTATTTTCCATTTCCAACTTCTGTGTTCCTGTTCTGGGTCTCCTGCTGTCCCCTTGAGAGCATTCATGTTGGAGTCCCAACAGAACGTGCGCCCCCTTTGCCTCTGGCACGCAGCCAGCTCCCTCTTGTCTGCTTAGACCTGTTAAGGGCAGGTCTCTTCCACGGACGCTGGCTCACGTCACGCTTCCACACTCGCTCTTATCAAGGTGAGCCAGACTTCCCACCATTCTAATACAGCGGTCACTTTCATGGTTTTCCCTTACTTGAAACCTTAGCAGGATTTTCTGTAGCTGATGACTTGATCACTCCCACTCCGAACACTTCTTTTCTTGGCTTCCAGGCCATCTCATTTTTTTTCTTTATTACCATTCTTTCTCACTGTTTTTGCTCATTCTTGGCTGCCTCCCCTTTATCGCTGACCTATATATATCTGGAGTTTTCCAGGGCTCAGTCCTTAAACTACTTTTCATTTCTATCCATACTAATTACCTGGATGATCTTACTTAATCCCTCCTCTGGAAATACATTTCTGTGGTAGAATTTCTCTATTATATTGTGGCAGCATACTGCCTTGAACTCCGTGCTCCCATTATTCAACTCCCTATTCAAAAACTCCACTTGGACATTATGATAGGTTATAACGTACCAAAATGGTAACCAGCCATATTTCCGGTCTTGCATACTCCCGCCATGTTGGGAGGAAGTCTAGGCCACATGAAGAGATCACTTGCTAGTGCCGTAGCCAACAGTCCCAGGCAAAGTTCCCGTTGACAGGTAGTATCAAGTGTCAGACAGGGAAGTGAGGGAATGCAGGTCTTTCCAGCCCTCAGCTTTGAGCCACCCCAGTTAACACAGTGAAATAGAGATGGAACCGTCCCCACGAAGCCACATCAAATAGCGGAATTTGAGCAAAATAAATGTTCTAAGCCGCTAAGTGATGGAGCCATTTGTTGCCCAAAAGTAGGTAATGGAAACAAATAGGCCTCCATCATCTCCCTCTTCTGTCAAACTGAATTCCTATTTGACCTTTCATCCCACGCAAGTGGCTTTCCATCACCTTCCTCATTTCAGTGGTAACTCCATCCTTCTAGCTGCTCAGTTAAACCAATCGCGTCACCCTTGTTTCTCCTTTTTTACATCTCACACACCCATATACCTTTGGAATTTATCCAGTCATTCAATCTCTTTCACCTTGTCTCAGCCTTGCTACTGCTTTTTTGTCTCTGTGGACTTCCTAAACAACACAGAAAATAGTGATCATTTAGGAAATTAAGTCAGATCCTGTCATTGCTAGGTGCAGAACTGTCCAGTGGTTCGACACTTAACTGACAGTAACAGCCACTGCCCTTCCTGTAATGGACAAGGTCCTGCACGATCTCCAGTCCCCTTTCACTCTCCCCTACTTCCTTGACCTCATGGCCCACCATGCTTCCTCCTGTTCACACTGCCTCACCACATACGACAGGCTGATGTTCTCTGAACACGTTAGGATTTCTCCCTCCTGGGCCTTTGCATACGCTCTTTCCTTTACCTGGAAAACTCCTCATTTATTCCCAGTTTCTGCACATTGTTGTTGTGTCACTGGCAACCATAGAGAAAATAATCCCAGGGCGCCCGGGTGGCTCAGTCCATTAAGTGTTCCACTCTTGATTTCAGCTCAGGTCGTGATCTCAGTGCCATGAGATGAAGCCCTGAGTCTGGCTGCCTGCCATGGGCTCAGGTCATGATCCCGGGGTGCTGGGATTAAGTCTCACATCAGGCTCACTAAGGAGTCTGCTCTTCCTTCTCCCTTTGCCCCTTCCCCTGCTCCTTCTCTCCTTCCTTCCGTCTCTCAAATAAATAAAATATTAAAAAAAAAAAAAAGAGAGAGAGAGAGAGAGAGAGAGAGAGAGTAACAATTGCCCACCCAGCCGTCTCCTCAAGATTCACTTTATTCTGCTTTAGTTTTCTCTGGAGCACTTAAACACATGATATGTTTCATGTAGTCATTTGTATTTACATCCATTCCCCCTTCCCTGCTAGAATATAAGCTCCATTTAGAAAGGACTTTGTATTACACGATTTTGTATCCCTAAAGTTTTGGATAGTGCCTAGCACGTTGGTAGCTACTCTAAAGGTGTTTACTAAACGATCGAAAAAGAGAAACATACTGTGCATTTGTGTGTGTGTGAAACATGGATGGATGCATACAATTCATTTTATTTAAGCCTGATTATAACACTGTGAAGTAGATGAGACTTGTCATTTTAGAATCGTGAAATCTCAAGGAAAAAATGATCATTGAAAAAAGTAGTGGAACGGATGGTTCTTAGAACAAGCAGCCGGCCACTGTAAATGCCACTCCTCGCACCATCAGTCGCGACCTCCGTGTTGTTTGCCAAGTGAAATTAGCCTTTCAGAATCTGCAGTCTCATTAGTAATCTGACCAAAAGAACTTTCCTGTCTACATAGTGTTTCTCGAGGAGCGAATTAAAAAATAGGTGTTAAACGTTTTGCCGGTTTCAACAACAGTGTATAAATGTATACATTATTCTCAAGACATAACAAAAATACATCTTTACAGAAATGAACCGTCTCTCTGCTATTTTTGGACCTTCTCCCTCTGCCGATTCTTGCTGTCTTCCAGGCCCCATCTGGATGGTGGTGCTCCCTGTCTGTCCCTGCCTACTTGTTTTATCATCCAAGTGCAAATCTCTCTTTGAAGCCCGATTTCTAATGGAGACCTCCTTGACCATCAGTTTCTCTGCCCTCTGAATGAATAGTCTGTGCGTAAACAAAATAACACCAGTTGCCAAATATATCTCCCCTGTGCCAGTCACCTATCATCATCTGGTCGTTTATATTTTAATAACCTTATCTTTGATTTGTCAGTCCAACGGGGAGATATTTTTTCCAACTGCTTTGTCTAGGAAAGATCCTAGGACTTTGGGGGTTTAGTAAAAATTAAATCACGAGACTTTTCCTGATGTAGATAGCAGATGAAGGAACTCAATATACTACTGATCTAAAAAACGGAAACATATATATTTCCGGCCCTAAAAAGCTTGAAGGGTTTTTGTGAGGTTCAAAGGAATTAATGGGATTGAAATTATTTTGAAAAGTTCATAAACCATATAAATGTAAATGGAAGCAATGAGTGATAATGGTAATAATAGTGAAATGCGTGCGTAATCATTACATATTCATGTCGAAGCAGGCAAGAATGAATGATTGCCAAAAAAATTAAAGGAGTTTTGTTTCCCTTTGAAGGAAATTGTTGTTTTGATGTGCCCTGAGACCCATCTACATTCCAGCTGCTAAGCTTCTAGCAGCAAGGACTCTGTAAGAAGCCACAGTTTATTTCATAAATTTTTTTTTTAAACCGAAATAGCCTGAGGGATATTACAGGGTGTTAATAGATACACTTTTTTCATTTTTGATGAAATAAAGAATCTTCTTGATATAAAACTTCAATCACAAAACCTTTGGGCTGGAATAGCTCTCTAGAGACAATTCAGCCCAATACCCCACTTGGCAGGAGAATTTCAGTTCGGGTTGTGCCTTACAAAGAACAATCAGATGGTCTGGGCCATTGAAAACGCACGTCTCATGTAATTGTGTGATAAATCAGATTAAGTCAATGAGATGGTGGAGAAACATACTGGAGGTGGTTTGCTTGGTGCTCAAGCATCATTACAGTGAAGACCATCTTGAGTAAACTTGGAATTCTCTCGCACTCTTCAGTGAATTGTTACTCTCAGAAGTTATCTTTCAGAACTTGGGACTCTGGAGTTAGACTTCCTGGATTGGAAACATGGTAATTCCACTGAATTGCTGTGACTACGTGCAAGTCATTTAACTTCTCTGTGCTTCATTTTCCCCACCTGTGAAATGGGGATGTTATTCATGCCTGCGTTTTAGGATTGTTGTGAGTTAATCCATTTGAAGTCCCTAGCGGGTATGTAGTAGGTAACCAATAAAGATTTGTTGAATAAAGAAAATAATAAAAATCTGTGTTGTTTTCATCGTGGTTTTTGTTAGCTTTTAACAGAAAATACTATTTGATATGTGTTTTCTTATGGTTAACCTGGTATAAGTGTTTATCTAGGACATAGACCTAGAAGTGGACTTGTAGGGCTACCTGGTATGTTTATCTCCTCGTTTTCCAGTTTTAATCCCTAGAAGGAGTGTGTGAATTTGGTTTACATCACATCTTGGGAAATTTTTATTATAATTTTTATTTATTTTTTAGGTGTGGAAAGGTGTCTTGTGGCTTTCAATTTGTATTTTTTTAGGCTTATGATGTTGAACGCTTAATAAAAATACACTGACACCTGCAAAATACCTATTTGTTTCTTCTGCACATTAAAAAAATTTATATCAGGGAGAATTTCATTCTGAGTTCGATTCTTGCTATTTAATATTCCTTGAATTTCAGCAATGAACTATGTATCTTGTTAGTACAATAGTGAAAGAAACAGAAAAAATACCTTCCTACAGAGCTTACATTCATGGGAGAGGGAAAAGACAAGAAGTAATATTGATAAGTAAATCATAATTACCCCAAAATAAGTAAACGCAGAGCATAGTCACACAATGGGATATTCTCCAGCAGTGGAAAACCGTTGTATACATCAAGAAGAATCTTTAAAATAATACTTAACAGAAAAATAAAGTCTGAAGGAGTGTATATAACTCATTTTATTTAAATATATATTACATATATATGAATTTATATATATTTAAAGATTTATATATATTTAAAGATTTACATATATACTTAAAGATATATATTTAATGATATAGATTTAGATGTATGTAACTATATATATGTGTATATATACACACACACGTAGATATATATATTCAACGACAAAACCAATCAACATATATCTTTTTGGAGTAGGAAATACATATGTAGCATGTGGCAGTTTGACAGAAACTCAGGACAGTAGATACTTCTGGATTGGAAGGAAGGGGGTGCGTTCAAGAAGGGACACGTGAGGTTTTCAAATTTGTGGCAAATATGATCTTGAGTTATCGTGAGCATGTAAATGTCCATGTATTCAGGTTATATTAAAACTATATATGCTGTGTGTACCTATTATGTATTTGATATAATTCATAAAAAATAATAAAAATAATGAAATTACATGGGCAGCTGGGTGGCTCAGTCAGAGAAGTGGCTGCCTTCGGCTCAGGGCATGATCCCAGGGTCTTGGGATTGAGTCCCGTGTGGGACTCCTTGCTCAGCAGGGAGCCTGCCACTCCCCATGCTTGTGTTCTCTCTCTCTGTGTGTCTCTCTCTCTCTTTCTGACAAAAGAAAATCTTTAAAAGAAAAAATCGTGAAATTACAGTCATGAATGGATCACCAAAATGTGGCAACCATATGACTTGTTTTTTAAAAGTGGTGTTGGGCTATTGACTGGACATTAAAACAAAAATCAGTGTGTAGCTTTACCTCATACAAAACAACAAAATACGTTTCAGTTGTTTTAGAAATCAAATCCTCAGAAGGTTATAACTTCCACGTTATTACATTTAGACTTCGTATGCTCCCGAGATCCAAAAGGAACAAGAGGGAATCAATAGCCCTTGATGTATTTAAGGTCCAGATAGACTAGTTTGTGATTCTAAAAGGTAACAATGTGGCTGTGCCAAGCAGCAGGTTGATTTGTTACTTGATGGAAAGAGGAAGTCATGCCTCTTGGAGAGGAAATGTGCTAGGACCTGAAGTAGGCCAGCTGTATATACTCACATCAAGCGCGCCATGTATTTCAGACTCACAGGCATTTGGCTGTGCTGGATCTTTCCTTACCACTCAAATAGTGGTCACAAATGACAGAAAGCTAGCTGTACATACTAACTCATGAGATTCTCTCTTGACCAGGCAAAAAATAATAGATAAAACCTCTTTCAGGTTGTTTATTTAAAATATTTATCCTTAAGGAATTGTGAGTTTTCATGTAACTAGACAGGACAGCCTACCAATTTAAGGCATCAGAAGGAAATTTTGATAAGTTTGGGTGTAATTATCCCAGTTAGAATATCCAACTTTAAGGTGTATCATCCTTTATATGTAACATCACTGTGAATTATGCGCCTTCACTGAGAGCAAGGCATATCTCTTAACCGTGGCTCCTTTTAGAAGGGAACGTATGAGAGATTTATGCCTTCGTATGACTCAGCATAAAGAAAATATTTTCCTAGACCCAACACAAAAGGCAGTGCCCGAGGTAATAGAAAATGTGTGCTCAGGAAAATAGAGGTTGATTATAGATTTGAGATGCCAAAATGCTCATAACCTTCAACTCCACTAAAACAACTTTTCTCTAGTTATTCTTTACATTTTCCCGAAGCCTTCGGATGAATCTAGAAATTTTAGAATTCCTTTCAAAGTCAGTATTGGACTTTATTTATCACATGCAATCCGAGTTTGAAATGTTCCCTCATGGGCTCATTAAATTGACCTGCAACTGCTTTCCAAATCTTTTTGTTGAAATATGTACAACATTTCAAAGTAGAGTAAGACTAGCAGAAATGGCGAAGTATGGTGGAGCAGTGAAGTCCAGTTTTGTATACTGAAGTGAAGGTCAGGAAACGGGTTTTTTTCAAGAGAACTTTGTGACTTTATAAATGGGATGACATCATGCAAGACAAGCGATTATCGCAGGACTGTCCAGCGGCAGAATTTTCCAGGTAGGCATTGCGTGGTTTCCTCAGTAGAATTTCTGGAAAGTGGCAGGTTGCCAGTGTGGAATGTCGTGTTATTTTGGGAAGTGGTCACTTCATACGGTGAGAATATTGCCCAGTTTGGGGGCACCTGGGTGGCTCAGTGGGTTAAGCCTCTGCCTTGGGCTCAGGTCATGATCCCAGAGTCCTGGGATCAAGCCTGGCATCGGGCTCTCTGCTCAGCAGGGAGTCTGCTTCCTCCACCCCCTTCTGCCTGCCTCTCTGCCTACTTGTGATTTCTGTCAAATAAATAAATGAAATCTTTTTTTTTTTTTTTTAAAGAATATTGCCCAGTTTTAATGATGGAAAATGTTTCACTTCTCGAATTTCACCCAAGATTGTATTCGATGGAATGGTATGAAAAGTCGTACACATTGACTCATGGGTCAATAAACCTTCTCTAAATTTTTGGATAATAAATATGTTCAACTTCGTGAGCCATAACATGCCTGTCACGACACCTTGAGTGTCAGTGTAGGACAAAAGCAGCCACAGAAAATATGTAAGTGATGGATATGGCTGTGGTTCAATAAAACTGTTTAATAAAGCAGGTGGCAGGCCGGATTTGGCCCATGTTCCATAATGTGCCAACCGCCGGATTAAACCATAAGAGTAGAATAAATCCAGACTCAGGAAAAGGTAAAATTCCACAAAAATGACAGTCTGCAATAAGAATTATTAATAATCGTGGTCAAATATCGTGAGTGGGAAAGGAGCTTTTTTACTAATCTACACAATTCCCACTCTTCCATGTGGAATCCAAGAGCCCACCAGTGTTTAAAAATTTATAGTCTCTTTATGATGTAAAAGGAAAGGAAAATACGCTCTAATATCCTAGGTCAAAGCTTTGGCACCCATATGAATATGTATGGTCTGTTACTAAGTCTTCCTAATAAAAAGCTGGAGAGATTGAGAGAGCACCAGTCAAAACAAAGAACAGAAAAGACTGAGGCTAATTAAATCATAAAGAAAAGTAAAAATTATGCAGAGACTCATTATGTCGTGTAAATGTATTCTGCTAAAATTGGGAAAAAGAGTTCCAACACATGGATGGCTCATACTATATAATAGGCTCTATTTAGAGAGATAAACCATGATCCCTCTAATACCCTTTGTTACTTGTGAAAAGATCACATTTCAAAGCACAGAAGGGGACCTCAAAGGTTGTATTGTTCAGCCTTTTATCTCCAGGCAGGATTAATTAGAGCTAATAGCTAGTATGTGCCTCGCGCCTACTGTGTGCCAGACATTTTCCGCGTCTCTCCCATGCTCCAGCTCTTTGAATCACTTCCCTGCTACTTCCTACCTTTGTGACCGTGTGCAGTGGAATCCGTCTCTTTGGACTGCTGCTTCTGAACGGGGTTCATCTGGAGTCAGCCAGTCCCCATGCCATACAAGTCTGGGTAGAGAGGCTGGGGAACAAAACCTAGCCTCTCCTTTGGAAAGGGTTTTTTGTTGTTTTTTTTTTTTTTTTTTTTTTTTTTTTTCCGGGGACTGAGAAACCCTATCGACCATCACAGTTGAAAGTGGCAGGAAATCTGTTGAAGCTAGAACACCTGTTGAAACACTGTACCCATGTGGATGCGAAATAAATGCCTCTCTCACATTGTCGTGGGACCCGGGGCCAGTCTTGGAGCCCGGGCTCCTCTCACCTACCGTGCCTACCAGAGAGTGTGGGGAAAGAGGAAGGCAGGCAGATTGCAGCGTCACTGGCTCTAGAGTGCACTGGCCATTTGGGGGCACTTACCTTTGCAAGGTGGCACTACTTTCTGGGCTCCAGTGCAGGCTGTGCTAATTGGCACCATTCAAGGACTGCCTCTTTGAAAACCTCTTCTCCAGCCTCTGGCTGCTGTCACGTTTGTTTTGTCTTCGCTGCTCCTCTCAGCTGTAATGAGGAGTGTGGGGACTCTACAAGCTGTATTGGGCATGTGCTTACTTTGCACTCAAGGCATTTGCTCTGGGACACCCAGGTGGCTCAGTTGGTTAAGGATCTGCCTTTGGCTGGGGTCTTGATCTCAAGGTCCTGCGTCAGGCTTCCGTGCTCAGTGGGGAGTCTGCATCTCCCTCTCCCTCTGCCACTACCCTTGCTCCCCTCGCACTCTCAAATAAATAAAATCTTTTTAAAAAAATTATTCTATTTATCTGTCAGAGAGCATGAGCCGGGGCGTGTGGTCGGGGTGGGGGGGAGAGAGGGAGAGGTAGAAGTCCCCTGACTTGGGACTCTGTTCCAGGACTCGGAGATCACAACCGAAGCTGAAGGCAGATGCTTAACCGACGGAGCCACCCAAGTGCCCCCAATAAATGCAACCCCCCCCCACCCACAAAAAAAGACATTTGCTTTACTTGATTGTACTAGCAGTTTCACGTCTCCAGCATTAAGTCTCACAAGGCCAGGTCGATGGCTTCTGCTTCTTCTGGGCTCCTGGTGTCGAACTCTCAACTTGACCAAAAGCTGACATTTAAGTGGCGCCTTCATTATATCCTTCCTCTCTTCTCTACCGGACGTTGAATTAGGTGCTAGGAACACAACGTGCTGCAAAAACAGACCTGTTTCTTCCCATCATGCATAGTTCTTACCTTCCAGTAGGGAGACAGACAGACGTTCAGTAATCAGGCTGATGAATTTCACGTTGCAGTGTGGTAAGTTTCATGAGGGAGGGACGTTGAGGATGGAAAATAATACGTCTCTGATCTTTAGGAGTTTCTCATTTAGGGCAAGTCAATAGACAATCATGAGACACAGTGACAAGTGCAGTACCGAGGAAAGCACTGCTTCCACTGACTTTTGAAAATACAAGCAAAAGGGAGTTAGATGGAGCTGGAGAAAGGCGTTTCTGACAGAGAGAAGAGCGTGGGCGAGAGTGTGGACATGGGATGTGACAGGACAAGCGTGTGGAATAGCAGTTGCTTTGGAGCTGCCCGCGACTGACCGAGGAGGATGGAGCCCGGGGGAGACGCTGCCAGGGAGAGAGCGAGACACCAAATCATGAAGGGTTCCCTCCATATCCTGAGGTTTTCCTGAGAAGCAGGGGGAATATTAAAGGCTTTCATACAAATGAGCCATATGGGCAGCTTTGACTTTTTGGAAAAATTGTGACGCAAGCATTATGAAAGTTGAATTGGAAGTGAGCAATGCTTAAAGGTGACAGACAGGTCTGTGAACAAGATATTGCAGTGTCCCAGACAAAAGATGAGGAGAGCTCTCGTGGCAGATGTCCTAGAGATAAAGAGGCTGGGCGTTGTGATCATACGGACTCCAGAGAGGGTAAACCTACAGGATTTTGAGATTGGTTGCTGAGGTGATGGGGGATGGATGATGGGAGAGAGTGGTGATGGGCTGAGGGGAAGGAAGAGGAGAAGAGGGAAGAGGAGAGAGGGTAAGGGTAAGTAAAAGAGAGAGTTCAAGGACAGTAGGTTGGATAGTGGTGTCTCTGAGAAGGAATACTGGATGACTTTCCAGAACAGAGATAATGGGGTGGGTAGAAGCTAAGACTTTGGATAAAGGCCAATTTGACTTACAACCCAGCTCTGCCAATTATTTCTGTGTGAACTTGGGTAAGACATTTCATGTTCCTTTGCCTCAGTTTCCTCATCTGTAAAAGAGCAATAAAGTAGGACCTCTCTCCTAGATTGGCTATTGAGATTGAAGACGTTAGTGAACATAAAACTCTCAGAACTTGGGCTCTCAGTAACCACTCCAGAAATGTTACCTGGTCTTATTCTTTTACGAGAGAAAATGTACTCATTCAGGTTTGAGTATGCTGAGGGTTAGATGCCCGGGGGATGTCCAAGTATCAATGACCACGTCTGTGTTTGCTTCCCACTCTATCCCTCCATAGCTAGCGAAGTGCCTGATTCACAGTAGGCACATTCCGTATAAAATTTCCAATGAGTAGATGAACGAAAGAGTAAGGCTAAAAGAGCCAATTAGATATACGTCTGAAACCTGTGGAAAAGGTAAAGATGGGGGTAACAGATGTGGAAACATGGGCTGTGGGAGCTGCTGAGAATTTTCCCATGGGATGCACAGAGCAGAAGACAAAGAATTGGACACTACATATCTTAGTTTAGGCTTCTAGAAGAAGTTACCATAGGCTAGGTGAACTTTTTTTTTTCATAGTTCTGGAGGCTGGAAGTCAGAGCTCAGGGTGCTAGCCTGGTCAGACTCCGGAGAGGGTCCTTTTCTGGGTTGTAGACTGCAGACTTCCCGTTATCTTCTCAGGGCAGAACGGGAGTGAAAGTTCTCCGGGGTCTCCTTTATCAGGACACTAATCCCATTCATGAGGGCTCTGCCCTGGTGATCTAATCACTCCAAAGGCCCTACCTCCCAATACCATCATGGTGGGGGATAGGATTTCAACATGGGAATTTTGGAGCCGCACAAACTATCAGTTCGTAGCACTAGTAGACAGAAGCAAAAAGGATCAGAGACAGCAAGGAAAAAGGAGAAGAGAGGGTTCACAAAGATCCGATGAGAACCAGATATATGTGGTATCCAGAAGCTAAAAGAAAGTTTCTGTGAGAGATCCACAATGTCAAGTGTTGTAATAGCTTTCAGTATGTTACACTATAAATTTTCTTTTATCTTTTTTTATTTTATTTTTATTTTTTTATGTCTTTTATCTTTTTTACAAAAAAAATTTTTTTTTGAGAGCGAGCCTGCAGACCTGTGAGTGGGATGGGGAGGGGCAGAGAGGCAGAGAGAATCGGAAGCAGATTGTATGCTGAGCATGGATTCCCACTCAGGGGCTTGATCCCACGACCCTGAGATCATGACCCCAGGTGAAACAGAGTCTGATGCCTAACTAGCCGAGTCACCCAGGCACTCCGAGACTATGAATTTTCAAACCGTGCTTTTCATATGCTCACTCCCTCTCCTTCCCTGTTAATTACATGTGTGTCTAACTTTCTCCACTAGATTTGGAGCCACTGAAGGAGAAACCCTTGTCTTCGTCATGTGTATGTCCCTCGTATCCAGCAGTGTTTGGAATATAATGGAGGACTGGTTGAATGCATCTTAAATGAACTATGTTTATTTTATGTCAGGAGACTAAATTGTCTCAGGGACATGATTTTCTAAAGGAAAAATAAATGGCATCATTATTCATGAATATTCTAATTTCGATAAGACTAAATGGGTGGAAGGAGTCGTCCAAAACTAAAGGCACATATGTCATTCACTGTATTGACATTTTGTTATCACTTGCTCATCCTACTGGGCTCTGGGGGAAGCACTGTCCTGGTGTAATAAGCTTTGGAAAGATTTAATTTAAAAATCATGGATCTGGTGAAACCTAGCATGTGAATAACTTACTTGAATTTGACAGACACTTTATCAAGAGGCATTTAATAGGTACACTCAGCAGTGACCTTTCAGACTCAAAGAAGGTAATATTTTTTCCCTTCATGACAAAATTATACCCCGAGAATGGCTTACTCACTGGTGGTTTCTGTTCCTATCGATATTCTTCATAACCCTCTCAGAGTATGATATCCCTGTGGTTAGGATCCATGTCCTGTTCATCTTTATATCCCCAGCAGGACAGCTCGTAGGTTATTGGTAAATGCTCATTGAATTAATTATTAGCTTTAAATCACATACTATATATGTGAATTCAATGCAGATTAAGAAATAATGCAATTTTGAATGGCAGTCTTAGTTTAGGATGCCCCCTTCTTAATAGTTTAGAAGAGAACAAAGCCATGGGGTTAGTCACTTTAATTTCATGGAAAAACCAAGAAACTTGTTACTCTAGTGCTTGTGTGGGTGGGCTCCTAGAAAGATGAAGGAAATAGAACTACTGGTAAGAATGTGTTAAAGAGGGGCGCCTGGGTGGCTCAGCGGGTTAAGCCGCTGCCTTCGGTTCAGGTCATGATCTCAGGGTCCTGGGATCGAGTCCCGCATCGGGCTCTCTGCTCAGCAGGGAGCCTGCTTCCCTCTCTCTCTCTGCCTGCCTCTCTGCCTACTTGTGATCTCTTTCTGTCAAGTAAATAAATAAAATCTTTAAAAAAAAAAAAAAGAATGTGTTAAAGAAACATGGTGAAATATCTATGCATCACTCAGAGGGGATCTTTTCTAACTAGTCCCCCCTTCCCTGAGTCACATGGCAGAATAGTGGTTGTTGAAATGGCTCAGAAGTTTTCAAAAGGAAGCTTATGATGAGTTGGTTTTATTTTCTCAAAAATCCACCAGGATGAATATAACTAATAATTACCTGAATGAATCCTCCATGACTTTGACTAATTTTAGCTAAATTTATGAAAAAAAGGTCAATGCTAAATAATTGGCGTTGAAATCTAAATTATACTGGTTGACTGAGGAAGACCAATAATTCACTTTTAATATTTTCCTTTTAATACTACGAAAACCATATTTTTGGTATACACATCTGTGGGCTTTTTAAAAAGATTTATATATTTATTTGAGAGGCAAGATTTACGTACTTATTTGAGAGTGAGGTGGGGGGAGGGAAGAGAAAGAATTTTTCCAACAGTCTTCCTGTTGAGCACAACGCCAGTCCCATGAGAGGCTCTATCCCACAGCTCATGAGACCATGACCTGAGCTGGTTGCCCAACGGATTGAGCCACCCATCCAACCGACTGAGCCACCCAGTGCCCCTACAGTTCTGATTTTAACACATGTATAGATTTGTGAAGCCACCACCATAATCAGGATACACAACTATACTCTTACCTCAGAAACTCCTTTGTGCCACGATTCTCCTCTCAGCCCTGGTAACCATTGCTCTGTTCTCCGTCACTATAGCTTTATCTATTCAAGAATGCTATATATTGGAATCATATATGTGCTTTTTTCTTGAGATTTGCTTTGGTCAATCCACGTGATTCCTATGACATTCATCCAAATTGTCTGTATTGTATATGTGCGTATCCAGAGTTTGTTTTGTTTTGTTTTTGCTGCTGTGTACTATTCCGTTGTATAGCTGTATTGCAATTCATTTATGCATTTATCCTTTGAAGGTCATTTGAAATATTTCCAGTTTTCAGAGATTCTAAATAGAGCGTCTATAAATACTTGTCTGCTGGAATTTATGTTAACATAAAGTTTTGTTTCTTCGGAGTAAATATCTTGCACTGGGATTTCTGGATTACATGATATATGCATGTTCACCTTATTTTATTTTATTAATTTTATTAATATTTAATTAATTTTTTAAAAGATTTTATCTATCCATTTTAGAGAGCGAGAGAGAGAGAGAGAAAGTGAGAGAGCCAGAGGGGCGGAGCAGAGGAAAAGGGACAAGCAGATTCCGTTCTGAGCACAGAGCCCAGCGTGGGGCCCGTACCACAACCCTGAGATCACCACCTGAGCCAAAATCCAGAGTTGGCTTCTTAACTGACCAAGCTACCCAGGAGCCTCTTATGTTATTTTTTAAAGATTTATTTGAGAGAGAGAGAGAGTGTGTGTGTGCGGCCAGGGTAAGGGACAGAGGAAGAGGGGGAAAGAGAATCTCCATCAGCCTACCTGCTGAGTGAGGAGCCTGACACATGGGGATTGATCCCATGACCCTGTGATCATGACCCTAGCTGAAATCAAGGGTTGGTTGCCCAACTGATTGAGCCACCCAGGTTCCTCAATGTTCACCTTTATATAAGCTGTCAAAATGTTTTCTTGAGTGGCTTTACCAATTTGCCTTCCTATCAGCAAAAAATGAAAGGTCCTGTTTCTCCCCACCATCCCCAGCATCTGCTATTGTGATAATTTTTAGTTGTAGGTACCCTAATGTGTTTGCAGAACTATTTCATCTTTCTTTTTTTTTTTTAAAGATTTATTTATTTATTTATCTGAGAAGTGGGTAGAGTGGTGGATGGAGAGGGAGAGAGAGAATTTCAAGCAGACTCCCTGCTGAACAGGCATTCTGACTCAGCTAAGATCTCAGCAACCCTGAGATCATGATCTGAGCTGAAACCAAGAGCCAGACACCTAACCGACTGAGCCACCCAGACGTCCTTTCATCATGGTTTTACTTTGCATTTCCCCAATGTCTACTGATGAGCATATTTTAATGTGCTTATGTGTCCCCCATATTTCCTCTTTGCTGAATTGTCCCTTCATGTGTTTTGCTCATTTGTCAATATAGTTTTTTGTTTTCTCACTGTTGGGTGTATATTCTAGATACAAGTCGTTTGTCGTGCATGTTAGATATTTTCTGTAGCTTGCCATTTCATTTCATGTCTGTAAGTCATAAGGATTCTCTCTTAGGTTTTCTTTAGAGATTTTATAGGTCTACATTTTATATTTAGATCTGAGTTAATTTTTATATAAAATATAGGGTTCATTACTTGCATATGAATGTCCAGTATTTCTAATACCACTTTTGAGAAGTGTTCTTTTTCTGTTGAAGTGTTTTTATGTCTTTATAGAATATCAGTTGTCATATTTCTTTGGGGCTATCCTGTTAGACATAAAGTCAGATCTGAATCAGTGATATGCTATTACAATACAAAACAGAGAAAAGCGCATACTTAACTTTCTTTGTATAGACTTGACTAGGCGTTTTCAAGGGAGAATGAGGAAATATGCATGGGGCATGCAGGGACTCCATAGAGTGAGAGAAGTGAAACATTACAAAAAGTGTGAGGGACGTGTCAGTCCATGCGAATGCCATCTGGGTTTGCTAACTGGTGCTTATCCAAGGTAGGCCCCTCCCCTCCCATAGAAGCTGGGAGATAGGCTGTATCTGCCCTCCTTGGCTGGCCACCTTGAGTTTTCTTGTACAGCACTTTCATGGGGCTAGGATTTTCCTAGGGACGTGCCCTGGAGCTGGTGGAAACAGTGTTCATGTTTGTTGAAGTCTTACAGACCTAGGTTGAGGCCTGGTGGAAAAGAGGGGTCAGAGGACCCTGCCTAGAGTTTTGCGACGGAGATAGAATCTTTGTCAATACTGAACACTCCCTTCTTTCCCTTTGATTTTTGCGTCTTTCCCGTCACCCCCGTCTCATGGTGTTAGTTGCTGTAGCCTTGTATTAAGTCTTGCCATGGAGTGATAGGCGTCGTCCCATGACATTCTTCATTTTAAAAGCATTATGGTTCTTCAGCTTACCTTGTCTTCCATCTAATGTTACCGTGAGGAAGCAGCTGAGCTGGAGAGCCATGAATTACCAGGTCAATCTTGAATCACTTGCTGTGATAGTGTAGACCAGAAGCCAAAACAGAGAATGCACTTTCTCATGCTCCGTTTTCATCCGCAGAGTGGTATGGCAGGCTGAGAGTCAGGCGAGCAGCACAGAACTGGGGTTCCTCTCACTGTTAGGACATCTTGAGAGAGAATGAACGTGAATGAATGATTCATGACAGCAGAAATAAGGTCTTCGGGAAAGCAACAGGAGTTGCACTGCAGCGCACAGGTGGCGAGATCGGGTCTTTCTGGCAGTAGGAACGCTCCCTCCATTGCCACAGGCAAGAGTGCACGCAGGTAAAATGGGCCCAGAAAGCAGCGAGGCAGCTTAATAGTTTTGATTGTGGCTGATAATGCGATCATCTCTGGGCTTTTAATTTTCTCAGTAAAATACAAAGCCAAGTCATTAGCTCAATGAGGGATTATAAGATACTTGAGAGAGCCAGTTTCAAAAAGTTGGTTGGCAGATTAAGAAAATAAATCTGGGGGCGCCTGGGTGGCTCAGTGGGTTAAAGCCTCTGCCTTCGGCTCAGGCCATGATCTCAGGGTCCTGGGATCGAGTCCCACATCGGGCTCTCTGCTCAGCAGCGAGCCTGCTTCCCTTCCTCTCTCTCTGCCTACCTCTCTGCGTACTTGTGATCTCTCTCTCTCTGTGTCAAATAAATAATAAATTAAATCTTAAAAAAAAGAAAAGAAATCTGTAGGTGGGTTGGGTGCCTAATTAAGTTATATACATATACTGTGCAACATGTTCTTTTTTTCTTTTTAATTTTAATTTAATTTTTAAAAAAAGATTTCATTTATTTATTTGAGAGAGAGAGAGACAGTGAGAGTGAGGGAGCATAAGAGGGGGAAGGATAGAGAAGCAGACCTCCCGCTGAGCAGGGAGCCGGATGTGGGACTCAATCCTGGGATTCCAGGATCATGACCTGAGCTGAAGGCAGACGCTCAACCACCTGAGCCACCTGAGGCACCAGGCACCCAGATGTCATATGCATCACAGAATGAATATGGATTCTTTAAAAAGCCAAACAGGTTCACCCTAAGCGTACTCTTTTCCATTTACTTTCTTTTTTTTTTTAACTTAATGTGTTTTATACATTTCTTTCCCCCAGACATTACACATAGATTTTCTATATTCGTTTAGTAGCTACATTGTATTCTGCAGCATGGACATATTCTAATTTATTTAGTCAATAAAACAGTTCCAAAATTGAATTTTAACTTTATAGCCAGGTTCTGGAGGCAGGTAAGGGGGGAAGGATTTGAGAATGCAAGTATTTGGGGATATGTGGATCATTTGGGAATACCAAAAATAATTCAATTTTTCAAATATCCTTTCATTTCAGAAAGTTATTTAATGAGCGTATACTATGTGTCCCTTGGCCCTGAGTTAGCTCCTGCATGTGAAACAATTGCTTTACATTAGAGATTATCACGAACACACGAGATCACATTGAAATAACCTCTTTTTCTTTCTTTCTTTCTTTCTTTCTTTCTTTCTTTCTATAATCTCTGAGGGAGGATTACAATCTTTCTACATGGTTGCTAATTTAGTATTATCTACTCCTGGCGAGGTTGGTTCCCTACTGAATAGATCCTCGTAATCTTTTTTTCCCTTCTTGCATGATGTATCTTTTTTCATTTAGTTTTTCTTTAAAGCTCCTGGAGATGTTCCAGAAACACTTCCGGTGGTGATGAGCAAAGATGCACTTGAGTTAAAGTTCTGAAATCGCACATCTGTCTCTTTTTCTATAGCCCTGCCTTCTTACGCTTCCGTCCGCTGGGCAGCAGCACCTGTGGTGTGATGAAAATTCTGGACTGCTGGTCTGTTTGCTTGTCTCCTGGCCTGTATTTTCCCATTAGGTTGAGTTTTCCCTTCTTCCCAACAACGCTCCCTGTTGCCCCCTACAAGGAGTATGACAGTTCATTCCTTTTATTCAAAAGCGGTCTCTGCGCTCCTGTCTCTGCGCTCCTCTCTCTTCGTCTTCCCTATCTCTAACAAACATGCCTTGCTCTGAGTGATAGGCAGAATACTGGCTGCACATTGTTAGCAGTACTGCCCTTCTTCTACCAGAAAATTAGAAAGTCACTCTCTAAATATAGAGTTGAAATTAGGAAGTATGCTTTCCAGTTCTTGACTCACTCGATCATTTGCTTGCTGTGGGGACCACAGGGAACTGCTTGGCCTCTCGGTTTCCTTTGGTTCAATGAAGGCAATAATTCCTGCCTTGCCTTCCAGATGTAGGTGAGTAATTAATGGTTGTGGAGTCCTTTGAAACTCAGGAAGGAAGCTGCGAGGGCTAATCACTTGCAGTGTTCACCTGTTTTTGAAATAATTTACACGGGGAAATAAATGGCTGGGATGCGAAATCGGAAACCAGGAACGTTAATACAAATGCACCTGTAAATTCACAAGAAGATCCTGAAGGAAGCAGGAAGCTATTTATTCCTGTCTTTGCCCCCTCTTCCTTTGTGTACTCCCTTCTGGACTTCTCTCTGACACCTCACCTAAATTACTGATTAGCAGGAAGCACTTTAGAAGGAGCAACACTTTGGGGCAGGAGAGACCTAGTTCCACACCTGATACTACCGGTTTTCAGCTGTGGGGCAAGTGACTTGGTACAAGTTTCACCTTTCTGTGCCTCAGTTTCCTGCTTTGATATAAGGGCAATTACCTTTACAACACAGAGCTACCAAAGAGAATTACATGCCTGCCTTTGGAGTGCGCCTGTGGTGATGCTAGGACATCTGTGAGTTTCGAGTGGTGATCACTCCCTTCCACGCTCTGGAAAAGAGGGAGAGGGAGAGGCCTTGGGGCCAGGCTGCCGTGTCAGCTGCTCTGGTGACAGACGACCCCAACAGAGCCCGCTACCACAGACAGGAGTTGGGTCGAGCTTCATATAGGCCGTAAACGATGATGTTGCACATTTTAAGGACTTTTTTTTTAAAGGCTTTGCTTTAGGGTCGTCAGGGTAATTAATTATGCCCAATATATAATCTGTGTTTTCGGAGACAAGGGAGTGATTGGACGGGCCTCTGAATGCTGGTCTGTCTTCAGATCAGGGCTGCATTCAGGGAAGTAGTTCTGATAATGTCACATGCGGCAGAGAAATATTTCCTCTTATAATCAAATTATATGTAAGAAATACATAATATCTACCCAAAAGTCAAAAGGATTCCTTCAGTCATTTGCATGGGGACTAATAAAATATGGGAACTTCGATGCATTGCTCATTCATAACTGTGGTAAATTACTATAACAATATTTGTACTACCCAAAATATCTAAAATAGTAAACTCCTGGGTCCAAGAGTAACTCTGATGTTAGTGTTATAGTACAGCTATTTGTGCATGGGGCTGTTTTCTTTGCTAGAAGTTGGCATCAGAATATGTATTTTTTATTTCTCTGCTCTTCCCATACATCTCATGGTGCTAGGTATTTGAATGTCTCATTCTAGTAGAAAAGGATTATGTTTTGAAGATATATTACAAGAGTTATCATTAGAAAAAATTTCTAAAGTATCATAGATATAAAATTCAATGATTGTCAAACGTTAGTATTTCTTTTTTTCGCCCAGTTTTAAGAATTTATTTACAAGTGTTTCTGATTATGCCCATGACAGAGAGAACGTTCGCTTGTGAACGATTTTTTTATTGATGTCTGCTTGGCACACAGTGTGGTCTTAGTTTAGGTGTACAACATAGTTTTTGGAGAAGTTGGCACACGTTGCTAGGCTCATCACAAGTGTAGCTGCTGTCTGTCACCCCCCAACACTATGACAGTACTATTAACTCTCTTCCCTGTGCTGTGGCTTCCATCCCCATGACTTACTCATCCCAGACCTGAAAGCCTGAACCTCCATCTCCCTGATTCCACCCTGGGCAACCACCGTTTGTTCTCTGCTTACGAGTCTGTTTCTGCTTTTTGTCTGTCCATTTATTTTTGTCTTTTAGATTCCATATATAAGTGAAATCATATGGTATTTGTCTTCCCCCGTCTGACTTATTTCCTGGAGCTTGGTATCTTCTAGGTCGGCCCATATTTTTGCAAATGGCAAGATTGCACTCTTTTTTTATGGTTGAGTCATATTCCACTGTATGTATATGTGTACACACCCACACACACACGCCACTCTCCATTTTTATCCATTCATCCATTGATGGACACTTAGGTTGCTTCTGTACCTTGGCTATTATAAAGAATGCTGCCATAACCATAGGGTTCCATTTATCTTGTCAAATTTGGTTTTTTTTTGAGGGGGTAGATATTCAGTAGTGGAATTACTGACTCATGCTATTTTTATTTTTAGCTTTTTAAGGAATGTGACATTTTTTGTTACAGCAGCCGGGGCAGACTGATACCAACTACTTTCATGGTAGGAGAGTGACTTTAGCTATATTTTTACTAATATATTCGACTTTCTATTTTAATAAGTAAATTATATACTTATTTCATCTACATTTTATTGATTTCTCAATTTAAGCATTAGGTTATAAAGAATTTACATTCATTTTTATGTGAATTGGCTGTTGCTCTTCTCTTTTCATTTTCTATTTATGCATTAGAGGTTTTTTTTATTTTTAAAGGTTATTTATTTGAGAGAGAGAGAGAGAGCGAGTGAGCACAAGTGGGGTGAGGGTCAGAGTGAGAAGCAGACTCCCCACTGAGCAGGGAGCCCAATGTGGGACTTGATCCCAGGATTTCGGGTTTATGACCTGAGTGGAAGGCAGACATTTAACAACTGAGCCATCCAGACACCCTAGGGTTATTTATTTATTTTAAGATTTTTAATTTATTTTAGAGAGAGGGAGAGAGAGAGAGAGAGAGAGCGCGCACAAACTAGGGGAGGGGCAGAGGGAGAGGGATAGGGAGAAAATCCCGAGCAGAAACCCTGAAGAATGATGATCCCCGAACAGGGCTTGATCCCGAACCCCTGAGATATGACCTTAGCCAAAACCAAGAGTCAGAGGCTTAACCAACTGAGCCACGCAGGCACCTCTGTATTAGGGTTTTTTAATGACTTGCATGTATTTGTAAATTAAATGTTTTATAAAACCCTTGTAATATCTTCACATCTTTGCAAAGATTTTCCCAGTTTGTTCTTTTTTTTTATCTTCTTACACACACAAAAACAGACATAAAAAGATGTTTCCAAAGTATTTAAATATATCAACATTTTGATATACTTAATGATACAAAAATCCTTGTTTAATGATTTTTTTTTGAAACTCAGGGCCACCTGGGTGGCTCAGTCGGTTAAGCGTTCAACTCTTGATTTTGGCTCAGGTCATGCTCTCAGTGTCGTGAGATTAAGCCCTGGGTTGGGCTCTGCACTAGGCATGGTGCCTGCTTAAGTTTCTTTCTGTCTTCCTCTATCTCTCTTTACCCCCCATCCCCCAAATTTAAATCATTTGTTTGAAAATCAATGTTTTTCTATCATTTTTACATAGGAAAGATTTGTAACTCTGTACTTTATGGTTTTGTATTTTGTTTTATGTGTAAAAATTCTGAAATTTAATTATGACTTAGTTTGCTAAGTAAGTAATTTAACTTTTTAAAATTTGTTGACTAACTCTTCTGTGATTTAGACATTACTACTTGTATCATATCACAAATTTGAATCCATGCTACGGTTAGTTTCTGAAACATGAGTGGCGTATTTTTTTTATTAAGGGCTTTATATTCTTAGAGCAGTTTGAGGTTCACAGCAAAATTGAGAGGAAATTATAAAAATTTCTCATATGGCCCCCGTCCTCATATGTGCATAGCTTTTCCCATTATCAGCATCCCCCCACCAGTGTGGGGTGTTTGTTACAACTGATGAACCTATGTTGACACATCATAAATGCTCACAGTTTACGTTAGGATTCCGTCTTGGTGTCGTCTGTTTAGCAGGTTTCGATAAATGTATAAGGACATATATCTACCTTTATAGTATCCTAGTCAATCCTTTCATTGCCCTAAATATCGTCTGTGTGCCCTTGCCTTTCGATCCCTCCCTGCAGTTCTACCCCCTGCCAACCACTGATCTGTTGACTGTCTTCATAGCTTCTTCTTTCTCAGAATGTTTTCCCATGGTTGGAATCTTAGAGTATGTAGCTTTTTCAGACATTGGCTTCTTTCACTTCGTAATAGGCGCATCGGGTCCTTATTTGTCTTTTCATGTTTTGAAGGCTCACTTCTTGTTTCGGCTGGAATGTGTTCTGTTCTCTGGATGTATCACTGCTCATTTATTGATTCGCCTACTGAGGGACGTCTTAGTTGCTTCCACGTTGGGGCCATTGGGAATAAAGCAGCCGTAAACATCCATGTGCAGGTTTTTGTGCGTGGACATAAGCTCTCAACGCCTTTGGGCAGATACCAGGGATCATGGTTGCTGGATCATATGAAAGAGTATGTTCACTTCATAGAAATACTAAACCGGCTTCCTAACTAGCTGTGCCATTTGTCCTTCCCATCCGTAATTAATGAGAGTTTCTGTTGCCTCACATCCTTGCCAGTGCTCGGTATTATCACTGGCCCAGGTTTGGGCCATTCTGATAGGCGTGTGGTAGTATCTATCACATTGTTGTTAAACCATATTTCCCCCATGACCTGTGATGTGGAACATCTTTTCATATGTTGTTTTGTTTATCATCTTCTATGTGTATATCATCTGTTATGCCGATCTCTGTCCCATTTTTTAATCAGGTGGTTTCCCTGTTCAGTTTCTTTGTATATTTTGGATAACATTCCTTTATCAGATGTGTCCTTTGTGTTTTTTATTGTTGTTGTTGTTTTGTTGCGGGAAGGGGCTGAGGGAGAGAGAGACTCTTACGCAGGCTCTTTGCCCAATGCAAGCCTCCTGAGATAATGACCTGAGCCAATATCAAGTTCAGACGTTGAACCAGCTGAGCCACCCAGGTACTTTTGGGTGTGTCTTTTATAAGACACATATTTTGTCCCAGCCTGTGGCTTGTCTTTTAATTCTCTGGGCATTGTTTTTCCCAGGAGAAGATTTTAATTTTAATGAAGTCTGGCTTATCAAGTATTTATTTTATGGATCATATCTTTGATGTCTTAACTTTGGTCATTGCCATACTCAAGGTCATCTAGGTATTCTTCTGTGTTGTGTTCTTGCAGTTTTATAGTATTGCCTTTTAAATTTAGGTCAGTGATCCATGCTGAGTAACTTTGTTAAGGGTATAAGGTCTGGGTTTAATGTCTGGGTTTAATGAATCATTGTCCCACCTTCAGCCCTTTGACCGTATGTAGTTTCCATATAGGCTTTATTCCCCACCTACAGTTGTTGTTCGATTTGACTTGTTTCCATTACTGATTCCTACCTGGTACGCACCCCTAATGTGTTAGAGCGCAGAAGCTGGCACATAACTTACTAGAGCAACCTCAGGGAAAACAGCAGAGGGGGGTTATTTCAAGAAAAGGAAACAACATCTACAAAGCTATTGGGACACTGTGGGTGGAGCTTAGAGATTTGTGGTAAAGATTGAGGTTAGGAAGTAGGTCGGGAGAGATGGAAGAAACATTTTAGGTCAGTTCTAAGGAGTTTTGATTCTAATTCGGAGGAAATGGTTGCAATGATTGTTTTGTAGCTGGGGGCATTGTTGGAAGGATTGAGGTGTTGTAGTGTGCAGTGGCACGATTAGGTGTGTGTTTTAGAAAAATGGATGGTTGAATGGATGAATAAATAAACGATGTCTTCTCAAAACAGAAAATCCAAGCCCTATGTCCCTGCATCATTTTTCCTTCCCTGTCTTTCTGGATTGTTCTCCATTCTTGCTGTATCATAACCTGAATATTCCAAGTCTTGGAATCATGTGGTCATTTGAGCCACGGACAGACATCGTGGACATGTAGAAGTTGCATGCGTGAGAGCTCAATTGCCCAGATGTGACTGTTTTGATGTAACAAACTGCTATTTTCTGTAGCAACAAGTCTACTGAAAGCAAACGATGGGAATTTTAAGAAAAAGCAAATTTCAAGGCAGGCGTGAGCTTCAGATGGCCTTCACTGTGAAGATCTATGGAGAGACTCAGCTGGGCTCCTAACAGGGAGATACAACATATTATTACCAACAGCTCCTCAGGCACTGGCTTAGATGATTGCTGACTACTGATCCTTTTTAAAAAATAAACTGGACTGAATCTGGGAATTGTAGATTAGGCATCTGACTTTGATATTGGTAAGACTAGATAAGGAAAATCTCTAAAGAGCACCTTGTTGAGTATAAATTTCAGAACCTGCCACTACCTTTTCCACTAGAGTAAATCATGTCTAACACGAAAGAGCTCTTGAAACAAAGAAAAGTATAGTGCAACGAAAGTCGGTGAGTAAATTTTCTGTAAAGCATTATACAACTGTTGAAAATGTATTTCGAACAGTTTTCAGCGAAATGTGGCAATAATACTTGTTTCTGTCTTTTGCTTGTTATTCACATGGAAAATCACCATGAGATTTTGCACTTCAAAGTATTGCACTTCACTCTGAAGGAATGGAAATGTAGAAAATGAACTGTCGTTAGGAGTATTCTTAAATTTCTGAAACAATATAGCTTGCCAGGCCCCCTGGTCCTCAAATTACGGATAAGGTAACTAAGGCCCAGAGTGGGCAAATGGCTTCCGCAGAGTGCCCTGTATTGAGAGACTGTTCTTAATATCATCTGCCATTTACTGTATCCTAAGCATTTCCGAGACACTGTGCCAAGATCTTTTAAAGTATGTTATCTCATTGTTTATTCCATCACATGTAGAGAATGAAGACTGGAAAGATGCTTACTTTGCCCAAGGTGACACAGTTTTTTAAGATGTGGACCTGGGATTTAAACTTGGTTTTGTCCCATTTCAGGGCCTTGCCTTGTACCTGTGATGACTTATCTCTCGTCTAGATCAGATTAGTATTACTGCCTCTGTCATACTCTCTTCCCCATTACCACTGATGATTTATTATGATAAACACAGTAAGTAATTAGGTGTACACACTTACCCCAATAAATCACATATATAGTATATGAAGGAAGTAACACAGATCTGTGGGCTGTGTTGGAAAATTTAAAAAGAAAAAAAGGAAAAAAAAAAAAGACAAAAAACCGCAACCATTTCCCTTTCTCGGGTTGTGAGATAGTTCAACCAAGAAAAGTGGAAAAGAAGTTGCAACGAGTTTATTAAATGGGCTGAACGTGCTCTTTCCTGCCTCCTTAAACATTGCGGGCACATCCCATGACTTTCCAGGTATTTGGGGTTATAACTAACTACACCTAATCTTACATAATACAATCAGAAGTAAATGACATATGAGATAGCCCTGATTGGGGGAGGGATATCTTTGCTAATTCCTCTGCCTGTTTCCCTCTCCCAACTTTTCTTCTATAGTGTAGCTAGAGTAATCTTTGAAGAATGTCAGTTTAATCCTCTTACTCTCTATCTTAAAAACTCTTCAATGGCTCCCTTCCGTATATATAGTCCAGGCACCATGGTTCGCTTACCACTGTATTAAAAATAACCCCAAAACTTAGTGGCCTAAAGAAATACGCATTATTTTGTACCATGATCGTGTGCGTTGCCTGTGCAGTTCTGTTGCTCTAACTTGGGCTCATTCATACGGCTGCATTCAGCTGGTAGATGAACTTGAGGCGGGGCTCAGCTGGGAGGGCGGGAGCCGCTTGACCTTATGTCTTGTGGTCTTTGATCTGTAAGGAAGCTGAATCAGGAGCCAGGTCAGAACCAGGGCTGCTGGGGCCTGCCTGGCTGTGAATCAGAAACTAAAAGAGAAGATGTAACAGCTAGGGCGAGCGCCAGAAGCAGGGCAGGGGTTTTCAAACAAACTTGAGTTTGCTTCAGAACCGCCGGAGGGGGCTTGATGAATTCCAGATTGATGAACTCTACCCTCAGCGTTCATTCCGCGCGCCTGTGTGGGGCCACAGGTTTGCCCAGGTAACTAATTCCCTGGTTTATTTGCCACAGCTCCGTTGGGGACATTACTTGAAGCAGCCTGGGAACTAAGACACAATTTCTCAATGAGTGGGGCGCTTGGGTGGCTCAGTCGGTTCAACAACTGCCTTCAGCTTGGGTCCTGATCTCCGGGTCCTAGGAGTGGGATGCTAGCAAATTGCATTTTCCTGACGAACTGCCTCAGAAGTGTTTGACTTTGCACCTGTTATAAGCAGCTGCAACAGATGACTTCCGACCGGACCCTCGGACTCTTTCCCCCAGTGATTATTTCTGTGTCTCCAGCACCGATCCCCACACTTACTAGTTGACCAGGAAATATTTGTCGAACTGAGCTGCGTGTTAAAGCTACCCTAGTAAGGACATAGCTATTACTTACAAGCAATACTGTCTGCAATGGGGAGGGCATTGGGTGGAAGACTGGAAAAGACGCTCATTAGCTGGACTAAGAAAGAATTTGTGCAAATGTGGGCACACAGATGTCGGGTGGTTCAGGGGCGCTTGTTAGGATAAGAGCTTCAAGACACCTACACCTCGAATGGAACCAGTCTGCTAATGTGGAAGCCAGAATCTTGCCTCAGAGCTTCTCCAGTGTCCCTTGGTAGCTGCCTCCCCGAGGAAATCCAGTTTAAGTAATCCATGCCACTTGTGGTACTGGTTAGGGCACATGTTTCCTTCTCGCCTTGCTTAACCTCATCCCATCATGGGAGTAGGGCGTGCCATTCCCCGGTATGCTGGTTGAATTCATTTTGTCAGGAAAGGTCACAAAGCAAACTAGTTTCAAATGTCAGTAGATGTTGAAAATATTTCATTTCAGCCAGAATTTCTTCCCTGATCTTAACCATCAGATACTGAGCTTTGCACAAGCTAACTCTTTGGCCGTGTGCTGAAGTCACGGTAGCTCCCCTGGGCTCTTACACTCTCATTGATCAGAGTTTGGTAGATGAGCCTATAGAGGAATTAATTAAAGAACTAAGAGGTGCTAGGAGAAACAGCCACCCATTGTGCACTTAATGACTGGTGATACTGTGGGTGTGAACAGGGTTAATTGTAATTCAAGGAGCACCTTTGCCAACTATGGGGATAATTAAATACATCTGGGGACTCTTTTCCCAAGACTCAGTTCAAATACCTTCCTCTTTAATATTCACAGCCACACCAGGGCTTGATAGGTAAGGAAATGCATGTTTGTCCTTTTCCCTGGTAAGAACTGTTTCTACCTTAATCTTTATTTTCCCCTTTGCGGTTTGACATATACACCATTATGAGTTTAAAGAAGGGATCATTTCCTTTTTTTTTTTTTTTATTTGACAGAGAGAAATCACAACTAGACAGAGAGGCAGGCAGGCAGAGAGGAGGAAGCAGGCTCCCCACGGAGCAAAGAGCCCGATGTGGGGCTTGATCCCGGGACCCTGAGATCATGACCTGAGCGGAAGGCAGAGGCTTTAACCCACTGAGCCACCCAAGCGCCCCCCATTATGAGTTTAATTGAGGATACTTATTAATTGGCAACTCTGTTTTTGCCATTACTGACTTAAAGAAAACATGTCCCATAAAATGGGTTTGAAGATGAGGTTGCAAAGCGTGCTTTTGTGTCAATTTTCTGCCGTTCATTTATGCTGCACTAACATGTAAAATCCTTTCTCGCTTTTGTGTCGTTCGAGGTAACTGATATCCTTCTTTATTAGTATTCTGGCCAGGTGATTTCTTTTAGCTGCCATTTTAAAAATGCATGAGGCTAAATTAAAAGTTGCGAAGACTTTGGGATGATAATTAGGTAATCATCTACGTGAGATGTGATTAAAACCTGTAACCATAACACATTTTCATCACCACCTATGCTAGATACGTTATGAAGAACGTCCTTAATACTATACTCTGTGTTACAGATCTTTAGCACGTTACTGTCTGCAAATTACACCTCTTCCAAAGCAATTACGTAGCCGGACAGTATATGTGGCAAAGAAATAATTCCTGTTCAGTATCACAGTTAAAGATCAACTGCTTGGGAGACCTGGAATCTTTAACGAGATTCCAAATTAAAAATTTCACTCTCCCAGTAGAAAAGCGGTCTTCTACTCCAACAGTCATCAAGGTTTTTTTCTCCCCCATTTAACACCTCGTTTGATTCCTTTGCCAGATACACCCATACTTTGAAATGCTTTACCAAACACATTGCGTTCATCCATTATTTATGTCTTGATTAGGTGAAAGAAAGGAAAAACAAATTGATCAACAAGGCAGCTCATTGCCAATGAACACTTGATCAGCACGAAGTAGCTCCCTGAGCACCCATCACCGGAGGAGTAACAGCCATTGTGCAGTGGAAAGGGCCAGGCTTAGGATCCCAGAGTCCTGAGTTCATTTCTTTGTTTTCCGCATCCATACACAGAGCTGTGATCTTCAGCAGGTTGCCTTGATTCTGAGCTTCCGTTCCTCTATCTGTAACATGACGATAGCAATTTCTCTGATGAGAATTGCACTTAGCTTAGGACATGGCACATAAGCCCGACGTGACTGGAACTATTACCTTTTTCATTGATCTAAGCAAATGTTTACTTGCTCTGAGCATCCTGTTATTCTCCTTTAATATTAAATCTACCCCCCCCCCACTGCCCCTTCCCCTTGCAGGGTAGTTAGGAAGATTAGCAGTGCCTTATGAAAATAACCCCCTTTATCCTTGGCACGTACTGGGTACTCATTAATGATAGCGACCATGTTCTTTTACTGCTAGTATTTTAGTTGAATTTCATTTATTGAAGAAATATTTGCTTTCTGCTGCCTGTCAGGATTTATTTGGCGGTAATAATGTGTTGAATGAGCTGGACTCGCTCCCTGCCTCAGGGAGATTAGACCTGAGTGGGACACAGGTACTGAGTCACTGAGTGTAAGTGGGACGAAGGCTTTTGCTGTGAAATCGAATCTATTTGGGAGAGCATCAGGGAAAGCATCCCCGAGATGATATTTGTGTTGTGTCTCGGAGAATCAGTGGAGTTAGGTAGGAAAAGCTTTATGAATGGCTAACAGTGGAGAGTTGAGCCTGAGGTGGTCAGGGAGAGGGCTTCCTTGAAGGAATGAAATTTAAACCTTCTCTGGAAGTAGCAGTCAGTGCTGGCAGCGTGAAGAGGGTACTGGGGTGGGGGGGAACGTGTGGGCAAGAGGAGCGGGGCCACGGCCCCTCCCGGCACTCTCCCCTCAGCTTCCGAATGGGAGGTCAGGTTTGGGAGCCCGGCTTCCCCGTTCCCTGGCAGCATAGTTTAGAAAAATTACCCAACTTCTCCGTGCCCCAGTTTATGCATCTGTCAGTGGGGCTGAGGAAGTGACTCGTAGGTTGTTGGCACTAAGCAATGTAATATATTGAAAACATGGAGGGTTTGCTTAGTACATAGCAAGGATTCAGTAAATGTTCATGATTATCACAGCTCATTTATTTCCTGAAATATGCCTTGTTGTCTTCCCATGCCGGTCCTGCTTGGGATGCTCTTTCCTTTCGCTCTTAACTGACCTGTTCATTACTCACACTTTGTATCCCACTCCGCTGGGCACTGAGGCCTTGGGCGTGACTGACAGGAGCTGGCAAGAACGTGAAGGGAGAGACGTGATGGGACTTGACAAAGCATTGAGAGGCCCCAGCATTTGAGGTTTGGGGTTAAGGAAGAGAAGCCATTGACAGAGCCTGAAATGCAGCCCCTGAGAGGCTGGAGCAACACGAGAAAAGAATGGTATCGTGGACAACCCTGGGAAAGGCTCGGATAGAGGAGATTGTTGCTGCCAGTGTCCGCTGCTGCTCAGAGGCCAAGTTCTACCAGGTCCGAAATAGGTCATCCGTCGGCTTTGGGGACCGACACGTTATTGCTGACCTTAGCAAGATCAGCTGCCGAGGCACGGGGGTAATGGCCGAGATGGCATGGTAATTAAAGGACCACTGAAAGCTGAAGAGATAGAAATCAGTTTATAGAATGGTTTTGGTTTTGGCAGGAGGCGATTCTGTAATTTTATTATTTTTGATTTTTCGATTTTAAGGTAATTGTTTTGCATGGAGAGAGTCTGGCCTCTGCCCAGATGGTTTATCATCACTAGGCACTTGCACCTTTCTAGCAACTTCCCTATCCCCTTTCCTGATAGTGACAGGCAAATACCGGCAAAACACGTGGGTTTGGCCACCATTTTCTTTTTGTTTTCTGGCAGCGGGAGGAACCAGGAGGACTACAGCCAGGCGTTACCAGGTTTTTTTCTCGACACCTCCTGGTTCTTGGGGAAATATTTTTAATTTTTCATCTCCTTTACTTCTTAAGCCTCATTTATTGAAAGTAATGAACTCTTGGCGTTTATCATCCTTCGACCTTCCCTTTCTAGCTTTCCTCCTAGCTGGGGAAAAAAGGACAAACTTTGTGGCTTTCTTTTCTGCCTCTGGTGAAATACCAGCACAGTGGCATTTTCACTGAAGTAGAAGGCGTCATTGAGCCAGTTACGGTCTTTAAGAATTGTTCCGCTTTTGGGCGCCTGGGTGGCTCAGTGGGTTAAGCCGCTGCCTTCGGCTCAGGTCATGATCTCGGGGTCCTGGGATCAAGTCCCACATCGGGCTCTCTGCTCAGAAGGGAGCCTGCTTCCCTCTCTCTCTCTCTCTGCCTGCCTCTCTATCTACTTGTGATCTGTCTCTGTCAAATAAATGTTTAAAAAAAAAAAAAAAAAAAGAATTGTTCCGCTTTTATTTCCCCTAAGAGTGTGGAAGGCGGGCAGGGAGGGTCGTAATGTAGACCGATTCCTTAAATCTTCTGTCGCTGTCATTTGCCGTTGTGTTTGAATAATATTGTGCTTCTTCGTTCCTGCTAATGTGATCTTTCTGTTGAACTTGGGGGAGAGATACTCTGTAATCTGGCTTCGTTCCATTGCACTGTCTGTAAAACCATAGCGTACACTCATGCTCTTGGACTAATAATCAGATGATCACAATAAAATGTTGGGATGCTTTCCGTGAGTGTCAAGGGTGGGCACGTTCTTGCCTCCAGGGAATTCTTGACTGCCACCCAGAAGCTACCCACTTAGACTCCCAGGGGACCACAGCTGAGGATGGACTCACTTCATACAAGAATCTTGCTCCTTTTCCTTAAAGTGGGGCTGTTTCTCTGATGCACTTTGTGCTTCCAAGGCCCCCTTGGAATCAAACTGAATGGGATTCCAGTCTTGTTTAGCCGCTTTCTCTGACCTACCCTACTTCCCTTACTCCCCTTTTTCTGAGAATTCTTCATCAATAATGACTTGCACACACATGTCAAATGTCCACCATAGGACCCCTAACCTAAGGCCACCAGCTAACGTTTAAGGGAGTTAGCAATATTTCATTCGCTCTGCTGATTGCCTTATGTACATTATGTCATTTAATCTGCAACACAGTCTCACTGAGTATGTAGTATTACCTCCCATTTTACTGGAGAGGAAACTGAGAGACGTCTCCCTCCCCAAGTTCATGTCCTTAGTGGGTGGCAAACTGGAATTTGGTGAATTAACTCCAGCCTTAGAATAGGGAATAGTAATGAACAAAAAAAACGCTCCTGCCTTCCAATGGATGTGTGCCCACAATCGGTAAAGAACCACTGTTTCAGAGAGAATCTTGATCCCAGTGTTAGAAATACTTATACCACATTGCCATATAGAAAGCCAGGAGTCGATGAACTTCCTTCTTGCTTGTATAACTTTGTGTGTCTATTTCTGGATTCCCTACTCAATTCCATTGATTTCTGAATCTGTCCTTTCAACAAACATGGTCTTCATCGCTGTAGCTTCATAGTAAATCCTGAACTCAGGTCTTGTAAGAACTCCAACTGTGTTCTTTTTTTTTTTTTTTAAGATTTTATTTTATTTATTTGACAGAGAGAGAGATCACAAGTAGGCAGAGAGGCAGGCAGAGAGGTAGGAGGAAGCAGGCTCCCTGCGCAGCAGAGAGCCCGACGCGGGGCTCGATCCCAGGACCCCGAGACCATGACCCGAGCCGAAGGCAGCGGCCCAATCCACTGAGCCTCCCCGGCGCCCCTGTGTTCTTTTTTTGAACTAATTTTGACTTTTCTAATTCCTTTGCCTTTCCACATGAATTTTAGAATCATCTTATTGATATCTATTTTCAAAAGCACACTGAGAACTTCATAGGGGCTGCAGTAAATAAATAGCTCTGACTGGGCAGAATTGATATCTGTTTTTATTTTTATTTTTTAATTGATATAGAGTCGTGTTCAACACACAGAGCCTTTTTGGGAAGTGCCAACCTGAGTGATCTTTTTTTGGTGCTCCTGTCATGTTTTTGTTTGTTTGTTTTTAATACTGAGTCCCAATTGTTCATTGCTGGTAATAGAAACATGGTTGACTTTTGTATATTGATTTCATATTATGTACCCTTGAAAAAGTTCCTTTACTTTAAACTTCTAGAAGCTTTTGGTAGAATCTTTAAGATTGTCTATTTATACAAGCATGTCATCTGCAAAGAGGGACAGTTTTTCTTCCTTTCCAATTTGTACTCCTTTTACTTTTTTTTTTGACATGGCACTTTGACAAGACATCTCATAAATTCTTCCACAGACATGATGAAAGAGGATGTCCTTGTATTGTTCATGAATTTGGAGAGAAGCACTGAG
The DNA here is from genome assembly GCF_922984935.1 of Meles meles. Classification (NCBI taxonomy): domain Eukaryota; kingdom Metazoa; phylum Chordata; class Mammalia; order Carnivora; family Mustelidae; genus Meles; species Meles meles. The sequence continues at coordinate 122,249,932 of NC_060087.1, read as the reverse complement.
TCTTTGGCATACTAGGATTTTGTAGATGCCCTTTATCTGGTTTATCAAGTTCCCCTCTACTCCTGGTTTGCTGTGTATCTTTACCTTGATAGTCTATTGATGTGGTCATATGGATTTTCTTTTTGAGTCTATTAATATGACTAATTATATTGGATGTACTTTCCATTACTGAACCAAAGTTACGTTTTTGGAATAGATCACACTTGGTCATGATGTATTATCTTTTTTCTATATTGCTGAATTTGGTTGCTAATTTTTTTTAAAAGATTTTATTTGACAGACAGAGATCACATAGGCAGAGAGGCAGGCAGAGAGAGAGGAGGAAGCAGGCTCCCCACTGAGCAGAGAGCCGGATGCGGGGCTTGATCCCAGGACCCTGAGATCATGTCCTGAGCCGAAGGCAGAGACTTAACTCACTGAGCCACCCAGGCGCCCCTGATTACTAATATTTTATAGCAATAGATTTATTTATATAGATATAGATTTTTGCAACTATTGTCATAAAGAATATTGTCCTATGGCTTTTTAAATTTTTCTGTTTGAAGATTTTTATTTTTAAGTAATCTCCACACCCAACATGGGGCTTGGACTCAACAACCCGCATATCAGGAGTCACCCACTCTCCTGACCGAGCCATCCCAGGTACCTGTGTTCTATAGTTTTCTTGAAAAGTCTTTGGATTTATAGTGGAATTCTGGCCTCATAGAATGAGTTCGGAAGTTTTTCTACTATTCTATTTTCTGGAGGATATTGTATAGAATTGGTTTTATGCCTTCCTTAAATGTTTGGTAGAACTTGTCAGAGAAACTATGTGCTTTGTTGGATGGTTTTAAACTAATTTCTCAAAAGATGTAGAAGTATTCAGATTATGTATTACCCACTGAGTGAATTTTGGTAGCTTATGTCTTTCAAGGAATTGGACTATTTATTTAATCTAAGTTGTCAAATTTATAGGCATAGAATTGTTCCTAGTATTTCCTTATTAACCTTTTCATATCTGTGGTAACATTACTATGTTTTTTCTTTCGTTTGTTTTTTCCTGTTGTTTTTCTTTGTCAGTCTGGGGAAAGGCATCAGGTTTTTTTGTTTGTTTTTGTTTTTTGTTTTTTTTAAGGAACTAGTTTTTGCTTTTGCTTGATTTTTTTAAATATATATATTTAAGATTTTTAATCAATTAATTTATTTATTTAAATTTATTCATTTGAGAGAGAGCGAGCATGCCCCTGGGAATAGGGACAGAGGGAGAGGGAGAAGTGGACTCCCCACTCAGCAGGGAGCCTGATGTGGGGCTTGATCCCAGGACCCTGAGATCACAACCTGAGCCTAAAGAAGAAGCTTAACCTACTAAGCCACACAGGCGCCCCTGATTTTTTATATTGTTTATATTTTAATTTCATTGATACTCGCTCCCATGTTCTATTATTTCCTTCTTTCTACTACCTTTATTTTTTTCGACTAAGCTTCACACCCACTGTGGAGCACAATGCAGGGCTTGAACTCACAACCTTGAGATCCTAAGACCTGAGCTGCAATCAGGGGTCATACACTTAACCAACTGAGCCACCCAAGCGCCCCTCCCTCTTTCTACGTCTTAAAATATCATTGGTTTTTCTTCCTCTCGTTTCCTAACGTAGTTTAGATTCTTCAACTACCACATTAATAGATCAACAGATTGACATGTGTTTTATTTTCATTTTCTTTTAGTTCATTTATTTTAGGTTTCCATTAAGATCCCCTCTTTAAAGCATATATTATTTAGAATTTTTTTTTTTTTAAATTTCTGTGGGTTCCTGGCCCCTAGCCAGTCTTTCAAAGAGTTCAGACATTTTGTTTTATAGACACTACCCAGCATTTTTAGTTGTATTTACTGTGAGAGAGATGCAAAATTATTTCTATTCCATCTTCCAGAGGAAGGAGTGACTTTCACATGCATTTTTAAAATTTTAATTTTGACAACTACGTCAAGTTAACAATTCATATGACACTTGCTTAGATGAGAAAGTGAAGACTCGGAGCATTTAAGTAAGTTTTACTTGCTGAACCACTGACATTTATATATATGCTTTTGCCAAGACACCTGTCATTCTTGTATTTTATGATTTTAACTAGTGCCGTATAATGTGCTTTTCCTCCATTTCTTCAGATTAAAGCTAGGTCTCGGATTCTTGCTATCTCTCATACATGGTTCAGTGGGCCTGTGCATATATTTAGCATGGAGTAAATAGTTGCTGGAAAAACACAATGATGAATGCATTCTTAGATTTTAGTTAATTTTGTTCATCTTAATATGAATTTCATCTGTAACTCTTTCCTTCTATAGGTTGTGCATAGCCCGATACTCAAGATGGTGTAGGAAGCTGTATCCGGGCACCCATTCGGCCACACAGGGGAAAGAATCACCTATTTAAAACTTGGCCGTCTCTGCAATTCAGAGTCCCTTTGAAATTTCGTGTATCTGCAAATCAGGGCTGACCAGTAATGGTATTTTGGGAAATAAAGATTTGCGAGCCTCTTCTTGGTTCACAGCACCTCGATATACCTTCACCCATCACCTTGAAGTCAGCCCTTCAACAGTCGCAGGCACTAAGAGCATTTTCTTCCTTTCATTGATTTTTCAGACTGAATGCACAGTTTTCCTCTGACTGGCACGTCCTTTTGTAGCAGGCTGCAGTTCATCCTAGCCCCCTCGATTACCCTGTGCGATGCTGCTCAAATCCCTAATTACCCTTCTAGATACTGCTGTGGCAGCTCATAAAAGGCTTTTTCTCAGCCTGCCATGATTTTTCAGCAGCTCCGTCCTCTTCTACCATTGTTGTGTCAGTTTCAACGTATGTTCACGGCTCCACCTGTTGTTTCTAGAACCAGTGTCTTTCATTTTTCTCCATTAAGCTTTATGGTGTTTTAGTCGAACTTATTTCAGAATGGGAATTCAATCAGCCTGACGCATTAACATGCTTGTAGCTCGAAAACATTGCATTTGTATACTTACAAGTGTGTTTCAATTCAGATGGAACAAGTACCCTTTATTCTGCGAAACTATAGAAAACAGGTCTGTTGAGTCACAAGGAACAAAGTCTACAGAATCATACAATTATATTGACAGTGGTAGAGCGGGATAATAGGGGGCTTTGACCTGTCATGACAGGTGGTCCTGGAGGTGGCCTAATCTTGACATCTTAAATATGCATTCCCACGTGCACTCCCTCCTGCCCCACTGAGATCTTAACCATAATTAGCAATAAGTGTTCATTTAAGGACGCAGTGTGTAGAGTGGAAAAAGCATGGCCTTTGGGAGTAAAGCAGACTTGTAGTCAATACTTGATCCTCTCACTGGTAGCTATGTGATTCAGGTGAGTTATCTAAAATATCTGGGCCCAAGTTTTCTAATCTCTGAAAAAAAGATAATAAATACAGATGAAAACTAATGCATATACAGTTCCCGGTGATGGGCTTTAATATAGTGTAAACTGATAAATTCCATTACATAAAGTCTTGATTGATTATAATAATTATATATAAACTTTATTGAACACTTATTATCCGTCAGGTACTGTGAAAAATGCTTTACATGGGTTATTTTATTTAATCCTCATACAAACTCTATTATGTAAATGCTATTATTAGTCCACTCCCAGCTAAATGAACTCAGAGAGTAATTATGATGTAAGAAGTTGTATAAGTAGTAAGGGACAGACCCAGGACTTAAATCCAAGTACATATGACTTATCTTCTACGCCGGTACTATTCAAGTACATATTGTACCGCCTCTTATCAACCTCAGTACATTGTTATTTGCTTTGTCTCAGTCGCACCGTGCTTAGAACTGTGCTGAAATCAAAGCATGAACAGAATTTAAGTAGTATTAGGAATATCATAGCAGCTGCCTTCTTCACCTGTTACAAGAGATAAAAATAAATATAGAAATTAAAAAAATAAGTATATAAATGAATTCTGTACGTTTTCTAAATATTAGTAATTTAGTGTTCAGGAATTTGAATCACTGTACTCATTACACTGGTGCCTGGTGGTGTAATATTAGGAAGTCATTCTTTAACAGCTTACCAGAACTCTGGCTATGGGAAAACTAAAACAGATGAGTTTGCCTTTGGAAATATGTCCTACTGACTAAGTACATGTATATTCTCGTAAGTTTAAGACTCTTCAGATTCACTTTATCTGCTCCAACAAAAACCCTAGTTATTCTCTGCTTTTGCTTTCCAACATGACAGCTAACTAATCTAATAGATTACTTGCTTTGCGTGGGTCTATGTTAATTGTATTCTAACGAATGAGTGCTGTCTTTATGCAAGTAGCATTTTACCAATTTCGGTTGCTATAGAAAACCAATGTGAGAAAGATTTTGGGCAGAACCCAAGAATTGTATCCTTTATATTACTGTTGATTTTTTTAGTCTTTGGATAGGGCCTGTTGATAGTTCAGAACCTTTTAGTTTATATTTGAATTTATAGAAGATTTGTTTCAGGGCTTTGGCCAGAAGAGGTGAATTACGCACAAACTGCTATGCCAACAGTCCTTCTCTCCTCCATTTTTGACTCTCAGATATAACATATGGATCAGCATAAGTGTAAAGCACTGTATGTACTACTAAGTTTGGATTATTAGTGGGAATTAGGTAAATGAGCTAACAGAATGTGCATAATGTACAAACCTCCCTTGAAAGTGAAGGTTCAGTTTCCTCTATCTCTATTCTTTAACAGAATGATTGAAATTTCTCTGAGTGGATAGAGACTTTCTGCTCTTTTTAAAAAGATTTTATGTATTTGATGGAGGGAGAGAAAGAGAGAGTAAGCTCAGAGAAGTGGAAAGAGAGGGAAAAACAGACTCCACACTGAGCGTGGAGCCCCATGTGGGGTTCGATCCTAGGAACCTGAGGTCATAACGTGAGCTGAAATCAAGACTCAGATGCTTAACCAACTGAGCTACCCAGACACCCCTTAGACTTTCTGCTCTTTAATTTTCTCTTTCCATCCACTCCTGAAGATCATAATCCTCCAGCCAAAAGGCAACCAAGGAGATAGTGGGGGACATTCATTCTGAATTTTTGGTCTCCAGATAAGTAAGCATTGACTATGCACTTTTCTTTCATCTTTAATTACCACTTGTATTTCAGACCTTTCTTGTAATTTTTACTATTTTGTATCACCAAATAATCATCATGCGAGAATTGGTCTATAGTCCCATTAGGGTCCTATTATATATGATGGCATTATTAATAAATGTGATACTGTTTCACTAAATCTAGCCTTTTAAATTCCACATTTAAAAGAAGTTAGTATTTCATGTGCTTTTTTTTTTTTGAACCTGTTTTATTTTTTAGGGTATGTCATAAGATAGTATTGATGCTTTTGATCTTTTTGCTGTCTGGGGATCTTGTACAAAGTCAAAGAAGTGAAAGTGTGGGGAGAAAAGGCATAAAATGCTAGAGAATCAGAATTTCAAAAAGGGCAAGGTTAACTTTTCATCTTTATAAATAGATATATAAATTCACATATGGGGATTCTTATCTTTTACTTTTCAGAGCATCTACTAGAGAATTCGCACTCCGTTTTCACCCTAGATTCTGTGCATAAGTATACAGAACATGGAAGGGGTTTTTGGGGTACATATTAAATGGATATTTACTGGAAATCTAGCGTATTATGGGTGCCATGGGAATACTACTGAAGTAGATTACAGGTTTTCTCTTTAAGCTCAAAAATGAGGAAGGGAGGGAAATTTACACATGAGAAGATACTGAAGAACTATACAAATAATACAAGACTGAATTTATATGCATTAATGAGATTTTTATATAATCAGTAGCCTTCCACTTCAAGGATGGCAGAAAATATTCACTGACGGTTCCTGTCATGGCAAAAACACCTAATTCTATATGAAACTGTCTTTAGGAAAAATTGTAGTTTTTTTTTTTTTTTAAGATTTTATTTATTTAGTTGACAGAGATCACAAGCAGGCAGAGAGGCAGGCAGAGAGAGAGGAGGAAGCAGGCTCCCCACTGAGCAGAGAGCCCAATATGGGACTCGATCCCAGGACCCTGAGATCATGACTTGAGCCAAAGGCAGAAGCCTTAACCCACTGAGCCACCCAGGCACCCTGAAAAATTGTAGTTCTTATGTGGCAGAGTTCTCTTAGGTCTCTTTCCCATCAACAAATACGAACTGAGCTCAGTATGTGTAGAACTGAGCATCAGGTAAGTAAAAAGGGAAGGTGGCCTTGAGTAAAAATGCTTATATTAGCAATATTAGGGGGAAGTTAAGCCTTGGGCCAGTGTCAGGATGATAGAGTTGACCCTCAGTGTCCCACAACATACTGGGAACTTCTGTGGGAGTAATGTGGTCTCTGTTAGTAGCATCTGTAGGTTCCGAGTAAAAACAAAGTAAAATTCCCATATACAGAAAAGTTTCTACAATTTACTTGTTGGGCTTCTGACATTTTATTTTTATTTTTTATTTTTATAAAGATTTTATTTATATAATTGAGAAAGAAAGAGAGAGAGAGAGAGAATGTACATGAATTAGGGGAGGGGAAGAGGGAGAGGGAGAAGCAGGCTCCCCACTGAGCGGGGAGCCCCATGCTGGGCTCCATTCCAGGACCCTGGGATCATGACCCACCCCGAAGGTAGCTGCTTAAGAGACTGAGGCCCCCAAGGGCTCCCGGGGTTCTTTTTTTTTTTTTTTTTTTAAGATTTCATTTATTTATTTGACAGAGGTCACAAGTAGGCAGAGAGGCAGGCAGACAGAGAGAGAGAGAGAGAGGAGGAAGCAGACTCCCCGCTGAGCAGAGAGCCCGATCTGGGGCTCAATCCCAGGACCCCGGGATCATGACCCGAGCCGAAGGCAGAGGCCTTAACCCACTGAGCCACCCAGGCGCCCCGGTTCTGACATTTTAATAACTAGTATCTAGCACACACACACTATGCATGGTGGATGAATGTAGGAATACTAATACCATATTTAAATTTCAAGGGAATTAATTTAAAAATTTGATACAGAGTATCAAATAACTGCAGAAAATACTTAAGGAAATAAAAAAATGAGAGGCTATTAAAAATAACCATAAATATTTGAAAAGGAATGCAATAGAAATTATAGAACAAAAGCAATATACATTTGCAGACATAAAAATGACAGAGAACAGATTGACTTGCAGACTAGACACAAAAAATAGCAAATTGATTTTTGGGGGAATATTGTCCTGCAGAAATATCATAGAATGCCGCACATATGTCCGTTTAAAGAATATGGAGGACAGAAGGTCTAATGTGCAAATGGAATAAAAGTAGGAAAATATAGAGATTCTGGCAGATAAATATTATAAATGATTTAGAATTTTTCAGAACGGACAAAATACAGAAATCCAAAGACTCAATAAGCACCAAATATAGCCAATTAAATTAATTAAAAGCAGTAAACATCCACAGCTCTTCCTGCCTATGGATTCTGTCCCTATGCTTTCCTAAAAACACCTTTTTGCACTGGGTGGGGAAAACAATATACATCCTTTCTTTAAAAAAAAAAAAAGTATTTTATTTATTTATTTATTTTGAGTGAGTGAGAGAGAGTAGTGGAATGGGGAGAGAAGTTGGGGGAGAGGGACAAGCAGACTCCGTACTGAGTGCAAAGTTGGACGGAGGCCTTCAACCCACCACCCTGCAATCGACCTGATCTGAAATCAAGAGTGGGACGCCTACCCAGGGCCCTGTAATATACATTTAGATATGTTAGTGAAATGGCAAAATGGAAATGTCAAATAAAGGGATTTAAAAGCAGCCAGGGAGGGGACAAAGCCAGAAGACCTCCCATGAACCCAAATTTGACCAATAACAGATCTTTGAAGAGCAGCCCTTTATAGCAGAGGATAGTGTATTCATATTGTCAGTGTGCTAAGAGAATATGAAATACGAGTGTGTCAAGTATTGTGTTTAAATGTATGTGAATTTTACAACGTAATACTTGTGATGACCTTGGTGACAGATAATATTAATCTGCCTGAGAACTGGATAGTCTGAAATAAATACTCTAATTTGCCCAGACACATGTTCTCGTTAGTAGTGGAGCTGGTGATGAACCCAGATCTGTCTCCATCCCTTGCTCTTTTATGCAATGCTGTCTCCCATTCTAAACATGTATAATTCATTTGGTGCTGGTTAGAGATTCCCATTCTATCTTTTCCCCCTCGTTCTGTCTTTTTAGGCACATTAGCAATACCGTTATTTATTATTGTAGTACCTATGAAGGATGACGATGATGATGATGGTTGGCTACATGCAGGGTATTGCACCAGCAGTTGTGGGAGGGGGGGACTGAAATGAACACAATTCCATAGTTCCTTTAACAAGACTTTAGCAGAGTAGAGGAAATAAGACATTTAAATAAACCTATTACCTAATACGATGATGTAAAAAATGATTAGTTCCATAAAATAAAGTTAGATAAGGGGCTATCAGAGAGTAGAAGACGGAGAAGATATTTCCAGTTGGGCAGGCAGAGGTGGAAGGAGGGTGAGGATTTCCTAACAAATGAGTTAAAGAATGTGGCATTTGAACTGAACTTGTAACAAAAAATATAATTTAGTTATGACGCAATGGGACAAAAGATCATCCTTATAGGGGCACCGAGACAAAGCGTCATGGCCCGTGGTTGGCTGTGGATAACAGATATATGGCATCGGAAAGGGACGCACTAAAGAAGACCCAGAAGGTTTATTGAGGTGGCAGGTAGAGGTACTTGTGTATGAATATACCGCTGGAGTTTGGACAGGGGCATGGCACAATCGGAATCATAGTTTAGTAGGGGTAGGGAATATAAGCACAATGAATAACTAAAAACACTGCTATACATGAAAGATATTAAAAGAGAATGAATTAAGTTTTCTTCAATGGCAAAATTAAATAGATAAGAGTATTGGTCAGGGTTCTCCAGAGAAACAGAGCCAATAAGATAGATAATAGGAGAGACACGCACACATACACACAAACACAGTTGACCCTTTAACAACATCGGTTGAAACCACATGGGCCCACTTATGCATGGATTTTTTTCTCAATAAATCCATACAGTGTTGTAAATGTATTTTCTCTTTATGATTTACCTAATAACTTTCTTTTCTGCCACTTACTTTACTTCGTAAAGATGCAGTATATAATACACATACAGAATCATCGACAGTGCATGTTATCAGTAAGGCTTTCACTCAACAGTAGGGCGATTCGTAGTTAAGTTTTGAGGAGTCAAAAGTTATCTAGGGAGATTCTCAGATGTGCAGAGGAGGGTAAGTGCCTCTAACCCCTACATTGTTCAAGGGTCAACTATGTATGTATTTACAGACACAGAGAGAGAGATAGAGCTTGATATTTCTAGGAACTGGCTCACATCATTATGGAGGGTGAGAAGTCGTACAGTCTGCGGTGTGCAAGCTGGAGAAGCAGGAAAGCAAATGGTGTAATCCAGTTCACGTCTGAAGGCTTGAGAGCGAGGGGGCTGCTGGTGTAATTCTTGGAGGACAAAGGCCCAAGACCTTGGAGCTCTGATGTCCCAAGGCAGGAAAAGATGATAAAATTAAAAGAGTTGATACTCAGTTATTCTATTTTAACTCAAAGGTAAACCTCTTATCATCAGCAGGTCCTGGCTTCAATATGTAAATAAAATTAAATAAGAATATAACCAGGTCTCCATACATTGTGTCCATTGTGTGTACCTTTGCGGTGGGAATCAAGCTAGTTTTCTGCATTTGTGCTATCAGGAGAAACAAATGGGTTACTCTGTTTGCCCAAGATATTATGGAATAAGGACTGATGGTGAACATTGAAGGAGATTCATCTTGCACTGAAACTTTTCTTTTTTTTTTTAAAAGATTTATTTATTTATTTATTTGACAGAGAGAGAGATCACAAGTAGGCAGAGAGGCAGGCAGAGAGAGAAGAATGAAGCAGGCTCCCTGCTGAGCAGAGAGCCCGATGCGGGACTAGATCCCAGGACCCTGAGATCATGACCTGAGCCGAAGGCAGCGGCTTAACCACTGAGCCACCCAGGCGCCCGCACTGAAACTTTTCTAAAGAAAAGCTTATCTTTAGTATTTTCCTGGACTCCTCATCGTCCATGTACGTATAAAAATAATGAAGTGTAACTGGGTCATTGATACTAAAGAAAAGCATTAATTGCTAGAAAATTTCCACAAAGATAGTGGGGGAAAACAGGCTTAATTCTAATCAAAGTATTATATGATATACAATAATATCACTAAGGTAAGCCCATTTCTGAGAGAAGAAGCATCCCTTTCTCTCTTAACCCATTCAGGCTACTAAAACAAAATTAACATAAACTAGGTATCTTACACAACAAGAGTCTATTTCTCATAGTTCTGGAAGCTGGGACATCCAAGATGGCGTAGTCACATTTGCGGTCTGCTGAAGGTCTGCTTCCCAGGTCATAGTTGGCCATCTTTTTGCTGTGTCCTTGTGTGCTGGGAGAGGCAGTGCAGATCTCTAAGGACTCCTTTTTCACAAGGGCACTAATCCCCTTCAGGAGGGCATTGCCCTTAGGACCTACGGAATTCCCAAGGTTTCCCAAGGCCTTGTCTCCAAGTAACAACAGATTTAGAAGTAGTGTTCAGCCTAGGAATTTGGAGGAGGGGACAAGCATATTCAGTCTATAGCACTTTCAGATGATCAGTTGAAAAGAATGAATAAACAATAAAATCAACCCCGTAAATTTGGAAACTTGAAATACCATAAATTCTCCAAATTCTTTTATTCTTCTTAAGCAAACTTTTTGACCCACAGTCATCAAAACACAGGATAGGAGTTTAAGCAATTATGGGGAGCTCAGGATAACTGAAGGTGGCTTATTTTACAGCTGTCCTTAGATAAACATAAAAGTTATGGGCAACTTGCATGGATCATTTTTTGTTTAATTCTCTTCTATAATCTTTAAATCAACATTTATCTTGAAGACAAGGTAGCAAGATTTACAGCAAGATTGCGGTCTTATAATTGGACTGGCTTTGAATATAAAGTAACAGTTTTTTTTTTTTTTTTTTAAGATTTTATTTATTTGACAGAGAGAAACCACAGAGAGGCAGGCAGAGAGAGAGGAAGGGAAGCAGGCTCTCCGCTGAGCAGAGAGCCCCATGTGGGACTCGATCCCAGGACCCTGAGATCATGACCCGAGCCGAAGGCAGCGGCTTAACCCACTGAGCCACCCAGGTGCCCCTAAAGTAACAGTTTTATATTCATACGGTTCAAGTCCCAGAGTGGAATTTAATAAGACTGTATTTTTTAAGGAAAAAATATCTGTGTTGTTTTATTGCCAAAATGAGAAAAATTACAGAAAATGATTTGTCTTATTTGCTTTGGGGGCTAGAGAAACTCCATCAAATTCTTTACCTTCTTGTACAGGCAAATAGATTATCTATGTCTTTATTTTAAAAAATGTATAAAGAGAATTTATCTTCTAGATGTTGGGGTGAAATTAATATTTTAATATTCCTTGAAAGCGACGTTAATTTCCCGAGGATATTTTTATGCACCCACCTTATTCGTTGGCTGAAATCTCCAATGTTTAATTGTTTCTTGCTTTTTCAACCAAGATAACACTCTCTAAGCTACTTTTGCTTTGTTTCTACTAACAGTGCAATGTGGAGTTCGTGAGCACATTTTCTGTTTTATTTCTACTGCTTAGAAAATTGTGAGTATTATCATAGAATGGTTAATGTTTATGGTTGGAATTACACTGTTTCTTCGGGTCAGGTAGAGACTCACTAATGTGCAGTCTTTCCATTTCCCCCCAAATTTTAACTTCAGAAGTGACTAGAGGAAGATCCAATTCTTGTTGACCCTTTACACTGTGCATTTCTGTTATTGTCCTGTCTAGTTACATTTAAAATAACTGAAGACATGATCCCTGGTGCAAATTTCTACTTTTTCCTCACCTTAAATGTACTCCAATTATGACCGGCAAATATCTAGTAAAAGGAGTTAACAGAAAAAAATTCTGGTTGTAGTTTTGCTGAGTGGTCTTCTGCATCTGCGTTTCCTTCCAAGATAAGCTCCTTCATGACAATGGTGGCTTATCTGATTTTCCCACTGGACTGGCGGTAGAGCAGAGAGGATTCCAGTAAAAGGCAAAGGTAATCTGAGGTAAAAATTAATTAATTGTATTTTTGCTATTGAGGCTTCTTATTTCTACCCTAAAACATTGCAGAAGATATGAAAAGATCAAATTTCTTTTATCCCATCTGGGTTCAAATTTAATTCGCTATCTACCTAATTGGTTTACCTAGTTTGTCAAAAGAACAAACATGGTTAATCTACCATCAGTCTATCGTGAAGCAGAAGATAGATGTATATATAATAATGTTAGGTATAAGGTATTGCATCACTCCAGGATAAACCCCCAGTTATAGTGTTATAGAGTTACATAGCCTCTAGAGTTTTCTTTTTGTCTTGTCTCTTAGGGATATCATTTATTCCCACTCCCTTAGTTCGCCCTCAGTTAACATTTCTATGGGTGGACCAAAGCTGTGAAGTGGACTTACTTCCCACATGTCAGTTGGGCTCTCATTTCTAATTGCCTGCTAGACATTTCCGCCTCTGAATCCTGATGGCTTCCCTGTATCATGCAGACAGCCATATTTTATTCTTTGCCCTGTCCACTTCAGCTCTTTTTTTATTTCACTTGGTTCATTAAGGCCACTATGAGCATCCACATCACAGGTTTTAAAATAAGACACATCTTTGATTTCTTTTTCTTGATCACCTTTATTCTAGTCTTCTAGAATATGTATATATATGTATTTATTATATATATATATATATATATGTATAGACTCATCCTTTCTTCCTTCCAAATACCCATGACATTACCCATGCTCTTTGCTTTTCTACTACCAGTGCAAACCCTTTTTACCTTTCCTCTGGTTTACTCCTCCCACTCCTCCCCCCTCCCTCCTCCCCCTCCCCACCCTTCCCCCTCCTCCCCTTCTTCCCTCCCTGTCCTCTCCCTCACCACCCCCACCTCCTCCAGAAAGTGAGCGAGCCTGGGAGGAGGGGCAGAGGGAGCAGAGAAGAGAGAGACTCTTAAGCAGGTTCTTTGCTGGGCGTGGACCCTGAGATCATGACCTGAGCTGAAGGCAGAGGCTTAAACCACTGAGCCACCCAGGCGCCCCAGAAATTTTTTTTTTTAAGCGCACTCAGAGCATCCCTCGGCCCAGTCAAGTCTACACGTGAAATGAACTATCACAGCGAGCCTTTACCAGAAGTGGCTCCTTGAATTTGAGATTTTTGTTCTGGAAGACTGAACACCAAATGCAGCTCCTTCGACACAATGTTCACCTTATTATCCTTGGCGGGATGACATTTCTGCCTTCTATTTTCTTACGACTGTTTCTCAATACCAGTAATACCCCTGCTCCTTTGTTTTGTGGTTGAATAGATCAACATTTTCTTTCTAGATGGCATCTTAATTGAGGATGGAAACAATAGATGATTAATAGATGAATAATTGTAGATGTATTTTTTTAAAGGATTAATGGGCCCTGTTTTATTTGCCAACGTGGATGGAAGTTCTGAACCTATATATATATATATATATATATATATATATATATATATTTTTTTTTTTTTTACCCAAGATTAAAGGGACTCATCAGATATTAGAGCTGCAGGGGTCATTAACATTTACACACAGAAGATTTTCCCTACCTTACAGGTGCGAAAACTGAAGCCCAAAGGGGTTAAGTGACTTATGTGCAAGGTCACACAGCAAGTTTCTGTCTCCTCCCTTGAAGCCAGAACATTCCTGTCAATTCCCAGTGAATCGCGGTCCAGTAGGCCTTCCTTCCAGTTGTAGCATTGGTGACCCAAAAATCAAGTGCTGTTACTTAGTGCTCTAAACATCATTTTTAATTGTCTTCATTCAGAATAATTTATATTAACAAGTTTCATTCATATCTGCGATTGATAATATCTTCAAAATGAATCTGTTTAGATGAGGAAATTTTATATATTATGAGGAGAAATATTCTGCCGAACAGTAAATGTTAAAAAGGCAAATGATGACAGACAAAACCCCACCATGGCGTTAATTGAGGGAGAAATATTAAATACATTGGGGAAAGATCTCATTTCCTCTGGTGCGATTTCATGCACTCTTATGCAAATTTACTTTATAGCACTTCAGGACAAATAGAATTTCACGAACACTAAAGCGTGTTGTAAAAAAGTAGTGAAAATAAACAAATCCACCTGTAACCCAGCGACATAAATCATATGAAATATTTATAAAACACATTTTGTAACCTTTAATAATATCAAACCAAATCCAGTGGTTTTAAATTAGATTTCAATCCAGTGCAATTCTTTTCAACACTGCTCAGTACAGCAAGTGTTCGCTATCATGTGTACTTCTAAATAACTAGGCTTCTCATAAAACGCCTTCTTCAGAGAGGAACCTTGTTTCGTATTGTCTGTCGTAAACAAGATGAACTACGATGCTATTTACTTCCTTTTAACAACATCATCAGATTGTTTTGATTTATATTTCTCTCATAAAATATTATCAAGCAAAATAAAGCACCAAACCCTTGTTTGTCTTTTACAAGCAAGAAAGTCTAGCTTTTTGGCTCTGGTTAAACAGTCTGGCTTTTCTTTCTTTCTTTCTTTCTTTCTTTCTTTCTTTCTTTCTTTCTTTCTTTCTTTCTTTCCCTTCTGTATATCAGAATATTCTGAAATATTTCCATCAGTCTGCCTCTTTTCTGGTGGTCTCTTTCCTGGACATTCGGAAGCAGGCTGTGCTGTGTGCTATGGCAACATTTCCAGAGACTTCACCCCAGTGGAGGACCCTCCGGACTGGGACTCTTTCTTCTCAATTAAAATAAAAAAAATAAAAATTACAGGGTGACCCTTGCGGGAAAAATCAACATGCATATTCTGAGCTACGTTTTGGATTTGAAATCCAAAGATGTTCCTGAACTCCTTTGTATTTAATTTTATTTAAGTACTTGCAATTTTAGATAGATTGGCAACAAAGATGTGTCAACAAAAGAACAGCTTCTTCCCGTAGTAGTTAGCAGCAAATTATTAGCTTTTAAAGAAAATTGCCTCCTTCACCCTGCTTTAAAATATGCAGTCTTTGTTTATAGCGCATTTTGTCTTGAATGCTGTGTGGTACCATATATGTTCTTTGTTTGCTTCCTTTCACATTGATTCCAAAGCACAGCAACGAAGGTAACATTACAGGGAATGATGCTTACATCAGAACCTTCTCTACTTACTCATAGACCCAAATTACCATTCTATGCCTTAGATAAGCCACACTGGTATTACTGATTGCAGCCACTATTTTTGCAAAGTAAATATTATGTTTCACGGAAATCACGATATATAGAGTCACATATATTTGTATCTGCACATAGATAGTCACTCTGGATCATGGCCAGGGGAGAGCAACTAAATAGATATCCTACTGGAAATCGTATTCCAAGATAGGTAGTTGAAGTGACTAACGTGGCTTAATTTGAGGACAAGGTGACATGCTCGGTATCTTTAAATTCTGTAAAGCTTGTGTGGTTAAGAAAACCTCAAAGGTAAAGGCGGTACTGTGAATTGGAAAGACTCCAGCCCTGGAATGGACAAACCTTCTCACTCGCTGTGTGGCTGGGCAAATGCTTGATTCACCTCTCTGAATCTTAATCCCCTCATCTGGAAAATCAAAGTGATAAAATTGATTGTGACATGCCGAGAAATGTAATACCAGTCACTTGCAGAAAGTACTGAGTGGAGGCCTAACATTAGGGAAGAACGTAGTCATTCTCTGAAAGTTCTTCTTGAGTAAAGGGGGGCTAGACCCCGGGGGCTGTGCCTGCGCTGAGGGTAGGAACTAGGGCTGGTGCAGATAGGGAGTTTCCCACAACTTCTGAGCATGGATCAAAGGGCGGGGAGCATTTTGATACCCTTGGTGAAGCCTGGCTGGAGGTGTAGGAACTAATTCATGTCATCAGATCAAAAGGAAAGAACCAAAAAAAGCTCCATCAATAAGGGTCCTGCAGAGGGGATGGGCAAGATGGAACGCAGAGTTCAAAGGAACGGGAAGGCAGAGCCGGGTGAGACCTTGGATCAGTGGCACCCACTGTGGGAGAGGGAGAATTTCATAGGCATCTAGCCCACAGCAGTGGATGGGGAGAAAATGGTTTTGAGGGTAAGTTTGTTGACATACATGAGAAATGTTAGCTGTTCTTAACATTCTGAAAATGATTCTTAATAGTAAAGCAATCAGTAGACAATATATTGTGGGAGTTTGCGCAAATGCAAGGGACTAGAGTAGTCATACAAACTGGTTGATCACAACCAATTCTGAAGAGTTTACTCCAACCTATTTATTAACGGGTCTTCATCATGTGAAACTCTACCCTGCTGCAACCAATCTTCTAGAATTCTGCGATAATAATTGTATTTGGGTCTGAATTCAATAAATAATGGGCTCACCTTCCCTAACCTACCTTTTGAAAGTTATGCCTAATGATTTTCTTCTGAAGCCTCACTCCGTTCAGGCTAGTTTCCAAATTCACTTGGCATATTTCTTTCTCTGTGATATATTTTTTTAAAGATTTTATTTATTTGAGAGAGCGCGTGCGTGCGTGTGCATGAGTAGGGGTGGGGCACAGGAAGAAGGAGAAGCAGATTCCACACTGAGCTTGGGGTGATCCCGGTACCCCAGGATCATGACTGGAGCCGAAAGCAGACGCCTATAGGACTGAGCTACCCAGGCGCCCTTGTGATTTTTTTTTTTTTTTTTTGATGCTCTGTTTGTTATTTTTACTCTCCATTAAATCCTACACCAAGCATCAAGAGCAAGTTCAAATCCTAGTTTAGATACAATCACTTACCGGCTGTTAGGAAAACTGGCGATTTCAAATATTTCATGATTATTCATATGCTATATTTTGATAGGTTGAAATATTGTATATGATTTCTAGTGTTCAGGGACTCCATCATCTATGTATCCTCATATCCTCAGCCTCCTGCCCCTATTACTCAATATTTGAGTGGCGTATGATAATTATCAAAAAATATTTGGCACACTGAATTCAATGCAGTTACTTTCATAAATAAACAGGGTATGTATTCTCTTTTCTAGTAAAGATCAGAAATCTAAGGCTTAGAGAGGTTTAGTGACATGCAGAGTGAACTTGCCTGTGGGTTACACACTTGACTGTAGGCATTCTGGAAGCCAAATTGGGGAACAATGTTAGGAGATCAGCTCTTTCTTAAGGCACACTTTGCATCTCTCTGTTTTCTGTCCCGTGACTCTTTCTTTCTGTACCTGGGTAGGGCTTGGTGAATATTGGATTATTAAATCAGGAGATGCTTTACAACTGGAACAAAGAGACGTTAGCTCTGGGGCCCTTTAGTTTGTTTAGAGAGAACCCTTGCTTTTTTCTTGCCTATGTATGTGCTTTGCTATTAGGAATATCACAATTTAAGGCAATGGTATGGGGATGTTTGAGCAAGTGGCATGATTACTACTAATCCCTCAGTCTTTCTACCTTTGATAATGACCTTCTCTTCCTTCTACTGGCTGAGATCCTTAACATGGGTGGCTTCGATGCTTCTCGATTTCTGCTCCACCGGACCCCATCTTCCAGTGCTTTCCATATGCAGTGAATTTGTTAGTGCCTCTTGAATACTAATGTTTTTAAATGTTCATCATCATTTTAATGTGGTCATTGTTAGGAAATGAAATGCAGATGTTTGTCATTCTGCCATCTTTAACTGTCCACAGATTGGCGACATTGAACTAAAATATATTTTTTTAACCCATTCGTAAAACCACCATGGTTGACCTTTACTCAGAACTCTTCACCCTGTCCTCATTGCCTTTCCCCAGTTTATTCAAGCAATATTGGTTTTTTTAAAAATCCATATTCAATCCAACACCCTTCAAAAAATCTAAGTCTGTTGTCTCTGTGGAGACCCAAGGTCTCTATTCCTCGAACCCCCACAGCATGTTTTCTCAAGCCCTATTGCAGCTTTTACATCATTGGCTTTAGTACTGGAATCATTTCTGTATCTCTGACTTTCCAGTTAGGCTCCAAGCTGCAGGACTTGGGGGTCCATCCCTTTTTAATCTTTTTTTTTTTTAAAGATTTTATGTATTTATTTGACACACAGAGATCACAAGTAGGCAGAGAGGCAGGCAGAGAGAGAGAGGGAGCAGGGTAGAAGCAGGCTCCCCGCTGAGCAGAGAGCCCGATGCGGGACTCGATCCCAGGACTCTGGGATCATGACCTGAGCTGAAGGCAGCGGCTTAACCCACTGAGCCACCCAGGCGCCCCATTCCTTTTTAATCTTGATATTCTCAAATGGTGCTTTGCCCATAGGAGGTAATAAATGGTGGTTCAATTGAATTAAATTACTGTATTCAATGTATTGTTGGTTTCATTTATTCATGACTAATAAGTGATTTAATTTGTTTTATGATTAAAAGTACTAATGTAATCTTTTCTCAAGAGTTCTTGATTTTCTAAATCTAATGGTCTCTAACTAAACTCTTAATGTCTGTTATGGTACCTAAGTAAAATGGAAACACATTATAGCAGGGAGGGAAATAAGGGGCATGGCTGGTATATAATTCAGCACAGACATTGGAATCAGATGGACCAGTGCTCTAATCCAGCTCCAGCCTCTTGCTTGCTGTGTGATCTAGGGCAAGTCATTAAACTTCTCTGAATTTTAGTTTCTTCATCAGTAAAACGAGCATAATAATCTCTCCTTCTTGGGGTTATCAAAATTATTATATCTTTCACGTACTCAACAAATCTGAGTTTTGTGCATTATAATCTTTCGTGTATTCAACAAATCTCAGTTGTTGTTCTTCCCATGAAACTTTGAACATGGGGTGTGTCCTGTCTTAGTCGCATTCCTGTTCTCCATCCCTGGCCTGGGGCCTGCCACTTAGTAGGTGCTTTGTGTATATTTGTAGATCAAAGAAATAATGCAGGAAGGGAAAAAAGGAGACACAGAAGTAGAAAAAAGAACTAAATCATATTGTACATTTGATCCTGATCTCTAACAATTATGGAAATTCTACTCTGCATAAGAAGGAAATTTTCTCCATGACATAGCATGAAGGTCTGTGTCTGTCCTAATACCCGAGTTTATATCCATCAAGCAACAGAAACTATTTTACAACGTGCCTCAATTGCACAGAAAGTGCAACTAGTTTTCTTTGTGTTCTCTGAGACATAAAGATGCAGACATGTGTTTTCAGCCTCAAGGCTGAATTCACAGTGTGAAAGAGAAAAAAGATTTTTAAAAAAGCAGCATTTTTTCCCCCTTCTTTTCCACTTTCTTAACAAAACTAGCTCTGGGGAAAATAGGCAAGAAAAATGACTTGAATCCCACCATCCTCTCGATTTCAGTGCTGTGCTAGACCCACTTACCTTAGCGGTTTTGAAGCCCGACGGAGACATGACAAGATAGTCAGATGAAGGCATTACCAGTTGGGGAAGGCTCACCTGGTTGAGTAGCAGACAGTGCAGAGACTCAGGAAATCCTTCCCTTTCTGGTGCAGAGGTCTCCAAGGGAGCCGGACTTGAGAATAGAGAAGAAAAAGTAGTCGTAGGAACTTAAAGGTATCTCGGATTCGTGCATCCAAAACCAGCTCCGGGAAACTAGACAGATTCTGCTTTAAAAATTAAACTCGCCTGTTTCTGCTGATAATCCAGACTTTTCAAGGGAGTCTTAAGGGTGAGGTAATAGATGAGAGATTGTCTGGTGCCTACTTAATGCATATTACTTTTCTGTTTTCCTTTTTCAGTTGGAAAGGCCCTTGGGAAAGACAAAACTACTAGCCACAATTGGGTCTCTAAGCAAATCTTACTTGCAAGACAGCCGAATGTGTATTGTCTGATTCTAGAGGAGGAAGCGCTGGAGAAATTCAGAATGAAGCAGCAAAAATTCTAGGATTTAATTCTGCTTCTGGTAGTTCTTATGAATCTAAGGAGATTCAAAGTGTGGTAGAAAGAAGCTGCCTGCTCCTGTCTTGATAAAATCCGATTTAAAACAAGCTATAATTAGTTCAGTCATTTAGTAAAATTTGGAGATGTCAAGCTGAAGCCTAAATTTGATACCTGGACCAATCTTCTGTATTTGAGCACGAAGTGCTAAATTATGATCCATTATCAGAAAATAGGGAGAAAAGCACGATAGTTGCCACATGAATTCATTCCTTTAAAACAGGCTTGAATTGGGCAGCGTAGCGTCCTTTGGAATATGGTATTTCTTAGTGCATTTTGTATAGTTGTTAGGAAAAGATAACAATCTAAAATAATTCTTTAAAGCCCAGTTATTTAAAAAAAACAAAAAAACAAAACCACTCAGTCAACCATG
The DNA here is from genome assembly GCF_922984935.1 of Meles meles. Lineage (NCBI taxonomy): Eukaryota > Metazoa > Chordata > Mammalia > Carnivora > Mustelidae > Meles > Meles meles. Next base: position 122,229,525 of record NC_060087.1, on the reverse strand, counting down.
CCTATGGCTGAAACCTGCCTTCTTTAGCCCACGAGGGCCTGAGCGGACCTAGGGGCAGCCTGCTGTAAATGCAGGGAAATTATCTTCCTGAGCTTGCAGTCAGAGCCAAGCTAAAACCAGTGAAAACTTCACAGACACGATCAACAATTTGGGAAAAAGGAACTGGCCACGTGTGTGAAAAGTCTCAGATTATTCATATCATTTGATTAGATGATTCTATATTTAGAAAGCTATACTAAAGAAATGATCAGAAACATAAAAATTAGCCAATCCACCAAAACCCTCACTACAACATTGTTCCCAATAGCACATTTGGATTACGTAGATATTTAATAGAAGAATAAAGAGCCTGTGATTTCCATATTATGGTCTTTTACATAGTCATCACAGCGTCATTTAGAACGATTGCCAGTGACCTGGAGAATACTCGTTATATGACGTGAGGCCAAATAAAAGTAGCCTTTGAAATTTTTATGAAACATAAATGTTGCGTGTTTAAGGGTACACGCATGTATGTGTATACCCCTATGTATACATTATTTTCAAAACTGGAAATAAAGTCTCCAATCTCTCATCTATTACCTCACCCTTAAGACTGCCTCGAAAAGCCTGGAAAGTTTGGTGCATTTCTTATTTTGGTCAGTTTGTTTTAGGTTTTGGTTAAAATTGTGACCAGACTTATGCTTTCCTGTTCATGTTGTACCATAAGAAGCATGAATGTCAGTGACGTCAGTGGCAAATAAGACACATGAGAAGAATTATCAAGCTGTACCAGACCAAGGATTCATCAAGAAGGGGAAGGATTGGGGCGCCTGGGTGGCTCAGTGGGTTAAGGCCTCTGCCTTTCGCTCAGGTCATGATCCCAGGGTCCTGGGATCGAGCCCCGCATCAGGCTCTCTGCTTGGCAGGGAGCCTGCTTCCTCCTCTCTCTCTCTCTCTCTCTGCCTGCCTCTCTCCCTACTTGTGATCGCTATCTGTCAAATAAATAAATAAGATCTTTAAAAAAAAAAAAAAAAAAAAGAAGGGGAAGGATTATTTGTGAGGCCGCTTCAAAGGCTCTAACTCTTTCCCTACTGGTAGTAGATAAGTATAAGGTAAGTCACCTCAGTGTGGACACAGGTGAACAAAGAATCTTTCCATTTCAGTGAGACCTACTGGAATATTTATCCATCAAAAGCTATTTTAAGTTTATGTTTCACATGACCTTTTGAATAAGATAATAGGAGATCTTCATTATAGGAACTGTTATAATCAATTTCAGAAAGTTGAACTTTCTGAAAACAAATGTAATAAATGTTTATTGGAAAACTAAAAATATACTTATGGTAATAGGATTTAGTTTAGTGCAACAATAATTTGGAGACTTTATTTCCAGTTTTTAAAATAATGTATACATAGGGGTATACACGTACATGTGTGTACCCTTAAACACACAACATTTATGTTTCATAAAAATTTCAAAGGCTACTTTTATTTGGCCTCACGCCATATAACGAGTATTCTCCAGGTCATTGGGAACTCGTTCTAAATGACACTGTGATGACTATGTAAAAGATATGCTCCATACTTTCCAGTGCAGTGTTTTCTTATTTTATTTTTTTAAGTTTTTATTTTAATTACAGTATAGGTAATATACCGTGTTACATTACTTTCAGGTGTATAATATGGTGATTCAACAAGTCCATAAAACATCTGGTGCTCATCACTACAAGTACATTCCTTAATCTACATCACCTGTTTCCCCCAGCCCCCACCCCACCGCCCCTCTGATAACCAGCAGTATGTTGTCAGTAGTTAAGAGTCTGTTTCTTGCGGGCAGGGGGCGCCTGGGTGGCTCAGTCCATTAAGCATCTGCCTTGAGCTCAGGTCATGATCTCAGGGTCCTGGGATTGAGCCCCACACTGCACTCCCTGCTCAGCGGGGAGTCTGCTTCTCCCTCTGTGCTCTCTCTTTCTCAAATAAATAAATAAACTCTTCTAAAAATAGTCTGTTTCTCAGTTCGTCTCTTGCTTGCTCTCTTGCTCATTTTTTTTCTTTGCTTGTTTGTTTTGTTCCTTAAATTCTACATATGAGTGACAGCATATGGTATTTGTCTGTGATTTATTTCACTTAGCATTATACTCTCCAGCTCCATCCATGTTGTTGCAAATGGCAAGATTCATTCTGTTTTATGGCTGAATAATATTCCAGTGTATATCTACACCACCTCTTCTTTGTCCATTCATCTATGGTACACACTTGGTCTGCTTCCATACTTTGGCTATTGTAAATAAGGCTGCTATAAACATAAGGGTGCATATATCCCTTTCAATTAGTGTTTTTGTATTTTGGGGAGGGGGTAAATACCTAGTAGTTCAATTAGTGGATTGTAGGGCTAGTTCTATTTCTAACTTTTTGAGGAACCTCCATACTATTTTCCAGAGTGACTGTACCAGTTTGCATTCCCACCAACAGTACAACAGGGTTCCTTTTTCTCCACATCTTCACTAATGCCTCTTTCTTCTGTTGTTGATTTTAGTCATTTTGACAAGTGTGAGGGTTTTCTTACTTTATTTCTTCTTCTTCTTCTTCTTCTTCTTCTTCTTCTTCTTCTGGTCGTTTTCTTATGTTCAACAGGGTGTTGAAATCAGTATTATTGTGACTGCAATTGTTTTATTAAAATAAAAATTTTTAACAGGTTTCAAAAGATGATTACAGTTTGAACCAAATTGGAATAAACTCAGAATGAATTGGGAAACATGGGTTCTATTTGTGGTCCAGACTAGCTTTATATTCTGTTGGGGCCGATTCCACATTAAAACCTGTTAAACCCCTAGGGCCTGCCTGTACCTACTTAGCCATAGTGACTCCATGTTGCCTAGGTGGCCAATTTGTTGTTTAATAAATGCCTCAGCAGTTACTGATACAAGTTCCGGGTAACTGTTGTTAAAACACATACCTAAAACAAGGCCATTTTGTTGTTTAATAAATGCCTCAGCAGTTACTAGTATCGGTTCCGGGTATCCGTTACTAAAACACACAGATGGGAGACATCCAGTCAGCCAAAGCCACATATGTAGATATCTGCGGTTGGCCCCTATAAAACTAGCCTGTAAGTCCAAGGGGTGGTCGCTCTCTTCGGAGGCAGCCCTCCCGGTCAGTCTGACTTCTAATGCTTGGCATAGAATAAGGCTTTCCATAACTTTCGCTTTGTCTCAGTCTCGTTCCTTTGATAACTTACCCAACAATTCTTGGACTCTCATCTCTCTTTGAGTGGGTTTCTCAATCTGGAAAAAATAGGCATTGGGGATCATGAGTACTCGATCACGTATCCTCCCAATCCATGTTCCCCGTGGGTTTTAGAAACTGAGTCCCAGAAATCTGAGATCATGGAATCCCATGTTTTCAGTGTCATAAGATGTTCATGCACTGAAGTTTTCATGCCTTCTAAAAACAGAGTGATTATTGTACTGTTACTCAGGGTCCAGAATGAGTTGTGAACAAAGAGTTTTGACTCAGTGGTACTTGATCTACATGACTTATAAGCCTGAAAGAACTTAATTGTAGCAAATTAATCAAGAAGCATATTCCTTGTTCATTTTGCCTTTTTGAAAAGTTCCTCTAGTGCACTTGAAAGAAATGATCATTGCTCACTTGTGAAAGTGACATGTTTGTTCTTGGGTAGAATGTGCATGTTGGATGTAGGCCAAGTTTAATTATTCCTCCTAGAAAACACCCCTTTTACCGCCAATGACAAATTGTCCCCTAAAACAAATCAGTGTATTCACACACCTACTCATTGCAAGTTGTTTCAGTATGGACCTAGTCCATCATTTACTTCTGGTTTAAAAATGAAATGTTTTTTAGCCAAGGAAAAAAATACTTAGAAGCGTAGACAGGAACTATCTTCTCACTGTGATTAGGCTGGGCTATCTTCTGGGTATTTCTTACCTAGTTTAGAATACAATCTTAAAAACTTTACAAAGCGAAATAGTAGTTACTGTGAAATCATGACACAAAAATCAAGGATAAAAGGAAAAGTAGGCAGATGGACACCACGTGTCTCTGAGGGAAAACTGTGTCCCAGCCCCTTGTATGAGCTCACACAGGTTATTCATTGTATTTTGTGTTTGGCAAGATTTCGTTCTTTTTGTGGCTAGGTAACATTCTGTTGTATACTTGTATATACCACATCTTTATTCATCAGTTGATGGACACTTGGGCTGCTTCCGTATTTTGTCTACTGTGAATAATCCTGTAGTAAACATGGGGGGACACCTGGGTGGCTGTCAGTTAAATATCTGCCTTTGCCTTGGGTCAGTGATCCCGCTTCTCCCTCTCCCTCTGCTCCTCTCCCCACTCATGCTCTCTCTCTCTCTGTCTCTCCTCCCCCCCTCAAATAAATAAAATCTTAAAAGTAAATAAATACCGGGGTGTATATGTCCTTTCAAATTCAAGTTTTTATTTACCCAAATACCCAGTAGGGGACTTACTTGCTCATATAATAATTCTATTTTTATTTCTTTGAGGAAGTTCCATACTGTTTTCCATAGTAGTTGCACCAGCTTGCATTCTCACCAGCAGTTCATGATGGTTCCTTTTTTCTCTATATCCTCACCAACACCTGTTACTCCTTTTGCTTTTTATTTTAGCCATTCTGACAGGTGTGAGGTGACCTTTGCACCAATAGGGATGGATGTAGAGGGTATATTGGTGAATCAAATCAGTCAGTCAGAGAAAGACAAATACCGTATTTCATTCATTTGTAGAATTTAAGAAACAAAACAAATGAACAATGAATAAAAAGACTCTTAACTATGGAGAACAATCTGATTGTTCCCAGAGGGGAGGTGGGTGGGCATATGGGTGAAATAGATTATGGAGATTAAAGAGTGTACTTATGATGGACACTGAGTAATATATAGAATTGTGGAATCATTATACCGTATACCTTAAACTATTATAGCACTGTACATTAATTATACTTAAAAAAAAGGAAAAAATGCTACCTTGTAAATGAATTCCTGCCTGGATTTAATCCTTGGAGCTTGTATACGGAGATATTAAATCATATTCCAATTCCTAGAATTATAATTTCTTAGTTTATTATTGCATGAGAATCAGTCATGACTAGTCAAACTAATTCCTGAAACGTAACTAAACATAGCTATAATTATATTGATTATAAACACTTTTCTATGATCTTTTATTTAGAAAGTGAAAATGATGTGCTTTGTCTACCTTCCCTACAATTATTATTCATGTATTCGTTCATCCATTCATTTTACAAATGTGCATTGAGTACCTAACATGCTAATATCTGAGCAAATACAATAATGATCAAAAAACAAAACAAAACAAAATCCCAACAATAGACAATGTGCTGCCCTTGTACATGTTATATCTTAATTTATAGTGTATGCGTCTGTCTTTGTTTATGTCTGTGCATGTGTGTGTAGTTACACAGTTGCATATATATGAATAAAGCATAGAGACTTAGGAACTAGGAAAATCGAGGGGCCGTGAGGTCCTAATTTTAGTCTTGGCACTTACAGCACATTGCATTTCCAAAAGAAGGCCCCCACAATTCTTCTTTTACAGTATGACTCTGACACATTCCAATCACGAGATAGGATCTAGTTTCCCTCCCTTTCAAATTGGATAGGCCATATTACTTGCTTGTAATTGCTAAAAAGACAGCAGAAAGGATGCTTTGCGATTGCCAAGACTAGGTCCAAAAGGGTCAAACATCTTCTGCCTGGTTTTCTTTGGATAATTTCTCAGGGGAGGTGGCATATCAGATGTGTGGACTTACTGCGCCCCCCAGGTTGGAGGGACTGCAAGTAGACAGTTTTGTTAGAATTCCCTAGCTGATCCCAGACCTCTTCTGGTCACCTCTCCTAAGGTGTCAGGCATGTGAGTCCAGCAGTGTGGGGTCCTAAAAACCATCCCTTTCACCAGCTGGGTACCACAGATTGACCTCAGTCAATGCCATGAGGAGCTGAAGAATCCTCTGAGAGTTGCACAAATTGCAGAAATACAGAATATGTCAAGCATAAGAAAATAGTCGGGACTCTAAGCATCTGGGTTTTAAGTTACTTTGCTTCACGGTAATAATAACTGGGATACATGGACAACTTATTAGCTATATAACGGTGTAAAGTTACTGTCTCTGAACTTTATTTTTCTCCTTTGTAAAATGAAAGTATCAAATCTCTGTCCTTCCCATCCAACATCAAATAAGAGGAGATTGTAGAAGTTAATGCCTGCGCACGTGCCCTGGGAATCGAATGGTATAACCTGATGGTAAAGCATTATCCTCATCTCTTTCTATCTATCTAGTTTAAGTTAGTCTGGTATTTCTAACACCCAAAGCACTCTAACGTTCTACCTTCAGTAACGATAACTAGGTGATTTTAACGCAGGTACCCTGTCTGAGCTACAGCCTCCGTCCCAATTGGAGGCTACATTTTGCACACTTTCCTTCTTTGGAACAAACATAATCACTATGTCCATAGCTTGGGTGCTTCCGGTTTCCTGGGGTCACAGGGACTTAGCCCTGTGTTCTTGATTTGAATGCTAATCATGTACAGTTAGAAAATGTCATTTTAGCACCGATTTCCCTTCAGCCCACGTTTCTCTTTCATTCTCTCAGCAAATTAAGTACCAAGGTTTCATTTCTTCGCCCTTCCCACACCCAGGAAGTTTACGGTCACGCTGCAAGCAAGGTCAGAGTGTAGAGCCGCCATCTTTAACTCTCAGAGCTCATTGGTAGCTCCAATCCGGCCTCTGCTGCACTGCCCCTAGGTTTTACTTTGCCAGAGTTTCAGAAACATCATTTTGGATATTTTCCTAAATCTTCTTTCCACAGAATCTCTAAGGGACCCATTAGACATGTTTTCAAAATGATTTACCGGACCGAATCCCAGGCAGGTTACTAGGCTCTTTTGCCTCAGTTCTTCTAGTATGCAAATGTCAAAATGCACTTTTCCATTATCTGATAAAACTGAACACATACTATACCATGTCTGCCAAGCCGACCTGTCCTTTTTCTTGCCAATAATATGGATATGTAGAAATTCACACTGTCTTGTGTCTTTTATATCTCTCTGGTAGTCAATGATGTATTTCTGCTGGTGACTACAGTCTGACCCACTGATCACGCTCTGTGATAAAGAAGGAAAGTCTAGCTGGGAGACTCTATTTGCATACACGTCCCAGGTTAAAGCTTGTTCTAAAGGCAAGCTCACACAGAATTAGTCCTCAGTAAGTAAACTTTGGGAAGGCTGGATGGCCCCGTTGTTTGGGTCTCGGCTCAGGTCTTGATCTTGGGGTTGTGAGTCTAGGCCCTGCATTGGGCTCCCTGCTGGGAGTAGGGTCTACTTTGAAAAACAAAACAAAACAAAATAAAAACATAAAACAAAAAAACATGATGTTGGAAAATCTAGATTTATGAAAGGAGAAAATGGGGTGAAATTATTCTGTTTTCACAAGTTTTACCTATAGCATTTCTTTACTGACCCCCAGAGGCACATCAAAATACAATATTTATAACAAAATATGTATGTATTCATAGCAATGTTCAGAATTACATATATTATACAGAATATGTTAAATTATATACAGTCGTGTTTTAGGACCAAAAGCTAAAGAAGTAGATATCATCTTTTTTTTTTTTTTAAGATTTTATTTATTTGTTTGACACAGAGAGAGAGAGAGATCACAAGTCGGCAGAGAGGCAAACAGAGAGGCAGGCAGGGAGAGAGAGGGGGAAGCAGGCTCCCCGCCAAGCAGAGAGCCCGATGTGCGACTTGAGCCCAGGACCCTGAGATCATGACCTGAGCCAAAGGCAGAAGCTTAACCCACTGAGCCACCCAGGCATCCCAGTAGGTATTATCTTATTCACTGTCTATTTTGTACAAGAAATTGGCTAGGATGTTCTTTATGTAAGTATTTTTATTTATATATTTAAAATAATATATTTTTTTAAATAAACATGTATTATTAGCCCCAGGGGTACAGGTCTGTGAATCACTAGGTTTAAAAAATCCTTAAGAGGCCTCAGTGACTCAGTCAGTTGAGTGTCTGCCTCTTGATTTTGGCTCAGGTCATGATGTCAGCGTTGGGATTGAGCCTGGTGTCATGCTCCACGCTCAGGGAGGAGTCTGCTTGAAAATCTCTCTTTCCCTTTCTTTCTGCCCCTCCTCCCACTTGTGTGCTTTCTCTCTCTCTCAAATAAATCCTTGAAAAATGATTTTAAAAAAATTAAATAGGGGCGCCTGGGTGGCTCAGTGGGTTAAGCCTCTGCCTTCGGCTCAGGTCATGATCTCAGGGTCCTGGGATCGAGTCCCGCATCTGGCTTTCTGCTAAGCAGGAAGCCTGCTTCCTTCTCTCTCTCTCTCTCTGCCTGCCTCTCTGCCTACTTGTGATCTCTCTCTGTCAAATAAATAAAATCTTTTAAAAAAATTAAATAAATTAAAAAATGATAATTCAACATCAGACTACCTGTACAGCTTTTCTCTTCTATTATTTCCCATTATCCACTCTTCATGCTCTAACCACATTGCATGGTTTGGGGTCTACACATTTCTCTTTTGCTACCTTCACTCACAAAATACTCCCTCTGAAATGCTGTTACTCCCATTTCTGCACTTCTGTGAGGTCCCCACGCAGAGAGTAAGTCCTCCTTGAAGATTTCTTCAACATAATTTCATCATAAAACTGCCTCACTTTTCTGTCTTATCATGGCATTTTCTGGTACCTGCTTTATACAACTTGATCATACCCTACATTATATATGTTATTTATGTTCGTGTCTTAGCTTCCCAACCAACCAGCCTGCAATAATAATCATCAGGTCTGTTCCTGCCTTGAAGCTACATCACATATTCACATTCATTTTCTCTCTCTCTCTCTTTTTTTTCTAATATACTCAATACCCACCCAGTGTGGAGTCCAAGGTGGGGCTTGAACTCACCATCCTGAGATCAAGAGTCTGCTGTTTGCGGTGCCTGGGTGTCTTAGTCTTGTAAGCTTTCAGCTCAGGTCATGATCTGAAGGTCACAAGATCAAGCCCTGTGTTGAGCTCCACACTCAGTTTGTAGTCTCCCTAGGATTCCCTCTCCCCTTCTGTCTGCTCCTCCCCCTGCTAATGCTTGTGGTCTAAATCACTCATTCAGTCAATCAAATCTTTAAAGAAGTTGGACACTTAACCGACTGAGACGACCAGGAGCCTCCATTTTCTCTTCAAAGGAAGACTCCTGGTGACTGGTCACTGTGAACTCATTTCTAATGCCCAAGATGAGGACCTATTTTTTTTTTTCTTTTATAGGAAGGGGAGGGTCAGAGGGACAGAGAGAACCCCAAGAAAGCTCCCCACCCCACATAAAGCCTGACAGGGCACTTAATCCCATAGCCCCAAGATCATTATCCAAGTGGAAATCAAGAGTTGGGCACCCAACACACTGAGCCACCCAGGTACCCTGAACATCATTTTGAAACTAAGATATCATGGTGTGTTTTACAAATTTACGTTTATCATTGTGTGTATTCATTTCAGAGAGTTTTAAGTATTCAAAAATCATAACAAATTTACTATAACTATTGTACATTTTCTTCTATGACCTTTCCAGAATTTCAATCAGATATGGCCTTCTGGAATATTAATTTATAATATTAATTTCAAGTTAGCATTTTGCGAGTACCTACAAAGTTTACAACAGGCCATGACTGACACTATTTAATTATGGCTTGTGAACTTGTTCAAGCAATCTTAGCATTGTCGTCTCTACATGGCTTTACTGTTCTCTACTCCTTGTCCAGACACCTATGCTATCATTCTCGTAAATTGGTTAAAGTATTATTTCTTTGTGGGGGAAAAATGAGTCCAAAAATAAAAGCTAGCTGATATTTTTCCTGTTTTTCTCTTGATGAAAGGAGTGAGGGCCAAACAGTGGATCCTAGGAAAATGACATTCCTTAAAAAGAAAACAAAAGCAACAAATTATGCCTAAATTAAGGAGGAAGAATGAATTTCATGGTAGCTCACATCTTTGGCATCAATAAGCCAGCCAACCATATGGTCTCTATAGAAATGAGAAAAATATAATTTCTCCATTTAATTTGATGAGAAACTACTCTTGTAGTGCTAGATAAAACATTACGCGTCCAGAAGAGTTATTTACTTTTTAAAGATCTACCGCATTGCATTTTATGGGGAGAAATATATATTATAGTGGTATGTGTCAACTGAGAGTTTCATGGAGGTCTTAAGATAGACATTATTCCTTAAAAGTAGTCAGATAGAATCATTATTACGCCCCATCTGTTTGCTTATCATCAAACTACATTTACGCGGGTAAAATGACAAGATCTGAATTTCATGAGACCACGATAGTTCAATGTAGAAAAATTCAGTTAATTTGGATCTTTTAAGCTTATTCTTTTTTTTTTTTTTCCAGATTTTTATTTTATTTATTTGACAGATAGAGATCACAGGTAGGCAGAGAGGCAGGAAGAGAGAGAGGAGGAAGGTGAGCAGAGAGCCCAATGCGGGGCTCGATCCTAGGACCCTGAGATCATGACCTGAGCTGGAGGCAGAGGCTTAACCCACTGAGCCACCCAGGCGCCCCTGAGCCTTATTCTTTCACTTACTTGTGAGTTATGGATCTGAAAGCTTTACTTGCCTCCTCTGAATCTCTGTACATTAGGCATTAACATTTTTTGTATGCTGTGATCATTTTTCATTCACAGTTTTCTGAGATCCGCAAAGTATATCTATTGAACTTATTTTTTCAACTATGTAAAGGAAACACACCTAATTGAAGCACATTTGCAGCCTGTCTCTTTTATTTTTTTTTTTAAGCCATCAGGAATTATTTCTCTTAATTTTTTTATTCTTTAAATTTTATTTATTTATTTATTTTTAAAGGCTTCATTTATTTATTTGTCAGATAGAGCCATAGGGAGAGAGGGACACAAGCAGGGGGAGTGGCAGAGGGAGAATGAAGCAGGCTTCACGTGAGCATGGAGTCCAACGTGGGGCTCGATCCCAGCACCCTGAGATCATGACCTGAGACAAAGGCAGAGGCTTAATGACTCAGCCACCCAGGTGCCCCCTTTTAATTTTTTAAAAAGATTTTATTTTATTTATTTGAGAGAGAGAGAGAGAGAGCGCATGAGCATGAGCAGGGAGATGGTTACAGAGAGAGGGAGAAGCAGATTCCCAGCTGGGCAAGAGAGAAGTAGACTCACAGCTGAGCAAGGGAGCCTGATGTGGAGCTTGATCCTAGGACCCCGAAATCAAGACCCAAACCAAAGGCAGATGCTTAACCGACTGAGCCACCAGATGCCCCAGAAATTATTTTTAATTGAATTTTCTTGAGCGTGTTTATTGACATGAATTATTTTCAATGAAAGACCTGTGCAATTATCTTTTTAAGTTCTTCATTTTTTAACTTACTGGCTATCACTGCTCAGTAACCCATATATATTTTACAGTTAAGTACCACAAGTGTTCTCCAGACTGTATAACTTTAGGAACAATTGCTGATTTCTAATTATATATTGAATTTTACCACCATACAAGTTCGAAAAAACAAGAAGGAATTATGTTTGCAGAAAGCCTGTATTGGAAGTAATATTTTTTGTTTGCTACAGTGAGTTATTTTATTGATTTTATAGCACTGTTTATTTTATTCCTTACAATATGAATTCTGTGATTTGGTTGAATCTGAATGGTTAACTACATAATCTGGAGAATGTCTATTTAAATATCCTGTTGAGGAGGGGGAGGAAATACAAAGCAGGCACTATAGCTTTCTATTCCTAGGAGTAGTGTGTGTGTGTGTGTGTGTGTTCATGACTGGAAGATGCATAAATTCCTTAGTTCCTAGTAGATTTAACATCTACTACATGCAAATAATTATTCTATGTTTTCAGATACAGTGATGACCCAGAAATAGACTTGGTCCAAAAGCGTTTGCTGTCTGTTTTTTATCCCAGCTCAGGCGTCTCATGTGGGCTCAAGACACACAGACTGGCCAAAACCTAACACAATGTTTGACACATAATAGACACTGTATGCCTTTTAGGAATTCGTGTCCTTTTCAGGGGGCTTGAGTAGTCAAATTCCTTTGAACATTGACTTTCTTCCCTCTTTGATCTCTTCTGTTCCCATATTCCACATCTCAACATCCTTTTCAATTTATTTCTCCACCCTCCAAAATTCAGATCTGTATTTTCTACTCTACGCATCTGTAAGTAGATGCCTCAAGGGCTCTTTAAATTCAGCATACCTTTTAGGGAACTCATGATCTTCAAACCCACCCTTCTCTAGTCCCACCAGAAACTTGTTCTTAATCTTAGTAAATGGCATCACCATCCTCCTGGCTGCAAACAAGACTTTGATGTGATCCCTACCTCCTCGTACTCAAATCTTCTTATTATTCCCTCTTCTTGAGTATGGGCAGGATCTTTGGCTTTCGTCTAAGCAATACAACCTGAGAAAGGTGCAATGTCTTGTCACTTAAGACTCCATCTTGCTTGCTAGTCACTACAGAAACTATTCTTCTTGTCTTGATGAAGTAAGTGGCTATGTTGGAAAGACCCATGTGGCAAGGAACTATGGGCGACCTCTGGGAACAGGGTAGATTTTTGGTATAGTAAGATTACATCAGAGCATGGAGATTATGGGAAAAGAGCTTGGAAAAGAGCTAGATTGTGAAAGACATTTTCCTGCCTGAGAAGTATAAGTTGTTAACATGACAACAAATTGGTTTATTAATGTAATAGCTGTCTGATGCCTCTCTAGTGCAATCAATTTTCTGATCACTGGAGATACAGCTGAGAACAAAACACATGAAAATTCCTGGCTTCAGAACCTTACATTTGTAGGCATATTGCAGAGCGGTGAAAGTAGGGTATGTGGAGGTCACATTTGGATTTCAGAAGAATAACTTTAAGAGAAAGATTAAAAGAGTGGAGAATGGACGCAGGGAGAACAGAAGGAAACAGAGTTCCGGGAGTATTGTAAATTAATGAAAAAATAGAAAATACTGCATAGGAAGGAGATGGGTAAATGTAGCAGGGGGAGAAGTTGAGCTGCTTGCCACAAGTGAGCACAACACAAGGCACGTAGCAGGGCATCGATGGTTGACTTGAATGAATCCAGTTCAACTTTATCCTATTTTCCAGCCACTGGAGCTAAGCTGTGGGGATCTGGATTCCTCTGTACATATTCTGCGACTGGTCTTTTCAAACAGATCATGTTTGGTCCTTTGATTGGAGACCTCCTTTTCTGAGGTAGTAGTTTTTATCTGAGCATCTGTCGGCCTTGTGTTAGTTAGCATTATTAAAACAGAAGCCTCTGCCTATTGGAAATACAATCTGTTCCTGAGAGCAGCTGCTTGTCTTCCCTAAAAGAAATGACTTTATCTGAATTCTGCCATTTCCCTATTTTACTCCGGGTTTTCATTTTCTGTCTCCTGGTGATGACCTTATCCATATTCGGTAGAGCCCTTCAGAAATTTTTCAGGATCATATTTAAGGCAGGGTAACATTTTCAAAGCAAGTTACATATACTTCAGTGTTCTTTTCAGCATGTATCAGAGAAAAACTATATGTGAGCCTAATTTTAAAGGTAAAGGTAGTTTCCCATTTTTCTCTTACTCATACATATCACTAGTGTCCCAAAATGTAGGTCAGGAGTAGGAAGTGAAGAAGGGAAGAGAGAACATTCTAAAGAGGAAGATTAGCATATTGACAAGTAATTAACACCATAGAAGAACTTATGTAAACAGACAACATTGCCAGCTTTCTTAAACCGCATGTGGCCACCTTAAAATTTGGAGCCCACAGTAAAATGTAATTTGGGTTGCTTCACAGCATTAACATTGACAGGTTCCTTTTTTAGGCTGCCTTAATCAAAAGTGGTTTGTGAATTGAATTTAAATGCTGCTGATAATACACAATATATTTTAAAACACGAGTTCTCTATTGTCTGTAACATACGAGTTTCACTTGTAAGGGAGATAGAGTATTTCTATTAATGACAGGCGTATTTCCGGTTCTGAGGGCCAGTAAGCACCACAGATGATAAAATTCAGTCTGTCACGGGAGGGATCATGCAGGCAACGTTCCCTTTTGAGTCTGTTTTGGAAAATGAGTCGGATCCAGCTGTGCTGAATTGTCTGCACTCATTCAAATGACATTTAAGTGGGTTTGATGCTTTTCTCTTGTTCTTCTTAATATGACATCATCATTTAAAACCTATTTCTCTGTATGTACTATTGTTAGCTTCCTGCTAGATTATTATTTACTAAACTAGTCTCTTCCACATGTAGGCGATCCCACGGTCATATATTACTATATCCTTTAATACTGGATCTTTTTTACACTTTGTCATATTTGAAATCAAGTTGCATTTATTCCTTCAGACAAACAAATTCCTGCCTTTGTGGAAGTTCTATTTGGATGACAGAGTTAAACACAGTACAAAACCAAAACAAGGAATCCAACAAAACCAAAAAAGCTTATATAGCTTGTTTGATGGTAATAAGGCCAAAAGAAGGAAGAAACAGGGTAATGGTAAGAGTGTATCTCATGGGCAATGAGAGTTTTAGACGAGAGACTTGAGAAAAGTGCAAGGGTGAGTCATGTCCTTATCCAGGGTTAATGTATTCCAGGCGAAAGGAACAGCCGGTGCAAAGTCACTGAAGCAGGAGTACCTCTTCTGGAAGGACATGGAGGTCAGTGAGCCCAGGTTTCTGCAAGGAGAAAAGTCGTAGCAGAGGTCAGAGAAGTAAGTGCCTACATGGAACTAAGGAAGAGGCAGGAAATATTGACATTGGGGCTGGGAAATCTTTGCGAGGTATATAGGCAGTTAACCATGAGCAATTTGTACAGGCAGTGGGATTAGCTCATCTGATTGCCATTACTGGTCCAAGCAACCCGTTATTAAGATTTTAGTCTATGGATCGTGCTGAAGGTTTGAAGTTAGTACTGGTGCAATAATCAGAAGTATATGGAATGGAATAATGCTCTATTTGTGGAGTTAACCTGTATTGTTAAAGGTAACACTGTATTGGAGGGTGGGCAGAAGAGGAGGAACTTCCGGGTTTTAAAAAAAATTTCCACCCCCCCATGGGGCGCCTGGGTGGCTCAATGGGTTAAATCCTCTGTCTTCAGCTCAGGTCATGATCTCAGGGTCCTGGGAAGGAGCCCCTCATCAGGCTGTCTGCTCGGGAGGGAGCCTGCCCCGCCCCCCCACTTGTGATCTCTGTCTGTCAAATAAATCAATAAATAAGATCTTAAAAAAAAAAAATTTCCATCCCCCAAATTGAAAGTCTTTTCAACAAGACATCAAAAAGTCTTATTAAGCAATGCAGAAATGAAACTGCCAGTCACGTGTTTTCATGTGGATGAAATATATGTCCTGTCTTTCAGTTATTTAAAATGAGTTATGTTGAGCAGTCTAGGTTTAGGTGGATATATTTGTAGGTAAGCAAGCTTCACAAACATGAGAGCCGTGTTCATCTTCCCTGTTAATTCTGCGCCCAGGAGTGAATTCTGGGACACAAAAACAGATTGGGGTTCATGCTGCTCATCCCTGGAGGCGAACCCAAACACTTTTCACACTTACTTTACTCATCTGTGCTCTAGTCTATATCATCTTAGGTGAACTTGTCATAAAACTTCATTTCTTTATTCACTTTATACATTTAACACATTTAACTTAATCAAACTTGCTGTGCCTTGGTAGTTCGCAGTCCTGGACTTTGACCCTACCCTTCAGTTTGCCTTAACCCCCCTTAACCCCTTAAGACAAAGGGAGAATGGTGACGCAAGCTTTCACAGTGAGGCATTTAAGCTCCTGTGCTTAAAAAGCTTGGGGAAAAAATGATATGTGAATGCCTCATTTTTCAGTGATTTATTCAAGTCGAGGATTAACCGTGGGGAAGAGTAGTCTGTTGTGATGAGCTGTGTTATCCTGTTGCCTCGCAGGTAGGTAACTCGGGTTTTTGGGTAGAGCTCAGTCACTCACTGGCTCTGGGCCACTCACTTCCCAACTGTAAAATAAGAGGCTGTACGAGATCAAAATGATTAGAAAACTTTTCTAGCAGATGCGGAGAAACACTTGCTGGGCTGCCGCCGGGGTTAGAGAAGGGTGGCAAGAGAAGGGACTACGCAGCTGTTCCGAGCACATCTGTTTTACGTATTACGATTCCTTATAAGATTACATTTGAAGGCAGCTTTCCCCTGTGAAAATTATTGGACAGTTGTTGTCTTGGAACAATGTTCATCAAACTGTTTTTGCTTTTATAGACCATAAAAACCCTCTAATACACTTCCTCCCTCACGAACCTATAAATTAACAGCTAAAAACTTTCCCCATGTTGTTTGAATGGTCACAAAGAGTATACGTTAGAGCCTATTACAGATGTTGAGTTTTTAAAATAAAAATATCTCATCATTCTTTTTGAGTTGTCCAATAGTATCTATATGACAAAGCAATTGGACACACACTATTATCCATTAAAACGAACACGAACTATATGTACTATAACTGTCAGAAATTTAGCATTGTTCCTTTTTTTTTTTTAAGATTTTATTTATTTATTTAACAGACAGAGATCACAAGTAGGCAGAGAGGCAGGCACAGAGAGAGGGGGAAGCAGGCTTCCCGCCAAGCAGAGAGCCCGATGCGGAACTCGATCCCAGGACCCTGAGATCATGACCTGAGCGGAAGGCAGAGGCTTAACCCACTGAGCCACCCAGGCGCCCCAAGCATTGTTCCTTTTTGTCCTGTAACTCATACAGCCGTTTTCACAGTATTTTATAGTCGCATAACATATCTTATGCTTAAGTCTTTTACGGAACATCAGCTCATATTTCTTTGGCACAAAGATATGTATGTACATTAAAATGCTCATTTAAACATTTCCTGTAAGCACGTATTCATATGGGTTGAAAAAGCATCATTCAGGATTGAGTGATTATTACACTTTTTTAGGAGTACACAGTTGATCCAGATCAAACACATTACACATTTGAATAAAAACTGAAAAACATACAACTGGTATTTATTAGAAATGTGTTTCTTAAGTGCATTTGATAAGTAATTTTTTTCAGTGACTTTATATGCCCCTAGATAAATGGGGTTCGGAAAGGAGTTTGATATTGCTAATGTCTCACACTCATTTAAACTCTGACTTATATGTCAAAGATTTATCAACCGTTTTAACTGGCTTAGGTCTTCCTTCAATGTGGTTGAAAGGAAAGAACTGGAAAGCATAGGAAGTGCAAAGAATGTGTCACTCACTGGTATTTTGATTCACATTCTGAATGGTTACAATGGTGTTTCAAATGGAGTCCGTCTGGTGCTTGGAGTTTTTCTCCCCCAGGGTAATACCCCAGGCTGTGGTTTTGGTGACAGTTCTGGAGATCTGGGCTTCTTTTGTAAAGTGGGAGGAGGCGGCTTTGGAAACAGACTAGAAAGCAGAAGCTGCTTGGAACTTGCACGGGGGGTGCTTCCAGGCAGATCAAGTTTGCAAAAATGTCACGGAGAAGCAAGGAAACTAAAAATCCATTCTCTTACACCTAGGCACATCCAAGTACCCCCTTAAAATTGAATGGACCTCAGTACACAGACAGGCATGCTCTAGTTTGCAAGCCGTGGTACTGGTGGGTCTCTTGGGCCCCTTCTCATGTTTTGATTTCTTGATCCCTTGTAGGTTATCATATTAGAGATGATAGCCCTAAAATCCCTTTGCAGTGGAGAAGCCAAAAGAAAACATACAGATTTTGCAACTACAAAATGCAAATGCCACATATGTACCACCCTTTAATATTTTTCTTTTGTATTTACATGCCATTAAGCCTCTGTAAATAATGGTATTCCCCAAATTGTTCTTCTCATGTGTATCTGATTGAAAACTGAACTTGAAAATTGAGTTTTACAGTTTACTTGTAAGTAGATCCAGAGCAAATCAGCCCTGTTTCATGCCTCTTGCCTACTGATAAATTGAATTGACTTGAGCAGAAACACATTAAAACGTAACATGAGAAGAATATAGGAAGGGAGAGGAAGTGGCGTGATAATTACCACAGAGACATTATATCGACCTCGCTATTAGTTTCTCGTGTCACTAGCAAAACTGAGAAGCAAGCTCATTAGAGTAAATATATTTTTATGTGTTACAATTATATTGTTCTAGTTTAGGAGAGAAGCATGACTCGGCTACATGGATTCCGTGCGGTGTTCTTTAGGTAATTAACTCCAGTAGAGACCCACTATTTTCAGATAATAAGCAACATACAATTTTCACCTGAGGGCTCCAGACATTTAGTTGCCTCAAATCAAGACTATAGCGATGGGGACTACTTAAGCCCCAAGTGCAGCTTGGCACACTTCGCTGTCCTTCCCTAATGTCTTGAAGAGTCTTTCATGGTCCACGTAAATGTATAATAACATCGCCGTGAAATGCACTGACCGGCATAATCATACAGGAAAAGTGACTGCATAATGTTCTTGGGTTCTGGTAAGTATTCGGGGAAGATCTGATGAAATATATGTTTAAGGATTTATTTACTTATTTGAGAGAGAGCGGGCCTGCACGTGCAGGGGGGCAGGGCGGAGGGAAAAGGAGAAAGAGTCCCAAGCCAACCCAGCGCTGAGGGTGAGCCCAACGTGGGGCTCGATCTCATGACACTGAGATCTGGACCTGAGCTGAAACCAACAAGAGTTAGATGCTTAACCAACTGCCCCACCCAGGCACCCTTATTATATATATTTTTAAAGAAAACTATTAGAAGTAGGTGGGGAATGGGTAAAATATACGTATGCGTATGTGGCGGGTAGGGAGAGAGAAGGAGAACATGAACCTTTTGGAACAATACTTATTTTGTTTTTCAGTCCCGTAGGACTGTGAGCAACCCAAGGGGCAGGCAACCTCTTTCTTGAACTTCTTATAATTAGGTGCCCGATGGAGAATAAAAACGAACAATGAATGAATGGATGAATAAAATATAATAGATAAAATGCACAGCTGTGGAATTATAATGAGAACATGTGTGTCGGTGCCATTGTGAGCTGGAAAGAACTGTGGAAGGGTAAGCTGTGATGTTTTGGGGAGTACGCGGCGGTTCTCGCTTTCTTTCTTTCTTTTTTTTAATATTTTATTTATTTGACAGAGAGAAATCACAAGTAGGCAGAGAGGCAGGCAGAGAGAGAGGAGGAAGCAGGCTCCCTGCGGAGCAGAGAGCCCGATGTGAGGCTCGATCCCAGGACCCTGGGATCATGACCTGAGCCGAAGGCAGAGGCTTTAACCCACTGAGCCACCCAGGCGCCCGGTTCTCGCTTTCTTGCGAGAGATGCAGGAATACAACCATCCCCAGGAATTATCGACCTATGCAGTGAAGACTTGGGCGCAAAGTGGTTGTGAGTGTGGCTCCTGGAATTAGAGCGGAGTCGGAATCCCTGCCTCATCGCTTACTAGCTGTGAGACCTCAGTCAAAAATACTTAACTTCTGCATGCCTCCGTTATGTCATTTGTGCAAATGGCACACACAGTAAGAGTTCCTCACGCATTGTTGTGCCAAGTGCGTGCTACGGGGCACTTACAGGTATTTCTATCTACAGATTCATGGCTGTAAAAATCTAGGTCGGTGTTCATTCAATTAATCTTGACTAAAAAGATCTTGAGAAGAAAAGGATTGCCCGGACTGTTCGGGTTGCAGCTCTCTGTAGTAATAAAGAGAACATGGGGTTTATGCTATGATAAATGTTCATCGATGGTCTAAATCTGCTGCTTAAAAGTTCCGATTCAGATTCTTCTCTGTACAATAGGATAGGAATATCACAGCTCATAATCTGCAGTGACAACGTGCCCGACAATGGTCCAAGAGCTTTACATGTATTTGTTCAGTTAACCTTCACAGTGGCCCCAAGGAGTAACCACAGGATTGTTATTCGTCTTGGCTACTCACTGAAGTTGTAGTGATCTCCCTTATCTCGCAATTGACGGAAGAACTTCAGAGAAGTTTCGTGAATAGTGCTGTATTTTCCACTTCTTGAGGACTTGTATTCTGTGCGAACCATCCAACCGTCTTCAGCACCTACGAAGTGGTCAGTAAACACACGGTGCACTGCGTCAGGAAGGCAGCTCTTGGAAATCCAGTCGGTAAAATTGACAGTGGTTTGGTGAGTATGGCTTGAATACCGTCATAACACTTTTTTTTTAAAAGATTTTATTTATTTGAAAGACAGAGAGAGAGATCACAAGCAGACAGAGAGGCAGGCAGAGAGAGAGAGGAGGAAGCAGGATTCCCACTGAGCAGAGAGCCCGATATGGAGCTCGATCCCAGGACCCGAGACCATGACCTGAGCCAACAGCAGAGGCTTAACCCACTGAGCCACCCAGGAGCCCCTGTAATACCACTTCTGAAATCCGAATGCTCTCAAGATTAAGGATGCCAAACAGTATATGGGAGGGTAGACCCAACGGTTGAGCTGTCAAGGAATGATGAACA
The DNA here is from genome assembly GCF_922984935.1 of Meles meles. Lineage (NCBI taxonomy): Eukaryota > Metazoa > Chordata > Mammalia > Carnivora > Mustelidae > Meles > Meles meles. Next base: position 122,209,018 of record NC_060087.1, on the reverse strand, counting down.
CACAATCTCTTTAAAGACACTGAGTGCTTCCACAGTCAGCCTTTGGCAGGAGGCTAAATTGAACCATTTGAAAGCCACAAAAAGCAGATGGCAAGGCACCCTAGAACGCTGACTCCTGGAATTTCAGGTCTTAGGCATGTTATCTCAGAAGCGATTAACAAACCTATCAATTTCACTTATTAGACTCTGAATGAAAAAAAAAAATTGAGCCTGCGGATAGGTGAACTTACCTATAATCTATTTAGTGAGATAGAATCTATTTAGTGAGAGTAGATCTATATGCAGAGAAAGGTAACATGAGAGAAGGTTCCCTGCTCAGTGACTGAAGTTGATGATGCTAGTAATCCCATACTTGGATCTAGATGAAGAATAAATTGATGAGGTCGGTACCAAGAAGGGTATTATTGGCTCTGTGACAGCACGGTTTATACGGAAATACTTGGAAGTTTTATAATCAAATAAATATACTCAAGATATATATGTATATGTATGCATGTATAAAATCAATACGTTCTGAACATTCAGATGGAAATAATTAAGTTCAACCATATGAACGTGCCACTATTTTTAGGTACCGGAGTGGCAACTCTGTATGGTTCAATCCAACAGAAAGCATTGAGAAGTGAGATAAGGAATTCATTCTCTTTATTTAGAAAGTATTTATCGAATGCCTACCATATGTGAAATGCTCATTTAAGCACTGAGGAGTCAGCAATGAAGAAGATGAACAATCCTGTCCTCTTGAAGCAGAAATTCTAGTGAAGAGAGAAAGAAGTTTAAAGGGCAGTACTGGGAAGGGCTGGACAGAGTCTTGCGCTTTCGTAATAATCCTAAGGGCAACGGGAAGACATTATAGCACAGTAATCAGCAATGTTACTGCGGCAGCTCTGTATGCTTAAAGTATCACCAGTGCTAAAGTGGGATAAGATGAATGGGTTGGAGGGATCAAAAGTGAAAATAGGAGACAAAATAGAAGACTGTTAATGATCAGGTGAAAGATCACACTATCCTAGACTAAGGTAGAGTAACAATGGTGGGAAGTAGACAGATACTGACTTGAGGTGGAATCAGCAAGGCTTTCTAAACTGTTAGGATATGGCGACGGGAGGTAAAGTAAGGCCAAATCTGCAATCACTTCTAGATTTTTGTATTGTGAGCCTCGTGGATGGTGGTGGGATTTACTGAGATCAAGAACAGGTAAAGAGGAATAGGTTTGGGGTATAGATAGAATCAGTGGCAGATAACAAGTGTGAGAGAGCAAGGGAAAGGTGGCAGGAGACAATTGTAATCAAAAGTGCAACAGTGGGAGCCATTCTCCCTGGATAGAATGGTCTGTGGTCTCAAGGGAGCAAGCATGAATGAAATTGTAAGCAACAATGTAAGCAAGAATGAAATTGGCTAAAAAGTGATGTGCTTTGTAGTATTGCCCTGTGCCAGCAATGCTAATAAGCAAATCAAGACAAAATTCTCCTCCCTCTTGAAGCTGTCTGTGCCCATCCCCCTCCGCACTCCTTCCTTGGTACACCATTGCAGTTGGGAATGGATGCCTTCTTTGGGGAGAAAAGTCAGAGCTAGAGATAGTTATTGGGGATTCAGCAGCATGTGGGGGATAATGAAAGCCACAGCAGTAGAAGCAGTAGAAAGGGGATACTTGGTCTGAAGAAGAGAATGAGAAAGAGCCAGAGCTTTGAGAATGATAATGTTTAAGGAGATAGCATAGATGGGCATATACAAAGAGACTGGGAAGGATTTTCTAGAAATACCAGATGTGAATGATAGTACAGAAACCAAAGGAAGAGAATGTTTCTATAGTCATGACACGTCTAATGTCAAGTGAGGTGAGAACTGAGAAATGTATTATCTTCTCTATTCAACATTATTTGGGCACTCAGTGTGTGTGGGGGGGCACAACAAAGGGTGAGAAATGGTTCTCATCCATTGGGAATGTTACAGGCAAGGGAGAAAAACGGGTCAGATTGATCGTTGGTTATAAAGCAACATGACAAATGTTCAGAGAAAGGTATGTAAAAAGCAGTTGGGGAGGAGAAAAAAAAAGTATTTGGGGGAGAAACTAGATTGGAAAGGGGAGAGAAGAATGGGGGGAGAGACTGCCAGACATGGCTGGTCAGGAAAGGTCGGCTTTGAAAGGGGCAGTTCAGCAGATGAAAATTTCGAGAGAGAAAGATGGTCAATGCCAAGGAATGTGCATCTTGAAGGACGGACAGAAATGTATGTTGCTTTCAGTAGATGAATGCTCTCTGTGCATGTGAGGAAGTAGCGGGAGACTACAAATATAAGTGAGAATTACCTTGTGAAATGTCACATGTTTTTCAAAGATTTGAATTTTTGTTTAACTGTGTAAAAGAGGCACCATAGGTATTTTATTGACATAAACCAGCTTATATCCCACTGGCTTCTTAAAAAGATTTGTATTAGATATCATTATTTCACTTTTAAATGTAATAGTAAAATCAAAATATCCATGTATGTGATGTGATTTCATAGAAGTTCTCTTTTTAAAGCACTTTCAAATTTATCTCACTGCATGAATTCATTGACTAGTAAAGAAAAAAATCATTAGTCCCTGCCTTCTCCATGCTTCAAAGAGCCAGCCGTAAACAGTAAGGCTAAATGGTTGTTCCTCTTCAGGAGCCATTGACATTGGTCATGAAACATTGCACTTTTTTAAGAGTACTGGACTCATATGGTTACGTGAGTACCCATTAAAGGCAATAATTGGTAAAAATCCTTTACAATCATGTGTTCCTTCTAGAAGACGCAGTATCTCTTTTATCTGAACTATCCCCATGTTACCACCATTGTCTGTTTTCCTTGACTCTGGATATATTCTGTCCTCTGATGGTTGAAAGGTATCTAAGTGATTATGCCCATCTACTTTAGGAGGATGCTCTCACGTTGTAACTTTTGGATAAGTGCTATTAATATTGGAACTGGATTTCTCAGGGCTCAAGCTGATCAGGATCTCCAAGAAGTTACAGATGAGTTAGGACTTGTTTACCCATTACCAACAATAGTCATATTGAAATGACCACAATTCCAAGAGTCAGTTTTATCTTAGGAACACAAATATCGAAGCACTCTGTCAAGACAAGATCATTAGTGACCTTTTTGATTATGACTCAATGTGATGAGTTAGTCAATCAGCTCTTCCCTTTCAAAGTTCCTAGGGAATAACCCTGCTTAACAATTGAGACTTTGGACACTATCATTGAAAAGGCTTTTCTCTCTCTATATATGTTCATATTGTTTTTGTCTCCTTAGGTGGGATGCTTTAGTAATAAATATGGTAAATGTATAAGACATTGTATGTGCATGATAATCCTATTATTAGCAAAAAGGTGGAGATCGAAGAATGTCTAGAAATTGACCTCATCCATTCTAAGTTTATATTATTTATCTGAAGATACCATATACAACAATATCTACTTTTCCTTCTCCCCTGAAGCCACTGCATTTCAGTCTTTACCAAACTCATGGAACCTGACAAAGATTGCCCGGAAAAGCTCTAGTCACAAGTGGACTAGTGAATTGATGGGAGTGCTGTGGTCATTTACTTGTAGATGAGCGGCAATAGAGAATCTCAGAGGACTGGCCGCTGTTATCAAGCACTTCACAGAGGTAACTGTTGACCTCAGACGGACTATATGTAGATAAATGAACGACAATCCCCAGTCCAATAGCCGGAGGCATGTCTCCATGGATCTCCCGCATTTCCCCAAGTCTTTTAATCAAATGGCATTGACCGCCTTGTTTCATACTCTTTTCAAGGATGTTTGTATAGTAAGCTACCTTGAAGATAGAGATGGTGACTCCCTCCAGGGCAGAGAATAGGTATGCTTCCGTAGCAGGGTAAGGCAGTGTTGGGGCAAATGCTGGGCAGATTTGATAGCAGAACTTTCATATGATGTGCCTAATCACAGAGTTCCTCCGTTATGACCTGCTGTTAGTACACCACCAGCCTTGCTCACTCTATCATTCCCAAATGATTCGGGGGTGGGAGGGTAGAGAGAAGAGAAAATAAGGAAGGGACATCTGCATGCCTCTCTGTTGGTTAAGCGTCTGTCTTGTGCTCTGGTCATGATCCCAGGGTCCTGGGATGGAGCCCCACAGTGGGCTCCCTGCTCAGTGGAGAGCCTGCTTTTCCCTCTCCCGCTCCCCCTGCTCATGCTCCTCCCCGCCCCCATCAAATAAATAAATAAAATTAAAAGAAAACAAATAAACAATTCAGGTGTATGTTCTAGTAACAGTAGGATAACACAAACTGAAAGTCTGTACAAATCAGTAGGCCAGGATGGTGGTGGATGAGGAAATAACATGTGTTGGTTATAAGCACTGACTTTAATGTGTGTGCCTTATGCCAGCTGAATAACCACCTAAAAGTGGAAATGTCATTAAACAAGTAATCTAATGTCATGTTAATAACACATAGTGAAATGATTGAAAGCAACCTTTAAAAAAGGAAGCAATTTCAGATAAAAATGAATTTTGTCTTCAGGCCAGTAAAGTTGAATTCTGTGAGAATTTCCGTAGAATTAATTTACGACTGACTATGCTAAGATTAATTGTGAAAGCTAATGAGTAGTATTTGCTGGTGTCCTGATTACAAATAATCCTTTCCTCACTCTTGCTTCAGTTCAATATGAAGATACTTCTTCCAGATAACGTTGTGATTAAATTGTCAATTGTAATGTTACTTCGACTTCCGTTGTCCTGGTGATCATTCAGAAATGTTGGCAGATGCTGTGTTCTTTGTCTTCATGTTCCTCAGTAATTCAGTGTGCTGCACATAGTAGGGGCTCAGCGAAGTGACAAGTATAGGGTGTCATGTGTCCATCTGTCATTTCTTATTGAAAAAAGATGATTAAGCTCCTGTTTTCAAAATAGCAACAACGTATTTCTCAGGAAAGCTGCTTCTGTGATACTGCTTTAAACCATGCCCATAAATTTCAATAGCTGTTGGTTCAAGTATTAGAAGGCTGCTTTATTTTTATGTTTATGATGCCTTTTCTTGTATGTAGAGCTCTGTGTTTAAAAAACCGATACTCGGAAAGGTAACAGCCTGATGACTTTAGTAACCTTTGGTTCAACTTTTCCCCTCTAATTAAATCATTTTCCAAATGATAATATGCTCTATGCTAACTTATTTGGAAGAAAATTTTCCCTGTGATCTCATTTTGTGCTGTTAATAGTAAGAAGCCACAACCCTGTGTACAAATTTACCGCTTACAAAGCAGATATGTTCAACATAAGCATTCTACTGATTTTTATATTTAAAGTAATTTAAGATTCATCTTGACACATGAATTGCTCTGAGGACTGTCATCTCCACATTTTTTGTGTAACTTGATTGGTCTGATGATAGGCACCACATTATTTGGGAGACCTCAAGGACTGATAGAACCTTCGATAAGAAATGCTGAGTCCACTAGAATCTAAGTTCCATACTGGGAAGGCCTTCTCTGGTTGACTTCTCTATCCTCATTGCCTACAATAGTGAAATAGAGTAGGTGTTTGATCGTTAGTTGTTTAAACAATGAAGTAATCTTGTATGAGTTTGATGTGTTTATAACGAAGGAAGGGGAGGTACCTCACGGGCAGTTGGTCTGTGCGTCTAGCATCTGTATTTCTCAGTCCGTCACATACCCTCTTTTGCCACTTTCATGAGTTATATCAGTCCAAATAATTTTCTTATTCATTTTCCTGTATGTTGTCTCTCTCCTCCACTACATTATAAATTCCATGAGGAAAGGTACCCTGTCCTGGGTACCACAAATACTGTCAGGCATAAAGTAGATCTGTTGAATGAAGTAGTACATTTTAATATATATTTAGTACATCTCTCAAGTGAAGACAAAAACTAGAAAGGTGGGGGGGGGAATCCAGTCTTTGGAATGATGAGACAAACCTTCTAGAAGGATATTTGTGTCTGTTCAGCATATGAAACCAGGTTATGGATCTTTCTTTTCTTTCTTTCTTTTTTTTTTTAAATTGTATTTATTTATTTGACCAAGAGAGAGATCACAAGTAGGTAGAGCAGCAGACGGGGCGGGGGTGGGTGGGGGGGTGGGGGGCGGAGCAGGTTCCCGGCTGAGCAGAGAGCCCAATATGGAACTCAATCCTAGGACCCTGGGATCACGACCTGAGCCAAAGGTACAGGCTGGTACCAATTGAACCGGCCAGGCGCCCCAGCATCTGAACTTTTACAGGCCGTTCTGATGTGGTTTTGGAATATAGCTGAGGTTTGGTGGGTTGACCTCTGGAGCCAAGAAAGAATTCTTGAGACGTGTTTGGTGCAAAAAGGTGGTTTTTATTAAAGTAAGGGTACAGCATCCAAGGGCAGAAAGAGATACTGCCCCAGGTTGTGAGGGGGGGCTGATATACTCGGGAGTTTGGGGAGATAAGGAAAAAGGGAGGTTTCAAAGGATTTTCATCCTTTTAAAGTATACTCTGGGGATACCAGAGGCCTTGCCATCGTCAAGGTAAGGTAGTTGGGAGCTTCCCAGAAAGTCACAGGTGGCTCACCCAGGAGTGGGGAGGAGGCTGCTCCCTCCTGAATTCTTAAGAGTCTTCCCTGCCTCTACTGATTGGTCTATTATCCAAACATTCAAGCAGAAGAAAAATAAATCGGTGGTAGTCTTTAAAGTCTTTTTGGAGTCCCTGTTCTCAGGGCATTCCGAATCCAATACAGTAAATAAGGTTACCCAACCTGTTCTAGATGTTCTCTTTGCAAAAGGATTATCTCCCCGATTAGTGGATTGATTAAAAAAAAAAAAAAAAAAAAAAAAGAGGGCAGAAAATAGGATGGGAAGCCAAGGGCCTGCGTCACCTGGTGACTATATTTGGGTATTTTGAAAGGACCCTGGAGCAAGATTGTAAAAACCAAAATCCACCAAGCTAATAGCTTTACAGCTACATCAGCTCCAAGGCAGGAGGCCCAAAATAACACCTGTGCCTCCCACATTACATTCTCCTAGGGGTTCATTACCAAAACACTGGCCCAGAAATGGATGTCTCAATTGTAATCAACTGGGACCCTGGAAAAGAAATAATCCGCAAAGTTCTTATGCAAATTCTTCTCCACTGGACCTCTAGAGGAGGGCCTCCATATGGGCTCCTCCCACAATCGACAGGCCTCCAGGGGCTTTTCCAGGAAACTATTAGCAGTAATTCCCTTAACTAGTCGAGGGGAAGCTAAAATGAAAATTAATGGGTTTATTAATCCTGCCAGAAATATTTACTGTTTGTCCTGGCTGAAACCTTAACGAGATGTTTGAAATGATTTGATGACGTGATGATAAAAAAAAAAGTTGACCAAAGTGGAAGCTGGTATTTAGAGCCTGATAGAAATTTTAAGGCCTTTTCTCCTAAGTTAAAAGAAAACTCTGTACCCAGAGGCAACGAAGCTAATTGGAGAAAATGCAGTTGAAAGGATGGTCAGCCTCTTCTTCCTTCAGGCTGCAATCCAGGTCTTTGGGGAATTGGAAATAACCCGTCTTTGTCCTGCAAATCTTCCATAGTGCCAAAGGAGTGGCTCTTCCGGTTCAAAGTTCACCTGTCCCCTCCTCCCCCACTTTTTTTTTTTTTCTTGCCAACTCCCTAAACCTTGCCTAGTCCTCTTCAGAGACTTGAAGAAAAGATGTGGCTGGAGTGGTATCTCTCACAAAACTCTGTTCCTTTGTGATGTAAACTTTATACACTGTTGTCTTGAGCCAAATTGCCATTCTTCAAATGCAAATTTATGGGAGTACTTTCTCAGTGTAAGAAAAACAAAGGGAGGTGTTTGAAAATTGAGCCTATAATTTCTAATCCAACTATTAGTGTAGTCAGCAGCTCCCTTATCTGTGGTTTTGTTGCAGGATTTTCTTTTCCTGCTGTGCCTCAGTTTCTCGGTCCTGCTGCTTTAAAGAATGATGGTATAGACGGGAAGAAGCGTGGTGGGCAGCAAAGGGAAGCTTAGTGATAGTACAAAGCTCCAGGAGAGGGAGGGGACCCAAGACTGTTGTCCCTGGAATGTTAAGTCTAGGGGTTTGTCTGGGCTCATTGGTGGGCTCTTTTAATCTGATGAACCCTCCAAGTGCCTATCACCCAACCCTCCAAGCTCTGTCAGGTTTTTGTCCAGGATCTACCTCTCAGGTACACAGGGGAAAGGGTGGAGCGCTCCTTCCAGAGGCCTGTAGAATCCTTTTAAGGGTGGTTCCCTCTTGTGGGAGGGAGGGGTGTACAGTCCTATTAAGGGTGGTTTCCTCTTGGGGGGTGGTATCTTGTCCCTTCCTGCCTTCTTCTGAGGATCCTACATTAGTTTCAGTTCCCTGGGATCAACTGAGGTCCAGAAGCAGAAAATCTTCCTCAAGGCGTTAGTATCAGGTCAGGAGTGACTAGATGCTGAGCCACAAGGCCTGTGTCCTTCATCTCACTTTGTCTCCTCATGTGAGCACTTTATCATCTTGCATCATTCAAAAAAGAGAGATGGCAAGAATATATTTATTAAATGTTTGGTGAAGTTTTAGAATACAAGTGAGGTTCAGTGGGGTGAAGTCTGGAGCCAATGACCAAGAATGAATTCTTGAGACATCTTTGGTGCAAAATGGTGGCTTATTAAAGCGGGGGGGGGGGGGGGGGGGGCGGGGGGGAGGCGCCTGGGTGGCTCAGTGGGTTAAAGCCCCTGCCTTTGGCTTAGGTCATGATCCCAGGGTCCTGGGATCAAGCCCCACATCAGGCTCTCTGCTCTGCGGGGAGCCTGCTTCCTCCTCTCTCTGCCTGCCTCTCTGCCTACTTGTGATCTCCGTCTGTCAAATAAATAAATAAAATCTTAATGAAGGGGGGGGCGAGGGGGCAGGACCCTTGGGCAGGAAGAGTTGCCGCCTGGAGGCTGGGAGGAGTGCTCTATTATCTACTTGCAGATTGGGAGGGGGTCAGAGATGGCAGAAGTCTCAAAGGAATTTTGAAGCCAGGTTTCCAGGCCTTTGAGGGGCTAGCTATTGTTGCGAAAAAGGTTATTCATTACTGGTCAGAAAACCTTTTTTTGAGACCCTGTAGAAGTATATCAGTGGGCACAGGCTTGGGAATGATTGTCAACACTTATCTTGGAGTGTTTAGAGATAAAGTTTTCAAAGGAATTGTTGAAGTAGCCTTCCAGGATCCGGGTTTGGGTTAGGGCTCTGCCAGGCTAGGACCGCCCTTTGCTCTTAGCAAAGCCTTAAGGTGGAGGTTGTTGAGTCCCTAGAGGAAGGTCACTCTGCCTGGTTTTCTTTTTTAAGATTTTATTTATTTGTTAGACAGAGATCACAAATAGGCAGAGGAGAGAGAGAGGAGTAAGCAGGCTCCCCAAGGAGCAGAGAGCACAATGTGGGCCTCAATCCCAGGACCCTGATTTCAGGACTGTAAGGACCTATTATATTTTTGTATTTTAGCCGGGGGCTTTCATTAAAGTTAAACAAAAACCTTGTTTGACTCTTAAACTGTCCCTGCTCCCCTTCCCCCCCCTCCCCAGGGGATTTACTTAAAAACAGGTCCCAGCAACCAGCCTAAGGTAACAAAGCCCAGACACAAAGGCGGGTCAGGCCAGGTGGAGACTTCCATCCAATCAGTGGGGGGTTGCGTACTGTCTCCCTGGTTACCAAGGAGTAGTCCCCCCCCACCCCCGCCCTTTGGGAACCTTTTTTGGCAGCAACCCTAATCAGGGTGTAATAGGCTGGTTCTAATGGCTACTAGGGTATATTGTAATTCAGTGGCTCACCTAGCATCACTGTGGAGTATTCTGTGTGTGTTACATTTTCATTGGCCACCTGTGCGTGGCCAGGCCGGACCTCATGGCCTTTGCCCTTTAAAGCTCGTCTGTGAAATGGGGAACGGTCGCCCTCTCTATGTAAGTGGTGCCGCCCTGGCCTGCCAGTTTGATTCTTGATGCTTGGCGCGAAATAAAGCTTTGCTTCACCTTCGCTTTATATCAGTCTCGCTCCTTTAATCACGGACCCATTATTGGGTCATAACAATGACCTGAGTGAAGGTAGAGGCTTAAGCCACTGAGCCACCCAGGCTCCCTTACTCTGCCTGTTTCAAGGGCTTGTCAGTGAGTAAGGAAATTTTAATAACTTTTCTTCTGCCTCTGTTTCCCATGTCATTATTCATCTCTTCCCTTACCTGATTTGTAATATTAACCTACAAATCAGGCAAGGGAAGAGATGAATAATCTATCTATCTGTCTATCTATAGGAGGAAACGTAGTATATATCCAGTTCAGTGCTATCCGTGGTCTCACAGGGACTTCCCAGGGATACTGGAGCAAGTGTAAACACAAATGTAGAGAGCTTGTGGCTTTTGTAAAAAACTGTAAGAACCGCATCCTGCCCGCTGAGAGTGGTGCTAATGCCCTAATTTTTATCACACCTCTCAGGCTAGATAAGAGTCTGATCAAAAGGGGATAATTGTTAAAAAAGAAACATGAAAAAACAGCCCAAAATGGAGAGGCATTTGTCCCCCTCAACAGCAGATGGTAACTTAATTACAGTTTCATCCTTGCTGGGGAATGTGGCCTTTAAACAGTGGATCTGAAATTTCCCAGGAGCTCTATTGTGGTTCTCCTTAGGAAAAAAAATCTGTGCTTTTCTTCTATCCACCCCTGACCCCCAGCAAGAAAGCGGTTTTTTTTGTTTTGCTAATCACTTCCTGGCCCCTCCCTCCTGCTAGAGCAACCTTACATTTTCTACAACTCCTGGACCTTTCAAGCTTACTGAATTGGATGCTTCCTGATTCATGAATCACTTAATAAAGCCAATTAGATATTCAACTTGACTACATTGAATTTTTTAATACTGTTTTATATTAACCTCAAGATCAAGAGGGGAATGTTCTATTGACTGAGCCAGCCAGGTAACACTAGAGTTGAATTTTGAAATGCCGCTTGAACATTTTTTGTCTTTTACCCAGAAATGTAATGTCAGGGAAAAAGAATTTCGGACCCATCAAAGACCCTTTTACCTGGACTAAGAATCAAGTTGACATGAGACAGATTAACAGGAGAAAATCAAATTTAACAGGTGGACACCTCGGGAAATCCATGTAGACATGGAAATTCCAAACAACATTTGGTCAAAATGAGGTTTATAATCATTCTGAACTACGGAGAAGGGGGTAGGGGCCTGAGATTTCAGAGGGAAGGAAGGCTCATCATAGGGCAACAAAAAGATTAGATATTTGCCCTGCCATACAGATGTATCCCTCAGATAAAATTTATCTCTGCTAATAATCTTTATTCTGGGAAAGACCCCCAATTTCCATTCTTCTGTGTGGTTAAGGAAGGGACCAAAGTTTCGCTTGAGCCCCCAGTCTCAAGTACTTCGAGCTCAAAAGAATCCACATGGGACGCCTGGGTGGCTCAGTGGGTTAAGCATCTGCCTTCAGCTCAGGTCTTGACCTCAGGATCCTGGGATGGAGCCCCACATCAGGTTCTCTGCTTAGCGGGGAGCCTGCTTCTGCCTCTCTCTCTGCCTTCCTCTCTGCCTACTTGTGATCTCTCTCTCTGTCAAATAAATAAATAAAATCTTAAAAAGAAAATAAGAATCCACATGCCAGAGTAGCGCTTTCTTGGGGGTGGTGGAGGAACCTATTCTGAACCCCTCCAGTACTTTCTTGGCTTTTATTGTGATTGCCAGCTTACTGGACTCATTTCCGTGATCTTAGCTTGTACTTTCTGTTAGATTTTTTCAAAACACTTTTTATAATTTCTCCTTCCTCCTTTTTATATATGGATGGCTTGAGAATTTCTTAAATTTCATAATATTATTTTCCTCTACTGTTGCAACTTTTAGAAGTTACACTGTCTACTTACACACTTTTAAAAATTGTCCTTAATATAGTAACATTAATACTTTAATTCTAATGCTGACCATGACTATTCTGAAAAAAGCAGAATGCCTTTAGAACATTATGATCACAAGCTTCTCCTCCTGTCTTTTAAATTTTCTTCTACGATGCTTATTTCTTTTCTATTTTATTCTGTTTTAATACTTTAGTTCTATATTTTAATTCCTCAAATTAAGCGTAATTGTTACGGTTTAGGCAGTCAGTGGTGGTTGAAATTTACCTGCCTATTTAAAGATTTCCTTGCTCAGTAATTGTTTTTTCCACTTTAGTTTCTTTCTTCCTTCCCTAACTTCCACTGCTGGGTTAGAAATTACAGATTCTCAGATGAAATTTGGTGGGTGCTCCTAACTTATATAAGATGCCTACTTATAACTTTCCCCCCAATAAGTTTCTTTTCCTAAGATTTTATTTTTTTTATTTTTTATTATTTTTAAAACATTTTATTTATTTATTTGACAGACAGAGATGGCAAGTAGGCAGAGAGGCAGGCAGAGGGAGAGGAGAAAGCAGGCTCCCTGCTGAGCAGAGAGCCCTATGAGTGGCTTGATCCCAGGACCCTGGGATCATGACCCAAGCCTAAGGCAGAGGCTTTAACGCCCTGAGCCACCCATGCGCCCCTCTTTTTCTAAAATTTTTAAAAAATGTATTATTAGTTTTTAAATTCCAGCATAATTAACATATAATGTTATATTTCCCTATAAGCTCTTAACCTTATCAATAGTCGTAACTCCTTCCAGCCTTGGTCACTCTCCCATTCCTCTAGGGTCAGCATCTAATGAAACTGGCATGTCCACGAGAGGGGCTCAGTATTTGTTGGAATCCTGTTTAAACAGTAGAAATAATATTTATTTATTATCTCTGCTGGTGTCTGAATAAGTGCTAGGCAAATTAATACAGTTGAGAATGAAACAGCACAGTGGCAAGGGAGAATCAGCAAATACTTACTGGGAATTCTAGTGTCTTTGCATCCCAAACCAGCCATTTTGGTGACCCTGTCTTCTAAAGGCACATCCAGTATCACTTGCACGGGATGGCCTTATCCACGTGGCACAATTGTCAGCATTTGAACCGTACCAGATTCGATACCAAATCATCAAAGAAGCCAAGAGAGACAAGCACTTGTTGATTACAGATACCAGTGGGTCTAGCTGGCTGGGGGTTAGGAGGGGAGATACCCACTAGAGAAAGGAATCAGCATGCTTTGCTTATAAAATGAAATCCAAGTGAATAGTTCTTAGAAAATTATTGAAACGACTGGATTACATAGTTATGTTGGAGGATATCAAAGCTCCCCATGGCAAGATCTCAACTGGAAGCTCAAGGAAGTGGAGAAAGCTTATTCAATGCTTAGGAATCTGTACTTAACTAATATCCAAGTGTATTAGTAGTCCTCCTCTTCCTCCTCCTCTCTCTCTCTCATCTCCCTAGATTTTCACATCTTCAGTTTTTAGTATTTAATCATCAATAATGTTTGTGTCATATTGAGGCCATAGAGAATTTAAGATAAGTAAATCCTATTCGGCTACACAAATGACTTTTTGAATCCTGGAAGTCTGATTTCCACCGCTCCTCACCTCCAGAATCCTATGCCTTATGGCCACTGTGAATTCCCCACTGCCCAGCAGCAAGAGAACAGCCAAAGCAACAAGCTTTCCCTTGGGACAGTGTGTGCCCCTGTTACCTAGGGGACATCCACATGCCCCTGCCATGTCCCTCCCTCGTGTCAATGTTTGGAGCACTAGGCTCTCCAATTTTTCTTCCTCCTCTCTCTCTGCCTGCCTTGCTGCCTACTTGTGATCTCTGTCTGTCAAATAAATAAATAAAATCTTAAAAAAAGAAAAAAAAAAAAAACGGAGATCACAGGGAGTGATTTCCAAAGCTGGGACTCCGGAGTAAGGATGAATGGGTTCCTTTTATTTAGGGTTAGCATGAATATTTAGATAGAGAAGCCTTGTCATTGTACGCAGAGGTGGGCATAAGGTCAACCATACCCGTTAAGGAGACATGACCTATACGTAGTATTGTCGCAGGATCACAGGGTTCTTGTCTCACGGAGTGGAAGAATGAGTCTCACAGACACTCAAGGGTGAAGTGCAGGGAAAGTTTATGAGGTGAAGGTGAGAATCGAACGGAAAGAAAAAGCTCTGTAGGGTGAGAGGGGTCCATAATGGGTTGCCGCTGAGGGCTTCAAGGGGTGCTTTTCTATTGAGGACTGACTGGGAAGCCTGTGGCCTTGACATTCTTGTGCCATCCTGGTTGGTTCCCTTGTCTGTCTTGTCTCCACTTGGCCAGGAATAGTTCCGGGGCCCAGTCAGTTGAGTCAGGGGCCTCCTCTGTCTCCTGCCTAGACCTTGACCCCCTCCCCATTCCTGGACAGGACCTGTGCCCGACAGAGCTGCCCCGGCACTGTGAGCAGTGACCGATGGTCTCCGTTTTGATTTGTGGGGTTTGGGGCTAGCGCAAGTCCCCAAGGAATCAGGAAGCAAGGCTTGCAGGACCTGGAGGGCCCAGCTGCTGCCGAGATGAGGTTGCTTTTACACATGAAGGCGCTAAGGCGGCCACAAGTTCCTTGAGGAAGGGCACACACTGTGTGCTTCAGGTTCTCTATCGGTGGGCTGCAAGCTGTAAGGAGATTTTTTTTTTTTTTTTTTTTTTTTAAAGATTTTATTTATTTATTTGACAGAGAGAGATCACAAGTAGGCAGAGAGGCAGGCAGAGAGAGTGAGAGGGAAGCAGGTTCCCCGCTGAGCAGAGAGCCCGATGCGGGACTCGATCCCAGGACCCCGAGATCACGACCTGAGCCGAAGGCAGTGGATTAAACCACTGAGCCACCCAGGCGCCCTGTAAGGAGATTTTAAGTTACATTTCTTTTGCCTTTGTCTCCCACAGCACTATGTTACGTAAATGAGGCTTATGCTCACATTTCTTTTGCCTTTGTTTCCCACATCAGTATGTTATGTAAATGAGGTTTATGCTCCTCCTTGGGTGGAGATTTTAGTATTTTAAGGAGGGAAAGTTAGTTGTCTGTCCCATTAGAGGCCACTCCATGATCCACCTGTTCTAGCACAAGTCACGGGTTAAGTTCAAACTGGTCTGGTCTGTCTGTCAAATAAGTGAATAAAATCTTTTAAAAAAAGAAAAGCAATCAAGTTTTTGTAACCATTTAACAAAAATAAACCCAAGTTCCTGAGTGTGGTATACAAGACTCTTAAAATATGTGCCAGATTTTCATCTATTTCATTCCTTCTGCATACCAACTTCTGAACTTTTCTCCCTGAAAGACTCCTGGAGTTTCAGCAACTTCTTTTTGTAATATTCCCAGATATCTCCAGGTTGAATCCACAAATTGTCATATTTTGCCTATCCCATAACGTGTAGTAAGGTATCATAGTAACCACTGTACTGAATACCATTTATTCATCACCCGTGGACTGTGAGCCCTTTGAGAGCAAAGTGTACCTTATTGGCCTATTTACCTAGAGCCAAGCACAGAATCTTGTGTATCAGGTAACTGTTAGCAATGTTTATTGAAGTTAAAGAAAAAGATAGTATCACACAGAATTTAGAATATAATGTGAGCTGACCCTCATGAAACCAATAAAACCGTCCCCCAAAACATGAGAATTCCCGTATCTTCCATTTCTCTTTTCCTCTTTTTATCATCTGTGCCCCTTCCCTAATTTCAATTCTCATCATCTCTCATTTGGATTATTAAAATATCCTCAGTACTGACCTCTCCTCCACCCAGTTTCCCTCCTTCTATCCCAAACCATCATCCACACTCTCAGAGTGATCAGACCAAATACTTTGCCCCTGTTAGTCTCCAGCTTCCACACACGTAGGAGCCCGCCACGAGCCTTTGGATGATGCTCAAACTTTGTAGCTTGATATGAAAGGCCCTTCAAAGCTTGGCTGTGGCGTATATGCCATAATTGCCCCAAATTCTTCCAAATACACAGCACTGTCATGGCTCTGCCTAATATCCATACAATTCTCTTACTCATCCTTCGACATCTAGTATAAATACCACCTCCTTCCTCTCAATGTCTTTTGCCATCTCCATTCAGTTCACCCCACTCAAGAAGAATCAACCAGTCCCCAAATAGTTCACACACACATCTGTTATACCATACGTCACATCATCATATTTTTCATGCATCTGTCTTCCTCAGTAGACTGTGATCTTCTTAATCGACTTGAGAGCAAGGGCTGTGCGTTACCCAGTTTGGCCTTTGAGGTCAAGGCTGGTGCCTATGTGACAACTGGTGATCAGAGTTTGTTGCGTGTTCAGTGGGCCCAATCTCTTAGACAATATATACTATAAGATGGTGAGTTTTCAGGTTAGGTAATTATGTAAATATATATAATAAATAGATACCATATAGGATGCCATATATATACATATATATGTGTGTGTATGTGTGTGTGTATATAAATATACATATAAATGTCTATTAAACTCCTGTGAGAAACCATTTTTTGTACAAGAGTAATATTAATGCTGACATATTCTGAAGCATAGGATACACCTTCCAATATAGCTCAAATTCACGTTTGTCATTAATTTCATGTAAATTGTTTTATCTCCTCTACACCGTATCCTGTATACAAAGTACCATCTCCGAAATCCCGTGAAGTGGTTGTTGTATGACATTGGATGGAATTAAAGTGTCATTTGTAAATGGACATTTTAATCATGAGCACATGGCATATCCTGAAACATTCTTCCTCTTTTCTCTTTAAACTTGTACAAGATGATTAATGCTATCAGTGAAATTTTAATCATTGGTTTATTCAAACAATATTTGTCAAGAAATCACTTACGGTAGGTACGCACGTAGATTTTGGGATATAGCATACATGAAACTACACCAGCCTCTGGAGAATAGACTAACAATAAACATTATTTGGTAACAGATTATTTATTTGTTTGTCAGAGAGAAAGAGGGAGAGAGCATAAGCAGGGGGAGAAGCACGCTCCGCTGAGCACGGATCCTGACGCGGTACTCAATCCCAGAACTCCGGGATCATGACCTGAGCCGAAGACAGAGGCTTAACCGACTGAGCTACGCAGGCGTTCCTGAAAAATTTTTATTGAGAAGTTCAGGGTGTTGTGAATATATGTAACACCTCTGAACCTCAATTTCATCCTTTGTAAATATTCAGTGTACTTTTGAAATAGTAGCAATAATAATAATACCAACTGCTGTTTATAAAAATCCCTTCTATTTCTTCATTTACTGTTCACAAATATTTTCACATTATTAGTATATTTATTCTTTCAACAAGTACTTATTGAATGACTCCTTTATGTCAGGGACTATCCTAGGCACAGTGAATATAATGCTAAGGCCTAACTTCACTTATTAATTAACTAGCCTTATGAGTATAATGAGTACTATGAAGAAGGTGCTCCCTGCCGTCACAGAATATGTAGTATTTTAATGGATAATGTTGAGTAGAAAGGGCATGAAATAGTATGATAATTTAACACTGGCAACTTTAATAATGAGTTTAAAAGTAATTCTTAATAAGGGTAAGTTTTTCCTTTCTTTAGTTATTATGAAGGCATTGCACGATTCCCTAGAAATTCTATCTGCTCCGAAATCCCTTTCATAATTAAAACTCCCATTCCATCTGTTTATAGAACTCAGGTATCTATCTGATAGAAAACAGTTTGATCAGATTAATTTAAACTATGGTATAAATAAATCAGTTTTCCGCCTTTTCAGAGATAATTGTATTTTTAAATGATTAATTTATACTTTCAAATGACTACATCTCTAATGGTGACCCATGTGACTGAGAACTGCCAAATTATGTCCAGGACATAATAATCTTTACTGCCTGCGCAGGAGGGCAATGCTTGAAAAGAAGGAAGGAAGTCAGTGCAAAGGAAATGCACCTTGTGTATTTATTTTTTTAAAAATTATTTCATTGCATCCAAGGTTCACCCACGGGTCCATGTCTACCATTATAGCTCTTCCCATTCAGAATGGATAACCTTGAAGAACATTGCAAGATCCACAAGGAACAATCCACATTGAAGCACTTCAAGGTCTACAAAGAAAAATGCAATTTCTCATCCCTAGGCGCTATTCAGCCTCTTTGGAACAATTTTCAACAACAATGGCTGAGATACTATTGGGTTTAAAGTAACTCAGCTAACCAAAAAAATTAAGCTAAACACCTGATTCCCCAAGCAGCCTAGATAATTGGGGTTTTATGCTACATTACCATAAACATTAGATAATTATTTTCCCCATCTGTTTCCTTGTTCTAAAACCCCCAGCAGAAGTCTTTGTAGTAGCTCTTAAAAATGTTCCTTGCATTTTATCCCCTTTCAGTGGCTCTTCTCTAAATTGTGTTTGCTGATACTGTTGTCTTAAATGGTGATAGCGTGTTCCTCGTGTTCCTCGCATTTTTCTCATTTCAGTTATGTCACCTTTCTTTTCTTCAGTTCCAAAAGTCAAACTTGGGGCGCCTGGGTGGCTCAGCGGGTTAAAGCCTCTGCCTTCGGCTCAGGTCATGATCCCAGAGTCCTGGGGTCGAGCCCTACATCGGGCTCTCTGCTCGGCGGGAAGTCTGCTTCCTCCTCTCTCTGCCCACTTGCCATCTCTCTCTGTCAAATAAATAAATAAAATCTTAAAAAAAAAAAAAAGCCAGCACCCTTTTTTAAAAAAAAAAAAAAAAAAAAGTCAAACTTGGCCACACCATAACCATATCACAACAGGTTACCAGTAATATACTGGCGTTCTTTACCATTAAATGTATGTTGTCTATGTTTGACTATTTTTAGAAACGCAGTATAGTATGATTAAGTCTTCTTTAGCCCTTACAGAATAGGGGGTCAACAACAAATTAACCCTTTAAGATACCTTACACTGTATCAGCAAATCTGGTCTGCTGTGTGTCTGCCAAGGTTATGAAATCGGCAGTAGAACTTTGTGTTCCTTTTTCTTACTATCAACTGAAGGGCTGTTTTTACCTTTGGAGGTAAAAACTGGACAAAAGATTCTAAGAATTGAGTGTGAAATTTTCTTTGATTTTCGCACAGACTGAGAATTATTGTCCTTGGGGAATGAAAAGTGTGGTTTTCCATTTGACATCTTTTAGTTCTGTCCTGGCATGTTTTCGTAATATTTCAGCCTGATGCCCTAATTGTGGATATTCTCAATGCTTGTTCCTAACTCTTTTGATAGAGTTATTTTACAGAGTTTAAAGGTGTTGAGTTTTTCAGACAGCTCTTAATATCATTTTGAGTACCTGGAAGCCTAATACATAAAACTTATTTTTTCATTGTCAAGGCAAATTATTTTCATAAGGTATTTTTAAGTATAAATCATATAGTCTATGTATTCTTTAGGTATTGTTACAATAATAATTAAAATTGCTCTTATGGTCTCCCTTTTGAATTTTCATGTCTTTTACTCTTTACGAACATTTTCTGAAACTGGAAAAGGTTATAAAGATGAACATTATTAATGCCATCATTACTATTAGACAAGGAATATTCATATGTAGTGTAGCCTTTTTAGCTTGCTATTTTTTTATACTAAAAGTAATACCTTATTTTGTTTTGCTCTCTGACATGCGTGCATTTAATTAACTGGAAAAATAAAAGTGTTCAGTTCTTATTCTGACAAGCTATTGCAGATAAAACACAGAGGAGTTGGACAGAGGCCCTGCCCTCAGGACTCTCCTAGGAAAGCAGTGGACTGCAGTGGACCTAAAGAGACCTGGAATTTAAATTTAGATCCCACTCATTATTAGATGAATGACCTTGGAGGGTTAACATCTCCGATGAGCTTGTCTGCTTCTCTGTAAATAGTAATAACACTACTTCGTTTCTGAGAGAGTTATTGGGATAATCTAATTAGATCATGGAGATGAAGCCCACCTTCTCCTACTCAATAACCACTCAGTAAGTAAGAGCTATTTCTTTCTGTTGCTGTCCTTTGCCTTCTCCTTTCCACCTCCTACTCCTCTTCCTTTTCCCTCTCTTCCTCCTTTTTCCTTTGCAAGTAGGGGGACAGGATGTCAAGAGAAGGGGACTGTGGAAATCCTTTCTAGGGAGGTGGTTTATCACAACTGTGTAGAATTGGAACAAATTAACATGGAAGGAAATACAAATATGTTCCAGATGTAAGGAACATTGTGCAAAAATGCCTCACGTCATGAACTCGTTCTGCTCAGAAAAGTCAATGTGAATTCCGTCTAGAAAACCATATCATTTCACTGGGCACAGTTCTTCTGTGCTCTTTGGAGGAGAGGTTTGAGAGAGTATTTCTGTTGTCCTTTGACTCTTACGTTGAGGGCAACCAGTTACTGAAGTCGAAGGACTCAGTTTTGCCAGCCATCAATTCACTTTCTGGGAACGAGGGTCTCCATACCTGCCAGGAGCTGACATCAGAGCAAAAGCAATGATCAAGCAGGTTTTGCTCTCCTCTGCTTTTGCGAAAGTGTTTAAGTTGTCAAATGTCAATCACTGATACATTTTCTGCCTTCCGGCTTATTGTAGAGTATAGATTACCTAATGGTATCTTTAAGTATCAGTACTAAAGTGGAAGTTCTCTACATTCCATCCCTGTTCCAATCTTGAGAACACTGAAAGGGATTTTATGGTTGATACAACTATTTCTTTGAAGAATGAAATTCACTTGGCCCTGGGATCTTGCCAACATCAAAGAGCGTGGTCCAAATGCTGACTTCAGTGTGACCAAAATATGATTCATTTGTTTTCACCATCCTTCCTCCTGATTTTCCCCAATTGCCGAAATGGTATGTGCATGTTCCGTCATAAATTCATGAGCTTTCTTTATAATGTATACTATCAGCAGGCACGAGTTAAACTATGAGCTTCAAAGGTCCATAGAAGTGCATGAAATATAACATAAAATATTTAATAATGGGGATAAACTGCACAGTCTTCAGAGTGATTGCAAAATCGAGACCATGCATCTCCAACGTAAAAAGAATATTATGACAGTGATACTCAAAATAATGCAGGCTATTTTTAAAATAGGTAATGCAAAAAAGGTGCTGAGGTGGATAAAGCATCCAATTAATTAGAAAATGAAACAAATATAGCCAAATACCTGCCTGGACCGTGGGTATCCTTTCTATCTCTTCAAGTGACACTTTTTCCAGAACAATAGAATTTCCTCCCCACTTCTCCCACCCCACATCACATTTGCATTTCGATGTTTTCCCAACCTTCATCCACTCATTAAAGAACCATATATTCCAATTATTGGTCCCCAAAACCTGGAGTAAATTTCACTTAAGGATCCGTGAGGGGGTGAAAACCATTTTTTTCCTTTATAATAAGGTTTTTTTTTTTTTTTTTTTTTTTTTTTTTCCCAACACCGAGAGTAAATTGCTGGGTTTATCAACGTTGAATCCAGTGTTGGTTTCTGGTTCAATAACAAATGTTTTTTGTCTGGTGCTTTCTCTGTGTTTGGTTCAGACTGCTCATTGCCTCAGATGGTTTCTGGAACTCTGGAGTGGGTATTTAATAATTCTGATTGTTTCACCAGTTCCACATAACTCTAAAGTTATTACCTCTTAGACATTCTAAATCTTTGAATTGACTTTGTGTTTTTATCGTTATAATGTATTTTAAACAGGCAGAAAAGTACAGAGGATAATATTACAAAAACCCATTTAACTGTCACCCAAATGTAAAGCTTTTGCAATATTTGAGTCAAAACTTCTTCTAATAAAATAAAACATTGCAGAACGATATGTCTCATGTTACTCACTGTGACCTTTTTATAGGATTGTATCTTATATAAATATAATAGTTTACTGGGATACCCGGGCGGCTAAATTGGTTTAGCGTCTGCCTTCAACTCGGATCATGATCACAGGATCTTCTGGGCACCCTGCTCAGTGGGGAACCTGCTTCTCCCTCTGCCTACTGCTCCCCTTGCCTGTGCGCTTACACACGCTCACGCTCTGTCTCTCTCTCTCTGACAAATAAATGAATAAAATCTTAAATATATATATATATATTTTAGGATTTTATTTATTTTATTTTAATAGTTTATTTTTTAAAATGAATATTTTTTAAAATATTTAGTAGTTTATTTTATAAACTATTATATGTATATATAATAATTAACTAATAATATTCACATTGGGATTAGAAGATGTTAGTATGCTAAAAACTTAAATATATTAACTGAGTTTTATGCTGAAATCACCCATCTGAGGAAGTTATGTTATATCCATTATACAAATGAGGATCAAGGCATAGAGAAAGCAAGTAACTTGAACCAAGTTTATACAAGTGGCAGTTAGCCTTTATACTAGGTTTCAAAGACTAGTTTCCTTTTTTCCCCCTTTTTATTTAAATTTAAATTCTAGTTTGTTCACATACAGTATAATACTAGCTTCAGGTGTATGACTCAATGTTCGAATCCTTCCATACATCGCTGATGCTCATGGCAAGTGCCCTCCTTAATCCTCAGCATCTATCTCACCCATCCCCCAACCTGCCTCCCCTCTGGGAACCAGTGGCGTGTTCTCTGTAATTAAGGGTCTGTTTCTTGGTTTCTCTCTTTCTTTTCTCCCTTTGCTTGCTTGTTTGTTTTTTTTTAATTCCACATCCTGTAATCATACTGTATTTGTCTTACTGACTGTCTTATTTTGTTTAGCAGAATACTCTCTAGCTCCATCCATGTCATTGCAAACGGCAAGATTTCATTATTTTTTATGGCTGAGTAATATTCCATTGTGTATATATACTGCCTCTTCTTTATCCGTTGCATATGGATGAATACTTGGTGCTGTTTCCATAATTTGGCTATTGTGGATAATTCCGCTGTACACATTGTGGGTGCATGTATCCCTTTCAATTAGTATTTTCATGTTCTTTGAGTAAATACCCACTAGCGCAACTGTAGGAGCATTAGGTATTTCATTTGTAATTTTTTGAAAACGCAAGGACTCGATTCTTTAACTGGGAGGCATCGCTGCCTCTCAGAATTTATTCTTTCCTCTAACCATTTATTGATGAATAGTTGCGCTTTTTTTTTCATTATTGCAAAAATCCTTGTGTGTATGGCTATGTGTACCTGTGATAGATGTTGTTGTATTAATTTGCTAGAGCTGCCACGAGAAAATACAGACGTATCTCGTTTTATTGTGCTTTGCTTTATTGTACTTTGTAGATATTTCCTTTTTTACACATTGAAGGTTTATGGCAACCTTGCATCGAGCAATTCTATTAGCCCGATTTTCCCAGCAGCATTTACTCACTTTGTGTTTCTGTGTCAGATTTTGATAATTATCAGTGTATTTCATACTCTGCATTATTATTAATCTGTTATGGTTATCTCTGCTCAGGGATTATGACTCACCGAAAGCTCAGGTGATGGTTAGGAATTTTTAGAAAGAAGTATTTTTAAATTAAGGTATGTGTGTTGGTTTTTCAGATGGAATACTGTTGTACACTTGATAGACTATGGCATAGGGTCAGCATAATTGTTTTTTTCAAAGTTTTGTTTGGAAGCATCTTCCTTCCGCTCAGGTCATGATCTCTGCCTTGATCATGATCACAGTATCCAAAATTCCTCTTTTTTTTTAAGATTTTATTTGTGTATTTTTCAGAAAGAGACAGACAGCACAAGCAGGAGGATCGTCAGGCAGAGGGAGAAG
The DNA here is from genome assembly GCF_922984935.1 of Meles meles. Lineage (NCBI taxonomy): Eukaryota > Metazoa > Chordata > Mammalia > Carnivora > Mustelidae > Meles > Meles meles. The sequence goes on along the minus strand of NC_060087.1, from coordinate 122,185,471 downwards.
CAGGCTCCCCAACAAGCAAGGAGCCCCATGCAGGACTCAATCCCAGGACCCTGGGACCATGACCAGAGCAAATGGCAGATGTTTAACCGACTGAGTCACCTAGGCGTCCCTAAAATTCCTCTTCTTCTGAGGACAACAGTAGGAGTGAGTTCGTGGCTCAGTGGGTTAAGCATCACGATCCAAGGTCCATGGTATTGCGCCCCACCTTGGGCTCCCTGCTCACTTGAGGAGCTTGCTTTTCCCTCTCCCTCTGCCCCTCCCCCACTTATGCATTCTCTCTCTCCCCCCCCTAAATAAAGAAATAAATAAATTAAAAAAAAATAAGGATAAATGATCGGGTTGAATTAAGGCCCACATTAATGGTCTCATTTTAACATAATCACCTGTTTAAAGGTCCTTTCTCCAAATGTGTCATATTCTGAAGTCATTCAGGTCAGGACTAAAGCATATGCATTTTGGAGGAAAACAATTCAGTCCATAAAACTTGTAATATACTTTCTTTTCGGGGCTGGGGAGACGGGACATGTAGCAGGGAGTGGAATGTGTGACTCTTAGGGAATTTATATCTTCCATTTTTTTAGTTATTGGCAAAGGCTTTTTAGATATGCCCACCAGGAGTGTAAGAAAGTCTGTTTTTTCATTTTCTTCCCCAAACCTGGCATTGTCATGCTTTTTAAACTTTGCCACATTGAAGGGTATGAGATATATTTCTTAATTTTGTAGTTTTATGTATATTAAAAAATTTCTGCCTATTTTCTAGTTATTGACCTTTTGTGTTTCTTCTATGAATTACCTGTTCCCAGTCTTTGGCTATGCTTCTACCAGGTCATTAGCCTTTTTCCTATTGGTTCACATTAATTCTTTATATATTATGGATCTTCATTATTTTCAAATACATCTTTTCTATGTCAGTATTTATAATTGAACTTATTTTATGAGGTCTTTTGTCTTAAAGAAAAATTTCAATTTGGTATCAAATTATTAGTCTTTTATTTTGACTTGTACCTTTTGTATCTTATTTATCGGTCTTTCCCTGCCCAGGGACACATTTAAGATATTCTCCTACAACCTCTCCTAAATTTGTTCGAATGTTTTTTTTTCCCTCTTTTCAAGTTTATGTAGAGATATGGTGTTTTTTTTTATATCTCATTTTATGTTTTTACATTGATTGCAAATTTTTCCAACAAAATTTTTTTTATAACCCATCTTTTCACAACTAATTTCCAATGCCTCTTTTGCCATATACCAAATGCTCATGTAAGAGCTAAGAATCATTGTACATATGTTATGTCTTAGTCATTGATTCTGTTTACATTATGTCCTATAATCCTCATAACACTTGCATGAGGAAGGTATTTTTTTTCCCATCGTACAAATAAAGAAACTGATGTAAGGAAATGTCAACTATTTTCTCCAGGTTCACAAAATTAGTAAATGTTGGAGCCAGGATTTGAACCCAAAAGTAGTAGTAATAGCAGTAGTATTAGTAGTCCTATTGGATGCCATTGCTTTTGTGTATACATGAAGCAGTTTCCATTGGTTCATTTGACTATGTGACAAATCATATACTTTTCATGTTTGCTCTTTTTTTCAAAAACTATTTTATTTTTCAAGCCATCTCTAAACCCAGCATGAGGCTCAAATTATAATCCCGATATCCAGGATTTTACACTCTCCAGACTGAGCCAGCCAGGCGCCCCTGATTTTTGCTCTTCAATGTCTTCGTATTTCCTAGGGCACGCTCTCCCATCTCATGTGTTACCTTCACAATTGTGTCAGTTATTCTTAGTATTTTCATTGTATGTTAAGTTCAGTTTATAAAGTTCCATTAAATCCTGTCTGGATTTTTTTTCTAAGAACATGATACTCTCCACAAGTTACCAGGGAATTAACATTAGTATGAGATATTGAGGCTTTTTATTCACAAAAATGCCCAAATCCTTATTTTCAAGGTCAGTGTTTTAGGGTGCCTTTTTTTCTAAGACTTTTAAAAAAAATTTATTTATATAATTTTGAGAGAGTTTGAGCGCACACAAGCGGCGGGGTGTGGGGGGTTGTGCAGGGCCAGGGGGAGAGGGAGAAGCAGAGAATGAGATTCCCTGGTGAGGACTGAGTTTGACTCAGTGCTTAGTTTCGTCTCACCACCTTCAGATCATGACTTAGCTGAAGCCAAGAGCCAGACACCCAACAGACTCTGCCACCAGACACCTGTGAATGGAGAATTTTTAATGACAATTTTTCTAATTGGTGTTTGAGATATATGGAAATACTATTAATTATATTATTTCTTTCATGCAAAAAACATGATGGATTTGTTATGAATTCTAATAGCTTGTCTACATTTGTTCTTAGGTTCAGAGATAATCAAGTCATCTATAAATTACTACCATTTTCTTGTATTTTTTTATAAACATTATGTAATATTTCGTTTTCATTGTCTTATTTAATGGACTAAGATGTCTAATACTAAATGAATTGTAGGGATGATAGAAGGCATTCTTGACTTGATTCTGACTTGTAAATGATAGCTTGTAAGGTTGGAACACTAGGAGTCCCTGGGTGCCTCAGTCAGTTAAGCGCCTTTTAGTTTTTGCTCAGGTCATGATCTCAGGGTTGTGAGATCAAACCCCACTTCTGGCTCCACACTCAGTGCAGAGTCTGCATGTGGTTCTCTCCTCTCTCTCTCTCAAATAAATAAATAAATCTTTAAAACAGTACAGTTATAACACTAAATATGATGTTCGTTATAGGTTTCTGGAAGACATGTATTTATGAATTAAAGAATCTTTTTTATATTCCTAGTTCTTTAATAACTTTCTCATGAATGGGCATTGAATTTTAAATTATAGTAATTGATTTTCTAATATGAAACCATCCTCATGATGCTGGGTTAAACATTATTATGATGTATCATATATTTTATGCATTGATTTCAATTTATCAGTATTTTATTGAGGTTTATTATATGTATTCTAATTAATGAGATAGGCCTATAATTTTTGTTTACTGCACTGGCCCTGTCAAGTGTTATTGTCAAGGTTATTTCAGGTTCTTTTCTTCTCTTCCGGCTCTGAAATTATTTTGTTGGATTAGAATTCTCTGCTTCTTATACATTTGTAAAAACAGAACTTTAAAACTATGAATCTTGTGCCCATTTTGAAAGGAGAAGCACATATTAAACATATATAATTTATTGATTTAGTCAAATTTTCTACTTTTTTACATTTTCTTATTTATATTTTCTAGAAATGCATGCTTTGTAACTTTTCAAATTCATTAGTGATTTTTATAGTCTTTTTATACTTAGTATTTTACCACATCTATATTTGTTTACATTTAGTTGCTAATGTTTACTTTGACTTTACTTTTTTCTAGAAATATCTTCTCAGAAGATTCCATTTTCTTCTTTTAAATGCTATGGGCTTTGTTGCTGTTTTCTATTGTTTATTATCTTATTTTTTAATTCTTAATTATACATACTTACTCCCCCTTCCCACTTTATTTGTATTTACTCTGTGGTTATTTTTCTAACTTTTTAAGAACCACGCTTTTCTCAGTAGTCTTTAATTTTTCTTTTTTCCTAAAATAAAAATTCCCACTCTGTTCATTTTAATCTGTAATGATTTCATCATCACTCAGTTCTAAGTGTTTTAGAATTTCCATTTCCTTCCTGCTCTCTTTTTATTATTCACATTTAATATTATCACACTGTGATAGAAAGAAAAAGTATGCTCTATCTCATGTAAATTCTCTGAACATAATTAACCATCCTAGGTACCCTGGTGTGCGCCCCTGTCCAGATGTGCTTGACAAGTGGGCACATTCTCTCTTTGTTTAGGGGAGAAGTCTCAATCTCTCGCACTCTGTTTCTCTTGTTCCTTCACTGCTAAATTGCATCACTATTTACTAATTCATAAGAGTTATTTTTCTCCTGTTGTTTTATATCTTTTTCTTCCTCACAAATTTCTGATAATCTCTGATTCTACAGTGAAGTACAAATCATAAAACTATCATTGTTTCTTTTGCCCTGAAAACCCCCATGAGGTTGTGTGATTGTAAATTCTGTTTTCCAAAGGTTCCTATGAAAACAGATTTCTAGCTTTCTACAGGGATTGTTAATTATCACTCATTTATTAAATTATTTGGGCAGTAAATTATAACACCCATTTCTCATGTGGGAGTGATGAGAAGGTTATATGACACTTCTAAGAAATGAAAAATAGCTAATTTACTTGAAATGCCAGTTTTTTATTAGTCTGCTAAATCAGTTAAAAACAACAACAACAATAGTTCAGTTTCCTGCCCCCCCCCCCCCCCCCCCGCCCCGGCAGGCATGTGCCAAACCCTGTTGGGTCCAGATTGAAATTCTCAAGCAGCTCATCATTTCACAGGTGGAAATACACTGGTATGCAAATGATTCTAATAAGGTAGAAATGACAGGAATGTCCTAAGGAAAATAACTAGGCCTGACTTGTTCACTCTTATGTGCCACTACTGAATTAGTACCTGGCATGCGGTGACTGCTCGGTTAGTATCCGTTCAATGAATGAATGGACTTCAAAGATCCTTGGCACTACCCGGAATTTTACATAAAATCTTGTATATGGATGATCTCCAGGATCTCACATTCCAGTAGTGGAGATAATCATTAAACAAATAATCACACAGGCTCATGGAATATGTGATTTTATAATGTATAAAGGACTCAGCATTAGGCCAGCTTGAGCATGGGTACCCTGCTAGACCATCACATCCGGACATTTCCCCCCAACAGTTCTCCGTGCATGTACACTCCCCACTTAGGCGGTGGAGTTCTGGGCCACCTTGTGTAGAAATAGAGAAAGAAAGGGAAAGATTCCCTGACCAGTGTATCAGTCACAAGAACCATTTCTTCTTTCAGAGGCATACTGACATATGTATGGTCACTACAAGTCAAGTTGTGTCTCTGGTTCCATCTCCTAATGTCTGAAGCCTTCCATGGTCTATAGATCATAAGGTGCTTCGGCATCATCGCCTTTCACCTATTCTGTTAAGGCTTTATTCTCTCTCTCGCTCTCCTTCTTACTTGTCGGTTTCCCATTGACACGTACTTACATGCTTAAACTTCTTTTTGGTTATATTTTTCCTAAGATTCCAATAATTTTGGAGGCAGAGGAAAGTGTGCCTATCCATAGCATGCTCTATCCATGCAAACTGTACGGTTATGATTATTAATTCAACCTTTCACATATATATAAAATTGCTTAATGACTTCTCTATTTATGCTGAGGGATATATTAAATGCTATCAGAGGGGGAAAAAAGATGAAAAAGAATCACCCTCTGATTTCCATTTGCTTACAGTTCAATTGATGGGATAGGATGCCAAAATATACAGATGGTCGGGGTGCCTGGGTCGCTCTGTTGGTTAATCGTCCAGTTTCAGCTCAGGTCATGGTTGCGGGGCCCTGGGATCAAGCCCTGCATGGGGCTCTGCGTTCAACAGGGAGTCTGATTGTTCCTCTCCCTCTGCCCCATCCCGCTCTTCTCCCCCCTCTCGGAAATAAAGAAAATCTTTTTTAAGGAGAAGTATAGAAATGCTAAAAACACATTAGGGTGATAAATATTGACTGCCTCTGTGCACCAAGGCACTGGAACAAATGCAGGAGGAAACAGTCTATGGAGAAAGTTTAAAATGTAATGGCCCGCCTGCCCAAAGAGCCCTTGTTCAGCTCAGACAACAGAACCATCTTAAAAAGATAGGTGATCTGTAAGTTTCTGGAAAACTGTCAGTGCTCTCTCAGACTTTACACCATATTGCTAGATCAGCTACACATTATTATTGATTTCACATGATAGTGTCAAGCTGAACTAACATTACAACATGGGATTGAATTGAAATTGATGTACTTGAATAATTCAAGCTGTTATTATTGTAAGTCAGCCACTTTTTGAAGACCATAAGCATTTTTAAAAGAAAGCTTTTTCAAAAATGTATGGGCTTTCTAAAGTTTCAGCATCCCCCCGCCCAGTTTAAAGCTTAAAATTCATATAAATACTGTATTCCATTTATGGTCAGAAACGCCAGGATGATAGTGGTGAAATATGATAATTCATCACCAAAGTTTGGGAACATTATTTATTTATTTTTAAAGATTTTATTTATTTGACAGATATCACAAGTAGGCAGAGAGGCAGGCAGAGAGAGAGAGGAGGAAACAGGCTCCCCGCTGAACAGAGAGCTCAATCCTAGGACCCCAGGATACTGACCTGAGCTAAAGGCAGAGGCTTTAACCCTCTGAGCCACCGAGGCGCCCCTTGGGAACATTATTTAAACGACGCCTCCCATTGCCTGACTTCATCTTAATATGACCAATTAGGCGATGAAGAGCTTGAACATTTTGTAAACATGTTTATTTAGGAAGTGTACAGGACTGAGCAAACTTGCAAGAACTAGAGTGAGAAAATGACTCATTTTGTGCGGGGGGAAAAAAAAAACATGTTTTCCTATAGAATTTAAAAATATATTGCAGATACGTTGAAGGCAGTTTTAAAGCTCTGACAAAATTCAGAATACCCGCGCTTGGGGAAACATAATCTATTTTCACTTCAGAGAAGTAAGACAGCAAGCAAGGCGCAGCAAAAATGAGGCTGAGCCGGCGGGAAGTGGTTTTCTGAACAAATACACGGTGTTGTTGTTGTTGTTGTTTTTAAGATTTTATCCATTTATTTGACAGACAAATCACAAGCAGGTAGAGAAGCAGGCAGAGAGAGAGGAGGAAGCGGGCTCCCCGCTGAGCAGAGAGCCCTATGCGGGGCTTGATTCCAGGACCCTGGGATCATGACCCCAGTCGAAGGCAGAGGCTTAATCCACTGAGCCACCCAGGCGCCCCCACACGGTGTTTTGCACTACTCTTGAAAGTTTGTTTTTGATATACACTCAACTCCCATTGGCCATTTTGTACCAGGGCAGCGATGCTGCTCCTTCCCCGTGTTCGATCTGCATGCAGGAGGAAGAGGACAGCCGCTTGTAGGAGTGCGTGTCCATTTCTCCACGCTCCTTCCTCTTCCTGGGAGCGAAAACACAGACATACCCGCAATGAGAACAATGCCTGCGAATAAAGCTAGAGAAGTAAGAAGAAGGTTGTCAAAATCCTTAAGTGACCAAATGGAGCAGAGTATTCTGCCTATCCATTCTGAACTATTTATGAAGAGATAAGTAATCATTTTTGGTTCTTAATCCATTTAAAGATTTGGGTGTCTCTACTTCATACATCGTGGGAAGCCTGAAATATAGCCAAGCTGTCTTGGACCCCTGCATTAAATATAAGATCCTTAGAGCAACATCTCAAGTATTTAATTTAATTTTTTATTTGATTTAATTTTTTAATTTTAATTCAGTTAGCCAGCATAGAGTACTTCTTTAGTTTCCGATGTAAAGTTCAGTAATTTATCAGTTTCAAGTATTTTAAATGTTTCCTTCATCTGATGTCATTTTTGATATTCACTAATAAGGATCTCAGTTGAGTCAGAATCAGAATTAGCTACATTTTTTTTTTTTTAAGATTTTATTTATTTATTTGACAGAGAGGGATCACAAGTAGGCAGAGAGGCAGGCAGAGAGAGTGAGAGGGAAGCAGGCTCCCTGCCAAGCAGAGAGCCCGACGCGGGGCTCGATCCCAGGACCCTGAGATCATGACCTGAGCCGAAGGCAGCGGCTTAAACCACTGAGCCACCCAGGCGCCCCTAGCTACATTTTTAAAGGTGGGTAACTAATGCAAGAGAGGTACCTTTTTAATCACAACATTGTGCCAAGAGAATTAAAAATTTCAAATCAATTGTAGGACTCACAGCTCTGTCCTTACATATAAATTTTATGCTATGTCAAATGTTTTATACATATTTCCTGATTCATCATAAAATTCTGGGTTAGTTGATGACAGAGACAACCCTGGCCAAGAGGTTTTGACATTCACCAGATATGTGGTTCATATTCCCCACTTATATAAAATTTACAAACATATCCTCTGCAATTGAATACTCTTCCCTTCAAATAATATTATAATTCCTAAAAGTAATTCCTCTCCAACAGTGAGGCTTAGGTGCCTGAACGCTTCTAGTACAGAAATTTGAGGTTAAAAGACCTTCAGGTCATGTAGGCAATAGCCAAACGGACCATGGCCGTGGGTGTAACTGTGAAAGCCGGTGAGTTTTTGTCCAATAAAGATAGTATATTAGGAAAAGCAAACATACAAACTATTTACAAAATAAAGTAATAATAATAGTACCAATAGATTTCCAGTTATCATCACTTGCTTCCTAAACAATCAGCTTTGCCTTTTCCTATGAAGTTTAAAGAAATGAATTCCATTTGCTTTACTGTGTTTGTATGAGGAATACAAAAGAGGCATTTTATCCTGTTTGCTTCACCATTCAAAGATTTAACGTCTTTCTGATTTTGCTTGCCTCCTGGGATCATGAGGACTTACAGAGATACTGGAGATACCGAGTAACAACTTGGATGCCTGAGAAAGACATAAATAAAAACAAAAAGAAAAAATCTTGGGTGGTTTAAGTGACACAGCATGGTAAGGGGACTATTTATTAAACTTCATATCTACTTGCAAAACATTTTAGCCTAGTTCCCGTTGTGATTATTTTATGCTAAACAGAGTACCAACTGTTTGTGTCTTACTTCGTCTTCCTTGATAGACACATGAGTGGAATTATCAGATCCTGGTTTACTTTTCCTGGACCTTCTTTTTTCTCTCAAATCAGCCCTGCAAAATACCCTGTCCCTCCTTAGCCATCTTTTCGAAGTTCCAAACTTCAATTTCTCTTCTAATAAAGAGCCTCCTTGGAGGGGATTTGCAGCTTTTGCTACAAGATTTTACCATCTTTATGCACAATTAACTCACATGACTCAGACTGTTTGCGTTCAGATCTCAGTGTGAATCCAGTGATTAATGACACACATTTCTCATGTAACATAAACTCACTAGCAAGCCACGTCTTTCAGTGCATGCTCAACATTAAAAATAGCGTAGTTTCAAATAGCAGTCTCTTTCAACAGACTGAAGGAAAAACTGGCTGTTCTGGGTTAATTAAGAATGATATAAATACATTATGGATCATTTAAAATATTTAAAGGGTGATAGCGACATACCCGATTTAAGCGCTAAACTGAATTTTGGAAAATAGTCCTTACATAAGATGAGACTTTGATGTTCTGGAAGAAATTTTTTCCTGGCTTATTTTAAAGGTATATAGAAGTTAATTTAATGAAAATTCAGTGGATGAATAGATACAGAAAATGTCACGTTTTCTTTATCAAATGTATCAAATGTATCAAATAGAATATGTATTTAATATATGTTAACATGTATATGTATGTATGTATATTATCCAGCCATAAAACAGAAGGAAATCTTGGTATTTGTGACAATGCGGATAAGCTTAAGGACATTCATCTAGGTGAAATAAGTCAGACAGAAAAAGACAAATACTGTTTAATTTTTATCACATCGTGCATTTTAGACTTACACAATATTATATATCAATCATATTGCAATAATGCTAGAAGTCGGTCAATCCGAAGTAAATGAGCACTTCTCCCAGGGGAAGCTGTGCAAGATAGATTTTTAAGAGTATGACCCAGAACACTAGTAGACATTCCTATTTCTACACTATTCTGTATTGAAGGCTATATCCTCAGTACATCCATTTCAGAAGGGTCTGGTCAGCCTATATTGTGTTGATCTCTGTAGTGATATACAGAATATGTACCGTGTAATAAATACTTTCCAGGTTCTCTTTTTTGTTTTAAGAGTTTATTTGTCAGAGATTGAGAGAGCAGCAGGCAGAGGGAGAAGCAGGCTCCTCGCTGAGCCCAGAGCATGATATCATGACCTGAGCTGAAGGCAGAAGCTTAACCCAGTGAGCCACCCAGGCCTCCCTACTCTCCAGGTTCTTAACAGAAATCTGGAATGCACGCGTTCTCCTATCTACCTATTATCAAATAGTATTAAATAGTAGAGGTTTTGTAAGGTATGAAGTATACACACAGTTTGTTATTAGTAATATAAACCCCTTAAAAAAAATCTGTTCGGTCGGTCAATTTTTTAAAAAAGATTATTTATTTATTTGACAGGTAGAGATCATCAGTAGGCAGAGAGGCGGGGGGGGGCCAGGGGAAGCAGGCTCCCTGCTGAGCAGAGACGCCCCCCCCCCCCCCATGTGGGGCTGGATCCCAGGACCCTGAGATCATGACCTCAGGCGAAGGCAGAGGCTTAATCCACGGAGCCACCCAGGTGCCCCTCAATCAGTCAGTTTTAAAGAGACTTGTTAAAGTCATCTACCGTAGTTGTGATAATATGTATTTCTCCTTGTATTTCTGGTAGTTTTTGCATTATGTATTTTATGAAGGTGTTAGAGTTAAGAACAGCAAAAAATGAAATAAAATATAAATATATGCACTTCTTCACCAGAATTCAGAGAAACAGAAATTAAAACAATGTGACCAATTTTGCGTGTATATATATATATATTTTCTTTTTTAAGACATATTCATTGCTGCGGGTGGGATTTGAGGAAATAGGCATTTTTATATATTGCTTTCAGAACTATTTATTAACAGCATTATTGTTGGAAAATATCCAAGCAGTGTTGTTTTTTTTGTTTTGTTTTGTTTTTTAAAGATTTTATTCTTTTGTTTGAGAGAAAGTCAGAATAAGTGGGGGAGAGGGGCTAAGGCAGAGGGAGAAGCAGGCTCCCAGATGAGCAGGAAGTTTGACATGGGGCTTGATCTTTTGACCTTGAGATCATGACTTGAGCCAAAGTCAGATGCTTAACCAACTGACCCACCAAGGTGACTCTACCCAAGAAATATTTATCATAATAAATGTTCAGAACATTTGGTCTGATAATCCCACTCTAGGTGATCTAGTGACAGAAACAAAGATTCCAATGGGTAAAGTATTATTAAAATCTTTATAGTTACATTGTTTGGTAATACCCCCTCCACAGAACACACACACACACAGAAAAATACCCTGGAAATAGTCTTAATGACGAGCAATAGTTGAATAAAATACGATACTCTTATAATTTAGGTTACTTTGCAACTATTAAAAGAGAATAAATTCATGTGTTATATACACACATATTCGGAGAGATTTTTGTATTAAGTAGAAAGAGTAAGTCAGTATTTGTGTATGTTTAGTGAGTGTGTGTTTGCATTTTTTTTTAAGGATTTTATTTATTTATTTGACAGAGAGAGAGATCACAAGGAGGCAGAGAGGCAGGCTGAGAGAGACTAGAGGGCCAGATGAAGGGCTTGATCCCAGGACCCTGGGATCATGACCTGAGCTGAAGGCAGAGGCTTAACCCACTGAGCCACTGAGGTGCCTCTGTTTGCATTTCTTTAAAGACACATATACACACATCTCTCCTTCCTCCATATCTAAATACATGGACACACACACACACAGTTTGTAGATTTGTATGAGAAAAATTAAATATGTGGTTGTTTATGTTACCAATAGCAAAGGGGCTACATCAGGTGGGTAGTATTGAAGGGGCAGGAGGTTATTGAGTATATTACCTGAATTATTGGAAGAACTACATATTAGAAATCAATTTTTTGAGATAATATCTAATCATGTTTGATTCTGTATTGAAATAAAGTGAAAGAAAATAAAAGTAAATTCTTTAAAAGTGGAGATAAAATGAAGCAATCAAAAATAAGTTAATTTTAGGGGCACCTGGGTGGCTCAGTGGGTTAAAGCTTCTGCTTTCAGCTCAGGTCATGATCTCAGGGTCCTGGGATCGAGCCCCGCATCGGGCTCTCTGCTCGGCAGGGAGCCTGCTTCCTCCTCTCTCTCTGCCTGCCTCGCTGCCTACTTGTGATCTCTGTCTGTCAAATAAATAAATAAAATTTTAAAAAAATAAGTTAATTTTAAAAACTGAGGTGTGAGAAATGCTCTTTCTTACTGGAAGATTTAAAGTTAAAATCATGGTTTCCTCTAATGTAGTTCTTTACAAACTTTTAAAAGAAGAAAACCACCCTCTATTTTCAAATTAAATCTTATGTGGGACTCCAGTATGTATAACAAACAAAAGCAGGGTTGCTCTGGATGACATGGGAGGGGAGATGCAGACTCTGACTCACGCTGCGGCTTTACTGTCTCCAGGGCAAACTTGGAACCTGGTCCCGGTTGGAGTTTTTATGTACCTCCGTCAGGCATTCTCTGGCCATTCCCTGAATCAAGCCGGACATCAGAAGGCAGAAATGTTGAACACACTACCTTTGGTTTTCATTAAATTGCTTTGATTAAATTATGTCCTTGGACACTGGAGGTGGGAATTCAATGCAGTCGTCTGAAATTCACCATGGCCGTTAGGGTACTTGTGGATACCACCAAAGGACTGTGTCCACTGAAGCACTGATCTTACCATGTGTGTCCTCAGAGGTTTCTCTCAGATCTCAGGGCCAAGAGAAGTTGAGCCCCTCACCCCCCCCCCCCGGAACTGCTGTATGTTATCTTTTTTTACCATATAAATCATAATTTTTCCTCTTCACTCTGGGTACTGCGATGCATAGAGACTAGCAATTGTGTAGAATTTTCTGGTATGCTATTTTCTTTTTTTACTGCTAACATTATCGCCAGGTATATTTTCCTTAATACCCTTCTTATCCATTTGTCCTGATCTATCTTTCTGATAATTTGGTAGGTTTATGCACTTTAGGTCAGTGAAATCCTTAAATAGATTAAACTATGCCCCTCCTCACCACCCTGTGGTATAACGGAACCATAAGACAGACAAAAGGGGGCTGATTCTCTAAAACATTTTGAGGCAATCCGTACACTGGAATCCACTGTTGGAATTTCTCATCCAAGCAGCTCTTGATGGCAGATATTCTAGAGATAGGCTGTACCAAGTGGTTTCACATCCTTTGTTCTGTTGAGAAGGTCCTGTCTGCCTATCATGTGTGTGATTTCTTTAGACTGGGAGGCAGAAACAAGCTGCTTTTCACACATAACAACATATTATTCTTGTAGATCATTCTGTTTCAGAATTTGTGGTGATTTAACTAAGTGGAAGCTTCCCTCTCAGGAAAGGTAAGTTTGTCATGTAAATATGTAGTTTTTAGCAAATGGGAAAGACATTTTTCTTTCTTTCTTTTTTTTAAGAATTTATTCATTTATCTGAGAAAGAGAGCAAGACAGAGCATGAGAGGTGGTTGGTGGGGAGGGTGCAGAGGGAGGGGCAGAGGGAGAGCGAGAAGTGGACTCCCTGCTTAGCAGGGAGCCAACACAGGGCTCAATCCTTGGAGTCCGGGATCATGACCTGAGCAGAAGGCAGACGCTTAAGTGACTGAGCCACCCAGGCACTCCCTTTGTTTACTGTTAAACCTCATATATTGTATGATATTGTGTTATATTTAATTAATAGTATAAATCATGTATAACATACATGTACATATTGCATATATACATACACTACATAAATCACATAACATGTATATAGTATATAACATTAAATTTCACATTATATATTATTCTTTAATATCAACTGCCATTTTAATTTTTACTATTTGCTCAATGTGTTACCTAATTTACTACTCATGGCAACACTAGGAAGGACATAGTCTGTAGTGTGATAAAATGCGCATTGTTCTATTCATTCAACACTATGACCTTTTAAGTTCGGATGTATTATTCCCATTCTTGCAGAGCAGCTATCCGAGGTTCAGGAAAGTTAGGTCACTTTGGCAAAAATTTCTGATTCTAAGTAGAAGGATCAGATACTGTAAACCATCTGTCTGACCCCAGAGCCTATGTTAGGAACCATCGTATCACTCTGTCCCTTCCAGCTGATAAATGGGACGAGGTCCTGAAACCACACTGGCAATGGAAACAGTAGACAAAGGCAAGTTGTTGTGTAGAGGTTAAGAAAACGGATCTGGGTTCATGTTCCTGTTGGGACACCTGCTAATAGCACAATCTTGGACAAAAGACTTTGTGGCATTGGTTTCCTTACTGTCACAGGTGGATAAGGTTACCTTCTTGATGCAAGTATTTGGAACTGTAAATAACATAAGGCACACTGAATACTAGCTGGTTTGATATACAGAGCCCAAATTTCGGCTATTAATATGGCTGCCGTTCCCTCTTGGGACAAGAAAAATGATAATTTGGTGATACCCAATCAATGTTTTGCCTTCATTTATTCATCCATTTGTCAGATCTTTCTCACAGAGTTTTAGCACATGAATAGCTGTGGAGTGGTCATGACCAGAGCCCAGAGCCAGCACTGCCCCTTGAGCCTCCATTTTGGCTCCATATTCAGCAAATTATGTGTTTGTCTCAGCAGCAATTTGCTCTCTGCCCGGGTCTCTGATATGTGCTGCCTTGCAAAACGGAGGAGCACACAAGCCCCTCACTGAGGAACTCGCAGTGTAGCTGGGTGCACACACATTTGAACAACTAAATCTGAGGGAGTGGGAACTGTTTCGTTATGAACACAATTCAGTAGAGCACAAAGGAGTGAGTAATCTGGGGAGAAAGGATAAGAAAGTCTTGAAGAGGAATTGATGTTTGAAAAGGAATCTGGAAGGGAGAAAAGTTAGTAGGACGTTCTAGGGAGCGAGTGGCAATAGGAGTTAGGCAACGAGGAAAGCATGAGAATGAAATTCAAGGGGGAGACTACAGATCCTTGACTTGGCTTTTAAGAAAAGTCTAGACTCGGGAACACATCTGAAAAACTAAAGCAAGCGATAAAGTCCTTGAAATGGATAACATGGAGAGCATGCCCTGTACTCACAGATCATGTCAGACTCCACTTGGTCTGCCTTCAGTCTCCTCTCCTCTGACTTCTTTTTTCCCTTCTCTGTCTTTCATCCATCAACATTAATTACCTGCTCACTCTTCATAGAACCTTGCAAGGAGAAAACTGGTTGAAGGAAGCCTGTGCACACCACAGCTGGTCATTGAGGGAGAAGTTCAAACAAGCTATTGAGAACAGAGTCACTTAAGAATCTTGAGGTGGGGTGATAGCCTGCATTATCCGTGTGGGCTCAATCCTTATAAAAGGCAAGAGAACGAGGTGATGGAAGCAGAGGTCAGAAGAGAGGGATATTTGAAGATCCTACGTTGCTGAACAGGGAGCAGGAAGACAGGTGTCACCCAAGGAGTATGACCAGCCTCCAGAAGATGGAGAGGGCAAAAAGATGGAGATCCTCCGAAAAGGAAGGTGGCCCTGCTGACATCTTGATTTTAACCTAGGGAAGTCTGTGTGGGATTTCTGACCTGTAGAACTAGAAGCCACTTTATTTATTTATTTATAAAAGATTTTCTTTATTTATTTGACAGACAGAGACCCCAAGTAGGCAGAGAGGCAGGAAGGGAGAGAGGGGGAAGCAGGCTCCCTCCTAAGCAGAGAGCCCATTGCGGGGTTCGATCCCAGGAGCCCGAGATCATGATCTGAGCCGAAGGCTGAGGCTCAACCCACTGAGCCACCCAGGTGCCCCCATGCCACTTCATTTTATTGGTTAAATCTCTCAGTTCCTGGTAATTTGGGACCACTGCAACAAGCTGTATTTAGTGCCTAATAATGACCCCCAGGCATCAGAAACACCGTCAGTGGTATTAAGCACACTTTTTTTTCCTGAGAGGGCAGCCATGTGTGGGGTCCATCCCAGCTTAACTAGAGCTTGTAATTAGGGGGGAAAAAAAAAGAATCTGAACTTCATAGAATTCAAATATTCAGAAATGTTTCCCTCCTTTTATTACCTGAGAGGAAGTGATACCTGTCAGCACACAGACAGCACTGTGCCTGGAACGACTGACTTCTGCCTTTCTCTAATTTTATATTCTCCTCAGAGTCAGGAAAAGAAAAAATGTTTGAGCAACTGATCGCTGCATTTTAGACCATGTAAACCGCTTTCCTGTTGCCCTGTAAATACTGGCCAAGCACTGTGGTCCGATTTCCATAATGCCAACTTCTTCCGGGCAGATGACGTCCTCGAGCTCTCACTTCTGGGGACCCAGTGTCCTGACAGATTGTGTTCTGGCCGGTTCAGGATTCCGTGCACAGTATTGACAAGTCTGAGGTGCTGTCAGACTTGAAGGACTCGATGGAGCCACATGTCAACAAATTCGATTCAGTATAGGGAAAACAATCTGTGTGCCTTGCGCTGAATGGAGACTCTAGGGAAACTTCTATTCCTCTATAGAAAGCTTTCACATCTTACATTGAAGCGTTTAGCCCACTGGTAATACTCCTGGGGAGCCTCATATGTGTTGGCGTCTGAAAGTGGCAATGGGAGTAAATGATGTAACCCTGTCGTTCATAAGTACTGAGCTATAGAACATCCCCCCCCTAGATTTTTACGTTAGTGTTCTGATGTTTATCTTTCTGCAACTGCTAAGAGAAAAATATTGAACGATTCCAAGCAAAAGCTCAGAGTTACAGGATTTTGTCCAGTTGCCAGGAAGTAAGATGGACGATTCAGTCCACACGAAAACAGTGTGTACACATTGAGACTAATATTTTATTGGGAAGTGTTTACTTCCTGAATTACATCTCTTCATGACCTTCACCATACTGTCCAAATGTCTCAGCCAACCACACAGCCCTCCTTGATCTTCTCACTGCTTAGCTGTCAAGCTTCAGAACTAGGTGGAAAATTACAGGCTGATAGATACAGCCTGAGAGCTCGCTCCTGTCTTACCCCAGCGAAGTACAGGTCTTGTCTTCTCCTTGGTGTCTCATCCAGATTCGTCTTCCTAGGCCATATTCCTGCAACCAAGGGGCCTGCTTCTCTACTGACCTTCCACTTTGTATCCAACTGACATTTTGGCCTCTTTGTTCCAATTTTATGTCGCCTCCTCAGTAATTTAGCAGTGTTAAATCAGTCTATTTATTCACACCTAGCATCTTTAATTTGTGATGATTTCATTTCCCTTCCTAGCTAGCTCATTTCAACATAGCTACAACCCTTCCCGTCAACCTCTATCTCTATCGGTTTTTCCTAGCCCTTAGGCTAGGGCTCTGAAGACCTCTAGCCTGTCTCTAGTTTGTTGTGACTTCAGGAATAATATGTATAAAATCACATGATGGCATTAATGGAATTGGGCTGGATATTCCAGGAATTCAAGAAATGTTTATAAGATTGCTTCTAGGAAAATAGTGCTTCTGTTTCTAGATAAGCAATGATGTCCAGAGAAATAGGGCTTTTGTTCCTAGCCAACCAGTTAAGACATGGTGAACTTCAAAAATAAAAAGTTTTTCATAAACTGGGCAATGCCTATGAGACGATGAAAAGGGGATGATGGTCACGAACTATTGCCGAGTGCTTGCCACATGCCGGACACTCTGCTAAGTGTTCTAGATGTCTTTTCTCATCCGGTATTCACAACAGCTCTCTAAGGTAGAGAACGTCTTGGATTTCTATTTTGAGATTCTGTGACTTTAAAGTCACACGAATGGGAATTTCTGTGGCTGTCGCTTGAACTGAGGTATGTCATGTTCTAATGCTCTGTGGTACAACACTCAAGGCAAAGACTAGTCTGGTTGACAGACACGTATGGAAAGAAGGAAGGAAGGCTTATTGGGCTGATGCAAGAACAGATAGATCAAGTAATGTGAGTATTGTAGAACAGCTTTGAAAATACAGCATTGTACTGTTTCAGTGGCTTTTAGTAACTCCCTTCCTCCTCGCCAGGTGCACAGAGCCCTGCCAAAAATATATCAGCCTAAATTATGATAGAAGTCACTAGTCTTAAAAATATTATTTCACCAGCTAAAGTAATTGGCTGCCTGGTTACAATAGAGTTATTTTGTTCGCAGTGCAATGATTGCCTCTAAAGTTCTTAAAGCCAGCACCTTGATCTCAGAGTTGTGAGTTTGAGTCCCACACCGTTTACTAAAAAAAATAAGAATAACTTTAACGTGCTTGAGGCAGTATGTTTTTAATTACGTTTCATGCTATCACTCAGACAGTTTTAGAGTTAATGATGTTTGAGGAAAACGCCAAACTCCAGGACTCCCTGGCTATAACAGGGAACATGCTGCTTAACTCTTCTGTGACTTCGTTTTCTCATCTGTAAAATAGCACTTCATAGTTGGGGGATTTTTTGAAAGTTTCTTTAGAGTTGGTTTTTTTTAGCCCATAGATCAGAATTTTTGGCTCGGTGCCTGGTACATTAAAATTGTTAGCTATTTATATTAATAGTGCTAATTAATAGAAATAGCTTCTTTCATTTATCTTGTGACTTACAATTTTCAAAATGTTTTTACTGAAATTATCTCAATTGATCATCTAAGAAGCCTGGACATAATACTTAAAAATAGCAAATTTGCTCTTCCAAGACAATTATTAATATGGTTCAGGATCGGTGTTTCTTCTTTCCATTCTTTTTTAAAATTAAAAAAAAATCCATTATAATTAACATAGACTGTTGCATTAATTTTAGGTGTAGAATATAGTGATTCAGCAATTCTGTAAATTATTCAGTGCTCATCTTGGTTAAGTGTGTTTTAATTCCCTTCACTTCTTCCTCCCATCCCCCCCACTTCCCCTCTGGTAACTACCAGTTTGTTCTCTATATTTAAGAGTGCATTTTTTTAATCTCTTTGTGTGTGTGTGTGTGTGTGTTTCCCATCAATTCCACGTATGAGTGGAATCGTATGGTATTTGTCTTTTTCTGACTGACTTATTTCACTTAGCATTATACTCTCTGGATTCATCCATGACCTTGCAAATGGCAAGATTTGATTCTCTTTGATGACTGAGTACACGCACACACACACATTCCATTCCATATATATATATATATATATATATATATACACACACACATATATTTATACACATATATTTATATGTATATATGTATATATACTTACATATGTATACACACACAGCACGTCTTCGTTATCCGTTCATTATTCATTGATACTTGGATTGCTTCTAGATCTTGGCTATTGTAAATAAAACTGCAGTTAATGGGACACCTGGGTGGCTCAGTTGGTTAAATGTCTGCCTTTGGCTCACGTCATGACCCCAGGGTCCTGGGATCGAGTCGTGCATCGGGTTCCTTGCTCAGCAGGAAGCCTACTTCTCCCTCCACTTGCCTCTCTCTCTGCCTGCTGCTCCCCCGTTTACACTCTCTCTCTTTCTCTGACAAATAAGTAAGTAAAATCTTAAAAAACAAAAAACAAACTTCAGTTAATATCAAAGTTCATCCATCTTTTCAAATTAAAGTTTTTGCATTCTTTGGATATGTACCCGGTGGTGAAATCACGGAATCGTAAGCTAGTTCTATTTTTAACTTTTCAAGCCCCCTCCACACTGATGTCCACACTGGCTGCCCCAGTTTGCATTCCCACCAACAGTGCAGAAGGGGTGCTTCTTCCCATTCTTAACCACAAATACAGCAGGTAGGTACGAGAAGCCAGTCGAAGAAAATGAAGTTGTCAAATAATGTGTTCAAAGGTATTGAACAGTCTGAATGAGCAGTCTGAATGAAATGCAGTTTGAGCTGTCTCTCAATCTCCAGTCACAGCACTTTCCCAGTGTGGATCATGTGACATGTTGATTCTTGAGAAAGTGACTGAGTACGTAGACTCTCAAGATTTCTTTCTTTATTTGAGGGGGTGCGGGGTAGGAGAGTTGGAAGGGAGAGAATCTCAAGATTCTCCCTGCTCCCCCGCTCCCTGCTGAGTGTGGAGCCCGAAATGGGGCTCCATCTCATGTCCCTGAGATCATGATCTGAACCAAAATCAAGGTTCAGGGGTTCATCCGACTGAGCCATCCAGGCGCTTCAAGCACGCAGACCCTAGAGCCAGTGTGCATGTGTCCAAATTCTGGCTCATTCACCTACTAGCTGTGAGAGCATAGTCCTCAGTTTCCTCGTCTCTACCATGGAACTTGTTATATTCTTCGCTTCATAGGGATGTGCTGAGGATTAATGAGATAATATATTCAAAGCAATTAGAAAAGTCCCAGGGACATATTAGTCGTTAATATTGGCAATTAGTTCCTGATGCAGATTGTCATCTCCTATATAATCAAACAATTATAGCTCATTGCTCTTTCAGTATACTTACTCTGTTCTGAAACTGAATGGAAACAATTAATTTAAGAATCCAGATCCTGGGCGCCTGGGTGGCTCGGTGGGTTGAGCTGTTGCCTTCGGTTCAGGTCATGATCTGAGGGTCCTGGGATCGAGCCCTGCATCGGACTCTGCGCAGTGGGGAGCCTGCTTCCTACTCTCTCTGCCTGCCTCTCTGCCTACTTGTGATCTCTTTCTCTGTCAAATAAATAAATAAAATCTTAAAAAAAAAAACAACCATAAATCCAAATCCTGGGTGTCTGGGTGGCTCGGTCATTAAGCATCTGCCTTCAGTTCAGGTCATGATCCCAGAGTCCTGGGATCTAGCCCCATTGGGAGCGCCCTGCTCAGCAGAGAGCCTGCTTCCCCCTCTCCCTCTGCTGCTCCCCCTGCATGTGCTTTCTCACTCTCTGTCAAATAAATAAATAAAATCTTTTAAAAAATCCCAATTCTTTATTATGAACATCGAACAATGCACTATTTCAGCACTACCATCTACTTTTAAATACCATTTTGTTGAGTAGTTAAGGTACCCATTGTCTGGGTGGGGAGAATGATATTCCCACATATCAAATGGCATTCTGAAAACAGCTATAAGAAGATGATTGTCAGTGATCCAAACGTCGGTCTCAGTACAGGAGCTCTATTACTAGAAAGGTAATTCTGAGAACACATTGATCAATCACTCCCTGTTCCCCCAAGATAGAAGTCTTGGTTGTGATAGAGCGTATGTTCTTTACACAGAACTGATTTCTGTGAGGTGTTCTGAATATCAGTTAACTTGGGAAATTATGAAAATAATAGCTACAACTTAATAAGCATCTGCAGTGTTTCAAGATATGAACCAAGCGCATTATTATTATTATTATTATTTTTTTTTTTTTTTTTTTTTAGAGAGGGATTGAGTGCATGTTCAGGTGAGACGGGGGAGAGGCAGAGGGAGACAGAGAGAGGGGATCTTAAGCAGACTGCACTCTCAGCATGGAGCCCAAGGTAGAACTTGATCTCACCATCAGGAGATCATGACCTGAGCCAAAACCAAACGTCAGACACTTAACTGACTGAGCCACCTAAACTAAGCCCTTTATATACATGTGATGGAAAGATAATCTGCACAGCCTAGGGTGAAAGACATAGAACTTTCTTTGTCTTTTTGTGATTTGGCTCAATTCCTTTTTATGGCCCACATGTCCCAAGGTAGCAGACTGTGAGTGACTCACTGTCATGGCAGGATTTCCTCCTTCCCGTTCCCCATCCCTGTGTATGTGTGGCTTAGGACTTAGAAGATGCCAGAACACTCGCCGAGAATGGGCCCGATGAGTGGGGGTGCTGGTACATCTGTTCCTCAGGTGATCCGATCCTTGCACGAAGCCGTAGAGGCATCCCTCTTTTCTACTCATAGACGCCTCAGGTGGTTCTTGCCACTACTTCTCCACCATATTCAAGGATCTGGGAATCCATCTGTTATTAGTCATTGCCTGCTGGGCTTGTATAAACATTGCTGGCCTGTTTATGTTTCACCTACTGAGACACAACAGAGAACCATTCCCAATCTGGCATCTTGCTGTCTGCTTGTGTCTCCCACGTAGTAACCAGAGTATAGATCCCCCTGATGTCTTGACACCTTCCTTCACTGATCGTCACGATGAGACCGCTGCTGCCATCTTGCTTCCAGCCTCATGACAAACTCTGAGACACAGGACCTAGCAGATTACTGACTCCAGGCCATTGTGGGATAAGAAATGTTTGTCATTTTGAGCTGCTACGCTTTGGCGTAATTTGTTGTGTGGCAATGTGTAACAACTGCCATGGAAATAAAATCTCTGTTTCCCTTTCAGTAACTCTGTCTTTCCTAAAGTCCTTATTCGAAACTAAATCCAGGAATTCTTCCTTGTGGGAGCTGATTTGTATTCCGTCACATCCTTCTGCTGAGGCAAAGTATACCACAATTCTTGAGATGAGGTGAGGGGAAGAAGCAGGAGAGCTTACACAGTAGTAGAGAAAAATGGTTCGTATTTTAAAAATACCATTCTTATTTTCACTACCATTCTAGCAGATAGTTATCATTATGCCCATTTTGTAAGTGAGAAAATTAAGGCTTCAGAGACATTCATTTACTTAAGGTCACAGAGTCATGTATCCATCATCAACCTTCATTTCTCTTCACTGCATTTCACTACCACTAGGAAAAAGTTTAAGCCTACATTAGAAAGGAAGAAAAAAATCCACCCTGCTTTTTAAATCTGCCATGCAAGTTTTTATATATGTTAAGAGTTGTATACCAATCAAGAAAGGTTAATTTAGTGTAATTGAGGTAACAGTATAATAGGGGAGAAGTTGACTTTGGATTTGCTCGACTCTGCTCTTTTTATAAGGACAAAGCCAGAGTGCAGAAATTTCTACAAATTATGATAAAGTACACTGGGAAAATTCAGATACTAGACCAACGTTTTCACCTTCTTAAGTTGTCATACTTATTCACGTCCTATCCCACATAGTTCTTTGGAAAGACATGATTTAATATTGCTTTCACCTGTGAGACCATTCATAACATTTGCTTCTCATCACAGTTTTCTTCTCATCTATAATGAGTATTCATGATGGCACCTCTCTTCATCGAGCCCACAGAATTGAAATCAAAGCCAGGAAAATGTATTCTGCTCTCACCACATTGATGTATTGGATCTGTGACCATCTTGGCAACGCAACAAAAATTAGTGTGCTGTGTACATAAGTATATATTTCTTCATTCAGTTATTTTGTGTTAAATACAGTTAGATTGATTGTGTTCCTTATCCAGCCCATCAGGTGGAGAATTTAGTCAGCTGTAACTTTCTTTACTACAGCCTAAAGAATCCAGACTGCTCTAGGATACTTAACTAATGGAAACCTCTTTAAATAGAAGGGTAGAGAGGGAAGTGGGTCATGGTTAGATGCTTCTGTGTTCTCAATAATAGGAAAACTTCCAAAGGCCTTAAGAACATTTATTATATTAATTTAACAAATAGATCATAATTACTTGGTGTCTGACATTATTCAAGGATATTTTGTAAATTCTGACTCTTTTTTAATTTTTATGACAACCCCACAACACAGGTAGTCTATATTAATTGTAAAATTGAGGTAACGGAGGCATAAAAGGTTTAAATAAGTTGTCCAAGGTTGGATAGCTCCCAGGCAACAGAGACAAGATTCAAAATTTGGTCTTTTGGTTCGAAGAGCCATGTCCTCTACCATCATACCATGCTGTAGGGAGAAAAGGAATTATTTTAAAGATGTTTGAGAAATCACAAGAATTCCTTTACTAGCCTATCAACAATAATGTATACATATTTGTATCCATATTTATTATGCATATTCCATTCATATGTAGCTAGTCCTAATTAATGGCCCTGTGGATGACCTCTTAGGTTTGAAAGCATAAATGTGTAATATGTACATATGGACATGATAAAGGAAAGCATTGTCTTATTATCAGATGACATCTTGAGTCTTGACTGTGACTCATCATGACTTTACTCGATTTTTGTATCAGCCTTGTATTTATGTTTCTCTCACCATTGTATTGGCCCTTGCATGCTATGGTTAGCAAACATTAGGTACTTAATGATTGTTTCTGTTGAGTTGAATTGTTAATGTGTACTGCTTGATTATTCGGGGATTATCTGTTAAGTCCTATGAATTGTGTAATAGTGAATTCTCCCATACGTGTAACCAAGAGCTAGGATAGTATGTACTTAGTATGCATTATCAAAAACGATATGTTGTGTAGAGGAACCAGAAGGAAACAAGTTTTATTGGAAAGTCAAATGCATATCAACTCATAGATGAGATCCTACATGTCTCATTCTTGGGTTTTGGAATATTAGACCAGCCCATTGTGTGCTAGAAATGACGTACTTTATGACTACCTAGGAAATTGAAACGGAAAAAAGCAAAACCAACCAACTGGCTAAATTACTCCCTTGAAAAGTTTGAAGATTTGGACCTCCCATTCCAAAATACTATGTTCTCAAAGAATTCCAGTACTTCCTTCATCAAAGAATCAGTGAGGAGGAAAAAGTTCTTTTCATTGCTGTTTTATGATGCTGTGTTTTTCTTTTGCTTTCTCTCCTTTCCCCAGTTCCAGATGTTTTTAAATCCCAACTATAGGTATTTCTGTTGGCCTCAAGCAGTGTTGGGTTCTTCTCCCTTTGTCTCCCCCTCTTCCTCTGCTTCCTCCTCCTCCTTTCCACTGAGTATGTAAAATTACAAAGTTAATAAAGGTAACCTAGGCTGAGCTTGCCAACTTGATACAGGATCTTGTAAAATGTCTGCAAAAAGAAATAGAAAAAAAATTAGAAAATAATTGCCTTTTAATCACAAAAACTATGTCGGAAGCTTTTAATATGCGTGAAGATTCTTGCTCTCTTGTTCAGGTCATATTCAAAATCACTCAGTCTCATACCACTCATTGGGATACCTACTGCCAGTCACTAAAGCTCTTTCTAGCTTCAGCGCCACTTTGCTATCGTGGATTGTATTTAATTGCAATGATGAAAAAAAATGCATTTCTTTCATGTTCTGAGAAACTTGGAATTTTTCTCCCTCTCCGAATAGTTTTCCTGTGATTCAGTAAGCTGGCCTGCCTTGCATTTGTTTCTTTTGATCATTCATTGTGGCATTGGAGACTGTACCCTCATACCTCCTTTCTTTCTCTTCATTTTAGAATTCTCTTCAAAACCCCAAGCTTGTTAAAAGCTCCAAATATATTGTTGTTGGAGATGGTAGATTTTCCAAGTTTCTAAATTATTTATTCCTAAATAAATCTCTATGCTGTAATATACACAGCCTATAATAAGAAAATTGAAAAGATTTTCCATATTTCCCAAAAGTTGTGTGACTTTTCATGTTCTCACTTATTATTCACATGAATATTCCCACTATACAGAACAAATTCTCTTCAAAAGGTGAGAGAATTGGGAAAGAATTCTACAAATCACTGAGGTGCAGTTCTTATCACAGTTCACTCATGTATGGATTAAATGAAAATATTAGAACAAAATTGTCTCATTTTCAAGGTCATTTCTTCCAGGAAATTTAAGCAAACGTGAATTAGATTTCCCTATGTTGAGGCTGCAAACTGAGACATGCTTTTCCCTGAGACTTACTCTTTTGTTCTTAGGAAAATGTTCAAAACGGACCTGGATTTTTTCTCTTTAACAGACTGTTCATAATGGCTCAATGGAAAGGTTAATGTGATTTATCTTCCCTTGTTTTATCACTAGTGTCAATGCACATAGACAGTGTGTTTACT
Organism: Meles meles; assembly: GCF_922984935.1. NCBI lineage: Eukaryota > Metazoa > Chordata > Mammalia > Carnivora > Mustelidae > Meles > Meles meles. Next base: position 122,160,077 of record NC_060087.1, on the reverse strand, counting down.
ACTACAATGGGATGCTACCAGCGTTGGACAGCAGACCCAAATAACCGATGATATAAAACATTTGTCAATTTGGCAAGATGAATTTTGGTTCTTAATGTAAAATTAGACAATTAAAAATGTTCATTAGTAATAGTTTTAGTTTATTGATTAAGATCACCAAAATATATGAATGGTTTTGTTTCATCATGACCAAAGCTCCAAAATTTTGAATTATTTTTAGAGTGGTAGAATGGCCTGTATCTGGATCAGCAGAGTCAGATGATCTGTGACAGCATCATTTTCAATCGTTATCTCCAAAATATTGCTTATTGGGGTGAATTGTATTTGATGTTGGCCAAAGGAGTAACATATATTAGATGTATGGGATGGTAGATTAAATATTCATATTTGAGTTTTGATCAGGACCAATACTTTTTCTGCTAAAATTAACATGAAATGTTGAATTTTAACGAAAGATAAGTTTTTGACAAGGTTGCCAAGATCATTCAAATGAGGAAAAGCCAGTCTTTTCAACAAATAATATTGGGAAAACTAGGTATTCACATATAAAAGCATGAAGCTGGACCCCTACCCTGTACCAAATCCAAAAATTGTCTAAAAATGGATCCATGACCTAAATTGAAGAGCTAACTCTAGAGGAACACATAAAGGAAAACTTTATGGCGTTGGGTTTGGCAGTGATTTCTTAGATGGATGCCAAAAGCGTAGGTAACAGAATAAAAACCATGCAAATTGGGCTTTATAAAAATAAAAACTTCTATATATCAAAACAAACTATCCACAGTGTTAAAAGGCAACCCATGAAATGGAGAAAACCATTTCAAAATGCTATATCTGATAAGATGTTAACATCTAGAAATTTAATAAAGAACATCAACAGATCAGCAATATGGGTAACAAAACCGGATTAAGACAAGGGCAAATGACATGAATAACCCTTTCTCCAAAGGTAATAGATGAATGACCTAGGAAACACAGGTAAAAATACTCAACATCACTCATCATTAGGGAAATGCAAACCAAAAACCTCGAGGAGTTGACAGCAGCAAGATGGAGAAATAGGAGGTTTCCGGTTCATGTCCTCCATCCAAAAAAACTTTGGAGCTATCCAAGAATGAAAGTGCCAATGTGGGAGCTTTGGGATCCAGGAAAGAGTTTGTAAAACCCCAATGAACTCCAAGACTGAAATGTGCTGCTTTGGAAAGGCAGCCCCCATTCTGGTGGGAGGCTCACCTACTGATCAAAAGGAGCCCCAATCCACTATGTACTCGCATCCAGCTTCATTTGGCCACCATCCTGCTGGCCCAGAGACCCAACGATATCAGTCCACGCAGCTGGGAGCCATATGGATAATTGAGTCCCAGCTGTGGACCTTGAAGTGGCTCTGAGACTCACTTCCAGTCCCACTCTGCCGTGCTCTGGGGGATGTCTTGGCCGCTCATGGGATTGACCGAAGACCTGGCTGCTCAGATTCCTGGTGGCCGGCTTGATGACCTTATTCCTGTGGACGGACTCCGGAGCAGCCCTGTGATACCCTTCTGGCCCCACTCTGTCATGGTCCTTGAGGCATTCCTGTCCCCTCGGGGAGCCCTCTCAGAGACCTAGTGGCAGTCGAACCCATCTGTGTACCTGCTAGCAGGCAAACCCAGAAGTGGCTCCAAGGACTGGATCAGCTCTTCGCTCACCCGCAGGTGCCCAAGCAGTTCTGTGCACACAAGGATCTGATCGGAAGTGACAGGCCTGCTATCCGTAGACCTGACCTGTGGACGCCACAGCAGAGATGTAACTCAGCTCCAGTCCTTTCTGTCCGGGAACCCAGCTCTGGCTACCGTAAGTATAGAGTCAACTTCAGAATACTCTAGAACCATGAGAGTAGCATGTTTTTTGGTAATGTTTTGGTGGTACAAGGCAACTTTTACCTCTCGTATGAAGGCTAAAAGCCAGGGGCGCCTGGGTGGCTCAGTTGTTAAGCATCTGCCTTCAGCTCAGGTCATGATCCCAGGGTCCTGGGATCGAGCCCCACATCGGGCTCCCTGCTCAGCGGGGAGTCTGCTTCTCCCTCTCCCACTCCCCCTGCTTATGTTCCCTCTTTCATTGTGTCTCTCTCTCTGTCAAATGAATAAATAAAATCTTTAAAAAAAAAAGAAAAGGTTAAAAGCCAAAAGTATTGGGGTGCCCGGATGGCTCAGTCGGTTAAGTGTCTGCCTTCGGGGCAGGTCATGATCTCAGGGTCCTGGCATCCAGCCCTGCATGGGGCTCCCTGCTCAGCAGGGGGCCTGCTTCTCCCTCTCCCTATCCTGCTCCCCTGCTTGTGTGCTCGTGCGCGTGCTCTCTCTGTCAAATAAATAAAATCTTTTTAACAAAAGCAAAGTTATTAAAATACTACAGCTACAATAATTTCTTAATGAATGCACTATAAAAATAATGTACATTTTGACAAAATATAATGTGGCAGGAGAAAAGTATAGAATTTTTAGATGCAGTTGAAATTGTTATCAGTTTAAAATAGACTGTTAAGGTATTTTATGTAAGCCTTCTTGGTATATAGATGCTACTAATAAAGAGATATGCACGTGCAGAAATTTCTATATGTTGTCCTTTCCTTTTTTAATTCCAATGTACTATTTGCTGTCAAAGAATTATTCAGTCCTAGGAAACAAGTTTATATCCCTATGAGAAGGTAACTTTCCCATCTGGCGCTCTGAAATCATTTAGTTTATATTGGTTTTGATCAAATCAGGAGACAGCATAAGATGAGAAAATGATTTCAAACAATAATCCTACTCTCTTCCTAAGATTGGGATATTTTATGGATGACAGCTAAATTAAATTGGAGTAAGAATTACTCACAATGATGAATGCCGCTGTTCATTCATAGTAACTTGAAAAGAGAAAGAAAGTAATTTTTCTTTAAAGGGAAAATCAATAGCCTGAAGGAATGATCAATTACTGAAGACAAACCCTGAGAAAATTTATCAAGAATTTTCAGCTTCATTATCGTCTCTGAACTCATTGTATGAGGCCTTTGGTCAGAGTTTGGATGAAAGATTCTTCGGGAACCTCTGCCCCCACTCACTACTATATTTGACTCCAATGGCTGCACGGAAAGCCTGGGTGTTGAGCTGCAGGTTTTGGTCTCTTTCCCATGGCCCTTAACAGCAAATACTTGAGAATCCATTCAGTCATTCCTTCAGGAAATGCCTTTAGAGCATCCACTATGAGCTAAGCCATAGAGGCAGAGAATGTAATCATAAATAAAACGATTTTAAAAACAACAAGAAAGAAAACACCCTTCCTTCCTAATTCAAGGCAAACCCACTGTCTACTGGGGATGAGTGAATTCGGAGGCCTTAGGCTTTTGGCAGGCCTCCCAAGTCTGCCTATCACCCTACCACTGCTTGTCCAGAAGCAGCGGCACTTTGGGCTTTCTGCAAGTTTTCTTCCTCATTTGGCTGCTGTCTTGGCCCCTTACCATCATGCAGAAAGCAAAATCTATAAATATCAACTAGCTTTCACACAGCTGAGAAAATCTACAAGAAAGGCAGTGGTACTAATAATGATAAATGTTCTTTACCCTTTGATTGATAAAATAATTTTATTTTAAAAGATCAGCTTTTTGAAAAGCACTGAACAGATTATGGGTCACAGACTTTAGTTATCCACACAAGATACGTATCTTTCACTTTATTAGTGTCTGCTTTTGTGAAAAAGATCTCAGTAAAACCAAAGGAGTTTCTTACAACAAAGGTAATCCATCTAGAATTATTCCACAAAAAGAATATCACCGAGCATGCATTAATATACCTTTTTTTCCTAAATACATATATTCATACCGTTGCATATGTTTGTATGTAATTATTCGGAAAGCCACAGTTCACTCGTAGTACAAAAAATAAGATAAGATCATAGTATACGATTTGTCATGACTTCAGGTACTAGCTAGAATAAAGTTCTTGCTTTTTTTTTCCCCCTTCTAGATTACTAATATGTACATTTACACGTAATGTAATGGTCCCAGTATATAACCCTAAAGAATTAAATGATAAGAATTAATTGACTCTTATAAGCCAACTTCTGTATTATTTAAATACGGAATTTATAAACATGTAATCCAATGTACAGAAGCTGGAGAGAAAAGTTTTGGCTTCAATTCAAGAACTCTTTGATAGTCAAAAATATGCAAATATATGATGGCTTTCTTCAAGATAACACTTCATAAGATACCATTGGATGAAATGAAAACATGAAATATTTGATAAATTTCACCTTGATGATGGAAGAATGATGCTTCTTTACCTACTAAGGAGTTTTAAGCATCAGCAAATATTTGGGGCTCAAGTTACTTTGGAAGAATATTTTGACTAAATACTGTATAAGTAAAGACAAGAATAACTCTACATAACATTTATACTCCAGTTGATAACTGGAGTATACTGGTTAATATTAACCCATATAGGTATGGGTGAACAATTCTGAACCTATTATATGCCTATATGCACCAAAGTTGAAGAAGTAAGTATATTGTAGAAAATGAGAACAAGTTCTCACTGTCAGAAAAAGAAGCTATAAACACGAGTGAGTCATAGAATGAATCTCATGGTGTTGGATTGGAATTGGAGGTGACGCATGTTCTTGTTAACATAGATGTCGAGGTAGATATAGATATATAGATGAGAATTAAATACAGCTGTATATATGATATGCATATATCAATGCATATATCATATATGGATATACATATACATATGCATATCCAAGTTCTGCTCACTGAGAAGGCCTAGATGCAGTGATACCCAGTAGCAGTGAGCACACCTTATACTCAGGTGTTAGTTTCTAAATACCATTCTCCTGTAAAAAGAACCAGAGTCACTTGGAAAAGTGGCTGATTCTAGGATGAAGACAGAGAAAATGCAAAATAGTTCTGGAAGATTTTGCAGTGCCAAAATTTAAGTGTTCATAGAAGGAGAAGTCGCATCAAAGGAGCAGAGACATCAATCTGAAAGCGTTCCAATGGGGAAAGCTGGAACAGTTTTGAACAACAATATAAGGAATTATAGTACTGGATAGAAACCTATAGATAATCAGTGAATTCAGGAAAGCAATAGCAATTTTTTATTGTTTATTTTTATTTTTATTATTGAAGTAGAGTTGATATACAATGTTATATTAGTTTCAGGTGTACAATATACCTGGTGATTTGACAATTCTGTATATTACTCAATGCTCACCACAGGAAGTGGAGTTATCATCTGTCACCACACAAAGTTGTTATAATATTATTGACTACATTTCCCATTCTGTATTTTTCATCTCTGTGGCCCACTTATTCTATAATTAGAAATCTTCACCTCTTAATCTCCCTCACCCACTTAATTCTTCAATAAGAGTGGTTCTTTTTTACTGACGAATTCTAATTGATAAATGTGGAAGGAATGGAAATAACAGAAAATAACCACCAACTAATAATTGTAACACTATTAATTGCTGCAAGCAAGATCCAGCAATGGATGGTAAATTTGGTGAGCAAAGTTTTGAGGAGAAACAGAATATTTTTGTAGTCTCAGTGTTTCATTCGCAACGTATTTGTTAATCACAAAGGGAATAATTGTAACTATATAGCAAAGTCGCGGTCCATGAGACACCACCTTAACAAAGTGATCAAGGTTAACATCAACAGGAATGAGACCCATCCACCTCCTCTATGTCCTGAATTGTTACACTGAGAAAGGTACCTCACTTCTATAGCATTCTCACTAAAAATCCACAACCATAGTCCAATCACATGAAAATACCAGATACACCAAAACTGAAGGATATTCTACAAAACAACTGGCCATTTCAAAATGTCAAGGTCAAGGGGCATCTGGGTGGTTCTCCCTCCGCAGATCCCCCTGCTTCTGCTCTCGCTCTCTTTCTCTGTCAAATAAATAAAATAAAATAACAAAATAAAAAAAGTTAACATCAAAAGACAAAGAAGGATTTAGGAATTGTCACCGATTGAGGGAGAGCAAGGAGATGTGACATCTATATTAAAAGGGTAGCCTGCAGTGGATCCTGGGACAGAAAATGATAAGACTTTAGGGACCTCTGGGTGGCTCAGTCTTTAAGCATCTGCCTTTGACCAGGGTCCTGGGATTAAGCCCCACATTGGGCTCCCTGCTCACTAGGAAGCTTTCTTCTCCCTCTCCCATATCCCTGCTTGTGTTCCTTCTCTCACTGTCTCTCTCTATCAAAAGAATAAATAAATCTTACAAGCAAAGAAAAGAAAAAGACCTTAGGGTAAAAGCTGGTGAAATCGAAATGAATTCTGTAGGCTAGTTCTTAGCAATTTTAATGTTATCTTCTTGGTTTTGATAACTGTACTGTGGTTACATAACATGTTAACATTAGGGGAAACTGAGTGAATCACCATCATACGGGGGGACTTTGTACTACTTTTGCCACTTACTCTAAGACTATTTCAAACTAAAAAGTCACGGAAGGAAGCACACACCACCAATCCAACATCTTATCAGCTGGAGCCTGGTATTTTTCAAATAAGAATTTGACACAACACTCTTCATTTCATTATTTGTGTTATTTCTTTGCCTTGCTCTCCGATATCACTTGTTTGTGCACCATCATTCACGTAGATATGAGAAGAATCTTTCACTTCTTATGCAACATTAACGTAAAAACAAGAAGCAGTTGTTTATCTACAACAGGAGAACATTAACCCTTCTATCTGTATAGCATATAATGTCTCTGAACTGCTTTAATTCTTAGCTTATCAAAGCTATACTTTGGACATGAAGATGGATAGCTTGGGCTGTTGTCCAAATTCATCTTTAAAAAGACGAGGTGTTTGATTCTAGTCTCTTTTTTTAAGTGCAGCGATAGATATATCTCTTAATCAAGTTCTTTAAAAATTGGCTGCTGCACAGGGCTTACATTTGGTAATGTAAGCATAGAAGGCACTGCATTTTAAATAAATAAACTTAATTTAAATAATAGAATTTTATAGGGGCGCCTGGGTGGCTCAGTGGCTTAAAGCCTCTGCCATTGGCTCAGGTCATGGTCCCAGGGTCCTGGGATCGAGCCCCACGTCGGGCTCGGCAGGGAGCTTACTTCCTCCTCTCTATCTCTCTCTGCCTACTTGTGATCTCTGTCAAATAAATAAATAAAATCTTTTAAAAATAAATAAAGAAAGAATAGAATTTTATAAGTAAAGAAATAGAGTTTAAGTTATATCATTTAAATAATCATAACAGCATAGCACCAACAAACATTTAGTGTGTCAGGTTCGTTGGTAGATGATTTACCTGTATTATTTAAGTTATTAATAGTAGTCAAAATGATGAATTGTTAATCCATATTGCATGTACCCCATGTGCCAGGATGCTGAATGCTTCGCAGAGTTTATTTAATTTCATCCTCATCACAAATCTGAGCTGGGTGGTAACATTGCCCTTAGAATCACCTGGTGACTCATTAGTTTCCCAAAGCCAGGCTACACCATGTACCAATTTAGTCAGAATTTCTAGGTGTGAAGCCCCAAATCAATGATTTCTTCCAAGGTTTCCCAGGCGATTGCAGTGTGCCGCCATATTTAGTAACTCGTGCACTAGAACTTACTTATTTGTAATTTTACAAGATGCCAGGGAGAAGGGACAGGGTTAGGCAAGCTAGGTACATAATACAGAAACTAGAAGTTAGTGACATTCAGGCTTTTGTTCGGACGTTCTGATGATTATGTAGATAAAACTTTTTGGTTCACCTGGGTGGCTCAGCGGGTTAATAAGCCGCTGCCTTCGGCTCAGGTCATGATCTCAGGTCCTGGGATCGAGCCCCGCATGGGACTCTCTGCTTGACAGGGAGCCTGCTTCCCCCTCTCTCTCTGCCTGCCTCTCTGCCTACTTGTGATTTCTCTCTCTCTCTGTCAAATAAATCATTAAAATCTTTAAAAAAACAACCTTTTTAATCTCTACATTTCAATAAACAGGCTCCTCTGATGAATGCCACATTCCATTGTGGCACTGTTTCTCTATAATATTTTACGAATGAAAAATAATTATAACTTAAAAATAATTGAGAAAGAAGAATTACTGGGGTTGGTAATTTTGCCATTTTTTCCCCCTGGTGTCTTTTTTATAGCCTGTTTATTCCCCACTTGGCACTTAGTGAGAGAAATTGCATTATTGTTCTCCTGTACATTTATTTTCCTTTAAAGACTATATATGGGTTATTTTCTCTTTTGACTTATATATGGGATTCTTTTATTATTTTTACATGTTTATAATAGTTTTTATTATTTTTTAACATAGATATTCTATTTCAGAACAGTTTAGCAAGATGTTGAAATGATTATCTAGATCATTCAAGGAAAAGAAAAAGGACTTTTAACTAAAAGTCACTGTTTTAGCCTGGGCATGCACTTACATTCTGCACATCAAGTCCCTCCGTTCTCATCTCTCTAGAGCCAGTATGTATTCATTCTGCAAGTGCCTATGGCAAGTTCGTCCTTCACGGTTTTTACTCAAAAAGATATATGTTCCTAGAGATAGGAAATGCAAACACTACATGTCTTGTTTTGTTGCATAAATTGTTATGATAAATAAATTTGAAGCCGTTGCAGGGACAGCATTCCTGAGACAGTCTGTGAGACTCTGGACTTGAACAATGTCACATCAGGGCCCACACGACAAGATGTGATCAAACCAAGGCAAGGACAAATCTTCCCAGCTTTGCAGAGCATGGAGCGTCACTCAGGCTTCTTGAGAAAGAACACTGGGATAAAGCATTCGTGGTACCAAGGAGGTCTCAAGAAAGATACTGTGATACTGGCAGTGGTGAGTTTCTTTAGGTGATGTCATAGATAGTGGCCTCCAGCTAGGAGGCCTGGGAACAGGAAAGGAAGAGCACTGGGGATTAGCTGTGAGCATATCCATGGTAATAGTCTAGCTCACCAGAACTGTTGGCAACGACTGGGGGGGGGGGGGGGTCCTACATTTGAATCAGTAGAGGCCTGAGCTGTTGTAATCTGAGCATTAAAGTTCAATAAGGAACGAAAACCAATGTGACCTCATTCTAAACTCACAGCCTAGTGAAGCTTAGATACGCAAATCATGGACCTAAAACAATTCTGATGAACGTACATGGAGATGTTGTGTTGATTCAAACTCCCTACTTCTAATTCTCCCCGACTTTGTACCAAGTAAAGCAGAAGTTGGACTATACTTGGTGGAAGTTGCAGAGAATGAATTATTCCAAATTTGTTCATCAAATTATTTGTGGAATTGGCTTGATTTATAAAGCATTATTCTAGAAAGATGTTACAGCATGGTTACTACATTGTCCAGTTTAGAAGAAAGTTCTGTGAATAATCTGAAGGTGAGATCTCAAAAATGTCCCTTCTGATTTAATCAAGCGATACACTCAATAAACCCCTGTGGAGCTCTGGGTGTTGTGCCTGTGGATGGGAGCTGGTGCCTAGAGATTTAGAAGCGTGGGAAGTCTCAGCAGCTTGCAGTGACCAGACACCACGCCGCCAATGCCAGAGTAATGCACGCGCGCTCCTTCCCACCACAACTTAAACAACTTCCATCACACAAAGCAGAAAGGCGGGCAGAGACACAGACATTAACCATTAAGGGCTGAGGACTTACTGAAAATGATTAAGCTAGGAAATCACGACATACGTTATATTACTTGAGTTTGGCTTGCAGATTATTGAAGTTGATTCGTTTATGCTAAAATGCATAAGATCTGCCCATTCACTGTATGTAGGTGTGGAGTTTGAGTTGCATTAATTGTACATGTAAGTAACATTTTTGCATACCCTACTTTGTGACTATTCGATTTTTTGTAGCCAGATTATTTCCAAAACAACTAGTTACTTGATTGAATTAATGCATTTCTTTCTATCAGTTGTGTCTAAACTACCGGGTTATTCAAACAGGATGTATGCGGGTAGAATCTTGTTGAATTGTCATATTACCCTGAAAACCCAGGCCTTTAGAACGGTGTTAGCTAACGCAGTGGTGATCATGTTGCAATATGAAACATTTCCAATCGACATGTTGTATACCTTCAACTTAACCAGTGTTATATGTCATGTGTATCTCAAATTTCAAGAAAGAATAGGAGCACCTGGATGGCTCAGTCGGTCAAGTACCTGCCTTAGGCTCAGGTCGTGATGCCAGGGTCTGGGACTCCAGGTTCTGCTCAGTGGGGTTCTTGCTTATCCCTCTGTCCACGCTCCCTCTGCTTGTGGTTGCTTTCTCTCTCTGTGTGTCAAATGAATAAATAAAATCTCATTTCCTACTTCTCTTCCTGTTTTTTTTCTAATGTTTGCCACTACTGTTTACCAATTTCAAAACAAAACAAATCGATCTGTGGCATCCACCTGCTTAATCCATAGCTTTCCATTACTTTTCTGATAAAAAAAAACTTGATGTCTCCCATAATCCTATCTACTTGTAGTACTTAAGTCAGTAGCAGTATGACCCCTACCAAAGTCTCCTACTGCATGTTACCCTCCTCTCTGCAGTGTCCCCTTATTCCTACTTTGCTGGTTTTATGTAATTTCCTCAACTGGGCACGTTCTTTACAGTGTCAAAGCTTTTTCACAAATTGTTCCTTCCACTTAAAATGCTCCGCAACTGTCCCTCCCCGTCATGTGCCACACTTTGGCCGATTTAATTACTGTCCATTCCTCAGGTCTCCAGTCCCAAACTTCACAGGTTATAGTGGGTTCTTCTGTGTAGACTACATAGCATTTATCACAGCTCGTAATTACATGCTCGAGTGAGTCTGTGTCAGCAAGTGTATCTGTATCTCTGTTGCCCACTGCCATAGCCTTCATGGTTAGCGTAGTGCTTGCTCATAAGACACCCTCAATAAATATTAGTTGAGTGAATGAATGAGTGAATGAGTGTATGAATAATGGTGGAGGTTAAGGCCTGAGCCTGTCCAGGGAGGTCTTTGCAAGGAAAATAGGCATTGGCCTATTATCAATAACGACAGGCTCTGGAGAGAGCTAGGTAGTTTGGGGCACGATCTTTGGTTCACAGCTCAGGTTGTCCATATAATAGATAGGTAACCTTAAGCAAGTTACTTTTCCATTTTTCTTTCTCAGTTTCGTCATCCTAACAATAAGAACAAGACTAATGTTCTACCTTACCAGGTTATGGTAGAATTAAATAGTATATTTAAAGTGCTTAGCTTGGGGACAGTTGCCTAGTACGTGCTCATTAATGACAATGACCAATTTCCTTACTGTTGGTTTATTAGTTCTCATTAAGAAAGAGCTTGCTTGAGTTTTAGACATATGTTTTGGTAAGGCTATTTAACCCGAGGCCAGCAAGTCTAGGGATGAGAACATTCTGCCACCATGCTAAAACTCAGATCCCAAAGGGAGGTCTAAGCAAATCACCTACTTAGGGAGGAAGCGTCATGTAATGTGCTAATGTCCAGATAGTAGTGCTAGTAGTGGAAATGAAATGGACGGAAATGAAATTGAAGGGATTTCTTACATAATCTCTGAGCCAGTGAGATTTTGCAAAAGAAACTCCAGCAATGAAAGACAAGAACTCAGTCCCTCGTGGTTGACAATAGACTCCTACTCACTGTCCAGATGTTGTTAATTCTGTAGAAGAGGGTCATCTTTTCAAGGTCCCTTATGGAAATTTTGTCTTAGTCCTAAAAATAAACAGTTTTTGTTCTCCTGGCAATGAGTCATGTAAGCAATCGTATTTCTTATTTGCTTTGGCTACTAGGAAGCTCAGAGACAAAATGTTCACAAATAGCAAAGTGTGGTATTCAGTGAATCAATCATTGAACAACATAATTTCCAAACCAAAAATCTATTTCTTTTATTATGTTTTCATAAGTATGCATTCTTCTATATAACTTACCACATACACAGCTTTTCACTTATTTATATGATTATATTATTAATATCTGCCTTCTCCACTAGAGAATAAGTTCTTTGAAGACAGCAGAAGTATTTATCTTTTTTTAATAATTTTTTTATAAACATATAATGTATTTTTATCCCCAGGGGTACAGGTCTGTGAATCGCCAGGTTTACACACTTCACAGCACTCACCATAGCACCTACCCTCTCTGATAGCACATACCCTCTCTGATGTCCATAACACAACTACCCTCTCCACACCCCCTCTCCCCCCAGGATCCCTCAGGCTTTTTTTGTGATATTAAGAGTCTCATGCTTTGTCCAAAAGTTTTTTTCTTCTTTAACTCAGTGCCTAGCATAGTTCCCAGCAAATGGTAGATGAACAAAAATATTTGTCAGATGATAAACGCAGTTCACAGTAACTTGTGGACGTCAGTTTGGGTGCTAACCTCAACCCTGGCCTCATGTCATGTTTCCCCTCTTTATTTTTTCTTTGCACTGATTTTCTCACTTTCTTTAAAAAATCAGATCTGTTTTCAAAAGTCATACCTGTTCATTGCATGCAATATTATAAAACAGAGAAAAATAATTCCTTTAACTAATGACAACTTCTAATGAGGGGTGGTATTTTCCAGACCTGATTAAATGTATATGAATATATGTATATATGAATTTTTCCATGTCTAGAACATGAGTACAGCATACTAATTTGTATGACTTAATTTGTTGTTTTGTATGTACTTTTGAAAATGGCTATCAATTATTTTTGGAACAAGAATGGCTCCAGCTATGTAAGCACTGGGAATTGGGGTACTCAGGTCGGTGGGGGTCAGACACATGATTTAGTAGACACTTACCCAGGGCACTCCTGACCCCAAACTCTTTCTGTTCCTCCCACCTAAGCCTAGGGTCAATCCATGATCCTGGAGTACAGTCTAAGGATCAAGTACGCTCCACATTTAGGGGCAGCACGATGTGGGAGACATTCCCACTGTGTTTTCTGGGCTAAGTAACATTTCAGGGATGGAGCATGAGGAACATCTTAGGTGACTGATATTAGGAGTCCTGGCATGGCCAGTCTTTCTTCCCTACCTCTCCATCTTCCAAATCTTGAAATCGTATCATTTTAAAAGTCAGCGGAACAGTGTGGTTTTATTTTTATGTTTCTGTCTACCTTCCTTCGGGGTGAAGCTCTCCCCTGGACCCTGGATTTCCAGAAACAGGAGTGAGGGAAGACTGAGGATGATTGGTTCTTTTTCACCTCTGTATGGTCCTTTTGATGAAACACATTGAAGTTGGATGTTTTCCCTTTAAATACCTAACACCAACATTAACACCACCAAGTAGCTGGATTTCCTCGTCTTACTAAATGTCATAATATACAGTAAATAAGATTGTTGCAGAAAGTGGGCTTCAAAGTGGTGTGGCTATGAATAGCTTAACAGATTCCAAGATTGCTCCCCAATGGTGAGGCTTTCTGCCGTGCCTTCTTCTGTAGAATGCCAGGAGACCATTACCAGAGAACTAAATAACTGAAACATTCTATGGTATTTCAAATCATGTTAATGACCCAAATCTGTCTCACCACTGCTCCTTTGAATTGATGGCTCAGGCAGTTTGTAACAGGCTTACTTATCTCCTGAATGCAGTGTTGAGTTGGGTTCAGCCTTAAGGAAACAGTGCAGTGACGTGCCATGCATACACTGGTCCAGTGCGATTCCAGCCTCTCCTTAAGCTGGTCCCCTAGCCAGACCCAACCAGAAGGCCGGCTAGGTTTGTTTGGCTGAGGCCCAGAAAGCCTAGATTTGTTTTCCTTCCTGTCTGGAAAAGTTAAAATGCACGCATGCGCACATGTGTGTATTCACACACACACACACACACACACACACACACACACACACAGTGCACTTGTTTACCTGTGCAGTAGCTCTGAGCTAAAGGAATTTCTTCAAAATGCAAACGTGTAAAATGTGTGAGTCAAGTTATTTATAAAAATTATCTTTTGGAACATACGAGTCTCTGAAAAATTAAATGTTTTCATCCCTTCTAGCACATCACAGAGTACATTTAACTATTGTAAATGGGCAGACCTTCCAAGTTCTTTCCTGAGTCAAGCAGCCCCGAGCTCACCAAGAGTGATGAATGGAGGCAAGGAGAGAGCTAGGTCTCCAGTGCATAGTGGAGTGGAGAATACCTCTAGGAGTGCGGCTCGAGTGCGTGACCCGGCAGTAGACCTAGAATTCTAGATTTGAGGTCCAAGGGTTTCTAGACCAATGATAAGATGGGAAAGGAGGTGTTTCCATGTGGTGCCGGTGTGTCAAGTCCAAAGTCCTGCGCATGGGAACAAGGTCCTGTGTCAGTTGGCACCTTCCTACGTCTCCATGGCCCCTCACCTTTCCTCCCCACCATCATATGTTACAAGCATTACCCAAGTTTCCTGCTGGGCGTGGGGGAGGGTGTGTGGGGGCCATGTAGGTGCAGTTTCTTTCTTCTCACCCCCTCTCTATCTAAATGAGCTGTATTTAATCTTTAGACTCCGTTACAGGGATCATCTCCTCAAGAAGAGCATCCTTGACCCCTCTCCCTGCTACCTACTGAACTGCCTCTCTCCCTAATTCTGGAAAAGACCATTGATCGGGATGCTGCCCTCACTTCAATAGACTGCGAGCTCCTAAATAAGTCTCCATCCCCAGTCCTCACAGAGTAGATCCTTGGTTACTTGTCTATTTACTTACTGCTTAAATGGGTCTAGTCACATGGTTAACAGCTTTGTGATTATGGGTGATCAACATATTTGGAGAAAGATCCCCCAGGAAGCAACTAGTTATATCAGGGACTAGGCCTGCTGTCCAGGGAAAGAGGTTGACGGGAGTCAGTTAGGGCTCCACCAAAGTAGTCCAGCTTTCCGGATAGGACTCGGCATAGGAACCCACCTTTTCAAACTAGTCCAACGCACTGAAGATCACAGGGAAAGCTATAGCTTGGTGAGAATGCGGGTGACAGTGACATTGACCTTGTCACACGAAAGCACCAGCAATTTCAGACACTCCTTGCTGTTGGAGTCCAGGCAGCCAGTGACTCTGAGAAAGGGCAGGGAGGACATTTGTTCACCAGTGGAGCTAAATAAACTTTCAGGCGAGGCTCTGTGACCAAGGAAGAAAAGCAGACAATGGGGGTGAGCGTACCACCAAGCAGGTCCCAGGGAGAGTCCTGATGAGAAATTCAGGCTGAAAAGTACTATCAGTTATTTGAGGTTTACTATGCTCACCTGAAAAATGGAAATAAAATAGCACCTCGCAACACTGTCTGTCATTACAACATAATAGATGTGTGGGTAGGTAGCATAGTTCCCAGTACCCGATCGTGAATAAATGCTCTTTTCCTTAATTTCTTTTTCTTCCCTTTATAAAAATCGCATCCATATACCTTAACTACTGGGTTTACTCAGTATTTGACATTTTAAATGTTCAAAACATCGGCTCTTTCATAGTCTCTGGAAAAGAAATGGCATACTTTTTTGAGCATAAAAGTTAAGATTTCTCTCAGTGATAGTGACTATATGAATAAAGGTTGTTTTTCGACTCTTATCATTTCAATACAGTGAAAGCTTTAAGTGAATAATATTTTCAAAGAAAAAATATACTTGGGTTTATATTTCCTATTGACCCCGAGGGAATAACTAGGACTCGTGTGTAGAAGTTACACAGAAATAGATTTTGAGTTGATATGAGAAAAATCTTTTGTAACAGACAGCTGGCCAATGATGGAATGAGCTATTTTAAGAGTTAGCGAGTTCTTAGTCACTACATGTGTTCGAGAAGCGCCTGTGTGAACATCCTTGGGGCTGTTGCAGAAGGGTACCCTGCATGTTCTCTAAGACTCCTACTTAATCTGACATAATACAGATCTCTTAGTATCCTCGTTATATGTTTTTTCAGGAAACCATGAATTCTTCATATTCCCCAACAAATCTCTCATCCATTGGCCCTCGTAAAGCAACTATCCTGTCATATTTATCTTTGCTTGACATTAAGAGATGCCCAATAAATGGCTCTTAGCCTTGTAGACTGCCTGCACTATGCATAGCATTGTTTCCTGTTTCAAGAGCATATTTCCTATTTTGGGGGGTAATGGAAACCGATCCAAGATGAGTTGGTCCTACCCAACTGCATTATTTCAACAAAAATTGGTGAAAATGCCCTTTGCCCAACAGTCTCTACGTACAGTAACCCAACGTGCACTCAGTAATAAGACTTATAAGTGGAAAAATTGACCCAGATGGAATATTATTTCTCCAGTACGTATAGGGGCAGGTGCATGGGGGCTCATTCATAGGGCATATAATGACCATATGGAAAAGACCTTATGTAAAGTTGAAGGAGTCCTATATCCTATTGAGTATATCCCTGCCTTAGGATAACAGATTTCTGGTAGTCTGATAGGAAAATATAAGGCTTGAAGATGCAAAAGATACCAGGGCAGCCTGGCTGACTCAGTCCGTAGAGCACGCAACTCTTCATCTCGGGTCTGTGGGTTTGAGCCCCACATTGGATGTGGAGATGACTTAAAAATAGTCTTTTAAAAAATGCAAAAGGTACCAACTACACAGGGTTATCTTGTGAGAGCTATTCACTGGAGACCTCACCATTTTTTCTGGTATCGCTACTTCGAATACAATACCTATTTTCTTTCCCTCGGTAAGCTTTCTGAATATCTGAACCAGGAGGACACCTGTAGAAAGCAATGAATGGAATTGATTGACATTCACTATCATTCTTCCAGCATCGAGAGAAATAAAAACTAGATAGAATGAAAATAACTTCATAGCTGGAATCCTGGTAACATAAGCAAACAGGCTCACAGTTGTTTGCTTGCCGGAATATTTCTCTCCAGTAAGAGAGAAGGATTACTAGCGAGTCTGAAGAGAAGGAAGGTGCCCCGATCCTTGCTGCTAATACCCACTCTTTGTAAGTATTACGCACCTCTTACCGAAGGATTTCCAGGAGTCTCTCCAAGCATATAGCCTTTAAAGAATCAAAAGAGTCTGTTAAGATAGTTTGAAACAAAAGGACACAGTCTGGGCATTTTGCTAAGCAAGAACTTGGACTCTCTTTGTTTTTGTTTGTTTGTTTGTTTGTTTTTCATTGATTTTTTTTTTTACTTTTTTTTCCCTTTTTATTAATTTTTTCAGCGTAACAGTATTCATTCTTTTTGCACAACACCCAGTGCTCCATGCAAAACGTGCCCTCCCCATCACCCACCACCTGTTCCCCCAACCTCCCACCCCTGACCCTTCAAAACCCTCAGGTTGTTTTTCAGAGTCCATAGTCTCTTATGGTTCGCCTCCCCTCCCCAATGTCCATAGCCCGCTCCCCCTCTCCCAATCCCACCTCCCCCCAGCAACCCCCAGTTTGTTTTGTGAGATTAAGAGTCATTTATGGTTTGTCTCCCTCCCAATCCCATCTTGTTTCATTTATTCTTTAATTTAAAAATGGTGACATAAGCTTTCTTCTATGAAGTCCAAATGAGAACCCACCCCCGCCCCCCCCGCCCAAGCTCAGGTGCATGTTCGGCTCCATCAGCTGCAAAACAGAAGTAAAACTCCTAATATGAATAGAGGCTACGAAGCTAATTCACCGTGTAGACCGTTGAAAACTGCCTCTGGTGTCAGGGAATAGCCTTTGGTGTTAGGAAATAACCTCTGAGATACACATGACTGCGGTGCTTTATTTTTCAAGACAATCTAATCTGATATTATAACAGAGCATCCACACATTACAAAAAATTCTCTCAGGGCACTGCTGTTTCCCTGATTTTTAAAAAAATGAGCCAGCTATTAGAAAAGATAGGTGAGGAGAGGAGGAACAATTTCCCTTCCAAGCTGTACATTTCTTTCAGGTAATAGGAGAAAAGTGAGGTGAAAAGCCTCGTTCTTTTGTATTTTAGGTGTCACCCTTAATTTTTGTAACATAATTTACTCACTATAAAATGAGCCCACTTCAACTGTACATTCCAGTGTTTTGTTAACTGTCTACATCTGTGAAATCACACCATTACGAAAGGATAGAAAATTCTCATTACCCCAAAACGTTCCCTCATGCCCCATTGAATTCAATCTCCCTCATCTCTAGCCCTAGGCAACCGCCAATCTACTTTATAGTACAATAGGTCAGTTTTGTTTCTTCGAGAATTTCTTAGAAATGCGATTGTATAGTATATGCTCTTTTATGTTAGGCTACTTTCAGCATGTTTTCAGGATTTGTCAATGTAGTTGTGGTACCAAGAATTGGTTCCTTTTTCTTTGGGAGTTGTGCTCAACTGTACAGATACACCCAAATTTGTTTATATCTTCATCTGTTAATGGACCTTTGAATTGCTTCCACGTTTGGCTATTATGGGTAAAGCTACTATAAATAAGTATTTCCAGGGCTGGCTGGCTGGCTCAGTGAGTAGAGCCTACAACTTTTGATCTTGGGATTGTGAGTTTGAGCCCCACATTAGCTGTAGAGAATACTTAAAAATAAAATCATTTTTTTTTAAAGGAAGTATTTCCAACACTTTGTATAGGCATATATGTATGTATATGTATACTATGCTTAATATTGACTAAAATATGAGATAACTATTAAGGTGTGGTGAATTTGTATTATTATTACTAATACCAGTACTGTATAACCATTTGGCACTGTTAGATATTTAGACTGCTTCCATTTTTTTCTTATTGTAAATAAGGTCACAGTGGACATTTTTCAGTAGAAAGCACTGTCCTTTTTTGGGGTTATATTTTAAGAGAAGTCCCCCAGCGCACTTGGGTGGCTTAGGCATCTGCCTTCGGCTCAGGTCACGGTCCTGGAATCTTGGGATCAAACCCCAAGTTGAGTTCCCTGCTTGGTGGGAAGCCTGCTCCTCCCTCTCCGACTCCCCCTGGTTGTGTTCCCTCTCTCACTTTCTCTCTGTCAAGAAAGAAAAAAATCTAAAAAAAAAAAAAAAAGAAAGAAAGAAAGTCCCCCAAAGAAGCATTGGAAGGGTCAATAGAAACAAAAATTATAAGGTATTTTATATATATCGCCAAATTAATTCCTAGGAAGGTTGAACCAATTTGCATTTGCATTAACAAAATTTTAATATCAGTATAGAAATAGATAAGAACAAGTTCCATAGTGATGCTTGGTTGGCTCAGTCAGTCAGTAAATATTTTTGAAAATACCATATTTGGAAATATTGGAAAAAAGAAATATGCTTATTCATTTGACTCAGGTCACGATCCTGGCCTCCTGGGATTGAGCCCTGCATTGGGCTTGCTGCTTAGTGGGAAGCTTGCTCCTTCCTCTCCCTCTGCCTGCTGCTTCCCCAGCTCATGCTCTCTCTCTCTCTCTGTCAAATAAATAAAATCTTAACAAAGAAGAAGAAGAATGAAAGAAAGGGAGAGAGAGAAAGAAAGAAAGGAAGGAAGGAAGGAAGGAAGGAAGGAGAAAGAAAAGGATAGACAATACTCACAGTTGATAAGAATGTGGAGCAGCCAGAATTCTCAGCCAAGTTAATCAGGGTATAAATTGATACAGATATTTTGGAAAGTGGTGTTTGGCAGGACCTCATAAATTGTTCATAAAGGTGAACAGTTAAGAAAAAAATGTGCTGAACACTTGTACACACTATAACTCTGGGTACTTTTTTTTTTTTTTTAAGATTTTATTTATTTATTTATTTGACAGACAGAGATCACAAGGAGACAGAGAGGCAGGCAGAGAGAGAGGGAAGCAGGCTTCCTGCCGAGGAGAGAGCCCGATGCGGGACTCGATCCCAGGACCCTGAGATCATGACCTGAGCCAAAGGCAGCGGCTTAACCCACTGAGCCACCCAGGCGCTCTCTGGGTACTTTTTAAAAATGAAATAAGTAAAAAGAAATAAGTTCTGACCCTCACTAAAAACATGTAGAAGAGTGCCCGTACCAGCTCCCCTTGTGATACCTCTCGAGAAATCAAGAGAAGAAAGGAGAAATATATTGTGACGGGATCACACAACGGAATGTGTATTACACAGCAGTGAGAGAATACATGACTTAGAATTACCTACAACGAAATGGATGGATTTCACAAGCGCAGCTGAACAAGAGTTGCCAGACTTAATAGTATGTACTCTTTTCTTCCATTTACCAAAGACATACAAAGCAAACTTAACGCTGTTAGAAGGCAAGATAGTATTTTGCCTTCAGGAGGGACTGGAGTGGGTAGTGATGGGAAGAGGACACAGAAGGAGTAGCATAGGTATGGTCATTTTGTAAAATTTTATCAATATGTACAATTGTGATTTTTGTTCTTTTTTAAATGTATGCAAAGTTGAGGTTTTGGGGGTTCCTTGTTTTTTTTTTTTTAAAGAATATAGTCTAGCTGTTTTCACATTTTTTGTGGAAGTGCAAAGGATGGACATGGAATGAAAAGAAAATATAACTCTCTACCATACATAAACTTCCTATTTCCCCCCTGTATTAGCACAGCCTAACAATGGAAGGATCGGCAGAATATTCCTTGATATCCCACATACTTAGACTATAGTTCCTCACTTAAATGCAGTATTTCTGTTTCTTTCCATACAGTATTAAATGCATACTTGTCTGTAGAGCAGCTCTATTGATTTCCAGACAAACATTCTAAACCTCATTTTCCTACTATGCCGATCTTAATTTCTCCTTTCAAGTAGACTATGAACTTCATTCGTTTTCCAAATTGAGTTGAAACATTTGTTTGATTTTACAGTGTGGATTGTTCCCTTAATGGCATACATATTGGTGTTTCATAGAGCGGGCACTTAATGATCCATTTCTCCTAAGAAAAACTGAGATTGGTAAATTTTACAGAGTCATGTTTTCATATAGAAACATTTCAACTTTCATTTTGTTCAAGAGAAAAACTACAATTGTTGACCAATTATACATTTTGTTAAGGTTCATGTAATAATAAAAGTAATTATTTTTGAAAATACCATATTTGGAAATATTTTGAAATATTGGGAAAAATAAATATGCTTATTCACCATATTCACGTAGATCAAGTGGAGATATGAGGCATATTAAATCCCCAAGATTCTGGATGGAGTCAGGATTCACATTAAAGCATTGCCTCATGATTTTATAATCTATACAGTTTGACTGTGGTTTCCCTGCTCCTGCTCTTTCTTCCTGTCAAATAAATAAAATCCTTAAAAAAAAAAACCCATAATAATAATACTTTATAGGGTTATTGGGAGCATTTAATGAGAAACAGCTCTTTTTTACTTAAAGTGCCTTTGTACAGTGCCTGGTATATAGCAAAGAGCCCAACATCGTGATTCCCTGCCCATCCTTAATTATAAACTAGGGACTCATTTGAATGCTGGGGATGTTCTAGGCAAAGACAGGAAGCAGTTGAATGTAAATACATAATGCTTAATGGTCAAGTCTCCTACCTGAAATCATGCTTAATCCCACCATGGAAATTCAATGTAAGACTTAACCTGTTCTCAGACTCTGATCTTGCTTTTCTGATAAAAAGTTGGCATGAGGGGCGCCTGGGTGGCTCAGTGGATTAAGCCGCTGCCTTCGGCTCAGGTCATGATCTCAGGGTTCTGGGATCGAGTCCCGCATCGGGCTCTCTGCTCTGCGGGGAGCCTGCTTCCTCCTCTCTCTCTGCCTGCCTCTCTGCCTACTTGTGATCTCTCTCTCTGTCAAATAAATAAATAAAATCTTTAAAAAAAAAAAAAAAGTTGGCATGAACATTTTACTGTTTTGCAATAGCTGTTATTACCAAATATTACTGAACATCCAGGAAGCATGCGTTACTGAGCAAAGACATAGCAAAAATGAAAATCATTAAGTGCTCAAGTGCGGTTCTCCCAGGGAAATAATATAATTTGTGATTTGACCCAAATCATGTAAAAAATAATCGATAGCATTCTTATTGCACATTTATGTAGGGTATGTCATGAAACTGTCTGATTTTTTTTGTCAGCGAATTCTTCTTTTAGTGTTTATACCACCAGGTCTTTCTTTGTATTAAAAATGTTAGCACGACAAATTATTAATTCTAAGATTTTAGAGATTTCAATGTCTGAATAAAATTCACTAAGCTGATTATTACTGTGGTAGCCATGTAAACAATTTGGAAAAATTGATTACATTTTGTGTATTTGGTTCAGAGTTACCATATTGGCAAATCAACAAGTTTTACCCTTTCTTGTTTCTACTGCTGTTCAAATTATTTCAATTATTCATTATTCATAATGATGCCCATCACTCATTAACTGGCCTTACTAGACCAGACGCTCTACTAAAAACTGAATTCATTAACTTTTTATTTTAATATATTGTAAACCTCAAAGATAAGTTGCAATCATTTTACAAGGCCTCTTCTCGCTACACTTTACCAAAATTAACCAATCCTTCACATTTTCACCCCAGGTGCATTATCATGGCCTCTCTGTCTCCTTCTCTGCCTCTTTAAACTTCCAGTGAATCGTTCGCAATTAAGCTATAGATATTGTGCCCATTTGCCCTAAATATTTCAGGGTCTATTTCCTAAGAACAATGACAGTCTCTTGTATAAACAGCAGTACCGTTATCAAAATCGGCAAACTTAAAGCCACATTATTTCTGCAATCGGCAGTAGAGATTCGAATGTCATCTGTGTTTTTAAATCCAAGGGAAATGTCTGGTCTTTCATCATTAAGCATGATTACAACTGTAATTTTTTTGTTTGCCTTTTGTAGATGCTTTTTTTTTTTTAAAGATTTTATTTTTATTTATTTGACAGAGAGAGAGATCACAAGTAGGCAGAGAGGCAGGCAGAGAGAGAGGAGGAAGCAGGCTCCCTGCGGAGCAGAGAGCCCGATGTGGGGCTCGATCTCAGGACCCTGAGATCATGACCTGAGCCGAAGGCAGTGGCTTAATCCACTGAGCCACCCAGGCGCCCCTGTAGATGCTTTTTATCGATTCGAATTAATGCCCTTCTATTCCTAGTTTGCTAGAAATTTTTGTTGAGAACAGAACTGAATTTTGTCAATTCCTGCTTTTTACATGTATGTAAATGATCAAATGACTTTCTTCTTTATTCTTCTCATGTAATCACATTGATTGATTTTCTAATAGGAAACCATTGGTGCATTCCTGGGGATGAACTGTACTTGGTCATAAAATACTATCAGTGTATTTCTGGATTTGATTTGCTTTTCTGCGCGGTGTTTTTTGTTGTTGTTGTTTTTGTTTTCTTAAATCTATAGTCAGATGATACTGTTTGGTCATTTCTATCACTGTAATTTTTTCTTTAGTTTTGGTATCAGGGTTCTGCTGGCCTTATAAAATGAATTGCCACGTATTATATTCTCCTCCTCTGTTTTCTGAATGTGTTTGTCTAAGATTGGTACTATTTCTCCGTCATGTGTTAGAATCCAACAGTGAAACCCTCTGGGCTTGTAGTGTTCTTTCTGAGAACATTGTGAACAAATTATTCTATTTATTTAATAGATACAGGAGTGTTTAGATTTTCTGTGCCATTTTTAACCGTTTTGACAATTTGGTTGTTTCAAGATATGTTTTCATCTAATTTGTTAAAACAATTGGCATAAAGTTATTTATAATATTTCTGTATCATACTTTTGATACATGTAGAATATATAAAAATATCCCATCATTCACTCTGGACACTGGAAAGTTCCATTTTTTCTCCTTTTTTCTGCAGCCAGTCTGCTAGGGGGCAATCAATTTTATTGATCTCTCAAGGAAACAAATTTTGGCTTTGTTACTTTTTTTTTCCTTTTTGCTTCTTTTTAGTTCATTATAGCCTTGCTTCTACTTTGGATTTATGTGATCTACTTTACCTAGATTGGTATGATGAAAAGCTAGAATTTGTTTCGTTTCTAATATAGGCACTCAAACTAATTTCTCTCTAGACATTGCTTTTGTTACAAACCCATACATTTTAGTGTTGTCTTTTCTCTTTTTTCAGTTAAGCATACTTTGTAATATCCCTTTTGATTTCTTCTTTGAAGAGTGATTTAGAAGCATGTTTTTTTTTTTTAATGTATAGTTACTTAAGGATTTCGGAGATATTATTATTGATTTTTCACTCCATTATTTTGTGGTTAGAGGACACATATTCTGTATCATTGGAATGCTTTGAAATAATATGGTCTGTCTTGGTCAATATTCTGTGCACACTTGAACCATGCTCATTCTGCTGTTGTTTGGCTAACAGTTCCATCACGGTCAATATATCTTAAAGTCTGCTTTGTCTTTTTTTTTTTTTTTTTGCTTTGTCTTATATGAATATTATCACTCCACCTTTTTTGTTCTTACTTTATGCCTCCTACATCTTTTTAAATAATTTTAGCTTGTATTTTTCCATAGGCTTCTCCTTTTTTCAACTTTTTATTTAAATTCTAGTTTGTTATATAGTGTAATATTAGTTTCAGGTATAGAATTTAGGATTCATCACTTATATACAACACCCAGTGCTCATCCCAACAAGTGCCCTCCTTAACCCCAATCACCCATTTAGCTCTTGCTCCCCCCACCTCCCCTCCAGTAACCATCAGTTTGTTCTCTGTCATTATGAGAAAGCATTTTCTGGTTTGTGTCTTTTTTTTCCCCCATATTCATCTATTTTGTTTCTTAAATTCCTCATATGAGTGAAATCATACGGTATTTGCCTTTCTGTGACTTCCTTCACTTAGCATAATACCCTCTGGTTCCATCCACATCATTGCAAATGGCAAAATTTCATTCTTTTTATGGCTGAGTAATATTCCAGTGTGTGTGTATACACACACACACACCCCCCACATCTTTATCCGTTCATCAGTCAATGGACATTTGAGCTCTTTCCATAATTTGGCTATTATTGATAATATTTATATATATTATAATATTATTATATTATTATAATATTGATTATATTATTATATCAATAATATTATTGATAATACCGTTAAAATTACTGGGGACATGTGTCCCTTCAAATCAGTATTTTTGTATCCTTTGGATAAATGTCTACTAGTGCAATTGCTAGATTGTAAGGTAGTTCTATTTTTGACATATTGAGGACCCTCCATATTTTTTCCCAGAGTGGCCGCACCAATTTCCATTCCCACCAACAGAGTAAGAGGGTTCCCTTTCCTTCACATCCTCACCAACATCTGTTGTTTCCTGAGTTGTTAATTTTAGCCATTCTGACAGCTGTGAATTAGTATTATTGTGATTTTGATTTGTAGTTCCATGATGTTGAGCATATTTTCATGTGTGTGTTGTCTATCTGTATATCTTTTTTGGAAAAAACGTCTGTTCCTGTCTTCTGCAACTTTTTTTAAATGGATTTTTTATTTCTTGTGTGTTGAGTTTTATACATTGGGTAAACTGTTAAGCAACATGCAAAAGAAGGACACCCAGCCACGTTTTTACACCATACACAAAAACAAATTCAAAATGGATAAAAGACCTAAATGTGATTCAGGAAACCATCAAACTCCTGGAGAAGAACATAAGCAGCAACCTCTTTGACCTCGGCCATACCTGCTTTTTATTTGTGAGGTCTTGAAAGGCAAGGGAAACAAAAGCAAAAATGAACTATTGGGTCTTCATCAAGATAAAAAGCTTCTGCAGAGTGAAGGAAATAATAAACAAAACTAAAAGACAACTTACAGAATGGGAGAAGATATTTACAAATGACGTATCTGACCAAAATATATACAGAAGTCATTTATATTCCAACTATGTGATTTTTCTAAGAGATACACTTTAAGTATTAAAATGGAGGTCAAAACTGAAATGACTTTATATATTTTGGCCTGATTTATCCAGTCTGACAATGTGAATCTTAAAGATTTTTGCTTATTTATTTATTTCATTTCTTTATTTGAGAGGAGGGGGAGGGGCTGAGGATGATGGAGAGAATCTCGAGCAGACTCCACGCTGGGTGTGGAGCCTGACATGGGGATTGATCCCACGAGCCTGAGATCATGCCCTGAGTCAATATCAAGAGTCAGACACTTAAGTGATTGACCCATCCTGGTGCCTCCTGACAGTCTGAATTTTAATTGGATTTTTAAGTCCACTTACATTTAATATTATATGGATATGATTATACTTTTTGTGTACCACTTTGCTGTTTGTTTTCTATATATTACATGGTTTTTGTTCCTGTTTTTCCTGTCCTGCTTTTTGTTGGGTTAATTAAATATGTAAACTTTTCATCTCAGACCTACAAAAATGTTATAGTTAGAGTCCAGAGTTTAAGTATGTATACATCACTCAGATTCCGAAGTGCTGTCATCTTTCGAAATCATAGTATAGTTGTCAAAATGAGTAAACTCGCATTGTTGCAGTTCTATAATAAAATCTACAGAAATGTCTCACTGTTTTTCAAAGGTCACCAATTATCCTACTAGTAACTTTTTCTAGTCTAGGATCCAATCCAGGATCAGACATTGTATTTAATATTTGTGGCTCATTATTTTCTTTAGTCTTACACAAGTCCTCGGTCTTTCTATGTGCATGTTTTTTTTAAAGATTTTATTTATTTATTTGAGAGAGAGCATGAGCAGGGTTGGGGCAGAGGGAGAGGGAGAAGTAGTCTCCCCGTTGATCAGGGAGCCTGATGCAGGGCTCAATCCCAGGACCCTGAGATCATGACCTGATGCTTAACTGACTGAGTCACCCAGGCGCCTCTTTATTTTGTTTAATGACTTTAGCATATTTGAAGACGACCACCCAGCTATTTTGTGGAATGTCCCACGTTTTGGGTTTGTATGAGGTTTCCTTTTGATTATGGTCATCTTATGAATTCATGGCAGCAGTACCACATAAATGATGTTCTATCCTTCTCTGTGCATCATCTTTGGAAGAACACATGGTGTTGATTCGTCCCTTTGGTTGGACTGTTAATTTTGATCGTTTGGGTAAGGTACTTTCCACTAGGTTCCTCTACCATAAAGTTATTATTTTTAACTTATTATAATAGGCCTCTTGAGGCTGATACTATTCGCTTATGTAATCATCATGTTTTTCATCATATATTGCCTACTAACTTTAGCATTCTTTTTTTTTTCTTAAGATTTTATTTATTTGAGAAGGAGAGAGAGAGAGAATGAGAGGAGAGAAGTCAGTGGGAGAAGCCAACTCCCCACTGATCAGGGAGCCCTATGTGGGACTGGATATTGGGACTCCAGAATCATGACCTGAGACAAAGGCAGTCACTTAACCAACTGAGCCATCCTGGTGCCCTGCCTTTAGCATCCTTTGATGATTCTTGCCTGAAATGATTAGTACTGCAGTGCTTGCAAATGTTGTTGGTTTTTTTGGGGGGGGGGTATTAAATATTTATTTGGCAGAAGGAGACAGAGGAGTATGAGGTCGATTCTGGGAGAAGAAGAAGGAGAGAGAAACTTAAGCAGTCCCAGCACACAGCATGGAGCCTTCCGTGGGGCTCAATCTCATGACCCTGTGATCACGACCTGAGCTGAAAATAAGAGTCAGACACTCAACCAGCTGCACTACCCTGGTGCCTTGCAAATGAGTATTTTTCTATTTCAATCATTTCTTCTATTTTTATTACTTGGAGTTATATTGTGAGGAAGAAAGTTCCCAATGCCCCCATTTATTTATTAAATTATTACTTATCACAGCAGGAACTTAACAGAATTTGTTGTTGTTTTTTTACAGAGTACAATTTTCTTTTTTTCTTTTTTAAATTTTTTTAAAGATTTTATTTATTTATTTGACAGAGAGAGATCACAAGTAGGCAGAGAGGCAGGCAGAGAGAGAGAGGAGGAAGCAGGCTCCCTGCTGAGCAGAGAGCCGGATGCGGGACTCGATCCCAGGACCCTGAGATCATGACCTGAGCCGAAGGCAGCGGCTTAAACCCCTGAGCCACCCAGGCGCCCCTCTTTTTTTTTTTTTTTTTTTTTTTTTTAGTTGACATAAATGTTATATTAGTTTCCAGCGTATGGCACAGCAAATTGGTGATTCTGTATATTATGTGATGCTCACTCTAGTAATTGTAGTTTCCAGCTGTCACCATACAACATTATAACCATGTTATTGACGATATTCCCTATACTATAGTTTTCTTCCCCGTGGCTTATTTATCTTCTAACTGGAAGCTTCTTCCTCTTGGTCTCCTTCCACCTATCTCACCCATTCCTCACCCCCCTCTTCTGACCATATCTATGGGCCCAGAGGGTACCTAAGTGAAGTCTGAAAGACAAATACTATATAGTTTCAGCTACATGTGGAATCTACAAAAACAAAACAAATTAACTACCATTATTATTTACTTTATTGGTTGCATTGTCCCAGATTGGGCCACTGAGAGCCCCTTCAGCTTGGCTTTTGTGTCCTTGTCACTTCGTGTGCACTTCCTTATGATTTGGTACCATTAGATGTTTCAGGCTAAGGTTTTACTTTCCTGCTCATGCCCTGGAATTAACCACATCTCCATGAATCCCTCATTCCTTTTTTTTTTTTAATTTTTAATTTTTTTAAAGATTTTATTTATTTATTTGATAGATCACAAGTAGGCAGAGAGGCAGGAGGGGGGGAGCAGACTCCCTGCTGAGCAAAGAGCCCGATGGGGGGCTCCATCCCAGGACCCTGAGATCATGAACTGAGCCGAAGGCAGAGGCCTAACCCATTGAGCCACCCAGGTGCCCCTTTTTTAAAATTTTTTAATTAACATTATATTATTAGCCCCAGGGGTACAGGTCTGTGAATCGTCAAGCTTACACACTTCACAGAACTCACCATAGCCCATACCTTCCCCAATGTCCATTACCCCACCCGCCTCTCCCAACCCCCTCCCCGCCAACAACCCTTAGTTTGTTTTGTGAGATTAAGAGTCTCTTATGGTTTGTCTCCCTCCGAATCCCATCTTGTTTCATTTATTCCTTTCCTACCCTCTAAATTCCCCACCTTGGCTCTCAACTTCCTCATATCAGGGAGATCATATGATAATTCTCTTTTTCTTATTGACTTATTTTGCTAATCCCTCATTCCTTTTGCTGTTTCATGGTAATTTGAACTCAGGACCTAGGTACTAATTGTGTTCACTGATAGCAGGGTGTCATTGTTAGTAGGCTGCCTCGATGGTCATTGATAAGATATGTATGTATTTGTGTATATATCTATCAATGTCTACATTTCTGTATAAATTTATTAAAGTCCACGGGGTCATACTAAAACTGCCAGTTGTACTCAAATGTCACAGGTTCATCCCTTCTTTACTTTCTTTGATAGTGAGAAATAGATCACTCTTTGTATACACTATTTTACTTATTTGCTCAATTCTAGAATACATTTGAAGAAATTTGAAAATTGGTAACATATACTTCTGTGGGGAAAAAAAAAACTTGGGAAGTGGCTGGCTCAGTTGGTGGAGCATGTGACTCTTGATCTTAGGGTTGGGAGTTCGAGTCCCAGATTCAGTGTAAGGACTAGTTAAAAGTAAAATCTTTAAAAAACAAAACAAAATGACCTACTAACTACAGTACAGTGTTTCTTTAAGGTCATTTTTGTCTTTTCCCCTAGAAATTAAGTCATGGTATTCTTTTTTAATTTTTTATTTTTTTATAGATGAAGTAATCTTAATAGTCGTGGTATTTTTTTCCCCAAAGTTAGCAAAGGTCTTCATTATGGTTGTGTGAATGTCCTACAAGACCGCTATATTTGTTTGATTGTGTTTCTATTCCCAATTTGGCTCCCAATTCTCATCCTTGTAGTTGTTATTTTTTTTTAATTAATGTCATTGTTATAGATTCTAAGAAATATTAACCAAGATCTAAAAGTTAGCATTATGTAAAAAACATTATACTTAGAGAAAGTTCTCTTCCCACTCCATTTTCCCCATTCTAATTGTCCATATGTTTTGACCACTCTGTCTATATTAATGACCTCATTAGTTTTGTTTTATTCTCCTTATCTTTCTTTTTGTCAAATGAGTGTATCTGCGTGCGTAATTTTCTTCTTTACCTTTCTTAAACAAAATATACACCATTATCCAGTATAATCTTGTGGACTGAATTTTTTATGTACAATATATTTTGGAACTTTCTTATCTCTTTACAGAAGCCAAGCTTGTTCTTTTTTACAGCTGTATCATATTGCAATATATGATTTACCATGATTTATCCAATCATTCTTCTCTCCATGGGAATTCAGGTTGTTTTCAATATATTATAATTACTCATAATGCTTACATGTATATCTATGTGCATATTTTTGTTACTTGTGGAGGTACATCTTCAGGGTAACCTTCCCAGCATAGCATTGTTATGTCAAATAGTAAGTACATTCGTACTTTTTTTGGATATTACCTAATTTTCCTCCCACGGAATGTTATCAGCTAGAATGCGAACCAGCAGTGTTTGAAGATCTCCATTTTACTGCAGTATCACTAACATCATGTGTTGTCACTTTAATAAATTTTTGTCAGTCTGATAGGTGGCAGATTGCTTCTTCATATGGTTTTAATTTGCCCTTCCCCAAAAAGGAGTGAGAATGGACATGCTCTCACCTGTTTCAGGGCCATTTTTACATCTGCTTTTGTGAATTTTTTGTTCCTATCTTTTCTTCATTTATTCCATCAAGATTTTGAGGGTTTTTCCCCCTTGATTTTGAGATGTTCATATATATTAGGGATATTGACTCTGTATATGACATATATTCCAAGCATTTGTTCCCAGACTGGCAGTTACCTTTTGATTTATTTATGGTGGGTGTTTGTTGGTTGCTGTGAAACGGGTTTTTTAATATTTACATAGCACCAAAGTCATAAATATTTTTTCTTGTTGCCTCTGGATTTTCAGCCATCTCTAGAAGACTTAGCTGTATAAATAGGATAGATAGAAATTCGCCCATTTTCTTCCAGTGATGGTGTCATTCAGATTTTACATTCAGATACGTCATCTATTTGGAGGTGAGGTAGTTATGATTACGTCCTTTCCAAAATCCTCAACCAATCTCACAGCACCATTTTTTTTTGAAGATTTTATTCATTTATCTGAGAAAGAATGACAGCAAGAGAGAGAGCACAGGCCACACAGAAGGAGAGGGAAAAAGAGAAGCATATTCCATGCTGACCATTGAGCCTGATGTGGGGCTCCATTCCAGGACCCCAGGATGATGACCTGAGCTGAAGGCAGATGCCTAACCAACTGAGCCACCCAGGCACCCTACTCTGTTTTTTTTTGCTGTTGTTGTTGTTGTTTTTAAGATTTTATTTATTTATTTGACAGAGAGAGATCATAAGTAGGCAGAGAGGCAGGCAGAGAGAGTGAGAGGGAAGCAGGCTCCCCGCCGAGCAGAGAGCCCGATGCGGGACTCGATCCCAGGACCCTGAGATCATGACCTGAGCCAAAGGCAGCGGCTTAAATATGTGTTATCTGATAGGGCTAGTCTGTCCTTGCAGGTTTTTGTTTTTTTGTATTATCCTTATTCTATCTGTATGGTTGTTTTCTATATAAATTTTATTATCAATTTATCTTTATTATCAGCAGATCTAGCTCCACTTAAATGTAAATAAGTATTCTTATTAGAATCACATTAAATTTATAAGTTAACAGAGATAATGAACATCTTTATTATGTTGATCCGTCCTATGGAAGACCAAGGCATAGCTTTCAGTGTGTCCAGGTCTGCTTGGATGTGTTTCCAGTGTTTTAACATTTTCTTTGTGTAAGTTTCATACTTCTCATGTTCATTTTATTCCTACAGAAATAATCTCTGATGCTGCTGTAAATGGTATTTTGTGTCCTATTATTTCCCCTAACTCGCACTTGTTTTTCTGTATGAAAGCTAATAATTTCTGTACATTAATTTTATATCCTGCTCTATCTTACTGAATGTTTTTATTGTTTCAATTTGTTTTATCATTGAATCTTTAGAGACTTTCAGATGTGCTATCAGAGCATCTGAAATTAGAGATAGCGTCACTTCTTTACCAGTTATGATACCTCAGGTTGATTTTTCCTCCCTTGTCGCGTTCCATTGAGTAATACCTTTAGTCAAGTGTTAAATGGTGATGAAGAATCTGAACAGACACTTCACCAGAGAAGAAATGGGAACAGCAAACAAACATATGAAAAGATAGTCCACATCGCCTTGTCATCAGGGAAATGCAAATTAAAAGGACAATGTGCCATATGATCCAGCAATCTGGATGCTATTAACCCAAATGAGTTGAATACTTATCCCCCCCCCATAAAAACCTCCACATCTCGTTGATATCAACTTCATTAATGATTGCCATAGTGAGGAAGCAAACAAGATGTTCTTTCATAGGTGAATGGATGAATAAAATGGTAAATCTGTACAATGCAATGTTATTCATTGTTATATAGAAACGAATTATCAGGTCATCAAAAAACATGGGGGGAATTTAAATGCACTAAAATCTAAATATTATTACTAAGTAAAAGGTACCAGTGTAAAGAGGATCCAGACTGCATGATCCTATCTGACATTCACGAAAAGGCAAAACTATGGAGACATTATGAAGATCAGTGGTTGCCAGGGGTTTAGGGGGAGAGATTGATGTACAGACAGAGTGCAGGGGATTTTAGGGCAATGGAAATATTTTGTGTGATACAGATGGATTGATGTCATTATACAGTTGTCTAAATTCAAAGAATACATTACACCAAGAGTTAACCAAAGGCAAAGGGCTGGATATTGATGAACTCCTGAAGGTGTGTCCTGCTCCCCAGCAGTCAATGCGCAATAGATGGTCTAATCTCAGTGTCAGGAGACCTCCCCTCAGGATCACAACTAGCACCGGAGATCTTCAGGTGCTCTGGGAAGGCTGCAAAATGGAATCCTTCCCTCTGTTTCTGGGGGAGGGCCTGCATCTGGCCAGTCTGTAATTGCTACTTTGTCATAGCATATAAGATTTATAAATTCATTTTCTTACCCTCTTCCCCACTTTTGTTTTAGTTAAATATCATCAGTCTTTTCTCTTGACGTCTTCCCAGTGTTCATTCTCAAAAAGGACTTATGGTTAAAGAATCTCCTCATGTTCTTGCTTGTGTAAAGCTGTTTTTCTAAAGCCCTGCTAATTAAAGGGCAGCTTGAATGAACAGTAAAATCCTTCGATGCACTTTGACTGAGATTTGTCAAAATGTTTCCACATTGTTGCCTTGCTTGCTATGTTTTTGAGAGGTTTGATATCATTTTAATTATTTTGCTCTTCTAACTCATTTAAATTTATCCTCCTTAGAATGACAAATACTGTATGATTTCACTCATATGTCGAATTTAAGAAACAAAACAAATGAATGTATGGGAAGGGGGAAAATGAGTGAGGGAAACAAACCTTAAAAGACTCTTGAGGATAGAGAAGCAAGTGAGGACTGTTGGAGGGGGATGTGTGGGAGGGTGGACTAGTGGGGGATGGACGTTAAGGAGGGCACTTGTGATGAGCACGGGTATTGTATGTAATGGATGAATCACTAAATTCTATTCCTGAAACCAATATTACACTGTATGTTACCTAGCTAGAATCTAAATGAAAATTGGAAGAGAAAAAAAACACATAACAAAAAAAAATAAATGTATTCTGCTTAATGTTTGTTTATAGTTTCTTGAGTTTGTAAGTTGATATTTTTAAACAAATTTGAGAAATATCAGGTATTTATTCAAACAACTTTTCTCCCTTACTCTCTCCTTTCTTTCTTTCTGGAACTCTAATTACATGTTTGTGATTTGACATTTTCCCACATGTTACTGTGACTCTGTTTATTTCTTTTTAATCATGAATTTTTCTCTATTCTGCAAATTATATGTATTCTACTAATTTGCCTTCAAGTAATTGACTCTAATTTCCTGGGGCCATGTATGCTCATTTAATGAATTTTAATTTCAGTTGGATTCTTTCAGGTCTCTCTTCTCCCTATCTTTTACAGTCTTAATTTTGTCATTAATACTTGCTTTCTCTTCACTCATTATGGCAATATTTTACCCCTTTGGATATATCCATATTGAATTAATTGAATGCCCTTGTATCCTAACTATGTCATCTCAGGCATCTTGGTATTGGCTTCTATTAACTTTCTTCTTCTTTACTCTTTTCCTGTTTCCTGGCATATGGAGTAATTTTAGTTAGAAACTAGATATTATTGTTGCTACATTGTATATTGTAGAAAATCTGTATTCTGTCCTCTATCTCCGAAGAAGACTGATGTTTCTCCTGGGAGATGGTCATGTACAGTTTGTCATTACTCTCCCTTACATTAGGAAGCATCTGAAATCTCTGATTACCTCTTTTGGACATCCGGCTGTTACTCTGTGGTCTTCCTCACTCAGAAGCAGTTCAGGAATTTGTGGGGTTTGAGGAAGTATATATGTAGATTTGGAGGCTCTCTCTCTCCAGTCTGTCCCTCCCTTCCCTGTGATTTCCCTTCTCCTTTTGCTGTTACTCTAGGAGCCTCAACCTGGGTCTTCTGCTCAAGCTAATGTAACTGCAGCCTCCTGCTTAAAACAAGGCCTTTCTGTGCAACATGAACGGGGGCTGCCTTTAGAATAAAAGCTTTACAAATGTGAATCTTACTTTCTTGAATGCCCTCCATTCAGAGGTTGAACTCCTTCCCTTTTCCCGTGCTTTTACCCACTTTTGTGGGCCTTGTGCAGTAGGCAGAATGGTACCCAATAGATGTCTATGTTCTAATCACTGGAACCTGGAATATGGCAAAGGGGAATTAAAAATACATGTGGAATTAAAGTTGTTAATCAGCAGACCTTAAGATGGAAGGATTATCCTGATTGCCCCAGCGTAACCACAGGGTCCTTATATAAATGGAAGAGAAAGTTGTAGGAGTCACAGTCAGTGAGATAGAAATCCTTGACCAACCATCGCTTGCTTTAAAGATGGTAGGAGGATATGAGCCAGGGAATGGGGCACCTTTGGAAGCTGAAAAAAGCAAGGAGATGCATTCTGGCCTAGAGCCTCCAGAAAGGAACACAGCCTTCCTAATACCTTGATTTTAGCACAGTGAGATCCCTTTCAGGTTTCTGACCTCTAAAAGTGTAAGATAAAAATAGGTCCTAATATTTTAAATAATATCTTAGTGTTTACAATGACTGATTCTGCAAGAGCTAGTGTGGTACAAGATCCTCTAGCAGAACTGGAAAGGAAGGAAGTGAAAGGATTCATTTTCCCATTTTAAAAAAGAGGGAACTAAAGAGTTTGAACATACTGGGACTTCTAACTTCAAGTTCTGTGGTCAATTTTCACCAATGTGCAATGTATCAGTAAACATTTTTGAGCTATTTAGGGTCTAAAAGAAAAATTAGAATTTATTGGCTCATATTTCACAAATTACATGATTCTGAATGATCTTAGAGATGATTCTTTGAAAGGAAGAATTAATTTATAACTATTTATATGAAATAATGCATTTAAAGCCACAAATTTCCAGTTCTGCCAGAGGATTTTGTATCACACTAGCCCTTGCAGAATGTCCCATGAGTAAGGTGAAGAAGCTATACAAAATGTTGAATGTGGAGAAATAAAAGGAATAGGAGAATTGAAGTAATTTTATCAGAAATAAAGACATCATGGACATTTCATAGTGCAAAATCCATTTTTTCTTTGTTGAGTTTGAAATCCCAAGCAAAGGCTAAGGATGTCTAACTAGGCAGCAAACAGTAAAATGTACCAATCCTAAGATATCAGTGTCTGTTAACCAGGAACAATGCTATAATTTCTTTGGGACCATAAAGCTACATGAATCATACCTCTATCACCCTTTTATACTACCTTCTTTTCACCTAACTTTTCTATAGTCTCACCCTATCTTGCTCTGCCTTTTGCTATTCTTGACTTGTATACTCATTACAATATCACTGCCAACCTTTTCTAACCGGATCACTGGAATACATGTTCCTGATAAGCAACTTACCTTTTATCTTATACTATACTGCACTACTCTAGTATAGATACATAGATATAGAATTAGAGATGTATAGATATATAGATATTTTCTTTTTTTTAAAGATTTTATTCTTAAATAATCTCTCCAACTAAGGTAGGGCTTTAATTTACAACCCTGAGATCAAGAGTTGCATGCTCTACCAACTGAGCCAGCCAGATGCCCCTAGATATATTCTATTTACAGATAGAAAATCTACTCATATTCTATATCTATATGCTTATGTAGCTGTATGTTTTACGTATATTCTACGCATATATTCTAGGTATTCTATATTCTGTGTAGAATGTATAGATTTCATCTATTTAGTCATATTTTTATTTATGTTCATTTATAAAATAGAAATATTCTCTGTGTAAAATATTTTTTTTAGAGATTTTATTTTTAGTTTATTTGTCAGAAAAAGAGAGAGTGAGCACACAAGCAGGGGGAGCGTTAGGCAGAGGGAGATGCCAGTTCCTGCCGAGCAAGGAGCTAGACACAGATCTCAATCCCAGGACTCTGGAAACATGACCTGAGCTGAAGGCAGACACTTAACCGAATGAGCCACCCAGGCATTCCTCTGCAAAACATTTTCATGGAACTTCATTCTTTTTGCTATACTACCCGTTAGCTTCTGATTTAGTTAGGTTCAGATATTCTCCAGACGGCCTTTTTATTTTCACTGAACACTTTAAACTATCTTTACAGTTTTTTTTAAAAATCTTTACAGTTTTATTTACTTTACAACCATCTCTATTTCCATCACTAATGGGATTTTGTCAATATCAAACTTGAATGACCCACACCAAAACCTAGTATTTCATTTCTTCACCTCCTAAACTCCATGGACCCTGTTCCATTTCAGCCATCCACTCCCAAGTACATAATGTACATTCCTCTTTAGTTACCTTTAGTATCAGTTGGAATACTCAAAGAAGAAGATGCTAATAGGGATGAAACATGCAAGAGTTTTATTAGGAGAAATGCCGTGTGGATGTAAATATGGTAATGTTGGGGAGGCTGAGGAAACAGTCAAATCTTCACATGACCTATGACCTCAGCTGAAGGGTGGATGGAAAGAAGGTTGGGTGAAAGGAACTTAGACTGCAGTGCTTTGTAAGAAAGGTTTGACAAAGCCATGGGGCACTCCTTGAGCCAAAGTTAACTACCGCAGGAGCCCTGTGTCTTCCTAGAGTGGGTCTGCCTTTGTAACTTCCTTAGTATTCAGATACTGGGAGAAGACGATGGGAGACGCACTTGGCACCACCACAAGGATGGATCTCTGAGTGCAGCAGCTGAGCCCTTTCGTTAATTATGGTCTCTGTAGTAGGAGGTCTGTGAGTGCCTTCTCATGGCTGCCACCATCCAACCATTGGGCCATGCAGATCTAATTTCCATAAAGTTTTTTTTTTTTTAAGATTTTATTTATTTATTTGACAGAGAGAGATCACAAGTAGACAGAGAGGCAGGCAGAGAGAGAGAGAGGGAAGCAGGCTCCCTGCTGAGCAAAGAGCCCGATGCGGAACTCGATCCCAGGACCCCGAGATCATGACCTGAGCTGAAGGCAGCGGCTTAACCCACTGAGCCACCCAGGCGCCCCCCCCCCTCCACCCATTCTAAATTCACCTGACTTTCAGCTGTCTGCTCAGCATTTCTAGTGGTAGACCCCAAACCTTCAGGATAGAGTGGTACGAGACTCACTGTTATTTAGTTACAGTGGGTCAAGTGGATAATAGGAAATACCCATGTGGATCACCTGGGTACACACGTAAATCTTCCTGGCCGCCATTTTGGAAAAGCCATCCTGCCTCCTCCAGAGCACTGGCATCCATGACCCTTGCAGGGACGGTGACTCCTCCTCTCACCTTCTTGTCTCTGGGCCCAAGGAGTCCAAAGCACTATAGAATCAGCTCTGACTTGTAATTCATTGGGGACCTTGCTGTGTTCCCTGGAAAGGGAGAGTGTACTTGCTTTGGAAACCAGACCCTCCAGGCTTGCAGAGCCCAGAGTTGAGGGGACAGAAAGCATAAGCCTCTCAGAGGGTCATTAGGAGTAAAGGTAATTGGGGCCTTTCTTGCTTCCAGCCCTAGGTTCCCAAATTCAGCATTCTTTATATAGGGGGTCTGTGATTTAACAAATATACTCTATCTTCAAAGTTTCACTCTGTCTTCAGAGTACCTTTAAAAGGCTGTTCCAGAGTTCTTTGAGACCAGCTGCCTCTGTATGGTATGGTATGTCATATGACCAGTGGACCAGTGGTTATTGGCCCACTCTTTCTGTGAGAGGTTAGTCTGATCAGATGCTATGTTATGTGGGATTGCAGGCCTAGAGATCAGGAATTGCATAAGTCTACAGATTGTGGTACTGGCTGGAGCTCTACAAGCAGAAAGGCAAACTCATGCCTTGAATAATTATCTGTCCCTGTGAGGATTAACTACTGGCCCTTCAGGGATGAGACAGTCTCAGATAGCCAACTTGGACAGTAAGTATATTGAAGGAATACTTCTAGACTAGGGGCTCAGTGTTGGTCTCTGTTGCTGACAGTTTTATTATTGAGAGGCAGTAGTAACTAAAGGACCCCCTTAAGTTGGAATCTATGCTGTTGGGCCCACATGTAGCCTTCATCTCTGCCACTGTAGACATATTCATGTGCCCATTCTGCAAGTTTTCTCATGTCCAGTGATGAAGGCTGAGTAAGGTGAACTGGCCGAGTTATTTTGTCGATGTCTTTGTACACTTTCTTCTAAGGTAGATGCTTTCCGGTGGGTATTGACTTGTAGCACAAACATCTTCACAGTTTGTTCTCCCATATGCCCATCCACATGTCTCTACTGCTAAACTCCTTGCCTTTTGAATCTGTCT
Organism: Meles meles; assembly: GCF_922984935.1. Lineage (NCBI taxonomy): Eukaryota > Metazoa > Chordata > Mammalia > Carnivora > Mustelidae > Meles > Meles meles. The sequence continues at coordinate 122,121,394 of NC_060087.1, read as the reverse complement.
GTCTTCTTCCAGGTCTGCACACTTTTGACAGTGCCATTGTTTGCTGCCATGTACGTCGGTCCTTGTTAATGTGCTCCAGCAGTGATATTATAAATGGCATGGTAACTATAATCAGGGCTTCTATTGGTTAATTCAGTCTTTGGTAGTCTACCATCATCCTCCAGGATCTGTTAAGTTTCTTTTTTTTTTTTTTTTTAATTTTATTTATTTATTTGACAGACAGGGATCACAAGTAGGAAGAGAGCCAGGCAGAGAGAGAAAAGCAGGCTCCCCGTTGAGCAGAGAGCCCGATGCGGGGCTCGATCCCAGGACCCTGGGATCATGACCTGAGCCAAAGGCAGAGGCTTAACCCACTGAGCCACCCGGGCGCCCCTCTGTTAAGTTTCTTAATGGCCTCCTTGGTGCATTCATTGTAGATAAGATATGGACCACCACCTCAACATCTTTTGGGCCTTTATAATTGCCGTAATTTCTATGTCCAATAATATGTATACATTGGTTTTAATTTAATATCTTCTCTGGAGTATATGGGGAACATTTTTAGTGATTTCTACTTGGCCTTCTTCATTATATCCCTTACTCCACACCAAGGGCCCCCCTCCCCCAATGTGGGGATTACTCCAAATGGCAAGTATATCCATTCTGATTTTATACTTATCATCTGGGTAAATGACTACTGGGCCCACTGTGAGCCAGCCTTTAGGCAGGACTCTTTGTCACTCGATCTTCATGGGGTCCTGCACCATAGGGGAGCTACAGTGATTCCTTGGGCCTCTGTGTATTAGTATCAACTCACATTCTGCATCTAATAGATCCCATTTTATCAGTCACGTGAGTAAATAACCATAGGTCCCTTTGGGCCAGGCCTGGGGGAATTGTCATGGCATGTATTTTCCATGTTGTTATGAAGTCCGTCCCCCTAGAGATTCAGATTCCTTTTCAGTCGATGAATTCTAGACCTGAAAATTATCTCAGGTCTAGGAACTGAAAAAAAGATTGTGACTTTTTTATTGGGATGACATCCCTCAGTCTTCTGCTTCTCCATTCTTACCTTTTTCTGGCTGTAAATATTGAGCAGCACCCTTTTTGTCTACCCTTCATTTTGTCCGTAGTAATACCATGCCGTATTAACAATCTCCAGCTCACCGTGGGTCAAACCCTTTCAGCTGCTCCTCAGGTCTTCCTGGTAATTGTGGTAAATGTGGCCTTCCACTTCTGGTAGTGAAGCACTATCTCTTAGCGTCTGTTATATCACGGTTCCATCATCACCATGGCCGTTAATGAGTCCAGCTCTGCAGGTGTCCTTCCTAAAAGTAACCCAGCCTTAATGAGGAGAACCACTACTGAAATGCTCAGTGATGCTTGTGTCCCTATCATCAGTACAATCCCGATGACCTTGATGAGTTGTGCATACTGTGGCTCCTCTCAGGAAACATACATGTGTTGTGGAGTTCTGGCCTTATAGCGATTCCTGGATGTCCACTTCCCTAAGCTTCTTTATATTCTCTTTTTTCATCTTGCAGGGGAATGTATGCATGTCTTCTTTACTGAACACTGGCCATCATTTTTTCAAAGCTTGTAAGGATCATCCTACCAGCAACTTTGCCCCATTCCCTGGAGTCCTTGTTAGGATTAAACCTCATGCTCCAAGAAAATTCCAAAGTCAATGAATTCTTGCTTATTCATCCTTACTTCTTACCCCATCAGTTACCCTCAAAACAGTCTCTGGGGTCCCCCCATTTCATATTGGTATACGCTGGATTATTCTGCCAATTCTTTAAGTATGTAATCTGTTAACTTCCTTATCAGTCCCAGCTTGCCCACAGTCAGATTATACTGAAATTGTGGTGCCTGGGTGGCTCAGTCAGTTAACTGTCCAACTCTTAATTTCAGCTCAGGTCATAATCTCAGGGTTGTGAGATCAAGCCGCATGTCTGGCTCCATGCTCAGTGGGGAGTCTGCATGAGATTCTCTCCTTCCCTCTCCCTCTGCCTCTCCCCCCACTCACTTGCATCCTCTCTCTCTCTCTCTCTCTCCCAAATAAATAAAGAAATCTTTAAAAAAAAAAAAGATTACACGGGAATTTGACACTAGTTATACGCCTGTTGGCGAGGAGTGTAGATGGGAAAAACTCTTGAAAGGGCACCAATGGCCTTGGGGCTGAGAGGCTTCTGCAGCCTCTGGAATTACAACAGAAGTTCTATCCATTATATGGGAAGAGTGGGCCGTGTGTGGAGTATGGGAGGGCTATAGAGTAAGTATGCTCAGGACAGCCATCCAGCGTGTCCCTTCATGTTTTCAGTATACTGGATTTTCCCTAACAGGGTCCTGAACTTCACATAACAGACCTGCTTTAGTGTCTCTGGAGCTCTGCTACTCTCACAATTAGTTGTTCAACCTGCTGTTTCATTGTGTCTTGGCCTTCTGCTGTGGGTGATGAAGGCCTCTTTTTATGCTACCACTGAGGCCCTTGGTCCCTGCACTTAGCTATTAACTGCTTGTTAACAGCTCTAAGTCTCTCATTATCTGTTTGCAGTATGTCAACACAGCTTAGCATTAACCAGCCAACTCCACTGTCTTCGTAGGGACTCGCCTGCTCGTATATTCCAAAACCTATGTCCTTGGACCTGCTGCAGCATTCTCCTCTACTGAGATATTTTCCAAGGTATAGCACAGATGAACTATTTAGCCACTGAATAACTTCTTTGGGCCAAGAACTCTCCATGGAATTAATCAAGATTGTGTTCTCATCTTTAGTGTGGATTGAAGTGTGGGGTAGAGAAGGAAGGGTATGTGAACCAGCTAGAATTCCTTATCCTACTCACTGTTTTGGACCATTCTGGGTACCACTTATCAGCCTGGGTCCTCCAAGAAGCAGGCTCGAAGAGAAGATGGAATGTCCAGGGATTTTATTAGGGGACTGACTATGAAAGAGAATATGGAGTTAGCTGGGGAAACTGGAAGAGCTGTCAACTCTTCTGAAAGCCAGGGAAGAAGAGAGGGAGAGAAAGTTCGGTGGATGCAATCTGGACTCGGGTAGAATCCCAAGAACTTTGAGCAAAGCCATCAGGATGCCCTTGAATGAAAATAGACCAATAAAGACGTCCTTTGTCTCCCAGGAACATGCTGACCTCAGTATTATTTCTTCAATTTAGTATTATTTAGTCACTGGTGGGGAGTATGCATGGGAGGTGTGCCCTTGGCACAGCCTTTAGATAGATTTCAGTACAAAGCAACAGCTGGGGCCATTGATCAGTTACATTTCTTATTATAAAAGAAGCCTAAGAAAGACATTTTCATTGTTCCTGCACCCTGAAATACTTAGTACCCCCAATCTAAAAATCTAAAATTATGAATAACAATATAATTTGTTGTCCAAGCCAGGATGCTCTTGAGAATGAATGTTGTAAGAGGATGTCTGTTACAAATCATACTAAGACAGTCCCAGGCACACTGTATAGTCACACAATCCTTTGTTTTCAAAATCCTTTTCTGTGTGTATAGGTTTCTCATTTTCTTATATCTTACCACTATGATCGTTAAGCCTTACGGATTTCTCTCAACCTAGCCAATTCCTTCGTGTCCATTTATAGTTACAAATCAATATTGTATTTCACATTCTGTCCATTAAGTGATTTTTTTTTTAATTACCACTCAACTCTTTTGTCCTCTTGCCCTTCATCTACAAGGATACAGAAACATCCTAATTCTGACTCCCTTGAAATGGGTACTGAGCCATGCTGGCCAAAGTTACACTACAGTGCACATTTGTATCACTACAAATTCATGGCCTTCAGAACCATCTCTAGCATCAGCACAGCTCTTATTTCACCAAGAAAAGCCATTTAGTATGGCTCCCTGTAATTGCTCAGTGCTTTCTACAAACATTTTCAGGCTGGTAGCAACTATTCTTAACTCCTTTCCTTTGGTCTCAAAGAAGGTTCCATTTCCTCCAGTGCATTGTTGGCCATTCCTTCTAGAATTTTATTCCATTACTCATTTCCTATCATCTGTTGTCAATCTCTTCCATGCTTCTAAATTGCCTCTGTGCGGGCACCTGGGTGGCTCAGTGGGTTAACCCTCTGCCTTCGGCTCAGGTCATGATCTCAGGGTCCTGGGATCAAGTCCCGCATCGGGCTTTCTGCTTGGCATGGAGCCTGCTTCCTCCTCTCTTTCCCTCTCTGCTTGCCTCTCTGCCTACTTGTGATCTTTTTCTGTCAAATAAATAGATAAAATCTTTTTTAAATAAATAAATAAATAAATAAACTGCCTCTTTGCATATGAATGTGAACATTATTGTTTCTCTCTAATCCAAACACTGAAGAAAAGTTTTTTTGACCCTGCATCTTTTAGCTACCACAGTTTCATTTTTCTTCACAGACAGATTTCTTGCAAGTATCTATATATATATCGAGTTTCCACTTTACTTTCCAACCCATCATGACCCAACCCTTTCGCTCCATCATTCCACTGAAATTATTTCAGTAAGGTTATTGTGGTAGATTAAATGGTCATAATTTCTTTTTAGAGTCTCCCATCAATGCCAGCAATATGATTTTTTGACCAATAAAATGTGGCAGAAGTGACAGGCTACTTCTGATTTTAAATTTCAAGAGGGCTTATAGCTCCCATTCTAACTCTTTTCGAGTGCTGCCATAATGTGAAGAAGCCTGAGCTAGCTTGCTGGAGAAAGCACATCGAAGAGAACCAAAGCATCCTGGCCAAATCCTGAAGACCACCAATCATGTGAGCGAGGCTATATTATGCAAACCAGCCCCTGCTGGTCTCACAAGTGACTGGAACCAAATAAGTAAACCCAAGCAAGATCAGCAGAAGAATCATACAACTGAGCCCAGCCCAGATTGCTGTCCCTCAGCACCATGACTTCATAAACGATTGTTATTTTGAGCAATTCAGTTTCAGGGTAATTTTATTACACAGCAAAAGTTGGTTGAAACAAACACCAGTGGTAAGATGTGCAAAATATTACCTGTGTTATTTAATCTAAATCTTCAAATAGCTCAGAAATAAGTTCTATTTTCTTTACTTTTGACAATGAGCTACCGAAGTTCAAAGGAGTAATTTGAATAAGGTTCTGTAGCTTCTGTAGAAAAGCCAACATCTTTGGTCAAGCATTATATTTGACTTAAACTCAGTAGAATCTGAAGATTAGCATCATTCCTTTTTCTTCAGATTTAACTCTGTTGGCAATCCCAGTTGTGAGATTCTGCTGTTTAATATGTGGATCATTCAAATAGTTTTCTTTGCCAATCATCAAACCCAAGGGTGAACAAATCTGTGCCCGTTGAATATCTAATTGCGCCGTCAGAGTCACAGTCATCAGGCTTTGCTTTTTCTTCCAAATATCAACCCAGTTTCAGTGAAATGATTTGGTGATTTGGGGTTCTCTGGAGATGCACAGAATTAAATTATATGCTGTTGTATACATTTTTATATCAAATCTGTGGTAAATACACTCTGGTTGGAGTATCTAATTGCAAAAATAAAAGTCATGTTTGTCCCTAGTGCAGATCAGATGTTTAATTTGGGTAGGTAACTTTGCTTTGTTTTGTTTTGCTGCTTGTTTTCTAATTTACTAATAAATATTAGTAAAGATTGCAGTACTCACGTAGTCTCTCTAGATTTCTCTCTATCATCTCAACTGTTTGGACATGTGCGACTATTCACTTTAGTCCAAAACACTGAAGCTTTTGGAATTTATTTGAAGATAAATGATTCATAATCTAATGAGTGCTCCAGAGTAATGCAATCAATAGCTTCAACAATGCCAAGAATACTTATCAAGACATGCTGTGTTTTTCCTGTTTATTACCATTCGGACTTCAGTCTTGGTCTCAGAAAACCATATAATCAACTATATAAGCATATAAATATAATTATAAATATATAATCCATTCTTTGCCCAGATATCCCTGGTCATACAGTTAAAATGCCCTCTTCTCGTCTTACACTTTGCAAAGATCTACTGAAGTTAGAGCCCAAATGGTGCCTGTTCGCTGAGACATAGTCAGCTTGATCACATGTGACACACTAGTTTGGGTGCTGGACACAGAAAGGAAAATTAGAAGAAAGTTTCACCACCTCTCATTATGAACTTACAGAATGAACCTTTGACAACAACAACAAAATACTTTATGGTTAATGCTTTTGAGAAAATAAAATGGGGTCGAAGTCACAGTGAGTACCAGTGTGTATGTGTTTGAGAGAGAGAGTCTGGGGGAAGGTCACTTAAAAAGTATGATTAGGGAATGATTCTCAGAAGAGCTGCCATTTGAGCTGAAGTGTCCATGCCAAGAGAAAGCCTTGGGGTCGACCCATTCAGGCCAAAAAAGGAACAGCAGTTTGTGAGGCTCATTTGAAGAATGGGAAGAAGGCCAGTGTGTTTGGGGGTAGATGAGTGAGGAAAGCAGTGGTAAGAGATTTGATTTTATTTTATGGTAAGAGATTTTAATAACAGATCTAGAAAGGAGATTTGGGCATGGTGAGAGGTTGGATTTTAGTTTATTTGCAAAGAAGTACCTTTGGAGAATTTAGTGAGGGGAAATCTATGGCTGTGTTTACATTGAGAAAATACCTTTTGGGGTGGTATGTGGAGAATGGATTGTGGAAACACAAATTGGAAGCACAGGGACCCATTTAGAGGTTACTGTAACAGTCAAAGCTGGGAAGAATAGTGGCTTGGAGAGAGAAATCAAAAGATTCAAGATATTTTGGAGGTACAGAGGATAGGACTGAATTTGAGGTCGAGGGAGAGAGAAGTGAAGAGTGACTCCTTGTACTGTGATGTTTCCCCATTTACTCAGATCGTCTTCTTAGTCCTTTAGCAAAAATTTTTACTTTTCTTTGTTTCTTCATCTACAATTCTTATAGACTTCCTGTCAGATCATTATTTATAAATGCATTTATCTTGTAACTGGAATTTGATTTTCAAAATGAAACCCATATTACCTTCTAATTCCTTTGTTCTAATTTATTTTGCTTCTGTTATTGTTAACTAAGAATTTTAGTGTGATGTGGAAACAAGCAGCAAGGGTGAAAGTTCTCTTCTTGTTCTGATATGAAAGCTAAAATTTGTCACTTTAAGTATGCTTGTTGCAGGTTTTTGGTAGATATATTTTATCCATTTGAGGAATATCTCAATAGCTAAGAGTTTTTTTATTACAAACATCTGTTTGATTTACAGAATGCCCTTTCCTGTTTTCATTTATATGACCATGTAGTTTTTCTCCTTTAGTCTCTTAAAGGTGAATTAGTCGATTTGTTTTATGTTGGAGCATCTTTTCATTCCTGAGAAAGACTACTTAGTCATGGCGTATATGTTACATACTACTGGATTCAGTTTTTTAATAAGTTATTTAAGATTTTGTGTCTATGCTCATAAGACTGCAGTTTCCTTATCTTACTAACTCTTATCAGATTTCAAAGCCTTCTAGATTAAAAAGTAAGATTTTCATTCTTTTATTTTAATGAAATAAGAATTCTCTTCTTTGGGGCTCCTGGATGGCTCAGTGGATTAAGCTGCTGCCTTCGGCTCAGGTCATGATCTCAGGGTCCTGGGATCGAGCCCCGCATGGGGGGGCTCTCTGCTCTGCAGGGAGCCTGCTTCCTCCTCTCTCTCTGCCTGCCTCTCTGCCTACTTGTGATCTCTCTGTCAAATAAATAAATAAAATCTTTAAAAAAAAAAAAAGAATTCTCTTCTTTTACTTTTAACTGAAACAACTTAAATAAAGATGGATTTTCTGTGTCCTAATTCATATTTTCTAGTTCATCAAGTCATTTTTGATAGTTTACATATGGCCTGTTTCAAGTTTTCCCCAATTAGGACAAAACTGTTCATAATACTTTTATTACTTTAAAAAACTGTACTATGTTTAATTATGTCTCTTCTCATTCCTAGTATTTTCTCCCACATGCTCTTAAAAAGCAGTTTGTCTATTTTATTAATTTTCAAAGAATAGTGTTAGTGGGTTGAAGCTCTCTCTTGCTTATTTGCTATTCATTAATTCCTGCTGTTAACACCCCTCCATTTTTGTGGCTTTCTTCTGTTACTCTTCTTCTAACTTCTAGAATGAAACAAATATCCCATTAATTTTTTATCTTTTTCATTTTCGAATGTATGCATTTTTACTCATACGTTTTTCCACTAAGTACTACTTTGGTTGCCTACCAGGAAATTTGATATGTCATGTTTTCCTTGCCTTTTATTTCTAAATATTTTATAATTTCCTTCATAGTTTCTCATTTTCTCCATTTGTGTTTTATTGTTTCCAAAGTATTTATTATTCATTATACACAGAATTATCTATTATTGATTTCTTACTTTATTACACTGTACTCAGGGATTGTGGTCTGTATATTTTGGATTCTTTCATATTCACATTGAGAATTCCTTTGGGACATAGACAAAAATTTTTGTTAATATTTCCTATGCGCTAGAAAAGAACACATCTTATATATGTTGTTTACAACGAACTTGGTAACTCTTTGGTTTGTCCTCAATATTCCTATAAATTCTGTATCTTCCTGATTTATCAGTTTCTGATAAAAGTGAGTCAAGATGTCTCTCAATCATTGTAAATTTTTTCACTTCCAGACATGCAGGGGCAGTCAATTCCTGTCTTATTTCTTTGTCTGCGAAGCGAGGCATTATCATTGTGTAAGATAGTTCATACATTCTGTATTATGGACTAACCACCCCCCTCCCAAAGCTCTAAACCCTAGCATCTCAGAAAGTGAAAACAAAACTACCAACACCTTGAACATGGACTCCTAGCATCCAGAGCTGTCAGCAAATAAGTTTCTGTTGGTCAAGTCCACATTCTCCCTGCTATTTTTTGATGACAGCCCTAGCAAGCTTATACATGCTATGAGAGGAAGAATGGGCATGGATAGCAAATCCAAGGTAAAATCTATATTTTTGAACAAAGTCTTGTCTTCTCCACCATAGTACAAGCCTATGACTAGGTAGGTCATGTGAACAAGATTGGTTGCCCCTGCTGAAAATTTGGTTAGTCAATGGTGGTACTTTGTGTCTGCTTAAATGAGGGAAATTTCATGTAGTTCAGATTATACTTATCCTCTAATCGAACCAGTATTGTTACTTTTCCTGTGAGATCACAGGAAATTAGATGAGGAAAACTTAAATATTTGCAAAAGTTGTTTGTTATGTCACCATGGAAGTCTTGTTTATTTTCCTACACGGACAGATGGTGTATTATAAGATTCTACATTAGTCATAAAGTAGCAGACGTTATTCTTTTTTTTTTTTTTTTTTTTTTAAAGATCTTATTCATTTGACAGAGAGAGTGAGAGAGCACAAGCAGGGGAGAGAGTGGGGAGAGAGAGGGAGAAGCAGACTCCCTACCGAGCAGGGATCCTGATGCGGGGCTCAATCCAAGGACTCTGGGATCATGTCTCAAGTCAAAGGCAGAGGCTTAACCATCTGAGCCACTTACATGCCCCAAAAGACATTATTCTTATTGGATGAACAGGGCCTTGGAAGGAACAAACTTTGCAGAGTAAAGACAAGAAAGACTAGATAGAGATATTTAGATAAGCATCATGTAATAGGTCCAAAGCCTGAGAAAATTCTTTTCTAACATGAATGTTCTGCTGGTTAGATTGCTCTGATTTCTTCCTGCTGGGATTTCCATTTTCTATTCTTCAGTGTAATTTCAGAGTGGAACTTTAACGTCTTAAAATTCAATTTTGAGTGATCCTGGAATATTGTACAGAAATATCTGTGAACCAGACTCAAATGTTTATTTTTAATTCTCAGTGATCTGATTATATAAAATTCCTCATGAGACCTCAGGTTTCAGTTGAGGTAGAAATATAATTGTAGTATAAGTAAGATTAGGAGTGTAAAAAATATAATTATATGAGTTATTTGTGTCCTCAGGGTTTGCCCTTTTTACTTGGTGACAAAATACTTTTTGCAGGCCAAGATTATCTTTAGCTAGGGACTCCTGGGTGGCTCAGTTGGTTAAGTGTCTGCCTTTACCTCAGATCATGGTTTCAGGGTCCTGGGATCAAGGCCTACATCGGGTTCCGTGCTCTATGGGGAGTCTGCTTCTCCCTCTCCTTCTGCCCCTTCCCCTTCCCCTGCTCGTGCTCTCTCTCTCTCTCTCTCCCTCTCAAATAAATAAAATCTTTAAAAAAGGATTAAGTTTAGGTATCTCAGTGAATACCTGATTCATAATGAGCACTTGGCTGTCATAGTCACTGCTTCATGGTCTTGCTTTCAGTATTTTCTAGCAGCCCATAGCAGCTCACCATTTTTTTCTCCAAAGTTGTTTTTAAAAGGTAGTATTGCTTTGCTCCAAAATTATACTGGTTTCCAATATAAGTTGTCCCATTCGAGTTTACCATAGGCTACATAGAGCATCCAAATATACTAGTGACACTAATTATATTTGGATATGTCATGTTATAATTGCAGCTGGAGAGCTTTCTCTTCTCTGGCCCCCACAAAAATCTGGCAGCATAAAAATGCAGTGTTACCTCCAAGTAATAGTTTCACACACCATTACACATCTTTCTTAGGGCCATAAGATACTTCTCTTTCACCATGAAGGGAGATATCCTAACATGCCTTCAGGTGAGTGGGTTCCTGGGAATTCTGCTCTATTTTCTTGAGGTTTTTTTTTCTGCAATGTTTGTACATTTTCCCATGACATCTAAGGAAACTGCTAGTATCTCAGCAAGATTTTTTTTCACTAACATATAATATAATGTATTATATGTTCCACGGGTACAGGTCTGTGAATCATCAGTCTTACACAATTCATAGCACTCACCATAGCACATACCCTCTCCAATGTATGTCACTAAAAGATCAACATGGACATCCTGTGAAATTGTGGGATATTTAAGTTTCCTTTGGACTAAGCATAAAGAGAGAAAGTAACATTAGCAGCTCTGATTTGCTCCAGTACTGAGACCACACCTTGGACTATAGCTACAAAATCTATTTGATTAACTTTACCGATATCTAATACTATTCGGCAAGACCTGTTGGACTGTTTATTGGCCAAATGAGAGAATTAAATAGTGCTATTATAAGAATCAATAGGCTTAAATCTTTCAAGTCATTCCATGGTGGCAAAGTGCTCCGTAGCTCCTCTAGAGGAATACACTGTTTGAATAGGTAGCCCTTACTTGACTTAATAGGAAGTGAAAATGGAATTATGCCACTGATTGAAGATATTTGTCTTCAAAAAAAACCTCTCAGAAACGAGAAAAAAACAGCATGAGTTTGTTGTTATATGGTCAAGTATGAGCATTTCAACTGAAAATTCTACTTATCATCTAACTCCATATAGCCTTGTTGTGACCAATAAATGAAAATTGTGTGGTAGGTCCTCAGGAGATAGTGTGAGCTTGTTGGCCCTATATAATCTCCCAAGAGCCTCATCCATTAGATCTATGAGATTAGACTAATCAGACTGTATGAACAAAAAGTAGCTCGCATATTGGAAATCTTGATTTTTATCACTCTCTAAAGAATGGGAGATACATCCAAAAGTTTTAAGGACCTGGACGTATTAGTAAATATTTACATGTCTGCTGGTCAGTGGCACTCTAGTGTATCCTTTCTGCTTTGGATTGAACTGTTTCCCCCACTCTGAGTTTATATGTTGAAGCCCTAAACACTGGAACTCAGAATATAACTGTATTTAGGTTAGGGTCTTAAAAGAAGAGTTTTAAAATGAGTCCATTAGGGCACCTGGGTGGTTCAGTCTGTTAAGTGTTTGCCTTCTGCTCAGGTCATGATCCCAGGGTCCTGAGATCGGATCCACATCAGGTTCCCTGCTCAGTGGGGAGCCTGCTTCTCCCTCTCCCTTTCCCTCTGCTGCTCCCTCTGCTTGTGTTCTCTCTCTCTCTCTCTGTGTCAAATAAATAAATAAAATCTTAATATAAATAAATAAAATGAGCCCATTTGTGTAACCCTAATCCAACCTGACAGGTCGCCTTATAAGAAGAGAAAGTTCAGATACAGGGTATATACACAAACAAGAAAGACTGTAGAGATCAAAGAAATAGGTGGCCATCTGCAAGCCAAGGAGAGAGGTCTTAGGTAAAAACAAATAAATAAAAACCTTCTGACTCTGCTGTCTTGTATTTTTAACCTCTAAAACTGTGAGAAAATCAATTTCTATTGTTTATGCCATCCAGTCGGGTATTTTGTTATGGCAGCCCTAGGAAACTAATACACCATCCATAGTAAAAGACAAATTATTGCAACTTGCACATTCTACTGACAAAGAAGTACGATGCCTGACAGACTCTTCATATTTTCTTAGCAGCATATTTTATACCTAAGAAAACTGCTCTAACCAATATGCCAGGTGATCTTAAGGACAGCCAGCTTTGAGTTGGGCCCAGAGCGGGAAAGATCTGTATCGGGTCCAGGCTGTGATACAAGTGCATCTTCCTCTTGGGATGTGTGATCCGGCAAATGGATGGTGCTGGAGGCACTGAGGGCGGCAAAAATGCTTCACGGAATTTTTTGACAGAACCAGAGGGAGAATCAGAAAACAGGCATCCAGATATTTTGGAACAAGATCAGAATTTAGCTGCATGAGTTTCCATATAACATTGCATGCAATCAGTAGACTGAATTACAGCAAAGGAGCAGGAGAGGCACCCTCTAAAAGTTGCTGGCCTCTATCAAACATATCAGGAAGAGTTAATACTTATTTTTCTCAAAATATTCCAAAAACTAGCAAAGGAGGGAAAACTTCCAAATTCATTCTGTGAGGCCAACATTACCCTGAAGCCAAAACCAGATAAAGATAATCACAGAAAGAGAGAACTACAGGCCAATATCCCGGAGGAACATGGATGCAAAAATTCTTGATAAAATACTAGCAAAATGAATCCCAAAATGCATTAAAAATATCAGTCACCACTATCAAGTGGAATTTATTCCTTGGTTGCAAGTGTGGTTCAATATTTACAAATCAATGAGTGTGATACACCACATTAATAAAGTAAAGGAAAAGAACCATATGATCGTCTCAATAGATGCGAAAATTTGAAAAAAAAAGTACCCACCGCTAATATCATCCTCACTGGGGAAAAACCAGAGATTACCTCTATGGTCAGGTGCAAAACAAGGATGTCCACTCTCACCACTTCTATTCAACATAGTATTGGAAGTCCTAGTCAGCAGCAATCAGACAACAAAAAGTAATAAAAGACATGCAAATTGGTAAGGTAGAAGTAAAACTTTCACTGTCTGCAGATGTCATCATACAGAAAACCAGAAAAACTCCACCAAAAAACTTAGAATATAATAATAAGAACATTCAGTAAAGTCACAGGATATCATGTCAATACACAGGAATCTGTTGCATTTCTATCTAGCAGAAAGGAAAATTAAGGAGTCAATCCCATTTACAATTGCACAAAAACTATGAGATACCTAGCAATAATCCTAACCAAAGAGATAAAAGACCTAGACTCTGAAAATCATAAAACACTGATGAAAGAAATGAAGATGACATAAAGAAATGGAAAGACATTTCATCTTCATGGATTGGAAGAACAAATATCGTGAAATTGTACTACCCAAAGCAGTCTACACATTTCAAGCCATCCATTTTAAAATACCAGCACCGTCTTTCACATAGCTAGAACAATCCTAAACTGTGTATGGAATCACAAAAGACCCTGAATAGCCAAAGCAATCATGAAAAAAAAAAGCAGAATTAGAGGCATCTCAATTCCAGACTTCTTGTAATACTACAAAGCTATAGTAATCAAAACAGCATGGTACTGGCATAAAAATAGACATACAGATCAATAGAACGTAATAGAAAACCAAGAGATAAACCGACAACTACATGGCTAATTAATCTTTGACAAAAGAGGCAAGAAAATGGGAAAAAGATGGTCTCTTCAACAAACAGTTCTGAGGAAAATGGAGAGCACAATACAAATGAGTGGAACAGGACCACTGTCTTACACCAAACACAAAAATAAATGAAAATGGATGAAACCTAAATGTAAGACAGGAAACCGTAAAAATCCTACAGGTGAACACAGGATGTAACCTCTTTCACATTGACTGTAGCAACTTCTTTCTAGATAGATCTCCCAAGGCAAAGGAAACGAAAGCAAAAATAAACTATTCAGACTATATCAAAATAAAAACCCTGCAGAGTTAAGGAAACAATTAACAAAACTAACAGGCAGCTTACTGAATGTAAGAAGATATTAACAAATGACAAATCTGATACAGCGTTAGTCCGCAATCTATAAAGAGCTTATACAACTCAACACCCAATAAGCAATCACTCCCAATTAAAAATGGGCAGAAGACATGAATAGACACTTTTCCAACGGAGACATACAAATGTCCTACAGATGCTTGAAAAGATATTCAACATCACTCATCATCAGCCAAATGCAGATGAGAACAATGATATAACATCTCACACCTGTCAGAATGGCTAAAATCAACAACAGAAGACCCAACAGGTATGGATGAAAATGTGGAGAAAGGGAGCCCTCTTGCACTGTTGGTAGGAATGCAAACTGGTGCAGCCATTGTGGAAAACAGTATGGAGATTCCTCAAAAAAGTTTAAAATAGAACCAACCAAGATCCAGCAATTGCACTACTAGGTATTTACCCGAAGAATACAAAAAGACTAATTCAAAGGGATATGTGCAGCAGAATTATCAACAATAGCCAAATTATGGAAGCAGTCCATGTGTCCATCAGTTGATAAATATCCAGATAAAGAAGATGGGGTATGTGTCTGTGTTTATTTATGTACATATATGTATATATACATACACATATATAAAATATGTACATATATAAAAAATGAGATCTTGAATTGGCAATGACATGCATGGAACTAGAGAGTACTATGCTAAACAAAATAAGTCAGTGAGAAAAAGACAAATACCATATGATTCCACTCATATGTGGAATTTAATAAATAAAACAAAGGATCAAAAGCCGAGAGAGAGAGAGAAACCCAAGAAACAGACTATTAAGTATAGAGGACAGGGGCGCCTGGGTGGTTCAGTGGGTTAAGCCTCTGCCTTCAGCTCAGGTCATGACCCCAGGGTTCTGGGATGGAGCCCCATTTCGGGCTCTCTGCTCAGCAGGGAGCCTGTTTCCTCCTCTCTCTCTGCCTACCTCTCTGCCTGCTTGTGATCTCTGTCTGTCAAATAAATAAATAAAATCTTAAAAAAAAAAAAAAGTATAGAGGACAAACTTATGGTTACCAGAGGGGAGATGGGGCTGATGGGTCAAACAGGTGATGGGGATTAAGGAGTTCACTTGTTGTGATGAGCACCAGGTGTTGTATGAAGTGTTGAATCACTGTATTGTACTCCTGAAACTCATATGACTTTGTGTCTTAACTAACTGGAATTTGAATAAAACTTAAAAAATGAATAAAAAATAAAAACTCCTGTCCTCTTAAACATTGGAAAACCTCTTTAAAAAAACAACTTAATGGGTGCCTGCGTGGCTTAGTCTGTTAACCGTCTGCCTTCAGCTCAGCGCTTGATCCCGGGGTCCTAGGATCAGACCCCACATCAGGCTCTCTGCTCGGGGCGGGAAGCCTGCTTTTCCCTCTCCCACTCCTCCGGCTTGTATTCCCTTTCTCACCGTTTCTCTCTGTCAAATAAATAAATAAAATAGGAAAATTTTTTTTTTAATTTTTTATTTCATTTTTTAATTTTTTTAAATACAACTTAAACGGCAGTTAGGGGTGATACTACATAAGAATAGGGTGCTATCTCCAGGACACCATTTTCACCTTGAATCAAAGACATTTATATAGTGCTAGTCCGATGTAGGAAGACTACATGGGCCTGGAAACCATGAACTTCTTCTTCTTATCAGTCTGAGTGTCTCTACTATAAAATATTCACATCTGATCCCTACAAATCTGGACTTTGCTGGTTTAAAGGTCTTCAGTTCCAAATGAGGAATACCTCTGCCAGGGAACATGTGAAGAGTAACATTGACTCATAAGTTGTGACTGCTACCTTAGCACTCCATTCTGCTTGTGCAGAACAAATAGCAGACAAGAAGAGGAATCAAGAACCTGCCGTGGATACTGACCGTCATCATCAGAAGGACATGGGACTCTTATTACACCATGGGATCAGGAGAATATGTGTGTGCCCAAGTCATCCTCCAGGGTCACTCCTGATTACTTACTTTCCCCATTCTAATAATAAGTTCAATGGTCAAGACCAGAGAAGGGAATAGTGACAAAGGGCTAAAACTCCTCATGAATTATGGTTTGCATCATGTCACCATTGAAGTCATGGATACCAGCAGAGTTGTTATTTTAGAATGAAAGGAATCTAGAACAAGTGTGGAGGAGGAAACGAGTATCGCTGTGACCTTGAATCCAACTGGAGCATTGTGCGTTGTTCATCCCACCAACCGTTTTCTACAATTCCTCTAGGAAGAGAGGTTCCCCAGCATCCTGGAGGAACTGCGTCTGATATAGGTATGAAATGGATCTAAGCAGCAGGAGGGGTGGACTGTGAGGGACACGTAGCTGCACTTCCCAGATCCCTGTCTGAGGCTGGACTTGATGATTTAGCTACTGTATCAGCAAACATCCTTTAGTTGTCAGTGCCTTCAAAGAGTCCTTAAGTTCAGAGATCTGCCTGGCTTAGGTCATTCCCCTTTGCACAATAGTCCACGTTCAGCGACTGGTTAGTGCAGAAGTATAAAGGTCTGATCATCTTTTTTAAAATTTCAGATCAGTTTAATAACTCTTGTGAAAACATCCTAGCCCAGGCAGAACTACATCAAACAGCAATCTATGAGTAGCCGATAGACAATAGACCTTCCACCTCCTTTGTGACTCCCTAAACTCACTGGTAAACTCTGCTTCCAAGTACTTCCACAAAACACACAAGATCAGTCTGTGTTCTCAGCCCACCTGCTTCAAGTTCACATGAATGATTCCATCATCTTAGCACAACTAAGAACAATCTTAATGACTAGACTAGTCATTTTAAATATTACATTTCTTTATAAAATAAAAAAGATTTTATTTATTTATTTGACAGAGATCACAAGTAGGCAGAGAGGCAGGCAAAGAATAGAGAGAGGAGAAAGTAGGCTCCCTGCTGAGCCGAGACCCCCCGATGCAGGGCTCAATCCCAGGACCTTGGAATCATGACCTGAGCTGAAGGCAGAGGCTTTAACCCACTGAGCCACCCAGGTGCCCCAAATATTACATATTTTTGTACATAATATTTTTAAATATTACATATTAAATATTACATATTTAAAATGGCTAGTCTAGCCATTCAGATTGCTCTGCTCAGGGCCTTGGCTAAGATTGAGCCTACATCTCAGCCTGACTTCTTCCTCTGCCCATTCGGTTTCCTTCCTCTTTTCTCCGTGTGTTGACCAAAAGTCACTCACCACAAACAGCCTGCATCTGTTTCAAAGTCTCTTGGCTGAAGAACCCGACTGCTAATAGTTGCCTAACCATAGTGCAAAGAAGGGCATTTGGTCAAAGTATTAGGTTTTACTTGCAAAGGATCAGTGACTTCTTTAGGTATGAAAAACATGCCTGTAAGAATTTCTGATTTTTTTTTAATCTCTGTTTTCTGTATCCAACCGTGTATCACCATCCTAATTATTAGTATCTTACTCTTTGCTAATCACTGTTTTGATTCTGTCAATGAATTTGCCCCAGCAGCAGTTATAATTCCAACATTGCATCAACCTTTGTGTTTGGTTTATAGTGTGTGTGTGTGTGTGTGTGTGTGTGAGAGAGAGAGAGAGAGAGAGAGAGAGAGAGATCTCAGGTAACAGTCCTGAGTTTTTTTACATACCTTGAGGGAAGAATTTGAGATTTGAGCTTTATCTGATATGTCAAAAAATTCATCGCACACCTTCCCATTTAAATTAGTTCCTAGCAGCAGTTACCTGGCCTTCCAGAACTTCACCTTCAGTGGGCTCATTGCCTCAGGATACCTCAAGCTTGCTTCATTAGGTTATTCTATACTCTGTGACATTGTCTGCTAGTTTGCCATTCTGGTATCTGAATGGGCATCTTGCTGGCTTCTATCTTAGCTCAGTAAACTATTAAAGATACATTCTCTTGAGTGTTGTTTCTGGGAGATAGGATATTAAGCTATAAACTTAATTTTATAGCTTATTTTATATGACTTAATTTTATACCTTATTTTATATGACTACTTTATTCTTTTTTAAAGATTTTATTTATTTCTTCGTCTCAAGAGCATGGGAGAGCGAAAGAGAAAGCCCAAGCAGGGGAAGCAGCAGGCTCCCTGCTGAGCAAGGAGCCTGATGTGAGACTAGATCCCCAGATCCTGAGATCAGGACCTGAGCTGAAGGCAGACACTTACCTGACCGAGCCACCCAGGCATCCCAATCCTGACTAATTTAAAGAGAAGAAAAGGAATTTATTAGAAAACAGGTGTAGTTCAAATATTTGAGAGAGGAGTAGAACAAATCAGCCTCAGGAAAGGCAAAATCTATAGCTACTCTGGAAGTTATCAGTAACAGGAATTCACGAACTGTCTTGAAATATTTCCCAAGAATTTCCCCTGGTGATTCTGAATTAGTAACTCTGAGATATAACTTAGGAATTAATGTTTTTTATAATACATATTTTTAGAGTATTGCCCACAGTGACTTAACCCCAATCATTTTCTGTCCCTTTGTGTCTATACCCAAATTTTAAAAATTTCCAGACTACCAAACTAAAAAGCTTCTGCACATCAAAGGAGACCTTCAGAAAAATGAAAAGGGAACCTACAGAATGGGAGAAAATATTTGCAAATCATATATCTAATACCCAAAATATACAAAGTATTCATCTATGCCAGTAGCCAAATGAAAAGTAAAAAAAAACAAAAAACTCAACCAACCTGATTAAAAAGTGAGTAGAGCGTCTGAAAAAATATTTTTCCAAAGACATAAAAATGGCCATCAGATACATGAAAATGTGCTCAACATCACTCATCACTAGAAAAATGCAAAACAAACCACAATGAAATATTCTCTCAGCTATTAGAATGGATAGTCGTACAAGAAACAAGTGTTTGTGAGGATGTGGAGAAAAGGGAGCCTTTGTGCCCTGTTGGGGGAATGTGAACTGAGGGAAACAGTATAGAAGTTCCTCAAACACTGAAAATAGAACTACCATATGATTGAAAAATTCTGTTTTTGAGCATTTATGCAAAGGAAATGCGGCCCTATCTCAAAACATCTGTACCTCTATTTTCTTTGCAGCATAATTTACAATAGCTAATACATGGAAATAACCTAAAGGTCCATGGATGGCTGAAGAGTTAAAGAAAATAGCAATTACAAATATAAAGAATATAATATATGCTATCTATATATTGAGATCTATATATAGATCTATCTATATAGATATCTATATGTAGATATCTATATATCTATATATAATAATATATAATATATATAGATAGACCACAAGACCTGCATTATATATATAGATAGATCATATATAATATATAATTATATATTATATATGCCATATATTATTATATTATAGATACCTATATCTATTATATATATTTATATATCTATAGATAAATATCTGTACATATATATACACACACATATATATAATATATATATATGATTCAGCCCTAAAAAAGAAGGAAATCCTGCCATTTGTGACAACATGGATAGGCCTTGAGGCCATTATGCTAAAGTGATGTAAGTCAGACAAAGAAAGACAAATACTACATGATTTCACTCATATGTGGAATCTAGAAGAAACAACTCAGAGATACAGAGAATCGAATGGTGTTTTGACAGAGATAACCAAAATTGATAAACGGCAGTCAAAAGGAACAAACTTCCAGTTACATATTTAAATATTACATATTTCAAAGTGCTAAGATAGCGAATCTTAAAAGTTTTACTACATTAAAAAATTTACAGCAATATATGGTGATTGATGTAACTACATTTATTGTGACCATTTCACGATCTATACATTTAATGAGTCATTATGTTATACACATGAAACTATTAAAATGTTATATGTCAAATATGTCTCAATAAAACAAAAACATACGAACAAGGCCCAAAAAGAAATCAATAGAGAAAGTCAGCAAAACCAAAAGTGGACCTTTGAAAAGATCAGTAAAATCAATAAGTCTCTATCCAGGCTAAGAACAAATGAGAGAGTATGCTAACTACTAATATCAGAAATGAGGGGCGCCTGGGTGGCTCAGTGGGTTAAGCCTCTGCCTTGGGCTGTCTGCTCAGCGGGGAGCCTGCTTCCCCCTCTCTCTCTGCCTGCTTGTGTTCTCTGTCCCTCAAATAAATAATCTTTAAAATTAAATTAAGTTAAATTAAATTAAAAAGGGCGGCACCTGAGTGGCTCAGTTGGTTAAGTCTCTGCCTTAGGCTCAGGTCATGATCTCAGGGTCCTGGGATCAAGCCCCACATCGGGCTCTCTGCTCAGCGGGGAGCCTGCTTCCCCCTCTCTATCTGCTTGCCACTCTGCCTATTTGTGATCTATTTCTCTCTGTCAAATAAATAAATAAAATCTTAAAAAAAAAAGTAAAGTAAATTAAAACAATGAGCTACCACCACCCACCTGTTGAAATGGTCCAAATCCAGAACACTGACAACACCAAAAGCTGGTGAGGATATGGTGCAACAGGAACTTTCATTCATTGCGGGTGGGAAGGCAAAAGAGAGCAGCCACTTTGGAAAGCAGTTTGGTGATTTCTTATAAAATTAAGCATACACTTATCATGTAATCATGCTCCTTATTTTTTGCGCAAAGGATTTTAATCCTTATGTCCACAAAACCTGCGTACAGCTTTATTCTAATTGCCGAAACTTAGAAGCCAACATTTGGTCCTTCAGTAAGTGAATGAATAAAGTGTGATACATCCAGAAAATGGAATATTATTCAGTGTTAAAAAGAAATGAGTTATTAAGCCATGAATAGACATGAAGGAGTCCTAACTGTGTTATCACTAAGGGAATGAACCTAATTTGAAAAGGCACATACTATTTGACTCCAACTATATGGCATTTTGGAAAATGCAAAACTATGAAGACAGCGAAAAGCTCAATAGTTGGTGGGCATTGCAGGAGAATGGTCATAGCACAGAGGATTTTTAGTGTAGTGAACCTGTTTTTTATACTATAATGATGGATAAGTATAATTTTATATTTGTCCAAACCCACAGAATGGACAAAATGAAGAGTGGACCCAATGGAAACTATGGACTGGGGGCGTCTGGGTGGCTCAGTCAGTTACGCGTCTGTTTTCTGCTCAGGCCATGATCCCAGAGTCCTGGGACGAGCCCCGCATCGGGCTCCCAGCTCAGCGGGGAGCCTCCTTCTCCCCCCGCCCCTCACCTCATTCATGTTCTCACTCTCGCTCACTCAAATAAAGTTTGAAAAAAAGAAAAACTATGGGCTGTGGGTGATTATGGTGTGTCAATGTAGGTTTGTTAATTGTAAAAATGTACGATTCTGGTGGGGGATGATTATAATGAGGGAGCCTATGCATATGTGGGGGCAGGGGGCATAGCGTAAATCTTTGTACTTTCCCCTCAATTTTTAATGAAGCTAAAACTGGTCTAAAAAGTACTCTTGGGACACCTGGGTGGCTCAGTTGGTTAAAGCCTCTGCCTTCGTTCGGCTCAGGGATTCCAGGGTCCTAGGATTGAGCCCTGCATCGGACTCTCCACTCAGCAGGGAGCCTGCTTCCTCCTCTCTCTCTGCCTACTTGTGATCTCTGTCTGTCAAATAAATAAAATCTTTAAAAAAATACTCTTAATAATAATAAAAAGCTTAAGTCCCTATATATCGGGCAAGTGGTTAAATAAGAAATGTTATGGACATGGTGTGAAATGTTGAGGACCTACAAGAAAGAGTGTGTCAGCGGTGCCTGCCTGGTTCAGTCAGTAGAGCATGCAACTCTTGATCTCAAGGTCATAAGTTCGAGCCTCACCGTGAGCATAGTGTTTACTCATGTAGGAATAGTCATGTTATATTAAACCAAAAAATATTGAGGGATAGTTTGTATAGTATCTTCATAAAACAAACTAAATAGATAAAAAGAACATAGCTAAAGGATTATATATTTATATATATTTACATGACTATAAAGAATTTTCTTAAAACATTGGTTACCATAGCCATCTGGGATGAGTATGGTTAGTGATACAATTAACTTTTTGTACATCACGATGTTCTTTATCTTATTCTAATAATCATGTTAGAATTGTTTCTCACCAGTGAGAATACCTTTGTTTTTATGACTATATTAACAATGTATATCACTTAATAAGTAAAGCGAAATATCACCAAAAATATAATTAGGAAAGTAAAAGTCACCTGAAATTTTAGCTCCCTGAAAAACTAAGCATTAACACTGTGATAGTGACTAATTTGTTAAAGCACTAACACATGAGCATAATTTTCCCTAAATGGAAAAATGTAGGTTTTTAAAAATCTAAATTAGGCACTTAAAAAAGAGTCTTTTAGTTGGGTGGTTAGTTCTAGATATAGAATCCTATTACAAAGAAGAGAAGGAAGACAGGGAGAGAATTTCGTCTCTCAGTTATCAATATTTATAACAGTCCTTTCTTATTTGCACTATTATTGCATTCCCTCTAAAATCTCCAAAATAATGTCAAATTATAATATTCTCAGCAGGGATTTCTGTCATGTTTTCTATCTTAATGGAACTGAATTTTGCATTTTACATTTTAGGATGACAGCACTTTTTTTTGGTGACTTATCTTTATTCTTTTAATAGGTTTATTTATATTTTATTTAGATATTTTATGAGAATATCTGCTGGAATATATCTCATATTTTTGCAATGATGTATGTTATTGATTTAATAAATTATTTTATTTCCTGATTATATCAGTCAGTGTTCTCCAGAGAAACAGAACCAAAGGGGACTATATATATATATACATCTATATGCATATGTATGTATCAATTATATATGTGTGTGCACGTAAATATCTCTATCTAGAGAGAGAGATTAAGATTTACTGTAAGAATTGGCTCATGTAATTATGAAAGCTGAAATGTCCCAAATCTGCCATCAGCCAGCTAGAGACGCGGGAGAGCTGATAGGGTCTGAGTCAGAAGGCCTGATCACACGGAGAGCTGACTAAGGAAGTTCTAGTCTGAAAGACAGCAGACAGGAGATGCAAGAAAGGGTGTTTTAGTTTGAGTCTGAAAACTGGGGGAAAAGACCAATGTTCCAGTTCAAGACATTCTAGCCGTAGGAGATTCCCCTTACTAGAGGAAGGATGAGTCTTTTTATTCTATTCAGACTTCAGCTGATTGGTTCAGGGCCACCCACATTAGGGAGGGCAATCTACTTTGCTCAGCCTTCCAGCTGAAAGTTAAGGGGCATCTGGGTGGCTCTGTCAGTGAAGCGGCTGCCTTCAGCTCAGGTCATGATCCAGGGGTCCTGGGATCGAGGCCCAAGTTGGGCTCCGTGCTCAGCAGGGAGCCTGCTTCTCCCTTTCCCTCTGCCTGTCACTCTGCCTACTTGTGCTCACTCTCTCTGTCAAATATATAAATAAAATCTTTTTTAAAAAGAAAAGAAAAGAAAGTTAATCTCGTGCAAATACTCACCCTCACAGATACTGATAAAATAATTTTTGAACACATAGCTGGGCACTCCATGGACCAGTCAATTTTACATATAAAATTAACCATCACAAATCCAGTCTTTGTCAACTCATCACCCAAACACATCTCCTTAACCATAGTCACCTGAACGACGCTAACAAGGTCATAATTCCACTGAACAACTTCCTTTTTTTTTTTTTTTAAATATTTTATTTATTTGACAGAGAGAAATCACAACAAGGCAGAGAGGCAGGCAGAGAGAGAGGAGGAAGCAGGCTCCCTGCGGAGCAGAGAGCCTGATGCGGGGCTCGATCCCAGGACCCTGAGATCATGACCTGAGCCGAAGGCAGAGGCTTTAACCCACTGAGCCACCCAGGCGCCCCCCACTGAACAACTTCCTTGTGTGCCACTGTAAAGGCACTACACTCTCTAGAAGAGGATGTAAAGTCTTTGAGTGATGTTTGCTCTTCTTGATATCCCATAACTTAGGTACTATGATATAAAATTAATAATGCTTAAATGTTAAAATATAAAGTCAATACATCTAATATTACATGAAAAGTAAACGAGAGGGAAGAAAAGAAAGACTCAACATATAGATATTGATGTATAGATATACATATATAAACACACACAGCCCTTCGTAACAAAATAAGGTTGAAATACTCAAGATAATGACTGTCGTAACTGGTAATTTGGTCATAGCCGGTGTTTATAATTACCTTCATCCACTACCCATTCTATATTGCCTTTGCCTTCAGCAAACACCTCAGCTGGTTGTGGATCTTTGCCTGGTGGGGTGATCTAAATCTTTATTCCTGAAAGGTCTCTGCCATTAATAGTTTTGCCAGGATTGTGTGATTGTAGTTATCCACTGACTAATCCCAGGGCATGGCAATTCTAAGAGATGCCCTAAAGAATCTCATGTATTCCAGACACAGTCTTCCTTCCCTCCATTGTGAAGTTGTAGTCCAGTTTCCTCTTGGGAACCAAATCAGTTATTCCAGCCACCACAGGAACTCCCTTCTTTGCCTGTTGATTCAAGGGCACAGGAGTCTGTAGTTGCCCAGCAGCAATCTTAAGTTCCAAGTCAATGAAGTCATTGTTGTGACTCCTTGTAGAAGCATTTCTCCCTTTGTATCCAAGCTCTTGAGGCCAGTAGACCATAAGGTCATGGGAACAGGAAGCAAAAATTGTACTAGTGGGTCGCTAAAGATAATAGTGGTAGCACTTCCTTTTCCACCCCTTAATTCCTTAGGGAATCCTAACGATGGGAATAACAGCATCATATATTGGATGTGAATTCAGAGTATATACAGGCTTCTGCAGAACCTTGTCCCAGCCATGCAAGGTATTGCCACCTAACTGGTATTGCAACTCAGTCTTCAAAAGGCCATTCCATCATTTTATCAAGCCAGCTGCTTCAGAATGGTGGGGAATATGGTAAGACCAGTGAATTCCCGGAGCATGGGTCCATTGGTGCACTTCAGTTTCTACTAAGTAAGTTCCTTGATCCGAGCCAATGCTGTGCAGAATACCATGACAGCAGATAAAATATTCTATGTGGTAGTTTTGGCAGAAGCATTGCATGCTGGGAAGACAAATCCATATGCAGAGTTAAGTGTTTCTTTTCCGGGAACAAAATGCTGCCTCTTGGGTGATGGAAGTAGTTTGATGCGATCAACCTGCCACCAGTAGATGGCGGATCGGCCTGGGGAATGGTGCCATATGAGGGACTCAGTGTTGAACTCTTGCTGGCAGAATGGGCACTCTGCAGTGATGAGTGGAAGTCCATGCTGCTGAGCTCCTGTAAAACCTCCATCCCTACGAACATAGGCATTTTGTTCATGAGCCCATTGGGTGATGATGGGGATGGCTGGGGAAAGAAACTGGCTAGAATCCACAAAGCAGGTCATCCTATTCCCTTGATTATTAAAATTCTCCCCCGCTGAGGTCACCTTTTGATGAATTGTTCATAGAGAACACAAATATCTTCTCATTACCCCACCACCACCACCATTCAGAGAGGCCTGTCCATATACCTCTTCCCCAAATCTGCTTGTCACCAATTTTTCAGTCATGTTCATTCTAAGTTCCTGACCGTCCAGCCAAATCCTTGGCCCCAGATCATGAATCCATATAAAATCATACATCTGGCCATTTCTCTTTTCAGGCAACGAGTTCTGCCCAGTGGGTAGATTCCCTGTCACCTCTTCCTTCAGGGATGTCCCCGAAATGGCTGTAGTGCTGTATCTGTCCACGTTCAGGTATTGCTTGCATATCTTTCAGAATCATCCAGAAACCAGGTTCAAGTCTTCTCTTCTTTTGTCAAGTGATTGTAGAGAACTTCCCATGAGGCCATAGGTATAGGCTAAAAGAGAGAATTTAGTACAGTAAGAGTAAGGACCACGGCCATTTGGGCCACTTTGTGCAACTTACTTGTACCTTCAGGGGTTTCTTGAGCCCAGTCACATATATACCAATTCCATTTGATGCTGGAGCGCTACTGTTCATACCTGACTTTATGGCTTAGTGCGTCCGATAACACTCAGCTCATGATGAACAGCTCAGGGTGTATGGTCACTTGGTGGTATATAGTTAAGCATTCAGTTTCTACTAAAGCCTGGTAGTAGGCCAAGAACTGTTTCTCAACAGTGGGTAGATTTCTATAGGAGATGGTAAGGCTTTGCTCAAAAATCCTAAGGGCCTGCAGATTTACCTCTAGGGGCCTTCCAAAGGCTACCAACAGCAACCTTACCTGCCCCGGATACTCAAGCACCATTGGATCTGCTGGATCTTAGAGCTCAAGAGGCAGAGTATCTTGCACAGCAGCTCTGACTTACTGCAGAGCCTCCTTTTGGTTCTAGGCCCCATTCAAAACTAGTACCTTTTTGGGTCACTCGGTAAATGGGCTGGATTAACACATCCAAATGAGGAATATGTTGTGTCCCAAAGCCACTAGGCGGTGTGCCTGTTTTTGGTTGTAGGGAAGGCCAAGTTCTACAACTTCTCCTTCACCTTTGAAGAGAGATCTCAACATGAACCGCTAGAAATCCCACTGGGCTAAAAGGCCTCTGAACTTATATTGGCTGCATTTTCCACTCTCTGGCACACAAACATCTTATCAATAAATCTAGAGTAGTTTCTTGCTCACTAGGTCCAATCGGCATAATGTCATCGATACAACAGACTAATGTGACATATTGTAGAAGAAAAAGGTGATGAGAATTCCTGCAAATTAAATTATAACATAGCACCAGAGAGTTGATATGCCCCTGAGGTTGTAGGACAGTGAAGGTGTATTGTTAGCAAACTGCTTTGGGGGGTTCTTATTGACAGGGATGGAGAAAAAGGCATTTGCCAGATCAATAGCCGCATACCAAGTACCAGGGGACGTGTTAATTTGCTCAAGCAATGAAATCACATCTGGTGTAATGCTTGTAATTGGAGTCAACACCTGCTTAAGCCTGTGATAATCCACTGTCATTCTCCAAGTTCCATCTGTATTCTACAAAGTCCAAATAGATGTGTTGAGTGGGGCGGTGGTGGTAATCCCCAACCCCGCATATTTGAAATCCTTTCAACTTGAAGTACAGAAATATCCCAGTGCTAATTGGGAATTTAATATCAAATTTAAATTGTATATCAATTCAGTTATTTTCCTTTAAAACGATAACTATGTCACTTATTTATCACCTTAGATAAAAATGGGAGAGGATTCCCTACCTCATACTTCACAACATAAAATTCAAATGGGCATAAGGATTAAACATCAGGGGAAATATAAAAATATTAAATAGAGACTTAGGTTTGGGAGTGATTCTTTAAACAAGACAACACAGAAGATTTGAAAGGGTTGAGAAACGTATTTCGATTTTCTCCTAAATTTGTATTCTTTCATTAATCTTGTCTTCTTTAAAAATGATGCTAATTTTTCAGTTAGTATAGATTTAGCTGTATCTCATAATAATATGAAAAGGTCTACAACTCATTCCCTACAAGAAATTTTACAAATTTAGTATTACAATTCAGTACTGATTTCCTCTTTGAGCCAAGACAGTTTTAGTAAGTTTTCTTAATTAAGTATTAAGCATTTTTTTCAACTTTACTTTTTTTTTTTGCTCACTTATTTCAAATTTTATTGGGTTATCAGAGAATGTGACGTGAAAAAGATTTTTAAATCTTTGTTAAGGTTTCTGTTGTTGCTAAATGATTTTTTTTTAACGATTTTATTTATTTATTTGACAGAGATCACAAGTAGGCAGAGAGAGAGGGTGGGGGAAGCAGGCTTCCCACTGAGCAGGGATCTTGATGTGGGGCTCCATCCCAGAACCCTGGGATCATGACCTGAGCCGAAGTCAGAGGCTTAACCCACTGAGCCACCTAGGTGCCCCTGTATAATGTATACTATTAATGTATACTAATTAACTACCCCATGTGATTCCTTATTTTTCATCTGATAGATCTTTTTGATTATGTAAGAACCATATTCCGATGTTCAAGTAAAAACTGCACTATTTGCAACTTCTCCTGGCATTTGTAATGGTTTTTGCTTTATTTAACTTCTTTTTTTTAAGGTTTACCAATTTATTCATTCAAGTAATCTCTAACCCAGAGTGGGGCTCGAACTCAGGAGCCCAGGATCAAGAGGCACAAGGCTCCTCTGACTGAGCCAGCCAGGGGCCCCATGCTTTATTTTACTTTTGTGTGATTAGCTACATACGTATTTTGATTGACATCATGTATACTACGTATTTTATTATTGCTTAATGTGGCTTTCATTTGTTTATTTTAACTAAACTAAAAATTATACTTTGATAAGATAGTTTTCATATCTGCCTATTATTAGTTTTGTTCATTCCTTTATTTTTAACCTCTGTGTTTTTGTCTAATTTTATTTATTACTTTTTAAGTAGGCTCCACGTGGAGCATGGAGCCTAGCCTGGGGCTTGAACTTATAACCCTGAGATCAAGACCTGAGCTGAGGTCAAGAGTCAGAGGCTTAACCAAGTAAGCCACCCTGGACCTCTATCTTATTTTATTATTTAAAGTTTAAAGACCTATACAAATGCAAACTTACTAAGTAAGCTACAGCTAAGTGAGCATTCACAAATTGAACACATCTGTTTAACCAGAACTTAGATGAAAAAATAAAAACAATAAACTGTTCAGCATCCCAGATGCCTTCCCCTCATGGAAAACTACTGCTCAGACTTGTAATATCATGGATTAGTTACGCCATTTTCACATTTAGTTCTGGAATTGATCAAAACTGACTATTGTGTATGATATAAAGTAAGAGTGTGTGTATGTTTGTGTATATCCGCCCCCCCCCCTGCAAGGGCATTCATTATTCCCAGTAGTGTTTATTGAAAGATAAGCCTTTCTCCGTTATACTGCAGTGACATCTTCCTCATAAATCGGTTGACTATATATGTGAGGGTCTGTTTCTGTATTCTCTATGCTATTGCATTGCCTATCCTTACACCAACAGCACCCTATCTTAATTATTACAAGAGAACTTGATATTTAAATTTAAATTTAAATAAATGGTAACTTGGTGGTATATAGTTAAGCATTCAGTTTCTACTAAAGCCTAGTAGTAGGCCAAGAACTGTTTCTTGCTCCTTCCATTTTTGTTTGTTTTTCTTTTTATTATTGTTTTTTGTTTTTTATTCAAGATTGCATTAACTGTTATTGGACATTTGTACATTCATATCAGTTTAAAAATCAGCTTCTCAGTGTCCATAAACTTTCGTTTTTACAGCTTTTTTGAGGCATAACGTACTAACAATTATCACTGAAACCTTTTATTTATTTATTTATTTATTTATTTATTTATTTATTTATTTGACAGAGAGGTCACCAGTAGGCAGAGAGGCAGGCAGAGAGAGAGGAGGAAGCAGGCTCCCCACTGAGCAGAGAGCCTGATGCGGGGCTTGATCCTAGGACGCTGAGATCATAACTTGAGCCGAAGGCAGAGGCTTAACCCACTGAACCACCCACGTGCCCCTCACTGAATCCTTTTAAATTTACAGCTAAATGAGTTCTGTTCAATCTATGCAGTTTACAGCGCTAAAACATGAACCCAGTTTTAGAATATGTTCCTCATCTTCAAAATTCCCCCCTACACATTTGCAATGAATCCTCGCCCCTATTCGTGACTCCAGACAACCAACAACCTGCTTGATATCACTGTAGTTTTATTTTTGTTTTCATTTTTTAACAAAAGAGAAGTTTATTGAGTCTGCTGCAAGGGATCAGCAGGAAGAGAGCAAAGGCCAGACTATCTGCCTGTATCACTCAAGTTTCGCATTTTCTAAAAATTCATGTAAATGAGGGTAACAGGATTTTCCACAGCCCCTCTGCATTTGGGCCCAGCAGAGACCAAAGCCCTGTTTGTACCACCTAGGCCACCTGCTTAATCTAGGAGCTGCTCCTGGAAAGGTAATCAGTTCGAAGTCCAGAGAAAAGGGCACTAAAGCTATGCATTTAGGCAGCCATTTTCTTTCTTTCTTTAATTTTTTTTCTTTAAGATTGTATTTATTTAGTTGACAAAGAGAGAGAAAGAGCACAAGCGGGGAGAGCGAGGGAGGGAGAAGCAGGCTCCCCAATGAGCAGGGAGCCTGATGTGGGACTGGATCCCAGCAGTCAGAGACCGTGTCCTGGGTGGAAGGCAGATGCTTACCTGTCTGGCTACCCAGGCACTCTGGGCAGCCATTTTCTGTATATATAAATGACTAGAGAAAAAAGAGCCCTACAGGATCTAAATCTATGAACCTAACTCTAGAATTATATAAAGTAGTTTAATAACTCCTATAAAAACAAAAACAAGCCCTTAGATGAAATTTTAATTTAGGAAAGCTAAAGGCACACCTGAGACTGTTTGGCTAAATGGTTTTTGATGAATTGACAAACGGACCTAGAATACCCATCCATCTGGCTAACTTCAAGGTTACTTTAAAGCATCTCCTTTTGGGGGGATATTTTTCTAATGCACTGTCTTTGTGCACAGCACCATTTCCTGCATTTTACTCCATTACATCTTTTTCTATGGACACAAATGTCTCTGTCCTCTATCTCAGTATGTTCAGGGCTTGAGAACTTTGGATTCCAAAGAAACACTGTTCTCAAACCTATAGATACATGAAAATCAGCTAGGAAAGTTGTAAAAACTGATGCTGGGACTCTATCTCCGACCAATAAAGCCAAAATCTCTGTGGGTGGGGCATAGGCATTGCTGTGTTTTATGGTTGTTTCTGTTGTTTTGTTTGTTGGCATCTCTGGTCATTTTAATGTTCATTTATGGTTTAGAACCGTTGATCTAGCCTTTGGTAATTGTTAACAACGCAGATTTCTGGGCCCCACCACAGACCCACTGAATCAGAAATTCCAGGGTGTTACCCAGTAATCTCTGTTCTGACCAACCCTTTAACTGATACAGACATATCTCTGAAATGTGGGAATCATGGATCTAGCCAGTTACTCAACTTCGACAATAGATTGGAGGCACCTGGATGCTTTAAAAAATACTGATGCCTGGGTACCTCTTCCTTCAATAGTCTGATTTAATTGTTCTGGAGTGTGATCCTGACATTGAGATCTTTACAAAAATGCTCCAGATAATTTTAATATGTAGCCAAGATTGAATGCTTTACTAATTCATGAGCCCCATGAGAACAGAGATCATGACATAACCAGCTTTGTGTATTTTGAATTTGGCACAGGATTTGACACATTGAATGAGGAGGAAAGACAAATGAAGGGGATCTTGCAGGAGGCAGAGGAAGAATAGCTCAATCATACTAAAAAGGGTTAAACATTTGGATTTTTCTGAAGGAATGCAAGTCAACTGCATGGTCTTCAATAGTCATCCAGAGATTCTGACTTCCTTCATATTAACTGAGCCTTTCTTCATTTTGCTTTAAAAAAATAAAAGGCATTGGTTCTTTGGATAATATGATCTACTATGCTTCTCCTCATAAATAATCAGTTTTAATAGAACATATATTCAAATGCTCAACTATGTTTCAGGTTTAAAAAAATATATCTGGGGGCGCCTGGGTGGCTCAGTGGGTTAAAGCCTCTGCCTTCAGCTTGGGTCATGATCCCAGGATCCTGGGATCAAGTCCCGCGTCGGGTTCTCTGCTCAGCAGGGAGCCTGTTTCCTCCTCTCTCTCTGCCTGCCTCTCTGCCTACTTGTGATCTCTGTCTGTCTGATAAGTAAATAAAATCTTTTTAAAAAAAAGAAAAAAAAATATATATGGCTGATCATAACTGGAAAGCATTCAGCACCAAATGATTCTGTTAGGAGAATAAGGTATTCAGAATACAGGGGCACATGAGTGGCTCAGTCGTTAAAGTGTCTGCCTTTGGTTCAGGTCATGATCCCAGGGTCCTGGGATCAAGCCCCCTGTCGGGCTCCCGGTTCTGTGGGAAGCTTACTTATTCTCCCACTCCCCCTGCTTGTGTGTTCCCTCTCTCAGTGTGTCTCTCTTTGTCAAATAAATAAAATCTTTTTTAAAATAAATAAATAAATAAATAAATAAAATGCATTCACTCCAGGAAAAGATCAGTCATGACGATTATTAAAATAATCAGTTTAATTATTTATGAAGACAGCTGCATTTCCTTTTTGAAATCTGTTTTAGAGCAAAATCTTCAAATTTCAAATTGTTCTAAACCAAAAGCAAGAAACAAATATTAAATTATCTTCAAAAAGACAAATTAATAATCAACCAAGTTTAGGCATTATTGAAGATTTTCTAATTGAAATTTGCTTAATGCTGGAAACAAGAGGGGAAAAAATCCCCTGTACTATTTTTCTTTACAGTTTGGTAATATAATGTTAAATTATTTTTTTAGTCCTTCATTTATCTTTAATAATAATCATCAGTATCAGGGCACCTGGGTGGCTCAGTGGGTTAAAGCCTCTGCCTTTTCTCAGGTCAGTATCTCAGGGTCCTGGGATCGAGCCCCACATCGGGCTCTCTGCTCAGCAGGGAGCCTGCTTCCCCCTCTCTCTCTGCCTGCCTCTGCCTACTTGTGATCTCTGTCTGTCAAATAAATAAATATTTAAAAAAAATAATTATCAGTATCAGAAGTAGATTAATTTAAAATATTATTGAAAATATTATTTTCTCAATTATAAAATCAAGATATTAGTCATGTTCAAGCAAATACCATGAAAACAATCAACTAAAATGTTTTCCCGTATAGTATTATTTTAGTTTTATAAAACAAACACCAATAATCAAAATTTTATCAACAGTGAAACAGAATTCTAATCAAATAGTTGTTTGGTTTTTTTAATTTCATTCATGCTTGAGCTTGGCTCTCTATAAATTCAGGCTTCTGTACTCCTCTGATCAGTATGACCTCCCTTTCACTGAAGCAGATGGTGAGTAGATCCTGATCAGAGGAAATGACTACACATAGCAGCTAAGCCTGATGGCCTTAATAGGCAGGAAGACACGTAGGGACAACAGCTCATAAAATGGCTGATGATTTGGTGAATTCTGTGTTGCAGTTCTTTTTTTTTTTTTTAAGATTTTATTTATTTATTTGACAGAGACACAGTGAGAGAGGTAACACAATCAAGGGAGTGGAAGAGGGAGAAGCAGGCTTCCCATGGATCGTGGAGGAGCCTCTGGGATCATGACCTGAGACTAAGGCAGATGCTTAAAGACTGAGCCACCCAGGCGCCCCCTGTGTTGCAGTTTTAATAACAAGGGTCTAGATCACAACCATTACTAGAACCTTGAGAGTTGAATGGATCATCTTCCTTGCAGTCATACAATGAAAGCTCGACTTAACATTGCCTGCCTCTTTTCTCAAGAGAGTTTTAGTATAATTAGTTAATATGCTTGAATGCAAAACTAATAACAGGTAAAACGTGAGGCACAAAGTATGACCACCATTCAGTTTAATAGTTTTCCCATGAGTCCCTAAGCACTTGGTGCTGTCCTATGAGAGTAAAGGGAAATAAGCTTAAGTTTTCAGTTAAGATCACACTTTGATGGTCTTGAAAGCCAGGCTTTTTAGCCTCTTGGTAACATCTTCCAGAGTAAAGATGCCCTTTGGTGGAAAACACCTTAAGTCCTATGATCTCTTCTCTGGGTTTATGTCTTCTGAATATTGACCCCGTAATTCCTCACTGTTTTATTAGTTCTGCAATCCCTTAACGCTATTTTATAAAAATGTTGTCCAGACCCTCTAGTTGTCCCCAGCATTATTGCTGGTCTGAATTACCTGATCTGCTTTTATTAAAAGAAGAAATATACATTGTTTTATGTTTATTGTATATTTCATTTCTAGAACCTTTTTTCTGTGGTAAATTTGCTAGGTCTCTGTTTATGGTTTCCTATTTCCAAACAGTTTCATACTTATGAGTTATATCTTACAATAATCAGTTGTTTTATCATCTCTGGTCACTCCAACCTATGAAATTGTTTTTTTTTTTTTTTATTCCATTTCTACTACTTATGTTTATGTTTCTTCTTGTTCATGGCACCTTAGATGTTAGGTTACTCTTAACTGTGTAATGGTTATTGGCACCAAAAAAATGATCAGTGTGGAGAATATTAGAAGCATAATAATGCCCATCCACAAATATTCCATGTCCTAATCTTTGGAGCCTGTGAATATGTTAGGTTACATGGCAAGGGGAAATTAAGATTAAAAATGGAATTAAAGGAGCTAATCAACTGAACTTAAAATAGAGATATTAATCTGAATTAATCAGGTAGGCCCAGTATAACCTCAAAAAATGTTGAGAAGGAGATGTGAGTATAAAAAGGAATGGTCAAGGAGATGCAACACTGGGGGCTTCAAAGTTTTTTGAACCACGAAATACAGGTACCCTCTAGCACCTAGAAAAGCAAGACTTGATTTAAGGGGACACAGGAGGGCGCCTGGGTGGCTTAGTAGGTTAAGCCTCTGCCTTCAGCTCAGGTCATGATCCCAGGGTCCTGGGATCGAGTCCCACATCGGGCTCTCTGCTCAGCATGGAGCCTGCTTCCCCCCTCTCTCTCTGCCTGCCTCTCTGCCTACTTGTGGCCTCTGTCTGTCAAATAAATAAATAAAATCCTTAAGGGGACACAGGGTTGAACTCTCACCATATAGACTCTAATCTATTCATTCTTCTAATCTCATCTAATCTGTAGAATTTAAAGACAAATCTTTTAGGCCACTGAGTTTGCAGTCATTTGTTAAAGCAACAAAAGAGAAGTGATAAAGTCCTTAAGGTCCAGGGTAGAAGTACCTTGCTCCAGAGAAGATTTGTGTTTGCATCTGTCAGGTGTCTGGCAGGATACTAGTCCAGGAATTCCTTTTTTTTTTTTTTTTAAGATTTTATTTATTTATTTGACACAGAGAGAGATCACGCTGAGCAGAGAGCCTGATGCGGGGCTCGATCCCAGGACCCTGAGACCATGACCTGAGCCGAAGGCAGAGGTTAACCCACTGAGCCACCCAAGCGCCCCTAGTCCAAGAATTCCTTAAGGCAATTTAGTACTTTGAGATTTCCTTGATCGTCCTAAATCAGGTTGCAAATTAACAAGAAAATCTTGGGTATATTAGAAACCATTGAATTGTATACTTTAAATTCATGAATTATATGATATGTGAATTATATCTTCATGAAGCTGATATATATATATATTTTAAAATGCCTTTAGTTCTTTGGGTTTTTGCTTTTCTTTCTAGGTTTCTGCTTTCATTCTGGTATTGGCATGAAAGTTTCTTATTTTTGCAAAATGTTTCACGGATTAAAGAAAAAATATACATGAACACATTTATATATATAACTTCGTAGGTATTGAAAAAATTTCAAATGTCAGGAGGTAAAATAATATTTTGACTTCTCTGTGTGTGTGCGTGTATGTGTGTGGTAATCTTTGACCAAGCTTGTAACCTTACTTTTGTTTACATGCCGTGGTCAGACTCCTGCCCATTTCTTTACTCTTGCCCCTTATGCCCTCCCAAATCACAACACTACCTTTGTTTGGTTTGGTTGTATATTTCCTTAGTGTTTTTCTTAAGTCCTTAAGGGTTAGAGCAATAAATGCTGTATAAACACACATTAAAATGAAAGGTCTAGTCATTTCTATTCAAACATCCCGGGGATTGTGGCAAAGCACTAGAGAAAATCTTTCATGGCCTAGAAAGGTGATGAATAATAATCATGCCTGATTTCCATTCCTGCTGATATCTCTCAGTTAATCATATCTAAAGGAATTATACTGTGTATAAGTGATTATTTTTATTAGGAGACTTTATTTTTTAGAGCAGTGCTAAGTTGAGAGAAAGCTTGAAGAGAGAGTACAGGGGGGAGTCCTCTTGCCAGAATTTTCCCCTGTGACCCTCCTCTAGTAGTGCCCTACATTTGTTACAATTGATTAACCAATGTCGATATGTCATTTTTAACTAAAATCCATAGTTTATATTAGTTTTCACTGTGTTGCACATTTCCATGAGTTTTGACACATGCATGTCATACATCCACCATTACAGGGTCATTGAGAATAATTTCACCACCCTAAAAATGCCCTTTGCTCTAACTAAGCTATCCGTTGCTCCCTTCCCCAGAAATCCTGGTGACCAAAGAATTTGGTACTGTTTCTATAACTTTAATTTTTTAGAATGTCATGTAATTTTGATTCATTTCTGCTCTGTGAACCTGGCTTCTTGTGATTTACATTCTTTTAAAATTGTTAAGGTATTTTTTTATGGTGAGAATTTGGCTTACCATGGTGAATGTTCCACGTGAGCTTAAGATGAATGTGTATTCTGCTATTGTTGGATGAAGAATTCTATATATGTCAATTAGATCAAGTTCAAGTCAACTATATCCTTACAGATTTTCTACCTGCTGGATATGTTTGTAATACAGTAGTGTTGAAATCTCTTGAGTGTGATAGTGGATATGTCTATTTGTCCTTGAAGTTCTTTTAGATTTTAGTACAAATGTTTTGATTCTCTGTTATGTTAGATGCACACATGTTAAGGATTTTAATGTCATAGACTTAGGTCTTCATTATGTTTCATTGTCTTCTTAGGGAATTGACACTTTTATCATTATGTTAATGTCCCTCTTTACTTGTGATACATTTCCTTGTTGTGAAGTCTGACTTGTCTCAAATTATTTGCTTTCTCTTGATTTTGGTATAACTCTCCATCTCTTTACTTTTAATGTATCTGTATTTTTATGTATAAAATGGATTTCTTGTAGACAACAACAGGTTGGGTCTTGGTTTTGATCAACTCTAGCTGTCTCTGTCTTTTAATTGGTGTACGTAGCCATTTACATTTAACATGATTACTAAGAAGGTTGGATTGATATTTATCATACTAGTAATTGTTTTCTATTTGTTGCCGTTGTTCTTTGCTTCTTTCTTTTTTTTTTCTTTTTTTTTGTTCTTTCCCTTTTTTCTCCCTTCTCTGGTTTTAACTGAGAATTTTATATGATTCCATTTTTCTTCCTTCTTAGAATATCTTGGAATATCAATTTTACTTCCTGTTTTAATTTTGTGATTATTTTCCTAGAGTTTGAAACACACATTTACAAGTAGTCTTGGCCCACTTTCAAACAATACTATATTGCTTCATAGGTAGTACAGGTATCTTAGAATATTCTAGATTCCTTTCTCTTGTCCTTTATAACATTGTCGTCATTCATTTCACTTATCCATAAGCTACAGTCATCTGACACATTGTTGTTATTATTTTGAACAAACGTGTAAATGATTTTTAAGAAATCTTTTAAGAATACTAATTGATGTTTAGATAACACAATTATTCTCTTCAATGAAATGCACCATTCAACATATTCACTATTAATTGGGCCGTAATTTCCCATTCAGAAAGATATATGTGTTTCCTTCACTGCAAACCCGGGTGAATGTTAAAACTAATGAACACATAATTTACTGAGCATCTGCTATGCTCTAGGCACTACTTCAGGTTTCTTACATGCATTATCATGTTTCCTTCTCACAAAATCTTTGTATTCTCCATTTTACAACTGAATAAACTATAGCACAAAATATTCACATAATTTGCCCGAGGTCATAGGACTAGTAAATTCTGATAATTTGAAAAATAAGATTTGAACCCATGCATTGCAGTTCCAGAGCCTTTTTGTGTTTTTTTTTTAATTTTTTTGCACTATTCTGTCTCCAAGTATAGAGGAGGAAATATAAAATAGTGAAGGAAAGGAAACTATTAAATACTTACAATGTGCCAGAAATCATTAAATTACTTTATTTAATTACTAACTACTTCATGCATATCATTACATTTAATCCTCACAACACCCTACTTGATTATTTTTCTCACCATTTACAGATAAGGGAACTATAGTTCAGGACAATTAAATAATTTCACCAAGAACATGCACCGAAACAGTGACAAGGCCAGTATTATAACTAAGTTTTCTCGGACTCCAAATAATATGCTATACTACGCTTACTGAAAAATCACCTCAGATTTCTCTATTAGGAAATACTTACAGGACACTTGCCACATTATTATGCACTTGAAAACAATAGGGGCATTAAAAACAGAAAACCCTGAGATAAAAGGTCCAGGCTCCCTAAATGAAAATCATGGAAAAGCCCTTGGTTACTCTTTAAAAATACAAAATCTTTTGTCATCATCACCAATATCATGATTTTCATGATTATTATTAATGATTTCTCCAATTAAAAGAGCCTTAATGTAATGTCATTGTCCTCTAAATTATGATTTATATAGCGAAGGACTAAGTTATGCTGTTACAAATAAAACATTTTTCTGGACTCGTTTTAGCAAATACGTGTTAAACACTGTACAGAGGGGTTATGGTCTCTTCTTCCTCCAAATGCAAATGCTTTCAACACCTTTCCTTTTCCAAAGCCTACTGAGTTTGATTTAATGATTGGCAAATCTGTGGCTTAAATTGTGAGACATATTGGCATGAAAATAATTCGGGACACCTATTCAAGCTTGAAGAAGTCTCAATTTAGAGCAGCTTTTGCAAAATCACCAGTCATAAGTTGTTATTTTCACAGAAACACGAAGAAGTTTTAAGACATGCTGCAGTAATTCACCCCAGTTTGTCTGAACCTGGCCCAGGCTATACACTTTTTCGGGTGAATTGTTGAACACTGGACATCATTTAGAGCCTTCTGCTACTTTTACCAAAGACCAATGTCTTGAGGAATAGAAAGGCCCACATAGTTTATGCCTCAGTCTTTCAGTATTTGTCAAAAAACAGGGAGGATGGGGAATATGTAATGTAATATCAGTTATTGTGAATCTTCGTTAAACACCAAAAATAAACATAAAAAAGCAAAAATAACTCATCTTACTAAATATCATGCAGTAATCATAATTGCCTCACCTAATTTTCACAACTTTATGAGATAGCTAATAATTATAATCCCCGTGTTACGGAGGTAGATGAGGCTTAAAGAGATTATTAAACCTTACCCAAGCCATATCGCTCTAAACATGTGTGAATCTAGAATTTGAACCCATGTCTCTCTTTTACCAAAGCCTATGCTCTGATACTGATTTGGCTACCCACAGTGAGTGTATAGTTTTAGTTACCTAATGCCAAGGTCTCCTCTTGACAGAGTCATTTCTGGTTCCATCTCATTACTTCTGCATTCAAAAATATACTTCATAAGACAACCAAGTAAACTAATAAATAACTCTGTCAGTTGCAAAGTTATTTTTTTGACATTGATGTAAAACTTCCTCCCTGTCACTTTCCTCTCTGGTTTTCTTGATCTATAATATGAGACCCAAAGAGGCTTTTAAATCACAAAAGACAGAGACCTTTACAATCGGAAGACTAGAAGAGGCCTTTTAGCTACTATATACCTCATTCTAGTTTCTTTTCCTTCACCGGGACTGTGGTTCTTACAGATAAATTGAAGATGGAATTAAGAAAATGATGTAAACTCAAGGGGAAAAGACAGCTTCACATCCACTGGTGGTTTTGAAAATGCCTGAAAGAAATTCTGAGTTGAAATATGTTCATGAAATCTAAGGGAAGCCTACAGAAAAGCCATCATACAGAGATGGTAGAGGGCCAGGAACTGAAAATTTACTTTATGAATCCACTGCAATGTTTAGTGAAAACTAGGTCAGTCGGACTCTGATCTTTGGTAACTCCTATCTCAGCAAACACAGGCATCTTTTTCAATGTTAAACCACAGAGCAGAAATGATTTTCCACAAAATAGCATTTTCCTACGATTTGTCCTTTTGGTTAAAAAAAAAAGTGCAAAATGGAGTTTGGAGGTTTTTAAAAAGAGTCTAGTATATGAAATATTATGTAGTAATATGAAATAATGTCAAATTTTATGTCTAATAGACAGTATAACCAACCTGAGAAAATAAAGTTAAATACCCTCCCGTTCAACCCTCTAGAATGAGAATACACAGGGCGGAAAGGGAAAAGAACATACCTAAGGCCTTCCTGGTTTCAGATATCAGAGTTAGGACCATAAGCTGTGTCCTTTAATTCCATCTCCTGCATACAGAGATAATAACAGGTAACTCTCCATAACATATATACATACATACAGAGACACGCACATGCCTAAGTACATATACATCTCACAAAAACCCTACAAAGTGAATACTGTTCGTAACACGTTGGATGCATAAGGAAACAACCAGAAGGGATAAATACCTTTTGCAAACTTACATAGCTGGGAAGTGATGAAACTGAGGTTTGAATTCAGGTTGCCTGAATGTAGAGTCTATACATGTAACCACTTCCCTCTATTGCCTCTGTAGTCCAGTTTGAACCTTGAATCTAACCAAGATTTAATGAAAACGTTCACTGAGGTCTCAGTAATGGGTGAACCTCAGAATGTTAATACCTTTATTTCATCACTTAATAAACAGCAGATGTAAATGTACCTTGCCACTCCAGAGGGCTCTTCTATAACACTAACGTCAACCACAGTTTCCTGTTATGAGGAAATGAAGCAAGGAATTTGTAAAGGACTCACTCGAGCTTCTAGGATGAGGAGAAAAACGATGCCAGGACTAGAGCTCAGACATCCTGACTAACCAGGCAACCAGCACTACGTATTCTCAAAGCACAGAGGTTTGTCTGGCCCAGAGCAGGACCACAGAAGGGCAGGGATCTCTAACGTATTCAAAGGCCATGGGCCTGATGGTTTTCCCAGATATCTCCGAGCTCTTGAATATACTGTAAACTTTTCTCTCAGTAATTGAGGAAAACCGTTTTTTCAGGTGGTCTCCCCTGGAAGAAGCATGATTTGGGGGAAGGCTGACATGACGTCTGAGATCTGACTTTGTCATTCTTTCATCATCTAACACATGAATTCAAGTCAGAGGGCATTATTTATATTAATCAACAGTCAGCCTTATAGTTGAAGATTCATGAAACCACAGTTCGGGAATGTTCTATTTGCTCCTTTAAATACACCCTCTCAAATATATATTTGCATATGTAGACACTCTGGAATTTTCGTAAGGTGGATGGATGGAATAAATATGGCAAAATTTATCAGTAGGGATACCATGTCATTCTGAAATTAGTCATAATAGATTTTAGATTTACATAATACAGTATATGAAAGCAAAATTTCTGTGTTATACCATGCTTATGAAATATATTTTATATCTCTTTTCTATAGGCACGATGTAGTCACAAGTATCAGGAAAAGAGAAGAATAAAAAGAAATAGCTGCTCCAGGAAACAGGGATTGCACATAAGTAAGTCTAGCACCAAGCTAAGGAGTTAAGATTAGTTCTCACTTGACCATTCATGCAACACAACTAAATTTTTTAAAAAGAGTTCGGTGAATGCTTGAGTTCAAAAATGATTTGACTCTTCATTCTTTGTGAATGGGAAAAAAACAAACAAAAAGCCAACCCACTTATCTGATTATAAGCTTCCTCTCCATCCTGTCTTTCTATTATCACTCCTCTGATCTTCCCCAGGTCTGCTTGTTGAAATCCACCCACCCTTCAGTAGGGATCTCATATGGAATTTCTTCAAGAAATCCACCATGAAGCATGACCACCCTTAGCGTATTTCCATATGAAATCATTCTTGCTTTCTCCTCTGTGCTCCTGTCTCACCTTTCTCATACAGCTTCATAGCACTTATGTATATTTAAATCGGAACACCAAAGAAAAGTTCTCAATGGAAATCTATCTTGATCAACAAGAAAAGTATTGCTGATCACTATCAAAGGAAGCTGACAAAAAGGAGCAGGAAGCTGCAGGGCTCTTTGGGGCAACAATTCCGCCACATCTCTCTCTCTACCTTTCTTCTAAGTATGGACTTTCACTTCCAGGTACCAGCCCTCTCGGGTGGCATTTGACTTGTTTTTATGACCTTCTGAGGTTAAGGAGGCAATTGTAGTTTTACTCCTAGGGCCAGTCTGTTCCATTGATTTGAATTAAAGGGAGCAAGTTATTTCTAAGAGAGATGATTTGCACACCTGCTGACCACTAATTATAGTGGAACAAAATTAAATCATTGCTAACATGGGCCCCAAAAAGAGGGTTTCTAATGGTAAATAATGGAAACCTTTCATTGCCTGAATTTCAGGTTGAACAATTGAAAAGGAGTATTCATTCTCAACCAGCTTCCTCCCAAGGACAGTTAAGAGTGTCATTATTTAAGCTGTCTTAATTGCGGTGATTAAAATAGAAGTTGAGCTTACATTAACTTTAATAAAAAGTGGTTATAGAGTTCAGGGAACAAGGTAGAATACTGCATTTGATTCACAGTATAAATGTGATCACCATTATAATTTGGGAAATTCAAGACTATTTCCAAAGCTTTATTATATTTTGGCAAATAGACCACTTTTAAAGGCTATATAGCTTGTTCTCTGTGATAGAAACTCAGTTTATAACATGTCTACAAAAATTGAATCACACTTTTTCTAGTTCATTGGCATTACCAATATCAATCGAAATCATTAATCACTTAAGTCCAACAGTGGGAAACTGCCTTTATACTAGGTCTTTTAGAAATCAATCAACAATCAATACCAGTAGTGTTTTAAATTTAATTATAATGGATTTATGGAGTTACGATTGATATAATTGATACATAATTATATATAATGGATAGAATATAATTGTTATAATTATATAATTATCAATTATATCATATGCAATAAACTTTACATATATAAGGTACATATTTGATAACTTTTGACATATGTATATATAAACATACACATGAAATCATCATGGTAATCAAGAAGATGGACATAAGCATCATTCTCAAAAGTTTCCTCATGGCCCTTTGTAAACCCTAGTCCCACTTTTCTTGCCTCCTATAAATTAGTTTTCATATTCAGGAACTTTAATACAAGTAGGTTCAATAGAATCTTATTTTGGCATCTTTCACGTGATGTATGTGCATTAAGATTCACCAAGGTCGTGTGGTGGACATTTGGGTGGCCTCCAGTTCAAGTGCACTACAAAGCTGGTATAAGTATTTGTGTACCAGTTCTCATGTGAGCATATGAATTCATTTCTCTTGGGCAAATACCCTGGAGCGGAATGACTGTGATAGGATAGGCATATGGTTCATTTTTTAAGAAACTGGCAAACTGCTTTCCAAAGTGGTTGTAGCACTTCTGATGGGGCTGAAGTGAAGGTTTGTTTTCCTGCCTTATTAAACCCACGGACTCGAAGATGTGTCAGGCATATAGATATAGGTCATCTGGATTTCACACAAGA
This sequence comes from Meles meles, assembly GCF_922984935.1. Lineage (NCBI taxonomy): Eukaryota > Metazoa > Chordata > Mammalia > Carnivora > Mustelidae > Meles > Meles meles. The sequence goes on along the minus strand of NC_060087.1, from coordinate 122,078,004 downwards.
GGAAGAATGTTGGCTGATTCTTTAACCATATGGGCTTTTGTTTTGCTTGGGTTTTAGTGTTTTTGTCTGAGAATGTTTTTATTTCTCCTTCCCTTTTTGTTAAAGAAGTGTTGGTGAGGATGTGGAGAAAGTGGAACGCTTGCACGACGTAGGTGGGAATGCAAAATGGTGCAACCACTATGGAAAACAGTATGGAGGTTCCTCAAAAAATTTAAAATGGAACTACTGTATGATCCAGCAATCCCACTTCTGGCTATTTACCTGAAAGAATTGAAATCAGGATCTTTTTTTTTTTTTTTAAAGATTTATTTATTTATTTAATTGACAGAGAGAGAGATCACAAGTAGGCAGAGAGGCGGGCAGAGAGAGAGGAGGAAGCAGGCTCCCTGCGGAGCAGAGAGCCCGATGCGGGGCTCAATCCCAGGACCCTGAGATCATGACCTGAGCCGAAGGCAGCGGCCTAATCCACTGAGCCACCCAGGCGCCCCTGAAATCAGGATCTTGAAGAGATATTTGCAATCCCATGTTCATTGCAGCATTATTCACAATAACAAAGAGGCGGAGACAATCTAAACATCGTCGATGAATAAATGGATAAAGAAAATGTGATATACACATGCAATGAAGTATGATTCAGACACAAATATAAATTCTGTCATATACTACAAAATGGATGAAATTTCAGAACATTATACTAAGTGAAATAATTCAGAGTTCCTACGTGATTCCAGTTTTATGAGATACCTAAAGTAGTCAAACTCATTGAGGCAGAAAGTAGAATGGCAGTTGCCAGGGGCTGGGGAAAGGGGCTATGGAAGGTTACTAATAAATAGGCACAAAGTTTCAGTTAAGGAAGATGTACGCATTCTAGAGATCTACTATACAACATTGTACCTATGGTCAACAATAATGTATTATATACTTAAAAATGTGGAGGTCGCCTGGGTAGCTCAGTGGGTTGGGTCTCTGCCTTCTGCTCTGGTCATGATCTCAGGGTCCTGGGATCAAGCCCTGCATCAGGCTCTCTGCTCAGCAGGGAGCCTGCTTCCCCTCTGCCCTCCCACCTGCCTCTCTGCCTACTTATGATCTCTGTCTGCAAATAAATAAGTAAATTAAAATCTTTTAAAAAAAATTTATTATGAGGTTACATCTCATGTTGTATTCTTACAGCAATAAAATAAAATCTAGAAAAATAGACTTTTTTCAGAGCAGTACTTTCACAGAAAATTTCCCCACCCTCCTCCCCAAGGGCCTCTCTTACTGTCAACACCCCGTACCGGAGTGGTATATGTGTTACCATTAATGAATCTACATTGATACATCATTATCACCCAAAGTCCATAGTTTGCCTTAGAAATCATTCTTGGTGCTTCACGTTCTGTGAGTGTGGACAAAGTTATAATAGCATATATCCACCATCATAGTATCCTACTGACTAGTTTCACTGACTTAAAATTTCTCTGTGGCTCTGCCTGTTCATCCTTCCCTCCTCCCAACCCTGGGTAATTACTCATCTTGTTACTGACTCCGTCCTTTTGTCTTCTCTAGAATGTCATATATTTGGAATCGTACAGTATGTAGCCTTTGCAGATCAACTTCTTTCACTTCTTAATATTCTTTCAAGTTTCCTTTGTGTCTTTTCATGTTTTGATAGCTCACTTCTTTGTGGTGCTGAATAATACTCCATCGTGAGCTTGGCTTTTTTACTCTCTTAAAAAGTACAATTTAAAAAAAAGAGGGGCGCCTGGGTGGCTCAGTGGGTTGAAGCCTCTGCCTTCGGCTCAGGTCATGATCCCAGGGTCCAGGGATTGAGCCCCTGAATGGGGCCCTCTGCTTGGCGGGGAGCCTGCTTCCCCCCTCCCCTCTCTCTGCCTGCCTCTCTGCCTACTTGTGATCTCTGTCTGTCAAATAAATAAATACAAATTTTTTTTTAAAAAAGTAGAAATTTTTAATTTTGATGAAGTATGATTCCCCAATTTTTCTGTATTTTGTGGATCATCTTTGGAATGATCTATTTAAGAAATCTTGGCTTAAGGGGCACCTGGGTGGCTCAGTTTGTTAAGCGTCCAACTCTTAGTTTCAGCTTAGGTTTATGATCTCAGCATCCTGGGTTATTCCCAGCATCAGAGTTAGCACTCAGTGGGGAGTCTCTCTTTCTCTCTAAAATAAGTAAATAAATCTTAATTTAAAAAAAAAGAAATCTTGACTTAAACCACAGTTGCAAAGATGTTCTCTTATGTTTTCTTCCAAAAATTTTGTAGCTTAAGGTTTTACATGAAGGTCTCTTATCTGTTTTGAGTGAATATATTTATACAGTGTGAGATTTGGTTTGAAGTTCATTATTTTGACATATAGAAATCCATTTGTTTCTGTTGCACTTCTTGAAAAGACTATTTCTTCTCTGTTGACTTGACTTTGTACTTTTGTGGAAAGGCAGTTGCCCATATTTATGAAAGTCTACTTCTGAACACAAAGATATTTATTGATTTATTTTCTTTCTTAATGCCAGTATTACACTGGCATGTATTGTAGGATTTTTAAAGTTATTTTTTAATCTATTTTTGTAATCTCTATACCCAACATGGGGCTCTAGCTCACGATCCCAAGTTGCATGCCTTCCTAACTGAACCAATCAGGCACCCCTGTGGTTTTTTATTAAAGTTTTGAAATCCTGTTGTGTTTTTTCTCTAAATCTATTCTTTTTCAAAAATTTATTTTGGTTATTCTAGGTTTTTCAACTGCCATATGAATTAATATATTAATTTCTAAAATGTTTAATAGCATTCACCAATGAAGCCATCTCGTTCTGAAGTTCTCTTTGTAGGGTGTTTTTTAAAAATCAACTTATTTCGTAAGTATAGAAATATTCGAGTTATTTGTTTCTTCTCAAATGAGCTTTGGTAGTTTGTGTCTTTCAAGAAATTTATTCATTCTCTCTTATTTGTTGAAAATATTAATATGCAGTTATATATAATGTCCTCTTATTATCTTTTCAACATCTGTAGAGTCTATTGTGATGTGTGCTCTCTGATTCCTCAAGTTGGTAATTTGTGTCATTGGTATTTTTGTTTCCTGACCACTCCAGCTAAGACTTTTTTTTAAAGTTCAACCTGATAATCTCTACCTTTACATGAGGACATTTATATTATTTTCATTTAGCATAGTTATCAATGAGTTAAGGGTTTTTGTGTGTCCCCCCCCCCCCCCCCCCCCGTCTTGAGAATTCTGCCTTTATCTCTTCAGATGTTAAGGGTATCTGTCAGACTTTGTCTGGCTCCTGGGTATTACTATTTATGTCACAACCTGGAAAATATCTCAAGACAGTAAGGCAGAGTCTAGAGAGCTTAATTGGATGCCTCATTTGTTACTCATTTCTCAGGGATCACTGTCCTCTACTCCCTTGTTTCAAAAATTTTGTTACTTTTAAAAAAAAATTGTTTTAGACAGGAGGGTAAATCTAGCATCTCTTATGTCGTTGTGGTTAAAAGAAGGAGTCCCCAATAATTCTAGTTATATCCCATTTTGTTCCACACATTCAGCACACAGAAAGATGTTTAAACATGTAAAATCTACCTAGTTTGTGACGATGAAGAAATTACAAATGGATTTCCTAAAAGCATCATTATCAAAACATATTCTTATCATGTTTCCTTAATGGATTGTGGTAAGGATTAAATGAGAGGTACTGCTTCATAAGTGAAGCCTGACTGGACATTGGGAATGAAATGATGGTATAGTACAAACCAGGGGAGTTTCTTAAGTGTACTGCATAGGACAGATACCATGTTTCCACTTACTGGGAGATCTGTTTTCTTTCTTTTTTTTTTTTTGTTTTAATTGAGGTATTATTGACATGTAACATTGTATTTGTTTCAAGTACGCAACACAGTGGGAGATCTGTTTTCAAATCAGACCCCAAATAGTTACTTTTTCTGCATAAGGAAGCAGATTCAATCCTTTCCTAAAATGACTGGGGTGGACTAACTCTGTGAAGCCCTTCCGTGGTCAATGGCTTAAGAGCCCTTGTGTTAGATCTCTAAGCTACCTTCCAAATTTGGGAAGCTTTAATTCTGTATTTTCCTTAGAAACATTGTATACCCCCCTCAAAAAAAGAGAAAAAAAAGAAACGTACACCTATGTATAAGTAGAGGGATATTTGCATAGGATTTTTTTAGAGAAATAAACATAAAGTATTGACTTCCATAGATGATAGTGTTGATAATGGCCATCTTAGATTTGCACATATCTTTTCATTTCTCAAGTTTTGCTATCTAAAATTTATTTTCTCAGTAAAACATGAGATGATCATAAATGTGCCCAGATATTTCTTTTTTTTTTAAAGATTTTTATTTATTTATTTGACAGACAGAGATCACAAGTAGGCGGAGAGGCAGGCAGAGAGAGAGGAAGGGAAGCAGGCTCCCCGTGGAGCCGAGAGTCCGACGCGGGGCTCGTTCCCAGGACCCTGAGATCATGACCTGAGCTGAAGGCAGAGGCTTTAACCCACTGAGCTACCCAGGTGCCCTCAGATTTACATTTCTTAGAGCTATTTAAAAATTAATCATCTTTCCAATAGTGACACAATACGAATCATTACTCATCACTATGGTTTTAATATCAATGCCAGATGATTTCATTAAATAAAAAGAATATAAGACTAACTGGTCAGGTTAATGAATAAAATACATAATTATTCTATTTGTCAATATAATTACTGTCATGACTAACATGGTTGGAAATAACAGCATTATTACTCACATTATCAATTTCACTATGCAAAGTCAGAAGAGAAATTTACCCTTTAGCCTTTTAAACACGACTCCTATTCAGTGCACAAAGCATTGAGCTCCGCTGTGGTATCTAGCCTATGTAGTAGGGAGCTGAGCAGGGGCCTATATATCATCAAGAGAAGGAAAATGACAGCCATCAAGATGTGTAGCGCGTGTTAAGAACACTGGACCCATAGCTTCCATTTTAGAAGACATATCATATTTCTTAAAAGTATTTGGAGTGTTTTTTATAATATTTCTTCATGTTTTAAGACCATCAAGAGGTGGTGCTTTATCTTTAAACATTTACTATTAACCCTCTGTTTCTCTCTATAATAGTTTTGAGTTGTATAAATACCATTTTGCATTTTTTATAGATTTGTTTTTGTGGAATTCTGGGGATCTGCTGAATAAGCAAATTTATCTCCTGACATTCTGTGAATCTAATATTCCCCCAATTTTATTTGCTATTTCATTGCCTCTGGTGGTGTCACACATCACTGCCGTAAATGTTCCTGTGGAATCAGAAACAATTTTTACTAAGACTTTATGTTTCTTAATATTTTACAACCTGGATGCTTTAGGACTTAAAGGAATGAGAATTCTAGTACCATTTTAGTATCAGCTTTTATAAAAGACTTCAGTATATTTTCACCTTTATTTTTGCCATTTAACATATTTTGTGGTTATGTTGGTCTTACTTTCCCTAGAAATATGGCTTGAGTCTTCTGTAGTTACTTACATAACTTTAAGTCTTTCAAACATCCAAACCTTTCGTCCGATATGAGTTGCAACTACTATGAAAGTTATGAGATTATAAAGACTGTTAATAATCAAGTCAAAGAAATATCTTCATTTTGACTATGAAACAGGAGTTTTTGTGAAATATATTTCATGAAATATATTTCATGAAATATTAATATACTGTAGGTGCCGAGGTTAGACTTCCCCCAAACGTGCAACAATGGCATATTGATTACTTTAAATAAAAGTTACTTAAGAGGCAGCCTGCACCAAAAGGCCACTCAGACCCTCCTCTGTCCCCCTGAAAGCAGAAAATAAATCTCCCACGTGAAACGTACCCTTCCTGTACCAGAAGGGTCAGGGACATCCTTATCACCAGAGGCGGGAAATTCAGAGCCCAGAAGGCTGTATAAACAACACTTGTTACATTTTACTAATTTACCATCTCAGCTCAAATTCTCTTTAGAATTCCTTACTACTTGAAGCTTCCCAAATTTTCTTTGTCCTGTCAAAGGCTCACAGATTTATCGTCTCTTTGTCTAGAAAATATGGAAACTGCTTGCGCCTTGGTAATTTCTTTAGGTCTCAATTTCATTATCGGGGCTGCATGTGCACATAATAAAACTTTGGTTTTTCCTTCTGCTAAATTATCTCAAGTAAATTTAATTATTAGTGCAGGAAGGCCTTGAGGGTAGAGAAGAATTTCTCCTTCCCTTCAATACACAACAAGCATTTCCATGATATTTGTTAAGCCTGTATACTATTAATCAGTTCATTTTCTTGACTGAATTGGTCAAAGATGGTCAAATCTCGGGTCTTTACAGTTCTAGATCAAGCAAACCAAAGTGTCAACCACTGGTTCAGAAGTTGTGAGTGAACATCACTGAATTTCCTCGTGTGTGTCGGACAAGATATGTGTGGTTATGCTCTGATTACAATAGCCACAAAATTTCAAGGGCTTAAAACAATAAAAGGTTTACTCTTGCTTATGCGATATATACATCTCCAGCTGGCAGGGGGCCCGGATGATCATTGGTACTCAAGGACCCACACAGACAGAGCAGCCACCATCTCAAATGTCCTTGGTTATTTTACCTTCGGTAATAGTCTTCTGGAGGGTGTTGTTTTGGCAAATAAATCCTCCCATTGGCAGTAATCATACATTATTTCTACTTACAACTCATTGAACGGATCTCATGAGACCCCACTAAACTACATGTTTAATCTCACCATGTGGCCAGGAGACAGGGACTTGGACATATTTGGTGAAGAGCATTCATGAATACTTCACATTATGTGTTTTTCACGCTGCATGATTAAGGAAATTTGCTTAACTAAATGTATAAGTCTCAATTTAAAAGACAGCAACATGTGGAACTGACTTATGTGTCTTATGTTCAAGTTGAATGCCTCATGTTCAAGTTAGATGATCAAAATAGGTAGATATTTTCTGTTCGAGTTAAACTACCTCGAAAGTCAAAAGAAACCAAGCAAAAACAAGGTAGACGATTTACATGACATTAGCAGGAATGTTGTGAGAATTTGACATTCACATTTTACATCAAAATTCTCCTACTTTAGGGACACCTGAGTGGCTCAGTGGGTTAAGCCTCTGCCTTCAGCTCAGGTCATGGTCTAAGGGATCTGGGATGGAGCTCCACGTCGGGCTCTCTGCTCAGCAGGGAGCCTGCTTCCCCCTCTCTGCCTGCCTCTCTGCCTACTTGTGATCTTTCTCTCTGTGTCAAATAAATAAATAAAATCTTAAAAAGTAAAAAAAAAAATTAAAAGAAAAAGAAATTACCTTTTTAAAAAATTCTCCTACTTTAAAAAATAGTCTATATTTATTCCTAATTGAGAAAGGACAATATTAATTTTTACATTGGCTCTACAGAGATGTAATTGTATGATACTAATTAAAATTTTCTCTGAAAATTATTTTTTGCAATGGATATAGATATATAAATGATTTTCCTTAATATAATAAGACAAAATCAGAGAGGGAGACAAACCGTAAGAGACTCTTATTAACTCTAGTAAGCATACTGAGGTTGCTGGAAGTAAGGTGGGCAGGAGATAACTGGCTGATGGGAATTAAGGAGGGCACATGATGTAATGAGAACTGGGGGTTATATGCACCTGATGAATCACTAAATTCTACCAGTAAAACTAATAATACACTATATATGTCAATTTTTAAAAATTTTTTATTAATTTTTTATTTTTTTATAAACATATAATGTATTTTTATCCCCAGAGGTACAGGTCTGTGAATCGCCAGGTTTACACACTTCACAGCACTCACCATAGCACATACCCTCCCCAAAGTCCATAACCCCACCACCCTCTCCCAACCTCCCCTCCCCCCAGCAACCCTCAGTTTGTTTTGTGAGATTAAGAGTCACTTATGGTTTGTCTCCCTCCCAGTCCCATCTTGTTTCATTTATTCTTCTACCCCCCTAAGCCCCCATGTTTCATCTCCATGTCCTCATATCAGGGAGATCATATGATAGTTGTCTTTCTCCGATTGACTTATTTCACTAAGCATGATACCCTCTAGTTCCATCCACGTCGTTGCAAATGGGAAGATTTCATTTCTTTTGATGGCTGCATAGTATTCCATTGTGTATATATACCACATCTTCTTTATCCATTTATCAATTAATTATTTTTAATGAAAGTTTTTAAAAGGAAATGAAAAAGAAATGTTTTCCCTTATGTTTATGAAGTTCTTAGCTAAAAAAAAATCAAAACAACTTCGTTTCTCTTACTTTATAAGCTACAGTAGTGGAATCTTTCATTGAAAAGGAACTGAAGTATGAGAAAGTTGCTTTTGGTAAATTCTAGCAGAGCTTAAAAAAAGGCAAGGCAAATGAGGGAGAAGCAAAAGTTCACCATTTTAGTATTAGCCCCTGCCCTGCAAAAAGGGGATTTTATGCATGGCTCTCAAACTTTTTGCATGATTTTTTCTCACAGCAAGAAGTAATTTTGAATTGCTACGTAAAATGTGTGTGTGTGTATGCCAAAATAAAAATATCATTAAATAATTCTTACCCTTAATTTGAAATGCTTTTCTGAAACTTCCTATTGTATTTTATTAACTATACTTAAAATACATGCTTCTTGTGAGCCACTAAATTTATTTTGCAGTTAATTGGATGCTATCTAAAGTTCAAAAAATATTTTAAGGAACTTAATTTAAGCAATATAATTGTAAAGCTCCCTCAAACCAAGGAACATGTAAAATATAATATGTGACTATTGAAAGTCAAATTCTAGTATTAAATTTCTATTAATAACTGATCAGGGAGGACATAGAATAGGTCTGATTTACTACTCCATCCTCTGTGGCTAGTATAGTGTCTGGATAGTGCAGGGGTCCACTGTGAAAGGAATGAAGGAAGATAGGAAGGATTCAAGGAAAAAAGGAAGGAAAGAGGGGGATGAATATTTTTTTACCATGAGATCTTACTATATACGTACTTTTGGGGTGAGGAAAATATAAATCAATGACGGTTTCTCAAAAAATTAAAAATGTAGAATTACCATATGATTTCAGAAATTCCATTTTTAGGCATATTCCCAAAAGAATTGAAAGCAGAGACTCAAACAGACATCTGTATGCCCATGTTGATAGCATTCATTATTCACAATAGCCAAAAGATGAACCAAAACAACCCAAATGTCCATTAGACAGAGGAATAGGTAAACACAGTGTAGTATACAAATACAATGCAATTATTCGATCTTAAAAAGGAAGGAAATTCTGATGGATGCTACAACATGGGTGAATCTTGAATCCTTTATGCTAAATGAAATAAGCCAGATACAAAAAGACAAATTTATATCAAATATCTCAAGTTGTCAAATTCTTTTCAACAGAAGGTAGACTAGTGGTTATCAGGGACTGGTGCAGGGGGACGGTGGGGAATGGGAAGTTACTGCGGAATGGGTACAGAGTTTCAGTTTGAGATGAAAAAGCTCTGGAGACAAGGATCATAGTTTCAAGATCAGGTGAATGTGCTTAATGCTACTCAACTGTCAAAACAGTTAAAATGGTCAATTTCAAGTTATGTACATTTTACCACAATAAAAAATATTATTACTGCCTTTAACAATGCTTCACATTTGTTACAGCTCTTTAAAAATTCCAAAATTATTTAATATATGACCTCCTTTGACACTCATGAAAACTGCCCTGCAATACACACATGGTCTAGCTGTTATTTCCCTATTTTGAAGATGAGGAAACTGGAGCTCAGGGAGTTTAAGTGACTTGTCAAAAGGTACACAGCTAACAAGTGGAAGAGGAGAATCTTAAACTCATCCCAAGTTTTCTGATTAAGTCTAACATTTTCCTCCGACACTCCATTCAAGAAACTAGTGGTTCTGTGGGGAATACATTCCGTGACTCCCTGGATGCCTGGAGCCACGGGTAGTACTGAGTCCCGTACAGACTGTGTTTTTTCCTATACATGCATACCTATGATAAAGTTTAATTTATACATTAGGCTGGGGCCCCTGGATGGCTACGTCAGTTGAGCATCTGACTTGGGCTCAGCTCAGGTTGTGACCTCGGGATCCTGGGATCAAGCCCCCCCACTGTTGAGCCCCACATTGGGCTCATCACTCAGCAGGGAGTCTGCTTGTCCCTCTCCCTCTGCCCCACCCCTTCCCCTCCTCCTGCTCATGCTCTCTCTCTCCAGTGAATAAATAAAATCTTTAAAAAATTCTAAATTAGTTGCAGGAAGAGATTAACAATAATAACTAATGATAGAATAGAACAATTATAATGTACTGTACCAAAAGCTATGTGACTGTGGTGTCTCTCTCTCAAAATATGTTACTGTGATGATGTGAGATGGTAAAATGCCCACTGGATGAGACACAGTGAGGTGAATAACGTAGGCATCGTGACAGACTGTCAGGCTACTGTCCATCTTCTGATGTTGCATTAGAAGAAGGATCACCTGCCTCCAGAGTATCACTGCCTAAGGAAACTGAAACCACAGAAAGCAAAACTGAGATTAAGAGGGACTCCCGAAAACCCAAATCTATAATATTTCGGTACTTAGTTCTGGATTAAAATCTTGTCATAATGCATTCAGATAATCTGCTTTCAAAATTTAAACCCTGCATCACATAAAAATCTTTGGAAGAAGGTATTGAGTCAACCTATCACAGATTAGATGACACTCAGACAACTTTGCGACTAGTAGATGTATGATTTGACACTCAGAATAGTCCAGTAAATTCCCCAAAGAAACTTATTTTGAAGCAGAGCCAATGTCTTCTTTTATTGCCAATCCTGCCTTTCTCATCTGGATGCAGATGCTCGTTTTTTGGCCAATGGTATTTGCTTCATGTTATTTGTTTGTTTTCCCTGCAGTGAAGTTGGAAATGAGAGAAATGCAATGCATCCCAACTGCACGTGGGTGTCAGGAAGCTCATTTCCATTTGCGAGTTAAATCCACAGGAAGAAAACAAGAACTGAGAAACAAGACCAGAATATGATCAGAGTGTCTGCTCTATACATACCCAATATGTATTAAGTCTCCTCCCTCCTTCTCTTTCTCTCTCTCTCTCAGTACAAGCCTTACTAGGATATAAAGTCAGCTTTTCCAAACTTGTCGAAATGCAACAAATTCATTTGAGAGATCTTTTTGAGTTAATTCTGAAACACATAATTCGCTACTCACCCATCACTTCCCCAGGAACACAGCGCAGTAGTAACATGGGTGATCAGCACAACGGCTGCTAAAAACTGTCAGAATGATCTCCTCTTGCTTTTAGTCCCTGACACATTTGACAGGTACAATTTCTTGGAGCTTCTTTCATTATTTTAGAACAGAGATGGGCTGGCATGAAATCCCCAACCTGTCTGGCTGCCTGTGGCACATTCCAAAAATATCTAACCTACCTCTAGGTTCGCAGGGAATTGAAAAGAAGATTGAAAGTTCCTTTGGACTTTCATACAACTGTCTTCTTAGAGATGTTGCCTTACAAACTACACCCGTCAGCAGGTATGACCCCTTGGTGGGAATCAAGATGGCAGCCTTTTCGAAGGGTTCTTTCTAGGAAAGAGGCCTGTCCATTCTTCTCAGACTGTACTAGAGTAAATAAGGAAGCCATACCGTGTCACTTACTTCACTGCTTTTTTCATTACGTGAGACTTCAAAGTAACAAAGCAACAGCGATGACGTCATCGCTTCTTATCCACAAGCCATTCCCCAATCTGTGATATGATCCCTTCCATCATTTCTCATTCCCAAATTCATCTCCAGGGGTTCCCATAACACACTGTATTTCTCACTGCATTTAGTTACATCTGACTAGTATTGCAGTTTTGTCTATGGTCTTATGAAACCTAGCAGTGGTAGGAGCTAATTTTTGTATTCCTGGTGTTTGGCACATAATAGGCACTGAAAAAATTGTGAATCAGATTCAGTAAAGTAAAACACAGGATCCTCGTCAGTTATCTAAAGGATGTTAATAATTCTCCACACATTACTTACCAGTGGTTAACTGCTTACATTCATTTTTAATAAAGTTTAATAAATCGAATATAAATGAAGTTTGATGCATCCTAAGATATCCTTGGTCTGGAAGAAAATATAAGAACGAGTTATTACTATAAAACCAGTTGTGGTGCTCTGATTTCTTATTGGTGCTCTTCCCTCAGATCCAGGCTCTTGATTCAGAGCTTACTGAAGATTACACTTTTCTACTTCCTGGGATGACCACAGAGTCAAATGACAAAACAATAGGATTACGTAAAAGTTGAGAGGGATAAAACCTGAAACGTGAGATGAGAACTTCTAGCTAATTCCAGCGGGAGATCGTTAGCATCACTAAGGGCTACAGCAACTCCACATGGCACTGACCTGAGGCACACGAGTCATATAAAACCTGCCCACTGAGCGAAAAAATTTATAAGAAATAAACCCTTTTATTACAGGAATAAATATCAAGTGTTTCTTTATCATCTAGAGAGTTTAATTCAGATGGAATCAATACACTTGGAGTCAAGTGTGCCGCACAGAGTCACTAAAATCTGATTCTAGTCCTCATTCTTGGGTACAGCCTTATTGGAAATATCTGAGGCGATACATGAGAACATCAGATTCCTAGAATGTTAGTTTATCTTTCTTGGCCATCCCCTCACCAATCAAGAACAAGTGGAATCTCAGCTTATCCCTTTAAAAACACCTTTATTTCAATATTCTGATTGTATTTTCTTCACATGGCTTCCCCAAACACACACACACACACACACACACACGCACACACACACCTACCCCACACATCACACGCCACACAATCTATCACCTCACGATATATTATTCATTGTTCTCCTAACATAGACTCCATCTCACAATCCTGAGATCATGACCTCAGCTGAAATCAGGAGTTGGACGCCTAACCTGCTGAGCCACCCAGGGGCCCCATAGGTTCATAATTTTAAAGTCCACTGACCCTTCAAAGTTTAACCAAAGTAGTAGTCCCAGTCTCCAACCATATTCTTGCCCACCCCTGATTCCCACTCTCTCAATCTACTTTGACCTTTTAAATTTTTTTTGGTTTCCTTCATATTTCAATTAATCTCCATATATTTTATTCTTCAGATTTTTACTGACATAAACAAATATAGTCTCTTGACCCCTACTATAAACAAAGAGAGCTTACCATTCTTTTACACTGCACTTACTCATCACCCACTCAACATTCTTTTAATCACCATCATTTGAATAAAGCTATGCAAGCATTTTTGGCCAAATATATATATACAGGTTTCAGATGATTATTACCAACACACAAATATTTTGCACCTGTGTCACTTTTATTATATTCCCTTTCTTGCATAAGATTTCCTGTTTTATATTCACGGAGTTAGTTGTTACTTATATTTTCCTGTTCGTTTCTTTGTTTAGTCGTCAAAGTACCTATCTGCATTGCCCCTTACGCTTATAGGGCAATGCATATCTTTTTCCCACACCAGCACAATAGATAATCAGTCAGGTTCCTTTCTTTTCTTGAAGTCATTGCCCAAGTGGTATTCTGTCCTCTGGCTCCAATGGACGGATTAGTCTCTGCCACGCTAAGATGCCCCTTTATAATCATCCTAGAAATTTAGTTTACCACTTTCTTTTGTTGGGTCCTATTTCTTCATTTTTATATTTTTCTCTGTTTCAGTTTTTGCCTTCATTTTGTTGTTGTTGTTAAAGCTCTCTCCTAGTAATTTGTTGAAGAAGAATGCATGGCAAATAAACTTTTAAGTTTGAAAATGCCTATTGTGTTGCTCTCAAAACAAACTGACTGACTGACTGGATGCCATGGGATTCTTGGTTGGAAATACGTAATTCCGTTTACAGAAAAATACATAGGAAATGTAAACTGATGTATAATGACAGAAGGCAGATCAGTCATTGCTCAAGGAGTGTGTAGAAGGACTCATAGAGGACCCAGTAAGGGAAAGGAAAGAATTTAGGGGTTGTGATGGCTGCACTCTCTGTCTTGATTTTGATGTATTGATGGATGTACATATATGTCAAAAACTATGAACTTATACCCTTGAAAGATGTGTAGTTTATTGTATGTCGATCATGCCTCAATAGATCTGTTAAAAAATGATATTACGCAGGGGTACCTGGGTTGCTAAGTCCATTACACATCCAACTCTTGGTTCTGACTCAGGTCGTGATCTCTTGGGTCTTGAGATCACACCCCACGGCAGGCTCCCTGCTCAGCGGGGAGTCTGCTTAAAGATTCTCTCTCCCTGCCCCTCCTCCCACTCAGGTGTTCTCTCTAAAATAATAAATCTTTTTTTAAAATGTTATTAGGCAGCCTTTCATAAGATTGTAGAATAGAATTCCCTGCTCTCAGACCGAGCCTCATGGCAACCCCCCATCATGTTGAAGTCTATCAATTATTAAACTTTCGTTGGTAATCACTACAAGGAACCAGAGAGGGAGTAATCAACTTAAGAATATGGGATATTGCAGATTTAAAAACTCAGGGTTTTTGTATTTTTTTAACTCAGTGTTTTTATAGTCATTTTTTGTGTCTCAATTGACAGATGGTATTTAAAACTCTGATGAAGGTCTAACTCTTCAGATGTTTAGGTTTTCAGGATGTCTTCAGGCTTTTTTGGTTTGGATAACTTGCTGGAGAGTAGTGCGTTTTCCCAGAAAGAGATGACAGGAGAAGCAGGCCTTGGTGAGAAAATTATATGTTTGCATATTGTGCTTAAAGGAGAGATTTATAGATTATCCAGTAGGAAATTGGAGTGAAAACGCATGACATTTTGCGTAAGATTCCTAGGGATTCATTGTGGGATCTGCCACATTCACACTCTGTATCTGTGTATTTATTTTAACATTACTAGCAAGTTTTAGTTTCTTCATGTTTAAATTGGGCTAAAAGCAATACTTATCTCACAGGGTTGAATGTGAGGTTTGAATGAAATAATGGCTATAAATGTGATTTGTAAACTGAGTTTTCATGTATGTGGTATACTAGATAGCAGTGACAACAGCAGAGACTAGAAGATGTATCCTATCATGGGCTTTGAAGTAAGAAACTTAGACTTGAACCCTAGCTCAGTGCTGTACTCTTAGACAAGTCAATGCTTTCAGGGCAATGTCCTAATTCCTTAAGGGATCAGGCTAGGCCCTTCATGGTGTGGCCCCAGCCCATCTTTCCAGCCTCATCTACTCCCACTTACCTGAACACTGTCCAGCCATGGCCACATGCTCTTCATTCTCAGTCCCCTTTCAAACATATTCTTTACACACATATCTTGTGTCAAGAATTGCCTTTGTTAAGGATTGAGGGTGGGGGCCCCCTGGGTGGCTCAGTCGGTTGACTGCCCAACTTTTGGATTCTGCTCAGATTGTGATCTCATGGGTCATGAGATCGAGCCTTGCATTGGTCTGGTCTCAACGGGGAGTCTGCTTGAAGATTCTCTCTCTCTTCTGCCTCCTCCCTACTCTCAAATAAATAAATAAATCTTAAAAAAAAAAAAAAAGAATTTGAGAGTGAAGATAGTCGCTGCTAGTTCCTGACTATTGTGTTATTGGTAGATATTTTAACCCTCCTGAACCTTAGTTTCTTCACCTATAAAATACGAAGAACACCTAACTAGCTTATAAGAATGATCAGATGTGAACTGCTAGATGCAAGGTTAGTCAAGTGTGATGCTTCATGTGTAATCCACAGTCCCTCAAAAATGCTTGCATTATATTTAGATTGGGGGGAGAAATAGCATTTGACAACATAAGTATTTTTTCACAATTAGCTTTTAGAAATAGCAGGGCTCAGTTGATCTTGGTTCTAGTTATTGTCCTACCACTTACTAGTTGGGCGACTTTTAGCTAGTTATCGAATATCTGAAAGTTTAAGTTGTGTGCTCTATGAAACAAAGCTGTCCATAGAGCTACCTCATTGGGTTGTTGTGAAGAATTAAGAAGTTATGCATGTAAAATGCTTGTCAATGTTCTTGGTAACTAATGCGTGTTTAATTAATGTTAATAATTATCATAATCTTTTTTTAAAAGATTTTATTTATTTATTTGACAGACAGATCACAAGTAGGCAGAGAGGCAGGCAGAGAGAGAGGAGGAAGCAGGCTCCCCACGGAGCAGAGAGCCCGATGTGGGGCTCGATCCCAGGACTCTGGGATCATGACCTGAGCCGAAGGCAGAGGCTTTAACCCACTGAGCCAACCAGGTGCCCCTCATAATCATTATTATGACTATCAGTTAAAAGTCAGAAAAGGAATGGGATCAGGATTGAAACCATTTACGTAAAAGGACTAAGTAATGAGAGCATGAAGGGAATAGCGCACGATCCATCGCTAACATTGAACCACTGGCAGGTACTCAAGATAGAAGGAACCCCATTTTTAGGTTTAATCAAAACCTCTTTGTCCACAAGAAATGAAATTTAGGTCAGAATATCTTGCTGTTTCATCTCTCAGTCTGTTGTGGAATAAAGAGTTCATCATGAGAACTAGACCACATGCGGTTGTGGGGGAATTTGGGAAGTAATGTTTTGGAAAGGGGGGGTGAAGGATCCGACAGAAATCACTAAGGTGCCCTGACGGAGGCGAACAGTCAGAGCTTACAGAGGAATCTGCGCACACCCCAGGAAGGGGGCCATGCGGAAGTCTATGAAACACTGTTGACTGCGTCTACTGCTGCCAAACTTGCTCAGGGATGCTTTGGTGGTGGGTCTGGGTCGCTTCTGGTCAGCAGGACTGGTAATCTGGAGTTGAGTGGGGAGGCAGGAAAGCAAACCAGGACAGCCAGCTCCTCTGTGTGGTCTCTCAGTGCGCGCAAACAATGCTAACCCTCCCGGCGCAGCAGCTGTTGCTTCTGCCTCCCAGATTTGGCTAACTCTGACTTCAAGCCATACTGGGAAGGGGGCCTGAGAAACAGAGGTCCTGGTGCAACAAAGTTGAAAATAAACAATGTGGCACAACTGCTAAGTTGATATTTTCATCTGCTGTTGTTCATCTATGGGAATGTTATCTGTAATGCTGCTTCTGTATACATGGCCTGCCTCAATACAACCGTTCACACACACTTTGGTGCTCTTCCTTACTAAAACATATTTTGGGGAGCCTGGCTGGCTCAGTCAGTAGAGCATGCAACTCTTGATCTCGGGGTTTTAAGTTTGAGCCCCTGGTAGGCAGGTTACTTAAAATTACTTAAAATTAAGATTACTTAAAATAAAATAAACTCTTTTAAAAAATGTATTAAATTATATATTTAAACATATGTATATATAATACATAGATAGTATTTATATATAATATATAATACATTTATATATGTGTATATAAATTTTATCTGTCTGTCGCTATCAACACAAATAGTAATTAACAAATAGAGTGATCAACGTCCTGGGCCAGGAGGTACAACGCTAAATCCACAAACGTTTCAGGCAAACTGGGATGGCTGGTCACTCTATGACAGGACTCAGTCAGAATTTATGCTCAATACCAGCCTCTTTCTATGATTCCTTTTATTTTCTCTTGGTTATTCCACACATGGGAACTACTGTAATGTCGTCCAAACTCCACAGTGAATGGAGACAGTGCCTAAAATCAAGTGAATGGTGGATTTCCACGAACTCCTCCGCAGATTATGAGCTCCATGAAGTCAGGGACCATATCTGATTGTTCACTGCCACATTCTAAACGTTCAGCACCGTGTTTGACATATGATATATTGTTGAATGAATAAATTTCAGAGTCTTATCCTCCTTCGAAGCATCATTGGAAGGAGATAATAATAGGTCCCAGTGCCCCCTCTGCCCTAGATATCCTTGGAGAGGTTACTTGTCTGTGCCCCAACACCCCCAGATCCATGAGTGCATAAATTCTACTTTATTTAGCTTTTTACATCCAGCTTTTAGTTCTGATCCTAGTACATAGTAGAGGTTCAGTAAGTATTTATGGAAGGAAGAAAAGTGGAAGGAAAGAGACTTTAAAATATATAGCTACATGATGCAAGTGGGGCTTGTTATATTAAGAAAGATGGTTTGTAGTTTATAAATGGACCTGGAGCATCTGAGAGCTTTTGCATTTTTAGTCGTGCGCAAGAAACTATTTCCAAAGGGATGATGGAGTAAGGACCTCAGGAAATCTACTCTTCCATAGAAGCAACAAGAACACGGGCAAAAATTGTCAAATGGACTTTTTTAGAACTCTGGAAATTAACCAAAGTTTTGCAACAATTCAAGTAACTCTTATTCAAAGAAAATGGCTGAGTCTTTATAAGAACAAAGCATTGTGACAATTTACTAGTGCTCTTTTTTTTTTAAAGATTTTATTTATTTATTTGACAGAGATCACAAGTAAGCAGAGAGGCGGTTGGGGGGGGCAGGCTCCCTGCTGAGCAGAGAGCCCGATGCGGGGCTCGATCCCAGAACCCTGAGATCATGAGCCGAAGGCAGAGGCTTAACCCACAGAGCCACCCAGGTGCCCCTAGTTGTGCTCTTTTTATCCCCCTCTTCTCAGTAGGAATTTGGGAATTTGATAGCAGTGATGATTGCAGAATGCCAGGTATATCTTAACAAACATTAAAGTTGTGAGCTTCAAATGGGTCAGTGGTATGATGTGTGAATTATATCCCAATAAAGCTGTTATTTATTAAAAAAAAAAAAAAGGGAAGCAGACCACAGTTTAACAGAGACCATCTCTGTGAAAGGGAATGGGGACTGACTGCTGAAAATGTACAGGATTGCTTTTTAGGGTGATGACTATGTTCTAGAACAAGATAGTGGTTATGATTCACAGCCTTGTGCCTAGGCTAACCACCACTGGATTGCACACTTTTTTATGTATATACTTATTTATTTATAAAGATTAATTTATTTTTATTTTAGAGAGAAAATGCATGTGAGGGGGTCGGGGGCGGGGGAAAGGTCCGAGAGCAAGGCAGAAAAGCAGACTCCCACAGAACCGTGTCAACCTGAGATCATGACCTGAGCCGAAAGGAAGAGTCAGATGCTTAACCAACTGAGTCACCCAGGCACCCCCGCATTACACACATTTAATTTATGTGAATTACATCTCAGTAAATTGTTATAAAAATAGAGAAGCTATTTCTTTACCCATACTAAGGAAAATGATGACTACAAAGGTATATCTTTGAAATGCTACACTGTCTGTAGTATTTTGGGGAGCCTAAGGTGACCTCAACTACCGACAGGATTCCGATACTCAAAGAACTAAATGAAATAATGTCAGTATGGCACTTTTCATAGTAACTGGCACTTAGTAGGTACTTAATAATTGGAAAGTTCTATTCTTTCCTCTGTGCCTTCAGGGCTAGCTCAAATTCATATGATACGGTATGATAATTTATTCATTTTTATGTCTACTTGCCTACCTAGATTCTGTGTTCCTTCCTGGTACAGACACTGTCATACATCATAGAAGATGGTGAAGATAACCGTAAAGGATGTCACGCTAGACCCCACTCCTTGGTTTCAAATTTTGACTCCTCCATTTCTTAGCCATGTGACCATCGGCAAATTAGTCTCCATGCCTCATTTTCCTCCCCTGCAAATGGAGATGATAATCCATAGTGGTGGTGAAGATTTATGAGTTAATTCACATAAAGTGCAGTTGACCCTTGAACGACATGGTTCAAACTGCACAGGTCCACTTGTACATGGATTTTTTTCTTCCATAAATACAGTACAGTACTGCAGTGAATTTTTTCTTCCTTATGATTTCCTTAATACCATTTTCTTCATTCTAGCTGACTTTATGGAAAAAATATATAATACATATAACACAAAACATGCTTGTCGACCAAGTTACCCGCAAGGCTACATAGTGTACCAGATTTTCGGGGCGCCAGGGTGGGGCCTCAGTCCGTTGAGCATCTGACCTTGATTGTGGCTCAGGTCATGATCTCAGGGTCGTGAGATCCAGTCCTGCGTTCGGTTCCGTGCTCAGCATGGAGTCTGCTTGTCCCTCTCCCTGTGCTCCTCCCCCAGTCACACGCACTCTCTCTCAAATGAAACAATAAATAAATAAATGAAATCATTTTTTTAAAAAGTTAGACGTGGATTTTCACTTCCATAGAGGTCACGGTCCCCAGCACAGAGTCTGTGTGTAGCAGGCACTCGGTGGAATCCCATGTGAGGAGGGTAGGCTGCTGGTCTGTTGTAGTGGCTACATGGGAGGAGTGGAATGCATTACATAACGCTGGGGTGACTGAACGCTTCGAGGCGCAGCTACACACTTGCCCAGGCCACCCACCCAGGGCCAGCCAGGCAGCTGAGTGGGGCTGGGCATGGTGCTATCTGCTTCGATTTCACTTGATTCCTTTTCCTCCCTGATGGGCCTGCCTTTGCTGGCGAAAACACCATCCCCTCTTCATAAAGTGATCTCGGTTCTCACCTCTCCTCCTCTAAGTGGGGCACCGAGCGCATTGCTGGTGACACTGAGTTGCTTCTGGTGGCAAGTCAAGGATGGATGTCATTACTGTAGCGTGAGGAGCCTCAGACGAAGCTGACTGACGATTTTCTGAGAAATTAAACCCAAACAGAAACAAGTCTTGTTAGGCAGAAAGCTTGTTTGTGCTAAGAGATATGTACAGCTGTGTTACGTGTCACCTCTAATTCATCTTAAAATGTCATGGTACATTTCCTTTACTTACAATAGATTGCAAAGGGAACTTGGTAAAGAGTCCTAATGTTTGCTTCCAGAAATTGTGTATGGGAAAGCTGTTCAAATGAGGAAGTTTGAATTCTTTTTTTAGTAAAGGAATCTAGGCCTCTCTTTATACAGAGACTATTCCCAGCCTAGATAGAATTGAGTGCCTTCCAAAAAAGTGGCTCAACACCATGTGCATTGACATTGACTCCCTCAGCCCCCATAATTTAGGGACATCAATTAGATAATGGGCTGCTTTGCCTGTTTTTATGAAAATGCCAATTTGAAGCCTTGGCGTTGATGGCGAAAACTTCTTTTGCTGTGCGTGGCAGGCAGCCAGGCAAATGGTCTGCACGGAATTCCTTCATCAGTCTGGAATGGCAGGCAGTAAACGATTCCCTTTGAAAACTGTAATCACCTGCTAGGGGCCTCACCGAGGAGGTATGGCAGCTAGTTATTCACACCTTTGTGGCCAGGCAGAAAAGCCAAGGCTGTTCCCTTTGAGCAGCCATAAGGCACAGAGGGTTGGGATCACAGGTCACGGGTTATCCTCCGTGCCGACTTTCAAGTCACCTTTTTCCCCGCCAACAGCCAGGATTTGGTTAGTATATCAAACTCAACATGCCTAGATTCTGATTCTCTTACGAGACGTTCTGTCTCCTCAATCAGAGCCCCCAAACGCCACGCTTCCCAAATCATTCTACTGAGCTCATCCCTTCAGTTGCCTAGTCTTTCCCAGACAAGTGTGGGTCTTAGTGATGGACACAACTTCGGTTCGGAGTCTCAACCTCCTCCCTGGTAAACTCCTCAGCCTAGCGGACACCTCCTGCCCCTCCCCCAAACACAGTCCTTCCAGCTCTATGGAATCTGCTGTTCCCACGGAGCATCAGGTTTTCTCATGAAGCGGCCCCTGTTGGGGATGCTGTCTCTCCTCCTCATTTTGTGTGCTCGGAAAACGAGTTGTTCTTCAAGATTTCCCAAGAATCACTTATGCTCCCAAACCTTCTCTGATGACTCCCACACCATCTCGTCCCCACTCCTCAGCACACGTGTGTGCACACCACCACAGTGTTTCCTTCCGGCATGCTTCCAAAGGGATCATCAAGTGTCTTGCACAGCTCTACAGTCCTCACAACCACTGTATGAGGAAACACACATATCACCTGTGTTTTACAGAGGAGGAAACTGAGGTACAGAGCATTTCATTAACTTGCGTGTTGCCGCTCACAGTTAGCATGTCATGGGGTCAGGATTAGAACCCTAGCAAGGTAGTCTGTAGACTTAATCACTACACTAGATGGAGACGCGCTCTCAGACACGGACACACCCTTGGAACGTGTGCCCTAGACTGCTACAGCTCTTGTGGGAAAAGAGGGGTGAGTCTTTCTATTAAATTGACAAAGGAGAGATAATAAATCGTCCCTAGGGTGGCCCTAGTGACTATCTCACCACAGAGTATTCCCTGTGGGTTCCAAGTCATTTACCAGGTTTGTTCCAACCACAGTCATGGCTGCAACTTCCACGTTGTGCTTTTGTAGTGACATGTTCTGAAACAACAAATGTCAACCACCAGAAAGTTCTCAAAAGATTCTAACCAGCACCACTGTTGGCTGTGTACATTTTCGCAGTGAAGTATGAGATGGTCAGTCTCTACTTAACGACTTGAATTGAGAAGAAAACAAAACCAAACAGGAAAAAAAACAAAACCCATCAAAACCAGAAAACAAAAAATAGGGCTTCGGTACAAAGCAATATAGACCTTCTTTTCTTACTGATCAATTACATTCTTATTATGTCAACTATGTGGCAAAGAGGATAGGATGTCAAAACTCTAACTGCTCTAACCCTTTGGATTCTCTCTGCTGAATACTGTTAGGTAGAAAAAAAAATAACATTTCAATTGGGTCTTTGGAGACTTACGTTTTGGAAAAATATTTTGCTCTTCTTTGTGAAGCCTAGGTATGGAATACAACTTTCGAATACCTAATACCTAACTATGCTAAGAGGGAATAAGAAGGTAAAGATTTTTGTTTCATCCTTGCCACAGTTTTAGGGTATTTGTGTGCATGAGTTAATATAAAATAGAATAGACTAGTCATAAAGAAGGATCTTTAAAAACTTGTCTCGGGTGCCCATGATGAAGAAATGAAAAAAACTGTCTAGAAGTGAATGTATGTATTTCTTCCCTCCCTTTCCCTTTCTCTTCTTTCCTATCTGAAGATTTCACTCAAAAAGCCTTTAAGCAGGCCATAGGGAAGGAGGTGGCAAGTGGGGCAGCTGATTGAGAGGTTCTGGGTATTAGTTACATTCAAGGAAATTAAGTAAAGAAGTAAATATATTAAGCTAATGGGATCGAGGGATTTTATTGAAGGAAGTTAACATTATGGACAGGGAGAAAAATTTACAATGAGCTCTTGTTCATAACAATGAACTCTAGTACCATGTTAATCTGGAGTCAGAGGTATCAAGTTATGTTTTGCAATAAAGAAGTTGAAATACATATGACTGTATGTTTGTATATGTGTGCCATCCATGAGTACATCTAACACCCAAGATCACTCCGGTGACATCCAGGGCAAGTTACTTAATGTATCTCTCAGTTTGCTCGTCGTATAATGAAGATGATAACAATAGTGGGGGGCCTGAATTGCTCAGTCGGTTAAGGGTTGGGACTCGGTTTCGGCTCAGGTCACGATCTCAGGGTCGTGAGATCAGCCCCATGTGGGGCTTCACACTCAGAGCGTCATCTGCTTGAGATTCTCTCCATCTCCCTCTGCCCCTCCCCCTGCTCTCTCTCTCTCTCAAAAAAAAAAAAAAAGATGGTAATAATACATTAGCAAGCTGGTCGCAAAGATCAGAGATGAAAACGACTATGTAAAGTTACCAGCAGAGATCCCAGATCTTAGAAGATGCTAACCTTGACTAAACCAGTATGTACTTCTTACTAATCCAATATGCCATGGCCTGATACGGTACTATGACCTGATTTTATAAGGCGGCATCTACTGCAAAATGTGATGCCTCAAAAAATAAAGGCAGGAGGATGATTATGACGTCTATGTCACTTCAAGTGGACTGACAATTAATTTTAAATTACTTTCTGTCAAACCTTCAAGTGTTACCAGAGATTGTTTACTTACACACATATTTTGCAATGCATTAATATTTTAATATAGGTTATTTTAAGGTCCAGTGCAAGGAATAATCATTTCAACAACTCTGCTGTCTTTCACTGTCTAGTTGAGACATGGTGAACCAGTAAGAAAAGGCTTCCTTCACAACTGAATAAGTTTGGAATATTGAATTTGCCTAAATTTGAAAAACGCATTACGGTACATGTAAATATGTCATTTATTTGCATATTTATTGAATTATTCATCAAAAGACTCCATTAAAAATGTGGATGCCTTAATAGTAAATTTTTATCACCCTGGAAAATTTATTCATATGGAAATAACATCAAGAGAAATTTATTAAAATGAAAATGTCATTTAATACAATGCTGAAACACTTAAAGAGATGAATTTACAAAGGAAAACATGTCCCACAAATGGCTTTTCATAAGATTTCTCAAAAATCTAAAGATACAGGTTTAGAAAATGCCAAGAATTCTTTTACAGGTAGGCAAAATTATTGAGTCTTGTAACTCAGGCCACCGACTTCTGTTTTTCTATTAAGTAGTAAAGCTTTTGGAACTAGCACATCTCAGTATGTACTGAAATAAGAAGGGATAAACTAAAAGAATTAAGTGCTAAATTTTCTCTTAATTAGCCTATAAATAACCAGCAGTAAAAGGACATTTAAATACAATAGTCTTTTTTTATCTTAACTGATTTCATTTCTCTTGAAAAAACGAGACATTGGTTTCCTCTTGTTTTGTAGGTTTGTTTGTTGTAATTGTGCTGAAAATTCTCTTCCTCAACTAGTCTATATTGTGAAAACTAAAAATGAAGAGAGGCGATTGTGGCCATAATGTTCAGAATAAAAACGGTGGTTCCACTGCCGAACATGAAAATATACTATAAAGCGCTTGTGAAGATGTGTTAGGGGGTCCCCGGGGGCTCCGTTGGTTAAGCATCTGTCTTCCGCTCTGGTCATGATCCTGGGGTCCTGGGATTTCAGCAGGGAGCCTACTTCTCCCTGTCCTTCCGCCTACCACTCTGCCTACTTGTATTCTTGCTGTCAAATAAATAAATAAAATCCTAAAAAAGAAAAATAAAAAAGATAGCTTGGAAGCAGACCCTAACTCTTTATGGAATTTTCGTATTAAAATTAAGGAAATAAGACAAGGTAGAGAGATTCCTCAATAAATTATGTAAATTGAATGAAAACTAGATTTCTTCACATCATATACTGAAGTAAGTTTTAGATGGATTGCAATGAAACATAAAACACGAAATCATAAAACACATGGGCGATTTGGATTAGGATTTACAGTATTTCTAGAAATACAGAAATGGAAAGAATTCTGTAAGTACAGAAGCTATGGAAACCATTAAATAAAAACAAAAAGTGATTCAAATATGTACAGAATCTTTTGGGGCACCCCCTGGGTGGCTCAGTGGGTTAAAGCCTCTGCCTTCGGCTCAGGTCATGATCCCAGGGTCCTGGAATCGAGCCCCGCATCGGGCTCTCTGCTCTGCGGGGAGCCTGCTTCCTCTCTCTCTGCCTGCCTCTCTGCCTACTTGTGATCTCTGTCTGTCAAATAAATAAATAAATAAAAATCTTAAAAAAGATGTACAAAATCTTTTTACTAATCAAAGCACAAACAAATGAAAAGGGCAAATAACAAAGAAGGGAAAATTGTGAGAAATATGACAAAAGGTTAATAAATTAATGAACCAGTAAATATTTGTAGTAGGAGAGCAATACACATACATAACTAGGCAATTTTCTCGCTGTATTTGTATGAAGGTAATGTTACAGAAGGAGAAAAGGCAAAGAAACTAATACTCCATAGTAGTTATTTTTCTGTGGGCACATTTAAATTAGGTGTTTTTAGAGCTGTAAGAGAGGGTATAGTTATATAACCTACACACTACAGGTAAATCCAATTTTATGGTTTCTAGCATCGCTTCGGCCACAGGAGTTCATTCTTCCTACATATTTTTATCACTTCATCCCTCGTGGTTTTTTTACGGATAAAAAGTGACTGAGAATGACCCTGTCATGACAAAGGAGATTTTTGTTAGTATACGTATTTTTTACCCTCCTGTGCTCCTGGTGACAATTTCGGATAACCAGAAAATTAAAACCAGTTGTGAATTATGTTGCCTCATTAATGGATCACTTTATACACAAATCTTTTTTTTTTTTTTTAAGATTTTATTTATTTATTTGACAGAGAGGGAGATCACAAGTAGGCAGAGAGGCAGGCAGAGAGAGAGGGGGAAGCAGGCTTACCTGCAGAGCAGAGAGCCCGATGCGGGGCTCGATCCCAGGACCCGGGGATCACGACCCGAGCCAAAGGCAGCGACTATGAACACCTTGAGCTATAGGAGAAATGCCTGGAT
Source organism: Meles meles (assembly GCF_922984935.1). Taxonomy (NCBI): domain Eukaryota; kingdom Metazoa; phylum Chordata; class Mammalia; order Carnivora; family Mustelidae; genus Meles; species Meles meles. Next base: position 122,051,806 of record NC_060087.1, on the reverse strand, counting down.
ACATTAAACAACTCAATAATGAATGCACCAACGTTACAATAAAAACTTTCAAAAAAGATTCGAACAGTTACTTTCAATGGTGGGCATCCAAATGTTCAGAATCACTAGGGAGCCAAAAAAATATGTAAATTTAAACAAGATACATTTGGCTTGTCAAACTGGCACGTATTAGTTTTAATGACAATACACAGTGGTGATGAGGATGTGTTAATGGAAATGTAAATTGTCAAACCCATTTTGAAAAGGATTTGCTAGTGAAAGTGAGGGAGAACAAGAGCACGAGAGTCATAAGATTAAGGAAAATAATGTACAGAAGCAAAGATTGTTTTCCCTGATTTCCCTGTATGTTACTTTCAAGTACAACTTGCCGCAAGTTAGGTTTTTTAAAATACAGTGTTTTTTTTTTTTAAAGGATTTTATTTATTTATTTGACAGACAGAGATCACAAGTAGGCAGAGAGGCAGGCAGAGAGAGTGAGAGGGAAGCAGGCTCCCTGCCAAGCAGAGAGCCCAATGCGGGAATCGATCCCAGGACCCTGAAATCATGACCTGAGCCGAAGGCAGCGGCTTAAACCACTGAGCCACCCAGGCGCCCTACAGTGTTTTTTTTTAAAGATTTTCTTTTTAAGTAATCTCTATATACCAACGTGGGGCTGAGCCCACAACCCCAAGATCGAGTCACACCCTCCACCGACTGAGCCAGCCAGGCGCCCCTAAAATACACTTTATTTTTTAGAGCTCATGGCAAAGTTGAGAAGAAGATATAGTGGTTTCCCATATACCTTTTTTTTTTTTAAGATTTTATTTATTTGACAGAGAGAGATCACAAGTAGGCAGAGAAGCAGGCAGAGAGAGACGGAGAAGCAGGCTCGCTGCTGAGCAGAGAGCCCCACTCGGGGCTCGATCCCAGGACCCTGAGATCATGATCTGAACTGAAGGCAGAGGCTTTAACCCTCTGACCCACCCAGGTGTCCCAGAGGTTTCCCCAATACCCTTTGTCCCCACACATGCATAGCCTCCCCGTCATCAACAGCTACCAACAGAGTGGTATGTTTGTGACAACTGATGAAACTACATGGACATCATCATCTCTCAAAGTTCATAGAAACATATTTTTATCAAAGATATTCACTATAGAGATGCCTGGGTGGCTCAGTAGGTTAAGCATCTGACTCTTGATTTAAGCTCAGGTCATGATCTCATGGTCCGGGGATGGAGTCCCATGTGGGGCTCCCTGAACAGCATGCAGTCTACTTCCCTCCCTCATCCTCTCCCTCTGCCCCTCCCCCACTTTCTTTTTCTTTCTATTTCTCTCTCTCAAATAAGTAAAACTTTAAAATATATATATATATGTATATATATATTTTCAGGTCTCCTGGGTGGCTCAGTGGGTTGAAGCCTCTGCCTTTGGCTCAGGTTACAATCCCAGGGTCCCGGGATCGAGCCCCGCATCGGGCTCTCTGCTCAGTGGGAAGCCTGCTTCCCCCTCTCTCTTTCTCTGCCTGCCTCTCTGCCTGCTTGTGATCTCTGTCTGTCAAGTAAATAAATAAATTCTTTTACATATATATATATATATATATATATACACACACACACACATCATAATTGTCATGTTTTAAGAATCAAAATATACAAACCAACTGATGTCTAACAATAGGGTAACTGAAACTGACATTGGTATACATCAGTATTTTCAATATGTCATATTTGTAGAGTTTTCAGCACATTACCCACAGTATAATTTTGACTAAAACGTGACAAAATACTAACATATATAGTAAGTAAGCATATGAATATTATTTCGAATAAGAAGAGAATTCAGGAAAAGTAAAAAATTTACAAAGATGATGAATAACACAGAAGTTACTAAGTCTAGAAACAGAATGTTTCAAAAATTAATTAACTTCCTTAGCCACCTCTGTGATACCCTTCTACAGTTTTGGCTGAATACGATTTGATTGCTTCTTCGTATGACAATGATTTTGTAATATCTTTTTATATCATCAGTATTGTAGTCAGATAATTTAGCTTTCCTCTAACATCGTCAACCCTTTAAAAATGTAGTGGTACTTTAAAAAAAGGTTTTCTAAGCATCACATTTTGTTATTGGTAGTGCTGTTTGTGCCTGATCTGAGACAACCTCTGGTACATTTCTGTCCCATACGTGCTATTACAAACATTTTCACTGTTTGTAGTACGGTCACAGGTTCATGCCCTAGAAACCCAGAGATTCTCATAAATTCTATTCTATCCAATACCGATGTTTTAAAAAGTCATGTCTTTCTAGAATGAATCTGCTATTTTTCCCAGTTTCTAATATTTTCTGTATTCTACAGTGAATATTTACGTGTTTTCTAACGTACAAACCACATGAAAAAGTATTTTTAAAAGTAAATTAAAAGGCACGGTATAGAATGTCTTTCTCTCCAGAAAAATAGGCTGGTTAAATGGCTTCCAGAGTTTCTTCACTCTCTGCAACACTGTGTCCAAGAGGCAGGTCAAAGCTGACAGTCTCGTGCAAGGATGCGCCCATTCTTATTGATCTTAATCACGCATTTCATATTTACAAAAGGAAAAGACGGCGCGCTATGCCTTCTCATACTCTGAGTGGGAATTCGGAGTATGTCCTATATCTATGCGGCATGTGCGAACGATCAAGTGCCACTTCTCAGTTGGAACGCAGTTTATTTTATAAAAATTAAATGAACCTTTTCTCCTGGTGCTTTGGGGAGACATTAAGGCTGGCTATTGGAATGGCTAGTTGTAAATGCGTGTTCATTGCTCCCCTCTGCACGCTATGTCTCCACAAGAATCATTGCAGCATCAACACTGCAGCTTGCCAAATGCTTGGCACACAGGACGGGACTTTTAAGATCACTGGAAACATTATAACTGAACAGGGATTACTGGCTCCAGCTTCCAACATTTCTCTCTGGGCAAAGTCATGGCTGCGTCCAGAAGAAACATGTAGTGTATGAAGTAAAATGCAACTGGTCCTCCAGGGTGACCGGCCAAGTTCTCAGGTGAAGCAAATCTGAACAATTTTGCCTGACCTTATCATATGCGTCTACGTCGACTGGCATTCTCTTTGCCTGATTTTGGTTTAGAAATTCCCTGCGGTATTTTCCTTAGAGCTGACCTGCTTCTAACTATTTTTCCTTCTCAAGCTGCTTTGTTATCCTACCCATACTCTCTTTGCATCCACTCTTTCTCTGCTCTTGCATTTTGTTTGTTTGTTTATTTTGTTTGTTTGTTTGAAAGACAGGGCGAGCACAAGTCAGGGGCAGAGGCAGAAGGAGAGGGAGAAGCAGGCTCCCCGCTGAGCAGGGAGCCCGATGCAGGGGTCGATCCCAGGACCCTGAGATCTTGACCTGAGCTGAAGACACACGCTTAACCACCGACTGAGCCACCCAGGCGCCCCATGTATCTTTTTGTTTTAAGATTCACAAATTAGAACAGCCTTTACACTTTCCAACAGGCTGAGAGCGGATACATCCTCACGGAACTGACATGTAATTTTCTTCTTGTGGAAACATGCTTCACTTTTCTAGACAAAGTAATTGATTACATAAATAAGCAATTGTCACATCAGATAAAAAGTCATTACCGTATTTTCAGAGCTGTTTTTTTTCTTCTTTGTTGTTTTTTGTTTGTTTGTTTTTTGAAGATCTTGATTTTCTAGCACTACTTTTTTTTTTTTAAGATTTTATTTATTTATTTGACAGAGAGAGAGTTCACAAGTAGGCAGAGAGGCAGGCAGAGAGAGAGGAGGAAGCAGGCTCCCTGCGGAGCAGAGAGCCGGATGCGGGGCTCGATTCAGGACCCTGAGATCATGACCTGAGCCAAAGGCAGCGGCTTAATCCACTGAGCCACCCAGGTGCCCCTTCTAGCACTACTTTAAAAATAATACTTCTTCCGGGCGCCAGGGTGGTTCAGTCATTAAGCATTTGCCTTCGGCTCAAGTCATGATCCCAGGGTCCTGGGATCAAGCCCTGCATTGGGCTGCCTGCTTAGTGGGGAGCCTGCTTTTCCTTCTCCCTCTGCAGCTCCCCCGTTTGTGTGCTCTATTAAATAAATAGATAAAATCTTTAAAAATTTTCTTTTTCTAAAAAAAGATGACTATAAGATTTTTCCAGTATTGTATAACCAGATATCTTACTGTGTGTGGGTTGTTTGTTGTTGTTGTCCAATTAATATGGCTTCAGTACAAACAGCATATTATGACATGATTTGTAATAGGGCTCTTTACTGCAAGGAGACTTCTTGTAACATGTACGTGTTTATCCTAAAATATACAATATTGGGTTAGAACAATAAAAATCGCTAATATTGAGGGCTTATTAGGCTACAAAAAACTGTCCTATGCTTTTTATGTGCTGTAGTATTATTTTTATTTGTTCATTCATTCATGCATTCATTCATTTATTTTGAGAGAGAGAGAGAAAAATCTTAATCAGGCTCCAGACTCAGCATGGAGCCCAGCACGGGGTTCGATCTCACAACCCTGAGATCAGGACCTGAGCCAAAATCAAGATTCAGACACTTAACTGACTGAGCTACCCAGGCGTCCCCCAATTCAATAGAATTTTAAGAGAATCATATACCACTATGAAGCACAATTTATCACTGGGATGCTAGTCTCATTAATGTTCATAAAGGGTAATTTTGAAAGTTCTTTTTTTTTAAAGATTTTATTTATTTATTTGACAGACAGAGATCACAAGTAGGCAGAGAGGCAGGCAGAGAGTAGGGGAATGCAGGCTCCTGAGCAGAGAGCCCGATGCGGGGCTCGATCCCAGGATCCTGGGATCATGACCTGAGCCGAAGACAGAGGCTTTATCCCACTGAGCCACCCAGGCGCCCCTAATTTTGAAAGTTCTTATGGATGTGTGCCAGATTAAGAGTTTTCTAGGAGGAGGGTTACCCCTTAGGACACTCCAGTGAAAGCCTGCCCCATTGTGACACTTCATTTCTGGCCTGTGTTTATGACTTTCAAAATACTTCAATTGTTGTTTTGTTTTGTTTTGGTTTTTTACCTTTCTATTATTTTATTATTTTATTTTATTTTATTTTGTTTTATTTTATTTTCTTCAATCCCCATCACCTCTTTGGCACTTCAGTTGTTAAGAAAGATCAAAAATCAGAAATCAGGAGTCTACTGGGCTTCATAATTGCTGTCAGCTCCTAAATGTAAGAAATCCGCTTCTGAGTGGTGGTGTTTTATTTCATTTCAACATCCTGAAAATTGCCAGAAACTGCTGGAACCTTGCCTGCTTTCTTGGCTTAGTTCGTACGTGAGAGAATATCATCTAATTCTTGGTGATATGCAAAGACCCTCGTGAAAAAACTCTGTGGGTGTCTTTTTTGTAAACCCATTTATTTCTAATTTCCCATTTGCTTTTGGAATTTTGGGATGGATTGATTAAATAACTATTGATGGATCATGACATTGCTTTGAGAATGTATCAGCAGAATGCTTCCGTTCTGGCCTTCCTCAGGTTTGAACACACTTACTGAAATTAAATTAAATTAAATTAAATTAAATTAAATTAAATTAAATTAAATCATCACATTAATGCTCTACTGTCATTCACAGTTAAGAAATAAAATTCTTTCCATCTTTTTTGGAAAAGGCAACAAGGTAAAATAGACGCTAGCTCTGAGACAAGGCATCAAACAGTGTCGCTAAAAAAGGGTAATTCCTTTGGTAGTGAGAAGGATGTCCAGAGGACTTCCAAATTCAGATTTTCCCTAAAAGATGTCACATTCCACGTTGCTCTTACCACCCCAAGTAGACAGCCCAGTATAAATACCCTTACCATTTTATCATCATAGTGGGTTTGGGGGGAAGTAGAGAGAATATTTATATTGAAACCTAATGTCCAGTGTGATGGTATTGGGAGTTGGTGCTTCTGGGCAGGTGACTGGGTTATGAAGGTGGAAGCGGGTGAATGGGATGAGTGTCCTTACAAAAGAGACCCCAGAGAGCTCTAAACAAACACACAAACAGATAAAAACACGTGTCCAGGACGCAGGAAGCAGGACCTCATCAGACATAGAATCTGCTGGCACCTTGATTTTGGACTTCTCAGCCTCTTGAACTGTGAAAAAGCAATTTGTTGTTTGTAAGCCGCCCAGTATATGGTGTTTTGGGTAGAGCAGCCCAAACCGACAAAGGTAAATGTTAAACTAGGAATTCATATAAACTCTCTATTGTATCATCTTGTGCCACCCACCACTTTTTCGAATCACAAGAGTCTTCTGACACTTTTAGAACATGCCAGTCTCTCTATTGACTCAGTGTGTTTTTAGTTGCTGCTCCCTGGGCGAGGAATTCTCCTTCTCCTTCTTTTAACCTGTGTTGCTTCTCCTCTTTCTTGCGTCTCACTTTGAACAACACCTCTCAGAAAGAACTTCGCTCATGGTCCTATTGAAGGTATCCCTGACTTTATTTTCTTATCTGTCACATAAGTCTTTTATATTTTTCCCTTTAAAGCACTCATCACAAGCTTTATTGTGTCTGTACTGCAATTTTTGGCTCTCCTCCTAGAAGGTAAGTTCCACAAGGAAAGAGTCTTTGGGAATCTGGTTCAGCACTGTTTTCCCAGTGCCTGCCATTTGGAAGAAACTCGGCAAATATATACATAATAAATAAACACATTTCCAACATCACCTACTGTCTGAATGTCTGGAGATGGTTGACACTTTGTCAGTTACAGTCCTCAGGAAGAATGATCTTATGGGAAAAATCCTGGGGAAAGATGTAGATTTTACTAAGGAATTCATAGAAAAGGGGAACCTGGGTGGCTCAGTCAGTTGAGCATCTAACTCCTGATTTCCGCTCAGGTTCTTGATCTCAGGGTCATGAGATCAGCCCTGGGTCAGCCTGTGCGCTCAGTGAGGAGTCCGCTTCAGGATTCTCTCTCCCTCTGCCCCTCCCCCCACTCTCTCTGTCTCTCTCTCTCAAAAAGAGTGCAGTGGAGAGACCAAAGAAATCTTTATTTCCTTCTCCACACTCTCTTCACTCGTGCTTAGCTGGGCAGCATCATCTCTTCTCTTTCTTGAGTCCCTCCACTGTCTTCCCACAGATTTCAGCTCTGTGCCCGAATCTCTATACAAATAAACAAAGTCATGACTATCTCAAGGCCCACCCTCTGAAGGAAATGTTATGGTTAGCTATTATTAGTCAAGCATGCCCCCAGGGAGCCCACCAAGGAGTATCCTAACCGCCCCCTCTGAGGTGTTTTGATAGATGAAATTTTCTCCATTTTGTTATATCTCTAAATGTGTTTCTTGGTTTCTTGTTGGTTTAGTTTGTTTGTTTTGGATCTGGAAAATGTCAGCCCGGAGAGCCAGGGCTCTGATGAGAGTCAAACTTAGTATATGTGAAAACATTAATTCTTGCAAAGATCTACTGGACAAATGCTGTACGTTACACAGTGTGCTAAGTATGGAGCATAAAACAGCGGTCCCTGCCCACCAGCAGCGTACAATGCCCGTTGTAAACAGTAGAGCACGAGGACGATTTAACTACTTATATCCCAGAATTGCATATTTGCGCTGTCCCAACGATCATGATTGCTTGTTATTAGCAGTTCTGCATTCTGAAAAGAGCACTCAAATTATAAATTCCTAATATGTTTGATGTGATATTTCATAAAGGTTATGGCTATGGGACCCGATGACATGTTTGTTAAATCAAACCAGCCCTCTTTTTCCATGAGTTGGTTTTATGCCTACCCAGAGTGAACACCTTAAAGAAGAAATTGCATGAGTCCCTGTCCAGTTTTGACTCATCCATTGTTACTCAGGAGTCTGATCTTCAAATACCCCAGATACAACTCAAGCGCGGCACAGCTTAGAAGTGAGGTCAGGTCCACAGTGTTGTGCACCCTTAGACGGCCCAGAAGCAAGTGTCCTCCCACCAGCTAGCCTAGAGCGATGCTCCAGCCTTACGGCTTCCAACTCCCCAAGGACCTTAAGGAAGAGCTGCGCTCCCTCGTCCTGCTAATCTGAATGCAGCTACAGCCTGACAAGAAGCACAATATGTAATTACACCGCAGTGCGATAGAGGCTCGAAGAATGAGCATGAGCACATGGAATGAATAAGTCACGGGAATACAAGGTGTAACATGGAGCTAAAAAGAAAAAAAATACAAAGAAGAATGAGCATGAGGGACTATTGATGAGCATGGGCTCATCGTGGTGAGTTGGAGCATCAGGGAAGGCCTCTCAACAGAGATAGTAACTGCTTAATGGCCTAAAGAATGAATAGATGCAAACCAGATGGAAAGGAGTCTGGAAACAGGCAAAAATAGGATTTCCGTAAACACAGAGAGAACACCACACAAAAGTGTCCAGAAATAAGAGAGCAACTTCATTTCGTTTCCGTGGCGGAACTGAATGAGTTGACAGGGGTCTCAGGAGCCAAGCTGTGGTGTCGTGGAGCCATTTATGGTTTTCGAACAGGTGAGCAATTAGTCGGATTGAACTTTTCACGAAGAACAGTTAGAGAGGAAGACTGGAAGCAGAGAGACCAACGGTTGGGAGAAGGCTGTGTACGTTTACAACCATCGGCAGCAGCCTGGTGGTAGGTTAAAAAAAAGGAAAAAGCCGGAAGAGGTGTTTACGCAACACTGGAGGGAGGGAGAGGCATGTGAATGGCTTCCAGAGACAGGGAGTCAAGACCCAGATACTAGCCCCAGCCCCACTGCTTCTTCGCTCTGTAGTCTCACCCAAGTTACTGAACCTCTTCAAGCAAGATTCCATTGCCCCAGCTGTGCAGTGGGAATGTACGACCCTATCGAACTCACAGGCCAGTGCCAGGGCAAAATGTCGATTAAACCTCCAGATGGCTAATGTAAGAGATGATTCATTATAACATAATGCCTGATCACCCTTTGCTGTCCCATCTGACGTCACTGTTTTCCTCCATTCGGATGGGAACACTGATTCTTAAATGCAGTGTTTGAGAAGTTGAACAGTCATTGAAGCCCTGATTCTGGATATTAATTTGTTCAATGGAGAAGACAGCGGAGAGTAAAATAATTGCGGAAAGAGTGAAATTTCTAAGTATTGCCCAATTTGTTCACATCAGGAACGGCACCAGGCTCCATGCTCAGCACTATGGAGGACAGAAAATTGAGCAAGATCTGCTGTTTACCTTCAAGGAGAAGAAACTCAGCGGAAAGACGATACACAAATACATAACCACTGCAACGCGAACTGGAAATAAAAGGTACCCAATAAAACGGATAACCCAAGTATGATTGGAAATCCAAAGGGACTGATATCATGGGAGGTTACAAGACATCGAGGAAAGAAACATCAGAAAGTCTTGGTTTAAAACTCAGATCTGCCACATGTTGGCTGTGTGATCAGGGGCAAATCGCTTAACTTCTCTGATCTTTAGTTTTCTTCTCAGTGAATTGGGGCTAAAAATAGCATCTGTCCCTCTTGGGATTTTGTGAGAACTGAATTAAATAAGGTAATATGGTAAATGATGACTGAATAGATTTTTGAAGGCAGAAACCCGCACTGGTAGGAGTCTTCTAGGCAGAAACATTAATGCGAAGTTAAATGCGTGTCTCTGAGACACACTGAGAGGGGATAGTAAAGAATTATAAACCCCTGTGTCATTAAAGAAAATCTTCTAGGTCGAGTGAGGTTGAAACCAAGAGTCCTCCACAGTCACTCCAAACTCACAAGCTGTCTCCGTCACAGAGCTCTGCCTTGGACCTGTACCCTGTCTGGCTCACTGAGCTGGGAGCATCTGAGATCATTTTATATACACGGCATCAGGGTAACATAGTACAGCGCTGGGCACTCTGGATTCTCAAGAAATAAGGAAGAGAGGATTGCAAAAGTCTAACCCGGGTATAGAATCCTGGAGAGATTGCTTGGGCCAACGTTACTTTAAGTGTTATGGCAGGCAATTGATTGGCAGTGAGTCCTGAAGAAAAAAGAAAAAGTCAGAACACTGGTAGAACACTTCTTTTCTATAGCACAATACCTATGCTATTAGAATCAAAATTACTTCTTTCCAGCTGGCAAAAAAAAAAAAAAAAAAAAAAGATATGATCTTTCCCCCTTTCCCAGTAATGTATTACTTATGAAGAAGTGTGATGAGGCTTTAGTAACTGCTGCTGGAAAGTAATATAAAATTAAATATTCCTGCAATTTTTCATTTCTGTCACCAACCATAAGTGTAATCAATTTTTTTTCAAAAGAGCCAAACTGGCAGGTTATTTGGAAATTTGTTTTTAAAGTGACATCCATGATTGTACAAATAAACCCGTGCAGCTAAGTTTTCGTAATAGCACCAATCGAAGCTGCTAAAATGGGAAGCATCATTTCTGTCTTGTAAGGAGCAGCTCCGAGATTAACTCTGAGAGAAAAGAACAAAATGTGAACATAAAAACAAAATAAAATACATAAAAACCACATCCCGGCTATTGGGGCATTATCAGAGAGCGGTTGCATGGATGGAAACCGGTGCCACAGAGCCTTGGGGTGAAGGCACAGCTCTGTGGCTTGCTAGGTTTAGGACATCAAGCAAATTCATCTCCCCCAAACCCAAGTTTCGTTTCCTTTAAAATGCGAATAGAACCCGAGTCAATGTATGTGAAACAGCTAGCATAATGCACTCGATCAATACATGTTAATTGCTGCTGCCTTTAAAGGTCACAGTTTTATTATTAGCATTAGCATTATTATCAGTGCCACTGGTTGTGACCTAATTATGCCCCAGGAACTCAAGGGTGATGATCTCCTTAACTGTACCTATCCATCTTGAGAGCTGGGCGTTCTCATCCTGGGAGAGACGAACACGTTTGCAGGTGGGGGGTGGGGGGGCGCGGATGCGTGGACTCTCACCGGATCTGGCCCTAAAGCTTCTGTTGATCTCAGGGCCAGGCTTCCTCTCGAGAAGGTAAAAGGAAAGATCCCTCCCTATTCAGCTGTGCTGGCACGGATTGGCAGAGTGTCAGGATTAGATGAACTCTGATTTGGTAGCCAGATTAATAAGGCCGTTTATGAGGACTGACAGGTAATTCGGGGGTTTGCACTGAAGGAGGCAAAGGATACCAGGCGGCGTGGTGTGTTCCTCATGTGGCTTTTTGAATGGCGTGCATTTTGTCATGTAGAATAAACAGGCATCAAGTCGTCATCCATCCCCTGGGTTTTCTGCTCCTCCCTCTTTCCCACCTCCTGTATCTGCCCCCACGTGGCTGCCATCAAGGTCCCACAGGGGCCAATTATAGCCAGCCGTGAGTGACGGAAGTTCCACCTACCCGAGGCTGGCTGCGGGCACCGTGCACAACCCGCACACTCCGCACCCAGCAAGTGCTCTCGGGATCGGGGTTCCCGGGGGCTCCCGAGCGCTGTAGCAGTATGGGCTGCCGACGGATGAAGGGCAGAGGCGACGGCAAGGGAAAATGTAGCGAGCTCTGCCATTTCATCATCTTCCAGAGCCATTGCAACGTCCACACTCCAGCCAGAGTTACCGTTTCCAAACCCTGATCTAGTGAGCTGAGTTCTTGCTTGTAATTGCTCACGGAGTCAAGTCCAATCCGATGAGGTCGTGCCTGGCCGTTCTGCGAGGTTAGACATTCACCCCATAGTATAGCCTCTAGTCACAGCGAATTAGAGATCATTCCCAAGACAGGATTTCAGAGGTCTCTGCCTCATGAATGCTGTCCTCTCCACGTGGCATGTCCTCCCCTTTTGTCTGTCTGGTGACTTACTATGCTCCCTTTCAGTAAACTCACTAGTCATCGCCCCTGAAGGGCCCTCCCCAGCCTGTGTTTTGCTCTTGGCTCATGACCAACAAAGTAGCACTTCGTATTTAATTTTGAAATTATTGTACTTCACTTGTTCTTCGTTTCATTTACACTAGGAGTCACCTATTTATTTAAAATGTATTTTTTGTACAAAAGTAACATAAGATCATTATTAAAAATATAGAAAGGAACACAGCAAGACATATTTAGCTGCAGCTCTATCCCTCGGATGCAGTCAGTGTTAGCACACCCCCCCCACACATGGGATCGAAAAGCTCCTGTGCAAACGTCCTGGGGGGACGAGAATGTGTGGCACATTTGAGGGACTGAAAGAAGTGATAGCTCTCAAAATGTTCTCACTGTGACCTACGACAGTTATGCGAAACAGTTGGCAAATTCCTCGAGAAATGAAAAACCATTACCATATGGTCCAGCAATCCCACATCTGAGTATCTATCCGAAACCACTGAAATGAGGATCTCAAAGAGATGTCTGTACTCCCACGCTCCTCGCAGAACAAGGTACAATGGCCGAGATACGGAAACCACCTAAATGTTCATCAGCAGGGAAACAGATAAAGAAAACGGGGTGTAGACCTGCAGTGGAATATTACTCAGCCTTAAAAAAAGAAGGAACTCCTGCCGTATGCCACATGGATAAACCTGGAGGACATTACGCTAAGTGGGCTAAACCCATCACAAAAGGATAAATAGTGGGTCATAACCACTTACGTGAGGTATCTAAAATGGTCAAAATCACAGAAGCAGAGGGTTGAAATGGGTGGGGGTTGTTCAACAGGTATCAAGTTTCAGTTATGCAAGACGAACGCACACACACAGTGTATTGTACGGAGAGAATTTCAGGAGGGTAGATCTCAAGTAAGGTGTTCCTGCCTGAGAAAAAAGGAGGAGGCAGGCAGAAACTTGTGGAAGTGACCGATATGCTCATTACTGTCCTTGTGGCCTTGGTTGCAAACGTGTTTATGTATGCTGAAACCCATCAAGTTGTATACATTGCGCGTGCACAGTTGTTTGTCTATCCATTATACCTCGATCAAGCTGTTTAACAAAGCAAACAAATACATTTCTATTGTGACCCGGGAGTACACATATATAACTAAAACAAATGTGTCAGGAAATACCCTTTGTATGTGAGATGAACTCCAATATTTCCTATTGTATTCTGTTCCACTGTTACTCATTTAAAAGATGCTGGTCATGACCAACTCAATTGATTTCCTGACCCTCCTAATGAGTTGCAGCAATAGTTGGAAAAACTCTGCTGTGGAAATAGGCAAGGAACATACTCAGGAGGTATTTGAGTGTCATACTAATGAGTCTGGACTTCATCCGGAGGGGAAAGGGGAGAATTAAAGGGTCATGGCCATGTAAATATCACCATCAGACTTGGACTGTGGGAAGAACGCCTGTCTGCTCAGGGGTAACGGCGTAGAGAGGGGTAAGGACTGATGCTGGGAGGCAGGAAGGTGGCAGTAAAAGCCTCAAGATCCACACTGGAATGATGGTAGAGTCAGAAATGAAGGAATTCAAGAAATTTCATGTCCCACCGTACAAGATGTGCGTGTGTCTGTGTATTCCCTCATAAACAAAAGTTAAAGAAATCCATGTCAGTCAAGATTTTTTTTTCCAGGTTTTTTGATTCCATAGCTGAGAGGATGGTGACAGATTTACTGATACATGGGTTTCTTTCTGTCTTTGCTTTCAGGTGGGGGATGATGAACTCAACTGAGCGTGAGGGACCTGCGAGGCATTCAAATGGCGACAATCTGGTGTCTTAGCGTGTGACTGTTCGCAGTAGTCTTTGCAATTGGCTGGGGCCTGGGACTGTGCTCCATCAGGCTGTGTTGCAGTCTGGGCCCTAAGGCTGTGTGGAGCCACAGTCTGGGCTCTGTTGTTGGCCAAGGTCACTGGACAGGCTACCTGGATGGGTGTGCCCATCATCTGTACTCTGTATTTGGTTGGGGTTGGAGGCTGTGCTCTGGTTGGAAGGAGTTCCTATCTGGGACCCCCATTGGCTATGCTCTGCGATTGGTCAGGGTTGCTGGCTGGGTTCTGCCTGGGCTAGACCGCGCTTAGCAATCAGACAAGGTCATAGGCTAGGCTCTGTGGCCAAGGTGAAGCTCAGAGGGCTACCTTATGCTGCTATCTGAGGCTACCCATGGACACTGTTCTTGCTCCCTGGTTGTGTGGGGCCAGGTGTGCTCCACAGTTGGGAGAGGCTGCTGGATTGGCTCTGTGCGCACTAAGCTGGGCTCTCAAGCTGCCTCAGTGTCATGATGATCTCCTAGGACTTGCTTCCCTGCACAGACGGGCTCCACAGAGACACGTGTTCTCTGGCCAGGCTCACTGGTCGGGTGAGGCTGGAGGCTGTGTTCAACAGTTGGGTGGGACTGCTGACTTGCTTCCAGATCTGGGCGGGAGTGGGATAGGCTCCAAAGCTGCCTGAGTTCTCCAGCCAGCCTTCCTGGTTAGGTGGGAGTGGAGACTATGTTCAGCATCTGAGGGGGGCTACTGGCTTGCTTCCCTGCCTGGGTGGGGCCCTAAAATGGGCTTCTCAGCCAATTCAGCCCATGAGCTGGGGACGCAAATGGGGCACATCTGCCGATGAAACTCTGTGGCAAGACAGGGCCACAAGCCCAGCTCTGCAATTGGGAAGGATTTTCAGCTGGCCTCTTTGCTCAGGGCCACCCCCAGTCCGTATGTAGTCAACCAGGATAAGTGTGCTGGTTGCTGTGAGCCTCAGCCCCCTTCTCTATCTCTAGCTGATCCCCAATTGTCTAACCCCACTGATACTCCCAGTGATCCCCATGAGGGAAAACCAGGGTTGGTCTTCTGGAAAGTGTCCTATAACACTGAATAAGCTGGACATCTACCTAGGGCTCTGTTTCTCCCCTTGGAGAAACCATAGACCCAGGAGGGCCCTCTTAGTGTAATGTGATGATGGCCTCCAGGAGTGATAACGCAGTCAAAGTGAACCCACTCCTCTTACCCTTCTAATGTGTTTTTTTCCTCCATTTTTGTGGTCCAAGGGGGTACTTCAGTCTCACCCCCAGCTCTGGGATTTTCACAAAGGTACCTTATCTATTGATAGCTCCTGGCTGTCTTTCTGTGAAATGGACTGGAGTTTGGAATGACATATTGTGTCATCTTGATGATGTCGCTCCCCAGCTTGGCAGTTGCTTACAAAACTCAGTGCACTTTTACCATATGTTCCAGCAGTTGTGGTCCTGGGCATTTCCTGAAAGGAATGGACAATGTATGTCCATGCAAAAACTTGTACACAGATGCTTATAACAACTTTACTCATCATTGCCAAAAACTTGGGAGAAATCAAGATGTACTTCCATAGGTGAATGGACATATAAACTGGTACATCCAGAAAATCAAATACTATTCAGCCCTTGCAGGGGTGGTCCCATATTTGCAAATCAATGAATGTGATACACCACGTTGATAAAAGAAAAGATAAGAACAATATAATCCTCTCAGTAGATGCAGAAAAAGCATATGACAAAATACAGCATCCATTCTTTTTTTAAAAAGATTTATTTATTTTATTGGAGAGAGAGAGCACGCAAGTGGAGGGAGGAGCAGAAGGAGAGGGAGAGGGGAAACAGACTCCCCACTGAGCGGTGAACCCAATATGGGACTCGATCTCACAATCCCAAGATCATGGCCTTAAGCTGAAAGCAAGAGTTGGACTCTCAACCGACTGAGCCAACCAGGCACCCCTACAGCATCCATTCTTGATAAAAACCCTCAACGAAGTAGGTGTAGAAGGAACATACCTCAGTGTCCTAAAAGCTATAAATGAAAGACCCACAGCTATCCTCAATGGAGGAAAAACTGAGAGCTTTTCCTCTACGGTCAGGAACAAGACAGGGGTGTCCACTGTCACCATTACTATTGAACATAGTACTGAAAGTTTGGGCTTCAGTAATCAGACAACAAAAAGAAAGAAAAGCATCCAAGCCAGCAAGGAAGAAGTCAAATTTTCGCTATTTGCAGACGACATGATACTCTATGTAAAAAACCCAAAAGAGTCTACCAAAAAATGCTAGAATTAATGCATGAATTCAGCAAAGTTGCAGGATATAAATCAATGAAGAGAACTCTGTTGCATTCCTATACATGAATAATGGAGCAATGGAGACAGAAATCACAGAATTGATCCCACTTACAATTCCACCAAAAACCATGAGATACCTAGGAATAAACCTAACCAAAAATGTAAAAGATCTGTACTCGGAAAACTATAGAACACTTTTAAAAGAAATTGAAGAGGACACACAAAGAAATGGAAGAATATTGAATGCTCTTGGATTGGAACAGCAAACATTGTTAAAATGTCTATACCACCCAAAGCAGTTTACACATGTAATGAAATCCTTATCAAAATACCACTGGCATTTTTCACTGAGCTAGAACATACAATCCTAAAACATGTATGGAAAAAGAATAGACCCCAAACAGCCAAAGTAATGTTGAAAAAGAAAACCAAAGTGGTAGGCATCACAATTCTGTACTTCAAGCTCTATTACAAAGTGGTAATCATCGAGAGAGCATGGTACTGGTGCAGAAACAGACACATAGGTCAGTGGAACAGAATAGAGAGCCCAGAAATGGACCGGCAACTACATGGGCAACTAATCTTTGACAAAGCAAGAAAGAGTATCCAATGGAAAAAAGTCTCTTCAACAAATGGTGTTGGGAAAACTGGATGGCAACATGCAGAAGAAAGAAACTGGACCGTTTTTTACTCCAAACACAAAAATAAATTCAAAATGGATGATAGACCTAAACGTGAGACAAGAAACTGTCAACATCCTGGAGGAGAATACAATCAGCAACATCTTTGACCTCATTGTAGCAGTTTCTCACTAGACATGTTGCTGGAGGTAAGGGAAACAAAAGCAAACTATTGGAACTTCATCAAGGTAAAAAGTTTCTGCATAGGGAAGGAAATGATTAACAAAACTAAAAGGCAACCTACAGAATGGGAGAAGATATTTGCAAATGATGTATCAGATAAAAGGCTAGTATCCAAAATCTACAAAGAATTTATCAAACTCAACACCCAAAAATCAAATAATCCGGTTAAGAAATAGGCAGAAGACATGAACAGACATTTCTGCAAAAAAGACATCCAGATGGCCAACAGACACATGAAAAAGTGCTCAACGTCACTCATCATCAGGGAAATAGAAATCAAAACCATAAAAAATCAAAATCAAAAACACCTCATACCTGTCTGAATGGCTCAAATTAACAACACAGGAGACGATAGATGCTGTTGAGGATGCAGAGAAAGGGGAACACTCTTGCAGTGTTGGTAGGAATGCAAACTGGTACAGCTACTCTGGAGAACAGTGTGGAGGTTCCGCAAAAAGTTAAAAATAGAACTACCCTATGATCCAGCAATTGCACTACTAGGAATTTAGCCGAAGGATACAAAAATACTGATTTGAAGGGGTACTTGCACCTCAGTGTGCATTATCAGCAATAGCCAAACTATAGAAAGAGCCCAGATGTCCATTGGCTGATGAATGGATAAAGATGGGTCTATATATACACAATGGAATACTACTCAGCCATCAAAAGGAATGGAATCTTGCCATTTGCAATGACGTGGATGGACTTAGAGTGTATTATGCAAATTGAAATAAGTCAGAGAGAAAAATACCATATGATTTCACTAACATGTTGAATTTAAGAAGCAAAACGGATGAACATTTGGGAGGGGGAAAAAGAGAGAGAAACAAATCATGAGAGACTCGTAACGATAGAGAACAAACTGAAGGTTGATGGAGGGAGGTGGGGGGGTGGTGATAGGTGGGTGATGTGGATTAAGGAAGGCACTTGTTATGATGAGCACTGGCTGTTATATGTAAATGATGAACCATTGAATTCTACTCTTGAAACCAATATTGAACTGTATGTCAACTAACTAGAATTTAAATTAAAAAAAAGAAAAGAAATATTACTCAGCCCTAACAAGAAATGAGCTATCTAGCCATGAGAAGATATGTAACAACCTTAAACGCAGATTACTGAGTGAAAGAAGCAAATTAAAAAGGTTACGTACTGTATGATTCCAACTATACGATATTCTGGAAAAGACAAAACAATGAAGACAGAAAGAATGAATAGCTGGAACACTGAGGATTTTTAGGACAGTGAAATTTCTGTCTGTAATACTGTGAAGGTGGATGCATTTCATTACACATTTCCCCAAACCCAGATAATGAACAACACGAAGAGTGAATACTAACATAAAATGTCGGCTTTTACTGGTAAAGATGTATCAGTGCAAATACATCATCACAAATGTACCACGCTGGTTCCGAATGTTGATAGGAAAGCTTCATGTGTGTATGGGGTGGGATGGGGGGAGGCAGGGAATCTATAGGGCCTCTGTGTGCTTTCCACTCAGCTTTGCTGTGAATTACTCTAAAAAATGAAGTCTATTTAAAAACTTTAAAAATTGGGCAGAATGTATAAAAAGTGGTTGGCAGAGAAGTAGAGTCCTGGCGTGAAGTCAAAAGAGACCAGAGGGGGCACCTGGGTGGCTCACTCAGTTGAGCGTCCAACTCTTGGTTTTGGCTCAGGTCATGATCTTGAGTCTTGAGATCCAGCCCCTTATGGGTCTCAGCATTCAGAGTGGAGTCTGCTGGAAATTCTCTCTCTGCCCCTCCCTCAATCGTGTCCTCTTTCTCTATCAAATAAATAAGCCTTTATTTAAAAAAAGAAAGAGCGACTAGAGAGAAGAGTATATTCAAGAGTGGGGAGAAGAACCTGGAGCCATTTCCTGAGCTGACTAGTAGGAATATCGTTTTACAAACGTCCATGGGAAGGCGTTTACTGGTACCTTGAAGGTCTACAAAGAACAAAGCCCACAATACTAAAACCTGAGAATTGCTTAATGCTGGTTTCTGGATGTATAGTGCAGCCCACTCCGATCTCTAATCTGCATTTAGGAACCACAGCAACATACACAGGATCGACATAACATCATCGCAAAGCATATTTACATGCATTATCTCATTTCATTCTGACAACAACCCTGTGAGGAAGGCAGGGTAGGCTGCTAGCCACATTTTACAGAGATGCTAACACAAAGTAGAGAGGAACAAATTATCTAGTTAGGTTGTTAGCCCAGGCAAAAAATCAGATGACTGTGACAGATGAAATAAGCTAATTGGATAAACCTAGGGTATAATCGATTGAGGGCCATTTCCTTTCATGCACGTTCAAGTATGTACAGCTAGGCTGAAGGCGGCTTCTAAAAAAAGAGAAGGATGGATACTTTCTGCTGAATTGTGAGAAATCTCTAGCCTTGGAGGCAAAGCTAGTCCCACCTGAATTGCCGAGGGAGACGACAGAAGCCGTACACACGTCTTCTGCTTTAACATGGGTTCCCCAGAAGACAGAACCTCAGGCAAAAGCTAATGTGCTACTCCATGTCACGTGAGTACAGCCCCGGAGTAGCAGAATGTGGGAAAGGGAGAACAAGGCGGGAAAAGAGAGCAATCAGCTATAAGTGGGCATTCCCAAGGCATCCATTGCTTCTTATACAAGTGCTGCTTACTTGATTCCGTGAGTATATCTTCTAAGAGAACACATTACCCCATGTGTCTCAAGGTGGTCTGGCTGGTGGGAAGAAGGAAGGAGAATTTATCTGCCAAACTTCCGTCTTCCTGTCAATGTGTGTACCAGTGCCAAGCAGATCGAAGTGTCTTACAAGTATCTCTTGGGCAGGAGGTGAGGGACAAGTAGTGTTACCTTAAGCCACATGCTGTCTGTTTGTGCCTACATTGAAGTTGGTGGCTATGGTAGCGTCTGGGCAGCAACCAGCCAGCTTGGTCCCTGCAACTGGGACAAAACAGGCGACCAAGATCCCCAAAGACAGAGGACTAGAAGAATCTGACCACTTAAAAAGGTGTTTGAGGTATGACAACAACGGAAGGCTCTACGAACATCTATGCCTGGGCTCCATATAGTTTGATAATTCTAGGTTATAATAACCAGACAAAAACAAGGGATGAATGAGAGCGTTTGGTCTCCTTGTCTCATGAGATACCGCACCATCAACATACCTCATATCAACATACACCTACGCCAAAAGCAACAACCGCAACCACTATCCCTGCCCTTAATATTCTTGCTTAAGTAATAAGATACTCCATTACACTGTGCGTCATGCACATAATTTCAAATAACATGTATGATTATTTATACTATTTTTCTGTTGCTGCCTAACAAATTACCACTGACTTGGTTTGAAACAGTATATAAATGATTATCTCACAGTTCTGTGGCTCGCAAGTACAGGAGGGTTAAGTGGGTCCTCTGCTCCAGATTTCACACTTAAGGTGTCAGCCCGGGCCACACTCTTATGTGGAGATTCTGGGGAGAATCCACTCCAGGCTCATTCATGTTTCTAGAAGAACCCAGTCTCTAGTAGGACTGAGGCTCTCGTATTCCCTTGCTGGATGTTGGCTGGGGTTACTCTCAGGAGCTAGAGACTATTTACAGTTCTTTGTTATGCGCCCTCTCACATTTTGAATTTCCTTATTCCTTTAACTTTTTAGTGTTTGATGGAATCACTGAAAGAAAGTGAGCCTAGTGGAGGGGTATTAAGGAGGGCATATATTGCTGGATTTTATGTTCCAAGATTCCAATGAATCTTGGAATACTACATCAAAAACTCAGGATGTATTGTATGGTGACTAACATAACACAATTTAAAAGAAGAAGAAGAAGAAGAAACATATATACCAAAGAAAGGGAAAAACTAGGGGCCAATGTAGGATTCTTTCTACCACGTAATCTATAGCAGTTTCTAGCCAGCCCTGAAATGCAATGTTTTTCATTTGTATACAACACAATGAAATATGTACAAAATTGGCCTTTCAACCATGTGTGTCCACCTGTCATTTCTAAGGAAGTCAGGCCCCTCCCTCTATGTATCTTTAGAAGGAGACAGTGTAGGCCAATGGGGACTTAAGACCATTGGCTGTAGCTTCCATTGTACCTTTGTATGGTATGGACTTCTGGCGTATTCATGTTTCCCACATGAATTTTGTGTAAATGTTCAAGGTATTAATTAGTTTCGGATCTCTTCGCTGTATACACCTTGAAATTAGTTGTTGTTTTTCATGAATTTAGCATAATGATGACATTCAGCTGACCTTTTCCCTACCTTCTTCAACTTAAAGCTGTCAGCTAAAGCCTCAGGGAGATGTGGGGGGAGTTCTTAAGAATAACAAGTCTATACTCAAATGGGTGGTAATGAGCAAAACTTGACTAATTTGAGGCCACAATTCTTTATGGCTAGAGGGGACCCTGGATGCCATCTTCTCACAGTTGACCTTAGAAGAGATTTTCCTTTCTCTACTACCCAAATGTTTAAAATATACCATTTCCTTCCATGTTTCTTCAGTGAGCTAAAACTTGGACTGGATATTATCATAATTGGGCTATATTCATTTTTAACATTATTGGCAGCTTAGAATTCATCAATTTTCTCTCCCCAGATGTGAAACTTGACTAGTGAAGCTCACTGTGGTTTGCTTCTGATCTAATTAAAACTAAAGTAATTCCAAGGACACATTTTTCTGAAATCAAATGCATAAACTTATTGAAAAGTACTTTAATTGTAATAACAGTCTGTGAGAACATTATTTTCATTTAATGAATATGAACAACATTTTCTCAAAGAATCCTGGAGCCGTATGGTAACAAGTCATTTGTGACAAGATGCAAGAGTTAGAAATAAATTGTTGTTGGGATGAGCAGGCTACAAAGAAGTATTTCATGGAAACTACCATGCATTCTGACATTTAGGAAAATGAAATTTATAATATGGTCTACTTTATCTCTTATCAAGCTATATTATTATGAATTATATCATTCCCGATGATAGTTGTGGAACGTTGTGGATTGGCAGTGACTGAGATGATTTTCAGACATGTTTGAACACATTAACAATGAATTAATTGCTAATGTTCCTAAAACACATATGCTCTCTCTTCAGATTTCCTATATGTAGTAGTTTGTGGTATCTTTGATTTTGAAGGCCAAGATATATAATAGAGCAGTCCCAAGTAGTCTCTCTAGACAAGTAGTCTCTTCAGACAAGTCAGCTGATCTGTTTCAAGGGGTATCATGAGCAAATGAACCATTGTAACCCTCTACTGAACACGAATCCTTTTGCTTTTGTACCTTGAAGATGTCAGCAGCGTGATCCTCTTTAAAAACTCCTTCAAGTAGACTGCAGAACTTAACGAGAAATCGTTAAGTCCATTTGAATCAAAAACTCACAAATCAACTGCACAAAAAAGAGACTTAAAATATATGTAAGTGGATTAATGTATATACTAGGCAGCCATGTTCATAAATCATGTTTTGTCATTTTGTTGCTTAGCAATCATATTTGACTTTACAATATCATTTCATCGATCAAAAAATGATCCTCAGATGTGACATTCAAGATACGATTGTGAGGCAGGCTTAGCAAACGTCGGAAATTCCATTTCACAGGTGAG
The DNA here is from genome assembly GCF_922984935.1 of Meles meles. NCBI lineage: Eukaryota > Metazoa > Chordata > Mammalia > Carnivora > Mustelidae > Meles > Meles meles. The sequence continues at coordinate 122,029,460 of NC_060087.1, read as the reverse complement.
GAATCTGAGGGTGAGCAGTTGCGCAGAATGCCAGAGGTTCCAGGCATGAGAGGCAATGATGCAACTCAGTCCTCTGCTTTATGATTTCTAAGGCAGTTCTCTATTTACTATACTATTTAACCATGATTCAAAGTAAGAACACTTGAGCAACTTGAAAGAATTGAGGCAAATCTCTTACTTTTTTTTTTTTTTTTAAGATTTATTTATTTGAGAGAGAGAGAGCGAGCGCGTGCGTGTGTGGAGCGGGAGGAGGGACGGAGGGAGAGGGAAGGAGAATCTTAAGCACACCCTCCTTTCTCATTCATTCCCTCATGTTCAGCAAGACTGCACTGAGCTGTTAGCATGTGTTGAATAATGCACTCGCTGGCAGTGCGGTCCCTATGTGGGGCTCAGTCTCATGATGACCGGAGCCGAAATCAAGAATCAGACACCTAACCGACTGAGCCACCCAGGTGCCTCGAATCTCTGACTTCAGTGGGGGTTTAGCAGAGGTAACAACGTTTAATTTTTGGAGGGGTTGGGGGCCTTTGGATTTGACCCAAGTTCTTAATTGGATATTGTTTACCTCTAACGTATTGGATTTCAGGATGATCTTTGACACATACAAAACATATTAAGCCTATTCATACATTCAGTAAATGGCCAAAAAAAAAAAAAAATCATGTTGCAGCTAGAAAGATTTACAATAAAATGTATTAAAGTTCTGGAAAATAGTAGCTTTCGTCAAAGATGAAAGAAATGAGATTCTTTTTTCTTTTTCCTTTTTTTACATTGGGCCATCATGAACATCATTGTCCATCCTCAATTTATTCTGATGATGGCATTGCTTATGGTGGGATAATAAACATTTAAAATACACACGTTTAACTGGACGGTAATAATAATCACATAAAAAATAGCTGTTGCCGCTAAGTAACATCTCCCAGATTGTCATGACAGTTACATAAAGTGCTCTCGATATCAGAATCTTTAGAAAAATAAAGGAAATTATTTTCTTGACACAAATCCTACATCAGTTAAAATGCCTTTCCAAAAGGTACGTCCAAGAGAAGATATCTGATCTTCAGAGTATGGAATACTAGTTATTTTTAAAGAAATGAGATTCTTAAAGAAGAGAACAGAAGGGAAGATTTAATAACAGTCCTCTCAATAGTCTGAATTATCATCCAGAAGAAAAAAGTCTCTTTCCCCCATTACATCAAATATAAAATGAGAAGAAGTAAGACAGAGTTCAAAGAACGATGAACTTTCTGAATGAAGCCAACTTGTCATAGGAGATTCCATCACTAGAGATCTTTAACAATAAATTGAAAATTATTTTAAATTTTTTTACCTGTCTTCTAGGGAATTCCGTTATGAAACTCCTCAAGGTAATGAATCTGATTAAATCCGGTCATGCATAGACAGAATCCAAGAAAAATTACTGACTGGGAATATGAGCATTGAGGAAATAATCAGGATGCTCTGTGATGGGATTGCTCTAAATTGAGCCAAATCCACATGGTTGACTTGATGAAGCCCTGATAAGTTGATCGATCACCAAGGAATAAAAGTAGTACTCAGGATGCAGGTAGGAGGGAAAGCCTGGGTGGCTCGGTCGGTTAAGCATCTGCCTTCAGGGGCACTTGTGTGGCTTAGTCTGTTAAGCATCTACTTAAGTCTTCAGCAGAAATATCTTAAGACTAAAACAATGAGCATTCCTATTCCCAGTTGTTATGTTTGCTGTATCTACATTATGTGTGTAGATACGTATTGCATATATGTAGATACATTATGTATTTTACTGATCCATTTCAATACACACTGAAAATTTATTTATCATTCTTAAGCCCTAAATATTCCAGCACACACATACCCTGAAAGTAAGGACATTCTTTTATGTAACCAAATATCATATCACTTAAAAAATTAACACTAATTCCCTGATATCGTTTAATGCCTCTTCTATATTCTGAGCTCTCCAATTGTTCTCCAAATGTCTTCCCTTTTCCTTTTAACTTTTTTATATTGAAATAATTTTAGACACAGAACACTTTCAAAATTGTATAAAGAGTTCCCATGTATCCTTCACACAGGTTCTCTTAATGTTAATACCTCGTACAATCATAGTACATGTATGGAAAGCAGAAAATTAATATCAGTACAATACTCAACTCACCACAGGAGAACTTAACTGGCAATGAAGAAACTTGGGAAATTATTTGGCTCTAAAGTTCATTCACTTTTCACTGCATGGTCTTGTTTTTCCACTAATGTCTACTATATAATGGGGCTAAATTGTTGAAAGACAAAAAAGATGATGTCTTGAATAGTTTATTGTATATAGCTTATTATAAATTAGAACTAGAAGTTCCAAATGATTTCAAATATTTAAAAATTCATTAAGACTTAAGTATTTAAAGAGTTTCTATTATGAAACTTTATACTTTTAATTAAAAATTAGAAAAGCTTGATCTGTTCCTTTTTTCTTTTATGTCCAAGCAAAATTTCTCTGGGTTGGGACAGTTTTGTAAGTGGCAGTAATTAACTCTGCTTAAAGTGCTCTCATTTTTGTAAATTTATATCCTTTTAAAAATCAGGCACAGTGATCATGACACCTAAAGCTTTTGAGGTGAGGAAAGCGGAACCCAGAAGAATTAGAATTTTGTAAGGTTCGCAGTAGTAAGCAAGTAGTAAATATAGGACTGCAACACCTATTTTCTGATTCCAGGAATATGTTAACTATATCAAGGTGCTTGGCAAATAGCAAATAGTCAATAATGTTGTGAATCTATTAAACCTCAGTTGTCAGATAATTTTTTGAGGATAAAGAATTATGTTACAACAAAGCTTTGGCATTCATAAGGAATATATATAAAGATAGTTTTGAATCACAAAACTTATAAATTTCAATATGACCTAAAGTTCATCACAAAATATGGTACCATATAAATGAAAAATGTAAGTGGTCACTGCGGACTGTAAAAGATTTACTCTGTATAAGACTAAAGTCAGTTTTTGTACTGAACTCAACGTTTTATGTAACAAGTTCACAAACTGCTTTTTTCTTTCTTCTGTAGAGAGCATATGATGGACATGATGTGACCGATCTGAGCGGCCAAAAATATTTGACATTTTACTCCTTAATTATAAAACTTCTCTATTCAGGTTAAGAGCCGCAATTATTTGAGAGCTTTTTGCCTAACCTCTCCTTTCATCTCTAGCACTGACATTTGGCTTTCTCTTCAGAAATCTTTGATCCCTCCCCCACACAAATGTAAGGGAGAAAAAAGTCACTATTTAAAATCACAACCGCCTTCTAGAAGGAGAGAGTAGATCTTGTTAAAGTAATGTCTCTAGACTAAGGATGGCTCCTTTGTTCAGCTAGGACCCTTGATAGTTTTTATATGTAAAGGTAGGTCAAGAACTGAGTTTGGTTTTAGAATTAAGAACAATTGCCCAGATTCACGAAGAAGAAAACTAAGAAGTGAGAGTTCAGTGAAGCCAAGAAATTGGCCAGAGGTCAGGGCACTATATGAACTAGTGTGATCTGCAAGAAATACTCAGTGACTGGATGACCAAATGTCATTTAATAATATTACTTCTAATGTGAAACACCAAGTTATTTGCCATTTGGTTGATGCAATTTTTTTAAAGATTTTATTTATTTATTTGACACACACAGAGAGAGAGATCACAAGTAGGCAGAGAGGCAGGCAGAGAGAGGGGGGAAGCAGGCTCCCTGCTGAGCAGAAAGCCAGATGGGGGCCCAATCCCAGGACCCTGGGATCATGACCTGAGCTGAAGGCAGAGGCTCAATGCACTAAGCCCCTCAGGCACCCCAGGGTCAATGTAACGCTTTATTCATTACCCGTCAATGGTCATTATTTGTTGAAGGCACAGAAGTCCTAGGTTAGTGGTTGCTTTGAAAGGGGTGAGCAAAGAGAATAGCTTTGAATCTGTGTTTTAGGCAATTCCAGTTTGGAGATGAAGGCTAAAATGTTCAGAGCAGAGAAAAAGAAATAGGTAGAGGCACCTGGGGGCTCTGTTGGTTAAGCATCTGACTCTTGGTTTGGGCTCAGTGATGATCTCAGGGTCATGATCTCAAGGTGGTGAGACGGAGCCCAGTGTAAGGATCTGTGCTCAGTGGGGAGTCTGTTTCTGTCCCTCTCTCTCTCCCTCTGCCCCTGCCCCTCTCGGGCCCTCTCTCTCTCTCTTTCTCTCAAACGAATAAATAAATCTTAAAAAAACAAAACAAAACATAAAGCAATTGGTAGAAGCTGGGGAATCACAGTAAAATTACAAGTTTCCCCACTATCTGAAAGTAGAGTGTTCCTATGAAAAGTTTCATAAGCCAAAATGGCATAAAGCAAAGAAGTAATTACCATTAACTAATATGGAAAGCATTTTTAGCGTTCCTAGACCCCAAAAATCACCTCTTAGGATTTTCTGACACCTTAGGACACATCTTGCTACAGGATGCACAAAATAGACTGGGATAGAGCACAGATGCTCACAGACAGAGTTCAAAGCCACGGTGGCTCGATGCTGAGATGCTGAGTGTACTTTCTGGGGGAGGAGGTGGGCGGTACCACTGAAATGTTGGCTGCAAAGCAAATGCTCGACGCTATTTTCGCTATTCACGTTTTAAAAATAAAAGTAAAGATCCTCTACAGATTTCTTTCAGTTAAGAAAAGCCGTTACTAATGGAGGTCTTTCATAAAAGCCAACTGGTATAACTCAAACTTTTGAAAGGGGGGGATATCTGTACCCTCAAGTTTTATAACCAAGTACAGAACTTGCTGAAAAACTGTGGGGTGTTAATCTCACCAAAGCAACAGCAGCCATCTGACTTACACAAATAAATGGTATGTTTTCCTCTAGACTACTTGATGAGAGAGGGTAATGGCAACACCATTTGGGAATATATATATTAATTGTCAACTAGGTTTGCTCCGTAAGAAATTGGCTGTTGCCTACAATCTCCATAGTAAATATGAATCAGACATCGCCTCAAAAGATTGACAAAGTGGGGCGCCTGGGTGGCTCGGTGGGTTAAAACCTCTGCCTTCGGCTCAGGTCATGATCCCGGGGTTCCGGGATCGAGCTCCACATCGGGCTCTCTGCTCGGCAGCGAGCCTGCTTCAACCCTCTCATTCTGCCTGCCTCTCTGCCTACTTGTCATCTCTCTATCAAATAAATAAATAAAATCTTTAAAAAAAAAAAAAAGATTGACAAAGTACTAAGACATAGTTAGAATCATGAATATGAAATCCACAAATATCAGGGATGTACTATGTAATTTTTTTCATTTTTCTTTATTAATAAACTTCATTATAGAGCAGGTTCTGATTCATAGAATTGAGCATGAGGCACAGAGGGTTTCCGTATACCACATGTCCCCACTACATCATAGCCTCCCCCATGGTCAGCATCCCCTACCAGATGATGAACATATATTGACGTGTCATTATCCCTCAATGTCCACAGCTTTCCTAAGATTCACTTTGGCTGTTCTACATTCTATGGGTTTGAACAAATGTATGGTGACATGTATCCTATGTTATCATGTCATAAAGAGTAGTTTCCTTTTCGTTCTTTTTTTAAGTGAAGCCCAATGCAAGGCTTGAACTCATGACCTTGAGGGCAAGACCTGAGTTGAGATCAAGAGTTGGACACTTAACCGACTGAGCCATCCAGGGGACCCCAGAGTAGTTTCTTAAGAATCAGCAGAATTTCTTCCTTAAATATTTGATGGAATTCACCAGTAATCCCATCTAGGCCTAATGCTTTCTCTTTGGGGATGTTATTAATTACTGATCCAATTTATGTAGTAGATAGAGGCCTATACAGATTGTCTGTTCCCCTGTTTCAGCAGAAGATATCTTTCAAGAAATTGTCCATTCCATCTAGGTTATCAAATTTATTGGCAAAGTGTTGTTCAGAGTATTCTTATATTCTTTTAATGTCCACGTGACCATTAGTGTTGTCTTCATTTCTCCTCCACTTTTGAAGTATAATTTTGCAGAGTACAGAATTCTAGGTTAAAGGCTTCTCCTATCACTTTAAAATTTCACCCCATTCACTTCTTGCATGGTTTCGAGAAGAAAGAGGATGTAATAATTCTCCTGTTTCTCTATAAGTAACGTGGGGTTTTCCCCCCTAACTTCATTCAGAATTTTTTCTTTATCTTTAATTTTCTGCAATTTGAAACTTACACACCTAGGTGGTTTTTGTTTTTGTTTTTGGCACTTAATCCTGCTTGGTATTCTCTGAGCTTACTGGATCTGTGGTTTGGTGCCTATAGTAATTTGGGGGAAATTCTCAGTCATTGTTTCAAATATTTCTTCTGTTCATTTTCTCTCCCTTCACCTCGTGGTACTCCCGATTACATGTGTGTTACATGTTTTATAGTTTTCCTACAGTTCTTGGATATTTTGTTCTGTTCTTTCAGTCTTTGGTCTCATTGCTTTTCAGTTTTGGAAGTTTCTATTGAGATATCTTCAGGCTCAAAGATTTTTTTTTTTCCTCAGTTGTGTCTAATCTACCAAGAACTCAGTCAAAGGTATCTTTCATTTCTGTTACAGTGTTTTTTATTTCTAACATTTCTTTTTGGTTCTTTCTTAACATTTTCATCTCTGCTTCATTGCCCATTTTTGCATGCTGTCTATTTTGTCCATTGGAGCTCTGAGCATATTAGCAATCGTTTTAAATTCATGATCTGATCATTCTAACATCTCTGCCATATTTGAGTTGGGTTCTAACGCCCACTGCCTCTATTCAAACTGTGTGCTCTTGTTTTTTAGTATTTTCTGCGTGTTGGTTTCTGCTCTGGTAAATTGTGATTCTCTATTTTCATTTGTCGATCTCTCTGATTTGGGGGCAGTGGGTGGACCCAAGCCCTCACTTCTCTTATGGATCTGAGAAGAACTGCTGATTTTTACTTTGTTTGGCTTTTTAGTTATCGTTAGGACAGAGTTGCAAATTCCAAACATCTTACCTGCTGGTCTGAGACCTGAATGCTCCATATAATGTTCATTTTTTAAAAAAGATTTTATTTCCTTATCTGACAGAGAGACAGAGATCACAAGTAGGCAGAGAGTTAGGCAGAGAGAGGGGGGGAGGCAGGCTCCCTGCCAAGTAGAGAGCGCGACGCCGGGCTCGATCCCAGGACCCTGAGATCATGACCTGAGCGGAAGGCAGCGGCTTAACCGACTGAGCCACCCAGGCGCCCGATAATGTTCATTTTGATGTGTCATCACCAGTAATATCTGATCAGTTTTATAAAACATTAACTCTGTACATTAACATACTGTACACCTATATATTTGTAACTATGCTTAATATCATGTTCTTAATATCTTAATACAATATCTTAATACCAGTTCTTTTTTATAATACTTTTTAAGAAGATTTTATCTTGTCAGAGAGAGAGAGAAAAGGTACAAGCAGGGGGAGCAGCAGGCAGAGGGAGAGGGAAAGTAGGCTCCCCACTGAGCAGGGAGCCCAGGACTCGATCCCAGGACCCCAGGATCACGACCTGGGCTGAAGGCAGACACTTAACTGGCTGAGCCACCCAGGCGTCCCTCATGAGTTCTTTAAAACAAACTTAGATACTTTTTTCTTAGAAACTAGTTGACATGAGGCACACTACATACAGAAAACACTGAGTTTACATTCCCAATAGGTTAGATCATATGCTGTGTAGTTCCAGAGAACCTCACGGTACTTTGAACCATTGTACTTGTATAATTTTTGGGTGATATTAGATTATTGTCTATTTACTCCACCCTCTGTCCAAGATGACATATAGGGATGTGTCTGTGTTGTTCTTGCCTGTATCCACACTGCCAGCTAGTGCATTATTCAGCACATACTAACAGCTCAGTGAACTCTTGCTGAATATGACAGAATGAACGAGAAAGTTTTGTGAATGATAGTGATACATGCTGATATAAACAAATGTTAAATCTTCTATGGCAGGTAGAAAAATAGGACAAAATATAATATGAAGTTTAGCTAGTAAATGCTGAAGGACTTTGAAGAAGAAATAATTAATAATGAGGACCATGTAAAGGTTCTTCTTCCTTGTTTCTTTTTATTTTTTATTTTTTTATTTTGAAAAAAAAATTTTTTATCTATTTATTTGACAGAGATCACAAGCAGGCAGAGAGGCAGGCAGGGGGTGGGGGGAAGCAGGCTCCCCATTGAGCAGAGAGCCTGATGCGGGGCTCGATCCCAGGACCTTGATATCATGACCCTAGCCGAAGGCAGAGGCTTAACCCACTGAGCCACCCAGGCGCCCCTCTTTTTATTTTTTAAAGATAGGAAGCACCAAATAAGTTTGAGGTTAAAAGGGAAAAGGTCAAGAAGTGTGGGAAATTGATTTTGCATAAGAAGGTATATTATTCTGTCTTTATTTCCAAACAAAGCTGGTTATCATTATCAAACATCAATTAACAATCTATGCTAGAAATAAAAATATAGGTGTGATGGGGTCCGTGATCAAAGGAGTGAGACTGATACAAAGCAAAGGTCGAGCAAAGCTTTATTTCACGCCAGCACCGAGAATCAAACTGACCGGCCGGGGCCGTCTCTTACAGAGAGCGACCCCCGCCCCGAGCCTCACCGACTAGCTTTTATAGAGCAAAGGCCATGTGGTTGAGCCTGGCCACTGAGATTGTCTCCACCTGGCCTGACTTGTCCCTGCATTCTGGGCTCTGTTATCTCCATCTGACCTGACCCGTCCTTGTATTTGGGCTGTGTTATCAGGGACTGGTTTCCCAGACTTGCTTTTAGGTAAGTTCCTTTTGGGGGGCAGGGTCAGTTTAAGTTAACCAAGATGGAGTCACTCTGGCTAAGTAGGCCCCTACAGGTGTTGCCTAAGTTTAAACATAGATGATATAAAAGTATTCAGAAGGGGCGCCTGGAGAAGATATGAACAGACACTTCTCCAATGAAGACATACCAATGGCTATCAGACACATGAAAAAAATGCTCATCATCACTAGCCATTAGGGAGATTCAAATTAAAACCACATTGAGATACCACCTGACACCAGTTAGAATGGCCAAAATTAGCAAGACAGGAAACAACGTGTGTTGGAGAGGGTGTGGAGAAAGGGGAACCCTCTTACACTGTTGGTGGGAATGCAAGTTAGTGCAGCCACTTTGGAGAACAGTGTGGAGATTCCTGAAGAAATTAAGAATAGAGCTTCCCTATGACCCTGCAATTGCACTGCTGGGTATTTACCCCAAAGATACAGATGTAGTGAAAAGAAGGGCCATCTGTACCCCAATGTTTATTGCAGCAATGGCCACGGTCGCCAAACTGTGGAAAGAACCAAGATGCCCTTCAACGGATGAATGGATAAGGAAGATGTGGTCCATATACACGATGGAGTATTATGCCTCCATCAGAAAGGATGAATACCCAACTTTTGTAGCAACATGGACGGGACTGGAAGAGATTATGCTGAGCGAAATAAGTCAAGCAGAGAGAGTCAAGTATCATATGGTCTCACTTATTTGTGGAGCATAACAAATAACACGGAGGACATGGGGAGATGGAGAGGAGAGGGAGTTGAGGGAAATTGGAAGGGGAGGTGAACCATGAGAGACTATGGACTCTGAAAAACCACCTGAGGGTTTTGAAGGGGCGGGGGGGGGGGGCGGTGGGAGGTTGGGGGAACCAGGTGGTGGGTAATAGGAGGGGCACGTATTGCCTGGAGCACTCTTTGTGGTGCAAAAACAATGAATACTGTTACGCTGAAAATGAATAAATTAATTAAAAAAAAAAAGAAGGGGCGCCTGGGTGGCTCAGTCATTAAGCGTCTGCCTTCGGTCAGGTCATGATCCCAGTGTCCTGGGTTTGAGCCCCGCATCGGGCTCCCTGCTCAGCAGAAAGCCTGCTTCTCCCACCCCACTCCCCCTGCTTGTGCTCCCTCTCTCGCTGTGTCTGTCTGTCAAATAAATAAATAAAATTTTTTAAAAGTATTCAGAAATCGTGGAAATTGAGTAATCGCCATCCTCATCATAAAATATTTTTCATATATTTGAAAAACATTAACTGCATTCATCTTTAATAATCTCATCTTAAAAATCATACATTTGTTCATTAGACCTATTTTATCTACTTTAAAGTCAATCTGATCATTCTTTGGATCCTTTCTAGAATTCCTACCTCCTGTGCAAAGCTTAGTGGCTCAGTTTAATCTAATATTCTGATACGCTTCAGACTAGGGCAGGACGTTCTTTCTCATTCGTTGTATTTGCCTCTTGCTATAATCAGTGTCACACTGACTTTGAGCTCAGGGTAGAAATGTTGCTTACAGGCGTTCAGTTCCATCCTGAAATATCTTTCTCCCCTAGCTGCATGCCATTATGTATATATCCTAGCCAAATTTCATTCTTCCAATTTACCATGATTACTTAAAATTGCATTGATACCTTCCAGAATGTTGGAAACTTCAAATGATTTAATTCTCTCTGAAATTTTGCTGGGTATTATTACCACAAGTTCTTTGTAGTGAAGGTTAATAAGGGTGTTGAATGCCATCAAGGACCCTCTTCATGAGTTCTTATACTGTATAATCACTAATTCTGACTCTAAGTCCCCCACTAACCGATTCCCTATTTTTACTCAAAATAATGTGTTCATTATCATAATTTAATTTTTTATTAGTGAGAAAGTCATGTGAAATAAAACTGAGAGCCCTACTGAAATCAACATGGACCACGTCTTTCCAGATGATAATATGAACTTGATCGGTCTGCTATCACAAGGGTTTAATCTTTTCCTTTGACATATGTAGGCTCCAGATTTTCCAGGTTGTCCCAGAATATCTGCCAGTTCCTCGAGTAGCCACAAGTGATGGTCACCAATGCTTTCGGATACAAATCATCCGACTTCTTTTTTTTTTTTTTTTTAACTTTTCAAAAATCATCCGACTTCTTATTTAACTTTCTTTTTTCTTTTTCTTTTTTTTTTTTTTAAGATTTTATTTATTTATTTGACAGAGAGATCACAAGTAGACAGAGATGCAGGCAAAGAGAGAGAGAGAGAGAGGGAAACAGGTTCCCTGCTGAGCAGAGAGCCTGATGTGGGACTCGATCCCAGGACCCTGAGATCATGACCTGAGCTGAACGCAGTGGCTTAACCCACTGAGCCACCCAGGTGCCCCTCTTTTTTTTTTTTCTTATTTAACTTTCTTGATGCAGATACAGCAAGAGAGATGCATAGCTGCCCCCGTATTTGAGTAATATTTGCTCTTTGCTGAACTAATTAATATCAGCTGTTCTAATTTTATGTAATGTTTTGTGGGTACAAGGGAAATTCAAATAGATGGCATCTTCATGCTCCGTTTTTCAGTTAAATAATTAGCCTTAACCTGAAGCCTCTCTAGGTCAATGTTACTGCACAAATTTAATTAGCTGATTTTGGCCACAACTGCTCCAAATTGTGTTTAGAATGAGCAAGCTGATGAACTTAAGGTTGCGGATATGAAGAAGTGAAGATCTCCTTGTCAAAAGGTCGTTAGAGAGGCTCAGCTGGACAGAAGGAAAAAAAGAACAAACATGTGTCTGTCTTACCTCAATAGAAAGGCCTGTTTTCTTTTTTTTTAATTTAAATTCAATTTAGGTAACATACAGTGTATTATTAGTTTCAAGGGTAGAATTTAGTGATTCGTCAGTTACATATGACACCCAGTGCTCATTGCATCGTCGAAAGGGTAACTCCTCAACAATTTTTCTACCTCTGAATATACTCATCTACCATCACAATGAGTAAGAGTCCCACCAGGTCTCATAACAGTTCTTTTCACTGTTATATTCTTACTTCAAAGGGCAAAAAAAAAAGTCATTTCACAATAACCTTCTTGTCATGAAACACTTCCAGCCAGGGCATTCTAAAGGGATAATCCATAATCAAAAGAACCCAGAGGGATTTTCTGTCCAATTCCTGAAGCTGGAATAAAGCAAAATAAAGTGTTATGTGTTTGTCCGTAGATTGAGTCTATGACATTCTTTCTGGGGAAATAAAGGGTGAGAATTGGACTGCAATGTCAGCAATGACTTTTAGAAAGTTCCGTTTCATAATCTATTCTGTTTGTCAGATAATAAATCTTCTCTGATATAAATAAGTAGGAATGTGACCTGATACATCCCTTTAAATTGTAGCTTAAATTATGTGTGTGACATTCTGGAGCATTTTTATATCAAAAGAGATTTGTGATTATGTGTACTATTACGTGATCCTATGATCATAATAATTTATGTGGTATGAAAAGCATGCATACTTTTCCTCTCCCCAGCGAGGGAAATGTCAATGTATCAAAAACAGAGATGTCTGGGCACTGTTGGATTTCTGGCCTCTGAATCCCTCTTCTTCTCACAAACGACGCAGACCACATTGGTTGAAAGGTCAGGTCACTGCACCCTCAAAGCCTCTCAGATCTGCTCAACTGGCTAAGCTCCCAACTAGAATCAGCCTTTTCTTCTGGTCCTTAAGGGTGAGCATCAACTGGACTTCTGAGACCAAGGCCCCTAGGAGTTGCTCAGGACCAGACATAGCTCAGGAACCAGAGCCGCTCAGAAGTTGCTGGCCGCTGGAGTGCCTGGGTGGCTCAGTCATTCAGCGTCTGCCTTCAGCTCGGGTCATGATCCCAGGGTCGTGGGATCGAGCCCTGCTCGGCGGGAAGCCTGCTTCTCCCTCTCCTGCTCCCCTTGCTTGTGCACTCTCTTACTGTCTCTCTGTCAAATATATAAAAATAATCTTTAAAAATTAAAAGCCAAAACATAAAAAAGCAGCTGGCCCCAATTATGGGAAGCATAAGAAAGCCACACAAACCCTAAGGACTCAAACAGACCTCTCGGCCCTTTGAGCAACCTAAGGGGTGCCTGCTTAAACAACACTAAGTCTCAATTCTGGGTACTGGTTGGAATCTTCTAGGGAGATTTTTAAAATGCCGATTCATGGGACCTACCGCATTTTAACTAAGTTGGAATCTCTGGAGGGTGTTCCCAAGGCAGCTGTGCTCTTAAAATGGTTGCAGGAGTTTTTATTGTGCTCCTCCTGCTGAGAAGCCCTGAACTAGAAGGGTAGACATTGCCTGGACCTTTGTCTGGTTTCGGATCCCCGAGGACACAGATGCATTCGCTCAAAATTTGTTACCACTATTGTGTTGCAGGTACCCTTTTAGATAAGGGGACACAACTATGGACAAAATAGCAAACTTCACTGCCCTTATGGAGCTTGAATTCTAATAGGGATTTTTTGGTCCTGCTTTTGCTCGGAGGGAGGGCAACAGAACCATGCTCAGTTACCCCAGAGCTGCCTGAGATATCCAGGAGAAAATGAGAATTCTCTCCAGACCCCTCTTCTACTCATCAGCCACCGTCTTCTGAACCCTGCCGTGAGCTAGGGCTCCTGAGGATGAAACCCCTCTTTCATTCACCCATCTCCAGGAGCTCTACAGTTCGAGCACTGATACTCAGAGTCAGGGTCCACTGGCACCATGATTGACCCTATCCTGATGAGACCAGTCTTAGCTCAAATGAGGACCAGTGATAAAATCATCTGTGTATGGGGATATTTGCCAAGAACTATAATATGGGGCTTGAAAGTTATTTCTATGAACCATTCGACCCGAGGTCACATTTGTACCTTTAACACTCTGAAAATCTCTAACCTTATCAACAAAAAGGATATATTCCTCGGCCCTTAATATGGGCTAAAGAAATAGTTGAAGATACTTTAGAAGATCTCTGACCCTCAGGGCACCGGAGTAATTTTTAATGACTGCATTGTAGTCCATGAAACTGGTCCACCAGAATTTATCATTGTTGGTCCTGATTTTTCACAGCTATAAATAAGAAAGCAGTAAACAATAATATAATTAAATCGATTTCTCTCTGTATAACCCTGATTAAACCAAACACCCTTGTGAATTATTCACTGACGACTTGTCATTCACCTTAGCTGTTCTTTATTTGCTAATTTCTTGAGAACAAGGCACAGACCCCAAAACTTTTTATCTCCCCTGATGAAATCATCGGATCACAGGGATTTAAAAAACATTTCTACACTGATAACTCCCACATTTATATACTCAGTTCAGACCTTCTACTGTCTTCCAGAATTGTATAATTTACCATCTCCTGCTGCACCTCAGCTTTGGAAGTCTAATAAGCAATTCAAAATTAACAAGTCCGAAACGACTCTGGCTTTTTCAGCAAAACAGACCACTACAGACTTCCCTCTGTATCAGTCAAGGCCAGCTTCATTCTTCTGGTTGTTCCAGCCCTAACTGAGATGAATTCCTGCCCCTTCTTCATCATGGCCTCGTGCATGCTGTTGGCTCCATCTTCAAACTATGTCCTTCATCCACCTCTAACCCAAGGCACCATCATTTCCTTCTTGGCCCTTTCCAGTAGCCTCCTAAAGCCTTCCTGCTTTTCCACTGCAGTCCCCCGACACAGTCCGTTCTCAACAACCAGAATGAGCCAAAACAGTTCATTTTCCTCTGCTGAAAACGGTCCTATTATCCAATGATCTAATGGCTTCCCAGCTCATTCAGAATAAAATTAAATTATGACTGCCCCCTTGGAAAGTTCAGTTTCATGACCGCAGACTTGTGTTACAGCCTTCCCTTAGACTCCCTGCTCCAGCTGCACTGATCTCCTCGAGACTTTCCTCATTGGTCAGGCATACTTCCTCCTCGGGGCCTTTGCATTAACCCTGCCTTGGAATATGGCTGCTAGATATCTTCATGGCCAGCTGCCTCACTTTTTTCAGATCTTTGCTCCTCCGATAATCTTTCTAAAAGCATCCTATTTTAAGCAAAGACCCATATTTCTTGCCCCACTTTGTTTATCACAGTAGAAGTAGAAGCCTCACGTACACGATATATTTTACTAATTTATTTTTCACATTCCGTGTTTCCCTACTAGGTTGTAATTTCATGATGACAGGGATTTTTGCCTATCTGATCACTGTCATATCCCAGCACCTATATTAAATGATCATGCTCTAATAACATCATGTTTATCTTCTTTATAACTCCCATCATAATTTTCAGCCTTTTTTACATATCTGGCTAATGTCTTTGTCTTGGGCTAAAATGAAGGCCTCATGTAGGCCTTCAAATATATTTGTTGATTGAGTGAATGAAGAAATACTTCAGTCTTTTCATATTATAAAACACATCCAAATGTGTGCAGATTTTAAGCTTCATTCCAACTGATACCCTTAGGCTCGCAGCTTTTTTTTCCCTTTCTGCCTTTGGATAATTAAAAAAATTTTTTTCTTATTATTTTTTTTATCATGGAAAAACTGTATTTAGATTTAGCCAGCTGGACTCAGTTTAGATGATCCCAATTTTGTTGGCAACATCCAAAGCATCATAGTCAGGGACCAGTCGAACGTATGCCTTCTTCTCTCCATCAGGCCTGATTAAGGTGTTGACCTTGGCTACATCAATGTCATAGAGCTTCTTCACAGCCTGTTTGATCTGGTGCTTGTTGGCCTTGACATCCACAATGAACACAAGTGTGTTGTTGTCTTCTCTTTTCTTCATGGCTGACTCAGTAGTCAGGGGGAACTTGATTATGGCATAGTGATCAAGCTTGTTTCTCCTGGGGGCGCTCTTTCGAGGGTATTTGGGCTGCCTTCGGAGACACAGAGTCTTGGGTCGTCGGAACGTAGGTGATGTGCGGATCTTCTTTTTTTTGTGACTGTGGACGCCTTTCAGCACCGCTTTCTTGGCCTTCAAAGCCTTTGCTTTGGCTTCGGCTTTGGGAGGGGCAGGGGCTTCCTTCTTAGCTTTTGGCGCCATCTTCGTAAAAGGGCCATATTATTATTTTTTTTTTAAGATTTTATTTATTTGAGAGAGAAAGAGAGAGAGAGGGGATGAATGGACGTGGGGGCAGAGGAAGAAGCGGCTCCATCCCAGGACCCCAGGGTCGGGACCTGAGCTGAAGGCAGATGCTTAACCGACTGAACCACCAGGCGCTCCTGTATTATTTATTTTTTGTAACAACTTTAATTACAGATAATTAACATGCAAGTGTACCATTTCGATTGTACATTTTAATAGTTTTTACTATATTTACATCGTTGTGCAGACATCGCCACAGTCAATTTTAGATTTTCATGACGCCCTCCACCCCCACCAGAGAAGCTACATATTCCTTCACAGTCACAACAAATAAATAAAATCTTAAAAAAAAATAATAATATGGCCCTTTTACGAAGATGGCGCCAAAAGCTAAGAAGGAAGCCCACTCAGTCCTGGACAACCCCTGTTCCGCAGAAGAGATTTGCCTCTTCTGGACTTTTCATATAAACAGGGTCACACAACATGTGGTCTCTTGTGACTGGCTTCTTTCTTCGTGTTTTCAAGGATCATCTTTGTTATGTTTGGATCAGTACTTCATTTGCGTTTATTGCTATATTATAAAGTCACTGAGAAACAAAAATGACATTAATTTTTCAAAGGGAGATTAGTAACTGTAAAAAGGTCTAAAAAAGTCGAAAAATGGCCCGCCTTGGTCACTTCTTTGGGTCTCAGTTTCATTATGGGTCCTCCATGTGCAAATTTCACTTTTGTCCCCTGTCCCTCTCTCTAACGACAGTTTGATTCATAGACCAGCTGGAAGACTCGGAAAGGGAGAATGAAGCAAGTTTTCCTCTCCTCTATGCGCGTTTTACGTTCCCATCAGCAATGTATGAGGTTTCCCAGTTTTTCATAGCGAAAGAGTTGTATGGCTACGGATCTCCCACCGCCAGCATGTGAGAGTTCTTGTGCCCCTGGACACCCATGGATACGGCAGGATAGAACTGATCTTAAATTGTCCATTTTATAGCAAAACATATAATCCTATTGTTTTAATTTGCATTCATTTGATTACTAGTGAGTCACACAGGGTTTCATGTTTTAAGCCTTTTATTTCAATGCTTTCTGAAATGATTCCCATGTCATTCGTTACTTTTCCTTTTTGTGTTATTGTGAATTAATGTTTTGAAGAATTTTTCTATAATAAAAAAACAAACTCTTTGCCAATCATATATGTGGTTACATATTTTTCTCCTTTTGGTGGAAAACCAAATTCTTACTTTTTAAATGATTTGAAACTTACACTGTTATAATGTTCTGGGCATATTCAAATAATATACTTGGGAAGTCGTCTTTAACTTATATATTCCTCTAGTTACTCTCTTCTTTCTTTTTTTTTAAGATTTTATTCATTATTTATTTGACAGACAGAGATCACAAGTAGGCAGAGAGAGAGGAGGAAGCAGGCTCCCCGCTGAGCAGAGAGCCCGGTGCAGGGCTCCATCCCAGGACCATGAGATCATGACCTGAGCCGAAGGCAGAGGCTTAACCCACTGAACCACCCAGGTGCCCCTACTTCTTCTTTTCTTAACTCTCAGTTTTTATCTTATAAGGAATTAATGTTGATTTACAGTCTGAAGTAGGGATCCGAGTTTTTTCCACCACCGAACATTTTCAAAAGTTGTAAAAGAGATGAGATGAATGTAATGTTAACTCTTAGTAAATAAGAAAATTTAATGAGCCAGGGCCTGTTGTGCTCAATACAGTAATCTCAATTAAACCAAACTTGCACACAATGCTTTAGGAAGATTGATTTCAACTTCACCAAAGCAAGCTGGAAGGGCCAAGTATTAGTAAGAGTGGCTTTTGGCCAATTTGAATAATGTTGCTATAATCAGATATATGTTAAAATACCAGAAATACATTTTAGCAATATCAAAAAAAGAGCTTGTCCTAAATGAAGACATATATTTTAAATCTCCATAGACTTCAAAGAAAGAAAATTATCATTTCTAGTTGAGAAGTAATTCTGAGAGCAGGCAGTGAGATTGGCATTTCTACATAATATTGCTGATGACGTGTAGTTGTATATTCTGAAATCAAACTAGGGACAGCGTGTCGAGAACTTCAGATATATCCATACATGTTTGGTCTAATAATTCCATTGAAATCGAATCATCTATTCACTCGACAGATATTGAATGAGTATCTACCATGTGTTGGACTCTCTGATGAGGCCTGGGAACATGGTGACCTCTGCTTTTATGGAGCTTACATTCTATTAAGAAAAAAGTGGAGAGCGTAGACATTAAAGGATCGCACAAAGGATGTTATAATTACAGTGGTAATGTGTTATCATATAAAATGACCGAGTTTAGCATAACTTGTTGGGGAGGTGTCTGACCCACACTTGGAGGCCAGGGAAGGCTTCTCAGAGGAGATGACATAAAATTCAGGACCTGAGCAAAGACGAGGTGCGCAAGAGTGCACGTGAAGGGTGGCATTCATAAAGCCCAGACAACTGAGGCAAGTTGCCAAACAGGAAGGAACACATAAGGGGGAATGTCCCTCTGAGTCATAAGCAGAGGAAATCAGGCCTCTGTACGAATGAATATCACATCTGAAGTAAATCACCTAAGGCGCACATTCTTTTTTGTCACCCTGAAAGAATCTTATCATAAAGAGTCTTATTGTAAATTAATATAATAATGTCTCTGGATTTTAACAATCAGTAATTTGGGTCTGCTGAAATAAATGCCATCTGGATTGTTTAAAATATCATGGAATCTGTTCTAGAAACAACCCGGTCAAAATGCCTTGTCATAGTTGAAGGAGGACTTCAACTACCTCCATTTTGACATCAGTCTGGACTTTCTAATTACATTCTTTTTTCCAGCTTATCTCTTAACTCAGGCAAGACCCAGTGGGCAAAGCATCCCATGATGGGAACTGAAACCACCTTCCCAAGCAATAGTGACTGCCCTGAGCCCTCAAGGCCGTGGCCATGATTGACCCCTGCGATAATCATCGACCTGACCTTTATTGCCCACTTGAATGTACACACTGACCTCTGTTCCATGTTTTCTTTTTTTTTAAGATTTTATTTCTGTACTTGAGAGAGAGAGAGAGAGACAGAGATAGTGACTGAGAGAGAGAGCACGAGCAGAGAGAAGAGACAGAAGCAGGCTCTCTGCTGAGCAGAGATGCCGTTGCGGGCCTCGATCCCAGGACCCCAGAATCATGACCTGAGCTGACGCTTAACCCACTGAGCCACACAGGCACCCCACACATTTTCTTTATATAAACCTAGAAGTGTGTTCCCCACTTTGGAGACAATCTTTGAGACATTCATCCACTGTGTTCTTGATGTTGACCTCAATGAAATAAATTCCTTTCTCATTTCACCACCACTATTGTCTCTGGCTTTCGGATTTTGTTGGCTGTTGTATGTCTGGGATGCCTGAGGCCAGATGCTCCTGCTCCCCTGTACCCCAGTTCCCCTGCGTGGGAGAACAGTGAGCTGTTGCCGGATGATTCCCATACATGCCAGCTTAGAAACTGCACCTCTCTCCTCTTTCCCATAATACTCCGCACACTGCATGCTTTTACTCCTCTCTTTTTGTCATCTTTTTGCCAGGGAACGACATTACTGTCTTCTTACAGAATCTGCGGTCTTACACATTTGGCTCCCAGATGACCTCCCTTAGCCTGACCTCTCCAGAGCTTGTCAGGATGGAATTCCTGATTCTCATTCTCTTCTCTCCTCCTTCCAATCTAGTTGAGGTATAATGGGACAGAGGCTAAGTGCCGCATACTCGTTCTAAAGTCACACTCAATCATCATTCTCAATTACTGGTAGAGAGTCTACTATTCTCTTAGGGCCTTAACACCAGCCTTCAAGTATGTGGAGCACTGTTGAATGGCAAGTCAGCGGTGATTACAGTTAACATGCGGGATGAGAAATATCATAGAAACAGAGTTGGAAGGAGACCTTAGAATCAGTTGGCCTAGTGCCCTCGGGAAATGTCATCATGACCCCTATTTCCTCCTCCGCCATCCTCTGTGACCTCTACTCTAGGAACTTGGCTTGTTCTCTGAGCTCCCATGGCTTAGCATTCACTGCTTTCTACTGAGAATAAGACTGTTCACATACTTATCATCTCTGCCACCCCGAAAGCATGTTGAAGGCGGGGACCCAGTCCCGCTCATCACTGTGGTCCCCAGAACCCACCCAGCGCCTGAAACGTAATGGAGACCCACGAGTTTTTGAATGGTTAAATGCTATTAGCATGAAGAGAGAGGCAGCGAAGACAAAACTGCAAAAATCACAGCGTGCAGCAGACAGCTGTTGTACCCACATGCCAGGTCCCGCCGCCCACGTGTGGCCCTTCGGGGAGATTCCCAGCTGAGGGTCAAAGGCAGAGCGCTAGTTCTCATCAGATCATGTCAGGGGTTCTTCTCTTTCGTGACCAGCTCCTCAGAGCCCAGTATGGATACCCATGGGCCGCGTACGCACAAGGTAGCCTTTGCGTCTCCTGTCACTTGGTGCACCTAACTGCTGTTGATTGATGACTGGTCTTCTTCTTCTTCCTTTTTCTCTTTTAGTTTTATTTTGCCAAGAATTGCAGGGGGTTGGGTGGGAATCTGGATATATTCTGGGGGTTTCAAGGAGGCAGATGACTCAGTGTGAGGAAGTTCATTTGAGGAGTTGCCAACACTTGAGTGATGATACACGTCACCATCCCCCCACCGCGCGGGGGGTCTGCTGTGACAGGCAAAGCAGACTTACAGCCCTAACGGGCTGCATACGCCGGACAAGGAGCGCCAGCCCCGTTCCACACAAGAACAAAGGTTTGGTACTGGCTTCCCAGTAACTGAGAGCCAATGTCTTGCTTAAATAGCGAACATTGGGGATTATAAATTGAAAACTACTGAAACCTCCCAGGATTGTTTTGTAGAGATATCATCTAAAAAACCCAGAAAGAGGGGCACCTGGGTGGCTCAGTGGGTTAAAGCCTCTGCCTTCGGCTCAGGTCATGATCCCAGGGTCCTGGGATCGAGCCCCTCATCGGGCTCTCTGCTTGGCAGGGAGCCTGCTTCCCCCTCTTTCTCTGCCTGCCTCTCTGCCTATGATATCTGTCTGTCAAATAAATAAAAAAAAATTAAAAAAATAAAAATAAAAAAAATAAAAAACCAAGAAAGAAAAGTAACTGTAAAAGTGTCTTTAAAATCTTACAATATTAGGCAAGGAAAGCAGTGTGGTCACTCCATATGGTAGTATGGCGGGACGATGTTTCAAATTATTTCTGGAAAAAAATAAATATTTTATACATATATAAAATATTTATTTATATATATGTATGTATATATGTGTATATATGCATATATATAAAAGTCTGTAATCTTTGTGTGTAGCTTTGGGTAGAAGGGAAAAGAGAAATTAAAGGTCTGGTGTTTATACAAAACACACCATATTGAAAATTGCCTACCTGAGGTATCCTGCCTTTTGTTTTATTACACATAAGACAGAGAAAGAGAAGGGAATAAATAGGGGAGAAAATAAAATTAGATTGACATACATAAATTATATGTTTGTTTTATTATTTATTTATAAATTAAATTTTTTTTTTTTTTTAGGTAAGGTCTACCCCCAGTGTGGGGCTTGGACTCACAACTCGGAGATCAAGAGTCATATGCTCTACCCACTAAGCCAGCCAGGTGCCTCTATGTATATTCTACATAAGCTTATATGGCATTTGTAGGTATATGTCAGTATCAACGATCACTTTATAGAGTATTATCTAACAGATTAAATGAAAAAATAAGACTAATAATGCGCATCGGATGTGCATTTACGAAGAGATACTGCTAAAATGCTTTAAAAAAATGTAATCCCTTCAGAAATGCTAACAAACACGACGAAGTTCTTTATATTAACAATTTACTTAGCATATCCTTCATGGATAATCCAAAAGGAATCTTTCATTCAGCTCATATGGAATTATAAATTCACCCTGATGGAAGCTTAATCCACAGTGTGCTGAATGATTTTCCTGCGGCAAGTATTTTGAAGACATTCTTACAGTTTATATCAACGCTTAGCTCAGGTTATCCATAATAATGAACCCTTTTCTTTTATTTTTGCTTAACAAATAATTATTTAATACTCACTATGTCCCAGGCGTTGTTCTGTATGCTTTACAAATACGAATACAATGTATCATTATAACAACTCTCTGAAGTAGATACCATTATTATCCATGATTTACGGATGAAGGCATTACAGCTGAGAGCGGTTTTAAAGCAACTTGTTCAGAGTCCCAGAACTGGTAAATGCTGGAGTCAGGGTCCAAACGCAGGCAGTTTGGATCCAGGGTGGTTGGCAGTAATGCCTCATCTTGTAGCCAACCATCATTCTCGGTTCAAATCAGAATGAAGTGCCTTCTTCACTTCCTGCCTGTGAGACCCAGTGTGACATGACTAGAACAACCCCTGAATGTTTGACTCGGTAAAATAGTAATTCTGACCACCCAATCTCAATTTTTGTTTGGGGTGACTGGTTGCCATTTGGGGAAAATGTCAGAGCTTTTTATCCATTGATCTGAGGATACATGTAGTTTTTTGTTTTGTTTCGTTTTGTTTATTTGTTTTTGCTTTAAGACTAAGTGAACATATGGGGCACTGGGTGGCTCAGTGGGTTAAGCGTCTGCCTTCAGCTCAGGTCATGGTCTCAGGCCCTGGGATGGAGTCCTGCATTGGGCTCCCTGCTCAGTGGGAGTCTGCTTCTCCCTCTCCCTCTCCCTCTGCCTGCTGCTCCCTGCTTGTGCTCTCTTTCTCTGTCAAATAAATAAGTAAAATCTTAAAACAAAACAAAACAACTAAGAGAACCTTCACTGGTGTTGAGGATGCCCTGGACTGTAGGCTCATGAGTTTGCTTTTCCTCTATCCTGTCTCCTGCTCCTCAGCTCACCAGTGACGTCCTCAGAGAGGTTTTCCCTAAGTCCCTATTTGAGAACCTCCTACACACACACACACAAACAAAATCACGGGCTATCACAACATCCTGTTTTTCTTCATAGTACTACTTTCTGTGTGAAGTCATGTTGATTCCCTTTTCTATTCCCCTACCCTTCCGGTATAAGCCTCATGGAGGCAGTCCTTTCTGTCATTACTGACCCCCATCCCCTCCCTATCGAGGCACAGAGGTGGTACTCAGTAGAGATAGGTTTTGGAATTCATGGAATGAGAAGACGGTGAGTAGAATTTCACAAAAACGATTCTGGCACTCACTGGAAGCAATGAAGGAGACAGCGCAGAAAGAGATGGGAGTGTTGGCAAACACAAGTACCTCTGTTGAATTGAGAGTGCCGAAGCATTAATTCTCTTCATGATTTCACACTCAGTCCCAGGAACATGGGGAAACTGTTCGAGTTACTTTCCAGGGAAAGAGAAACACCATGGTTGCTAAATCAGAAACCAGAGGATTTACTAATCTCTAAAAGACAGGACATGCCTCTTGCTAACTTTTCTATTTTATCCTTCGGCTTAAATCTGTTGCTGTTCAGTGGAGGACAGGTGGTCGCCATCTTTCTTTGAATAGTCCGTGGAACAGTTCACTATCCATCACAGAAATCTGACCATTCTTCTTTCCAGCCTGAATGATTTCAGCTAGCTCTTCTTTCTTACATTTCATTTTGAGTAATTCCGTAATCGTCGTGGTGCCTTCTCTATTGATTCTCATGTTGGAGCTCTGGAAAAGAGGAAGCTAGGACACAGTGTAGTCACTATCAGGTGTGTGGGCCTGTTCGTCTTTGCGCTTTCCTGGATTTGTAGCATTTGCACCTCCGAGGCTCCTTTCAAATGAACAGTTCACAGCCAGCATCCATTTTCACTGTTTGCTCTGAATGTCATTTCAGTAGGTTCTTAACAATGTGGTCATCTTGAATTTCTCACTCTATGGGATTGGTATCTCTGGGATTAACAGACTGTGACTCCCCTCATGTGCTCTCTTGGGGCTGGGAATCTTGAATGAACATTTGTTTTTTAGATTTACTCCGCTCCTTCGAGACAGTTGGAATTGATTTTTTTCCCTTTTCCTTCCAGCCGTCATTTACTACCTTTCTTCAAATATAATCAGTCTTCTCTACAAGATAGTGAAAACAAAGTGGAGTCTGCATGCCATTAACTCCACAGTTGCAAGTTTCTTCTCTGATTTAAGTCAGCCATTTTGAATGATGGCAAGGTACTCTAAGGAAGGACTGCCTTGAGCAGGAAGGGAGAAGTGTATTTATGGGACAGACAAGCCGTCATATGAAGAAGAGTCATGACCAAGTATATCTGACTAGTGGAAGGGGAGAAAACATTTTTCATTTTTTGTTTATAAGGGCATCGGAGACTTTATTAGAACCTAAGTTTTAACCTTTCCTATCATCAGGAAAGACATCTAAAGTTGGGAATACATAATATTTCTGACAACTGGTAATGGAAGAAAGATTTGCAATACATGATAAACCTACCTCCAGGATAAACGAAAGGCCTGGCAAGGCTCTTAGTCTGACCACATCCAATTATTTTTTTTTTTTTTCCTATCAAAAAGAACAACTGTGAAATTGGCTGTTAATTTGAAATAGATCATGCTTGGGATGAATGTATGTATTACAGATAGCTTTATATCATGGAAAAGTGTTTAATGATATTGTCTGTCATTTTATTATCTATTAAAAATCATTTTGACTTAACAGAGAGTTAATTAACTTAACACATAATTATTGATTACCTACTATGCACTGAGCACGATTTCAGGTACCAAGGTACAGCAATAGCAAAATTGTCCAAATTCCACTCTCACTCTAGTGGAACAAGACGGTGAGTATAATTTTAAAAAATGCTGTGGGAGGGACGCCTGGGTGGCTCAGTTGGTTAAGCCGCTGCCTTCGGCTCAGGTCATGATCCCAGCGTCCTGGGATCGAGTCCCACATCGGGCTCCTTGCTCGGCAGGGAGCCTGCTTCTCCCTCTGCCTCTGTCTGCCTGTGCTCGCTCGCTCTCTCTCCCTCTCTCTGACAAATAAATAAATAAATCTTTAAAAAAAAAATGCTGTGGGATGCCTGAGTATCATAACTGTTGTGCGATAAAAGTAGAGCCATGTAAGAAGGATCAGGAGTGTCGGGGTGGGAGAGGAGAGATGCAGGTCGCAGTTTGAATTAGGCTACTTGGGATTGTCCTGACCGAGAAAGAAACATTTGGACAAAGACATGATGGAGACAGGGGAGTAGGCAAGTGGAGGAGAGAATTCGAAAATGAGGTCAGAGTGGTAACAGGAAGCCGTGGGAAAGTGGGAAGGCAGGACTGGCGTCGCACAGGCTTCTGGTAAGCCGGAAAACTCAAATGCAGACAGCCTGCCGGAAAGCCTGCCCTCTGCGCACTGTGGCCTGATCCAGTAGGAGGCTTTCTGTTGAGACGCAAGTTCATAGAATTGCTTTGACTTAATTAAACACTATCAGAATTTGGAACGGGCCTTCATCAGCAGAGTCTTCTAGCCCTGTGTGGTGCACCAAAAATGACCAGACCAGCTAAAGATCTAACAGACCCTGCTACTAGCCACTGAGTACCATAAAATGTCTCCTTACCCTATCCCTGGGAAAACCAAAACAAAACAGCGACAAGGACCAAGCAGCACATGGAATAATAACTACAACCGCCATAAAAGTGTGTCTTTAGAAGGCTCCCATATTAAGCCCTGCAGTCATTTTATATACCTGTAAGTGACTGACTTTATCAACACATTTCCTGAATTGCGGGTTTGGACCACTGAGTCCCTGAGGGCTACTTGTGACAGACGAGATGTCAGAGTGGGAGGCAAATGGGCTGGAGCAGGACTGCTGAAAGAAGATAAAGATGATGCCGGAAAGGTCAAAGGCATGAAACAACTTTGTCAGTTTTGAATGCTGGTGGCAGGCTGAGCATCGGACTCCCGAATGGTCTCCGTTAATAAGCTGGTCTTGACAGCATGGAAATCTGTTAAGCTTTACTGATCACTTAATCATTTTGCCAAATGATTTCTTAATCTTCCCTTCATATGAGGCCTCTAAGATGAAATGCGTATGAAAACTACTCATCAAACTGATTATGACGGTGGCAGAAAGGAAAATGGAAAGATAAGCAAGTCCTCTTGTCTTTGGTGAAACAGGAAGCCCCCAAGCAGTGAGCCAGCTGAAAAGGTGGTCTTTGCAGTCAAGTCACCTGGCACGGGGGAAACTGCGAGCGTGGTGCTGGGATCGGTAGGCTTGATACAGAACATGAGTTTGTAATGCACAAGAGATATTCACACTGGCTCATTCCTTGGTTCGTCGTCGTTTCGTTTACTTCTGACAACATTGAACTTTACTTAGCCCAGCGCACCTGGAAAACATCCAGATTAAGAAATCCCTTGACCCCTCTGTGTTCCAGGAAAGGAGTTACTGAAAAGAATCACATGTCCCCCGGTGACTTCGATAAGACTCAGAGATGACCTGCTTGCTGTACCTAGGGCCAGGCCAGACGCAGATCTACCACATTCCCATTTGTTGTTTTATCAATGATTAGCCGAGCTGTTTGTAGCCGATGACGGATCTAGACAATATACCGGCTAACCTGACTTGATCAAACTTCAATTTTCTCTGCTTCCCCCAGACCCAAGAATTGCATCTACCCTTCACCAGCTTTACAATGCAGAACGGTCCCTCCTTAAGGACCCCTCCTAAGAATAGGGTAGCCTGACCCAAAAGAAAAACAGTTCCTGCTCAACCGTCTAATCATGCCATGTACTCCTCCCGCTCCACTCTATCTGGTTCTTTCTAACCTTGCTTATCCTTCCCTATGGAAGAAAATTCCTTTCTGCCTTATTTTTGAAACACTTGCAGATCCCATGGTTGGAGTGTCCTCTCTATTGCAATAGTCTCCCTCCCCGTATTACAGTAGGCAACCTCCCATTATGGCAATAATCATTTTAAGCAAAGAATCTCCTTACCAAGCTCCACATGTGATTTTTGTCTGGCACATCCACCAAAAGGCAACAGTACTCTGACAACATAAAATAAGAAAAGAACACACCCTTTCTGGTGACAATCTAAAGCCCTGCCAACCCCTAACTAACTCACAGAGTGATTTTACCAGCTGGCTTCTTGAGGGTAAGTCGGTTTTGGAGGTACGTGTATGTGTGTTTTCATGGTCCTGTGCCTGTGTCTTTGGATAGGGGTATGTAGGGAAAGCCGGCATGGGGTCAGGGAAATGCCCATAGACATTACTCCGGTCTGAATGTCTGTGTCCCCCCCATATTTCATATGTTGAAACCCTAGCCCCCAAAGATGTTGTATTAGGAGATGGGGCCTTTGGGAGGTGATTAGGTCGTAATTGGGGCCCTTATAAGAGACTCCAGAGAACTCCCTAGACTCCCAAGGACCCAGGAGGGCACCAACTATGAACCAGGAAGTGGGCCCTCGCCAGCCACCAGACTGAATCTGCTGGCTCCTGACCTTGGACTTCCAGCCTTCAAAATTATGCAAAATAAATTTCTGTTGTTCACAGGCTCCTCACTTTGTGGTATTTTGTTGTAGCAGCACAAACGGATTAAGACAAGCATGCTCTTGGTTTACAGATATGTTAAAGAACAAAAATTCGGGGCGCCTGGGTGGCTCAGTGGTTTAAGCCGCTGCCTTCAGCTCAGGTCATGATCTCAGGGTCCTGGGATCGAGTCCCACGTCGGGCTCTCTGCACTGAAGGGAGCCTGCTTCCCTCTCACTCTCTCTGCCTGCCTCTCTGCCTACTTGTGATCTCTCTCTGTCAAAATTAATAAATAAAATCTTTAAAAAAAAAAAAAAAAAAGAACAAAAATTCGATGGAGTCCATCTGAAGATCTAATGGGCTTTATCAAGCAATTCATGAGTGGAGCAATATCCCATCTAGCAAGTAGAGAGATGGTCCAAGTTGCACAAAATGAGAGGTTTTTCTAGGCAGGAGGGTAGGGCAGGGAAGGGCAGGAGGGAGGGCAAGGAAGTTTTAGCAAAACAGAACTAAAAAAGGATTGTTTCATCTCCTTTTGGGGTGGGGAGGGAACACCTGGGTTGTTACCATGCAGATGACCTCACTAGTGCTGATCTAGAAATTTCAGAGTGACTGTTAACTTAAAAGGTCATTCCTCGGAGAGCTTGAAACTGTGATTAAGTCTTGGCTTGCTGTCCTGAGGGATGAAGGACTCGATCTGGGGCTTGTTGTTCCTTTTTCCAGAGCTAGGGGCTCCCCATGCTGTACTCCTGATGCCAAGAGGGGAAGGCTGCTGAAGTTGGACCCCCTGTGTGTGTGGGGAGGGGTGCTCTTAAGGCCTCTGTGGGAGTCAGGTGTCTCCCACGATGCCCTCATCAGGGAACCTCCCACAGTACCCTGGATGGTAAGGCTAAGGTGTCCCCCTGACATCTGGCCTCAGGAGAACAGACAGATCTGCTATGGAGTGTGGTGTGAGGCATCCCTCTACGAGTCCTTCAGAAGTATCCACTGGTGGCCTGGTTCATCCTGAGTCCCAGATCCAGACCGAGCTCAGGGTGCGGAGATGCTGAGTCACAGGGGCTCACCTTGTCTCTTTTCTAACAGGTGTTAACGACCCCCCTCCTGTCCCATCTCAGACCTGGAGAAACTCAGTTCCTGAGAGAACAGAGTTCAGACTTTCCTCATTTTTGTAGTAATTTCATGCAGAGTTATTTCATGTAGATGTTAACATATATTTAATTTGTTTAGTAATTAAGCACTTACACAGCATAGCATTTTTTCAATGGAATTTTGAGCCATTTTCTTGCTAATTGTGGTTTAAAAAAAAAGAAGCACAATGTCTCTAATTTACCCAATTAGGGATTACACTGCAAAATATTTTAGAGAGTTGTTCAAATGATTTGTAGCAAATTACTTCCCAGGAAAAGAAACGGCAATCCTATGGCTTCAAAAAGATGCCAGGGATGTGTATATCATGAATGCTTTTTCTTTCATGAGCTTTTCTACCAACTCCAATTCCTTTCAAGGGGTAAAGAAAAACCAGTTGTATCTCAGAGCCTTGCAATTCAAACACCATGTCATTTTCTCCTGTTGTGGTTACGGTATCAAACTCTACATCCACAGATCCGCTTTCATTTTTTGTGGTGTTTGTTATATTCTTTGGTTAATCTTCCACTTAGCAGTTGTAATGTTCTTCTCCAGACTCCTGACATTAATGCAGCTGAGTTTAAGAGCTCATTTCAGCTTCTGTCAAAGTGATTTCAAATCTGCTCTTCCATGAGCGAGTCGTGATCTGCCAAATTCGCTTTAATTTGGGGAATTATTATTTAATTTTATGAAAGATAACCCAGAAGTTAACATAAGAGAAAACATAAATCAATACCCACAAATGTCACAACCTAGAATTCTGTGCCAATTAGGAAGAAATGTGATTTCAAAAGGCCACTGAAGCAACCTAATTGTTAGCCACCCCGTGGGAATGTATCAAAATACGTTAAAATAGATAAAATCAGTACCAGCATCAGGTTCATCTCTAAACAATTGACAAGGGCAAAAGCAAAACAAAAAGAATAATGAAACCACACCAAAATAGTATATGAAGACTGACCAGGAAGGAACTTCCAAATCAATCAATTCTCTTCCTGGAATTCTTATTTTTATTTTTTATTTTTAGAGAGCAGGGGGAAGGATAGAGAGAGTGGGAGATAGAGAGTCCCAAGCTGGGCTTCACACCCAAGGAGGAGCCTGACACGGGGCTTGATCTCACAACACAGAGAACATAACCTAAGCCAAAATCAAGAGTTGGACGCCCAACTGACCGAGCCACCCAGGCACCCCAGAGTGGAACTCTTTATGCTAGTGTATATCTGTGACGCAGAAAACAAATAAATCCAGCAAAAGAAACAGTCTGGCGTGAGAGCTTTTTCCTCATTGTTATTCTTCTTCATTGATGACTATTTCTCTGTCGTATTGGTAGTAGCGGGCAGCAGTCCGAGCACCAACTCTGGAGATAGACTATGTGGATTCAAATCCCCGTGCCATAGCTTTACTAAGGGTGTAAGTTCGAGCAAGTCACTCAGCATGACTGCACTTTTTTTTTTTTTATCATCTGTAAATGTACATAAGAAGAGCCACTTCCCTCGACTGCTGTGTAGAGTGAGTGAAGACAATGCCTGACCTGTGTGTAGCAAGCCCTCATTACTAACTTGACTAACCTCATTAGCGACTCCCCATCCCTTTCATCAGAGACCGAGACACACAATAAAAGATAATCAATAAAAGATACTTGGAATTCTGAGCAATTTCAGATCATAGATGTCTATGTTGGTTTTCAATGTACAGGGACAAATACTTAAAAGTAATAAAAGTGATGTCTGGCAGAGGAAGGCAGTCTAAAATGCCAACCCTTCACAAGAGCAACAGAGAAGCTGACAAAAACTGTCAGATTCAACTTTTCTGGGACTCTGGAATCTAATCTATACTTACAACAACCAAGGAAATGCTCAGCAAAGAGAAAGACTGCTGAATTTTGGTGAAAGAGCTCTTCAACATAAAGAATAAAGAGCATTTCAGTGTACCCTGTTATCTCCCACACCCCAGTGTGGAAGGAGCTTTGAATGGCATTCCCAGTGAAGGTTGCCAGTACAAGAGAAAGCAATATGGATTTTCCTCTCAAAGAATTATGTATGTCTTGAGCTTGCTTATGGCTCCCTGAGGAATTGGATAAGCATTTGCTTCCGTTTTGCCAATCTCAGAGCTTCCCCAGGACTGTGGTGGCATCCTGGGCAATGTTTGTCAAAAATATATCTAGGCAAATGTATTAGGTGTTGTTCCCCGGGACAAAAGGTGATGGTTGGGGTAAGAAATATACTAAACAAATTTAAGAAGGAAGAATCTTGGGAAGAAAAATACTTGGAGAATAAAGGCTTTGAAAAACTCCCATGAATTCCAAAGAATCTAGACATCTACATGAATGCCTAGATCAGAACACATTCTCAGAAATGACCTGAGCAGTCCTTAAGCTCTCACTACTGGCCAGCCTTCAGGCTCTGTACAACCAAGAAGCGAAGGCTAAGGTAGAGTTGTAAACTTCCTGGCTAAGCAATGGAGTGCCCCAATATATATCTGATCTACAAAGACTGGAATAATCTTGAGTTTGGTTTGGATTAGTTTGGTTCCTGGTACTGAAGGAAAAGGCTCTCAGCTAATGGAACAGAGACTTCAGGTGGTCATACACAAGAGAAAGTATAGATGGTACAAGATTAATTTTAAAAAGCCAGTAAACAAACAGCAACACCCACACAAGCAGCAACAGGAAACCTTAAGGAAGGGGGAATATAATTTTCAGAGTTGCCACATTATGATATTCAAAATGTCCAGTTTTCAAAAAAAATTCAGAAAAATTATAAGGTGTGTAAAGAAACAAGAAATCATATCCCATTCACAAGAAAAAAGCAATTAATAGAAACTATCCCTGGGAAAGCCCAGCCTAGAATCACTTTTCACAGAAAATAATTCTAATCCTTCTCTAATACAAACAAGCCAGAGTTTTCCTTTTTCTATCTTCACGTGTATGATGCATGCATTAAGACACCCTTGAATTATCTTAAACCATTGTGATACATGTGATTTTTTTTAAAAGAGAACATTTTCATTTAAAAGTTGCTGAATTTTATGTTTCATTCTTCAGGTTATCATCTTTAGATGTCTTGATATAAAATTCATCAGCAGTTTGAGGGAGATGGTTTTGCAACAGCAGTTTCCACTGACATTTTTTTGGGATCAATACAAATTAACTCAAAGAGCAGATAACACATTCTGTCACTGTGTGCCTGTCAATTAATGGTATTCCCAAGAGTTAAATTATTTCAGTATTCAGGGGAAGAATTAACAATGGAATGGCCTTATTACTGTTTTGAAATAAGTCAGTTTCTCTGTCTTAACTCTAATACATCTATGTACACGTTTTTTCTTTATTCTTTTCTTTTCTGTATGTATTTTCGATGGGCATTCTTAAGCAAGCTCCAAAGAGAAGGACATTAAAGTGATGGAAAATGTTCTGGAACCACCAGTAGAAGTGACACATAGATATATCATAGTTGGTCATTCTGGAAGATATATGCTATATCTGCAAGTATTTAAGCAATCAGAAAAGACATAGGACCTTCTGAGACCAATGATTTCTACTCTCTGAAGTGATTTCTAGAGGTGGCTTTTGTTTGGAAAAAGATGATGATATTTGCTATGTAATGATAAATAAGGCACAGAATCAGATCTGTCACTGATCACTTACAACTGAAAATCTTAAATCCAGTTTACAGCCTTGTGGTGTTCAAAGACTCATACAATCTGTTTCAAATTTACTTTTCCAATCTCATTTTTAGCCATTACCCTGTTTGAAACTTTCACTCTAGGCAAACTGATCAAATTACTGTTTCGGGCGCCTGGGTGGCTCAGTGGGTTAAAGCCTCTGCCTTCGGCTCAAGTCATGATCCCAGGGTCCTGGGATCCAGTCCCACGCTGGGCTCTCTGCTCGGTGAGGAGCCTGCTTCCTCCTCTCTCTCTGCCTGCTTCTCTGCCTACTTGTGATCTCTGTCTGTCAAATAAATAAATAAAATCTTTTAAAAAAATTACTGTCTCTTGACATGACTTAACCTTTCCAACTCTACAACTCTTTCCAGAACACCCCTTTCTGGCATATCCTTACCACCCCCACTCCCCCAATGTTGCCTCAACTCCCATTCTGACTCCCCTGTTTCAGCCTGATAAAAGCCTGAGACCTCCAGAAGGAGATGTTACTGCCATATCCTCCCTGGAAAAGAGGCGTGCATCTTTCATTTGGCACCGGACAAAACCATGTATTGTTGGTTTTATTTCCATCTAAATTGGAGAATGTTGGTTTATTTCCATCTAATTGGAGAATTCTGGATACCCCACTAAACATCATAGCTCTGGAGTCATTGGCTCTTGGAGAAGGCAATACCATAGCCTTCTATCCTGCCCTTCCTTAAGCAGTCAGAGAAGCCATTCCCTGATAACCTACCTTCTTTCTGCTTACAAAGACTTTTTACTATTTTCTTAGTTAATACACAGGCGACCTCTAATCTTATAATCATTCTGTACATAAAAAAGAAATGTAAGTGTCAGGATGTCTGGAAAGGTGCAGAAAAGTCCAGGGCTGGTTCACAGAGGACAGCCAGAGGTCAGGTGCTTGTGAGCCAACAACACCATTTCTTGACTAAGGGTTTTTAAATTTGCAGTGGAACACAAATTCATCCCATCTTTCCTGACAACGGGAGGGATCAGGGAGGTGTGTTAAGCAGAAGCTGAAAGTTGCAGAAGATCGTGAAATGTAGGAAAAATGATTTCTTGGAACTTCATAAATCTTGGTCAAAAATTTACATCGTTGAGCAGTCCTGAGTTGTTGGCTGCTCCATCTTCCTTGTGACAGCTTTCATGAATGACAGCTTCATTTCACATACAGCTTCATGAGAATAATGAAATCTCCAAGCTAAGGAAACCACATTGGTTTCTGACTGTCTTAAAGTTTCTCAAGGGCCCCAAAGAACTGTCAGGGCTCAGAAGGGTAACCCGACCCTGGCAACGGTTGATTTTTTTTAGTTATTTGGTTACATGTCTCATTGCTCTCCCTAAACTGTCAACTCTGGGTGAGCTTTGATAGAGAGTGAAATTTCTTATTTTACCTCCCGGATTCCTGAGACTCATTTCTGCAATGATGGGCTTAGAGTCTATAGAGACTAGATAGAAAGCATAAATTATGGGTTTTGCTGATGCGTCTTTGGTAATAGACTCCTCTCACAGAAAAGGAATATGTGATGATTTTCCATCAATCCTATTCACAGTTATTGTCACTGTCAGCAAGGACTCTTGGGAGCATAGCTTGCCCCAGTCTCCCCTCCCCAAGACAGTTTCTTGTTTCTGTGATTCAGCTTTTGTCACAGTTAAAAACCATTTTTGAATCTGAAACCCTCTTTTGGGGGTGGGGGGTGGTCAGTGAGGTAGGGGCAGAGGGAAAGTGAGAGAGAGAATCTTTTTTTTATGTTCTAGAATTTTATTTTATTTCATTTTTTTCCCATTATCCTGGTTTTATTTTTAACTTTTTTATCGTGTTATGTTAGTCCCCATATAGTAAGTCATTAGTTTTTGATGTCGTGTTCCATGATTCATTGTTTGCATATAACACCCAGTGCTGCATGTAATCTGTGCCCTCCTTAATAGCCATCACCAGGTTCACCATCCTCCCACCCCCTCCCATCTAAAACCCTCAAATTGTTTCCCGGAATCCATAGTCTCTTATGGTTTGGGGAGAGAGAGAATCTAAAGGAAGCTTGAGGCCCAGCACAGAGCCCAACATGCAGCTTGAACTCACGACCCTAAGATCATGACCTCAGCCAAAATGGGAGTGTCGAACACTTAATTGACCGAGCCACCAAAGCCCCCTCAAATCTGAAGACTTTTTATTAGAAGTTTGTAAATCTGGGGGCGCCTGGGTGGCTCAGTGGGTTAAAGCCTCTGCCTTTGGCTAAGGTCATGATCTCAGGGTCCTGGGATCGAGCCCCGCATCAGGCTCTCTGCTCCGCAGGGAGCCTGCTTCCTCCTCTCTCTCTGCCTGCTTGTGATTTCTCTCTGTCAAATAAATAAAATATTTAAAAAAAAAAAAAAGAAGAAGAAGTTTGTAAATCTGGAATTGAATAGTATCACAAGCAATGGCAATGTTAACAGTATGTTTTCTTCCAATATCCTATCTTCCAGACTTTTTGAACTTGACCAAGGGTAGGAAGTCCCTGACCTCAGTAGAATCTGGATCAGAACATTCTGCCCAAGACTTATCCTGCCTCCATAGCGGAAATCCAGAAGATGACTTTATTCTGGTTACAACTGCCCAGTCTCAGACCTCCATGCACCCGTTGACAGGAGTAAAAGGATGCCCAAGAGCTCTGTGGACTTCCAAGAAGAAGCCCCTCCCTCTCTGTTCAATGTTCAATGCCTCCCATCTATCGTTTACCTTGAGATTATCAAGACAAATGATATTGTGCCTATTTTCTTCATTTCCAGTTATTACCACACGAGGGTGAGTATTTTTCAAGATTCTAACCTCTCCACGGCTCCAGAGCAGTGAGGCGAACCTTACCCTACCCTCTTTCTTCACTCCTCTCCCATTTTATTTTTCCCCATATGTCACCAAGTGATACACTGTATATTCTACTCATTTATTTGCTTAACTCCATCCACTGGTGGAGGGCAAGATTTCTTTATCTGTAGCCTTCATGAAATACCCAGTTGAACTGTCAATCAGGTGTGGAGGCACACATAACACAACAACAGTAAAAGAAGTGGGGCGCCTGGGTGGCTCAGTCGGTCAAGCGTCCAACTGACTCCTGGTTCCGGTTCGGGTCATGATCTCGGGCTGCTGAGATCAAGCCCCACATTGGGCTCCACACTCAGCACCGAGTCCACTTGTCCCTCTCCCCTCTGCTCCTCTCCCCTGCTCACACTCTCTCTCTGTCTCTAAAATAAATAATAAATTAAATAAAATCTTAAAGATAAAGTGTAAAAGAAGTACACGGTAAAATTTCAAGGTCTTACCTTTTAAACTTGATAATTTGTTTTAGTTTTACAATACAGGTGCCACAGAGGCAGGGAACTTATCTTATGGGGGCTCCTGCCACAACCCACCAGTGGCTTTATTTATCAGTATTTGAGGACCAAATGCCTGTTTCCTTTCTCTTCACGAGGAGTTAGTTTCCAATTTAGATAATCAACTCATCACACTGAAGCATTTAAGGGAGGAATTTGGATTTCTCTGTTACATGTATGGGGTCTTTAATGGAGAGAACAGCAATTTTGGGTCTCCTGCCATAATTGCATCAGAAATTCTTTCACTGCGTAAAGAAATAAGCCTCGAGCTGTACTACAATTGCCAGATGATCATTTCCTGCTACTACCTTAGTAATACGAAGCAATTATTTTCACTATTTTCCCAAACCATTATTCCTTCAATTTTATCTGTTCTTTTCTCTTGACATGTGACGATTCATGTACAAAAAGAAAAATAAGGCTATTATGGCCTATTTTCTCTGGTTATCATACTACATTTTCAAATTTTTCTCAAAGATCTGAATTTTGCTTTAGGATATTCTCATATGACCTTTATATCTTTTCTGTTAGAGTTTTGCTTACATGGACAGATCCAGAATTTTTTTCTTCTTTCCCTGTATAGACATCTTGTTGTGCCAAAACTTTAAGTTCAATCAATATATGCTTAGGGTACTCATTAATTCATTCAGTAAAAATCTACCGAATAGCAACTCCATTGTAGATATGATGCTAGAAACACCTTTTTAAAGACACCGGGGACAAAAATCATTCCCTTTATGAACTTTTTAGTTGAATAGAGAGGGTAAACATTTTATAAATAAATGGAGGTAAAGGGTGGGATTCCAAAGGAGTAAAAGATTATTTTTATTTTGGAGAAAGCATCAGTTAACTGCCAAACTAAGTAATAAGAGATAAGTGAGTGGTTCCAGGAGGATTGAGTCAGGTAGAGCCTACGGTGTAAGAAAGTAGATGGTAAAAGTTACAGCTGAAGATGTTGGAGTAAAGACATTGTGTGCTAGGAGAAAGAGTTGGAACTTCATGGACCAGAAAAATGGATTAAAGAGTCTGAACATTTTACCAGCCCGACAAACAAATTTGAAAGTAAGAAAGCTCATTCTTTCTTATCAACAATCTTGCTAGAGCAAGACTAGGAGGGTGATACAGCTGCATTCCCAGTAGTCAGGCAAAGGGAGTTGATGACATAAATGACTTCCTTTATTATCCGTTTCTAACACGTTTCCGTGTTTAGAAGCCAGAGGTGAGGACTGCAAGAAGGCACAGATAGTTAGTAATAGGGACTGTTGAGTTTTGATTTGCTGAGAGAATCACCAATTGCAGAGAATCGCCAATTATGGCCCTCAATACGATTGATCTGGAGGCCCTAGAATGCCAGTGTCAGGGCTAAAGTTCTTCCCAAGTTGTTTCTTGGAGAAGCCTTGTGAATAATGAAGCTCTAGTTTAAAAGTATGGGTGTCCAACTGCACTACTGGGTATGTACCCAAAGAATGCAAAAAGACTAATTCAAAGGGACACATGCACCCCGATGTTTATAGCGGCATTATCTACCATAGCCAAACTATGGAAACAACCCAAGGGTTCAAGGGCTGATGAATGGATAAAGAAGAGGTGGTAGATATACATGATGGACTATCACTCAGCCATCAAAAGGAACGAAAGCTTCCCATTTGCAACAACATGGATGGAGCTAGAGAGTATTATGCTAAGTGAGATAAGTCAGAGAAAGACAAATACCATAGGATTTCACTCATATGTGGAATTTAAGAAACAAAGCAAATGATTAAAGGAAAAAAAGAGAGTGAGACAAACCAAGAAACAGAGTCTTAACTAAAGAGAACAAACTTATGGTTACCAGAGGGGTGGGGGTGGGAGGCTCAGTGAAACAGATGATGGGGATTAAGGAGCGCACTTGTCCTGATGAGCACAGGGTGTCGTATGGAAGTGTTGAATCACTGTATTGCACTCCTGAAACTAATGTCACATGGTATGTTAACTAACTGGAATTTAAATAATAACTTAAAAAATAAATAACAGTTGAGCTCATTAAATATATATTTACAGTCTGTTTGACCACAAGGGTGTTGGACCACAAGGGCAAACCACTCACGTGACTGATTTCTGACTTGGATCTTTTGCTTTCTACTTTCTGACTCCAAGGGAAAAAACACCTCAGTAATTTCAAGATAGAAGGAAGCATTTTGGACTACTTGGTTGTGGTAATGTGTACCTCAAGGGACAGTTCTGGCCTAGGAAAGGGAGAACCTGGTCCAGACTGCAGTTATGACGCATGGAAATGGTGTTGAAATACAAGAGGCAGTAATAGTCAATGTACTAGTTCATTGAAACATTTCCAAGAGGGGTTCCTTCATTTTCTCACATTTTGCTTGTCATACTGAAACATTTTTCAACTCCTCTGCTGTCACTTCAATTAGTTAAGGCTCTGCTACACCTTTTGCAAAAATTACTTTTGCTAATCATTTTGTGATTACCCTACTAGACTGAGCCACTTGGGACCAAGAACTATGTTTTACTGGTTTTGTTGTGCCCACAGTATCTAAGACAACTTCTGGCACCCAGTTAGTATCTGAATAAAAGACTTAATGCCATTTATTTCATCACTTTTCAACTTCCCATAAGATTTTTTTTTTAATACATAAAAACATATACTGCATGCAATAACCCTTTCCATGAATAGACACTGTGCCTTATGGGGGAAAGGGCCATGTTTTTATTTCCCTTTTATCTGGCACAGAGCATAAACATGAATTGAATTACATTTATAAATTAAATGTTATGATGATGTCTTTGGCAATGGAATTATCAAAAGAGTGACAGTGATTTCACTATTATCATTATTATAAAATTATTTCACTCAGATTATGGTAAACAAAGGACAAGTGCAGAGATGACTATGTAAAACCATTACCCAATTAGCTATATTCACTTCTGACAGGTTTCTCTAAGGCATGGGATGGAGCTGTTCTGTGTAAGAAGTGAATTATTTCAATTATTGAAATGAACTTAATGGAACACATTAGCCACTAAATGGAAAAGTCAGCTAACTCGTTTCTGTTACAATATCTGCAGTATACTAACACACACACACACACACACACACACACACACATACACACTTCTCTCTTGTCCTAGAATGATCTTTGAGATTAAATGAGTTCCTAAATATGACTAAATATATAAATATAATGATTTAGCCATTAAGTAAAACAAGTCAATTCATTTGAAAATAGAACTTTCAAAATTACATGAACTAATATGGTTACTGAAGGAAACATACATGAAGTAGAAGGACATTTAAGTCTCCAACAACAATGGCACCTGGTTATATATCTTTAGCTATAATTGTAATAAAAATGGGATCATACCTGTGCATTATTTGGCATCTGCTCTTCTCACTTCTTTCCAAGCCACCAAGTACTTGTATAGCATGTTTGTATAGCATAATCTTAAGAGCCTGAGCCTTGGCATCTGATAGACCTCATTTTGAATTTTTGGACATGACATTTATTCTGATTATCAATTTTTTCATTTGCAATATGGGGAAGTAGTCCCTAGTTTTGTGGTGAGGAGCCGATGAAATAATGCAAATAAGATAAATAGTATATAATAAAAAAATCAATAAATGATGTGGTATTTCTTGGCATATAGCACATCTCAATGTATTTAATGAGCTCAAAGCCAATCAAACCAACATCTAAATCACTTTTGGGGTTTCTTAATATTAGAGTCAACTTATATGATAAATATCTTTGCATGTTTATAGGTGCCTACTTGCCCAGTTATTTTATAGAGTATATTCCTAGAAGTAAACTCGCTGAGTCAAAGGGTATAAATATTTTCTAGACATTCTATTGTGCTAAATGGCTCCACAGACTGGATGTACAGATTCACACTACCACCAGCAGGGTGTGAGAGCACTCATTTCTCACAATTTTGTCAACTGAATACTTATCATTAAAAACCCTGACAATTCCAAGGGGTGTGTGGGGGGGTGTATTTCTTAATTAGTTTCCATTTTTATTAGTAGTGAGACCACTTGTGTTTCTTATTTGTATCTGCCTGTTATATCTTTTGCCCATTTTTCTCTTTGTGTGTGCTTTCTTTCCCTACACCTATCTTTTATGTATTAAGGTTGTATGTTTTGACTTGAAATCCATTGCAAGATTTCTCTCAGCTTCTTTTACCTGTACCTGTGGTGTTTTTCATTGATAGAAATGTTAATACATTTGAGTGAATTTTTAAAACCTCTTCAGATAATTGTATTGCTATCAGAAAGAAACAGTCTAATGGTTTCTGTTTACTATAATTTTCAATATCTGTAGAATCAGACTGTAAATACAGAGAACAAACATGGCTGCCAGAGGGCCAGGAGTCGGGGTTTGGGCAAAATGGGTGAAAGGAAGTGAGAGAAACAGGGTTCCAGTTGTGGAATGAGTCAGCCATGGGAATGAAAGGCAAAAATTTTCCCCTATATAATGGGAATATTGTAAGTCAGAAGAGAACTGACATAATATACTTGTATTGCCTTTCATCGATTACATTTTTCCAATGATAAAATGAACAATTTAATTTTAACATGGCTGCCAGCTCATCATTCTTGATATTAGCATATCATCAGGTTAAGTTAAATACCAAGGAGTCGTCTTCCAACGAACAAGGTATTTATCACAAAACTCATCAAGATCAAAGTGGCCCTGCCAACACTGGCACTTTATTCTTTACTGTAGTGAAAATAATTTCACTCGCCATCTCCAATGGTATTGCCCTTTAGTACATCTAAAATCATAATTTTTCAACCATGATCCACTCAGTCATTCTTCTAGCTAATATACTGAGCTCCTGCTGTCCTAAACACCATGTGGGACACTGAATCAAGTAACAAACAAGACAAACTTTCTAACCTATAACCTTATGCAAGGTTATAACCTTATAACCTCGCGGTGCTGTACAAGTATATTTAAATTATGTAGAATGGACTCTGAAAATTAAAAACAAAAGAATGT
This sequence comes from Meles meles, assembly GCF_922984935.1. Lineage (NCBI taxonomy): Eukaryota > Metazoa > Chordata > Mammalia > Carnivora > Mustelidae > Meles > Meles meles. Next base: position 121,988,970 of record NC_060087.1, on the reverse strand, counting down.
GAAACAGCTCTTGTTTAATAAAAGGCCTCATTTAAATTGCATTCACTATATGCCAAGTGATCTTCTACTGGGTTTTTATGCATATATATTAACTCATTTCATCTTCCCAATAACCCTAAGAGGTGGGTAGTATTTTTTAAAGTTTTTGTATTTGAGCACAATTGACACACAGGATTTCATTAGTTTCAGATGTACAACATGATGGTTCAACGAGTTTATACGTTACGCTGTGCTCTCCACAAGACCAGCGACCATCTGTCACCATATGATGCTCTAACAGTATCATTGACTGTACGCCTCATGCCGCACCTTTCATTCCTGTGACTGACTCATTCCACAACTGGAAGCTAGTCTCTCCCACTCCCTTTCACCCATTTTGCCCAACTCCCCACACCTGCCCCTCTGGCAGCCATGTTTGTTCTCTGTAGTTACAATCTGATCCCGCTTTTTGTTTGTTTTCAGATTCCTCATTTGAGTGAAATCCTAAGGTTTTTGCCTTTCTCAGTCTGACTCATTTCCCTTAGAGTAATACACAGATAGGTAGTATGACATCATCTCCACTTTACAGATGTGGAAACGAACGCATGGAGATAGGAAGGGAATTCTTCAGCGTCATCCTGCTAGAAAGCAGAGAAACTGAGTTGTAGACCCAGTAAATCTGGCTCCTGAACTCATACTCTTAACCACTGGACTGGATTACCTCTGGAACACAGTGAAATGTTTTCCTGTTTTCATACAATGTATTTTACATATTTATTTTATGGCCTTTAAACATGTTAAGATTTAAATTTTTAAAACACAACTTTCTAATACCTCACAGTTGGTTTAATATGGAACACACATAAATAAAATATTAACTCTCTTCATTTCCTGTGCTTTGATTGAAAGGATTTGCTGCTGGAGCTCTTCTTCAAAACCCCTTTAAGGATTCTAGTTTTGAATGCCTATTGCCATCTCTCCTTATCCAGCTCTCATGTCCACAGTCTCCTTAAGTATTCAGAACACATAGGAAAACCAGGATATAAACAAACAAACAAACGTCTTCAGCAGCCAAAATAGATGTCATAAGTTTATTCATGAGGGAACATTCCAGGCTCTCACTCAGAGGTAGTTTAACTTTAGACAGAATTATAATAAGCTTTAATAAGCTGCAGCAGATTGAAAGTAGAAGGGGGCTATAAAGAGGATTCTGACAGCCTGACTAGAATGAATAATACAGGAAAACCGTAAATATGTCATGCGAAAGCAGTCAAAAATATTTTCTGAGGCTCCTTAGTATTGGGATAAACAATCATTTTATGATAACTAAGAAAAGTGATCAAAGTATAGGACAACAACCCACATCATGAAAAAATGTCTGGGTTCAGTTGATTTTGTTGAAAAAGTCAGTGGACTTCCAGTAAGAATGGCGTGTGATAAAACTCAGAGTTGATGATGATGTGACAAAAGGAGTAATGTCATAGAAAATACAATATTCATGTAAGGCAATTTGGCAACACTTACCAGAAGCATTAGCATTCTCTTACCCAGTTCTCCGTATCATGAAAAGTATTACACAGCAAAATTCATTTTTTTTTCTTAAAAAATCTTAGTGCTTTCTAGGTTTCTCTGATTTTACCTAATACTGGTTTTTGTTCACTTCACTTCATGGCTCAAAAAGTTTTTATGAAAAAGAACCATAAGCCTCATCTACTGACTTGACGCTAGATACGACAAGATCTGAAGCTGTAGACTCATGTATAAGACTGGTTGACAAGGGCTAGTTAAATACAGTTTGCCGGTGATCTCGGGCTCATGACTAAAAATACCTCATTGCTAACTAATTTCCTGGAAGCGTCACCACAGATTTGTATGAAGCATCGCCTCCTGATGGTGCCTGTTTTCCTGTGGTGCTCTCAATCTGGAATGTTCTGTCTGAACTTCCATCTCCATACATCTCCATCTATCAAAATCCTGCTCGTTATTATTCAGAGAACCCCCTCAAATGCCATATTCTCGAGGAAGCCTTTCCCCGCCCAACCAGTGAGAGGCAAAATTGGATAAAGAGTGTGGGCTTTGCGTGCACACACACCTGGTTTCCGAGTCTGGCTTTTCCACGTACTAGTGGGGCGACATTGAACAAATGACTTCATTGCTCAGGTGCTCAATTTCTTTCTTGGTTAAATGTGACTAATTGAGAGCCTTGCCCTATAAGATTGTTGTGGGAATTAAAAGATTGCTTCAGAAAAGTATAGATAACTGATAAAAGTACTCTAAATTTATACCACGTTCAGTATTCAGATTGACTAAGGGAAGCAATTTTTTGAGATCCAGCTTCTGACACTCATGTCAAAGAAATACAGACAAGGAGGTTGGGACCTAAGTGACACCATTACACACATTTGGTGACTGTCTCTGGATGAGTTTTCATCAGAAAATCCTAGGGCAGAATTACACGAGGAAGGAGGCCTTTTCATTGGCCCTTTGTCTACATGTTTACAAAGGATGATGGAGATCATGCGAATGATGAATGAGAACGAGAACGGAAGAAGGAGAAGAACCTTGAAACTGCAGTCCTTTCGCAATCAGCCTGAACACTGGTCACCAATTGTGTTGACTCCATGAATGGACTAATTCAGCTGATTAAAGAATCCAATTGTGTGCGATGCTTAAAATCAAAGCTCGCTTACTTCTTTGGGGGTGGAAAATGTTGTTCTTGTAAAGGATGCCTGAAAAATGCTGAAAACTATCTTTGGTCAAATATCCTGCCTGCCTGTTTACTTCTCTCTCTTTTTTACAGATTTATTTATCCTAACTTTTACATCAACACGGACGGGACTGGAGGAGATTATGCTGAGTGAAATAAGTCAATTATCATATGGTTTCACTTACTTGTGGAACATAAGGAACAGCATGGAGGACATTAGGAGAAGGAAGGGGAAAATGAAGGAGGAGAAGCCGGAGTGGGAGATGAACCATGAAAGACTGTGGACTCCAGGAAACAAATAGAGGGTTTTAGAAGGTGGGGGGGCGGGATGGATGAGCCGGGGATGGGTATTAAGGAGGGCACAGATTACATGGAGCACTGGGTGTTACATGCAAACAATGAATCATGGCACACTACATCAAAAACTAATGATGTACTGTGTGGTGACTAACATAACACGATAAAAAAGATTTACTTATTTGTGTGTGTGTGAGACAGAGAGAGAGAGAGATCACGCACGCACTTGTGAGTACATGCATGCAGAAGTGGAGGGGGGAGGGGCAAAGGGAGAGGGAGAGAGAAAATCTCAAGCAGACTCCCTGCTGAGCTGGGAGTCCAGTGTGGGGCTGGGTCCTATGACCCTGAGGTCATGACCTGAGCTGAAACCAAGTGTCGGATGCTTAACCAACAGAGCCACCTACATGCCCCAGCCTTTTTATTTTTACTGTAATTTCCCCCTCCATCCCCAAACCCAACTTCACACACCCTTCTCCAGTCTTGCCTACACTGGGCTGAGGATGAGTCAAAAGTAGAATTAAATTGCTTTGCCTAACATAGGAATGGTGATTTGGGGAATGAAAAACTGTAGAGAAGGGAAGGAAGACACCAACAAGACAGAAGGAAGGCTGGTAATACGATCAGAACCCGTATTCCAAAAATAAACAAATAAAAAGAGCCTTTGGAAACTCTCTATTGGAGAAACTAATCGGAGGACTTTATGAGTAGAGGGCATTAATTTTAAATAGCATATATTTTATTGTTTTCCCCCCACATGTACCTTCTCTCTATAGTCCCAGATTTTGACAGTCAGCCGTGCATATGACCTTTGTTCAATGATATTTAAGGAAGTAAAAGGATCTGAAGAGTGTCCATCAGAATATGATCATAGGAGGATGAACCCAAAAGACCACCCACCCTGGACATCTAGGTGAAGGGAGATGAGATCCTGTCCTCAGATTTGTGAAGCAGTAGAGCCCTAACTTAATCCCAGATACCTAGACTCAAGATTCCTTTCTCTTTACTACTGCACATTGGCTAGTTAGGGAAGTGTCTCTCATCCCAACTGCCCATTTCCTCCCTGGCACTTATAGCCTTACTAAGAGTTGCCTTTGCATGGCTAAGAAGTGGATTGCTCCAATTAGATCATAATCCGCATGAAGACTTCCTTTCTCTCACAATGCATCCTCTTACGGTAAAATGAAATTAAATATTAGATGAGTGAAAACAACTTTTTACGCACCTGTCTACATGTGTGCCTGAAGGTCACCACCGTACTGAAAATGTGGAGATGGTTAAAAGATGCCTTCGGAGTTAGACCATCTCCCTTTGAATTCAAAGGCATTCTAATGAGTATTGTCAGCCTTACAAGGAAATACTTTTCCTGCATGTGCCAACTAGAGAAGCTCTGGGTTTTCCCTATCATTGACAGCATGGTTCTTGGTTCATCACAACATAAAAAGTACATGATACACTGGGGTGTCACTGTAAAAAGCACGTTATTCTTCCCGTTGTATCCTGGCAGCACTCGGGAATCCTATCAATGAATACAGATGCACACAGCTAAAGTAAGATAATGCCCATAAACCAATTTCGGAACCGATTTTTCAACGAGCCTGTTAGATCTGTTTGGTTGTGTTATTTAGGGCAAACTGGGACGGCTTTGAAATGTAAAGTTTCCTAAGAGCTCAGTCCTACATTTTAATCCAAGCTTAGTAATTATCGCCATGTCCCATTCATCTGGTATTGCTGGCTAGAAAGAACAAAATAGATAAAATTGAAAGGCCAAATTCACAATGAAGATGTCAAAATAAGCCGGCTCCTGAAGAATCAAATGAGCTGGTTTATTTTCAGCTCCTGCCTCTTTGATTCACTTATAACGTATCCTTGAATCGCGAAGCTTCCATAAACACAAGGTCTTCTCAGATAATTGCTTTTGACATCAGAAAATGGCCATTTTCCAATGTGCAGTCCCCTGGTTAAACCCATGTTGCTATAGAACATACTATAGTTTGCCCTGAGGGTGTAACACTTGAACTGAAATAGGACTCAACGATGTGTGGACGGGTCTAATTCCCGTCCTTATCGTGAATCAGTGCTGTCCAATAGAATTGTCATGCGAGGCACCAATGTGAGCCACGTATGCAATTTTAAATTTTCTAGTAGTCTCATTAAAAAAGGAAAATGAAAAGAGTGAAACTAACTTCATGAAATTTATTTATTATATCAAAAATGCGATCACTACAATATATTACCAATAGAAAAACATAAATGAGAGGTTTAAAATTCTCTTTTCCTATGCTACTCTCTCGACATCTGATGAACACTTCCAGCTCATCTTAATTTTGACTGGCCACGTTTCAGGAGCTCGATAGCCACCCTATCCAGCAGCACAATTCTAAACGAAAGCAGTTAGGAGTTATGATCAGAAGGGAGAGAATCCTTACCATCACCTCTCAATGGAGATAAACCCCTGCCAGGCACGAGAGCCTGCAGACCCATGACCAAGATGTGGGAATGGTAGTTGAGAATCAGCCAAGAGGGACTGCTGAACAGGGAAAACACTTACCAGGGACGACGCCTCCACATAAACATCAATCCCTTATTCTGCACAATGCACCAATTAAAAAAAATATATATTTCTACAAATATAAATGGAAATGTTCCTCATGTTTTAATGTTCTTTGTTTTTGTTTTTGTTTTTTCTCTCTCTTTCCTCAGCATATCAGTCTCTGGATCCTTTTCGCTTTGTCCAACGCTTTTTTTCAGTTTTCCTCTTCACAATGTATAAATGTGTTCATTTGTTCTTTTTCTCCTGCTTGAGTTTCCCCGTCAGTTCTGACTGCATGTTACAAAACATTTACTTAGTTCCAAAAGCCTTTTGCCTCTTCTGCCAAATCTGCCATTCCTCTCCTCTCTCAATTCTTTCTTCGGTCTTAGCTTTTTGTATCCCTTCCCTTGGCAAACTGCATCGGGCACAGGACTGTTGCTTTGTCACCTTCCCGATCTCTTCCCTGCTTCTCGCCTTCCTTTCTGTCCTCACCAGGCCCGTGAAAGAGTACTACCCTTTGAAATGTCCACAAATGTTCCAAATTGCGAAACGTGATGGGATGAGTTCAGCCCCATTGGCAGTAGTGTTTGCGCTGAGCGACCGAATTGTGTGTCTTGCCCAGCTCAAATTGCAGTGTATAACCAGGATAACTTAATAACATTATTTCCCCAAAAGCAGCCTCAGTCCAACTTCCCAGGGATCTAGATGCTTCTTCCATCACACATTTTGTCTTGTGATTCTGTTTGGCTTCTCACAGATGGGAAGGACCGCCCTTCCAGCCTACCGCCCAAGCTGTGGCTGGCAAGAGCCATCCTGAGTCTCTGCTTTCTGTTTAAAGACAGAAAATAAAGATGGGGTTGGTTGGTCACATTACAGCTGGTGTTCGTGAAGATTTTCGTGAAAGTCTATTTAAATTCTAAACTTGACAGCACAGTTGTTGGTTTGTCAAAGCATCGCGAAATGAAAAGAGTGAAGAGAATCTAAAGACCGGAATCATAGCAGTTTTTTTGTTTTGTTTTGTTTTAATGCAGCTATGGATCTCAAAGTGTATATTTGATTTAGTCACTTTGCCCAGGGGAAGAAACACATTAACAAAAGGAGAATACCAAAATGACCTTGGGATAAATTATATTTTTGAGCCTTCTAAGCAACAGGAAATTACAGCTTGCCTTTGCCCAAAAAGTGGTATTATGATTTCAGCTATCTCCATTTGTGAGAAGTCGTGTCTCCCATTACTAATTCAATAGCCGAATGAGGGAGAGGGATATTTTCATATTTGCTATACATGCTGTTGGTTTTGTGTGGCTTCCAGTTGCTAGGAAGCCTGATCAGAGTCCCCTGGCTTGTCTAGGCTCCACAGTTTTCTCTGGAGTGGAGGATTCTAAACACATAACCTTCTTAATCCTGTGAATCAAGAAAAGCATCATGTCTTCTTGACAAGATGTTAGATGCCTTTCATAGTTGCTGAATTCTCCTAGGGTTTGTCAGAGAAGGGGAGCAATTTGTTTCCAAGGTAGTGAAGTTCTGCCACAGTTGGAGGAGGTCACCCAAAAGAAATGGACAAGGCAAACGTTTTGCTGGCATGTTGACCGGGCCCATGAATATTTCATGAGTAGAATAAAAATTCTTAAAACACATTACAACTGCTTCATTTAGGCATTCTTCAGTTTTTTTCAGATCACCACTCCTCAGGAAAAGACTCCAGCTGACCAGCTGTTCTACTGTGGCTGCTAAATCAAAAGGCCACTCAACTATGGCTGTAGTTTTACAATGAAAATATGTTTAAGGGTTTTAAGTATAATGTGTTTCAATGTAAATATAAAACACACATAAAGAGAGGTCCTTTGATTTCATTTTTAACAATAGTCCAAAGTCGATTTGATTATAGTCACATATATTAGTTTAATGTATTTTATAACATATTAATTTGCTTTTATGTTCACTTGTGGCATTTCTGAAAGTCAAAGATTTTGAAAAAAAAAATTGAGAACTGGAACTTAACTTATTTTCCACTCTCAGTCCATGAACTTTTATTGAAGGTTACTGTGTGCCATGTCCAATCTCTGTGGATTGGCTTCTGGGACTTAGCTCACAGGATCCCAGGAGCCTAAGCTAGAGAAAAAGCCCAAGTTTCTTCCTATTGGAAGAACTCAGGAAGAGTTTCATCCTGGCTTCCAGGTCAACCCAAGGTAAAGGGTATGGCATAAGGACAACTGAATCTCTACATGGCAAGGTAACTCTACACGAAAGCATTTAGGAACTCTGATCAGAGGGGAAAAAATCTTACCATCACCTCCCAGTGGAAATAAATCCCTACCACACAGGAGAACCTGCAGACCCATGATAAGATGGTGAACAGACACTTCTCCAACGAAGACATACAAATGGCTATCAGACACATGAAAAAATGTTCATCATCACTAGCCATCAGAGAGATTCAAATTAAAACCACATTGAGATACCACCTGACACCAGTTAGAATGGCCAAAATTAGCAAGATAGGAAACAACATGTGTTGGAGAGGATGTGGAGAAAGGGGAACCCTCTTACACTGTTGGTGGGAATGCAAGTTGGTGCAGCCACTTTGGAGAACAGTGTGGAGATTCTTGAAGAAATTAAGAATAGAGCTTCCCTATGACCCTGCAATTGCACCACTGGATATTTACCCCAAAGATACAGATGTAGTGAAAAGAAGAGCCATCTGTACCCCAATGTTTATTGCAGCAATGGCCACAGTCGCCAAACTGTGGAAAGAACCAAGATGCCCTTCAACGGACGAATGGATAAGGAAGATGTGGTCCATATACACGATGGAGTATTATGCCTCCATCAGAAAGGACGAATACCCAACTTTTGTAGCAACATGGACGGGACTGGAAGAGATTATGCTGAGCGAAATAAGTCAAGCAGAGAGAGTCAAGTATCATATGGTCTCACTTATTTGTGGAGCATAACAAATAACATGGAGGACATGGGGAGATGGAGAGGAGAGGGAGTTGAGGGAAACTGGAAGGGGAGATGAACCATGAGAGACTATGGACTCTGAAAAACAACCAGAGGGTTTTGACGGGGTGGTGGGGGGGTGGGAGGTTGAGGAACCAGGTGGTGGGTAATAGGGAGGGCACGTACTGCATGGAGCACTGGGTGTGATGCCAAAACAATGAACACTGTTATGCTGTAAATAAACAAATAAAAAAAAACTTTTGAAAATCAAAAAAAAAAAAAACCTTTGAAAATCAAAAAAAAAAAAAAAAAAGATGGTGATAGGGGACACCTGTACAAAATGATCTGTTTTACCTGGGGAAAGTTAAGAAACATTCCATGGCTGTTTTTTTAGGAATTGAAAAAAAAGCTCACCAGATCACTGATGCAAGAATACAAGTTAAGTGATACCTGTGGCCCTAGATGTGGCTGGGTGGGAATAAAAATAAAACAAAGTAGGGGCACCTAGGTGGCTCAGTCTGTTAAGTGTCTGCCTTTGGCTCAGGTCATGACCTTGGGGTCCTGGGATCGAGCCCCATGTTGGGCTCCCTGCTCAGTGGGGTGTCTGCTTCTCGTTCTCTCTCTGTTCTCTCCTGCCATCCCCCCCATGACATGCTCTCTCTCTCAGATAAATACAATCTTTAAATAAAGTAAAATAAAATGGGCAATAAGGCAGTGTTTAACTCATGCCAATTGCAAAGTAATAGGTTCATGGTGTCCTCGTGCTTTCCACGCGTTTTACTTTAGGATTTTAATAAAGCAAATACCATTTTTGGATAATTAACAATAGACACAGTCAGTCACGACAACAGTGGTTGCAGGGCAAGCCTTGGCAGTTGTTGTGGGGTTATTTTTCTTTTTTTGGAATGTGGATGCCTGACTTTAGCTTGGACCCCAGAGGCATCCACGTCAAAGAGGGAGCACTAGATTAAGAGCCAGGCGGCCTCCCCCAACACAGGCTCCTCTGTTTTCAGAGATCTTGGTTCATTTTGATAACTGACCGTTGGGGCCAGTTGTTTTTTCTCCTCCCATACTTTAAATTCCCACTGTGTTTTAAATTCACCGACAAAGGGTGTGCCTACACATGAAACCCTAGACACCCACCCTCAACCCCAATAAAAGCACAACCGTGGGCCTGTGTGTCCCTACCCTCTCTACCTCCAAACTTGCTATATGGCCCCAAGCATGCTGTGTAATTTCTAGGTTCCGTAATAAACCTTTATTTTTCCCAAGTTCCCTGACGGTTTTTCTGAAGGGTGACTTGTAATCATAATTAAGAACCACAAGGCCTGGTCCAACCACAATACTGCTTAATAAGACTGAGACTGGCATAAAGCAGCATTAAATCTGGTTGTTTTCTCAGAAGGTTTTCTATTTACTTATCTATCTATCATCTATGTATTTATTTAATTTAGAGGGAGAGAGAGAGAGCACACACATGAGTTGGGGGGGTGAGCCAGAGGGAGAGGAAGAAACCTCAAGCAGGCTGCCCACTAAGCATGGAGCCCCACAAGGGGCTCGATCCCATGATCCATGATACCATGATCTGAGCCGAAACCAAGAGTCGGATGCTCACCCAACTGAGCCCCCCAGGTGCCCCTCTGAAGGTTTTCTGATACCTTGACTATCACTTTCCCATTCTTTGTGCATCATACAGTCTAACCGTATCATAAGAAAACTTCTGAAAGATCCCTAAAGCTATAGGGAATGTCAATGACGCAAGCAGAGGCAGTTGTGTACTTTGGAGGGTATGGGCAGGGAAAGACTCAAGGCTGTCTCGCTCTTACTCATGGAAAGAATTCATTCCACACTGAAGTTCAGGTTTCTCTCCAAGTTGCACTGATCTCTCTTGGCGGCGGGGGAAAGGCTCCATAAACTGTCCCTGAAAATATTTTTGTTGTTGTTGTTGTTGCAAAACTCGTCTGATTTAAATGGGGTTCTCTGATTTAGACGTGGTTTTCTAACTTAAACATACCTCAGAATGACCTGGGGAGCTAGTCTGGGGAAGGACCCAGGAATCTGCATGTTTACTAACTCTCCTCAGGCTGCTATCATGCAGGTAGTCAGGGATCACACTTCTAGAAGGACTGCTTGACTGGAGGAGCACTCTAAGAGTCCTACAGTGGGGGAGTGCCTGGGTGGCTCAGTGAGTTAAGCCTCCGCCTTTGGCTCAGGCCCTGATCCCAAGGTGCTGGGATCGAGCCCCACATCGGGCTCTCTGCTCGGCAGGGAGCCTGCTTCCCCCTCCTCCGTGCCTGCCTCTCTGCCTACTTGTGATCTCTCTCTGTCAAATAAATAAAATAAAATCTTTAAAAAAGAAAAAAAAAAAAAGAGTCCTGTGGCACCTGGGTGGCTCAGTGGGTTAAGCCTCTGCCTTCAGCTCGGGTCATGATCTCAGGGTCCTGGGATCAAGCCCCTCATGGGGCTCTCTGCTCAGCAGGAGCCTGCTTCCTCCTGTCTTTCTACCTGCCTCTCTGCCTACTTGTGATCCCTCTCTGTCAAATAAATAAATAAAATCTTAAAAAAAAAAAAGTCCTACAGTGAATCCTTTCTTGGGTATAGTCTCATCATATACCCCACTGGTCTCCACAAAACACGTCTTCTTTGTTGTCTATGTTCTGTGTAGTTTGGTTTCCATACACATGATTCTTGAAACAATTCTTTGCATACCAGTTCAATCACTGACAGGACCATCTGGAAGTTTGAAGTAGACGATCAGTCTAACTGCATCTAGATATGAGAATTGGGCCCAGAAACCTGAAGTGATTTATTGTTGATGTTTCTTATAAAATCTAACAAAACAAAACAAAACCAAAAAACCCAGAAAAATCAAAACCATATGACTGGACATACAGGGTATGGTCCAAATGCTTTTGATCAGCACCAATGCCAAGGAAAGAAATGTACTGAGCAATATTTGTTATGTATATAAGCACCTGCCAATGGCATTTGACCAATATTGTAGGTTCCGCCAGATTTGCCTACAACACAATAAACTGCTTTGTCTCTACCAAAACGAGTAAGTCACACTCCTTGAAAGTAGTGGTCTTGAGGGGCTCTGCACCCATTCCACTGTGCTGAGCCGCACGCAGTAGTTTTGTAATTCTGTTTTCCTGTGACAAATGCCATGCTTTGAGGAGAGTGGTTGGGCCGAGGAAGATGAGGATGAAAGAGGGAGGTGTTGAAGAAAGGGGTGCACAGTTTTCCAGGCTAACCGTGCCGAAATGCCAGCGACGGGGCAGCACACCATCCACTGGGATTTTACCAAGGGCGGAATGCATGTCCAGTAACCGCAGAGGCCATAAGACAGAGCATCTCAGCATTTCTACCACTGACAGCAGGTGACTAGAGTTGACGCAAAAAAAATCTGTAAAATAGGAGAAGAGTATCTGACAGGAATATTCTGAAGGTTAGAGGTGATGTTGTATGGGAGGCTCTTATCAAAGGGCCTGGCACAGACTAAGTGTCTCCTCGATAACAGCTATTATTATCAACCTCATGTGGGTGAGGTTTCCTTTGAAATTGTGCTGTAACTACTATCTTATCTATTACAAAAATTCTTCTATTTTAGGTTATCAGTGGAAGGCCTTGGCAATAGCCTGTGAGTTTTAGGGATGGGCCACATTGCATTCCTTGAGAAACTGATGTCACTCATAATATAAAGGCCACTGAAGACATTTCTGAGATGGGGAGGACTGAAGATGAGTGACTTCTCACACCATCCACACAGACTTATCATATAACTACAAGTAAGGCTGTGAAACCAATAGAAAGATAGACAAAATGGATAAATAAAACAGAAGAGAAAGCCCAGAATCAGATCCAGACATATTTGTGAACTTGGTAGGAAAACAACTGGTTTTTCCATATTGGAAAAAAAAGTTTTCACCCCTCATGTAAAGAATAAATTCTTGGGAGATGAAAGAAATAGACAAAATAGATAAATAGAACAGAATAGAAAGCCCAGAATCAGATCCAGATATATTTGTGAAGTTGGTGGAAAAACAACCGGTTTTCCACACTGGAAAAAAATTTTTTTATCCCTCATGCAAAGATTAAATTCTTGAGAGATGAAAGACCATACAAGAGGAAAGCAAGAAGATGTTGAATAAATAAATGAGACTATTTAACATATATTTATGTCCTTGGGATAATAAAGAAGTTTTTAAAACAAGACCACCCCCCAAAAATATACCATAAATGAAATTAAAGGTGACCACAGAGTGGGAGGTATTTGCAATATGTCACTAAATTATTAGTATTTAAAGTACATAAAGAATACATATGGATCAAAAAAGGACAAACAACATAAACTGACAATAGATATAAACAAGTAAAAATAGAAGAAATAAAAATCACTGAATATATAAAAGATCAGTCTTCTAATAATTAAGTAAATGTGAAGTAAACAATAAAAAAGAGGTTTTATACTCATTAGATTAGCTAACATTAATATTGGACTCCAATAATTTTTGAAAGCTTAGAAAATGGTCACTGTCAAATGATGATGTGAAGAATATAAATTGGTGAAAACCATTTAGAAACTAATTTCCAGGAGCTAGTAACACCTAAAGTGCGTATGCTCTGTGATTCAAGAGCTCCACATGTAATTATATACCCCCAAAGAAACCAAACTATTATACAACTCATATACGCAACAGGAGATGAGGGAGATGGTACAAAGATAAGTTATTGCAGTCTGGTTTGTGTTAGCAAAGAACTGGAAACCACTGATAGGAGGATGGATAATTCAATGGTCATGTGTTTGTACAATTAAAAGGAATGAATGAGTTCTGCATGCACTAACAAAAACCAATGGTAAAAATGAGGATGCATAAAAAGGCAAATTTCAGAAAGATAAATAGTTTGATACCATTTCTGTAAGTGGAAAAACGAAAACACCCAATAAAAGAACACCCTACATGAATAAATCATGATCTTGGCTATAAATGGGATAGAAGGAGGGAAGAGAGAGAGACTGGGGTAGAAAATAAGTAAGACTTCTTTTTTATCTTTCTTTCTTTTCAAATGAATTCCTTTCTTTTCTTTACATATCCCTTAAATGCTAGAGTTGTTTTAGGTCTCACTCTGGGACCCTCTTCTGTTTATTGTCTTTCCACAGATTGCCTAAATGATGCCACACCCTCCAATAGCTATGGTTACCAAATACATTATGATTCTTCTCAAATGTTTGTATGCGGTCCCACTCCACCTTAACCCCAAGACTCCTGAACACTTACTGAGTTAACTTATTTCCATCTAAATGTCTCATGCAACTTAAACTCAAAGTGGTGAAAACCAAGCTCATCATCTCTTTATTATAAAACTGGTCTTGCTCCTGTGTTCTCAAAACTGGTGAATGGTAAGACTATGTATCCAGTCACCCAGTCCAGGTGAAGAACCTGGACTTCATCATGGATACCCTCTTTTCACTTGCAGCATCCAACATATAGATATATTCTTTGAACTTTTTTTTCTTTGAACTTTTTTTTTTTTAAAGATTTTATTTATTTATTTGACAGATAGAGATCACAAGTAGGGAGAGAGGCAGGCAGAGAGAGAGAGAGAGAGAGAGAGAGAGGAGGAAGCAGGCTCCCCGCCAAGCAGAGAGCCCGACGCGGGACTCGATCCCAGGACCCCGAGATCATGACCCGAGCTGAAGGCAGCAGCTTAAACCACTGAGCCACCCAGGCGCCCCTTCTTTGAACTTTTTAAAAAAGATTTTATTTAGTTATTTGACAGACAGAGATCACAAGTAGGCAGAGAGAGAGAGAGAAGGAAATAGGCTCCCCACCGAGCCGGGAGACCAACGCGGGGCTCGATCCCAAGACCCTGGGATCATGACCTGAGCCAAAGGCAGAGGCTTTAACCCACCGAGACACCCAGTTGCCCCATATTCTTTGAAATTAATATATCTTGAACATACCCCATATTCTCCAGTCCTAGTATGCTTTTATCTATTCAGCCCACATTATTTCTATTCAGTCCTTAAAAGACTTTATGTCATTCATGTCCCACTACAACCCGTCTACCAAAGAGCTTCCGACACGATCTCTCTACAATTTAATTCTCAACAAGTCATTTCCCTTCTGAAAATCAAACTATGTTCCCCATCGCCTATACAAAATAACCCCAGCTCCTTCATTGGCATAAACAGCCAACCATGATTTAGATCCAGACACTTTTCAACTTCATGCCCCACATTTTTCAATTATTATATACATGCTTTTCTATAGACTAATATTTGCATTTCTCTAAGCATGTTGGATGTTATACACTTTCAGGACATCGGACATGCTATTCGCTATGCTTGAAACACTTTCACTTCCTGGCTCTAATAGTCTTTGACTTCCAACACCTTCCCGTCTTTCAGATCTCACATCAGCTGTCATCTTCTATAGGAAATCTCTTGATTTCCTAAATTTGCAGAGGGTTTTTCTCTTCTCTTCACTGGTCTCCAATGCTTCCCATATTCAATCACTTATTAGGTTGACTTGTCTTTTATTATTTATCCTTCTGACTTTCCCTACTAGATTCTGTGCTAAAGCCTGTGAAAACAGGGATTGTGATTTATGTACTAAGATATTCCCAGTGTTTAGCACCGTACCTGCCACATAGTAAGCATTCAGTTAAAATATGTCAAATGAAAGAATCATATGGATTGTTTTCTATTAGGTACATGATTGGCTTTTAAGAAAAATCTTAAAGCAGGGCACTTGTGATAAGCACCGGGTGTTGTGTGGAAGTGTTGAATCACTGTATTGCACACCTGCAACTCATCTTACACTGTATATTCACTAACTGGAATTTAAATAAAAACCTTTAAAAAAAAGAAACATCTTAAATAAAAAGAACTTGCCTTTACAGTTAACATGTACTTTTAGGGTGTTAAAACACAAAATCAAAACAAAACAAAACAAAACAAAAAAAACCCCAAAACAAAAACCACCACAAAATCCAACTGAGTAAATTTAAAGATTGAATTGACTTTATCCAACAATTTATGAATCAGACAGCATCCTGTCTAGCAAGAAGAGGAGCTCCAAAGGAGCTGTCCAAAATGGGAGGATTTTGGAGGCGGAAATGGGGAGGGACAAGGAAGCTATTAACAAAAAAAAAGAGAAAGGATTGTTTAGGGTATAGTGGCCTTCCCTTCAGGGGCAGAGCAGGGAGACTCATCACGCAGATTACCTCACTAATGCTGACCAGAAAATTCCAGACTGATAGGTTCGTTCTTTCTTCCTTCCTTTCTTTTTTTTTTTTTTTTTTGTTTCCAACAAGGGGAAACATTCTTTTCTATGCATAATTTCTGGTTGGCTTATAGAATAACCAGTCTCATTTCTTCCCAGACAAGTTTTGTATTTCTGATGAGAGCAAAATTGCTGTGAGGATGCTGTAAAAAGTGTGAGTGTGAGCAGCTGCCAGAAACCGTCTTTTGAAAAAGTAATCACCACAGCAAATGCGTGTTTTCTTATAATATGGATTTTTGATGTGTGTGTGCTCGATATGTTTCAAATTCCATAAAAGATAAGAAAAATGCAGTCTGGCAAAAGTTACTATTGCATTCTAATTAGGTTTTTCGTGTTATAACTTCAAGAAGGATTGTACTTAAAATGAAGCAAAGAGTAGCAAAAATCCAGGCAAAAGTTTAGACGTGGCAATGGAAATATGGTCAGGTGTTCATCAAAACAAAAAAGATTCGAATGATTCAACATAATTCTTTTTAGATAGTGATATTTTTAAAATCTCTCCAAGAAGTTTGAAAAACAAAATACTATTGACTTATTTCAAGCTGAACATGTTGGTGATGTGAATATATTAATTGTACATTGAAAATGTGTCCACTAGAAAAGCAAAGGGTCAAAAGTTTTCTAAGCTGGCATTAAATTTTTGCATGCATTTCAAGTATTTACAGGTATAATTCTATATGTGTGTATATTGTGTGTGCATACATACATATATACATATGCAAATATATGTGTCTATATATACACCCTACTCTCTTTCTGATATTGTGTCATGACTCAATATCATTAAGATGTCAATTACTCCTGATTTGGTCTATGGACTTAAAGCAATCTCAATCAGAAATCCAACCCATATTTTGTAGAAACTAGCTATTTCTGCAATTCATATGGGAATATGAAGTATCTGTAAATACAAAAACAACTTCGAAAAATAAATGCACGCTGTATGATCTACTTCTTTCTTGAATATTTTATAGTTTGTCTCACCCCCAGTCCAAAAATGTAAGCTCTAAGAAGAAAAAGATTTTTGCCTATTTTGTTCAGTACTACATCCCAAGCAACAATTGTGCTGCTATATAGTAATTTCCGAATAGTGGGTGAACAAATGAATGAGAGAATGAACAAATGAAGGGATAACATAGAGGGCCCTAAGAGCATGTCTGTTAGAGCTCGCTGTATAGGAAGGGGGTCACAAAACAGCAGCGGGGAAAGAAAAGATGGGCACCAGTAAACGGTGCTGGGAGAACTGGTTCTTCAAATGAGAAAACTACAAAATTGGATTCACACCATGCATGAGAATCAGTTCCAGATGAGTTAAGGAAGTAAAGGGAAAAACAAAACTTTGAAATTCTTAGAAGACAATGTATTAGACTATCCTTAGGACCTCAAGATAGAGAATGATTTCTTAGATAAGACGCATGCAAAAATGCAAACTGTAAAGGAGAAGAATGATCCTTTTGACAAAATTCAAGTAAAAATAGCCCACCAAAGAGAGCATAAAGTCAGAGCAGTGTATACTAAGGGTTACTCTGTCCACAGCAGCTTTGGTCCCCAATATAGGCTCTAGGTGTCAAGGACAGAGTTCTAATGCCTGCATGAAAACAGTAGAATTGGCCCATAAGGTTGATATTAAAAAAAAAAAAGATTATTCCAATTTTGTTGAGGATTGATAAAAAACAACTCCCTTAGAATGTCGATGTCACCGTAAATTGGTGTAATCATTCCCCAGAAAATAATTGGCAGCACGCAGCATAGAGGATGACCAGCAATTCCATTTCTAGGTAGAGATCATAGAGAAATTCTTGCACACATGACCTAGGAGACATGGAATTGGCTTTCTGTTGCGATATTGTTTCAAATGGGAAAAGTCCAAAGCAACATGTCTACTGGTAGGAGAGTTGATGAGACGCGTTGATGCATGGAAAGAATTTACAAGTTTCTGACACAGAGCATTACGTAAGTGTTGTCTATTACTCCTATTTGTAATATGTTTGAAATATGTCATAATACATAAAGAGAGAGAGCGACAAAACCTGCTTTGCAGTCAAATGGATGGTCTGTTAGTTACAATTTCAAAAAAATTAAGCAAAGACTGAGCTACAATTATGAAGTGCTAATTGTAATGATTGAGGCTGGGCTCCGTTGGGGACAGAGAAGCATGAAAGCATAAAGAAAGCTCGCAAGTGGTTGAAAAGTTCGGGTAAGTCCTTCTAAAGGAACTGATTACATTGTTGAGGTTTGAAAGCCCCAAGTGCGAGCCTTACCCTGCTAAAAGACTTAGCAGGGAAATTTCTTGCATACTTTTCATTTACTTTAAGTTCATTGATACAGTACCAAAATGCATTTATTATTTTCGACACAACTTTACTTGTCCACCTTGAGGTCTAAAGTGATGTCTGCCACACCCCATCTCAAAATATTTCCTAAGAGGAAATGAAAGTGTGCCCGTGTTACTGGGGGGAAAGGAAAGATGTGAAATAGAAATGTCACCACAAGAACCGCCCGGCCGTGTGGGCAGAGGCAAACCATTGGGAGGACATTCAGGAAGGCCTCCATCCCTTCAGTGAAAGGGCCTCAGCTGGAAACTTACTAAAAACCTTTAAGAAATGATCAAAGCAGCCATGTGAACAGGATGACATTCATAATCTCGAGCTGTTTGCAACAGATGAGGGTTCTGATCAAAATGCTCAAAGCCACGAGCATTCCAGTGACTTCCCCGGCTCAGAGAAGAGGGAAGGGCTTTGCAGAAAGGAAAATGAGAGCCCAGCTGCTAACCTTATAAATTGAATGAAGCAAAAAAAAAAACAAAAAACAGTCCAGTTTTTGAAAGCAATGACTAAGGACTACAAAGCCAGAGGATCAAAGCCTTTGGATGTTTATGTACACAGGGGAGCATGAATATGTACGTGTGAGAGAGATGCTTCTTTGTGGCACAGGCAGCACCCCATTGTTTTCCAAGAGTTGGTTTATGACTAGGCTTTTCATAATGCAAAATGGAAGTTACCATAGAAAGACGGTTCCAGATGAACGATGGGCTCCCAAGCCATCCAACAAAAACCAAAAGACCTCGTTTATGAATGAAAGAAACTCGAAATTGTAAACTTCTTGAAGGTGGGATGTCGTAATAGGAAGCACATTGCACTGGGAGTCAGGAGACCAGGATCTGAATCCTGAATCTTTACAGTACACGTGGCCATCGATTCCTTTCTTTGGAAAATAATCCAGGGAATTGTGCATGCCCAGCTTTGTCCTCCCATTTGTTTGCAAATGTGTCCAAGACCTGAAAAGAACTTAGCATAGCATCAATGACCAACATAGCCGACTGGGAGCAAGAAGTAAGCGGGGGGGGGGGGGGGGGAGTGGGGGAAGAGGGAGGTTGGCAGCTATGTATGAGTAATACCAAAGCAATAGATGGGTTTAAATCATGACCCCACCTCTAACCAGCCCAGTGACCTTGGACTAGTCACTGAATGTTCCAATGCTTCAATTTCCTCATGTAAAATGGGCATTATATTTTTTTAAGATTTTATTTATTTATTTGACAGAGAGCTAGAAAGCAAAAGCAGGCAGAGAGACAGGCAGAAGGAGAGGGAGAAGCAGGCTCTCTGCTGAGCAGGGAGCCCAATGCGGGGCTCGATCCCAGGACCCTGGGATCATGACCTGAGCCAAAGGCAGTCGCCTAACTGACTAAGCCACCCAGGCACCCCTACAATGGGCATTATTAATAGTGTCTATCTCAAAGAGTTTGATTAAATGAGAAAAGGCATGTAAACTGGTTTATCATAGCGCCTGGAAAATACTAGCTGTCAGGACATGTTATCTATTATTACCAAATAATCCATATTATATTTGATTAATATTAATGAGAGTGTTTTAATAAAAATCTTACCATATTCAAAAGGAAATAATTATACCAAATCCTCCCATTTTGGGCAGATTGTCTGCTGAGATTTCTATCTCCCTTCAACTAGTCCCTAGGGAAATCAATCATTTAGATACTCCCTGACAAACAGAGCATGATTATCTAAATAACATATCTCCCAAGATTTGATAAACACTTCATGTCCCTGGACCCTGGAAGTCTCCAGTGCTCCCAGAATTCATAGTCCTAGAATTAAAGGGTCAAAAGGACACAGATCTCACTCTAAAATAGCAGGGTCAATGAGAAATTTTAGATCAATGTTATTAGCTGATTGGTCAGTTTCTAGTGTAACACCGCCCTTGGAGAGAGGTTGATATTTTCATGTTTTGAAAAGAAGTATCAAGGGCTTCAGGTTTAAAATGGTGTCTGTTTAGCAGCCCATGATGCAGCTTTTCTAACATCTCACAAAAAGACAGAAAAAGATAAAATCATAATACCATTAAATTTTAGGAATTACACTTAATGCAACTTAATTTCACTTAATTTCTAGATGAAGCTCCGGGAAACGATTCCAGTAACTCCTAAATTAAACTGAAGAAAGCAATTGTGAAGCTCAACGGATAACCCTTACAATCTCCTGATAAACTGGTCCTCCTGTTACCTCCTTTTTAACAATAAACAGAGGTCCAGAGAGGTGAAATAACTTGCCCAAAGTCACACAGCCACTAGATGGCAGAACGTGCCTTTTCCAGTCCTGAGATATTTACTGAGTTCTAAACTATTATAACGAACTTATAACATGGATATCTAACGAATGGTATCTTCACCTTAATATGACCAAGTTAAAAGTCCTGATCCTGCCACTGTACTCACTATGGCTGAAGCCTACTTCAGACCTCGCCTTCCGTATCTCTGTAAATGATGAGCCTTCATCCATCCAGGGGACCGGGCCAGACAAATCAACAAAATGCACACACACACACACACAAAAAGCTAGAACTCAGTCTTGACTCATGTTTCTTCCTCACCCTGCATACCTAGTATGTTAGATGTTTGTGTCTGTTAGCTCTACTTTCAGAATATCCCAAACCCTACCAGTTTTCTCCATTTCTAATAGCTACTACACTGGTCTGGGCTACCAACATCATCTCTATCCTGAATTATTGTGAAAACCTCCCGTATAATCTCCCTCTACACACAGCTTGAATGATGTTTTACAGATACAAATTATATCATATTCTTCTCCTACAGATAACCCTGGAGTGATCTCCCACAGTTCTCGCAAGAAAACCCTAGGTCATTAAGGGGCCGACAAGCCCATTCTGTGCCCTGGTTCCCAAATACCTCTCTGACTTCATCTCTCTCTCTCTCATTAATTTATTTACATTCATTTAACTAACATATAGCGTATTATTAGTTTCAGAGACAGAGTTGCATAGAACCACCAGTGCTCATTACATCACACGCTCTCCTTAATGCCCATCGCCCAGTTACCCCATCCCCCCCCACCTCCCCTCCAGCAGCCCTGTTTGTTTCCTATGATTAAGAGTCTCTTATGGTTTTCTGACTTCATCTCTAACTGCTTTCCTCATTCACCGGGTTATGGCAACATTGACCTCTTTTCTTAAGCATGCCATATTGTTCCTGCTTTGTGGGCTTTGAACATGCTATTACCTCTGTGGGGAAGGTTCTGAATAAGATCTTCACAAAGTTCTTGCATTATTTTCATTCAGATCAGCTCAAACCCCACCTCAAGGAATCATTCCCGGACCCCCCCATTTTAAGTTGTCCCCTATCCCTATGGCATCATCTTTATGACATCATTCAAAGGTGTTTTTTTAAAGCAGATATCATTATGGAATCATCCTGATTGCTTAGCTGTTTTGTGGAAATAAATGAAGACCAACCAAATAAGAAAAGGAAAGGCTATTTACTTAGAGTTTTCTATGCATTCAACTTTTTATTTTATTTTTTATTTTTTTTAAAGATTTTATTTATTTATTTGACAGAGAGAGAGATCACAAGTAGGCAGAGAGGCAGGCAGAGAGAGAGGAGGAAGCAGGCTCCCTGCAGAGCAGAGAGCCCGATGTGGGGCTCGATCCCAGGACCCTGAGATCATGACCTGAGCCGAAGGCAGCGGCTTAATCCACTGAGCCACCCAGGCGCCCCTCAACTTTTTTTTTTTAATATTTTATTTATTCTTCGAGTTTTCTATGGCAAAGATGCCAACCACCATCACTTGTGTTGGGCAGAGGCTCAAAGGCAGAGAGAGAAATGGGAAAGCTTTTTATTTTTTTTTTATTTTTTTTTAAATATTTTATTTATTTGACAGAGAGAAATCACAACTAGGCAGAGAGGCAGGCAGAGAGGCAGGCAGAGAGAGAGGAGGAAGCAGGCTCCCTGCGGAGCAGAGAGCCCGATGCGGGGCTCGATCCCAGGACCCTGAGATCATGACCTGAGCCGAAGGCAGAGGCTTTAACCCACTGAGCCACCCAGGCGCCCCTGGGAAAGCTTTTTAATGGAAAAATGCCAAGGCTTTAGGTATGACCAGATTGGAGTTTGTTGGCATGGGGAAGCTGCTGGATAGTCACCTAAAGCCAGGCATCCTATGTGATTGGTGATGGGTGCATATTGGGGTTTTTCTGGTTGGTCCTTAGATGGAAGTGGGGACAAAATTAGGAAAGTTACCAGTTACCAGTCAAGTGCTGGCCATTTGGGGCCAATTACTAGAGAGAGCAGTCTGACTTCCTACAAGTCTGATAGCAGGCTGGTTTTCTGGGCTGTTTACTGTAGATAAGAAGCTGGTTGCCTGCGCAAGTTGGTACACGTTATGGATCAAAATTCTGTTTTTATATATGATTGCCTGTGTGTCTATTTAGTCTTTCAATTTGTTGGTCATATATGTCTCCCAAATGGAATCTAAACTTCAGGAAAGTGAGTCCCTTGTCTGTCTTCCACAATGTGGGCTCCTTTGTGACTAAAACACTGCCTGACACATAGTAGCTCTTTGATACGTATCTGATAAATGAATGATTGAAAGGTCAACTGGGTGCTCAGATTCTTTACTACTGTATATTTATCGTGTCTGAAAGCTAGAAGCAGAATGAAAAGATATCAGTACGGAGATTTCTCTTTGGCCAGCATGATTGACTGATTTTATTGATGTATTGATGTGCTACAGCTCAAGCACGCTAATTTGGTCCCAGTGGAATAATCTCCTTACCTTTAAAATGGACACTAAATTCTGTCATAAATTATTCCTCGAGGCAGAAGACGTGCCGTATCAATGGCAACTCTTAACAGTAAATGGGTACTTTGGCACAGACTAGGGTGGGGCACTTTTGTCAATGGCTGTGGAGGGAGTCAAACTAATCACGACAGGTTCATTCATAATTTGATAGACTTGAAAGAGGAAGAGAAGCCAGGATGAAAAAAAAAGTTGTAGATAAGGAGCTTGTTATAGTAATTTCTTTTTTATTTTTCACATAAAGGGAGTGTTTAAGTACAAAAGAACAATGGTGCATTGAATTCTAGAAATGAGCCTCCTCAACTCTTAGTTCCCAACCTCCTTCGGGAGTTTCCCTTGAAGTCTGAAGCTGACGCCTTTAGGTGGAGGGCAGGGGGAGACTGAAGAATGAGGCAGCCACTCCAGATTGGTAGGTGGCAGTTTTAATAAGCAAGAGAACCTACATACGAGGTTTGACTCGGGTGAACACAAAAAGAACCCATCTTTCTACCTATCTGCCTGCCAAATCTTAGAAGTTGCTAGAGACACCTTAACCAGGTTCTGTAATGCTTACCATCCAGGTGGTCTCAACACATCACTATCTCAAGGCTATGTCCTCGGGGCAGCTTCTGGGAGTGGGGAAGGCAAGTGTAATGTACATTCCCAGACCAGAGGAGTGGGTGAGAAGCCTCTGATTGCTGGGGTCCAGCTTTCAGGTTATCGGGGGTCACATTTTCTCGATGACCTCCCCCAACATCAATTTCATCCCTAGAGTCCCCAGAACATTTAAATATTTAAATATATGTAAATATATTTAAATATCCAGTCTGCATGGCTGCCTTCTTCACCAGAACATGAGTTCTTTAAGGGCAACTCTATATTAGACCTGTGACTTGGGGCGCGTGGGTGGCTCAGTCAGTGAAGCGTCTGCCTTCAGCTCAGGTCATGATCCCAGGGGTCCTGGGGTCGAGCCCCATGTGGAGCTCTCTGTTCAGCGGGAGAATCTACCTCTCCCTCTGCCTGCCTCCCCCTGCTTGTGCCCTCTCTCTCTCTCCCTCTCTGTCAAATAAATAAGTAAAATCTTAAACCAAACCAAACAAAAAGAGCTGTGACTCATCGTTATATCCCCATCCCCTAGCACAGTGTAAGTATTCAGTCTGTGTTTCTAGGAGCAAGAATTGAATACTGCCCACACTTCGTGCAGAATATCCATTCCCAGCCCAGGTCTATCAAGCTTCCCGCTCAGGTCCATCAGGATAAGCTGGTAAAAGATCCCAGATAACATCTTCCTGTCCTATCAGCTAGTATCATAGGACAGTATTGGCTGGGATTTCTCAGATGTGCTGAATGTGGTTTCACAGTTTCAGTAGCAGGATTGGGCCTAGAAGCCAGGGCTCAGGTGATTTCAATGATGTGTCTTGGGAAAGTTTTAGGAATAGATGAAATTGTGTCATACTTTAGCCTCCTGAAAGAGCCTGCTTTTCTTCTAGAACTCCTGGCTCTTTAAAACATTTTCTTGGTTATTGGGACTAAAGAGGGTTCACCATTTCAAAGCCTTTTGGTTTAGATATAATTTAGCAAAAACGTTTCTGAGGGACAATTTGTCAAAGTATTCCGGAAACTCTAAGAACCCGACATACTGCTTTGAGGAGTTGGTCCCAAGGACAAAAAATATATAACATATGGCCTCTGTGTGACGGAATACTAGACAACTGTTGAAATTCTTGCTTTGAGGGAATATTTAAGCCTATGAACATATGTTCATGCTGTGGTGTTAAGTGTTAAAAAGCTAAAGGATGGCATGTAAACGATAATCCCATTTTCAGATGAATTAAGAATATGGATAGTTGCGAGTTTCCAAGGCAGCCACAGGGAGAGGAAGAAAACGTGAGAGGAAGGAACGATGAAAGGAAAAGCATGGCCGTGGCAGAGGGGCACAGCTCCGAGCTCTCTCCGGACAGTCCGCCATGCTTCTCTCTCCTGAATGAGGGACTCCAGCCCGCAGCCCCTGGAAATCTGCGTTAACCAGGCCATCGCCAAGACGGCCGCCCTATCTCAGCCTGCTGTGTTCCTTGGCCAGAGACTAAGGCTGGCATTACAGATTTGGGAGCCAAATATCTATTGAGCTGTTTTCAAGTGCTCATTTAGTTTAGACTGCAGTGATTTATAAAATGTGCCATCGCACAATAGCGGTCCATTCATTTCCAAAATACCCGTGCATTAATGGGCATTAATGAATTGCGGGATGCAAAGCAGTGTGGAATGTGGTTACATGTGGGCCTGCTCTTGTATCTTACATCCATCTAGTCACAAAAGACACTCTAATTTCATTGCTGAAACCAAGCTGATAGGATATGGTAATAAGCTGACATAATTAATGGACACACTAGCTTAAAAATTGTATCAAATAGATTCCTTATGATGAAATGGTATAATTATTGCATCAAAGGCCAACAGTCTCTCACTAAAACAAATTACTTTGGGGAACATAATTCATTGATGATTAAATAACAATCAATGCGGAAATATGTAACAGTGTCTATAAAAGACATTTTACTGGCGATATGTATGTTGCAAAGTCTATTGGCTCAGGGCAGAGACTCTGTAATAATTGGAAATTTTTATCTTCTACAGTGACTATTTTCTAGGTAGTCTATGAAATCATATCTGAATTTTAAATACACGTAATGAATTTATAGTGGATTCAGCTTGACTACTGAAAATAAGTTCCTGATTTAAAAAAAAGATGTGTTTTTCCTACCCAAGTCCCCTTATACCCCAAAACATAGCATAGGCATTTGTAAATGGCAGATAAGGGAGCGTTTTCAGATCTTGATGATACAAAGCCACACTTCTGTACAAGGATAAATTCTGTACAAGGAGGATTGAGGTGAGGGGGAAATTCCTTAAAGAGGAAAACTTGCAAGGAAAAAAAAAATCAAGGGAATGACAGTTTTCCTGGCAGAATGATCTCTAAGACCAGAAAATAAAGGTGTTCTGTAGGACTCTAGAAGTCATATACTTAGAGAAAATAATGGATGCAAAAGATGAACCTAGTCAGTTCAGAAATAATATGGGCGGGGCGCCTGGGTGACTCACTAGGCTAAGCATTGGACTCTTGATTTCGGCTCAGGTCATGATCTCAGGGTGGTGAGATTCTCTTAAGATTCTCTCTCTCCTTCTCCCTCTGCCCCTCCCTCTCTCTCTAATTAAAAAAAAAGAAAGAAAGAAAGACGATGGGGGGGATCATCCTGAAAACTGACTGAATAGTGATGGTTGTATATTTCTAGGAAAAGGATAATAATTCGTTTCCTTCGAGACTGAATGGAAAGAGCGCTCACTGGAAGGAAGAGACTTTCCTATTGACCGAGATGCTCCTGTGTCCTAGGCACAGTGTGAAGCCTGCTCACACAAGCTCACCATTCCAAGTGAAAAGTATGACACAGTCATTTCCTGGGAAGCAGAAAAATAGCACGTGCTTTCTCAGCACAAGTCAGTGTAGACCAGCCACACCAACTGGACCTGAAAAAAGATTTTGAATAAGCAAATACTCTGTGCGTTCCTATCTGAAAGCCAAAAGCAATCTGAGACCTTTTGTTGTTATGTTTTCTTAATCCGATTAGTTTACAATTATTTATAGATAACCTGCAATTTGTCTTGTCCCAGAAAGACAACCAAATTTTATGCTTATTTTTAAATTTTTTATTTTAATTTCAGTATAGTTAGCATACAATGTAATTTTAGTTTCAGGCGGACAATATAGTGATTCAAAGCTTCCATACGTCACCCGGTGCTCACCACAACACGTGCGATCCTTAATCCCCATCACCTGTTTCACCCAACCCCTCGCCCCTCCCCTCTGGTAACCAGCAGTGTGTTAAGAGTCTAGAGTTAAGAGTCTGTTTCTTGGCTTCTCTCTCTCTCTTTTTCCCTTTGGTCATTTGTTTTGTTTCTTAAATTCCACCTACGAGTGAAATTGTGTGGTATTTGTCTTTCTCTGACTGGCTTGTTTCACTTAGTATTATACCCACTAGCTCTATCCATGTCGTTGCAAATGGCAAGATTTCACTCTTTTGATGGCTGCATAATATTCCATTGTATAAATGTACCACCTCATCTTTATCCATTCATCTGCTAATGGACGCTTGGGCTGCTTCCATAATTTGGTTATTGTAAATAATGCTTCTATAATCATAAGGGTGCATGTGTCCCTTTGAATTAGTGTTTCTGTATATTGTGGGTAAATACAAAAGTAGGGCAATTAGTAGATCGTACTCCATGCTGTTTTCCGGATTGGCTGCGCCAGCTTGCATCCCCACCAACAGTGCAAGAGGGTTCCTTTTTCTCCACACCCTCACCAACACCTGTTGTTTCTTGTGTTTTTGATTTTAGCCATTCTGACACGTGTGAGGTGGTATCTCATTGCACTTTTGATTGGCATTTCCCTGATGATGAGTGATGTTGAGCATCTTTTCATGTGTCTGCTGGCCATCGCGATGTCTTCTTTGGACAAATGTCCTCTGCTCAGTTTTCCATCGGATTACTCATTTTCTGGGTGTTAAGTTTGATAAGTTCTTTATATGTTTAAGACAACCAAATTTTTTTTTAATTTTATTTATTTATTTGACAGAGAGAAATCACAAGAGAGGCAGGCAGAGAGAGAGGAAGGGAAGCAGGCTCCCCGCTGAGCAGAGAGCCCGATGTGGGACTCGATCCCAGGACCCTGAGATCATGACCTGAGCTGAAGGCAGCGGCTTAACCCACTGAGCCACCCAGGCGCCCCAAGACAACCAAATTTTAAAGCAAGGCAATGATGATGAGCAGGATGGGGAAGTGGAGGATGATAATATCACCTCGTATTTTGTTTGATGATATAGAATATAAAACACATGCTATGGTTAATTTGCCTAATCCCCAAAGGCAGCATGAGACATCTGCACCCACATGCGCACAATGGGACCTACAAGAGGGTTAACATCGCATGGGGAGAGTTGCTACATTTCACAAACAGAAGTACATGAGGCCCAGTTAAATTTGAATTTCTGATAAACCAGAAATAATTATTTAGGATAAGTATGTTCCATGTAATATTTGGGACATACTTATACTTAAAAACATTTGTTGCTACAAAAGTTGGGTATTCATCCTTTCTGATGGAGGCATAATACTCCATCGTGTATATGGACCACATCTTCCTTATCCATTCATCCGTTGAAGGGCATCTTGGTTCTTTCCACAGTTTGGCGACAGTGGCCATTGCTGCAATAAACATTGGGGTACAGATGGCTCTTCTTTTCACTACATCTGTATCTTTGGGGTAAATATCCAGCGGTGCAATTGCAGGGTCATAGGGAAGCTCTATTTTTAATTTCTTGAGGAATCTCCACACTGTTCTCCAAAGTGGCTGTGCTAACTTGCATTCCCACCAACAGTGTAAGAGGGTTCCCCTTTCTCCACATCCTCTCCAACACATGTTGTTTCCTGTCTTGCTAATTTTGGCCGTTCTAACTGGTGTCAGGTGGTATCTCAATGTAGTTTTAATTTGAATCTCCCTGATGGCTAGTGATGATGAACATTTTTTCCTGTGTCTGATAGCCATTTGTATGTCTTCATTGGAGAAGTGTCTGTTCATATCTAATGCCCGTTTTTTGATATGATTATCTGTTTTGTGTGTGTTGAGTTTGAGGAGTTCTTTATAGATCCTGGATATCAACCTTTTGTCTGTACTGTCATTTGCAAATATCTTCTCCCATTCTGTGGGTTGCCTTTTTGTTTTGTTGACTGTTTCCTTTGCTGTGCAGAAGCTTTTGATCTTGATGAACTCCCAAAAGTTCATTTTTGCTTTTGTTTCCTTGGCCTTTGGAGACATATCTTGAAAGAAGTTGCTGTGGCTGATATCGAAGAGGTTACTGCCTATGTTCTCCTCTAGGATTCTGATGGATTCCTGTCTCAAGTTGAGGTCTTTTATCCATTTCGAGTTTATCTTTGTGTACGGTGTAAGAGAATGGTCGAGTTTCATTCTTCTACATATCGCTGTCCAGTTTTCCCAGCACCATTTATTGAAGAGACTGTCTTTTTTCCATTGTATATTTTTTCCTGTTTTGTCGAAGATTATTTGACCATAGAGTTGAGGGTCCATATCTGGGCTCTCCACTCTGTTCCACTGGTCTATGTGTCTGTTTTTATGCCAGTACCATGCTGTCTTGGTGATCACAGCTTTGTAGGAAAGCTTGAAAACGGGTAACGTGATGCCGCCAGTTTTGTTTTTGTTTTTCAACATTTCCTTAGCAATTTGGGGTCTCTTTTGATTCCATACAAATTTTAGGATTATTTGCTCCAGCTCTTTGAAAAAAACCGGTGGAATTTTGATCGGAATGGCATTAAAAGTATAGATTGCTCTAGGCAGTATAGACATTTTAACAATGTTTATTCTTCCAATCCAAGAGCATGGAACGGTCTTCCATCTTTTTGTGTCTTCTTCAATTTCTTTCATGAGTGTTCTGTAGTTCCTCGAGTACAGGTCCTTTACCTCTTTGGTTAGGTTTATTCCCAGGTATCTTACGGTTCTCCGTGCTATAGTAAATGGAATCGATTCTCTAATTTCCCTTTCTGTATTTTCATTGTTAGTGTATAAGAAAGCCACTGATTTCTGTACATTGACTTTGTATCCTGCCACGTTACTGAATTGCTGTATGAGTACCCAACTTTTGTAGCAACATGGATCGGACTGGAAGAAATTATGCTGAGCGAAATAAGTCAAGCAGAGAGAGTCAAGTATCATATGGTCTCACTTATTTGTGGAGCATAACAAAGAACACGGAGGACATGGGGAGATGGAGAGGAGAGGGAGTTGAAGGAAACTGGAAGGGGAGATGAACCATGAGAGACTGTGGACTCTGAAAAACAACCAGAGGGTTTTGAAGGGGCGGGGGGGGTGGGAGGTTGAGGAACCAGGTGGTGGGTAATAGGGAGGGCATGTACTGCATGGAGGACTGGGTGTGGTGCAAAAACAATGAACACTGTTACGCTGAAAATAAACAAATTAATAAAAAACAGTTGTTTATCTGAAATTGACAGTGGAGTGGGGTTCCTGTATTTTATATGCCGGTCTTACCTGTGGGCTAACACTTGGCCAGTGCAGAGACAGAGCCCCCATCCCTGGTGGGATAAAGCTACACTTGCCCATGAGCATAACCAGCTCAGTGTCACAGGCATGTGTTATTTTTTCCCTCTTTTCCCATTTAACCCTCACTGAATGCCCATTCTTGTTCCCTGGGGTCACATCTCCAAATAAAGTGTCTGCATGAAAGCCTTCCTCTCATACTCTTTTACCCCTAGTTCAGGCTAAAAAGTTAGTGGCAAATTATACAGAATTATTGTAATGTCAGAGCTAGAAGGTACCTCTTCACAAACAGGAAAACTCATTTCTATAGAGTTCAGTTGCATTGCCTAAGGTCACACTGCTCAGTAGAGGGAGATCTCCAACTTAAACTGGGTTTCCTGACTTCCGTTCAGTGTCCTTCAACTAGAAGACTATGCTTATATTTATTGCACACTACTGGCTTTTTTGAACAGATTTTTTAAACAAGATTTACTTCCTTATTGAGGGGGGAAGGGCAGCGGGAGACATCCTCCAAGCAGACTCCCTGCTGAGCCCAACTTGGAGCTCAATGAGGGGGTCGATCCAACAACCCATGAGATTAAGACCTAAGCTGAAACCAAGGGTTAGTCGCTCAACTGATTGAGCCACCCAGGCACCCCTGCACACTACTGTTTTTAAGAAAATTTAGTATTTCTGTAAATGTGGTATAGTAACACCATGAAGAATGAAAAGCACATATGCTTTTATTTTCTAGCAAAAACAACAACAACAAAAACCCCTCTCCAAATCCCACCACACAAAAGAACTGTCTTGGCAAGTAGAAATTTATTATTCCAAACATTTTTTTATGCTTCTATATCCAGATACCAATGCATGGACTAAGAAAATCTTATAGTGGGACACCTGGGTGGCTCAGTCATTAAACATCTGCCTTTGGCTCAGGTCATGATCCCAGCATCCCAGGATCAAACCACGGGGTCAGGCTCCCTGCTCAGTGGGGAGTCTGCTTCTCCCTTTCTAGCTCCCCCGCTGCTTGTGTTCCCTCTCTCGCTGTCTCGGTCTGTCAAATAAATAAAATCTTTAAAGAGAAAAGGAAAATTTTATAGTACCTATGTAAAATGTAATCACATTTCACTTTATAAGTATAATTTTATTTGAATTTAAGAGAAGGAAAAGAAAAAAAAAGAAACGGAGGAATATGTTTTACTTCAGATACATGCTTCTTTACTATAAGAGATAGTATTTCTTAAAATATCCCTCTAAGAGTGATAAAATAGGTCATAACAATATGAAGAAATTGGAGTCATTATTGGTTTTAATTAAATGTTTCCTTTTTGTACAGTATTCATTGATTGCTCACTGCAAAAGATGAGGACATAAGCTCTCTTACATTTTTTCCCACATCTCCTTGGCTGCCCACCTCCCAATTTTTGTGAATTACATTATTAATTTTCTATTGCCAAGTTTTCTAATATCTAATAGTATCTTATTTCATGACAATCGTTTCCACATTTCTTTTATCAGTTCGAAGTTTCAATGTGCTCAAATCTACCTGACCCTCACCCCACCCCACCCCTTCTCCATTTCTAAGGTCCTTATTTTGAACCAACTCTTAATTAGCTACAGATTTCTTCATGAAACAAAGATTTTAGTTGCTTGCTTGTTTTAAAGAAGAGCTTTTGGATTCTGTGTTTTTGTTTTGTTTTGTTTTAGTTCTTTCAACTTTGGAGAATGTCTGCTTGCCGCCCCTGTATTGGAATGATATCTTTTTTGATACGAATATCTTTTTCTCAAAAGTTGAAATATCTTCTTTCCCTTGGGAACTTAGAATTATGTTTTCATGATCTTTGGACTTTAAAATCATGTTGGAAAACACAGTAGACAATCAGATTTATTCACTTCATAGGTGATTTGCTTTTCTGGCCTGGATACCTACAAAATTATTACTTTTTTTATTCTAGAAATCCAATAACTGAACTAGGATAAATCTTTAAGGATCTCATATGAAAATTTTATACAATAGTCTGTGTAGTTCAGTCTACAGATAAATCATTATATTTTTTATATGTTTACTTGTTTATTCACTGTTTCCCTTAGGAGAGGGTAAGCTTCATGAGTCCAGGAGACTTTGACCTTCTAGTTTTCTTCACGATTCCCCAGCCTCTAGAATCGGGCCTGGCATATTGTAGGTACTTGATAGTTATTGAATGAATGAATTTTCTTATTTCAGACAACTTCTCTTGAAATATATTTTTCTGCTAATTTTCAGTGCCAGGTTGCTCTTCACTTACAGGAACACGAGCGATGACTTAAGTATCTGTAGGTTAATGTTTCATGATTTCATTTTCTAAAGGTTTTTTTTTTCCCCCATCTAGAATGTATTTAGAATAAGGAATGGAGTAGAGATCCACATTTGCATTTTTATAAACAGCTGGCCATTAGATCCAGAGCAATCTATTACCTAATCATTTCCCCCCTACTTTATGTTTCAAGCCATCCTTAAATATATGCAACCTCCACGTGGATTTGGTCAATTTCAGAGCTCCCCAGTTTATTCTGTTAAACTGATGATTTTCTCCCATTCTGAAGTATTTGAAATATGTTTCCATGTAATTTGTACATATCATCTCTGTCCTCCGCATCTATTGGCTCCTTTCTTAGCACACTGATCACTTTCTTTTTGTCATCCACATTCACTGACATTATCTCAGGTCTTTGCCAAGATGGGTTGCCTATTCTCCTCCTCCAGTATTTGAGTTGCTCTCTTCTTGGCTTCAAGTTTTTATGAAATTGTTCTAAAATGTGAAATGCTTGTGACAAATTTTCTTCCATTCCTTAGATTGAAAGTTTTGGTTTTCACATGTTAGCTCCACCTTCCCTTCCTTCCTTTCTTTCTTTCTTTCTTTCTTTTTTTTTTTTTTGGACAGAAGAATGCCTGTTATGGTCAGTTGACATGTTTGTCCTGCAATTTCTGTTCACTTTGTTCATTCCTCAGTGGCTCTATGTAGAATTCTCCTACAGTATTAGGATTAGGGTTTTTGATTCCTTTCCTGTCGTATCTGGGACTGCATTGTCATCCTTTTAAGCACAAGTTTGGGATCTAGGTTTTGGTGTTCTACTCCCTTTTCTGTATCAGGGGGACATGGGGAGAGTGAGGAACGCTGGTGAGACAAAACTGACATGCACCTGGGTAGAATCCCTGGGCTTTTTACTTGTTTTGATTTTTTTAATATGTAGTACAGGATTCACTCTACATGGTTGGGAGGTATATCATATTCTCACCGTAAGCTATTTTGGGGTTCCAATCATAGACCAGAGCATTGTTCAACTGTTTCTCACTTTCTCCATTTTGCCTGTGTCTCCCTAGCAGTTTTTTTTTTTTTTTTTTTTTTTTTTGCTTTTTTCTATCCTAGCCCAAAGAGGGAATAGATAAGGATGTCTTAAGAGTAATCATTTCTTGTTCAAATTTTGGAATATATGAAAGTGTTAGGACTTTACAGTGTTTTTTTTAAAAGATATTATTTATTTATTTGACAGAGAGATCACAAGTAGACAGAGAGGCAGGCAGAGAGAGAGAGAGAGAGAGAAGCAGGCTCCCTGCTGAGCAGAGAGATGTGGGACTCGATCCCAGGACCCCGAGATCATGACCTGAGCCGAAGGCAGTGGCTTAACCCACTGAGCCACCCAGGAGACCCAGGACTTTACAGTGTTACCTGAAAGTCCTCTATAGTACCTTTTCCAGAATAATTTCAAATGCCATGGATAATTGCACCTTTTGAAAGCAAAGCACAATGCTTGTTCATTTTCTAGTTCACTCACTTAATTGAAATGTATTAGTGGACATCACTGGGCTCTGCAATGATTAACAAAAGTCTTTCTTAATATATTAGCAGCTGTGTTGGGAGGTGGGTTGGGGGGTGGGTGAACTAGGTAAAGGGCACGAAGAGCACATTTATCATGATGAGCACTGAGCAATGTATAAAAGTATTGAATCACTATGTTGTACACCCAAACTCATATAACCCTCTGCTTTCTATACTGGAATTAAAATAAGAAGCCAAATTTAAAAATCCTAGAAACTATGTTAAAATTTAATACAGGAAATTTTTGACTTGAAGAGAAATCCACTAGCATCATTATTCACAATCAGAGACCTGAATCGATCTATTCAATAGAGAAGAACTGGTTAATTGCTATTGAACAGTCATAACTAGTTAAAATATTTTACAGGGGGAGGGGTTAGTATTTTAATATTTTATTCTAACCTGCAGCTTTCTCCTAGGTCATATTTACCAAACTGATAAAATAAAATGGATGGGAAATGAAAAAGAATAATTCAGAATAACAAAAATACCTAAATTTACCGAGAATAGTTCGATAAATAAAAGCATGGTCAGTGTTAAGACATTTCAATGCTCTCAAAACGTTTCTTCATGAAGTGCAGGAGCAGTTTGGGTTTTTGTTTTTGTGTTTTTGTTTTGTTTTGTTTGTTTGTTTGTTTCTTTCTTTTTTTTTGGTGTTTATTCTAGCGCTGGCCTCTTGACTACTTTCTCTCTTAGGTTGTACTGACCTCAAGAACAATTCAGTTGATTAGTCAATCACGTCCAGCAAATGGCCGGTATAAAATCAGCACATCCTATTCACCCTTCTAGAGATGAAAACACAGAAGGGAAGTTGGGACCAGTAACAGCTCTGCTATGGTGCCGTGCAAGATCCAGGATCCGAATCGGGACCTTCTGATTCTCAGATTTTGCATTCTTTCCCTGATTCGCCACCTCCTGAATTTAATTAGTATTTTTCTCGTTTGTGTCTTTATTTGAACTAAATTATAACATCTTTTCTAGAACTGAATTAGCCACGCAGTGGTTTTGACATCATGTGGATAGAGTCATTATTTAGCAAATACTTAGCATCTACGAGGTTTGTCTACAGCGTGGCTCTGCCCCTGACCCCGCCCCTGCTCCCCTGGTCCTTTTGCTCTGTGCTGATCCTTCCTTCCCTACTGATTTTTATTCTTTCAAAGACAACAAAGCCTGCTTAAAAAAAGCAAGCTTTTTTTTTTAGCTAAAAGCTTTTAGCAGGCTTTTTAATAGCCCCAATAAAGTTTTACTGGTGATGGCCCCAGGACATTGGTTTTTCAACAGATGCCAGGTGCTCGATTCACTCTCACAGAGAGGGTTTCTCTGTGGCATCTTAACACTCATTCTCACATTGACCAACCTCTACCACATCCAGGGCAGTATCTACTCTTGCCACCAAAGGCAACGACCGAGTACTTATCTGTCTCTCTACCTGTCAGCAAACATGGATTGTATGCTTGCCCTCTACCATGCACAGAGCCAGTTACCAGCGACAGGACGAGAAACAAGGTCCAGTGCCTGTCCTCAAAGCGCTCACTGTCTAGGTCTCCAAAAACAAAAATGCCATTTGCCACCAAAATAAAGACACGGAAACAGTGCTTCATCGTGGAAAGTTTTTCATCTCCTGGTTTTGAAACAAACGTAACAATGGGCCCTTAATTACTTCTTTAGGATCAAAAGTGTTACTTGACAATATCTTTGCTCTGTGGATTGAAGAGCGGTATTTTACATCATGACCTCATTAAAACTTCCGTGGTTTCTGTAAACAAAAGCCCTTGGATGATCAGTATGAGAACTGACATTTGCATCATTCATTAACAAAAAAAAAAAAGGCAATTGTTGTTACAATTGCACGGTCAGCACAGATATATTGACTTGTTCATTTCCTTTGGTGGGCGGGGGCAGGGAAGGGGTACATGAACTCTAGCATCCTAGCTGTTTCTCATAACGAGTACCTGCCGTTAGGGAAATAGTTTAGGAGGAACTGAAATGTCAACTAGATGGTCCTCTCCTCTCATCAAGATATTATCCAGAACATTATTTCTCAGTGCCAGGAGGGTAAACATAAAGGATCACATTTTCAAATAGCTTAGCTAATGTTAAGACATATCAATTTTCATGTGTGAAATGAGCACAGTAATTGTTTGGGTGTATGACAACAGATACATGAAAATACAGATACGTATTTGTGGTATGGATTTAAGATAGATGTTAGAAAATTTAGCAGAATCGTACACATTTCCATGAACCGTTTGAAAAACGTGCAGACTTATATCCCCCCACAAAGAAACACCAGCACTGAGACAGAGCTGAGATTTTATACATTAACCTTGAAACATCTATAGGATTTTCATGTTGTTTCAGAATTCCTTCCCAAACTGAGGAAGAATATTAAAGCATAGCCATATATATGGATATGTGGGTACAAGTAGATGACTATATACAGAGATTGAAAAGTTCAGAAATGCTGAGCCATGAGCAGCAGTGGGGGGTAAGATGGGATGTGCACAACAGAGGAGAAAAGACTGGAAAGGACACGTGGTTGGCTTCTAATATCTTAAAGGGTGATTAAGACGACAAGCAGTATACTGATTCTACATAGATCCTGAGGGTAGAAGAGGTCAGAAAGGTTTTGTTACAGAGCTCAGAGCACAGTTTGATAAAAGGAAGGGTCAGAGAACTTTCTACCAATTAGAGGTATCTGAAAATGGAATAGGTTGCCTTGTAAAGCCATCTCTCTCCCGGATCAGAAGTGGTCAAGCGAAAAGACAGGTTGGCTAATCATTAAGGGTGCTGCATAACACGTTGATATTTTTTGATGTTTTGTGCCTTTAAAAATTATTAATCAATCTTATATATGTCGATTATGCTTCATTAAAAATAAAATAAAGTTGGTGAACTAAAATGCCATATTAATATATGGTGTAGTTGCTTACTAGGCTGGCTGTAATTTTTTGTTATCGAAATAAATGTTTTGCAAGAGTCACTGAGTATTACTTATAAATTTTAGTTGCAAATAACAAACAAATTCCAAGCAATTAAAGAAAGAAAGGAAAATGTGAGGGGACCAGTATACTATAAATGTGCGTTACTCACTTCTTGCTTTCCGGATTAGGACCCTCTGGTGTGCACAGTTCAAATCCTCCACGGTCCACTGCCAGTCTGGGTACAGTTCATAATCACCTTTCTCCTTCTTCAAAAGAGAAGGACAAATACGAACAGCCAGAATCTGCTGCAGAAGGAGTCAGCGCAGTTTCATGGAAACTAAGAGCAAAATGCAGTGGGGGAGGTCTTAGAAAGGACTCAGTCTACATGATAGAGACAGCCATTGCATGAGTCACAACTTGTTTATGTCCTTCCCCCTTAATAGACCAGACCAAACTGAATTGTCTGTATCCAAATTTGAGTGTCAGAGGAGATTCTGATTGGCCCGGCTGGGTCAGATGACTCTTCCTGGCCTAAACAGCATTGGTGGGGGGTTGGGCTCTTACCGTGTAGATCTGAGGGAAGTGGGCTGATCCCACTGGATCAAGGGGTTTTCTAAGAGGAGGTGGAGTTTTGTTAGCTAGGAAGACGCCTTGAAACTTGCGTACCACACGTGTTCTCAAGTGAATACCACATATTAGCAACAAACAAAGCATGGATATTTTTCTTCATAAAGACCTCAAAGCGTGATAAAAACAGCGTTGATTTCATATCCATTTTCAAACACTGAACGTTATTTGAAAACTATCAATAATGCTTAGGCATGGTAATTGCTTAGCTTAGAAATGTTTTAAAATTTAAGGGTTAGATGAATTTGGAAGTGTGTAAAGCAAAGCGACAAGCTTGATTCCTATCAACAGGGACAGAACTGATCTTTCCACATACTGTGTTTCCCCTAATATGGAAGGAAACAAGACTGAAATGTCCTTTATGCTAAGACCATTTTATGACGATTTTAAAAATAGCTTTAGAATTGGCTAGTTAATAGCTATGAAACAACAGACATGAAATGTTAGCAAGTAACAAGACTTGGTTTTCAACATATATTAGAATGTTGGCATGTAAGTAGTCAGCTACACTTCCCAGCGTCTTTTATTTATTTACGTTTTAATTTTAAAAAAGATTTTATTTATTTATTTATTTATTTGAGAGAGACAGAGAAAGAGAGAATGAGAGTGAGAAAGTGTGAGAGGAGTGCGGGCCAGAGGGAGAAGCAGACTCCCGGCCGAGCAGGGAGCCCGATGCAGGACTCGATCCTGGAACTCCAGGATCATGACCTGAAACGAAGGCAGACACTTAACCAACTGAGCCCCCAGGTGACCCTACACCTCCCAGTTTAAAATCCATTCCAGAAAAATCATACCTATTATTTTATAGCCAACGTATTTTCCTACACTGGATTCTCTTACACATCTCATTCCCCCTATTTGGCCCCAAATGGTTGAGTATTTTCCAAAGTAAAAGTAATGCACAAAGCATAACAACCTAGAAATTTGGCCAAGATGGCAAACAGCACTCGCAAATGTCAGAAATGTTTGGAATACGAGCTGAGTCTCAGTCGCTGCTGCATGAGCACGAGAAGTCGCAATGCCTTGCTGCTCACCAGAACTGAGCTTCGGCTGCCCTGTGCCCCATCCAGGGGCCCCATGGCTGCGGACCTGTGCTCCTGCTGCAACCTGTCATTCCTAGTTCTGAGTTCCCTCTGGGTCTCACCGCTCTTGGGGCTC
Source organism: Meles meles (assembly GCF_922984935.1). Taxonomy (NCBI): domain Eukaryota; kingdom Metazoa; phylum Chordata; class Mammalia; order Carnivora; family Mustelidae; genus Meles; species Meles meles. The sequence goes on along the minus strand of NC_060087.1, from coordinate 121,950,466 downwards.
GAGTCCCAGGGGCAAGCCCCAGAGACCCTGACTCTGTATGGGATCAGCACACACCCATCCTGCAGAATTGGGGCCACCACCCCAGCCCAGTGCCGCAGGCCCCAGGCGCTGAGGTAGTTCCACATACTTCCAAGCTCAGGACCTTGGTCCTGCTGTCACTTGGAGTGCCTGTGCCCTAAACATTGGCACCGCCGTACCACGAGCACCCCAGCCTCCAGGATCCTGGTGCCACGTACAGACCAGCACGCAGACCATCTCAACAAAACGGAAAGGCAGCCTGTGGAATGGGAGGACATATTTGCAAACCATCCATCCGATAAGGGCTTTGTATCCAAGATACGGAAGGAACTCATACACCTCAATAGCAAAAAATGAAATTCTAAGATGGACAAAGGAAGAGTGTGGACATTTTCCCGAGGGTGGTCTACAAACGGCCAGCAGGTACATGAAAAGGTACTCAACATCACTCGTCATCAGGGAAATGCAACCCAGACCACAAGAGGTAACACCTCACGCTTGTTAGGACGGCTGTTTGTAAGAACACAAGAGATAACAGATGTTGGCAAGGATGCAGAGAAAAGGAAACCCTTGCTTGCTAGCGGTGTGCGTGGAAGTTGGTACAGCCACTGTGGAAAAGAGTATGGAAATTCCTCAAAAAATTACAAGGAGAACCACCTTATCATCCAGAAATCCCACATCTGGGTATATATACCAAGGAAATGAAATCGGGATCTCAAGGACATATCCACATCCTCTTGTTCATTGCAGCATTATTCACAATTGCCAAGATACAGAAACAACCTTAAGTGTCCATGCATGGATGAATGGATAAAGAAATCAAAAAATACATACACAGTGTGTGTGTATAGTCATATGTTATGTACAATGTGTATAATGCACACATGCATATTATATATAATGTACATATGTCATTTATAATGCATATATAACATGTATTGTATATATGTGTGCATATATAGACCACACACATATATACATATACATATACATATACATATATATATATCAGAGACAGAAAGAGAAATATTGCATGATACATTTATATGTAGACTCTAAGAAAGTCAAACTTAGAGAGTAGAATGATGGTTGCCAGTGTCTGTGGAGTGGAGAAAATGGGGAGATGTTTGTCATAGGGTGCAAACTTTCAGTTAGAAGAGGCAAACATTCTAGAGATCTATGTACAACATGGTAATTCGTTAACAACGTTAACTATTGTTAACGTTAATGTATTGTACGCTTGAAATACGCTAAGAGAGTAGATCGTAAGTGTTCTCACCACACAGGCACACACACAATGTAAGGGGATAGGTATGTTAATTACCTTAGTTGTGGTAATTACCTTAGTTGTGGTAATCATTACACAAAGTATATTCATATTAAAACACCATACTAGGGGCGCCTGGGTGGCTCAGTTGGTTAAGCATCTGCCTTTGCCTCAGGTCATGAGCCCAGGGTCCTGGGATGGAGCCCTGTATCAGGCTTCCCACTCAGTGGGGAGTCTGTTTCTCTCACTGCCCCTCCTCCTCCTGCTCCCCTCTCACTCATGTTCTCTCTCTCCTTCCTCTCAAATAAATAAATAAATCTTTACAACCCCATACTGTATACCTTAAATATACACAATGTTTTGTCAAAATGTTTTTAAAAATGTTGTAGTAAAAATTTTTTTTAATATGGAAAGCGTCCAGATGTCTATCGAAAGATGAATAAAGAAGATATAGAGTATATATATAACAGAATATTACCCGGCCATCAAAAAGAATGAAATCTTGCCATTTGCAATGATGTGGATAGAACTAGAGGGTTTTATGCTAAGCAAAAGAGTCAGTCAGAGGAAGACAAATACCATATGATTTCACTCATATGTGGAATTTAAGAAACAAAACAGACAAACATACGGGAAGGGAAGGAAAAATAAAATAAGGTGAAAATAGAGAGGGAGGCAAATCATAAGAGACGCTCAACTCTAGCAAGCAAATTGAGGGTTGCTGGAGGGAGGCCGGTGGGAAGATGGGGTAACGGGGGGATGGGCATCAAGGAGGACACGTGATGTAACGAGCACTGGGTGTTCTATGCAACCGATGAATCACTAAATTCCACCCCCGAAGCTAATAATACACTCTGCATTAACTACATTGAATTTAAGTACAAATTTAAAAATATTACAAAGCCGCATCTGTGGTCAAGTTCCCAAGAAGCAGTCTGAGGTGAATATTCTTGTTTGAGTGATTTGTTGAGGAGTGAGGTGCTCCCAGAAGGGAGGTGAGGGAAGCAAAATTTAAGGAACTGAGGGGCTTTTAGCAAGAAGGTAGTCTCGGCTGGAGATGGGCCCATCTGACACCTTGGAGAAGCTCCAGAGCACAAATTTCATCACACATTGGGTCCCACGGGGCAGAACTCTTAGATCATAAACAGAAAATCCCCCAAGCTCGGTTTTTAAAAGTTTTTTAAATGAATTTAGAAATCCTTAAGATGACTCGGCTTCTCCTGATGTCATCACATTCCGTCCACCCCGTCAACCACAAACAGCTCGAGGAGAATACGGCCCGTGTAAAACACGCTTTGCTGTTCCTCAGACAACATCTGGGAGAGGCCCCCGGAGACAGTATTTAAGTTAACCTCTTACCAACTAGAGCTATTTACATCTCTGCAATCTACTCTCAGACGTTGAATGTGAACAAACACTGCTTAACGAAAACTCTAATATAATTACTTTCACTCTACCCTCAAATCAATTAACTGCCTATAGAGAAAAATCCACCTAGTAGAGCTTTAGTAGATAAAATAAGGGAACAAAATGAGAAAATCATTATCTAGGCAAGAGAAAGGAAAATACACTAATATTTACTGAACACCAACTCCACATGTCCCGGGTGCTAACTTAGGTCTTTTGCATATCTCATTCCGCTCAGACCTTGCAGCAACCCTTTGAAGGAGATGTTACCATCGTTTTAATTTTGAGGATGTGTAAACCGCATCTCAGAGGGAATAGATAATTGTGGAAACTTACGAGCAGCAGAGCCCACAATTGTATCCAGATGTGTCTCCTTCCAAAGACTTTGTCCTTTGCGTTCAACTCCCAGCAACAGCCTCATCGGAACCTGCAGAAACAGAAATGTGGGATATGGGGACCATCAATCATTAATTATTCAGTAAGTAGTTACTGAGTGCCTACTCCACGCCAAACACTGTTCGAGGTGTTAGGTGCTGCATGTATTTTCTAGAAAAAGGCAAGGTTTGGGGCGCCTGGGTGACCCAGTGAGTTAAGCATCTGCCTTCGGCTCAGGTCATGATCCCAGGGTCCTGGGATCGAGTCCAGGGTCAGGCTGTCTGCTTAGCAGGGAGCCTGTTTCTCTCTTTCCCTCTGCCCCTCTCCCTGCCTGTGCTCTCTCTCTCCCTCAAATAAATACATAAAATCTTTTCTTTAAGAGATTTTATTTATTTATTTATTTTAGGGAGAGAGACAGAGATAGCGATAGAAATTGCGACAGAGAGCACAAATAGGGAGGAGAGGGAGAAGCAGGCTCCCTGCTGAGCAGGGAGCCCGACGTAGGGCTCCATCCCAGGACCCTGGGATCATGACCTCAGCCGAAGGCAGAGGCTTAACAAAATGAGCCACCCAGGCGTCCCAAATAAATAAAATCTAAAAAAAAAAAAAGAAAAAGAAAGAACGAAAAGAAATAGGCAAGGTTTCCGTCCTCACAAAGCTTACATTTTGCAGCTGTGATATATACAATATGTGTCTATATACTTACATCTGTGTATGCCTATACACGCAAATACGTATAATTGTTTTCCTAAGGAGAGCACGGTACAACTCTCAAGATTCCAAAAGCATATTCATCTCAATCAAGTCATTAACTAGTCACAATAACTCTGCTAATTAGATTGACTAGGTATTGTCATCACCACTTTACTGGTGAGAAAAGGTCCTTAGATCCTGGTATTTTCTTTTGAGCACTTCCTATATGTATCAGGCAATGTGCTAAGCACTTTATATGTATTAACTACTTTGTTCCTCACAACAACCTCAGGAAGTAGCTACAGTTATCGTCTTCATTTTAGAGTGCAGAATTCCTGAGACAGAGAAAGGTTAAGCAACTAACCGAAGATCGCACAGCTGGTAAGTAGATGAGTCAGGCTGAGAACCCAGGCAATTCGGATCCATGAGCCTATACTGTCGTGATAAACTCTCTCCAGAGGAGTTAATTGCTTGCTCAGGACTAAAATCTGCGTATGTATTTACCTATACATAAACTTAAATGAGAAATAATTTAAGCCAGTTTGGAAAGAAACACAAAATATAATGAGAAAGCTTATATTAAAAGCATGAAGGAAAGAAGAGAGGATATCTAGACTAAGGATGTAAAGTGGATTAAGGGTCAGACTGAGAAGTGCATATCACCATGGGCTTTATTTTTGCCTTATGTGGGTCATCACTTTGACGCTAAGCTCTCTAGAAGTCAATGTAAAAAAGAGAAATCTGGCCGGTGTTAAAGTTCATAGTACCCAGATCAATTGTTCTGAGCTACAGCTGTACTTGGCACTGAGATCAGATAAGAATTTCTCTCTGGAGTCTTCCCATAGATGACACCTTGCACTGTAATGAACATCCTTGCAAAGGAGGAAACAAGAGTTTCAAAGAGCTGTTTCTTTGGTGCCCCTCCTAAAACACGAAATCCCCAAAGGGAAGCTCAGTGGAGGCAGTTCTGAAGAGAGCTCTGACAAAGTGAGCAGATCACTACCTCTTTGCTGGTGTAATTTAATTATAGTAATTTCTTTAGTACATCTTAAACAATAGATGGAATGCGTAGCCTCAAAACAATTCTCAGTAATGCTCCTGTCAGCTCATTTTCTGGTGTGTACTGGGCGCCAATGATTTTAAGATTATATTCCTTGACATGTGTTCTGAATGCAGCTCTTTTAAATTGCTAGTTAATTACCTCATTGGCTGTAACCAATAGTTGAGCACAGAATTGACATCTTGTGAGGCTTATCAGTTTCCTAGTAAATACTCACTCCTAAATGGATATTTCCTCTGGCTCGACCCAAGATCTTAGGGGAAAAATAGATACCCATGGCAGTGTTTGTTTATATGATTCTTTTTTTTTTTTTAAAGATTTTATTTAATTTATTTGACAGAGAGATAGAGATCACAAGTAGGCAGAGAGGCAGGCAGAGAGAGAGGAGGACGCAGGCTCCCCGTGGAGCAGAGAGCCCGACGTGGGGCTCGATCTCAGGACCCTGAGATCATGACCTGAGCCGAAGGCAGCGGCTTAATCCACTGAGCCACCCAGGTGCCCCTGTTTATATGATTCTTTTGGAAGGTGTTTCCTATATGAAAACACTCTTCTTTAGCACCTCCAGGTAAGGCATCATCAGATGCTACCGCCAAATGTGGGGGTCAAGTTCCCCAACATTTAACTCCTCCACGAGGTATATGGAATAATGAACCATTTTGAAAGAATTCAGAACATGTGACCCCAAAACATGTGACTTTGGTGATACTGACATGCGATATCGATTATCTTGAGTTAAAGGCACTCAAGCAGATGCAAATAAATAGCAGATGCAAAGAGGACTCTCTGCCCATCCTTCTTTTTCTTAAAAGCAGGAGATGAAACTCCCTTGTGAAAGACGTCCTTCTGATATTGGAAGGAAAGTAACATTTTTCTCACCAAGCATCAGAAGCTGAGGTGGAGAGAAATTTGTAAATACACCTTGTTAAGCTAACCTGTTTCTTCCCAGTCACTTCTCCGCCAAATTGACTACCCTAGCCCAGGGCCCTCTGCCTCGCCATGTGTCACAATTCAGCACATAAGCATTCAATTTCAACTGCTTCCTTGGGTCTTCATTTTTTCTGGTGAAGACTCCCATCTACATGTAAAAAAAAAATTAGAACTTGTCTGTTTTCTCCTGTTTGTCTTATGTCAGTTTAATTCTTAGGTCCAGCCAGAGACCCCAAGAGGATACAGAAGTTTTTTTTTTCCTCCCCTATAATTTAAAGACCTTAAAAATGAAACCGTATATCCCAACATGTCATTTGTACCTGAGTGAGGAAAATGTAAATGTTGAGACAAGCATATGCAGCTTGGGAGGGTTTAAGATCACAGAGTTATTAAGATATAGAGCCAAGACTTGAATCCTGGTCTTGTGGTTCAAGAGCTAATGCACTTTTTATTATGTTACTACTCATTTACTTGTGTATCCAAAGTCCCAGAGAATGAATGTGAATATATAGCATATGAAAATTTCTAGCCCTCCTGGGGAATTCAATGAGAAAAAGTTGCTGGTACTGTCTATTGAATTCTCACTACATTACAAAATCCGATTCAAGTGATTCACATTATTGGCTTCATTTTAATCTTACAGTTCTGAAAAGTAGGTGTTATTGTTTTCCCCATTCCATAGATAAGAAAATTGAACAGCAGGCAGGTGAAGTGACTTGCCCAGGTCAAGTAGTAAGGAACAAAATTCAAAATCTGATCTCCAAACCTGTGCTTCCAAACATTACACTACAGAGCTTTTTTTCGAGTAGAGATTCCATATGAAGCATTTAGCTGACCAAGTCACAGATTTAAACATAATGACTGAAACTCTAAAGCATGGGAAGACATACACATCAACCATAAGACACACAGGCATTTAACTGAAGAGCCGTCGCTACGCCTTCCTACTCTGAACTAATTATTAATGCAATGTGTTCGTTTTAGCTGGTCGCTGAAAGCACAATTCAAACTGCTCTCCCAGGCAACGTGTACACAGAACATTCTGAAGGAATTTAGCTTGAAAAGAGATTACAGGACTTTCCCTGCACCTGTCCCCAAGGTTACTCACCCTTTGTAGTTAATAGGAATGCCATCGTTTGCAGAATACATATTCACACGTAAGCATCTTAGGCTAAAACCAGAAGGCTTTCTTTATGAATTACTCATTTGATTTACATTTTTATCCACACAAAATCTATCAATCAATCTCCAAGGAGAATATAGAAGTTAGGGGTATGAGGTGCAGAGCTCTACCTCTTGGGTTTGAATTTCATTTCCATTGCTTATTAGCTCTGAGGTCTTGGAAAAACTAGCTTTAACAACTCTGAGCCCTGGTTTCTTGATCTGTGAAATGAGGACATACAGCACTTCATGACGTTCTTATGCAGATTAAAAGAGAAGATGTTTGTAAGACATTTAGCACAGATTCTCGTATGGAGTACCTGACCATTCATTTGTTCAAAAACATCTGCTGGTTCCATATTCTGTACTGGACACTGTTCTAGGCACTTGGATGACTGAGGCAAGCAGTCAAAACTCCTTGCTCTCTCACAGCTTGCCTTCTAGTGAGCAATACATGTTCCTTCTCACATTGTCCTTGTGGTTGTCACCATCATCATCACCATCGTGACAATCATCAAAGGGTGTCCAAAAACTATTCAGGGATTTTACAGTGTGTAAAGATACGGATGCCCTTCAAGCTGGCATTACTACGTGGCTCATTAGGCTCAGTGGAACAATTGAGGTCATGACTAATCAACTCTCAATTTCCCATCAGCGTCTTACTGTATCAAAAGCCGTTATACTAATTTTTCAAGCTCCAGGGATTATACAGTGGATAGATTCCTGTGCAATCATAATGCTGGGAAAGAAAAGAGTTAAAAGGTAGCTGATGCCCAGAACCCTAATCCACAGCTGCCATCGCTTGGGCCGAGAAACCTTTTGATCCTGCTTTTCCCTGCGGAAAGAGAATCGGGAAATAAAGCATGAAAATCTTCATTTTGAATTTCCAAATGGACCCCTTGGAAGCACAACTTCCAGAGAAGACAGGGGTCCTTCCAAAAGGCAGATAAACCACACTTCTCTTTCCATTAAGAGGAGAGAGGGCCATTTCTCTTTATCGGTAAGAGTCCTGCTGGCGACACACAGAGTGTGCACATGCAGAGACAAGTAACGAGATCAAAGAGACCGGAAAGTCATGCCATTAACTGGACCTGCATCAGTCATTTGTGTGTTTCGGAAAAGTCCTTCTGTTCTCACATCTGGATGATTTTTTTTTTAAGTTTTATTTATTTATTTATTTGAGAGAGAGAGAGAGAGAGACAGAGAGAGAAAGAGAAAGGAGAGAGAGGAGGGACAGAGGGAGAAGGGGAGAGAAACTCAAGCAGATTCCATGATGAGCACGGACCCGGATGCGGGGCTCAATCTCATGACTCCAAGATCATGACCTGAGCCAAAACCAAGAGTTGGATGCTTAACCTACTGCTCCACATGGGTGTGCCTCATATCTGGATGATTCTAAGACACCACAACAAGAGGAAGCCATACAGGACTCTATAAGCTAACCCAAGTCTGAAGCAAAGAGAATGATACCCTTGGCAAGTTGAGTGACTATAGGTACAGTAATGAAAAAGTGACCCTACCCTAGGCAGGAGAGCCCAAACCAGTTCCTACTGGGAAAGATGAGATTTGAGTGAGCTTTGTATCTGCATGATATGGCTGCCAATGATCTTTCTCTGTGTGTGTCATCCAAGTCTCCCCAGAATGGGACATCTAAGCTGGAAATTGGAAGATGACCAAAAGTTAGTCAGTTAGAGGAGGTGTGGAGAGACAGGGAAGTGAGAGCATTCTGTGAAGAGAGACAGCCTGTCCTGGAGGAGCTCATTGTCTGAGGTGGCCAGAAATCCAGGCAGAAGCCAGAAGGCCATGTATTTTCTTATTCTGAGATCAAAAGCAGCCACAAGGCACTGAAATTCATAGCTATCCCATGAGTTCTCACCCCATTCATTTATAAGCAAATAAAAATCAACTATACTTAATTATTATAAGTATAAACCATAAATGATCAATATTATAATCATATTACATATCTATATTATGTAATTAGGTAACACATAAGATAACATGTTTGATATATATCTCCTATATTATAGCATAAACATATACTTATAAATAATTATTGGTTATAAGTAAGTAGTAAGCTTTAATTGAGTGCCTGCTCCTTGTCAAACAAGGTCCTAAGCGCTGGGGGAACTCTCTTGAACAGGTCAGGCAAGATCCCTGCCCTCATTAAGCTTACATCCGGGGAGAGGGAAGCAGAATATAAGCAGGTAAAAGCACAATTTTAAATTGCATGTAATAAAACAGGTAATAAAATAAAACCCGAACATGTAGTAGAGATTAACCGTCGAGTGAGGGAATGAGGAAGAAGGCACTTCAGATACGGTGTTTAGGCCTTTCTAGAGCGGCGACATCTGAGATGAGACGTAAGTGACCAGGGCGCTGTCAGAGGAGAATTTCAAGGATATAAACTGAGACTTGAAGACCGTTGGTACAAAGGAACTTAATGTGTTCAAGGACAATAAAGGAGGGCGAAATGTATGAAATGTTAGGAGGGAGGACAAGGTTGCATAAGACAAAGATGGAGAGATAAGTCCCGGTCAGGTCATGCAGATCCTGGGTGAGGATCTGGGCGGGGAAGGAGTGTAGATTTCCTTTAAAAAGCAATAGAAACCCAAGGTCACCTTCGATCTTTCTCAAATTCCTAGTAGAGCATTCTAGGAAATGTCAAGGGATGCATATGGTGCATGCTTGTCCATGAGCTCTCTTGGCTACTGTAGGCCAGCTGCCATTGGCTCTTGTCCTTTCCGGCTCTGGCTGCTATAGTGTCCCAGACAACTGAGATGGCCACACCAGGTCGCAAATACAAGGCTACCCTGAGGCTACAAGGCTGACGCGAGAGCACCAACGGGCTGATGTCCTCTTCATGCTGCAAATGGAAATTGACCTGGTTCTGACTCACATAGCTATACTTGTTCTACCTTCCGAGGTCGCCCCCCATGTGAAAGGTGCTCTAGCTTGTCCTGATAGGTGCTGCCCTCTAGCCAAAGTGTTATTTTCTAGCATATGTACAGGCTAGAAAACAGTCCAGGTTTACGCTCTTCACATCCTACACAGGCTTGAGTGATATGTTTTTCATATCACTATTTTTGTCTTTATCGTATTGTGACGATTTTCCGGTGCCAGGACTCAGGTCTTTGAGAGCTAGGCTTGAGGACAATTGGCGTGATAAGCATTATGATGTCCTCAGAACTTCCTTCATTTCCTCCTTTCCTCTCCCAAAATGACATTGGAGAACATTTGAGAAGCCTAGCTCAGTCCAGAAGAGTTCTTTTCAAAGGCGTTACACAGTCTTAAGTAAATAGATCCTTGGTGGACCTGGCCCTGTTGGTCTTCTAGACTGGTTAAAGCTGCCAAGGGCAGAACTTTGAGGTCACTGGTGATCCTCATAAGATATATCTCACCAAAATGGTGGATATGGGAGCCTATTGGAGTGTGCCAAGACAATGGGAGGTAAGGAAGTAAAGACGAGCTCTAGGCAACTCTCTCTAGAAATTTTTCTATGAAGAGGAGCAGAGAAATTGTGATGATGCTAGAGAAGAACAAGTATTAATAATTTCCCATATTATATATGTAGAAGTGAGGCTCGGACTCAGACAGTAAGTAAGCCACAGCCGTGGGACTCAAATCCAAGATCTTCTGGATTGAGTCTCCTGTTCTTTCCACGACACCAGGATGCAGTACGTGCCTAAAGAATCCAGCCCGAAATACTGGCCTTAAACATATAAAATTGTCTTAATTCTGCAGGAGTACTTTCTTTTACCTAGTACTCGGGAAGGTCAGCTGGTTCATCAAGGCATGGTTTCTCTAATAAACAGAGCTGAGAAAACACAGATATAGAGGAAATAACTAGTGAATGTGCTGAATTTGAAAGCGCTCTATTGTATTTGGCTTATCAACAAAATCTCAATGAAATCTTTCAGCTGACTTAAAAACAGTAGGGGTGTGGAACTTACATTTTTATCTCATTTGGTTTAATTCATACATCATGCTAGGACTTTTAGATCCATTTGTATGGTCTCCGTGGAAGATGACACCTGGTAAATGACCCTTCACAGATTCATTTTCTGCACGTCAGCCCCAACAGCCAACAAAACTTGCCACTTTTCAAACCCTCAGATTACTTTTGTAGTTTCTTGATTTTGCGGTAAGTGCAGTCCACAGAGGAAAATCAATACTGATGGGTAAGCACAGCATGCTCACTGCCCTCGAAGAGTTTCTGTTCCTGGGACAAGTGCCATAGAGAAATGGACCAGAAGCATGGATGAGACATATGCGCTAACTCTCCATTGTAAGAATTCTTTATAATGGAGAAAAATCTGGAAAACAATAATATCGAGGTCCAGGTATTTCCAATCATCTCAGTTTTGCTTCTACAATATCTGTAATTTGGCTTCTAATTAGGAGATAATGCCACACACCGCTTGGCTGCAGCTCCAGAGAATCATGATGAGTGAAAAAAGCCAATTCACAACCTCGCATCCTGTATGATCGCATTTCTAAAGCAATCTTGAAATGCCAAAATTCTAGAAGTAGACAACAGCTCAGAGCTTGCTAGAGATTAGGGATAGAGAGTGAAGGGAGGTGAATGTGGCTATAAATGGGCACCACCAAAGATCCTTGTGATGGAATTGTTCTATATCTTTTTTTTTTTTTTAAAGATTTTATTTATTTATTTGTCAGAGGGAGCGAGAGAGAGAGCTCAAGCAGGGGGAGCAGCAGGCAGAGGGAGAAGCAGATTCCCCACCGAGCAGGGAGCTCCATGTGGGGCGTGATCCCAGGACCCTGAGATCGTGACCTGAGCTGGGGGCAGACGCTGGTCCAACTGAGCCACCCAGGCGTCCCCGTTTGTGTATCTTGACTGTACCAGCGTCTATATCCTGGTGGTGACATTGTGCTATGGTTTTTGCAAGCCACTGCACGAAGGGTATTATTTCCTATAATTGCACACAAGTCTATAGTTATCTCAAAATAAGAACTTTAAGTAAAAGTTTTAATTTAATTTTAAATTAATTTAATTTAAGTAAAAGTTCAGGCCTTCCTACGTGTACATGGTACAGATGAACATAAACAGGTAATAATTGTCCCTTTCCCCAAGCCTGTACATAAACAGTAGAAAACCGTTTAAAATTATAACCCCAGGTTTTATTTCCATTTTTCCTGGAATTAAATGTAACTACAGCCAAATATCCCTTCTTAGTATCGTAAAACAAAACAGAAAGTGCCAGATTTGAAATAGTGCCCCAAAGAGCAGATGGTCTAAGAGTTAAGTGCACCGAGTTTCTGTTGTCATATCAGTAAAGGTATAATTAAATTTCGAATAAAAATGGAGACATCATTAAGAAAGCTTCCCGAGAGTATGTAGACCATATAAAAGTAATGTGCATTTCGACAGTAGCATGAAAAAGTAGGAATCATCTATTTGGAGTTTTTTTAGGTTTAGCCAGAGAAGTCAGTCATTAAAGATTAAATGTCGCTCATTTGACTGCTTTGGAAGTTGTGTCAAAAGGCGCCTCCCACGTTGTGAATCCAAAACAAAAAAAAACAAAACCAACGCTCTCACACCTGTACTAACAAGTCAGACTGACTTGGACTTCAAGCACGGAGGCTTGTCTCTCCTCTCCTCAGCAGCCCATAGATACCTCCCCTCAGAACCAGTTTCTGTCCAAGCGACAGCTCAGATGAGAAAAGGAGTTACCTTTTCTCAAAAAGGGGCAAACCAATGGGGAAAACCATTGGTCTCCCCGTTGGGAAGGCAGTCCTCTAGTCCTAGCGACCAGGCTGGTAACCGTCTGTTCACACACAGCGTAGCTGGCCAGCCAGCCCCCTCTGCATTAGCCTGAAAGTGTGATAATGAGGGAATCGACTGTAGGCCCCAGTGTGAAGTGACAGGGACCCCGAAGGGAGAGGGTCCGGAAGCCTGCCCTCCTCACCCCCTTCCGTCTGGCCCAGCCACCGCTAAGCTGCCATCTCTCAGACTGACACTTGGTAAAATCTGCCAAAAAGTATTTTATGAAGGGAAATCAAATCATAAATAACTAGGTTAAGGAGAAAATAAGTTGCCTGGTTGGTGTCCTCTCTATAACCATTCATTTATTCATTCATCAAATATATAGTGGGCTCCCAATGTAAAACAGCAGAATGCAGCAGGTAAGGGAATGGACTTCAGATTTCAGGAGAATTAAAATAAGATCCAGGCTTCTCAGTGTCACTGAAATGTTTCTTTCAAACTCACTAAGTTCAGTGAATTTTATTTAAAAATTTTTTTTTCAATTTAAAACCCAGACTTCTCAACTATGTAGGTTGACATGATCTTAGGCCTAAGTATCATGAGCCTTCCTGTACTCCAGGTTTCCTCAGAGTATAAATCAGGATAATATGACTTGACTCCCAGGTCAACCTCTAACGGATCTCTAACGTGGCATCTGGCTCTCAGTAAGGTGAGGGAAGGAGTGAGGATGTCCTGGGCACTGTGGCAAGAAGAAAGAAGTCAGAAATGGGTCCTGACCTCAGGTTGCTCATGGTCAAGGTGGGGAAACAGAGAAGTGAACACTGAGATTTATGGAATCTAGCAGCATCAAGGACTGAATAAAATGTTACAGAAACACAGAAGAAGAAAAGGATAATCCTGCTGGAATCAAGGAATTTCATGGAGGAAATGAATTCTAGCACAGGTCATGAGGATGATTTAGACATTTCTAGAAGAGAAGAAAAGCCATTCCTGGCAGAAAAAAGGGCAGGTTCAAAAAGGATAGGATCACAAAAAGTTTGTTTTTCCTTCACGGAAGGAAAGCTTCCTAAAGCTTCATCCATGAGCTTTAGGAAAATAATATACCTCAGAGAAAGCCAACAGCATTGGGAATTCCTTGGTTCAAAACAGCTATATTCAGACAGGGGACCCTAAACCACCCACAACAAGGAATTTACTGGGAAGCTTCCATTTGCAAGCCTATAAAAATGAGAACTAATAAAAAATAAGTAAGTACGTAACAAATAACAAGAAGGCAATAAAGTTGGACTGTTGGAAAGTTTTTGATTCTCAACAATTAAAGGGGCTATCTAAGGTACCATCTACCGGAATCTTAGAGAAGCCTGTCCAATCCGATAGACGGTAGGAACCATGACTAATTAAAGTGGAATTCCTCGTTGCCTTCTACTGTGTGACCGGGTGGTTTCAGCTCTCCTTCAAATTCCAAATAAACATGCCCCTTGCTTGCTGGAGCTGAAGGCTGCTGAATGATGATGCTTGACTGATGTTATTTTCAAATAACAAAGAAGGGTGCTCCATTAGGCTGTCAAATCTAATTTCGTCTGTGCTTTATCTTCACTCTGTTGTTTTAAAGTGGTGGAGTTATATTATATAGCTGCCGGTGAAAGGTGATTTTCGGGAGGAGATGATTTTCCTTTTGAGCCTGGTGCATAATGGGCAGAGATATGTGGATTACAGTGGTAGCCTAGTTTAGTGGAAAGGGTCATAGAGTCCCTGAATCCACGGAGATAAAGCAGGTGAAAGTGTTTGCTGCACTTCAAGTGTGAAGTCATTTAGTGTGAGTCTGCATTTTCGGTGGTGACTGATGACTATATGCTTCTGAATTAATGAGATTTCAGTGAGCAAACATCTTCACCAGCCAGCACGCATCGTGTCCGGGAACAGTCTTCCGAGATTAAAGGGACCCGTACCACTCCCAGCGGCAGTGCTGGAAATCTCAATGTTTCTTGTCCACTGAAACTGTTGGTTGAATCCCAGGACGTAGAAGCCATTAAATCATAAAGGATACAGAGGAAACTAACAATGCCAGCTGCTGACTCGGTCATTCTTTCTAGAAGGCACGGCTGTGTGCCACACCCCAGGTTTTTTGCCAACTGTGTTACTCCCGTGGATTTACAGGGCATCGGTGTGTTTAGAACTGCTGATAAATGTGATGACAGTGACAAATTAAGAAGGGCAGGGCTTTCACTTCACAAATATGAATATTGTTGAGAAACCGGACTCTTCTTTACATGTGTTCAACAGTGATGTTTAAGTGCCTGCTGAGTTCACGTCCCTGTGCTTAGAGCATGGTTGCACAGATGAACCGTTCCTTCTCTTTGTATAAAACAGTGCAAAACTGAATATAACTGAGTGGCAAAATGACCGCCAGAGCCCCAAGGAATACCGTATTCCCAGCTGGGCTTTGCTGGACGGCGTGATTGAAACAGGAGGGATGAGCGAGCAAGGACGACGTAAGCATTTGTTCTGGGGCTATTCATTTAGAATCACAGATCTGCATCGGCTCTGGCCAGGGAGTTTTCTGGCTGCTCTGGTTATTAATTATCTATATAGACTAAAACCTAAATGACAGTCAAATGAAGAGTGATTCGGTGAGCATATGGGATCAACAAGCAACGAACCCAGATGAGGAGGCAGATGGTGAAAGAGATCTGGGTTGTCATCTGGGGATGATTTCTCCCTTCCAGTATTCCTCTGCTCCCTTCCCTGAAAATAACAAGGAAACAGGCCCCTCATGACACATGGTGAAGATAGGTGGGATGTAAGGACAAAAGTTGAGCCAGAGTCCTTGGGTTATCATGACTTTGTTTCTCTCCTGGTATCTCAGTGGGAAAATGGATAAAAGTGATAGACGCTCTAAACTAGAAAAAATGCAAAATTTTTGTGCCCTCACATTTTTGCATCCATTTTCATGGGAATCAGGATTCCTTAAGGCTCATATAGAGAGCCCCTAGGGGTCCATGGATCCTAGTTACAAATATCTAAAAACGAACCAAAAAGAACCCTGGCTAAAATCATGAAGCTGCTTTGTGTATTAGTCATCGGCTTTCCCCTGTTTGGGATTTGTTCCGCGTCTGCCAAATGAATTGGCGGAAGTTCCAGCACATAGAGCGTCTTTTCCCACTTACAAAGATTGTTAATTATTTCCTCAGGCCTCCAGAACCATTGTAATTAATAATAGTTCCAATGAAAAATAAATTAGGAAAAATATCCCAGATGTTCCCTTACAGCATAGAATTATACACAAACAATATTTAGCATTTTAGGAGTTACTTATACATTCGCAAAGTTGTCAGAAGTATGTTGATAGTCAAGAGAAGCCGGTTCTTAGAATTGCCTCTGGAGCACATGTACGATGACTCTGACTCTCTCTTAATCCCACCGCTTCTGAAATCACAGCTCAACCTGGCCCCTCCTTGCAGCGGACTTTTCCTTTTGCCTGGGGTCACAGGGCCACCTTGAAGACAGGCACTGGGACTTCCACACCTGAGGGTCACCTGTTGCTTTGCATACTGCCTCGTAAGTGCTCAGAAACTCTCTTCTGAACAAAAGGAAAATGCTTTCAAGGTAAGGCAGTTTCCGTATACCGTTATGTTCTTTGTATGTCGTGAGACGCGCAGATTACACAGTGTCCTCTTGGATCATGTTTGGTTTCCAGAGGAACAGAAAAAAGAATCCATACCAACTCTAGCTCCGTTTCACTCAAAATATGGTCTCCGGACCAGAGGCAGCAGCACTACGTGGGAAAGGGAGAATCCTGAACCTCACCTAGACCGACTATGTCAGAAACACGGGGGGTGGGGGGTGGGGTGGGGGTGGGGTACTACATTCTGCGTTCTAACAAGCCTTCCAGATGATTCTGAGTGCGCGCTAACATGAGAAAACTGGCAACCCAGACAGTGATCCTGTTAAAAGGAGATTTGTTCGCCGAAATGCTGACACACGATGATAGTCTAAAATTTCCAAACCGTTGAAGTCACCATGTCAAGAAAAGGAGCATTGGGTCACGCACGGGGCACCGGCACGGGAAGCAGCCAGACCAGGGATGAAATGCTAAGCTCTTCCACTTGTTAGGTCCGCAACACTGGGCAATGTTTGCAACATCTCCAAGCCTCCGTTTTCTCGTTCATGAAATGAAGTCATTGTATAAGTTGATTTTAAAATTCCCTAAACGCCCTATAATTCTGTGTGTTTCATTGTAGGCAAGGACTCAGTACATATTTGTTGCCAATCTGGAGGGTAGGAAAGAAGAAAAGATAGCCCCTACTTTCGAGAAACTCCAAATCCAACCAGGAAATCATGTCACACTTAAAGGGAAGAGTAAAGAGCGACGTAAAAATATGAGCCTAGGGGCACCTGGGTGGCTCAGTGGGTTAAAGCCTCTGCCTTCGGCTCAGGTCATGATCCCAGAGTCCTGGGATCGAGCCCCACATCAGGCTCTCTGCTCTGCAGGGAGCCTGCTTCCTCCTCTCTCTCTGCCTGCCTCTCTGCCTAGTTGTGATTTCTCTCTGTCAAATAAATAAAAAATATTTTAAAAAAAAATGATCTTTAACAAAAAAAAAAAAAAAAAAATATGAGCCTAATCATGGCAAGACCAACCCCAAATTAAGGAAGGCTGCCCTTTCTACAGAGCTGATTTGAAGGACATTCAGGAGATAAGTCTGAGGAGAGCCTTCTTCCCACCAGGGTATATCACCGTCTCTAGAAAAGTCTCTCCAGCCATATCTGGATAATAAGTAGAAGTTTAACAGTTTTTGAGCTCGCTCGCCCTTTCTTTCTTTCTTAAAGATTTTATTTACTTATTTGACAGAGAGAGACAACAGTGAGAGGGGAAACACAAGCAGAGGGAGTGGGAGAGGGAGAAGCAGGCTTCCCTCGGAGCAGGGAGCCCGATGTGGGGCTCGATCCCAGGACCCTGGGATCATCACCTGAACTGAAGGTAGATGCTTAATTGACTGAGCCCACCCAGGCATCCCTACAAATTTTGTTTTAAAGGTGCATGAGAACCTAAGAGTCGGATTCTAAAATCATACCCATTTTACAAGTGAGGAAGCCAAGGTTCAGGAATTAAATAAGTTGTCTAAATGTGCACATACCAGAGATAGATTTTGGGATTTAATCCCATGTCTACGGACTTTCAAAGTCCCTTCTTTTCTACGACGTAAGTGTTCCACTAGAGAGATGAGGTTAGGTAAGCGTGGTGAGGATAGTTATTAAATGAATGGATGCTTCACATAGACAAAAAAGCTATCAATATGTGTGAGAACAATAGGCTAGGAATAAAATAGTGTCAGTAAAGCCTTCTGAGTTCTAACAGAACTCAAATTGAGAATAGATCTTACTCACACTTTTTTCATATGAAAACAGTATGCTAGCTACGGTTAGCTATGGGAATTCTTTCATGTGAATGTAAGGCAATGGGAGAAAAATACTTTCGTCTTGTATTTATGATGTTTTCACAAACAAGGATCTACTTTATAAAAATTAAGATTATGGGATTAAGCATTCATGCTCTGAGACCTTTCAGACCTTCTGTAGAGGAAATGATTATTGAATATTGTCCACTAAGGTCCAAAGATCCTGGAAAGAGGATGTATAAGGTTAGACCAATTTAAGATACTTTAGGGAGTGTAAGTGGTTCTCATAGGAATTAAACATTTTATATTCTAAAAAGAATATAGAACTTTTTGCTTCCCAAGAATTCAAGGCATTGGTTATTTGGTTCCTGGGTGATTTCGCCAGCAATGAGTTCTTCAAGTAAGTTAATTACTAATGAAGTAAGCTCTGGGAACCCTGAATAACAGCTTAGCTTTTACTCAAATAAGGTCTTTGGACCAAAACCCATGGGCCAAGGAGTGCCTGGGTGGCTCAGTGGGTTAAGCCTCTGCCTTCAGCTCAGGTCATGATCTCAGGGTCCTGGGATCGAGCCCCACATTGGGCTCTCTGCTCAGCGGGGAGCCTGCTTCCCCCTCTCTCTCTGCTGCTCTGTCTACTTGTGATCTCTCTCTCTGTGTCAAATAAATAAAAAAATAAAATCTTAAAAAAACAAAACCCAAACAAACCATGGGCCATTTTTTTTAAATAAAAGGAGGGAGGATCTTATTAAAATCAATATTTAATCAACCCTATCGTTCAAGATTCTCATGACCCATTGGGTCATCTTGGACCTTTCATAATGATTTTAAAGCATTCATCTTTAACGTGCTCTGATAAATTTAGGTACTTCTTCAAATGCCTGTTCTGCTTCATGACTAGATAATTGTCATCACATCAATGGCTGTCTTTTATTTAATTTGGCTAGTGACATCTATTGTTAGGGAAGCAAGTTCCTCTCAGCATGAGTATTTCTCAGCAGTTTAGAAGACATTCAGTTCTGTTCCAGCTGCAGACCTGAAGCAGGGGCTCTCATCCCAACTGCACATTGAGTCATCTGGGTAATTTTTGAAACATACTGATTTCCAGGTCCGATCCCTAGAGATTCTGATTCCATTAGTCATCACTGTGTCCTAGGCAATGGTATTTTGAAAAGCTGCTCCGGCGATTAAAACATATATGGCCGGGGCACCTGGGTGGCTCAGTGGGTTAAAGCCTCTGCCTTCAGCTCAGGTCATGATCCCAGGGTCCTGGGATCGAGCCCCACATCGGGCTCTCTGTTCCGCGGGAAGCCTGCTTTCTCCTCTCTCTCTGCCTGCTTGTGATCTCTGTCTGTCAAATAAATAAATAAAATCTTAAAAAAAAAAAAAAAAACAACCAAAAAAACATATATGGCCATAGTTGAGAACTACTGCCTTGAGACTCTGTTGTCATACGAGAAGAAAACTCAGCTCATCAGTTCCACAAGGATTCTTTTAATTGGGAAGATGTTGGGGACAGAAATTGACTATGGGCCTTCGTGTAACCTTGATGTCTCTTTGTGAAAAGATACTGTTTATAGGGGCAAAGTGCTGGAGTCAGCTGAAACGCTGATTGCTCACCAAAAAGTGAGCAATTAAATCACTGTATATTCATACAAACAAATAACGTAGCTAATAAAGTGTTTTATGAGGTAAAACAAGAGTTATTTTTATATCACAATAATGTTAATACATTTTCTTTTTAAAAGCTTTTGGGCAACATATAAAAGCACACAGAAGGAAATGGAAGTCCCCTGTAATGCCACCGAGCAACAACCTGTGTTAATCTGGGGGCCGTCCATCCGAAACTCTCCATTTCTTTCACTCTTCCTTATTCTGAAGAGGATGGAAATATGAGTATACACATACACATATATGCTGGGCAACCTCACCTTTGGGACCCCAGGTCCCACCAGCTCCCTAAGCAGTACCGACACCACATCTGCTCTGTCCCTTCAGCCCTGGCGCTGGGAGGAGCTTCGTGCTGTTGCAAATCCCTGCGTATCTCACTTCCCCAGCTATCCAATACCTTTGTAACTAATCCTCTGGCTCGGTTTTCTTTAATGTAACCCGACCAACACAAATACATTACCAGAAGGGTATTTTTGGGCCAAAGGAGATACATGTTTTAAAACGTTTACAGGGGCGCCTGGGTGGCTCCATTGTTGAGCATCTGCTTTCAGCTCAGGTCATGATCCCAGGGTCCTGAGGTCAAGCCCGGCATGGGGCTCCCCGGTGGGAAGCCTGCTTCTCCCTCTCCCTCTGCTGCTCCCCTGCTTGTATGCGTGTGTGCATGCTCCTTCTCTGTCAGCTAAGTAAATAAAGGCTTTTAAAAAATTTTAAAAATAAAATAAAGTTTATATGACACAATGAGGAATTGTTTTGCCGCCAGAATGTAAAAATTCATGAGAGAACATGTTTTCCCGGACCCTCCATTCCTGGGATTTATTATTCTCTGTAATCTTTGTCAGTTTCAAAGTGTTTCTTTAATTTGCATTTCGTTTCCTGTGCTAATCTTTTCCTGATTTGTAGGCTTGAATACGCTGCCAGGGTAGGACATACGCTGCCAGGGTAGGACCCCTGCCCTTTTTGTTCCCAGTTGCATCCTCAGCCTTTGTCTCTGTGGCTGTCAAATGATAAACATCCATTATTATTAATTGAACAAAGGAAGAAATGCATATGAATTTTCTATTCTGTTCTATTGTCACTTAGAACAAGCCTGCTCTATAATGTATTCTATTATTTAATTGGGAAATTCCCCCTTTCACTAGCATTTATTTTTTATTCCTTCCAGTATTTTCTTCGATGTTCACATTCCACAGCAATAGACTTCAGAAACACTTTTCTTAAATTCTTCCCTTCACTCTCCCAAATATTATTTCCATTGGCACTTTGATTAAGAGGGTGTTAAATTTCTAAATTAAATCGGTAGAGGAATGACTTTTTACAAAAATTTTATTTGTTTATCTTGGGGCGGTGTCAGACAGAGAGGGAGAAGCAGACTCCCTGCTGAGTAGGGGGCCCAGCACAGGGCTCAATCCCAGGAGCCTGAGATCATGACCTGAGCCAAAAGCAGATGCTCAGCTGACTGAGCCATGCAGGTGCCCCAACAATTGACATCTTAAAAGTAATTGATCTGTAAACCTCTCTTGTTTGGTTCTTTTTTGTGCCCTCTTCTGCCCTGTACTCAACCCATTTGTCTGCCACTTTCTGCCCAAAGACTGTTTGATCCAGGCAGCCTTACCCTCTGGCTTCTGGTTGGGTTTGGCCAAGGGGAAGAACTGACCAAAAAAAAAAAAAAAAAATGCAGGACAGCAAAGTATTTTTCCTTCTAGCTCTTACTTGATTCAGTGTCAAAGCTCTAGCGGTTGGGTGTGGCCAGGAAAGCACAAGTTTCAACTTAACCATTTTTTTTGTTGTTGTTGTTTTTTTTTTTTTTTTTCAACTTAACCATTTTGAAATATAGGTCACTATCTGCCCTGCGCATTTTCAACCATTTGAGTTACACCTGCCTTTAATGGTCAGTTTTTAAATAGTGGATATTTCTATCTTAAAATCACCCCGGATCTAACTATTAAAAGCTACTTTTTGAAACGTTCATGACTTTTCCCCCTTGGTATCACATTTTACATTATATATGTTTATGTAGTTTGTAATTCTCTTTTATTCTGGCTTTGTATTACACCATGAACATTTCTCAATGTCATTAAGTCTATTCAAGACTATATGCCAAATATAATCAGTTAGAAAATACAATAGAAAAGTATTCCACTAATTAAAACAAAATTATAAAACACATAGAATTTAATCTAAGACAAAGTATGTAATCTTTTACTTAAGCAACAGACCTTTACCATGGGATGTAAAAGGAGCTTAAATAAAAGGACCAAAATACCATGAATCTCGGTACCAGTAAGAAACACAAGGCAGAGTCAAAGATAATCTAATCAAAGTTCTAGTCAGAGTTGTGCACAGGGTGAAGGAAAGCAACAATGAATGTCAGAGTCCCCAGGGACTAGCGAAAGTGGGAAGTCTAATATCACGCTTTCTAGATGTGAGGGAAAAGAGACAAGAACTACTTTCTCGGAGCCTGGTAAAAGACAGAGGTGAGGAAGACAGGATGTGGTCACGGAGGAGGGGAAATTCAGCCACTTCCAGAAATGTGAGTTGAATACAGCTAGCAAAATTATGCAGGATGGCAGCTGACTTTTTGGAGACTGAGATCGTAACTCACTCCTAAGTATTGTTCACGTTGGTGATGGTCAGCTAGTTTGGGGGTAGGATAACATGTTTCATTCATCAATACCACAGAAGGGTCAATCATAGTGTAGCTAAAGTGTTAGGCATCTCCAATTGCTTTCCATGTCAATACTTGTGTAACTGGTCAAAAATTTAGGATTTCGGAGGGTCTACAAGGGGCAGGGGGTGGGAGATTGGGGGAACCAGGTGGTGGGTATTAGTGAGGGCACGTGTTGCATGGAGCACTGGGTGTGGTGCAAAAACAATGAACACTGTTATGCTGAAAAGAAATTAAAAGAAAAAAAATTTAGGATTTTGAATATTTATAATCTTGGGTTTTCAATCACAACTTACGATGCAGATTCTTCTGTAACTGAATTCAGAGAAGTAGTATAGAGTGGAAATAACCAGGACTTGGACTTCATGTGCCCTTTTCACAATGGGTATGATAATGTCCAGCATTCATCCCTCGGAGAGGGATTGTGAGAGTACAATAGGCAGCATGTGTGCCGTTGCTTTCTAAAGTGCTACGCAAATGTGGGCAGTAATGACCACACATGAATATTCAAACCACCATTCTCTTGTATGTTGTCAGTTGCTTTATGAATTGCTGGTATGAATGCATTCCAAGAGATGATATTTCGTATGTCTACGCTTGAGTCACAAATTCTTTTGATGCTATAAAGAAATGCCCTACATGTCCATGTTACTGGTAGAAGTACTCGTTGTGGCACAGTCAAAAGTTTTACTTTGCAACATGTTGATAATTACTTTTTCATACTAAATCTATACGTAAAAAAGGAAGTTATGTATCATCATATCTGATGACTGTGTTAATAACTCGCTTTAAAAATATCTACGGGCGCCTGGGTGGCTCGGTTGGGTAAGCGTCTGACTCTTGGTTTTGGCTCAGGTCATGATCTCAGGGCTGTGAGATCGAGCCCGGTGCCGGGCTCCGTGCTGGGCGTAGAGTCTGCTTAAGAGTCTCTCTCCCGGGGTGCCTGGGTGGCTCAGTGGGTTAAGCCTCTGCCTTCAGCTCAGGTCATGATCCCAGGGTGCTGGGATCGAGCCCCACATCAGGCTCTCTGCTCAGCAGGGAGCCTGCTTCCCCCTCTCTCTGTGCCTGCCTCTCTGCCTACTTGTGATCCCTCTCTGTCAAATAAATAAATAAAATCTTAAAAAAAGAAAAAAGTCTCTCTCCCGGGGCTCCGGGGTGGCTCAGTCATTGAAGGTCTGCCTTTGGCTCAGGTCATGATCCCAGAGTCGTGGAATTGAGCCCCACATCAGGCTTCTGGTCCATGGGAAGCCAGCTTCTCCCTCTCCCACTCCCCCTGCTTGTGTTCCCTCTCTCGCTGTGTATGTCTCGCTCTGTGTCAAATAAGTAAATAAAATCTTTAAAACAAACGAAAACAAAAGGTTCTCTCTCCCTCTCACTCTGCCCCTCCCCCAACTCACTCTCTCTCTCTCAAAAAAATAAAATAAAATAGAACAATTGCTTTAATCAACAAATAAAAATATCTAAATAGTAAGGCGAATAACAAACATGATGTCTTCTTGTCTGCATTAGCAAAATAAAGCAGCACTCAGGCACGATGAGCGTAGATGCTGCAGAGACCCCGAACCCAGGTAAACACAGACATCAACTACATCTTAAATTGCCTACGTCAGCCACCGTCCATCATAACGGCGACTGGCAAGGGAAACGGACGACAGAATGTTTTCCCCTCCCCAGAGCCTACAGTTTTTAGACTTACCTAAAGTTAAAAGAAAAAAACCCTGGAAGACAGGCTCACATGAACTACCGTTTTGCTCATTTCACATTTAGGATTTCCACTTCAGGTTACACATGGCTTGACAAATTGCACTAATTGTGCTCCCCTCAGACGGACACGCAATAGCTGTCAACGATTCACCAAGCCTAAACCAGCACCATCCATTTCCACGAGGCTCCCATCAAAATGCTCGGCTTAAGAGCCTTCAATTCCACCTCAAGACTATTTGCTATACTTAAGCTTTTCAAAATGCACAACATCCATCATGTGACAAGTTGACTGAGGTGGGTAATAAAAACATTCCAGAGAACGGGGAAGCTTCTCTCTGTTTTGAGCACAGTCACGAGCTCAGGAAAAGCTTTTAAGTCTCACCATGTCATTTTCATGACTTACAATTTGAGGTTTTCAACAGTCAAACCCAGGCAAGGATATGTCTGGGTACGGAGCACATAGAAGTCCGGCCAAAAGCATCTTTTGATTTGTAATGATTTAAAATGAATGAAATCATTCTTTAGTGCAACTGACAAACTCCTCTCACATAGAAAAGCAACATCTTTTAATTGAGTCAGCAGTGGAGACAGTCTGTTTAGCTAGAACCTTTATTGCTACTTCAGAACATCTGGTCCAATTAAAGGATAGCTGTGTCTCCCCTCATTTGAATGGCAGAGGAAGGTTAATTTTAACAGGCCCCATAGGCAAAAATCTGTTCTTTGCTGGATTTGAGATAGCTTCATGTTCTAAAGACAGCCTTAAGAACTGATGGAAAACTATACCGATTAGGACCCACGCTTGCAGCTTTTATGTGCATGTAACTGCAAGGACATTGACATGTAACGCCAAGATATGTGGTCAAGGGAGGCCTGGGGGGCTCAGTCCTTACGCATCTGCCTTCAGCTCAGGTCATGATCCCAGGGTGTCCTGAGATCGAGCCCCACATCGGTCTCCCTGCTCGGTGGGAGCCTGCTTCTCCCTCTCCCTCTGCTGCTCCCCTGCTTGTGTTCCCGCTCTCTCTGTCACATAACTAAATAAAATCTTAAAAAAAAAAAAAAAGATACATGGTCAAAATCAAGCCAAACCACCGTGAACTGTTAGACAAGTTGGGCTGCGAGGGAACAGAGGCTGTTTGGGGTTGGAATATTCATTAGGAACATACACCCCAAAGAGAGCCAGAAGCAGCCATCAGACCATCGGATGAAGAAGGGGAAGAGGAAAGTATGCAGGGAGACTGAGATGGGGACGACATGGCTGACTTAGCTCAGGGTAAGCCAGAGCACCAGGCCCACAGTTGAAGACAGACCCTCAGAGACAGATTCTTCCCCATAAATCCTGCAGGATGAGGAGGCAATTTGGCGACTGAAGAACTTGGAGAGAGGTCCTCAGGCACAGACCCTTGCAGCTACCATATTAACTGGATATTGACAGCCATTGGCCAGAATTTGGGGGTCCTGGGGCAGGTGTGTCACATTTCATGGGAGTTTGGAGATTTTTGACATACTGTTGCCTGTCAAATAAGCATCGATTTTGATAAGTTTGTGCAAAGCATGTCAGCCAACAAGCTGGCAACCATTCGTGGGCCCACATTTCGGGTATTTCGGTTGTGATTACAGAGGAAAGCATCTGTGATAGAAAAGACAGTGTTCCACAGAAACCAGTTACAGGGGTAGAGAGGAAAGAGTTCAACAGCTTCGGTATTACGTACACAAGTTATACCTCCCAGCCAGTAAGTGTCCTTAGTGCAAACACTGTTCTACCTGCTCGATGCTCAAGAGCTCATAAGCCCCTGTAAGAAAGCCTCTTAATTCCATAGCAACTTCAAAGCTTTCAAAGTACCTCCAGATATGATCTCATTCAGGCCTCTCACAAATTCCCCATTTGTGCTCCGGAGAAATCATCATTCCCATTTTACAGATAAAGCAACTGAGCCTCAAAGAGTTTAAATACGTAACTGAAGTTTATCCAGATAGTTCACGAGAGCATGACGCACCAAAACCAGTTAGTCCAGTGATCCGCCCCTTTAACTGTGGAGAACGGACCTTTGCAAACGGACCCTTAACCCCTCTCCCATTCACTGACAGGAGAGGATGACGGGGCAGGAAGCTTCGTGTTTATTGCAAACCATTCGGCATTCTATTCCTTTTCTTCAGGGTTTTATTGAGTTGGGAAAAACACTGCTTTTGGAAACAAATGTGGGGTGTCAGTTTTGGTTGTGTGCCCCCAAATTGAGGCAAACAATGACACGATCACTTCGGAATATGGTTTTTGGTGCGCAGCACACAATCTTTACCCCCCAAAACCCAACACGAGCTCTTTTAATTTTCTATGTGCTGCCAGCCTACAAAATTCCTCTGATACTGGAAATACTAATCTCAGTTATGTGTTTTCACTGATTACTTTGAGACTGTTTTCATACATCTGAAATATAAGCCTCTTGATTTTAACTGTAAAATTTTTCTTTTGTTCCACTCTTTGGATCCCAGGAGAAAGGATTCGGAATAAGGTTATTTAAAAACAAAAAAAACTTTAAAGGCAACCAGCTGACTTCTAGGTAGGTGTGTTTTGGGGGAGGGCTTGTGAGAAACATTGGGATTCAAGAAAGGATTCCATCATCCACTTAACTATAACAGGGGAGCTGTTTTTCTCACCGGATGGTGAAGTTGAAAGTCACTCAACGCTGGTCTCATCCTCACACAACTCAGAGCCTAAGAGCTCATAGGATCACACCAGAAAGGTCTATGTTTTCAAAATAATCAGCAGTTTTAGTCGATCTAATGTTATTTTCAGCAGCGGGTCAGTAACTTCTTCCATCTTGAGGGATACAGGCACTGCCTGGGATGCGAGGCCTAAAAAAAAAAAGGAAAACCATAAGAAGAGAGGGGTGGGGGAGAGGAAACCAACAGGGGTGAGGGAAGACGAGGGAAAGGAGAGAAAAGGACACTTAAAGGTGCAGAATCGAATAAGGGGGAGCATCCTGGGAGCACGTTGTCCCCAACGATCTGCAGGACTCACTCCCTCAACCTCCTCCAAGCCTTGGTGGGAATGTCGCCTTGTCACGGAAGCCTGCCAGGTCCCCCTTAGGGAAAACTACAATATCTGCGCTCTCTCCACACTTGGTGTCCCTGTCACTCTCATCCCTTGCTCCTTTTTTGTTTTCCACGACACTAATCAGTCTCACAGACGGTCTGCTTTCCTCCTTCTTAACATTTACTTTCTGGGACGCACGTCTCCCTGTGAGAACGAGGGCAAGGATTTCTGCCAGTTTTTTAATTGTATGTACGAGGGACGCAGAACGATGCCTGGCAGAAGAGGCTACTCCACAGGAGAGGAAATCATGTGGCTGGAATCTTCCATCTGGAATCATCGACGAAGCGACCCCCTACAATGTAGACTCCTGTCCTGGCATTGGCTGGCGGAATCCAGTACTGGGGATGCTACCGTTATCAGGAACAGCATTTTCTCGACCAGCACACAACCAAGCTTCCCTTGGTTTACACAGTGGTTGTGTTCCTGGAAATCGCTGCATGTATTAAATCCGTGAGGAAGCGCTCAGCGTCCATATGTACAGTGGAATTAGCTTCCGGATTTCTATTCTAAGGGTACAGTGGGGATTTTTTAAAAAAGATTTTATGTATTTATTTGGCAGACAGATCACAAGTAGGCAGAGAGGCAGGCAGAGAGAGAGAGAGAGAGAGGGAAGCAGGCTCCCTGCTGAGCAGAGAGCCTGATGCAGGGCTTGATCCCAGGACTCCGAGATCATGACCTGAGCCGAAGGCAGTAGCTTAACCCACTGAGCCACCCAGGCGCCCCAGTGGGGATATCTGACATCAATCTTTTCTTGTGGCTCCTGTCCACTGAAAGGCGAGCAGCACATCCCCACCATCCGTGAGGAAAACATCGCCCCCCCCCCCAAACCCAAAACCAACCAAGTTGTCACATTTGCCAAAGTCTACCCTATGGGACTTTACCGACCCTCCACTGAGAACCACAGAGCGGACACAGAGCTGAGCAGTGTGACAGTCTGACCTGCCTTAAAAACAGCCTAGTGACAGCCGAGATTGCAAAACCAGTGTCTGCTTAAAAACAAGTACGTAACAAGCAACATTTTCATCAATGTAATGAATGTGGATAAGCAATCATAGGAATTTTGTTCCCAGCCTTACTTTTTTTTCCTTTTTTTTGCTTCCAAACACTATGTTTCCTGATCTCCATTGACCAGAAAAGTATCTCAAGTGACGACCTCACTTTAGTAATAACTTGATTATTTAAAAAACCAAAGCCATCATTATAAATGCCCAGAAAAGAGTCCTTTCTCTTAGGTAATGGTAATACAGGCAGCCTGATGTATCACATTCCCTATTTAAGAAAACAAAGAAAGAAAAAGTGTATCCGTATACATACCTCCTCATGGGTAGAAATTCACTAAAGGCTTTCTTTTGCACACAGCTAAAAAGTTAGGAGCTCTGAGCATTAGCATTGCAAATACATGTGCATTGTTTCCAATGTCTTGTAAGGAGAACGACTTTGTCTGATGCACGCATTCCCCTCCACACTCTCCTCTTGTCCCTGAAGAAAATTTCAGATGATCACCTTCCCTCCTATTCTTGAGTTTTAAACCGCATTTTTCAGTGACATACAACATTGAGACACGAGCAATAAATCTGCAGTTACGAACAGCTTGCTTTTATGGAAATACGTCAAACTGACTATATTACAATGATAACTTTCACATCAGCTTGTCACAGCTTACTTTCTTTCATTTTTGGTGCTGACAAATATGCATTTAAATAAAATATCCCATGTGATATTTAATGTGTTTTTATAAATATTATAACATTCTACAGATAAGTTAACCTAAGCCTCGCAGTGACCTCACAGACAAGAGCTGTGCATTTTCTTCTCATTTTTTTTCTATTAGTGTTGGGCTCTGGGCACTGAACGAAGGCTCAGATGACTGGTCCCAGCTTCGCCAATGGACCTCAGTTCCCTCATCTATAAAACAGATACCCCTAGATGAGCTCCAACATGTTCTACCTATTAGCCTTTGAAATATCTCTCAGTGAACAGTTCCAGAAGTCAGGGCATTTCGGGAAGTGGAGTTTTAGCTCAGAATCTTATTATTTGCAAGGACAAAAACAAAAAAAATAAACAACAAACCAACAACAAATCTAAATATTAGTGGAATATTCCTTAGGATTGAAAAGTATGTGGAATTACAATGTGTTTGATTCTTAGGTCAGAATATATTTGGATTCTGCCTATCTGTCTCCTTTATTCACAGCCCCCCTTGCCAGTTTCTCTGCCTCACTCCCTGGGAGCTGTTCTACTTCAGTGCTAAGCTCTGCCCCTCTCAGGTCACAACTGATCGACCTTGCTTTGATTTCAGCTTTTTTCTTTTTTTTTTTTTGGCAGTTTTGAACATCCTCTTTCTTACCCGGTTGTGGGACAGAACACTTGCAGTCATGGTGTTTGCAGATTTCTAATCTTCTGCTTTAGCACTTAGCCAGGGCCTAAATCACACTTCAGGAAGGACTTCTTTACGGATTCATCGACAGCAATATTTAATGTTTAATCAAAATGGGTAGGTAGTGATCCCAAGATGCAAAGACTTCTTCAAAGACGAAGGACAGTGAATTTGGGTATACAAGCGTCTTTATTCTCCTTCTCCCCTTTAATCCATCATCTTAATGAGCAGGGGATAAGGTTCTATCTCAAACCTTGTTTCTGCTGCTTCCTTTTTTTTTTTTTAAAGAGTTTTACTTATTATTCATTTGAGAGAAAGTGAGGGCACACAAGCAGGGGGAGCTGCAGAGGGAAAGGGAGAAGCAGACTCTCTGCTCAGTAGGGAGCCCAATACAGGGCTAGATTCCAGGACCCTGAGATCATGCCCTTGAGCCCAAGGCAGATGCTTAATGGACTGAGCCACCCAGGTGCCCCTCCAAGTATGGTCTTTGGGCCAGCCACATTGGTAGGACGTGGAAGATTATTAAAAAGGCAGAATTGCTGGCCCCATCCCAGTTCTGCTGAATCAAAATCTGCATTTTTGAGCAGCGCTCAGGCGGTTGGTGTGCACATTAATGTTTAAGAAGCTGAGGTCTAAAACAGGAATCTCTTTCTCACTGCCCTGACTAAAGCCCCTCACAGACCAATTGTGTGGATAATATCCGAAACCTTAGGGCGACTACCTCTCCAATCCCCCTCTTTCCACCACAAGGCCGTCTGAGACCCCAGAGCCAAAACTTTATCCTCCAAGTCTCATTTCTTCACCCCCGGCCCCTTCATTTATCATAGGCTAAGCACATGCCTGGGCACCTGAAGAATGCTCAGCAGCATCTTGTTTGATGGAACTGAGAACCCGGTGGGGCATCTGTAAAGGAAATGTGTCTCCAAGTCTGTTTGGATGACATCTCTGACATGATAAACTTCCTATCGCTTCTTCAATTGGCACCCAAGGGCGCAGGCACATGTTTCTTTTCACTTCTTTCCTTCTTGTGAAAAATCAATAGATGGCGTGTGATATCTTTCCTGGAGAGTAAATTAATTGAATATTGTTGCAGACTTTGTTATGAAGTTGATATTCCAATATTCCTCTCTCAAAGTAACATTAGAACGAACTAGGGCATCTAAATGGGACATCCTATTTTACTCACGGAAAACGAAAACCCAGGCTCTTCTTGCCTAATCAAATAAGACAATATATATTCAATGTATTCTCAGCTTTGTGGACCAGGCAATTGATTTTATATGTTGGAATCCTTTTTTTTGCCTAAGATTTTCTTACATTATTGGCCAATTAGGATTCCAATTTCAGTCATTCGAAGATAAACCTCATTAAGTGGTAGTAGATGGTATTTAATTTTTCCAGTGATACACCCTTACCTTTGGCTCCATGACTTGCGGAGTCCACTGTGGCAGGGGTACACTTTCCTGTCTCACTGCCATCAGACTGGGTCATCGGACTTGCTTTGGCCAGTGAAATGTGAGCCAAGGTGATGTGTCTCACTTCAGAGCAGAAGCTGTAACAGGCATCTGGAGCTTTTGCCAGCTCTATGGCTTTTCCCTTTGGCAAGAGAATGGCATATCTCAGATGGTGTTTGCTTCTTGCAGCCTGATCCTGGAACGAAGAAACATATGAAACCACCAGTTAGCTTGACCTGTATCCAACATGCAAAGAGAGGGGAAGAAAAATTCCTTTTTTTAAGTCCTCGAGATTTGTAATTACTGATTGCCTAAGCAGGAAAGTAGAAAAAGGTAACATGCCTTATTTTATAATCACCATCTAATTTTATTCAATATTATATATTTCTGATTGTGGCAGATTGCATAAGATGGTCACCCATAATCACTTGGTGTTTACGCCTTGGCACAATTCTTTCCCCTCGAGTGTGTCCAGGTCTTGTCATTTGCATCAAAGCAAGTGGATAGGGAAAATGTAAGGAACTGTCCTTCCCATGATGATGTTACATTGTGTAAGTTTGCCACAGAGACTTCCCTTCCGATTGGCTATGGCAAGTGATCAGTTTGGGGAAGCCCATGGATCAGAGAATGGTGGTCAACTTCTAGAAATGGCCAGCAGCGTCTCGAGCTGAAGGCAGCTTCCAGCCAACAGGCCATAAAAAGCCAGGCCACTCAGTACTACAGATGTAAGGAAGTTAGTTCTTCACACAACATAGGCAGATTCCCATTTGCGTGTCTAGATAAGATTGCTGAGACCTGACACACCTTGATTACAACTTCGAGACACCCCAGCGGAAAACCTAGCTAGCTAAGTCAGGCCTGAACTCCTGACCCTTATTATTATTATTTTTTATTTGTTTATTTACAGCATAACAGTGTTCATTGTTTTGGCATCACACCCAGTGCTCCATGCAGTACGTGCCCTCCCTATTACCCACCACCTGGTTCCTCAACCTCCCACGCCCCCACCCCCCTGCCGCCCCTTCATAACCCTCTGGTTGTTTTTCAGAGTCCATAGTCTCTCATGGTTCATCTCCCCTTCCAGTTTCCCTCAACTCCCTCTCCTCTCCATCTCCCCATGTCCTCCATGTTCTTTGTTATGCTCCACAAATAAATGAGACCATATGATACTTGACTCTCTCTGCTTGACTTATTTCACTCAGCATAATCTCTTCCAGTCCCGTCCATGTTGCTACAAAAGTTGGGTATTCGTCCTTTCTGATGGAGGCATAATACTCCATTGTGTATATGGACCACATCTTCCTTATCCATTCATCTGTTGAAGGGCATCTTGGTTCTTTCCACAGTTTGGCGACCGTAGCCATTGCTGCTATAAACATTGGGGTACAGATGGCCCTTCTTTTCACTACATCTGTATCTTTGCGGTAAATACCCAGCAGTGCAATTGCAGGGTCATAGGGAAGCTCTATTCTTAATTTCTTCAGGAGTCTCCACACTATTCTCCAAAGTGGCTGCACTAACTTGACCCTTATTTAAGTCACTGATTTTGTCGCAATTTGTTCTACAACCATACAAAATTAATGCACCGGATTTCGAAGCAGTATCTGTTGAATATTCAGAAAAGTTGAAGAAAACAACTATTTCTGCTATGCTAAAAATTCCCATTATTTTTATCATTTTAGTACAACTTCTCTAAGTCTTTCCTATACATCCTCTATATCTATTCTAATCTCTCTTAGAAAGTGCCTTTGTAAATTGGCATCCTGTTGTTCTCACTGATGATCATGGAATAAGCTTTCTAATCCCAGGAAGCAAGTTTCTTGATGCATCTAAAACTCTATTTGTTGAATGGGTGGATGAATGACTTGATGGTTTACATCTGTAATAGTTCATAAACTTTCTTCTAGTGGTCACATAAAATCCCATAAATGGAGTGACTACAATCTACCTAACGTTCCTCTGCTTTTGGTTTGTAGATGACCCTGACAAATACATAATTTTAAATTAATCCATTATACATACCTTCCTCTAAGCCAAACACACCTTTCTCCCTGTCCCTGGATTCTACCCAATATTGCAAACAGGAGCATACCACGCATATTTTTTTTCTTTTTTCTTTTCCATTTTATTTATTTTTTCAGCGTTAACAGTATTCATTCTTTTTGCACAACACCCAGTGCTCCATGCAAAATGTGCCCTCCCCATTACCCACCACCTGTTCCCCCAACCTCCCACCCCTGACCCTTCAAAACCCTCAGGTTGTTTTTCAGAGTCCATAGTCTCTTATGGTTCACCTCCGCTTCCAAATTTTTTTTTTTAATAAACATATAATGTATTTTTAAAAATTTTATTTATTTGACAGAGATCACAAGCAGGCAGAGAGAAAGAGAGGAGGAAGCAGGCTCCCTGCCGAGCAGAGAGCCCGATGTGGGGCTCGATCTCAGGACCCTGAGATCATGACCTGAGCCGAAGGCAAAGGCTTTAGCCCACTGAGCCACCCAGGCGCCCCACCACGCATATTTGGAAAGAGGAAAACACAATGCTGAGCCAGCATCCTCCACTCTTAATATATGACAATGAGAGACTGTCCCAGTTGGGAGAGACCTGAAAGTGATTGTCACACAGCCAGTGAGCAGAGGAGTTTAGGTCCTTATTATTTTCCATATAGACTATTTTAAAAGGCTTGTAATGTGCATCCTGTTCCTTTAATACAATCCTGGCCTTATTGTTAGATTAATCTTCCTATTATACAGATGGAATCATGCCTATCTCCTTCCTGTAAAATCCAGTAATGGATTCCCAGTGCCTAGAAAATAATGGCCAAACTCCCAAGAAGTCATATAGGGCTCTCCCCTGTATCATGTCATCTGTACTTTCAGCATTGTTTTTCCTAAGTTCTTCTAGATTTATTTATGACGTGCATGTCTATCATCCCTGAACATACAATATGTTAATAAATTCTTGTATTCTATTCTCCTGTTGTTGTTTCTTTGACTGGACTGTCTTTGCCATCATTTTCTAGTTATCAAAATGATTCATATCCTTCAAAGCCAAGATGTCATGCTACTTCGTTACATTTTCCCTGAGAATCCTAGTCAGAATGAAGAATTCCCACTTCTGTAATTCCATCCTGTCTTGTACCACAAGATCTATGATGAGCTCTTTCACCTGAGGGATTTCTCCATGAAAGCAAACACTTGATTAAATGAAATAGAAAAAAAACCCCTACTTTCATGAAGCTTATATTCCAGGAAGGGAAGAAAGACATGAACAACTACAGAAATGGCTCAGTGATAGATTGTCAGAAGATACACTAAATCAAGGCAAAGGGATGATGAGTAACTGGTGTGTGTGTGCGTGTGTGTGTGCGTGTGTGTGTGTGTGTGTGTGTATCTGCATCGACGTGCCATTTTTATAGCCTGATCAAGGTAGGCATCTCTAATAACGTGACTCTTAAGCAGAAACGAAAGGAAGTTAGTGTTGAACCATGTGAGTATCTAGAAGGTTAGATGGTAGAAGGTCAAGGGCAGAAGCAGGGGGACCAGTTAGAGTCATTACAGAAATGTGGGTAAGAGGTGGTGGTGATTCGCCCTCGGGAGGTAGTGGCAGAAATGGGATGAATTAGTTTCTGAATACATTTTAAAGGGAGAGACACTCAACTGACTATATGCCACCCACTAGAATGGCAGCTCTATGAGAGCTGAGAATTTGTTCTTTTTAGTACAGCCCTATCTCCAGGAAGCAAAACAGTGCCTGGCACGTAGTAAGGACTCAATAAATATATGTTCATTGAATGAAGAGCCTAAATGATATGCTAGTAGATTAAATATTAATTTTGTGTGAATGTGGAGGTAAAATATGACTTCTGTTATTAACTAGAGCAAGTAGAATAAAGTTGCCATTTATCAAGATGGGAAACTGCAGTTATTGAATGCCTTGGGGGGTGTTGGAAATTAGAATTTCTGCCTTATACGTGTGAAGTTGAAGTGCCTATTAGAAGTTGAAATGGAGACAGACATGTTTCAGGGGAGAGGTCCATGCTGAAGGTATGCATCAAGGAGTTGTCAGCAGAATATAAATGCCATTTAAAGTCAGAGAATTGGATGAGTTCATGTAGGGATTGTATACAAATTAAAAAAGAAAGAAAGAAATCCGAGGACCGAGCCTTGGCGTCCCAATATTAAGAGGCTGGGGAGAAGGGCATTCAGAAAAGGAGACGGAAGACACAGCCAGTGAGCTAGGAAGGGGACCTCGAGAGGGGTAGTGAGAGTGAAAGAAAGAAATAAGAAGGAAGAGAAAGTGAGATGAAGACCAAGAACTGGAAGTCGGTGAGTATTGAGAACTGAAGGAGTTTTGTAAAAGGCAGCAGAGAAATGGGGGTAAACATATTAAGATTTATTTCATTTTTATTATTATTTTTTTAATTTGGGGGTGGCAGGGGAGAGGGAGAGAGAGAGAGAGAGAGAGAGAGAGAATTTCAAGCAGACTCCTTGTTAAGCACAGAGCCCGATGTGGGACTTGATCTCACGGCCCTGAGATCTCAACCTGAGCCAAAACCAAGAGTCGGATGCTTAACCAACTGAGCACCCAGGCGCCCCTCTGATTTATTTTGTAGGTTTACTGTAACACTCCAGTTTGAAAGCTTGGTTAAATCTCAAGTATTAATTAGTAATGCTATATGGAACAATTCTCAAAACCAATCTACTGGATATTAAATGTCCTACTAACAATTAGACACCATACTATTATTTCCAAATTAGCTCAAAATAAGTTTCACTTGGTCCTCTACTTATCAAGCTATTGTGGTTTTCTGTAGAAAGGTTTTGCCTCCTCAGGCAGATTGTATGCTCCTTAAGGGGAGAAACTGGGCTTGATTCATGTAACTTCCCACAGCCTAGTGCAAGACTAGGTAGAGAATAAATCTGCAAAAATGATTTATTGGATAAATCGCTGAATGATAAAATGAATCGTTATTTTAAAGATTTTATTTATTTATTTATTTGACAGAGAGAGATCACAAGTAGGCAGAGAGGCAGGCAGAGAGAGTGAGAGGAAAGCAGGCTCCTCACTGAGCAGAGAGCCTGATGCGGGGCTTGATCCCAGGACCCTGAGCCGAAGGCAGAGGCTTTAACCCACTTAGCCACCCAGGTGCCCCGAAATGAATCTTAATATGAATAGAAAAGAAATGCAACAGAATAAAGATTAGGTAGGCATTTTGGTATTTTTTCTAAGTTAGAAAGTAAGCTCATTTCCCATGTCAGTTGGACATGCCTGTTGACATCTTAGACAGCTTGCGAATACAACGGAGTTATGCTTGCGAGCTTTCTATTCGTAATAATCTCAGATGCACATGCAATCAATAGTGCCACCCCAAATCAATGGATCCTGCCACAACAAAAATTACTCTGCCCTTTCCTTGTATAACACAAGGCGAGTTCAAATAACCTTTAAGGAAATACGCTCTTACATCAAGAAATAATGTCAAACTTCTCCCTGAAACATTACCCAGTTGCCACTGCCATTAGCACCCGCCTCTCTTCAAGTAGGTAAACACTAGGGAAAACAGAGCCGTCAGGATATTGCCTGTGGTTAGGATAATATTGCTACGGAGACTGGTGTATCCCCCACGTCTTACGTACGGCTTGTACAACTTCTTCATCAGCACTAAAGGAAATAGAGTCCAATAAACAACAGAGACCGACATTTTATGAGAAAGAGAGAACTTGGTGGATAATAATTACCAGGAATAATTTGAGACACTTTTATTGCTTTTATATTAAATGACTGATACCAGCTAGAGCATCCATAACCTCTCTCTTGGCTCACGGTTGTAAGGTGTATAGTGGCCTCATCTGCCATAAATGTCTATAAATTAATTTAGCCCTTATACTTCTTGGCAAATTCCGTATTTGTTCTCTGCAGGTACAGGGAAAGCAGTGAGTTCCTTTCAATCTAAGAGAGAAAAACTGATCATTGTATAATATGTGTCATTTTCAGAAAGACTCTAAACCCTAACCACTTGTCCCTTGTTTGCCGGTCGAGCCTCAGTTATCTACCCTAAGGGACAAAAACAGCAGCAGAAAATCCATATTTTCTCTTAAGCTTTGGAAATGCTTTCTGTGATCATGGCAGTAGATATCACTTCACAATTCTGTTTTGTTTATGCTCCTTTTCAAATGTCTTTGTGTCTCCCGAGAGTGCCAGCTGGGAAGGCCAGCAGACTTGATCACAGCAAGGATTAAAAATGAACCCAATTTGCTTCAAGAAAGATGGGAAGGGGGAGTGCGTAGGAAGACACACGAAGCAAAATGGCCTGTGAATTGGTGAAGCGGGGTGATGGAAATGTGGAGGTCCCCTATACTATTCCCTTTACACTTTTATACATTTGAAACTCTCCGTACTATACATGTCATTTCAAAACACAAATCACCCACAATCTCCAGTACATCAACACGTGGTATTTTTTGAGCATTTAAAAATGTCTCAGACCCTATTCTGGGCACTGAGGAAAAGAACAATAAGCCACTATACCAGTCCGGAAAGAGCTAATAACTTAGTGGATTTAATGAAAATAAAATTTACTGATTGCTTATGCGCCAGGACAGGCTTATATTATCTCACTTAAACTTCACTCTGACTGTTACCCTGATAACGGAGGCTCAGAAAAGTTAACTGACTTGAATGATGCCACGTGACTTGAAAGTGACTAAGCATGGATTCAAGCCTGGGTCTGATTAATTCCCAAACACTAGGATGTATACTGAATCCACAATTACTGCATCACTAGAAGAAATCTTTGTCAAGGAAACATATCTTTGTGTAACAAAGGAGCCCTCCTGGTTTTTCTGGTCCAAAGCCACAAAAAGTAACATTGTTGATCAACAGAGAAAGCATTCCAATTTTCTAATAGCCTTATAGACATTAAACTCAAACATATCGGGTAGATAAGGCATTGTCTGTAGGTTGCCACGGAAGCCAATGATCTTTGATTCAGCAAACAATCTATATGTGTCATGTGCTCCAAACAAGTAAATCAGGCTTGTACATCTGAATAAAAAAGATGAAAGTCATTAATAATACCATTATCAATTGTAATATTTTTTGATGTTTTTAGTTTTATTGAGACCAAAAACACATCTTGGCCTGTTTCAATCTATGGTTATTTTCTGAAACTATCTCATTTAAGGGCAGCAGGTCTCCTTGTTTCAAAGTCTGATCTTGAAGTGAACAGTGAGAGACAATTCACTTCCAGAGAATGTTCTGTTCAAACTAATTCCAAGCATAATTTTTCACAAAGCAATAAAATCATATGAGTTCTTTCCAGCCTCAAGTACAATTAGAGGCACTATTTTAAAAAGGCTTTAATTCTTTTGAAAATACAGGATCCAATTCTTTAAAAAATCAAAAAACAAAGCTTTGTGCTTGTTACTTGCTCAAAGTGTATTAATATAAATGCAGTACTGCTTTGGTTAAATGTTTCTTAATCATCCTGCTTTGTGCAATTAAAAAAAAGAACACATACACTCATCCATTATACTAATTTAATATGTTGCAAAGAAGGTATATCAGTTTAGAGACAAAACACCTATTTGTTAAAAAAAAAAAGAATGAGA
Organism: Meles meles; assembly: GCF_922984935.1. Classification (NCBI taxonomy): domain Eukaryota; kingdom Metazoa; phylum Chordata; class Mammalia; order Carnivora; family Mustelidae; genus Meles; species Meles meles. The sequence goes on along the minus strand of NC_060087.1, from coordinate 121,911,862 downwards.
ATAAAGATAACTGAAGGAGAAAGGAGGAAAAGGTAATTTAAAACTAGTCTCATGCTTCTTTTACTTGAACAAAACACAATCCTGGTTTGAATACAAACGTGATATTTGGTCCAAAATAAACTATCTAAGAACCAAAAGCCAGAGATATCATTTGTCCATCTAAGGTGGAAAGAACTTAGGCCATATTGGGATTTTTGAGTTGGTAAACAGTCAGGATATATTCAATATTAGAAATCTTAAGTCAATAATTCAATAAACAGCTTACAACTTTATACAATCCAGTGATGTGCTGAAAAACAGTTCTCTTAAAAAAAAAAAAAAGCCTCGTTGTGAAGCATTTGGTGATGGCGAGAAGACTCCCTCCAAAGGCCTACTTCAGGCTGCTGACGTAACATTGAAAGCAGAGTTGCAAAAATATGTACATCCAGTAATCTCCCATTTTTCACAGGGGATTCGTTCCAAGACTTCCCCTACCCTCAGTGGATGCCCGAGACCACACATAGAACTGAACCCTATGTAGACTCTGGTATTTCCTGTACCTACAGATGTATGCTAAAGTTTACTTTATAAATCAGGCACGGGAAGAGATTAACAACAATAACTAATAAGAGGGAATGATAACAATATACTGTAATGGAAGTTACAAATATCTCACTGTACTGTACTCAACCTTCCTGCGATGATGGCAGATGACGAAATGCCTATGGGATAAGACACAGTGAGGTGAATGACGTGGGCATGGTGAGGCAGTGTCTGGCTACCGTCGACCTGATGCTGCGTCGGAAGGATCGCCTGCTTCTGGAGCATCACTGCCCTTGGGGAAACTGAAAAGGGCGGAAAGCAAAACTGCGGATAAAGGGGAGCCACTGTAATTGGCTTTCTATACCTAATTAAGAGCCAACACTAGAATACCCTTATATACACCCACGTGACCAAACACTAATGAACCTGTAAAATATTTCCATCACCCTGGAAAGTTTCCTAATGCCCTCTCTAGCCAATTCCCTCCTGTCTCCATATATTTCCAAGTATAATCCCTGTTCTGATTTCCAGAACGATAGATTAGTGTTCCCTGTTTTGGAAGTCCATAAGAACATCTTCACACTATATGCACTCTATTGTCAACTTCCATACTCCAGATATTTTCAAGATTTATCCAGCCATGGTACATGTCAGTAGTTAACTCTCTCTACATTGTTCAATGTTATTTATCTGAATACACAACAATTTGCTTATCCGATTTCTTGTTGATACACGTTTGTTCTTTTTCAAAATTTTTTTTCAACTTTGGAATATTATTCCAAATATTATTCCAGAAGAATAAATCTTCTGGAAATCATAGTTATAAAAGTCTCTTTGTGAACGGATATTTTCATGAGGAATTCAGGATCATGTATAAAGTACATGTTGAGCTTTGGGAGAAAACGCCAAACAGGTTCCCCAAGTGACTCCAGCATCCCGCATTCCCACCAGCACTGTAGGAAACATGTGGATGCCTCACATCCTTGCCAGCGTTCAGACTTGTCAGTCTTTTTTAATTTTAGCCATTCTAGTGGGTGTGAAGCAGTATCTCATTACATTTTGAATTTGCATTCCCTGATGACTAATGATGTTGAGCAACTTTTCATGAACTTATTGCCAATTTATATATCATTTTTAGTGAAATATGTCTTCAAGTATTCAGTCTTTTTTCAATGTAGAGTTGTGTGACTTTTATTTAATTGAGGAATACTTTATATGTTAGAGTTGTGAATACTTTATTAGGTATATATTAAAAATATCTTCTCTGCAGATTAACTTTCCTTTTTCTTAATTATGACTTTTGATAAAGACAAGTTCTTAATTTAATGGAATTCATTTTATTCTTACTTTTTCTTTTGTGGAAAATCTCATGGAGATGCATTACTATGTATTTTACCACAAACTATAGTTTTGGTTTTTATAATTAAGTCCATGATTAATCTCAAATTAACTTTTGTCTAAGGTGAATTGTATAGTTTAAGGGCCCCTGGCCACACACACATGAATATCTAGTTTCTCTAGCACCATGTTTTGAAAATACTTTACTTTTCTAACCAAAGTGCCCGGGAAATTTTGACAAAATCAATTCAACATATGTATAAGAGTATATTTTTGCACTCTATTCTGTCCTTTAATCTTGGTTTATATCCTTAGGACAACGCCAGCCTGTCTTAATTACTATAATTTTATGGTAAGTATTGAAATCAAGAGTGTGATTTTTCAAACTTTCTTCTTGAAATTGTTCTCATTACTCTAGATCCACTGCATTTCTGCATACATTGTAAAATTGTTTTTTCCAATTGAAACCAAAATCTTGCTGGGCTTTTGATTAAGATGGAGAGAGATATATAGATTAATGTGAAGATAACTGGCATCTTACCAATACTAAATCTTCCAAATCTTTTTAAGATTTTTTTTCCCTTTTTATTAATTTTTTCAGCGTAACAGTATTCATTCTTTTTGCACAACACCCAGTGCTCCATGCAAAACGTGCCCTCCCCATCACCCACCACCTGTTCCCCCAACCTCCCACCCCTGACCCTTCAAAACTAAATCTTCCAAATCTTAAACAGAATTTGACTCTCCTTTTTTTTTTTGATTCTTCTCTTTCTCTGCATTGTTTCATGCTTTTCAAGTTACTGTCTTTGATGCCTTCTACTAAATTTAGTCCTAAGTACTTTATCTTTTTTTTAAATTTGATGCTATTGTAAGTGCTAGTTGTACTTTTCAACGGTCTTCTGCTAGAATAAAAAAATCCGAATATTTGTGCATTGCACTCGTATCCAGCAAATGTAATATATTCCATTGTTAGTTCTAATTTTTTGTAGATTTCTTAAGATTTTATAGGCAATCAATAATTTTATCTATGAATAAAGGCAATTTTGTTTCTTCCTTTTCAATCTGCACTCCGTAACATTCTGTTTCTTGGTGTATTGCATTAGCTAGGTTATCCAACAAACTGCTGAGCAAAATTGGTGAAAGCAGACATTTTTTTCTTGTCCTTGGTCTCAGAAGGAAAATGTTAAAGGCTAGCCATTAAGTATGAAGTTTGCCCTAGAATTTGTGCGTCTTTTATCAGGAACAAGAAATCCCTTTATGTTCATAGTTTGTTGAATTTTTATCGCAGCTTGTTGTTGAATTTTTTTCATATATTTTTCTCCATCTTTTGAGATAACAATACGGTTTTTCTCCTTTGTTCTCTTAATGTGGGCAATTACAGTGATTGCTCTTCCAATATTGAACCGAAATTGTATCCATGGGACAAATTCCACTTGGACAGAAAAATTATCCTTTTAAATTTGATAGCGTTTTTTAAGGAGTTTTGCATCTATGTTTATGAAAGATAGTGGTCTGTACTTTTCTTTTCCTGACACGTCTATCAGATTTGGGTACCAGGATCATGTGGTCCTCCTAAAACAAGTTAAGATGTATTAACTATTCTATCTTCAGAAATATTTTGTGTAAGACCGATATTGTTTTTATATTGTGTCTCATAATATTCACCATTAAAACCATCTGGACCTGGAGTTGCTGTTTTGTTTCTGAGAAGATCTTTAATAATGAATTCAATCTCTCTATTAGATACAACATTATTGGAATTTCTCTTTCATCTTGAGTCAGTTCTGGTAAATTGTGTTTTCCAAGGACTTTGTTCATAATTGCTAAATTTATTGGTGTAAAGTTGTGCATAAAATCCCCTTACCATCTTAATGAATACAGAATTGATAGTGATACTCCCTCCTTCATTCCTGATATTTATAATTAGTGATTTCTCTCTACCATTGTTGGCTAATATTGCTGGGGGTTAAGTATTTTGTTAACTTTTTCAAAGTACCAAGTGTGCATTTATTTTATACTTTTGGTTTTCTATTTCACTGATTTACTTCTTTTTATATATTTTGGTTTCGATTTGTTTTTCTTTCTCTAGTTTCTTAATGTGAAGTTCTAAATCAATGATTTTAAATCTTTTCTTATTTTAGTATAAGCATTAATGCAATGGTTTTCTTTTTCTTTCTTTTTAAATTTATATTCAGTTAGCCAACATATAGTACATCATTAATTTCAGATGTAGTGTTCAATAATTCATACAACACCCAGTGGTTTTCAGCTGGGTGTAGACTTTCCCCCTGAAGGACATTGGGCAATGTCTAGAGACATTTTTGGCTGCTACACCTGGAGGCTTCTCTATCAAGTTAGCAAGGAGAAGCTCTTGCTCCTGTTCCAGGCCACTGAGATGGACTCTTCCATGGTATCCTGATATTGATATCCATCACCTTTACCAGGTTGTGTTGGTTAGAATCAATGCATAAGTTCCACCCCAGTCAAGTGGAAGGGATTATAAAGGGCATGAACAACAGCAGGTGAAAATCATGAGGAGCTACCCTATGCTCTGTCTGGCACAGTTGCCCTTCAATCTACCAATTTGCTATTCATTTTCCATTTTCCTGGTGTTCCTATGTTCCTATGTTTATATGCATCCATATATTTAATAGGCCTGTGGTTATTCCAATCTGATCCCATTCCCCTTGTGTCTGAAGATTCTTCAATATTTCTTCTAATACAGGTCTTCTGGTGACAAATTCTTTCAAATTTTAGTTTTCTTAAAATGTATTCTTGACCCCCCATTATCTGAAGCTATTGTCACTGGATATACAATTGTGGGCTGGATTTTGTTTCCTCTTGGCACTTTAAACATTTGCAGTTTTCTTGGGGCCTTCCTTATTTCTGATGAGAATGCAGATGATATTCACACCATTGTTCCCTTGTATGTAATTTGCCACTTTTCTCTGGCTGCTTTGAAAATCTTCTACTTATCATTCATGTTACACAGTTTAACAAAGATGTGCCTAAGTGTGGTTTTCTTTGTACTTATCCTGCTTATGTTCACTGAATTTCTTTCGTATGTCCTTTGATGTTTATCGACGAATATGGGAAAGTTTCAGCTGTTAATTTTTTCAGACATTTTTTTCCCTGACCTATTCTTTCTCTCTCTCTTCTCTCTCCCTCTACACCTGCTAGATGATTATTATCTCACAAATCACCAAATTTCTGTTTTGTTTTTCAATTTTTTTCATTCTTTATTTTTATTTCAGGTATTCGACTTTTCAGCTTTTGAATTTCCATTTCTTCTTCTTCTTCTTTTTTTCCCTGTTGAGATTTCCCCATGCATTTTCTTATTCCGTCCATCTTTTCTTTAAGCACCTGGGCATATTTATAATAGGTGTTTTATTTTTCTTAAAGTTTTTATTTATATTTCAGTTAGTTAACATCCAGTATAGTATTAGTTTCAGGTGTACAATAGAGTGATTCAACACTTCCATTCATCACCCAGGGCTCATCACAGCAAGTAAACTCCCTTAATTCCCATCCCCTATTTCATCCATCCTACCAACCCACTCCCCTCTGGTAACCATCAGTTGGTTCTCTGTGGTGAAGAGCCTCTTTCTTGCTTTGCCTCTCTCCTTTTTTCTCTCCATGCTCATTTGTTTTGTTTCTTAAATTCCACATACGAGTGAAATCATCTGGCATTTGTCTTTCTCTGACTGACTTAATTTCGCTTAACATTATACTCTCTAGTTCCATCCATGTCATTGCAAATGGGAAGCTTTCATTCTTTTTGATGGCTGAGTAATATTCCATAGTATATATACACAACACCTTCTTTATCCATTTGTCTATTGATAGGACACTTGGGCTGCTTCCATATCTTGGCTAGTGTAAATAATGCTGCCATAAACATAAGGGTGCATGTATCTCTTTGAATTAGTGTTTTTGTATTTTGGGGGTAAATACCCGGTAGTACAATCACTGGATCATAGCATAGTTCTAATTTAACTTTTTGAGGACCCTTTGTACTGTTTTCCAGTGGCTGCACCAGTTTGCATTCCCACCAAGAATGCAAGAGGGTTCCTTTTTCTCCACATCCTTGCCAAAACCTATTGTTTCTTGTGTTGTTGATTTTAGCCATTCTGACAGGTGTGACGTGATAGGTCATTGTGGTTTTGCTTTGCATCTCCCTGATGATCAGTGTTGTTGACCATACTTTCATGTGTCTGTTGGCCACCTGGATGTCATGTCTTCTTTGGAAAAATGTCTGTTCATGTCTTCTGTCCATTCTTTAATTGAGTTATTTGGTTTTTGGGGTGTTGGGTCTTATAAGTTATTTGTATCTTTTGGATACTAATCCTTTATCAGATAAGTCATTTGCAAATATCTTCTCTCATTCTGTAGGTTGCCTTTTAGTTTTGTTGGTTGTTTTGTTTCCTGTGCAGTAAGAAGTTGCTATAGCTGATGCCAAAGAAGATACTACCTGTGTTCTTCTCTAGGTTAATGGTTTCATGTCTCACATTTAGGTTTTTCATTCATTTTGCATTTATTTTTGTGTTTGCTAAAAGAAAGTGGTCGAGTTTCATTCTTTTACCTGTTGCTGTCCAGTTTTCCCAACACCATTTGTTGAAGAGACTCTTTTTTTCCCCATAGGGTATTCTTTCCTGCATTGTAGATTAATTGACCACATAGTTATGGTTTTTTTCTGGGTTTTCTCTTCTGTTCCATTGATCTATGTGTCTATTTTGCAGTACCATACTGTTTGGATCACTACAGATTTGTAGTATAACTTGAAGTCCGGAACCATGATCCCTCCAGCTTTGCTTTTCTTTCTCAAGGTTGTTTTGGGTATTTGGGGTCTTTTGTGGTTCCATACAAGTTTTAGGATTGTTTGTTCTAGTTTTGTGAAAAATGCTGTTGGTCTTTTCATGGGGATTGCCTTAAGTCTCTAAATTGTTTTGGGTAGTATAGACATTTTAACAATATTTGTTCCTCTCATTCATCAGCATGGAATGTGTTTCCATTTCTTTGTGTCCTTGTAATTGGTGTTTTAAAGTCTCCATCTTCCAGTCCAATCTTACAAGTGACCATGGGAAACGTTTCAATTGACTGCTCTCCCCATAATAGGTCACGTTTTCTTACTTTGTTGCATGTCTAGTTATTTTTTTTTCCATGTTTTTATTGCAATAAAATACATATAACATAAAATTCACCATTTTAACCATTTTAAAGAGTATACAATTGAGTGGCATTTAGTACATTCACAATGTTGGCTTCTTATATCTTCAGGTCAGCAACTGTGCATTGAATCTCCCTTGTGCTTCGAATCTTACCGACTTCCTTATTTACCACCAGTCAGAGAAAACCCCTCACTTTTAAGCATCCATGTGGTTAGATCAGATCCACTGAGGTGATATCCCTATTTGAAAGTCAACTGTGCCATAAAATATAATACGGTAAAAACTCATCATATTCACAAGTTACATTAGGGTGGAGGGTCATTTTAGAAATCTTGCCTACCCTACCATTTATTGATAATCTATTGTGTACACGACACCTTAAATGTTAAACTTTAATTCATGGCAACCCTAAAGATATCTACTATAATTCTTACCTAATATGTGAGAAAAATGAGGTATACAGGTTAAAAATACTTGTCTTTATTTATCACATGTTAGAGCTGTGCTTCTAACACAGCTCTGTGTTAATTCTGTGTTAACTCTGGCCTGGATGACTCCAAAGCACATGCCAGGAATTACCACAGTGTCTTGCTTCCCAACATTTAGGTGGTGACATGTCAGGAGTCAATTCTAGGTAATTGTATGGTAGCATTTTATGGAGGATGAAATGTGCAAGGATCAAGAAAGCTAAGATTTATTAAGCAAAAAATTACTATGAAAATCTAAGCAACTCGATTAATTCTTCATTTTGCTAATTTTTAAGTGCACTTGGTTGTTATTAACTTGAATGATATTTCAATTGATTTAGCATAGTCATAAAGTCTTAGGACTAATATAATTTTTCATCAAAAGTAGTTTTTTAATGAAACTATACTAGAAAGTAGACAAAGAGGAGAGGAGAGGTTTTTTGTTTGTTTGTTTTTGTTTTTGTTTTTTGGGGGGCAGGTAGAGAAAATTCTTGCCTTGTGTTTCTGGTAGTGAGAATAACCTAGCATATGAATGCTCACCACAACTGACCACTTTCCACTGAATTCAGTGTAGTGCTGCATGTGATGAGGTTCTTAAATCAGGGTGGATAGAGTTTAAATTTATATTTGCAACTGACTTCATTTTTCAAAATGTGGGTTAATCAGCATATAAAGGAAGTTATTTTTATAATTACCCTGCTCAATTTATATTTATAGTAACCAAGAAGACTAAAAGAAAATAAAGGAAACCTAAATGACTTATCCAGGGGATAAAATAAAATCATCCATGAAGATTACAACTGAGTACTTCTAAAAAGAACAGTTCCTTGAAGAAAAAGCAGGCTTTACTCGGAAAAATATCAGGAGCAGATTATATGTTTATTAAAAAAAAAAAATTGGAAGGGGAGGCGAAACATAAGAGACTATGGACTCTGAAAAACAACCTGAGGGTTTTGAAGGGGTGGTGGTGGGAGGTTGGGGGAACCAGGTGGTGGGTAATAGGGAGGGCACGTATTGCATGGAGCACTGGGTGTTGTGCAAAAACAATGAACACTGTTACGCTGAAAAAAAATAAATAAATTTATAAAACTCAAAAAAAAAAAAAAATCAGGAGCAGAAAAAGTGAACGTTCCAGGACTTCCAGTTTTAGTTCTGAGATGTAAAGTGTTTGAAAGTTGTCACTCCCATTCTTAGAGTGAGAAAAAGCTGGATAAACATAAAATCAATGGCTTTCAGAGGAAAAAAAACCCCAGAGAATTGAGGTCTCAAGACAGGATGTCACTGTGAGGTTTAGAAAGACAGGTATATCCAGAGAGAGACAGGACCCAAGATTTTCTTGCTTGCAGAAAAAGCCACTGAAATCCATAAGCTGTAAACACATTTAAATGGTAATTTTGAAAAATTAACAGAAAAAAAAAAAGAAAAAGTAAGAAAGAAAAATTGCTGGAAGCTGAGTGTGGACTGGAATGAGAGAAATTTCTGAGGGCCACCATCTTAGGGGCACCCTCATGCTTCATGGGCTTTCGCTATAGGAACTTCACCAATTTCTCATGATAAGGATCTGAGAAAGAGCCCCTCTTGGCTCTGGCTCGGAGAGAGGAAGAGCAATCTCTGTGGCATAGGTCCATAGTCTCTTCTATAACATAAGACACCTCTCCAGGAGAAATCACTTCATCAGAGCTTCATCCTAGAGGGAGAAGATAATTCGTCCCATGCCAGACTCTTCCAATCCTCCTGCCTCACTGAAGGGGGCAAAGAAACGCCATAAGCAGGGTCGCAATTTCAAGGAAATAACTGGGAATGCTGCAGCCAGGGAATGGAGAAGAAAACTATTTGCCTGGAGAAATGCTTTTAAGGGTCACAGCCCAGAGACCCAGGTCATTCATCTCTGGGGCTCCAGTGTAAGAGGTATAGATGGCAGCTGAAAGAGCTGTAAGACACAGACTCTCTCTGAGGAGGAGTAGTAGTTAGGGAAACCTGAAGTCAAGAGCAGAGATCAAAATACACACACTCGAGGACACTGAAGTAAGTTTCTGCCACTCATTGTGCTAGCAGACATTAAATGCAGGCTAACTCCTAGGCAGACAGGTACATCTAAAACTTCGCACTAAAGGCCCCTTTTTCTCAGTCCCTTATTGCCCAATCTATCATGTTCAACACTTAACTGAAACTTGCAACACATGCCAAAAAGAAAAAAAGTCATAACGAAAGCACAGTCTGAAGGAACAAAACAACCATCAGAGCCAGATATGGCACAGATTTTGTTATTATCAGATGGTGAGTTTTCAGTGACTATGAGTAATGTATTAAGGCCTCTAATGAAAAAGGAGGACAACATGCAAGAACAGATGGGTAAGGCAAGCAGAGAAATGGAAACTCGAAGATAGAATCAAAGGAAATGCTAGAAATTAAAAAAAATTGTAATAAGAATAAGAGAGTGTTCGGATTGGCCCATGAATAGAGTTGACATGACTAAGGGAAGACGTGGTGATTTTAAAGATAGGTCAATAGAAACTTCCCAAGCTGTAATGCAAAGCAGAAAAAAAGGAATGAAAAAAACAGAACAGAACATCTAATAACTGTGGGATCATTCCAAAAGGTGTAAAATATATATAAATGGAACACCAGAAGGGAAATAAAGAGAATAGGACAGAAAAAATATTTGAAGTAAAACTGGATGAACATTTTGCAAAATTAATTAGAGGCACTAAACCACAGATCCAGGAAGCTCAGATCAATCAAGGAAAATACAAAACAAATAAGCCAACACATTTTTTTATTTTATTATTATTATTTTTTAATTTATTTATTTTTATTTGTTTATTTACAGCATAACAGTGTTCATTGTTTTGGCATCACACCCAGTGCTCCATGCAGTACGTGCCCTCCCTACTACCCACCACCTGGTTCCTCAACCTCCCACCTCACCCCACCCCCGCCGCCACCCCTTCATAACCCTCTGGTTGTTTTTCAGAGTCCACAGTCTCTCATGGTTCATCTCCCCTTCCAGTTTCCCTCAGCTCCCTCTCCTCTCCATCTCCCCATGTCCTCCATGTTATTTGTTATGCTCCACAAATAAGTGAGACCATATGATACTTGACTTTCTCTGCTTGACTTATTTTGCTCAGCATAATTTCTTCCAGTCCCGTCCATGTTGCTACAAAAGTTGGGTATTCGTCCTTTCTGATGGAGGCATAATACTCCATTGTGTATATGGACCACATCTTCCTTATCCATTCATCCCTTGAAGGGCATCTTGGTTCTTTCCACAGTTTGGCGACCGTAGTCATTGCTGCAATAAACATTGGGGTACAAATGGCCCTTCTTTTCACTACATCTGTATCTTTGGGGTAAATACCCAGCAGTGCAATTGCAGGGTCATAGGGAAGCTCTATTTTTAATTTCTTCAGGAATCTCCACACTGTTCTCCAAAGTGGCTGCACTAACTTGCATTCCCACCAACAGTGTAAGAGGGTTCCCCTTTCTCCACATCCTCTCCAGCACACGTTGTTTCCTGTCTTGCTAATTTTGGCCATTCTAACTGGTGTTAGGTGGTATCTCAATGTGGTTTTAATTTGAATCTCCCTGATGGCTAGTGATGATGAACATTTTTTCATGTGTCTGATGGCCATTTGTATGTCTTCGTTGGAGAAGTGTCTGTTCATATCTTCTGCCCATTTTTTGATATGATTATCTGTTTTGTGTGTGTTGAGTTTGAGAAGTTCTTTATAGATCCTGGATATCAACCTTTTGTCTGGACTGTCATTTGCAAATATCTTCTCCCATTCCGTGGGTTGCCTCCTTGTTTTGTTGACTGTTTCCTTTGCTGTGCAGAAGCTTTTGATCTTGATGAAGTCCCAAAAGTTCATTTTTGCTTTTGTTTCCTTGGCCTTTGGAGACATATCTTGAAAAAAGTTGCTGTGGCTGATATCAAAGAGGTTACTGCCTATGTTCTCCTCTAGGATTCTGATAGATTCCTGTCTCACGGCCAACACATTTTTAAAAAAAAAAAATGTAATGAGTCATGTCATATTTAAAGTAGAGAAAACCAAAGACAAAGAAAAAAAATCCTGAAAGAAAATATTGGCAGAAAGAATCCAGTAGCATTTAGAAGGGTAATACTATTAGGAACATGCATGTTACCTCCAAACATCCATGGGAAGCTTCCATGTTAGGACATTTATATACATAATTTACTATACTATTAGGAAATTTATATGCATGATTTACTATACTAAAAAGTTAAAGAAAGGAAAACAAGTAACAAAATCAGCCACTTAAAAAATTTGGAAAACATTTTTATATAAGCTCTTAATAAAATTGGAATCAATGGATACTTTGCTAGAGGAATGATGATTTAAAAAAAACTATATAATGCAAATCAGCACACCACCCCCATTTATGGTAGAAGAGAAATACCAGAATAATGGCTCTCAAAACTTAATATTTATAAGAATCAGAAGAAATGCTTAATGAGAGAAAGATTTTAGGTCACATTCCCAATATCTGAGGGTACGTACAGAGGAGGCACCCAGGAATTTGCATTTTGTACAACTCCAGGTGATACTGATATAGATGGTCTATGGATTGCACTTTGAGGATCTACATTAGAGGCACTGATTTAAGTAAATACTAAACACACACACACACACACACACACACACACACACACACACACACTAATTAATTACTAAGACAAGGAATATTGTTTGCACCAAAAAGGATGATCTCTGAAATCAGATTATCTAGTAGAATTCTTAGAAGATTGTTCTGAGGATTGACTAAAGTAATCCAGCGAAGCACTTAGGATAGTTTCTTGCAGGGGGGCCTGGGTGATGCAGTTGGTTAAACATCTGACTCTTGGGGCACCTGGGTGGCTCAGTGGGTTAAAGCCTCTGCCTTCAGCTCAGGTCATGGTCCCAGGGTCCTGGGATCAAGCCCCGCATGGGGCTCTCTGCTCAGCAGGGAGCCTGCTTCCTCCTCTCTCTCTCTCTCTGTCTGCCTCTTTGCCTGCTTGTGATCTCTGTCTGTCAAATAAATAAATTAAATCTTTAAAAAAAAATCTGACTCTTGGTTTTGGCTCAGGTTGTGATCTCAGGGTCATGGTCTTAGGGTGGTGAGATCAAGCCGCACATGGGGCTCCATGCTCAGCATGGAGTCTGCTTAAGTTTCTCTCTCCATCTTCTTCTGCCCCTTGCCACCCAGCTCTCTTTCTCTCAAATAAATAAATCTTAAAAAAAAAAAAGAGGGCACCTGGGTGGCTCAGTCAGTTAAGCCTCTGCCTTCAGCTTAGGTCATGATCTCAGGTTCTGGGATTGAGCCCCAAGTTGAGCTCCCTGCTCAGTGGGTAGTCTGCTTCTCCCTCTCCCTCTGCCCCTCTGCCCCTCTGTCCCCCTGCTCATGTGTATGCCAGTGTATGCTTTCTCTCTCAAATAAGTAAAATCTTTAAAAAAAGAATATTGCCTTCCAAAAAACATACTCCTGAAAAAAATGTGGTTATTAGTGATGTCTCTAACACCACTATCACGTAACATTGCCCCAAAAGAACCAGACAGACAATACAGTTATATAAGCCAATGAAATAGAAGGAATAAATATTAGAAAGGATAAGACAGTATCAGCATTAGCATTATTTGAATATCATATAATGTTGCAGCTGAAAAACAAAATAATCAACAAAAAAGTCATTAGAAATCATTTTGGTATGTGTCTAATTATAAAGTTAATATACATAAATAGATGCTTTACCTACAAACAGTAATCAGAAAATATGATGATATAATATGCCATTTACAATAGCAGTAAGAGGACAAAACAACCAGAAATTAACTTTACAAGAAACGTATAGGATTATTTCAGAGAAAACTTTAAAACTCTAATGAGAGACATAAACCATACTTAAATAAATGGAGAGACAAATCTTGTCCTTGGTTAGGAAGACTCCATATTGTAATGTTGTCAATTAATCTATAAATACAATCTCATCTGAATCAAAACAACAATGTGACTTTTTTTTTAATCTTGCAAAACCGATTTTATGATGTGAGCATACAGCTGCGGGGAATGGGAGACAAAACTGAGATGAGTATGGAAGCAGAAGAGCTAGTCATAGTAGATATTAAATTTAATAAGTTAGAGTGGATGGAGCAGTGTAATAATCATGTCAAAATAGATCAAATTTAGGAAAATAGCGAACCAAAAATAGACCGAAAAATAGAATAGAAATGTGTATGAATTTATAATAAGAGTGGAGTGTGCACTGCACACGTGTGCGCACACACACACATACACACACACCATGCATTCAAGTCCAGCTGGACTTACCAGAATATAGATGTTGGTCAGAGTTATGTTTATTACCTGACCGTTATAAGCTCCAATAACTGGTAAACTATAGTTGGTTCTAGGTCCCCAGAAACCAGAATGAGTTGCATGCCAGCTGCAACATTATAAGATACTCAGAGCATATCCATTCATGCTTGAAAGTTCTGATTGTCACCTTTTCTCAGTGCACTGTTACCCCAATAAGTAGCTTTAAGTGTTGTTTGGAGAAGGCTCTCAAGAGGAAGCTCACGATATATTTGTGTTTCCATAACAATGCCAGGTTATTCCTTCATTCATGGGACTCTGGATCTACAAAATAACTCAGATTTAGGAATAAAGTTCCCACCCCTCTTGTGTCTGCTCAAGTTTGGCCTCTGTTGGCAAGATCTGGTTATACAAATCAGTTAGTTTGTAAGTAAGGCATGTGTTGATTTTGTTTTCTGGACCCCATGACTAATGAACCATAGCCAGAAACCTCTGTATGCCAGGCCACATCTGGTAATGATTCCCACAGGGGTCCTGCTGCTTATTATCATGTCCATCCTGCTCTGTTTCTGATATCTTACTGGTGTCATCTGGGCGCAGCACCTTGGCTCATTCCATTCCCATCATAATCATGGAATTCCTCTCAAATGGAGTCCCTCTTGTGAGCAGTGCTAGGGCGATTGCCTAGCACTAAAGAACAAAATCTCAACTGAGTAAAATTTGAAGATCTAATTGGCTTTATTCAACTTTTCAAGAATTGGACGGCATCCCTTCTAGTCAATACACAGGTGCTCTGAGGGGTCGTACAAAATGGAAGGTTTTTATAGGCAGAAGGAGGATGGAACAAAAATTATTGGCAAAAGAAAAAAGATTGTTTTAAGTCAGAACATCTTTTAGGGGGAAGGGAAGGGCAGGGCTCTTGTTATGCAGATGACCTCACTAGTGCTGATCAGGAAAATTAATGGATTTTGAGGGGAGTTCTCTCCACCTCCTGGACTTGAATGCCTATTTCCTTCCCCAGATTAGGGACGTTCGTAGATATGATTTGTTCAAATCTACCTTTTGTCCCTCTCTCTCTTTTTTCTTCTGTTGGGACCCCAGTAATTTTAATATTGTTTCACTTTATGGTGTTGCCATTTTCTCGAAGCCTCCCTTCATGGTCCATTAGTTGTTTTTCTCTCTTTTCCTCAGCTTCCTTCCTTTCCATCATCTTGTCTTCAATGTCACTCACTCTCTCCTCTGCCTCATTTACCCTAGCTGCGAGAGCATCCATTTTAGACTGTATCTCAGTTAAAGCATTTTATATTTTGGCCTGATTAGATTTTATTCCTGCACTAAGAGATTCTCCAGGGTCTTTAATGCTTTTTTCAAGTCCAGCTAGTAACTTTATAATTGTTATTCTGAATTCAGTTTCTGACATTTTACTCATATCCATATCAATTATATCTATGGCAGAGAATATTACCTCTTGTTCTCTTTTTTTGTGGTGAATTCTTCCTTCTAGTCATTTTGCCCAGAGAAGAATAGATGAATGAGAGAACAAAACAAAAAATATCAACCACAACTGCAGTGAAATACATGCTAGACACATCTGAAGAGGTCAGAAACCAGAATAGAAAAGAAAAAAAAAAAAAAAAAAAAGGAAAAGAAAGAGAGAATATAGCCTCCCAGGTTGACAGAACAGGATGATCCACTTGGTCCTGGGTGTGTTTTGGTCTGTTTGTTAGAAGGCCTTAAATCCCAAAATTGCAAAGAAAGAAAAACTTTATCTATATCTATACATACAGACACACAGTAGAATACAGTGGAAGGAAACCCAAAACGAATAATATAAAATGTAAAAATGAAAATTAAAAAAAAATTAAAAACAAAGAGTTAATAAAATGAGAAATTAGTTGAAAAGGGAAAAAAAGGGAAAAAGAAAGAGAAAAATTTAAACTGAAAGGCTAAAGACCCATGAGGAAAAACACCCCTTGAATTCTCTATACCATTTCCCCCTAGTGCAGGAGTTTTTCAGTTCTGAGTGATCCATAAACTTTGTATCTGACGGATATTCCTTCTGGTCTTCTGGGAGGGGGGCCTGCTGTGCTGATTCTCAGGGGTCTTTGCCTGTGTGGAGTTGCACCGCTCCTTTGCCAGGTGCCGAGCTCACTGGAAGCTGCTTTGGGTTGCTCTAGATGGCTTTTGTTCCCTGAAGGCTTTTCACACTGCTTTGCAAAAAGTGGTCGATTTTCTGTTTGTAAAATTGCAGCCGTTCTCTTGATCTCGGGTTGAATTCACAGGTGCTCAGAATGATTCGATAGATACGCAGCTGACGTCCAGCTGAAGTCAAGGAACCAGATGAAACAAGGGTCTCCTACTCTTCCGCCATCTTCCCTCCCAATCTGATCAGGATAATTCAGATGGACTGTTTAAAGGTCACACTTCTGGGAGAGGTTAAAACTGCATTTAGGTCTTGGTTTGCTGTCATGGGGGCAAATGACTCCACTTGGGACTGCCTATTTCTCTTCCACCAGTATGAAGCTTTATAAAAGATTTTGGTGCCTCTCTCCACCCATTTCTTGAGAAGGGTAAAGAGAAATTCTTCTGGGATCTTCTCATGAAGATTATGGCATAATTTAGGCAAGACATATATGGCAGGATCCCCATCTCTAAGGTGACTGATTTCTTTTCTTTACAAAATACCAAAAAACTCTGGGCCTTTCCATGTCATTTAGTGTGAGTCACCATTTGGTCCCGTTAGGTATTAGATAATTTAGGGGAGAATGCACTCAGCAGACGGCCTCTCTCAGTACTTCCAGTCTACCTCAGCTGTGGAGAGCTACCTAGACCATGGTAACACACTTAGTGGGTCAGCCTGCTTCTGTTGACTGAGGCAGAAATATAAATGCTAGGTCATTTTAGTCCTTCACAGGACACTCCGATTGATGCATTTCATTTTAGAGTTGGTCAGGTAGAAGAAAACAGTGGAGATTTTTGGAGCAAGGACGTCTGGGGTAGAAGGACAAATGGGAGTGAGAAATAAGTATAAAGATTTTTGTTTTACAGGTTAATGCCTATCAGAGAGCATGAACCATGGGAGAGGTACTGTGATGGTTAATTTTATGTGTCAGCTTCCCTGGGCCAAGGGTTACACATTAATTCTGTACATGTCTGGGAGGGTGTTTCTGGAAGAGATTAGCATTTCAATTTGTACACTGAATAAAGCAGAGGGCCCTCCCCAGTGTGGGTGGATATCACCCAATCCCTTGAGTATAACAAATCCATCCCCCAAGTACGGTCCCCTGAATACAACAAAAAGACAAAGGAAGGTTGAATTTGCTCTCTGCCTGACTGACTGAGCTGTGACAATCTTCTGCCCTCAGCGCTCCCTCCCAAGTCTTCAGGCTGGGACTCTCAGGCCTTTGAACTATGCCTTTAGGTTTGGCTCAAGTGTAGAAACCTGACTCCCTCAAAGTCACACATTTCCCAGGGAAGACTGTGTGTGGTGACTAATCAAGGTGAAGCAATAAAGTCCCAGTCATTCTGACCCAATGGATAGTACCCCTCATGGCCAATGTTTAATCCAGAGCTTCCAGAATGGCTGATCAAGGCTTTATCAATTCTGGATCACAGTTTACCTTCTAACCTGGTATCCCCCTCCTTCATCACATAGGTGTTGATTCCCCCAATTAAACATCTTGCACCCCAAACTCTGTCTCAGCATCTGCTTCCAGAGAACTGAACCTGTGAATCCAGTAACCTTTTAGAACCACAGCTGGCTGCTCAAGCTAGCACTAGATACAGAACTCTCTGGTGGTGATGAAAGACATCAGAAGAGTTTCTTCTCAGAAGAGAAAAGCTTAATATATTTGGCACTCCCTGAGGAACGTCAAAGAGAAAGTTCTTGATTCTCAGGTTTTCCTGTAGGTATGTATGGCAACTGTGATCTAATACAAAGTAAATACTTGGTCTTTATCTCTAGTTCCTGGCACACTATTAGAATTTGCAAAACAATGAATACTGCTATGGTGAAAAGAAATTAAAAAAAAAAAGAAAAAGAAAAAAAAATTTCCAGAATGATGACAGTGTTTTTGGTAAGCTAATAAAGTAATTGGTGACTGGGGTTCCCTAGATAGCTTCAGGATTAGGGCTGGTCACCAGAAAGACCAAGACATGATTAGAGGGTTAGAACTCTCAGCCCCATCCCTAGCCTTACAGAAGGGGAGAGGGGCTAGAGATTGAGTTAATTATCATGGCTATTATGTGCCATTATAATGGCAATTGATTTAATCAATCATGCTTATATGCTAAGACTTTCATAAATACCACAAATAGAAAGGGTTCAGAGAACATCCAAGTTGGTGACCACACTGAAGTGCTGGGAGGGTAGTGTGTCTGGAGAGGGCATGGAAGCTCCATGCTCTTTCTCCCATATTTTGCCACATGGTTGTTCCTGAGTTGTATCTTTTATAATAAACCACTGATAATAAGTATAGTGCTATCCTGACTTCTATGAGCTGTTCTAACCAATCATCAAACCTGAGGGAGGGGTTCTGAGGAGGAGTCATGGGATCCTTCATGATCAGCTGACTGGGATCATCTAACACCATGGAATTTGAGGTATTCATCCCATCTTCAGCCAGAAAGCTACCCGGCCCTGGTTCCTCTCTAGGTATAGTTAACACTTCCTCCCCGCTTGGACACCTTCTGCTTGAATACCACAGAAACTGGAAGTATTTGGCATCCTCTTAAAGTTGTTACAACAGGCTGGGCTTTTCTGTTTATTTGGGACATTCAGTAAAGAGCTAAGTGGAAGAGAAGGTCATGAATATGAACTCAGATTGTAGTCTTCTGAAGCTCTGATAAAGTTTCCAGTTATGGAATAAGTACCAGACACACTGAGGGTACCTAGGAACTCAGAGATGAGCTCATGACAATTCATTTTATTCTATTATTTAAGAAAAGTTAAAGTACCATCTCTAAATAGATTAAAGTCTCCCTGAAACAACCATGACCCCCCAAAGTGCTTATTCATTAAGAGAATAATAACTGAATTTATAAGTAATATTTTCATGACAGTTAATGATTAAGTTACATCACATTGAAAACCAACTAATAAGATGATATTGGAACATCTGGTTAGTGTGAGCTCATTAGAACTGCACATTTTGAAAGAGATACAAGAACACAGAGAGCTGCAACCTTCAATTATATTTGAGGACGACGATGGTGATGAGGTCAAGGGTAAAAATAGTAACAACAGTAAGGATTACCATTTTTAAAGAAATGCTTCACTTTTTTTTTTTCCTTCAAGGCCACATATCCAGTGAACTGGAAGTTTTTACCACCAGCATGCTGGTTGAAGCATGTGCTTTGGACCAAGTCTAGAAGAAGTGAGTTCATAGACCTGGTTTTGTCACAAAGTCATTGCATGACCCTTACTAACCTTTCTAAGACTCTCAATTGTTGTTTGTGAATTTTTGTGTGTGTGTGAAATTAAGATAATACTAATATCTATACTCCAGGATTTTCCCAGGTTTAAATAAGGTGCTTTTGTAATATACCTGAAATTGGCCTGTGAAAACATTGTTGTAAATATAGGCAGGCAATGTTACATGGTCCCCAAACACCTTTCCTCCATTTGACATTATATGGGATGAATAGTTCATCATTTGATTTGTACTTCCATTTATGTTTTTATGGAAAGAGGAAGATTAAAATTTGCTTTATTCCAAGTTTTGAAGATATTTATGATCTGCCAGTGGGTTTTCCAGAGTGGAAATATTTCAAGGCGCAATGCTCTGGATTTAGACACATGTACTGTTTAGAAAAGTTGAAAGTTAAAGGACCAAATGCAAGAGGAATAGACTTCCTGATATTTTTTTCTTTAAAATTATAGGGCCTAATCAACTCGTAAGAAAAAAAATCCCTTTGTAAAATTTTAATGCATTTGCATAAATGAATAAACCCAAATGGTAAATAAACCTGCCACTGCATCTCATTAAGTCATAATAACCAAAATTATAGGAAAGAAGTGGTGCTGGAAGTAATTCAGAGGATTCCTAATATTCTTTCTGCAATGCGATTCTTCAAGACGTAGAGTCCCTTGACATTTACTAACATCAACACATGTAGGAAGGTGAAAATACAAAGTGGATGAGGACATCGAGTAGAAAATACTCATTTACTTAGTGAAGAATGCAACCGAATCAGTGTGTTATACTAAAAACTTCAGATTTTATAGAGTAATGTCACCAAAATGGTGACATAGAAAATAACAGGCTCCATCCCCTCATAAAGATCAAGAATTAGACAGCTATCCGTGAACAGAAACAACTCTGGAAGACTGCTCTAGAGGCACATAAGAAATTTTAGCAGCTGAGTAGAACAAAAAGCCTGGACATAACAGTACCAGAAACATCCAGATCATCTAGGATTATTTCCCCATCTCAAAATCCTACATTTAACAATGTCTGCAAAATTCCTTCTAGCCATGGAAAGTAACATATTCACCAGTTTCAAGGATTAGAAGTGGTTATTTTAATAAGGCAGCCCATGTGTGTTTTGGGAGCAGGGGGCAGGGTGAGGAGACTTTTAAATTTGAATGTTTCAAATTTTGTATCGGGGCATATATTACCTAGTCAAAAATAAGTACAACTTCATCACGTGATCAATCGACCTCAACAGTGATAAGTCAGACTGACAGTGTGTGCACTTGATATGATGTGCCCTTGAATGGCACTTGACCCCTGTTGTCTTCCTCCCCAAAACACATTACTTCAAGTCTAATCATGAGGAAAACATCAGACATATCCCGATTAAGGAGCATACAATAAAATACCTGCACAGCTATTTGATTACTGTCAAGGTCATCAAGAAAGTGGAAAGTCTGAGGAAATGTCATACCCGAGCCTAAGGAGATATCATTTGAATGTAATATGAGATCCTGGAGCAGAAAAAAAAAAAAAGATAGTCGGGAAAAAAACTGAAGAAATATGATCAAAGTATAGAATTTAATAAAAATTTATCAATATTGGCTCCATAACAATGACAAATGTACCATACTAATGTAAGATGTTAATAATAGAGGAATCTGGGTATGGGGTATAAGTGACCTCTCTGCACTGCCTTTGCAAAAATTCTATAAATCTAGAACTATTCTAAAATTTTTTTTAAAAGTTTTTTTTTATTTATTTGACAGAGAGAGATCACAAGTAGGCAGAGAGGCAGACAGAGAGAGGAAGGGAAGCAGGCTCCCTGCTGAGGAGAGAGCCCGATTCGGGGCTCGATCCCAGGACCCTGGGATCATGACCTGAGATGAAGGCAGAGGCTTTAACCCACTGAGCCACCCAGGCGCCCAGAACTATTCTAAAATTTAATAAATTCTTTAAAATAAGCTAATTGCATAGTTTACTTATTAACAAAACATATATGTTTAAAAATAAAAAATACCAACAATCTCAAAAAATGTGATCTGCCTTCCTCTAACAAGTGCTATAAATAGAGGTTTTCCTTGCTGTTTAAAACACTTGACCACTTGAGGGACTACTGATAGGGGGACTCTGGGCATAGAAGCCTAAATCTTCTAGTGGCCTAAAGCTTCCCAAAGTGGTTAGGAGACCAAGCAAGGTCGCCATCTTTCTCCCCAACCCAATCCCCCTTCCAGTGTTTTCTATTTTGCTTCAGTTTTGACTGTCCCTATGCCCCAGACTGACCTGGATTTCCGGGTTGTACCTGTTGTTGTCAAGTGTCATTATTAATGGTTCCTCCACTCACTCTCAGAAGTGTCCAGCTTTGGGTGATGAATTACATGATCGCCCTCTGTTTAACGGTACCACCAACTCTTCGTTGCACAGAGACCTGAGTGTCATACTGATCTGGGACAATTTTTTTGCCTTATCATCCTCAATGTCCCCTCAATTTCAGTCCTATAGATTCTGCCTTATCAATCCATCTGGTGTCGTCCTTCTCAACCTCCTGATCACCATGGCACTAAATTAAGCATCATCCTTGTTCTTCTATTACTCAAATTCCTGCACTAGCCTCCAACTGGTTCCCTGCCTCCAATTCCCATATCCTTCCCCCATTCAAGCCATTCACCTAACAGCCTTCTACTCTTCAATTTATTTATTTATTTATTTATTTATTTTTTTAAAGATTTTATTTATTTAACAGAGAGAAATCACAAGAGAGGCAGGCAGAGAGAGAGGAAGGGAAGCAGGCTCTCCGCTGAGCAGAGAGCCCGATGCGGGACTCGATCCAGGACCCTGAGATCATGACCTGAGCCGAAGGCAGCAGCTTAACCCACTGAGCCATCCAGGCGCCCCTACTCTTCAATTTAAAAAAGACTCTGACATCATCTCTGTACTAAGAAGCTTCCT
The DNA here is from genome assembly GCF_922984935.1 of Meles meles. Lineage (NCBI taxonomy): Eukaryota > Metazoa > Chordata > Mammalia > Carnivora > Mustelidae > Meles > Meles meles. The sequence goes on along the minus strand of NC_060087.1, from coordinate 121,889,695 downwards.
ATGATTCCCCATTGCTTTCGTAATGGAAGTATATGTCAGAGCATGGTGTATAGGGCTCTTGTTTTGCCATTTCCACTTGGCTCGGTCACTTCAAGTCTTCATTTCCCACATTCCTCAGCCGACCTCTTCTCCCCTCTCTTCTCAGTTGTGTGTTCCATCCTTCAGCCACACCATACTCCCTGCAGGTCACTCTTAGCCATGTACTTCTCTTGTTACTACGCCTTCACACGTGTTCCTCTGTCTGGCACACACTTTCTGACATCCGTCCCCCATCCATTCAACTCATATAGCATTTGGGTCTTAACTTGGGTTTCATTTCCTTCAGAAAGCCTTTCTTACCAGCACCCCCCAAGTCTACGTTAGATGGCCTACCTGGGGGTTCCCATGATACACTTACCTCTACCATGATGGTTTTTACACCATACTATCCTTATTTTCCTCATAAAGAATTAGAAATGTGAATGTGTTAGATAAATTCTCCGAGCTTAGAAAACTGGTTAGGGACTAAGACAAGAATTTAGACTGAAATCTGCTTTGCTCCAAAACACCAGAGCAAACTGCCTTTCTTTCACCCATCAAAACACACCCATGGGTGCCAAAAAGCCGTTCGACATAATTTGAATAATTTTATAAATGTCTTTTTAGTGCCAACAGTCCAAGAAAAGTATCTATGGGACTCAGGGTAATTAACTGCCTTTTCTTTTTTTCAAGTACTCGGGGACCATCAGGAACAGAGAAATCTTTTGATCAATCCTTGGTAGCCCTGGGCTATAGGCCTAGAGGAACAATGGGGAGAAGACACACAGCACAGGTAGGTCTTGGATACATCAGACCTGAGGGTGCAGACATACTGCCACGTGGAGAGAGCCTAACCCTCTTTTACTGTGAGAAGCTGTTGTCATTCGCCCTTTTGCTTTAAATGAGATTATTAGCTGTTGCATGTGGGAATACGTCTCTTGGGTAACAATATTAGAAGTAGACTTTTCAATCCCCCTTTCCCCTGCTCTTGCTTCTCGGTTCACCCATGTGAAAGGACCAGAATCCTGGGCACAACTGGGATGCGGCCGTCCATAGATAGGGGTCACAAACTGGGGGACATACCTGAAGAAGACGAGGTTGCAGCACAGGGCAACACGAGCCCTGAGATTAAGTGCATTTCATCACACTTTGGAAGGAGCCTGGAAAAGGGTCTACGCTCAGCAGAAAGACATGGATGGGAGATGTTGACTCCTCTATCCTCTCCCTCTGTGCAAAGTATACTTTGGGGCAGCAGGGAGAGACAGAGAAAACAGTTCAAGTAATACTTTTGCTGCAACCACGGCAGTAGGAAAAACTGAGCAGATGTCCCCGGTGCTCTAGGTAAGTGTCCCAAGTCAGTATATCCAGAGTGAGGCCCTGACTCTGTATTTCTAACACAGATAATGCTCCCAGATAATGCTGGGCTAGGCATCACACTTTGAATGATGAGGATCTAGGGCACCCTGGCTCGTGTGTCACTTTTATTTATCCCCCAAGACTTTCCATATATGATTTCAAGCTCCATATCCTCTTTTGATACTCTCACAAGCCATCTTGATTTTCTCGGAAAGCTAGTGCTTACCAAAGCATACGTACGTTTCTGCACAGGATTACGAATGACCTCATTTACAGGTTTCTCACTTTCTAGTAAAAATATTGTTATCACAGGGATGGGTTCTCAAAACAGGGGAAGATGGGAGAAAGGTATGATTTATTTGTGTCCTCTGCTCCATTCAGTAAAATTCTAGTTCTTGGCTTGCTTCATTCTTTGGATCATCCCGCCCCCAAATCACAATTCTTTATCTTCTTCCAACCATCATCTTTCCTGTGTTTACATTTGTCTAACTGATCAAGGCAAATTCTCCTAAATCCGTCAATGTAACACATTCTATTTGTACTAATGGAACACACAAAATGTTTCTGAGCATGTATAATTATGTAATTCTATCTTGCCATCACCTTTAACCAAATACATTCCACGTAATTATTATGTAAACTAATACAGTTTGCTCCCCCAGTATATGATCTTTTGCTTTCACAGTCCCTGAAAGAGTATAAGATATAAGCAGTACCTTAGGGGTAATTATGTGTCCTGGAAAGAAGAGATTGCTTCCGTTTGTTTATTGCTGCATACAAACTAGCCTATAAATCAGTGGCATAAAACAAAATTAATCCTTATCTCCAATTGTTCTTTGGTTTAATGGGCTCAGCTGAGTGGTTCTCACTGGGGTGTCTTAGAAGGTTGCTTCTTCAGTACTACATTTGGTGCCTGAGCTGGGAGAGCTGGAGGCCAGATGCCAATCCACCTGGCTAGCATGGGCTTCCTCAGAGCGTGGTTGTCTCAGGGAGACAGGGCTTCTAACATGGCTGTTGGCTTCCTTCAGACAGAGTTCCAAAAAACCAGGTGGAAGCTGAATGCTTACTTACGACCTAGCCTTGGAAGTTATGTAGCTTCGTTTCTGCCATATTCTGTTAGCCAAAGCAACCACGAGCTAACCCAGATTCAAGAAGGTGAAGGGATAGACTCCATTTGTTAACAGAGGAAAGACATCTATAGATAGACACTCAGAAGGAGCCGATAGCATTCATCTTTGAGGTAAATTATCATGAGAGCGAAGGAGCCGATAGCATTCATCTTATCATATCATGAGAGCAACATGGCGAAAATGAATGAAGTATATCATCACCGTTCCAGGAAACTTCTCTAGGGGCCCCTTTACAAGGTATTAGAGCTTGGGAATGAGGAGAGAATTACTAGACGGCTTAGCAAGGGAATGGGGCATGAGAAAGGAAATGCATTTCTCTAACGGCCAGAAAGAGGTGAACATGTAAGATAGTTCACAGACAGGGAGGAAGTCACAAGTATGTCAGCATGAGCACAGGGAAGCAGCCGGAATAGGATCCGTGATGGGAGGTGCTACCCTTTGCTGACTGTAAGATCAGGTACTGAAGTAAAATGGATCGTCCACTTTTGCAGTGGCTGACAGATGAGCTTGATCCCAGACCTCCTGGATTTTTTCCCAACTGAGTGCTCGTTGACTATGTAACTTTCTCCATTCCACTGAGTATGCTTACGCATATAAGCATTCCACTGGTACGCTTAAGCAACAGAAAAGGAAGTTACAAGGCACTTGTAGGAGCTTGGCATTGTTAATTATTTTCCCTTACTTTGTTTCAGATATTTTTTTTCAAGCTCTATGTCTCTGCCGATAATTATTTCCAGTGTGCTAGGTTGATTATTCCTGGGTTTCCCACACGGAGAGTTGTTTATGTAAGTGATATCATATACTGCATCTTGTGCTTTGTCTTCTTTGTAACTGCTGTCATGGGAAAACTGACTTGTACAAAGGAAGACTTAGACATGTCGAGATTACGTTTGTCATGATTGTTTAATTCTAAGAGCGCCCTGGGTATTTCATAGAATGTGTATATGCTGGTTTTTTAAAAAGTCAAACGTGCATTAAAACCACAATAAATTCACCCAGTGCCGCAGCACAACAACTTCAAGACGGCTTGTTCCTGAAGAATATAAATGAACAAATAAAGACATAAATACATCTCATTATTACCATGACTACTGGTAATCCCTATTTAGGAGTTATTCATAATTTTCAAAGCCCTTCTTAAATGTGTTTGATTCTCGGAACAGTTGTGAGAGATGGAATCTGTTCTGCTCCACCCCATTAAATGAAGATGAGTGCCCTAGTATTTCGGGCAGGAGGGACGTGTAAAATGCCCAGGCATGAGAAGCAGGGTCTGAGTGCAGTATTCGCTCCTATTATCTCTTATCTCTGCAGCTCTTCGACCTCTTTGTTCCTACCATCTCTATCAGCGCCATGACATCCACGAGGAGCCATCAGGAACCCACTTCTCTGGCTTATTAATGTTGGCCTCTCTCTGGACCTCTGAATCTGCTTGGACTCATAGAGAGTTGTGAGTGAAAAATTCTCCCACCAAGATCCCTAGCCTTGAAAAATCCGTGCTTGGGCTGAGTTATCCCAGTAGCTAACCCAACAGAGGAGAATAATTCAGGCAGAGATGGTTGGCGAGGTGCAACACGATTAAGTAAAAATTTAAATGGTGCATGTCTTCTATGCCCTGCAGCTGGGATTTGATTCCTAGGGGTATCATTCTTTCTGTTTCTCGAAGCTGCCTCACTAACTGAAGTCTCAGAAAGGAAATTACAGAGGTCATAATTTGGCGGGATTTGTTGGAGAAAGTACAGGGAGGTAGCAGTAGAAGGCAGTCAGAGGGGCCTAGAGCTGGAACCAAGGGAAAGAGGCTCAGCAAGAAACATGGGTCCTAGAGAGATGGCCAGAAATTCAGTCTTGAATGGGGACCGCTAACTGACACATGCTGGCATCAGGGTCCCAGCACTACCATGCCTGCTTCCAAAATCGGATTTCTTTCTGCTACAGCAGGCTGGTGAGATGTGACCAGACTGACTCAGTCCAGTAGGACTGTATCTACAGTAGAGCACCAAGTTCCAGTGGAAAAATGCAGCTCTAGTTCACGGGCAGACCGATACACATAAATGATGTTTTCTACCAACCATCTGTGGGGGCCACACTAGATGGTCGTTGAGTATCTCAAAACTATTTTCACTCCCTTTCATGCTCTTTCCTGTACCTTTGGGGCTGGAAAACTGGAAACCACTGTTCCTAGATTCTCTTGCCTGAGGGTTCTAATTAAGAATCTACCAATGGAGGGGCACCTGGGTGGCTCAGTGGGTTCAGCCTCTGCCTTCAGCTCAGGTCATGATCTCAGGGTCCTGGGATCAAGCCCCGCATCGGGCTCTCTGCTCAGCAGGGAGCCTGCTTCCCCTCCTTCTCTCTCTGTCTGCCTCTCTACCTACTTGTGATCTCTGTCACATAAATAAATTTTAAAAAAAAATCTTAAAAAAAAAAGAATCTACCAATGGGGGGGGGCATTGGGAAAGATTTAGAAGGCTGAAGAGAGAGAAAAGCCATTAAATACTCTTTTCCAAAAGAGGTGGAGATCCATGGGAATGTGGAAGATGGGAAGAGTCTGGTGTTCCCAGCCGCAGCTCCTGTAGTCGCAACACCCAGTGTTGCAGGTCACGGAGATCATCAGTTATATTGAAAGCCAGTAGTGGTCTTCCCTGACCTCCACCCCCAAACCCTCCTCCAGCATTCTGTAAGCATCTAATTCCTAGTATTAAATCCCTGGGGGGGAGGTGCGGGAGAAATGGGTGAAGGGAATCAAAAGGTAGAAGGAAAGAAAGAAAGAAAGAAATCCTTTTCCTGATAAAGTACCTAGAGTGTTTATGGTTTTCCTGACTAAATTCTTGCTGATAGAAAGACTCTGTGGGCGTCTCCTTAGAGTTTAGTACACTTTCTTTCAGTCATCCCCTCAAAGCCTATGATATTTGTCTTATTATTTCCATTTGAGAGATGAAGAAATTGGAGCTTGGAAAGCCTAATTGATTTGCCCCAGGTCACTCAACAGGTAGATTTCTGAGCCTGGATTCAAATCTGGAGATGATACTCTTTACTACTATACAAAACTGCCCATGCGTCTAATAGCGTGGGTGTGAGCGGCACAGGAGAGATTATGAGATTGTTCTCAAGCCACAGAGGGGCGTAGGGGGTCTTAACCACCTGAGGAGCATTTCCAAATTTACTTTTTAAAAACTTTATTCCCCTTTTCAACAAGGGCATATCAGAGTCTCCCCCTGGGAGGGGATGGCAGGGAGTGGTTAAAGGTGAAAGACTGTGGAATAAGCTTTGATTTAAATGTTCTCTAGACAGTTCTGATACAAAAGTCTGGTTGTAAACCAAGGCTCTAGATCTCCCAGGTACTGAGTTTATAGTAGACCCAGTGATTTTCCACTAGTCCCACCTCGGGTATGGTGACAATTCAATAAACTCTGCTCAAGGCTGGTTCAGATGCTGGGCAAGGTTAGGTTTCTGGCAGAGAGAGTCAGTGACCTGGTCTGAACGAAGCTGATGGTGAAGAATTCTTGCACAGAAGGTTTTCAATAGCTGTTGATGACTCTTGGAAAAGTGTCTGAGAAGATATGCCTTTGTCTCCTTCCCAGGAAGCACCGAAATTGTCTGAGCAGTAACTGTCTAATGCATCGTGGTGCAGCAGAAGGAGGATGGAAATACAAGTTATATTTTATTGAATTGAAAACGAGGCCTAGAACTTCAATCAAATACTTCTCAAGCGCTTTCCAGAGATGCGAGCTTAATGTGTCAAGTAAGTCTCTAAATAGAGTCACTGCCTGCTGCATTACCAGAGCCTGTGCTAGACAGAAACATTACCTTTGCAACCCCCCTTCGTTTCGCTTTCTGCCAGATTTCTGATTCCCTATTAGCAACCTGCTTTGTATCCACAAAGCTCTATCTCTTTTTCATAGAGCAGTCTCTTAGGGAACATGAGGGAATTAGAAGAGAATCACTCTTTGGATTCCTAATCCTGCTTTTATATATTGCCTCACACAATAGTATTGCCTGCCATCCTTAAAACACTTCTGTTGATTCATTTATTCAACGTCTATCTTATCAATATTTATTCGGCCCGTAGTATGGTCAGGCACAGTGTTAAAATCTGAAGCTACAGCGGTCAGCCAAAGAGATCTGGCCCTCAGGAAGTTTTATGTACTGTACACGTATGCGGGTAGTGGGGGGTACGCATGAGAAGGGGGGAGGCTTGGAATTCACCTGATTTGAACAGGAAAAGTATAGGTTCCAGTCTGATAGAGAAGTCTAGATTTAACCTGCATAAACATTTAATTCATTTCAAAAGTGTTAATTTATTGGGGTGCCTGGGTGGCTCAGTCAGTTAAGTGTCAGACTCTCGATCTTGGCTCAGGTCATGATGTCAGGGTAATGAGAACAAGCCTCGCGTTGGGCTCCATGCCGGGCATGGAGCCTGCTTAAGATTCTCTCTCTCCCTCTTCCTCTGCCCCTCTCCTCCCCCCTCCCCCCAAAAGTGTTAATTTATTGAAAATATTTATAGAACATTTACTATGTGCATAGCATTGCACTAGATGCTGGTATCAAACAAGATTAGTGAGAATCGGTCCCTGCCGTCAAAGAGTTCAGTCTGGGGTGAGTAACAATTGGATAAAATAAGACAAAGGGCAATATATACTCTGGTATGTAACATACCCACGTCACCAGAGAGGTCAGGGACAACTCGATCTGGTCTTGAAGGATGAGGAGTTTGGCCAGATTGAGGAAGAGAAGAGTACGTTCCAGGAGAGAGAAGAGCCTGTGCAAAGTCACCGAGGTAGGCTTTAGGAGGTGCTCACAGCTTGAGCCTGGCTCTCAGTCTGCAGCATGGTACAAGCATCCGAATTTGGAGAGCTGACCTCACAGAGCTTGCCGGAGTGATAACAAGCAGTATGACCTTACCCTTCACGACAAAGAAGCTGCTCTGCCCAGTGTCCCCACCAGCACCTGACCTTGAGTGTGAGGGGTCTAGTCTATCACCAAGGCGACTTTCCAAACATTCTTTAATTTGATCTAACTTTTTTCCCACATCAGCCTTGGAATCAGGACTGTTCAGGACCCCTCCCTTCACAGTTGCCCTAATGAATTTTTTAAAAATTATTTATTTATTTGACACAGAGAGAGATCACAAGTAGGCAGAGAGGCAGGCAGAGAGAGAGAGGAGGAAGCAGGCTCCCCGCCGAGCAGAGAGCCTGATGCGGGGCTCGATCCCAGGACCCTGAGATCATGACCTGAGCCGAAGACAGTGGCTTAACCCACTGAGCCACCCGGGCGCCCCTGCCCTAATGAATTTATGATCAAAGTTCCTACCATGTTTTTCCAATGGTGATATTTATAGATTTCACCCATAGGTCAGATACACACCATGATTCTTCCTTAAGAATAGCTGTGCTCTTGGCTGCTCACAGGGAGCTGACGCAGTCTTCCCTATCTACCTTCTCCTGCTGTGCGAGAAGATGGGAGATCTTCCAGCCGAAGAACTCAGGAAACTTGGATAATATTCCCCTCTGCTGCCAAGGTCTTATATTCCTCATTAGATTTTCAAATGCGGTGGAAATAGCACTGGACTTCAGGTAAGACAGGTCTGGGTTCAAATATCAGCCCTGATTACTGCCTAACTGTGCAACTTTGGGCAAATGAGTACCCTGAGATCTTTGAGCTTTAGTTTCCAGCTTCGTATAAAAGGGTTAATTACACCTACTACATGCAGCTATTGTGAGGGTTGAAAGGAGATAACATAGATTACAGTGCCCTAAAATAATTGAATTCAATTACTAATCCATGTTTTCCCCATTTTGGTAACTAATAATTACTTTAGCTCTCTTCCCAGAAACATGTCATCCTTGGTAGCTAAATTCATCTATTTGCTGCTGGAACAGGGGTTGGCAACTTTTTTTCTGTGGGTCCATACAGTAAATATTTTCAGCTTTGCAAGCCATGTGTTTTCTATCACAACTTCTGTGACACAACTTCTGCGGCAGCAAGAGCGCCGCCTATAGACAATACATGAGTGAATGGGCATGGCCGTGTTCCAATAAAACTTTATTTACTAAAAAATGTCTGCAGGGCCATATTGGCCTGTGGCCACAGTTCCCTGGTCTATGTCTTAATACACAAAAGATAGCATTTCATGGAGAAAAGAAAATAGACTTTTTACCATTCCAAATTTAAATCTTAAATCTATTACCAGCTCCTCAGTCTTTGGCTGTTTATTTAACCCCTCCTGTGCCTCAGTTTCTTCAGCTGTAGAATATAGACAATAATAGGACCCACCTCATAGCAGTCTTAATAGAATTAAAAGAGATAATACTCACTCGGAAATGTGACCCAGGGGCGCCTGGGTGGTGTAGTCAGTTAAGTGACAGACTCTCTATGTTTTGGTTCAGGTGGTGACCTTGGGGTCGGGAGATCAAGCTCCCCATGGGGCTCCATGTTCAGGGTGGAGTCTGCTTGAAATTCTCTCTCCTTCTCCCTCCAATCCTCATGCTGGTGATCGCTCTCTCTCTAAAATAAATAAATAAATCAATCTTTAAAAAAAAAAAAGAAATGTGATCCAGAGTCACTGATATATGATTATTTATTTATTTAGGAGAGAGATGGTCTTATCGCATTTGTTGGCTTTCCTTCCTGCTCCCCACATAAAAGCTTAACATTATTTTTCCTAGAAATTATAATACCAGAGAAGGGCAATATGTAAATTGTTATGACGTACCTGTGTATGGGAGAAGGGTAGAATATATCACTCACAGTCACACGGCGTAAAATGTTTTATTTGAAAACACTTTGCTGAATTTGGAACAACAATAATCTACCCGACTCAAGAAAAATAGAGATAACAGTGCTTTAAATCACTCTCAATTAGTAATAATATCATGAAGGTCAACTATGAATCTACTTTTCTCTGGATGAATTTGGTCACGTAAATACTATTTTAAGAGCCAAATGATAAATTACGTATAAAGCAAATCAGCATGGTGACCCAAACTGAATGTAAAACTGTTCAATCCAGTTATGTGTATGTCCATAGACACCCAGTGGGCCGAGGAAGGAAGAATGGAAGTCTGATTTTTTGTTATCTGCTTGTGCCAAGTGCTCAGCTAGGATCTTTGTGTATGTTATCTCATTTAGCCCTCACATTCAAGAGTCTATCCTTAATACCTTAAAGGCGAGGAAGCTGAGACTCAGAGTTGAAAGTCAATTACACATGGCGATATCATACAGCAAGTAAGTGGTGGAACTAATAAAAAAACCCAGGTATGTACCACCATGTACCATACCGCTTGCCTTCTCACTCTCACTGGCTTGATCATTTTAGTAAAAAAGATCAAAATTAATGAATGCCCTGTCAATCAAACCAGTCAAATCAGTCTAAGTATGATGCACGCTCTTCTCTGAAAACGAACAATTGTTGCTTTCGCACAGCCTGGATGTTGAAACCTGTTATGGATTGATCTATCACAGCTGCTAACTTGGGAAGTGAATGGTGAGCCCGGGCATGCTGCTGTGGCCAACTTCTCTGGCCCGGGGAATCCCGAGGGGGCTGGACAAATGAAAAGCATGGCTCCTGCCTGGGTCTGCCAACACTGTTGCTGAGCAAACTCGGATAAACTTGGCGCAAGGGAAGCCAGTCACTTGGGAGAGGAGGGTTTGGAAAAGAGAAAGGGGGAGATTCGTTTTGGGTATCAGCAGCCAGGGGAGGTGGCAGGCTCAAAGCTTAACAACCGACCTCTCCCCAGCAGGATGGGCATCTAGACATTTATAGGAGTGGTTTGGGGGCCGTGTGCAAGAGAGCAGGCAGGGAGCACGTGAGAGTGGGGGGGGGGGGGGTCTGTGTGTGCTCAGCCCGCAGGGGTGGGCAGGGAAGGGGATGTGTTGGGTGTGGTCTTCAAGACATTCCATTGCCATCCCGGCTTTTCTGGTCTGGTGGTTGGAATGTTCTGGTCATTGTCAATGTCTCAAGAAAATGCAGTAAGAAAGAAACATGATGGGTTTTAGTTTGAGCCTGAGTTAAGTGGTCTTGTCTATTTCTGGTTTTGACTATTGTGGTCTATAGTTGAGCAAGAGGGCTCGTGAAGAGTTGCATTCTATGAAATGCCTCTTAGAAATTTTTCTTGTTCCTTAAACAAGATTAGATTTGGAAGTTGAACCCTCCACATCTCAGAATGTAACTCCTTGAAGGACTTTTTTCACTTCCTCTGGAGAGCAAATGTTGACACTTGAGAAAAAGTCACCTCCTCCTGTGGTTTTGTTGCACAGTGAAGGACCCACACCCACATTTTCCTCAGATCTCTTGGAACTCTACTGGAAACTTCCTGCCTGCTCTACCTTCTTGCCCCAAGTCTTTCCCAAGAGGAGACAAGTTATGAATAAGCATTTGATTTGCATGAATAACGTTATAAAGTGAAACGGTGACAAGATGTTATCTTAAACCTACTTCAATGTGGAAACCGTGGGGAAGGGAAGACACTAAAACAAAAATCCAAAATTATCTTAATTTGGAATAATTTAGAAAACATTCCTCCTGCAAGTGTCAGGGCGATGATCATGCTTCTCTGTCCCATGGGGAACCCCTTTGGCATCTAAATGAAGCTGTCTTTGCAGAAAGCAAAGGGACAGGTGTAATCCCAGTTAAAGAGTGGATCCGCAATTGCATATACATAGACATTTCTGTACTCATAATTATGTGTTGAAAGCCTTTTTTTTCCCCTGCCACCTGATTAATCAATATCAGTCTGGACTATGGACTCGGAGGCTCTTTTGGGGGGTCTGTTTTTGTTTCCCCTTTGTAGCTAATCAAGTGGGTGTATTCTTTGCACCTGTGCTGCTTACCTGCTCTAACTAATTAGCAATCACCCAAGTGTGACTAAGTGATCGATTAGTGCTATCGAGCATTACAAGCTTCAATTTGCTAAGTGTTCTCGTAGGATTGCAGATACATAATAATTGTTTCTGAAAAGATGCCTGCCCTCTGCTTCTCCATTTTACTAGCCAATAAACCATACCTGCCTTACATTGGTAGCAACTGTCTAAATAACTCATTTTCGTGAAAGGTAGTGAAGGCGTTTAATAATTGTTCAAGGAAAAGATAGTATATTAAGAAGTGATGCATCCTTTGCAACCAAAGTATAATTTTCTTCCTAAGCAAATTTTTCTTTCACATTCACAGAAGGAATGTTTGTTTTGTCAGTCTGTGGCATCACCTATCTCAATTATAAATTATTTAATCATGTCAATGAGAGGAGATCCTCGTGAACAAAAACCATATGGTGCTGCCCATCGGAGACAAACGCGCAATGAACAGAAGCAGTGTGCTTTGTTTACTGCCTTCACAACTGCCCAAGAGGATTATTACTTCAGGAACAGGCTTTAGGAACCACAGGATGCTAGTGTGGAAACAAACAGACAGACAAAAGCATCATAAAGAAAAACACTGTCTTTGAGCGGAGTTATGAAATTCAGTGCTCAGTCCTACTTGACTTCCTTGTTTAGAGATTATCATTTGGGAAACAAATGGCACAAAAGAAACCATTGAAAAACACGCTGCTTTGTTTTACGCCGTAGGCTTGCAATTTAATGGCGGCTCATCATTTCATATCTACGGCACAAAAGTGGGATGATATCATCTCCTCAAACAAGCTGTGGGCGAGTCCACAAGGAAGGTATGAAGAATGCATTTTTTAAAAAAAGAAAATCCCGTTTTTCTCGGAAAGCTGTTTTAATGTGCTGAAATCTCCAGAATAAGGAAGTGGGGGAATGAGGTGAGGAGGAAAAGCAGACGTTCACCTAGAAAACCTAAACCTCGTGCCTCCCACCTGCCATATGTGGATTCGTGCTCCAAAGAACCAAGAGCTTCACAGTGGGGAGGAGGGGAGAGAAGTAATTTCACGAGCACGAGAGAGAATAAGATACTTGGGATCAGGCTTAATTCTTGCCTACTTCCTTCAAGGTTCCACACACTCTGCTAGGTACTGTGATGCAGAGAAGTCCTTATTTTCAGGGAACTTAGACTCTGTTGAAACGAGGCAGACATGCAGTGTCGTGACATGCTGTCATTGAGGGACCACCAAGGTGTACAAATGGGTCACGTTCCCCTCCCTTACCAAACTCCTCCCAGTACGCGTCAACCTTTAGAGTACACAGCGCATTATCTGGGCTCAACAGAGTTTTCACTTTTTTTAGTTATGGGCCTTAGAACCAGTCTGGGTGCACCCATGTCTAGTACCTTATGATGATGCCTTGTTTTGTTTTGTGGTTAGCGTTAACCGAAAGGAGTTTCGTCATCTACCTGATTCTTTTTTTTTTTAAAGATATTATTTATTTGACAGACAGAGATCTCAAGTAGGTGGAGAGGCAGGCAGAGGGGGGGGGGGAAGCAGGATCCCCGCTGAGCAGGGAGCCCGATGCGGGGCTCGATCCCAGGACCCTGAGATCATGACCCGAGCAGAAGGCAGAGGTTTAACCCACTGAGCCATCCTGTCATCTACCTGATTCTTCAGAACAGGTTTTTAAATAAAATTTTACCCTTAGCAAAGAAATACAACCATTAAAGGCTATACAAAATACTGCCCAAAGTAATAGCCCCCAGGGGCTGAGAGGCAGCGTGTCATACTGGAAAGCAGAAGGACGTCAGACTGAAACAAGCTCGGACTGGAGTTCCAGCTCTGCCACCATCTTGTGCAATACTTTTGGGACAGTTTTCTTTTTTTGTTGTTTTTAAAGAAAGATTTTATTTATTTATTTGAGAGAGAGTGAGAGGGAGAGAGAATCTCAAGCAGACTCCTTGCTGAGAAGAGAGCTCGATGCAGGGCTCGATCCCAGGACCCCGAGATCATGCCCTGAGCCAAAACCAAGAGTCAGATCCTTAACTGGATGGGCCACCCAGGTGTCCCTTGTGACAGTTTTCTTCACCTCAGTTCCTCCATCTGTAAAATCATTGCAATAATAGTACCTGGCTGGGGTTGCTGACACTACCGACTGAGTCAATGCCGACGATGTGCTTGTTGAAATGAAAAGAGAGATGTTTGCTCCAATATTTGCTGTACTTCTGGAAGATCTCTAAGAATACTAGAGCATCTGTTCTGCTCGCATGCCTCAGGTCTTCCCACTTCACTGTCATAGTCAAGCAGTTAGACCTCTTCCCTTTCCCCCACCGTGTTCTCTCAGCTGCGCTCCGTACCACCGCTCTAGCCCACGCTCTGGCCGAGCCCTACAGTAATTTATTCTACGTGCGGGAGAGCCTCTGGCCATCACCCTTCACTACTGCTCTGTCTCTCCACAGAATCTGGGAAATCCCAGCTCAAGAAAGCCTTTTTACCTCGAGCACAAATCTCTCCCCCATCCACCTGTTTCTCTCATATTATGTTGCTGGTCCCATTGATGTCATAGCCATGCATTTCATAGCAAATTATCAACCATCCATTAGATGCTAAAGAGCACGGTGTCTAAGAATGCGGGGTTTTTTTGTTGTTGTTGTTGTTTGTTTGTTTGTTTTTTAATGTATTGCCACTCAGACGACTAGGTGAGTCCTCTGGAAGGTGTCCAGACAGGCCCGTGCTCCCCACATGGACAGTGAGTTGCACTTGAGTCAGAAAAAAAGTGTAAACATTTTGTAATGCGATGAGATATGACATGCAGATTCTATATGGAACTCATTTACAATATATGAAGAGGTTAAAAAATGGTGCTGTCATTTTGAGTTATGTTGAAATGCGAAATCTGGCTCCAGATATTACCTTGGAGGAAAAAAGAAATTGTCTTCGCAAGTTGGGACACATTATCCTTGAACCTAATTTTTCAGCCAAGTAATGATCCCTATGTTTCTTTTTTAGATCATATTACTCATCAAGTTATTTATGAGCTGGGTAAGATGCTAAAATGATTTTGGCGTACGGGAGGAACGTAGCTGTGAAGTACTGGTCCTCGTTAAAATGGCACGCTGGCTTTGACCTTCACATTTAGAGATAACATTAGATGGCTCACTCAGTTTTTGAAATCTTTGACAAGTATATTTAGAGAACTCAATGCATGTCTTGATATGGTAATCTCAGGGGAGAAACCACCTCAAAAGTTTCATCTCGTGGGCCAAGTTAAGCAGTCAGAATGACGCACTACCATCCCCAAAGGATAACCATGCAAACAACGGAAGTCCTAGCTATCTTTCATAAATTACAGATTAAAATTATAAAGACTGCTGTATCTCAACAAGGCTAGATGGTAAGTATCTGGATAATAGCAGTTAACACATCATCAGTCATTTTTTTTAAAGATTTTATTTATTTATTTGACAGAGAGAGAGATCACAAGTAGGCAGAGAGGCAGGCAGAGAGAGAGGAGGAAGCAGGCTCCCCGCAGAGCAGAGAGCCCGATGCGGGGCTCGATCCCAGGACCCTGAGATCATGACCCGAGCCGAAGGCAGCGGCTTAATCCACTGAGCCACCCAGGCGCCCCCTCATCAGTCATTTTTATCTCCTTTCTCCATGAGTTCCTGTACTGGGGTCTGGCAGAATAGCAGGTGTTCAAAACTTCCTCCGGCTTCGTGTTGGCATCTTACACTTGTAGTGGGAATGTCCTGCTCAGTGATGCAGGCTGCCGGAGGGACAGCCCCATGTTCTATCCCTTATGCAATGTAGTCTCCAGGGACACCTGGGTGGCTCAGTCACTTAAGCCTCTACCTTCGGCTTGGGTCATGATCTCAGGGTCCTGGGATCAAGTCCTTCGTCAGGCTCCTTGCTCAGTGGGGACCCTGCTTCTCCCTCTGCCTGCTGCTTCCCCTGCTCGTGTTCTCTCTCTGATAAATAAACTATTAAAAAAAAAAAGAAATGTAGTCTCCAGAAGATAACAGGAAACCCAGACAGGATTAAACATCTTTGGGTATGGAAATATCTCTTACTCACCTGTGGATGGTGCAAAAGGGTGTGTGTGTGTGTGTGTGTGTGTGTGTGTGTGTGTGTGTGTATAGGAAAGTGAGGTTGATAGTGGAAGGACACACAGCACATAACCTGATGAATATCCAGTTTCTCTCTTCCTGTACAATTTACAGATCCATTTTGCTATAGCCTTGGCAAAAGTTAGTTTATGTAGGATCGCTACTTATCTGGAAATGGAGTCTCGGCTAGATAATTACCAGTACTGCACTCTTTCAGCAGCTTTACGGATGATGCCGTGTGCGTGTGTGTGTGGGAAGGACTGGACAATTGATCTTGTTCTATCCAGCCAGCCAATGGATAGCATCTCAACAGAAAGCAGTCACTTTTGAGAGAAAACAAAAAGCCCTTTAAAAGAAAAAACAAAACAAAACACTGTTCCTTTATTCTCATAGCCTCAGAGTAGCACAAATTATTTGACACTGAAAGTAATAAAACGTATCCTTGCTAAGATAAAAAGATCAGTAATAGAGGGCAGTGAGATTTATAATAAATCATGCCAGTTCAGCCAATTATTTTTGCTTTTCCTTTGCATTCCCTTGTTTGGAGAATAAGTATTTCCTCCCATATTTTTTGATGAGAACTGTGCTATGCCTGTCCATGAGGTTGAAAGAGGACCTCAGCGATTGCCATGAAGGAACGAAAAATCCAGTGAGGGAGTGAAGAATAGATTTTAAAACTGTAATATGCAATATTAAAAAAAATACATAAATAGCAATAGAGAATCTGTTTTCTGAAACTTCTGAGGGACCTTCCAGTTGTAGTTGAGACGCTCCAGAAACGGTTCACGGAGGTAGCTTTAAACACAACTCCAGTTCGTGGGTCAGATATAAGCATATCAAGCCTGGGGCAGCTCTGCAAATAGCGGTTGGCTATTAGGAAGAGATGTGGTTAAAATGAGTGGAAGGCAACTTAAGCTGGAAGCCTGTTATGGATGTTCTTGAAGGTCAGTCCAAGGAAATTAGAGTTACAAATATTTAACACGTTTACCATCATAATAAATATAATCTAGATGCCACAGATAGACCCTGAATCATTCTCCCTGCAGCTGGAGGGATCTTTTGAAAACAACGATCTGATCATGTCACTCTTCTGCTTATTTTTCCCTCTGATCTTTGGCAAAAAGTCCCCAGTTCTTTTTTTTTTTTTTTTGAAGAGTTATTGATTCATTCCAGAAACAGGGAGAGACCACAAGTTGGGGGAGGGACAGAGGGAGAAAGAGTGGGAGAGGGAAAAAGAAGGAGATTCCCTACTGAGGGTGGAACCAGACTGGCCAGACCGAATGCAGGGCTCGATCCCACAGCCCCTGAGATCATGACCTGAGCCAAAATCAAGAGTTGGACAGTTAAGGGACTGAGCCGCCCAGGCTCCTCCAAGAAAGTCTCCAAATCTTAACACGCCTGCAAGGCCCTGCTTGACCTGAGCCTTTCCTCTATTATTTGCTACTTCATTCTCTAGAACTTCCTCCACAGAGTGGTTCTTGCCATGACTGGGAATATACCTTGCTACTTTCCACAACCAGATTTTCACATACCCTTTCTTCCCGCTTGGCCAGTTCTTGCCACTAAACTTTGACTGGCTCACTCTTACTCATGCTTCAGAGCTTGGCTAAAATATCACTGTCTTGGTCCTCCTGCCTAGGTCAGGGATAAGCCCTGTCATCTACTCTCTTAGCAAATGTCCTTCATAACATTTAACATAGTTCTTAATAATAAAATGATCCCACATATAAGGACTAATATTTACTGAGCAACGATTTTGCACTATACTACCTGCTCAATGAATGTTTGTTGAATGGATACACGAATGAAGAAATAAACTCATCGGTGGGGTTGATTAATTAATCAGTCAGATTTCTTCAGGCGTTAAGTTCATACTTCCTCTTAATTCCCAGATTAAAATAGTATCTGTCCACGTGACAGCTGGAAGTTCTGGCTGGTCCCTCGAATACACGGGGTCTTCAGGAAATTCTGTGTTTCATAAATTATTCCTGGGTGTTACCCAGAAGAAAGCTCATACCATACACTATTCGGATAATAACCATTACAATTTATTGAGGAATTACTATGTTCCAGGAACGGCGTACATATATCTTCTATATGTAGTCATCCCTATAGCCTATCCCGTGTGTGTGCATATGTGGGTGTGCTCATTCCAACGTCACGGTGCCCAAGGAGGCTGACTTAGTGGCACAGTAGGTTGCAAAGAAGAAACAAAGTTAAATAAGGTCTCTGAGGTCTCCATACGGGGGAACTTAAAACCAGACGGTAGGGTGGCCTGCACACTCCTTAGTCCTACTGAGCACCATTCTTGGAGCTCCTCTTCCAGTCTGTGCGCGTAGTTTGGAAATTACTCTGCTCCGCCCCAAAGCAGAGCTCTTAGTCACATAGCTCCTGTTAATAAGGTTGCCAGGGTGAAAAAAAAAATACGAGGTGCCCAGTTAAACTTGAATTTCAGATAAAAAGCCAAATAATTGTTGAATAAAAATATGTCCTAAATATCGTAGAGAAGATACGCTAAAAATGTATTTGGCCTCATACGAAACTCCAACTTAACGGAGCGTCTTGTAATTTCATTTGCTAAATCGGGCAACTCTCCTAAACAAAATCCAATCTCTCAAATTCCCAAAGTTCAGAATGTGAAGACCGTTTCCCCTCTCCTCTCTCACGGGCCTGACTCTCGACTCCTGGTTTCCTATCTAGTAAGCTGTGGGGAACTATTTTTGTCCCCTGTTTCTGCTTGGCTAGGCCCTTCTAAGTGGGTCTCCTACCTCCTTTTCCATAGCACAGCACAATTTTTTTCTCTTAATCTCAGCTCATTTCAGTACCACACATATGTAATCCTCCTCATCGCTCTCCTGCCTATGCCCTCCTCTCTCTTTCTCAGCCCCTTTCACTCCCTCATCCCTCAACAAGTTGTAACTTACGAGGATTAAAAGAAAACTGGCAACTTCCCAGTGTAATTGGGCCCCCATCTGGAGAACAAGCTTCTTAATTTCCATTCCTTTTATCCCTACCTCAATTCGGAGCACGCGGCTCTGAAGGTAGTTGATACTCAGTGAAGATTTGATTGCCAAGTGTTACACATTCGCTCCTAATGTTCTTGGTGGGCGATGTGCTTACACAGCACATTTCTCCCGTGGCAGGAACTTAGCAAGCTTGGCAGGTCGCCCAGGGAGGCAATTATCAGGAACTTTCCGGAAGAGAAAGGATGATGAGCAGGCCACCTTTTATTTTCTAGGGCCGTGTGAACCCTGAGAGGTCAACAGTGAGTCCTCTGCACCGATCCGCAGACCATCACAGCTAGAAGCGTCCTCGGAGTTGGTCTTTATTAAAGTCAGACACAACATGACCACGGCTCACAAAGGAGGTGACTGGTCCGAGGTCAGAGAGATTCCTCGGCTAAGAACACACGGCCTGTCATGCTGGGTTGTCTCTGAAATAGAGACAATGCTCCCTCCTGGAGTTGTTTCAAGGAGCGAATGAAATAAGGTAGGCGACAGCCTTCTGCAAACTGTGAAGTGTGTATTTTATATGAATACCAAGAAATAGAATTTGTAGCCCCTCCTACTGAAGCTAGGGTCTGGCGAATTTGAGGTGGCCAGTTTCCTCTGGGTTAATGGAGAGTCGGCGCTCCAGCCCCGTGTTAGAGCCCTCTCTTCCAGATATGGGTTCTCTTAAACAAATATTTAACACAAGCTGCTCTGATCATCTGCAGTCATGAAAAAGATGAAAGGTTTTTTCCTCTCCTAATAATAATGTATTAGCTTCAGCAGTCTGACCAAATTCCAGTCTCAGTAATTGTCTTCTCCTTACTATTCCTTAATGAGGTTCAAAAGGTTAATTAGTTGTTTGCAAAATACTAAAGTACTTAATGGAGGTAATCTAGCAGGACAATATCTAAATGCAGACCTTCAGTGAATGACTAGTAAGACAGTTGATATAAAGAGCTAAGAAACTGACAGCTTTTATTAATAGTCTATTAATTTAATACAAGGTGATTTAAAAATAAAAACAAAGACATTATGATAAACAATGATACAGCAAGCTTAAAGACAGAGAAGGGATTTTTGACGTTGGCCTAAGACTAGCAACACAAAAAATAAATATTTCAAAAAAATAATGAAATATAATAACGCATTGTCCTTGGGACTGAAAGGAACTCATGGATGGATGGGCAAGGCGGTAATTTGTATTGACTTAGATTACAAATCATGTTAAGACCCTGATCTATCCCCAAAGAGGAGAATGTGTTCTGTTTGCATAGCTAGACACTGTCATAGTCTACTGGAATCGAT
This sequence comes from Meles meles, assembly GCF_922984935.1. NCBI lineage: Eukaryota > Metazoa > Chordata > Mammalia > Carnivora > Mustelidae > Meles > Meles meles. The sequence continues at coordinate 121,869,977 of NC_060087.1, read as the reverse complement.
TCTTACAAATTTTGGCTTGTCTCATTTAGCAAAAGTCAGTTTACTTATACGTGCACATAATTATATTCTCATATGTACGCCCATTGAGCAGCAGTAAGTGTTTCTTCCTTTTTTTGTTTCTTTGCTTGGTTTTTACTTGGTTATTTTTCAGACACTTTTGTAGAAGTTACGAGCTGCAGAATGCATAAGCAGAAAAGATCTGAACTCAGGTGATTTGCATGTGAATTTTTCATATTGCAGGTGGTTGGCCCTAAAGACAGTAATGCATGATTGGAAGATAACTTGAACATTTGAACATTTGAAATTGTCTTTGCATCACACACACACACACACACACACAAACACTGTGCATGAGTCTGTGTGTTTAATTCAGTTTTTTGATTCATGAATGCAATCTGTTATGGTTATGTAACTTTCTTATCTATCATTCATTTTTTCCTTGCCATGATGACCTCTAATTTTATTTCAGATGAGGGAGAGAGAGAACTGACTGAATAAGGCAGAAAAGGTGGCCATCCTATGTGTTTCCACAGAGGACTTAAACAAATATCACAAAAATAAAATTGATGATAAAACAGGAATAGAAACACAGAAAATTGGAAACTAAAAATGTGCTGATCACAAGTTCGGTTGTATTTCCTGATAACCATGGAGGAAAGGAGACAGTTGGATCCAAAGGTTTCCGTTAAAGGAAAGAAGAAATGTTAACATTCCTCTAGAGTTACAATTTTTTTTTCCAGAACTAAATTAAAAGAGAAATGGCTTATGACACTGAGTACAATAAAATAAATATATATAACATAAAAGAAATTATCTTGCACAATGATGATATGGGGGGAAAGAGAGTTAGGATTCACACAGCTGTCACTCCACAATGCCATTAGTAAGCCCCGAGGGAATGAGAACATCTGGTAGCCCAACAAAGGACTGGCCAAATCATGCAACTTTCTGGTGATTTCAGTTGTTTCCAGTACAGGACCCCAGGTACCAAGTGGATTAGACATGAAATGCATGACTCTTAAAATACTTCCCTTAAATACTACTTTTTGACAAGAAGAAATACTTTATTACATCTTTAAGTTAATATATGAGATTCTTAAGGGACCCATGCAAACTCTAGGCAAAATATATAATATATATGGAACCACCTCATAGCCATTTAAAAGCTCATAAATGAGGCATGTCTGCCCTTACCTAGAGAAATCACTTTCAGGAAAAACTATCACAAGCTGACATTTTCCCAGGACCCAAAGGAACAATCAAGCCTCTTAGAACAGGTGTCCATTAAGCCAATGGCTGACAGCCAAACCTCTTGAAAGAGTTGTCAATTTTTACAGTCTTTCTTTTCTGGCTTCCCACTCGCTTCTCTTCTCAATGCAAGTGGACCCAGCCCTCCACTACTCTACCAAAACTGGTCTTGATAAGGGCTTTGAAGATCTCTGTTTTGCTCCATCCTGTGGACAGTTTTTAGTTTCATCATCCTTCATTCATTCAACAAATCCTTATGGAGTGACAACCATCTGATAGGCACTCTAGGTAGAAAGGTCTCAATTAGGTCATATAATTTCATGGGTGAGTGTAACAAGGAGAAAAGGGCACCACAGAAGCGCACGACAAAGGATTTCGCTAAATCCTGGGGAATCACTTGACCTGTCTGTGGCATTTGCGTCCATGACATTACACTTCCCCAGCGTTTCCTCTTTCTCTGCTGACTCTTTCGTCTCTGTTTCCTTGCCAACAACACTTTCTCTGTTTGACCTTTAAATATTTGCTAAGGGCAGTCATAGTTTACCCAGGCCAGTTCTGGTTTATGCTTGCCGTCTTGGCATAATTATTAATAGCATCCCCTTTAACTGTCAAAAGACTCTGGGTTTGGACCATAAATGATATGGTCACCCTTTTTTGAGGTGACCTCATTTAGTGTTGAAGCATTAAATAGCACGGATATATGCTGATGGCTCCCAAATCTTTCTCTAACTTGGCACTTTTTTTTTTTTCCCCGAGCTACTGACCTGTAAGTTGAACTGCGTTCTCAGTAACTCCAATTTGATCTCTCCCTGGGAGCTCAAGCTCATTATGGCCTAAACGGAATTTAATTTGCTGTCCCTACCATCCACCCAGGTTGTGGAAGCCATAAACCTGGGGGTCAACCTCGAATCCTTCCCCTCTGACCAGTATCCTTGCAGTCAAGCAACCACCGAAAGCTCTGTGCCACCTTCTAAATGTACCGCACAGCTAGTGATGGGGGTCAGGTCCCCCAGCTGCGTTCCCAGCTTTCTCCCGCCACCCGCCCCCATCCCCCACCCCATGTCAGTTTTCTCTTCCAAATGGTAGTCAGAATGGTCTTGCCAAATCTCGTTAAACCACCAGCTGTTGAAAACTCTACCCATTTCTCATTGAATTCAGAGTAAGCAACAACATCTTCATCCCATTTCTACCTTCAGTTCGAGTCTCACTTTGTAACCATCCCACTTTCACTGGCTTCGCTCCAGACACATCCTGCCCCTGCAGTTTTTCTGTCTGGGCCGCCTCTACCCTCCATTCCCATGCAAATACCACTTCTCCGAAGAAGGTCGTATGTCCCGTTTTACACCTTCACGTGCATTTCTTTTTCATATCAATCATCACCGGCAAGCAAATAATTGTGTGTCTTTAGTAATTTGGAAATTATTACTTTCAATGTCTAGCGTTTCTTTTTCAGACTATAAGCTCAATGAAGACTCAATGAGTGATTTTTGTCCGTTTAAAGCTTTTATCCCCAGTACTTAGCATGTCGCTAGATCCTCGATAAGGATTTCCTACAAGAAGTAAAGGAAGGAAGGAAGAGTGATTAGACGGACAACAGTGACTTTAGACTCATGACTCGAGAAGAACTTCAGTTCCTGATGCTTTGCACTATAATCAGAATGTACTCTATGTTGAAGAATTGAAGATTAAAGAAGTCAGGATCTCTGAACACCTGCTTGGAGGACAGCCCCCTGTCCACCAGGAATTCTTGTTTACAATTTAATGAGCATTTAAGAAATTCCTGTTGTTAAGCCATTGTGAGTTTTCTCTCTCTCTCTCTCTCTCTCTCTGTCTCTCTTGGCAACTTGTGTTACCTGAAATACCCCTGGCTTAATACCTTTAAACAAATTTGAGTTTCAATTTGACAAATGAGATTATCAGTGATTATATAACCTTACCAATCAGTTTCAGAGATTTGAATTATTGTTGAATCGATTACGATGATGAAAGTAGTTAGAACAACCACCATCACCACCAAAAATACACCTTCGTAGCCATGAAGGGTATGTCATGATACTTTGGTAAATATGATCATACCTTGTGATCTTTCAGGCAAAAGACATTATTTTTTTTTCCTCACTGACCTGGGGCCCTATTAACTAGAGAACAAGCTTTTATACTAAATCACTGAGTATCTCAACAAACTGAGACCACTGGTTTGTAATTGGTGGGTGAGGAAAGGCTTGGCTTGGGCAGAGCACCAGAGGAAAAATGGGGAAGAGGTGTAAGACATTCACTCATTGTTCAGTCCCATGGACTGCTTTAGGCTCCTAATGTGAGGAGGACAGATATTTATGTCATATATTTTCGTGACAAACTGCTGATGATTTGGGCAAGGGCTAGGCAAAGAGTGGGTACAAGTCTGAAAGGAAACTGAGAAGCTAGGCATGAGCAAAGCCACTTCGGATCCCAGGTAGCAAACTGTGACAGTTTTTCCCCACCTCTGCATGGAATTTAGGCATGCCCTGGTACCCCGAGGACTGGAAAAATCTATATTCAGCATGCTTAGTATGATCATTGATTTTTCTCACAATTGGCTATGGCCTATAAGATTTCTCCAAGTGGACCCATATGCAGCAAATGTGGAAAGAGCAAGAGAGACATAGCAGGGATATTTCACAGCCACATGGCAATTACAGCTAACAGACTGATTCATGCGTACATGGGAGGCATTCATTCTGAGTTTCCAAGAGAGGGGCCAAAATATCACTATTTAACCAGTGGGGTCCATTTTTTAGTTTGTGAAAAAGAAGTGTGTGCTTTACTTAATAGTCCTTAGTAGTAAAATTGAAGATAAATGGATTATCCCACCACCACCACCACTGTGATGTCAAATAAAGTATAATTGCAAAAATGAAGCAGCTCATGTCATTCTGTATTTAGAACTACCACATCTGTGAAAGCGAATGAAGAACAGCACACTATATTGAAAGAAATATGTTGGTGGAATTGGATACTTGAGTATTTCTGGGGCAGTCTGATAAAGGAATTAAGTCATATACCAAACCTTTCAGTGGCTTTCATGAGGCCACTGAGCTAGGATCCAACATGAGTTTGTGTCTTTTATACCACATTCCACCCTGGAGTTTCCTGATCACATAGTTGGAAGGGAATTCATTTTCCTCTCAACTCTCATAGTGACAGCTCACATTTTTAATTGTGCATTTTCACACCTCTGGCTTGGCACTTATTATTTTATTAAGATTATTTGTGTAAAGGGTTTATCCTTCCTGCTAAAATGTGAATTCCCTGAGGACAGAAATAGCATCAGATTAATTTCTGTGTCTTTAGTGCTAAAATACCATCTGGCCCAAGGGTAAGTTCATTAGTTGTTGACTGAGTGGGTATTCGAGTCTTTATCAAAGAAATTACATGAGTTGGACATAGTAGCCTCCTTTCAAACTCTTTCTCGTCACGATACAACTTGAATGAGTTTAGCGTCAAAGCATCTGGAGACATTGGCAGCATGGACTGGTAGATGAATACAAGAAGCCAGGTGTGAGTGGGTGTAAATGAAGGAAGCTAACTAGTGTCTAGTGCCGGAGTAAGGCAGACAGTCAGCCATCCAACAGTTAGCGCCCAAGATAATAGTACAGTGAACTGCATTTTAACCCAAGCAAATGTTGCTATTTGAGCAGATGTTAGTTGGTGTATGTGTCAAACAACAAGAGTGGAATTGCTTTCTGCTGTGTGCTGTTGGTCTTAGTGGTCCATCTGGTGTGGAATGGGACAGGCCTCTGATGACAGTCACAAAGAGGAGGGGCTTGCCCCGGTGTTGCAAATAGACTTCATCTTACTTGTTAACTGAAACTGATCACTAGGCGATGCCCCCAGCACTGATTTGAAAAGGATTATAAAACCACATTGGGGCTCAAAGAAGGGGAAAGGCCAGAACTGATTATTAAAGACCACCACAGGGACACAGGAGGAGAAACAGACAAAGGCCATATTTGCGCCATATTGGCAAGCACAGAGTTGAAAGACACAAAGCTGAAGCTTGATTGACATGTAAGATTCAAAACTTGGGATACAATTAATTTTAAAGCAGATGCTGATTTTGAAGGTTGTACTCCAGTTACCCTGACTGCCCTGGCCAGCATTTGTCTTTGAACTGGATAGGCTTTGGCCAATCCATTAAAATAATTGTTGTCAGAGGGGCACCTGGGTGACTCAGTCAGTGAAGTGGCCAACTCTTGATGTCAGCTCAGGTCAGGATCTCAGGGTCCTGAGATCAAGCCCGGTGTCAGGCTCCAGAAGCAGTGGGAAGTCTGCTTGAGATTCCCTCCCTTTTCCTCTTCCCCTCCCTCTGTTTGTGGGCGCACACGTGCTCTCTCTAGAATAAATAAATAAATCTTTAAAAAAGTAATCATTGCCAGAAGCACAGTGGAACTGGGGAAGGTGAAGGCTGGCAAATAAATTCTCTAAAGCTTACTAATTTCTTTCTCACACTTAATGACAGATCTGAATTGCTTAATGGTTAAAAGCTCTCCTTGCCTTTTCCTGGAGGGCACCAAGAATGGGTTCTTGGCACAGCTTGGTAGCTCATCAGTAATTTGTGATGGTCCAGAGGATACTGTTTTTTTAGTACCTCACCAGCATCCCTTAGGCAGTGTCCCAGATGATGGAAGATCAGAGTTGTATGTGTCTTAAACTAACTACAAGCCACTGGCATAGGCTGCATTGTAGGGAGAGAGTTACCGTGGATTTCCGTGCATCACCCTTGAATCAGTCTGAACAGGTTTAAAACACCTAAGGCAAAATAAAGACATTATTCAAAAACAGAATGGTCAAAGCCACCCTGTGCTGTCTGCTTCCAAAATACATTGGCAACAACAGCACGCCTGGTCTTCATTGGCCACATTTGGAGTAGAGGCATCTTTTTTTTTTTTTTTTTAATTTGCAGCACTGCATTTAAATGCACTACAGGTAAATCAGAAAATTCTGGCATAGTCCTAGTCAGTAATATAAAATGTAGCTACAGCAATAGAGATCCTGGCACACCAACTGCTCTAAGCTAAGCTTCCAAGAGTAAGAACGAAGAATATATAAAACATTAAATGTTCAATGTGCTCTTCTGGACCTAAAAGAGAAATGAAACACTGAGACTGTGTTGGTTATTGTTGTTAGTTCCAATTTTATTTAACTGTCTCCAGGCAGAAGAGTGTCTGTATTATTTTTCTCATTTTATAAATGAGGAATCTGAGGCTTAAGTAGTTAAGTAATGCGTATGAAATCAAACAATCTGGGGATAAGGATTTGAATGAAGTCATCTGTCTCCGATGACCACAATCTTTCTACTCTTCCTTGCTCTTTCAGACTTGTCCCTGCCATCCAGCCAAATGCTGGCAGCATAGACCTAGAATTTAGAGAAGGTTGGGATTGGTCTATTGGGAATTAATGCAGGAAAGTAGCGTCAATTGCATTCCGTAATTGAACAATTTTCTCCCGTGTTCAGTGGTGGTGATGTGACAGAGGTGGGAAGAGAGGGAGTAATTTAACCCCTCATGCTAAAAATCTTGGAGGAGAGACCCCCCAAATGGCGACAGGAAAGACAAGATGCTATCATTGAATGTTTGTACTGAAGTAGCAGTCATGGGATACAAGATTTTTGGTAGTAGAAATAGACAAGAACAGGCATATGGGAAATAGAGTACAAAGGAACAGCTGAGTGAATGTGGTAAGAACCATATAAAGCAAGAGGGAAGAAAAGCAAAATAACTGAGAGTCTTCATTCCAGGTGCCTAAGAAAGGGATGGAATTTTTAAACTAATTAAGGAAGGCAGAAAGATCCAGTTAGAGGTACTGTAAAGACATCCAAATAATAATACAACATAGGGCACTTCCAAGCATGAGAGCATTGGGATCACTGCTGTCTTCACTCCTCCACCCTTCCCTAATTCGTTATCACAGTAAACAATGGAATATACAAAAACTGGACAACTTCATTAGCACTGAGAAAAAAAGAAGGCATAGATGCTATTTACATGTCAAAAACTTTAAGAAATCCCCACTAGATATTATGATCAGATCAAGTTGATAGAAGATATGGAGGGCTACTCAGCATTATTCTTCCTGAGAAAGACTAAGAGAGCTTTGGTGCAAGTGGGAGAGAAACAAAATCCACCTTAATATGTCTTGATTCAGAAGACAAAAGATCAATGGGAAGAATCTGCAGAGCTCTGAGAGTATGTCATATTTGGATGGTCCCTAATTTGTATAGATCAGAAGTATCTGGACCATATTAGTATCAATGAATGCCCTAGGACTTGAGCAAACCAAGCAATTCCAAACACTGGCAAAGTGGCGGGGGTCAGGCACAGTTGGAACAGTGCCAAGGATCAATCAAGAGATTGCGCCCGTATTCTATATCGAAGTCAACTTGCCCCTCCTGTATGGAGGCCATGGAAAGCAGTTCATTTACTATTTTCATTCAACAAATATTTATTAAGAACCTACCATATGGTATAGAGCATTAGCAATAGGTCAGCAAAACTCACGGGCAACATGCCTGCATGGGATCTACTTCCAGGGGAGGGAGATACACAATAACTGAACAGGTGATATCAGGTATTATGTATAAGCGCTGGAAAGGAAACTAATGCAGTGTAAGAATATTAGAGTACACCAGGGTGAGAAATGGGGGCTAGAGAATGAAAAGGAAGATTTCTCTGATATGCTTTCATGTGAGTAGAGATTAGAAATAAGTGAGAGAGGAAGCTCTGAAGAACTTTGGGGGAAGATCATTCTAATCACAGGGAATTGTGAGAGAAAACAATGAGGCAGGAGCAGGCCTAGTATGTTGAAGGAATAGCAAGGGAGACAGCATGACTGAAATAGCATGGGAAAGGAAGAAACTGGAAGGGGTTGCGGTGAGAGGGAGCGGGGTCAGAGCATACAGGGCCTTATAGGTCATCATAAGAACTGGCTTTTACTCTGAGATGAGAAATGACTGGAGAGATACAGGGACAATCAGATATCCAAATTCCTGAAGAAATGACTTGAATACCTTGACAAAAGAATGAAAAAAGAATCCTTCAAGGACTAACAGATGAGAAAACTGTCTCTGGGAGAATGGAATTCAGTTAACTATGTGGGACTGGGTATAAATACTTTTTTCTTAAATATGGTTATAAAACTGATGATATTTTTTCTTTGAAAGAGATTCTCTCTAGAGAAAAAAAAACCCTGATAATCACAGAATAAATAAAAGACTGGGGAAGTGGAAAAAGGGGGTAAGTAAAAGGGATTAATTGCTTTTGTACACGAGGCAGTAAAAACATAGTTGTTTGCTTTTGCTTTGTGGCAAGTTCAATACAAATTTAAGAATGCTTTGAAAAGCTTTGCGATAACCACTTCTAGAGTTAAAAGCAGAATATCTCTTTTAAATCATTGCAGAAAATAATAATAAGCAAAAATTGTCTATAAAAACCTAAGTGGTAATAAAAAATAAGAGACAATTGTTAAAAACCAGAGAGCTTTATAAGATGGTGAGAGAAGTAAAATCAAACATATTAGTGATGATAAATGAAAATTAATTAAATTTCTTATCAAAAGAAAAATGCTGTCAGGCTCCGTTGTTTTTTCCTGTGATGAGCTACTTGCAAGAGACATATGACAGATGCAGTAAGGTGCCACACACACACACACACACGCACACACACACAACGTTAGGCAGCAATATATCAGGCAATCAAAACAAGCACCATTAAAAAAAATCCCATGAAAATTGGGTGCAGCACTAATTGGAAGAAAAAGGATAATTTATATCAATAAAATATGTTATCTATAATGAAAACAGCCATGGGGGGGGCTCTATATGCTATCACAACATGAAAATATAAAAAATTAGAAGTTCTGTAATTGAATTAAAAAAAAAAAAAGGATGGAAGGAAGGAAGGAGGGAAGGGAACAAAATGGCCAAACATGTGAAGTGCAGTGGAGATTGTACCCTCCACTATCAGAACATGATAGAGTGTAGGAAAATTATAAACAAATAAGTATAGGTCATCAAAATGGCAACCTAGATTGCTCCCAGCTTGAGTCTCCCTCACAAGGTCAGCCAGCACCTATCCACAGGTAAGACACATTCTTGGAAATCCCAGAACTCAGCGGGGAGGCTGCAGTATCCTTGACCACAGGGACCAGGCGGCATTCAAAGAGAAAGAGGAGCAGCTACCCACTGGCCACAACGCCTCAACCGCAGGCCCGTGCAGCACAGCACCCGAAGGGCACCTCAGGATCTCCAGTTACTCCAAAGGGAGAAAGCAGCCCACGGTGGACTTCCAGCTACCCTGGCACTGGGGGACAATTTCCGGGAGGCCCACTTGGGTCTCAACTGAGGGAGATCACTGAGGAAATCTGTGGGGGTCAAACACTCGAAATTAGATAGGTGAAGAAGGGAGGCAGAACTCCTAGCAGGCAGCCTTGGATCTTTACCATGTTCCTATTTGCAATGGCGCCCAAGCGGAAATCCGGGACAATGGCTCTACCTATCCGCAAAGTCCATCCGGTGGCTCCATCTGGCCAGTGGCTCAGTTGGCTGTTCTGCCTGACTTGGTTCAACAACTATACCACCCACTGAGCCCATTCACAGAGTAAATAGGCTATTGCTGGGTAGAGGGATGGGGAGAATGGGCTAAGGTGGTCAAAGGGTATAAGCTTCCAGTCATAAGATGAAGAAGATTTGGGGATATAATTTATGGCATGGTGACTAAAATGAACAAAGCTGTATTGTATACTTGGAAGTTGCTAGGAAGGTAGCTCTTCAAAGTTGTCACCATAAGAAACAAAAATTGTGACTATGTGAGGCAATGGATGTGTTAACTAACCTTATTGTCGTCATCATTTGGTGATGTATACATACATTAAATATCATGGTGTGCACCTTAGAATTACACGATTTCATATGTCAATTATACATCACAAAAGCTGGAAAATAAATAAGTATATACAAGACGTTCTAATTTGAGTAATAAATTTGGAACTATATGTATGTATATAATCCGTCGGGAAGTTCTTTGACTACACTTAAAATATGCCCAGAATCCCACTATGTATAATCACTTGTACTGCTATCATCCTCGTCAAAGCCAGACACAGCATCCCATTAGAGGCAGAATAGAAGATCCGGCTTACACGCGTTCACTTCCGCTAACTCTTTCTTCCCGACTCCTGGTACTGCACAGTGCCCACCATACATCTCATGTAGTTGTGTTGGCATTCTTACCTGTCCGTCAATAGCGCATTGGTACTGGCTCCTCCCGCCACTTAGAAGCAAGGGATACTTCCTCACCTCTTTCAAGTATTTAATCAAGCATGGCCTCCTCCCATCCCCACAGCCGCTTTACTCCCTTTACTCTATTTACTCTAACGTCTTACCTAACGTACTCATTTGTTAGGCGTATAGTCTATAGTCATACAACACACACAGACAAAGACAACCCCCACGCATGTACTCACTAGAATGTATGTTTCATGAGGACAGGGCCTTTTGCCTGTTCTATTCACCCATATATTCCAATGTGTAAGACACTCCCTGACACACAGTAGACGTTCAATATATATTTGTTGTACAAATGAAAAATCTACAGTATATACATGCACACATATATCCTTATATTTTACAGTGAATAATAAGCATACATTACACATGATGTAGGAATATATTAACATGAAGGGTATTTCTAATATAATGTTAAGAGGTAAAAAGGCAATTGGCATAAAAAGACACACAACATGTTACCTTTGGTGTAAGGAAAAAACATTTGTATGTCTGTATATATGTGAGCAATAAAACATGTCTGAAAGAGGGGCGCCTGGGTGGCTCAGTGGATTAAAGACTCTGCCTTTGGCTCAGGTTGTGAGCTCAGAGTCCTGGGATCGAGCCCCACATCAGGTTCTCTGCTCAGCAGGGAGCCTGCTTCCTCCTTTCTCTTCCTGCCTCTCCGCCAACTTGCGATCTCACTCTTCCAAATAAATAAATAAATTCTTAAAAAAAAAATGTCTGAAAGATATATACCCAGTTCCTTGTGGTTCTTATCTATAGGTGGTGATTATGGGTGATTTTTATTCTATTCCTTGTTCATTATCTCCCATCTTTTCTAAAAGGCACATACATTAATTTTTAATCAGAGAGAAGGATAAATGTTATTTTTAAAAAGCAGGATGACTGCCTGGCACTAAAATATTCTAAAATGTATTATAAAACTACCACAGCTGACTTGCAAAATTGAAGTATGAACCAGGAGACAGATCGATGGACAAAAATACTCCTAAAAGAGACCACTGAAATGTATCTGATCTTAATCAAGTTTCTGCAAATGGATTTTATCTTATATATCCATCTGACCATACAGTAGTAGCCTTCTGGAACTGGGGTGGGGGAGGATTCTGAGACCATATACAGGTTCAATGGGCAGAGGATTTGAAGGTTTGGGCATGTCCCCCATGACTATAAGAAGGAGGGGCAGCATGCCCAACCTCCTGAATTTAGTGTTTGGGCAATGGTCTTAAGTCAGCAGAGCAGCGTTAAATTATGCAATTCATTTTATTTGGAAATTGCTAGTTTGAACAAAGTCAATTTCAAGTTTCATCTCCCACCTAGTACACCAAAAGCGGGAGCAGGGGGGGCTGGCTGTATGATTTTAAAAAGCCTAGGAAAAAACCCCAGTGAATTAATTATGATCTTTGGATTGGAAAACAATGTTTTAATTGTTAAGTTAAATAAAAGAAAAAACAGAGAAAGAATGAAAAGTTTGACAATGTTATCAGTAAAAGTTGTGCATCTAGATATGCATAATAAGAATGAAAGAAAATGTCCTAAAATTAACAATAGCAAAAAAAAAATAGCTACTCTTGGGTAAATGGACACATTTAATTTCTTCTTTATACTTTTTGTCCCACCCCCCATCTCCTACCATAAATGTGCACTGTCATTTAAAGGGGAAGAACACAATGCATTATAAAATGAAATATTTGCCCTCTAGATGGGCAGAAATAGAGGATTGGGGCTCAGGAGAGGTGAGGGCTGTTGAAGATGAGTAAAGACAAAGTGCTGAGGAGATGCCAAGTCAGAGTAGAGGCAGGAAGGAAAGAAGAAACATCCAATTTTCTTACATCCCCAGCTGGAGAGGGCCAAGGAATGCAGTGTCAATGTGAAGACCTTCTACAGCATTCCACAAACATGGGACAATTAAAAACAGCTCCTACTTTTCTATTTTATGCTTTTGTGAAACTGATGTGCCCCTGTTACCATACTTATTGGCACCTGCTGCCCCCCTCAACCTCTGTCACAGTGGTCACCACATGGTACCGGGATTACCCATCAGCATTTCCGTGCCCCCACCAGAATCTCAGTGCCTGGAGGACAGAGCCCTCAGGCTTTCTCTCTCTCTCTCTATCTCTTTATTTATTATTTTTTGTTGTCTTTATCGAAGTATAATTGACATATAAAAATTCTACGTATTAAGGTTTACAACTTGATGTTTAGCTATATGTACACATTGTGAAATCACTGCCACAGTCAAGCTAATTAAAGTATCCATGACCTTAGTTACCGTTTTCTTTCCTATTTTTTTAAAGAATTTATTTATTTATTTGACAGAGAGAGATCACAAGTAGGCAGAGAGACAGGCAGAGAGAAAGAGAGAGAGAGAGAGAGAGAGAGAGGAGGAAGCAGGCTCCTTGCCAAGCAGAGAGCCCAATGCGGGACTCGATCCCAGGACCCTTGGATCATGACCTGAGCTGAAGGCAGAGGCTTAACCCACTGAGCCACCCAGGTGCACCGATAAGTGTCCTCTTAACTCCCTTCACCTATTTCCCCCATCTTCCCACCCACCTCCCCTCTATTAACAATCAGTTTGTTCTCTGTGATTATCTGTTTTTGGGTTTTTTTTTTCCTTTGTTTCATTTCTTAGATTCCACATATGAGTGAACTCGTATGGTATTTGTCTTTCTCTGACTTATTTTGCCTAGCATTATGCTCTTTAGATCATCCATATTGCTGTAAATGACAAGATTTCATTCCTTTTTTATGGCTGAGTGATATTTCATTGTACATATATATACCACATCTTTTTTATCCACCTATCAATGGGCACTAATTATAATTACGCTATTATAATTAATGCTGCAATAAACACAGGGGTGCATATATCCTTTCAAATTAATGTTTTTGTATTTTTAGGGTAAATATCCAGTAGTGTGATTGCTAGATCATATGGTAGTTCTTTTTTTCTTTAAGAGAGCAAGTGCATGTTTGTACATGTGTGAGTTGGGGGGGTGGTGAGAGGCAGAGGGAGAGGGAAAGAATCTTAAGTAGGCTCTGTGCTGAGAATAGAGGGCTTGATCTCATGACCCTGAGATCTTGAACTGAGCCAAAATCAAGAGTTGGATGCTTAACTGACTGAGCCACCCAGGCGATCCCATAAGGTAGTTCTATTTTTAATTTTTTGAGTGAACTCCAGGCTGTTTTCCACAGTGTCTGCACCAGTTTGCATTTCCACCAACAGTGCACAAGGGTTACTTTCTCTCCACATCCTTACTAATACTTGTTGTTTCTTGTGGTTTCATTTTTAGCCATTATGACAGGGGTCAGAACCCTCATCCTTTCATCCCTCTGTTCCCAGCACCTGGCCCACTACCGAATCATTAGTAATCCCTTAAAATTTTTGATGAGTAAATGGTCAATGACACTGTGACAGAGGTAAAAAAATCTTAGGGGTGTTTTGGTCCCTTCTCACAAATGAAAGGAGCTCAAATTCAACATGTAAGCAAAGTAATAGGGCAAAAAGAGAATAACTTCATTAAAAGAGAGCCCAGACTTTGGAGTAAAGAAACCTGAGTTCAAACTCCCCAATTTACTATTCCATAGCTGTGCAGACTTGAAAATCAACCACCTGTCCAATGAGATAATACTGACCTCCCAAGACCATCATTGCTACAAATGGAATAAAGAATGTGAAATGCTTTGTAAATCATTAGGTGCTACATGAAAGAAAGGGCTATCGTTAAATTCTTAAAGCAAGGTCTAGATTTTGCAGCTGTATGTATGAACAGGAAAATTTTTCTTGGCGTTTGGCAGGATGCCACAGAGAATGAAGCTCTACCCAAAGGCCACAATGGATTTCTCTGGGGATAAGGCAATATCGATCATGAGCAACTGTGTCGAACCACCCTGGTCACTATAGCTACAACTGCTAAAATTTTATCATCTCTTTTCTGTGCCTGGCACACAGGTAGGGATTTAGTACTTATCTACTTCACTGAATCTTATCTTGAACAGAGATACACACAGAAGGCACAAAGGCCTAAGGATTCATCAGGTCATTTCACAACCTACCTCTCTTATTACTTTCTCTTAAGCATAAATGGCCTTGTGAGGTAGGCGGGAGGGAAATTTTGAAATGAGTGTGTGAAAGGTTTACCTCATGTCATCTTTGAATTAGATCTACATGGCCAACCATTGAAATCTATCATTTTATTTTCCTCCTGAAAACCCCTTCACAATTCCAAAGATGAAACCAGCATCTAGCTGTTATCAAAGTAATAAAATAATACTGTGTCATGTGGGTAATTACTATAGATGTCATTGAACAAGGGTGACACACCACACATGATACCTCTAATCCTTACAGGAAACTCATAACGTGGGCATGAATATCATCATTTGATGACAGATGAGGAAACTGATGCTCAGAGAAGTTAAGTCACTTTTCTAAGATCAACAACTTGTGAGAGAAAGAATCAGGCTCCTGGTTTGGTTTAAGAATATCTGAAGCTCAAGACTAACTGAAACCAAAGGACAATGCAAACATAGCAAACTAAAAACTAGAAGAAATAAAAAAGAAAACATGGAAAATTGCAAAGAATGTAGAGTGAAAAGTATGATAGTAGGTGATAAATTTGGAGATGAGGAGGTAAAAATGGAAGTTGATGAGCACTGACTGACTGGGTGTGAAGTGAAGGTCAACGAACCAGGAGCTGGGCTGACCGGCAATCTGACAGGAAGCAAAGAGAAGATGAGAGTGGTTGGATCGATTGGGGTTGTCTGGAAGAGTTCACTGACGAGTGCAAAGCAGAAGGGAAGCTAAAGGCTCCTTAGCTCATTGGGAGAAAACGAAAATGTTTAAGAAAATAAGGCATGAAGTGTTCTAGGTTTTATTTTTTTAAAGGATTTTATTTATTCATTTGAGAGAGAGAGAGAGAGAGAAAGAAAGAGTGGTGGGGGTGGGGGAGGCAGAAGGAGAAGCAGACTCCCTGCTCAGCGCAGAACCCGACACAGGGGTTCCATCCTAGGCCCCCAGGATCACGATCTGAACCAAAGGCAGACACTTAATGAACTGGGCTACCCAGGGGCCCCAGTGTCCAAGATTTTAAAAATGGGGATATGTATAGCTTCACAACAATAAACTGGGATAACAGTAAAATAAAGGACTGGGGTAGGACGCCTGGGTGGCTCAGTGGGTTAAGCCTCTGCCTTTGGCTCAGGTCATGATCTCAGGGTCCTGGGATCGAGCCCCGTATCCGGCTCTCCCTGCTTCCTCCTCTCTCACTGCCTGCCTCTCTGACTACTTGTAATCTCTGTCTATCAAATAAATAAATAAAACCTAAAAAAAAAAAAAAAGGACCGGGATGTGGTAACCTCTCTCTTTATACACCTCACTACCAGAGTCATTTAGCAAATTTGACCAGTTATAAACACCTGGAGACATTGTTTATGTCCACCTTTTATGGCTGACTAGCATTGAAGAATGTAGCTCTTACCAGTAGCCCAATCGCTGAGAAGGTGCCAGTGTTATTTTATAGCGAGAGTAGATTAGGAAGGGCTGGCCATATTATGTGGCTCTGGGCAAGTTAAACTCGGTGCCTCAGTTTTCTCATTGGTAAAATGGGAAGAATAATAGTAACTACCTCTTAAGATTCTTGTAAAAATTAAATGAACTGATTTATGTAAACCTCTTAGAATGATACCTGGTATATAAGTGTTTGATAAATAAAATCCAACGTGAAGGGGAAAAATGAAGCTCCCAGTGACTTTCAACATATGATTAGCCCCGAAAGTGAAGTCCTTATTGCTGAACCTCCAATCAATTTTGAATTTGTTCCCTTAAATCATAATCCTAGCTAGGACTGTGGGATGAGTCCGTATCTTCACCAGGGATCCCTTTTTTCGTGATGAATACTTAAACTGCCAGTGGATTTATTGCCTAGGATACTTATTAGAAGACATCAAGGACATAGTTACCTAGATAACTTTATTTGAAATATAATCTCACTTCCTACCAAATGCTTATTTTTTTTGAGTTGAAAGCTTACCCACTAAGCTTCATTTTTTAATCCGTGAATTATTTTTTACTGTGCTTGAAATGAGGAAATATTATCCGTAGGTTGGCATTTTTTCTTGTAAACAGTCTTATTTTGGAAATTTAACACACTCCAATACTTAGAAGTGTAGTAAATAGTGCATGCATGTTTTAATTCAATTTGAACATTGCTAGATCCTTCAGAAAATATGCCAAGTGTAAATGCTGGTTACATCTTTTAGTTTCTTTTAGAAGTGCATCAGCGTTATTAATCCCAAGGGAAACGCTGATAAAATCTTTATCACAGATACCAACACAGGTTTTTCAGAGAGAAAAAACCCCAAACAAACCCCAAACACTTAACTTTTGATATGATACAACGAGAGCTGTCTTTTTACATGTGTATTTCTACTGATAAATTTCATCATAACTGGATCATTCAGAAAAGAAATAGTAATACCCGAATACTTATTTTCTAGAACACTTGCAAATATTTTTGGACTAAGAGAAATAAATTTGATTCTAGAAATTATTGATTAATACTTAGAAGGAGATGGCCGAATCTGAAAAAGAAGTCTTGAAGTTACTATATTTAGCAGAAATTTCTCAAAATCCATAGCAACTAAAAAACCCTGCTTCTTCTTTAGTATAACATTTACCTTTGACTATTTGCTTAGGTTATAGGAGAGAATGGAAGATTTCTGATAGTACTTTCTATGTATTTTTTATTATTATGTATTCTATTTATCAATAAACTCCAAAAAAGAATTTGTGCAAGTCATATCATGTGACTATAATGAAATAAAAGTGAAAAGAAATAACTAAGATTTAAGGGAAAAAAAGACCCAACATGGAAAATAGTCCATTAAAAATATTATATAATATAAGAAATCAAAATTTAAATAATAGACTATTTAAAAAATAACAATAGCATAGTACTTAATAAAACCATAATTATACAGCTAAATTAGAAATAGCATTAATTCTTTAGGTTTAAATGCTTTTATTATTGAAAAAAACTCTAAGCATTAATCTCAACACATTAGAAAAGAATAATTTCACAGAAAAATGTGGAGAATAGAACCATAAAATCATAATTTATTAGGTAGAAAAGAGGAAACTAATGAAATTAATAAACAAACCAAATAAATTATTTATTTAGAAAAGAGAAAGATTGTTTAAAATCCAACTAGTATAATCAAGACAAAAGGAAAAAATTAGGAATAGACAACAATAGAAATACCAATGGTTATGAACTAGACACAGATATATTTCTAAACCAATAAATTTAAATTTAAAATTTTGACAAATCAAAGAGAAACTGGGAAATTATAAATCAAACAATAGAAATATCAATAACTTTTAGGGTGGGGGAAATTATTTAAGTAATATAGTCAGAAAAAATTGCAATTTTACTGTTGTTTTCTTTCAAAAAGTGAAAGAATATGTTTTGCAAATAACTCCAAAATACAGCCAAAAAGGGAAAGTTTTACAACTATGCTGTCTAACCCTGGCACCAAAATTAGACAAATATGGGTGGTGGAGTGGTGACCAATCTCACTTAGAATAAAGAGGCTGGGGGCCCCTGGGTGACTCGGTTAAGTGACTGCCTTCAGCTTAGGTCATGATCCTGGAGTCCTGGGAATGAGTCCCACATCAGGCTCCCTGCTCAGCAGGGAGTCTGCTTCTCCTTCCTGACTCTCCACTTCTCATGCTTTTTCTCTCTCAAATAAATAAATAAAATCTTAAAAAAAAAAAAGAATAAAGAGGCTGAAATCCTAAATTAAATTTAGGTATCTAATCAATATCTCATTTAGGCCTGTGGACAGTGGATTTAATTTAACTTAATTTAATTTAATTTAGTTTAATCTAAGCTTCATATGATTTACATGGAGTAATTAAAAAATAACAAGGGAGACATATAATATCCATTATTAGAATAGCCAAAGCAATCTTGAGAAAGAACAAAGCTAAAGGCATCACACTTCCTGATTTCAACCTGTATATATTACCAAGCTAACTAATCAAAACGGTATGGTATTGGCATAAAAACAGACACATAGATCATGGAGCAGAATACAGAGTCCAGAAATAAACCCATGGATATATGGTCAATTAATTTTCAGCAAAGGAGCCAAGAACATACAAGGGAAAAGGTTAGTCTTTTCAATAAAGAATGCTGGAAAAGGAGACAATCACATGCAAAAGAACGAACTGGATCCCATACACAAAAATCAACTCAAAATGGGTTAAAGACATGAATTATCAGCAACCTCTTGCATTTAGAGACAAGAAACCATAAACCTTATAGAGGAAAACATAAAGGGTACAATTCCTAGATGTCAATTGATCTTGACAATGTTTTCTTTTGTATTTAACACCAAGTGCAAAGACAATGAAAGCAAAAATAAACAAGTGGGACCATTTCAAACTAAAAAGCTTCTGCACAACAAAGGAAATCAACAACAAAATGAAAAGGCAATCTATGTTATGGGAGAAGATATTTGTAAACCATATCTAACTGGGAGTTAGTATTCAAAATACACAAGAAGTTGTACAACTCTGTAACAAGTCCCCCCCCCACCCCCGCCAACCCTCCTGCCAATAACCAATTTAAATATGGGCAAAGGATCTGAATAGGCATTTTTCCAAAGAAGACATGCAAATGGCCAACAGGTACATGAAAAGATGCTCAACATCATTTGTCATCAGGGAAATGGAAATCAAAACCACAAAGAGATAGCACTTCTTACCTGTCAGGATACCTTTTATTAAAGAGATGAGATAGCAAATGCTGGTAAGGATGTACAGAAAAAGAAAGCCTTGCTTTATTCTGCAGTACTGAGGGCGGGGAGTGCTGTAAACTGGTGCAGCCACTGTGGAAAAAAAGCATGGAAGTTCCTTAAGAAATTAAAAATAGAAGTACCATATGGTCAAGTTCCATAAGAACTTCAAAACAGCACAATACTTGGGGCACTTAGGTGGCTCAATTGGTTGAGCATCTGAACCTTGATTTTGGCTCAGATCATGATCTCGGGGTCCTGGGATGGAGCTCCACATCAGACTCTCTGCTCAGCGGCAAATCTGCTTCTCTCCCTCTTCTTCTCCCTTTCCCTCTGCCCCTCCCCCTGCATGTGTGGTCTCTCTCTCAAATAAATAAATAAATAAATCCTTAAAAAAACCCCAACAGAATACTCTACAAAAAAAATAGTCAAATGAAAGAAGACAATAAAGAGTCCCCAGATCTTAGTTTCTGTGAAAATTAAATATATAATAAAATATATTAAGTATGTAATAAAAATGATTTAAAATCACAAGAAAAGGATGGGGTTTTTAACATGTTATAGAGCCAATTGGTCAACTATTTTTAGGAGTCATTATCATACATAAATAGATGTTTATAAATCATCATATAAATCTGATAAATATATCATAAACTGAAATAAATTTTAAATTTATTAAAAATACATGAAAAAAACCAAACCATAAATAAGAAGACTTAAATTAAAAAAACAGATTAATAGTTACATGACCTCAAGTTGGAAAAGACATTTCTTTTTTTTTTTTTTTTAAGATTTTATTTATTTATTTGACAGAGAGAGATCACAAGCAGATAGAGAGGCAGGCAGAGAGAGAGAGAGGGAAGCAGGCTCCCTGCTGAGCAGAGAGCACGATGCGGGGCTCGATCCCAGGACCCCGAGATCATGACCTGAGCCGAAGGCAGCAGCTTAACCCACTGAGCCACCCAGGCGCCCGGAAAAGACATTTCTAAGCATATTAGCAAAAACAGAAAGCACAAAGAAAAAGACTGTTAAGCTGAGCTGCATGAAATCCAAAATATCAATGTGTATGTTTTACTTATTCTGTTTATCCTTAGAAGTAGTAGCCATTATTCATGCTTAGTTCAAAACATCCTATAGACTCAATTAAAGGCAAATAATAAATTTGGAAAATATTTAAAACATATATGGCAAAAGTTACTGATCTGAAATTACTGATATAAAGAACTGTTATAACTCAACAAGAATATCGAAGCAGTCCAATAGAAAAATGAGCAGAAGACATGAGCAGACAATTCAAAGGAGAAGAGAATCACAGACCTTATCCATTGCAGAGCACATGCAGGAGAGGAAGGATCCAGCAGCAGCTCATCTAATCATATTTGCTTGACCTCTCTCTCTGAATTCCTTTAAATATCTGATCTCTTAATGGAACTCTTATCTTTTAGCACTGTTGTAGGGAGTTATTATTTTTTGTATTATGTTTTCTTACACCTTATTACATAAAATTTAGCATAGACAAGTAAGCTCAGTCTGCCAACTTAATATAATCCATTATCGTTTTCGAGTCAAGATGGCAGGGAAGTAGGAGGAGGCACCATTTCAACCTGTACCCTAAAGTGAGCTGATTACCTACCAAAGAACTCCGACCACCCATGAAATCAGCCTGAGATCAGAATTATACACGTCTGGATCTCTACAGGAGCAGAAGATGCCAGTGGCAGGTAAAGCAGACTGGGAATGTCCAACTGATATCGGAAGATAAACAAAAGGGGGAGGGAGCCACCAGAGGTGACCGATCGGAAAGTAACACCCCAACACGAGAGTGCTCTGCGTCTGGGGACCAGCATTAACTTGGAGTCTGGTTGAAAGCACTCAAAAAACAAACAGCAAAGGATCGCGGGGGGTAATAGTGGGAACCTGGGCAGTTAGGGTCAGGGACCTAAGTCCCCGGACCCAGGACAGCCTCCCCTGGCACGGAGCCAGAGAGAGTGCGGCGGAGAAATCAGGTCTCCGTCCCTGAGCGGCCAGTGCACCTGAACGCCAGCGCGCCCGAGAACGAGTTGGGTCTGGCTCCCGTGAGGGGCTGGGAGCCTGGCCAGACGGCAATCCTGAAACGCGCGCGTCCCACACCCTCCCTTGGGATAGGTGCTCATAGGCGCTAGCCTGGAGCTCTGGCAGCCGGAAAAACCAGACATTCCCAGCCCAGGACAGCGGGAAAATCTCAGTGCGCGATCTCTGCTCAGAACCTCTCTGGCGGTCTGGAGCTGCCTAGACAGCCGCTGCTGCCCTGGTATTGGGTACAATGAGGAGCTCCAGCATCCCCAGGGACAGTAACTCAGAACCGACTCTGCCAGCAGCTTTTGCAAAACAGTCTGAGGCTTCTCTCTGAGAGGGAGGTCGGGGTGCTGTTTGCTCTCCTCTAAACCTCCAAAAACCATCAAAAGCTGTCAAGGCAAGAGAAAGCAGATGAAAGAACATAAAAACCCCCAGAGAACAAAAGGCTGAAAAAAAGTTTCCTGAAAAAAAAAAAAAGAGCTCACCCCCTTGAGGGGAGAGGGAGGACCTAACTCAGGGAACATCATTGTCTGAAAACCCACGTGGCAGGCCCCTCCCCCAGAAAACCAACCAGGAAGGAAGAAAAAAAAAAAAAAGACTACAAGAGAACAACCACCACTACTTCATAAATACAACTTTTATTTTTAACTCTTTACCAATATTCTGGTTCTTTTTTTTTATACATACAGATAATTTTTTAACCTATTTACCATCACACCGAGATGTCCAGTACATCAAATTCTTTAATAACCTTCTAACCTGAACTTTTTGATACATACACCCGTGTTTTTCTTTTGTTTTTCTATTTTTTTAATTCTTTTTTAATTTTAACTTAGTTTAGTCTAGTTTATTCTTTTTTAATTTTTATTTTCTACTATACATATAGAGTTAAACTTCAAGGTAATCCCCTTTCCCCAATCAATGCTACCCCTATAGGCAAACCAGTTTCTAATCCCCCTGTAACTTAGGAAAGTTGAGTCCCTTAATAAAAACATCAAGATACCTTCAGGAAGAATCAAAATAACCTTCCTCACCCACACTGAGAATCTATAACCATTCTCCCAATTTTTCCTTCTGTCAGTGTTTCTGTGAATTTGTGTTTGTCCTGATAATATATAAACCTTATACTTGGGGTTCTTTCTGATGAGGTTCTTCCCTTTTTTTTTTGCTTATATATACATATTTTTTTCTCTTGTCATATACTTTTATCACTCTTTTTGTCTGTCTGTTTTTGTTTGTATACTCCACAAATCTTACCTTGTGGCCCATTTGGGCTGAGCCTTCTCTTTTATCTTCCCTTTTTTTCCTATCTCTCTCTCTCTTCTTTTTTTCCTTTTTTCTTTCCCCCTTTTTTTTTTCGTTCTTCTTCTCTATTTCTTTTTCTTCTCATTTTTCTCTCATTTGGGTGGGGAATCCTGATTGCACAGAAGCGTTCCAGGGTGCACATTGACTGCACCACAATCGATAAGTCCAGCTGCATCTGTTTAGTCATCTCTTACCAAAATGACTAGGAGGAGGAATACCCAACAGAAGAAAAATACAGAGGATGGAACTTCTGCAACAGAGCTAATGGCTATCGACATAGACAATATGTCAGAAAAGGAATTCAGACTAACAATTATCCAGGCAATAGCTAGGTTGGAGAAAGCCATGGATGACCAAACAGAATTGATTAGGGCAGAACTGAAAGCCACCAGGGATGATGTTCACAATGTTAGGGCAGAACTGAAAGCCACCAGGGATGATGTTCAAAATGCTCTCAATGAGTTCCAATCCAATCTAAATTCTCTAAAAGCTAGGGTAACTGAGACAGAAGATAGAATTAGTGATCTGGAGGACAAACAGATAGAGAGAAAGGATCAGGAGGAAGCCTGGAACAAACAGCTCAGAAGCCACAAAAACAGAATCAGGGAAATAGACAATGCCATGAAACATTCCAACGTCAGAATTATTGGAATCCCTGAAGGGGAAGAAAAAGAAAGAAGTCTAGAAGATATAGTGGAAGAAGTTGTCTATGAAAATTTTCCCAATCTCACGAATGGAAACAACGTTCATGTACTAGAGGCAGAAAGATTTCCTCCCAAGATTTTAGATTCTCGAAAGTCCTCACGGCACCTTATCGTTAGAATGGGGAATTTTGTTTCAAGAGAGACCCTCTTAAAAGCAGCTAGGACAAAGAAGCTTCTTACATACAGAGGAAAGCCCATTAGAATAACGTCAGACCTTTCCACAGAGACCTGGAAAGCCAGGAAGGGCTGGCAAAATATATTCAGAGTACTAAATGAGAAGAACATGCAACCAAGAATACTCTACCCAGCAAGACTGACATTTAAAATGGATGGAGAGATAAAGAGTTTCCAAGACCGGCAAGGCTTAAAAGACTATGCAACCACCAAGCCGACACTGCAGGAAATATTAAGGGGGGTCCTATAAGAGAGGAAAAATCCTAAGAATATCATTGAACAGAAATACAGAAACAATCTATAGACAGAAAGACTTCAAAGGCAACACGATGTCAATAAAAACCTATCTCTCAATAATCACTCTCAATGTGAATGGCCTAAATGTGCCCATAAAACGACACAGGGTTGCAGATTGGATAAAACGACAGGACCCATCTGTATGTTGTCTACAAGAGACCCATTTTGAACCTAAGGATACACCCAGACTGAAAGTGAAGGGATGGAGAAGCATCTTTCATGCCAATGGGCCTCAAAAGAAGGCCAGAGTAGCGATTCTCATATCAGATAAATTAGATTTTAAACTAAAGACTGTAGTCAGAGATACAGAAGGACACTACATAATTCTTAAAGGGACTATCCGCCAAGACGATCTAACAATTGTGAATATCTATGCCCCCAATATGGGAGCACCCAATTACATAAGAAAACTATTAATCAAGATAAAGAGTCATATTGATATGAATACCATAATAGTAGGAGATCTTAATACGCCTCTCTCAGAAATAGACAGGTCATCGAAGCAGAAAATTAATAAAGAAATAAGAGCATTGAATGAAACATTGGACCAGATGGACCTCATCGACGTATACAGAACATTCCACCCTAAAACAACAGAATATTCATTCTTCTCAAGTGCACATGGAACCTTCTCCAGAATAGACCACATACTGGGTCACAAAGCAGGACTCAACCGATACCAAAAGACTGACATTATTCCCTGCATATTCTCTGATCACAATGCTTTGAAACTGGAGCTCAATCACAAGGAAAAGTTCAGAAGGAACTCAAACACCTGGAAGCTAAAGACCACCTTGCTTAAGAATGCTTGGATCAACCAGGAGATCAAAGATGAACTTAAACAATTCATGGAAACCAATGAGAATGAAGACACCTCGGTCCAAAACCTATGGGATACAACAAAGGCGGTTCTAAGGGGGAAATACATAGCCATCCAAGCCTCCCTCAAAAACATTGAAAAATCCAGAATACACCAGCTGTCTCTACACCTTAAAGAACTGGAGAATCAACAACAAATCAAACCAACTCCACATGCAAGAAGGGAAATAATCAAGATTAGAGCAGAGATCAATGAGGTAGAAACGCGAGATACAGTAGAACGTATGTATCAATGAAACTAGAAGCTGGTTTTTTGAAAGAATCAATAAGATCGATAAACCATTGGCCACACTAATCCAAAAGAAAAGAGAGAAAGCCCAAATTAATAAAATTATGAATGAAAAGGGAGAGATCACAACTAACACCAAGGAAATAGAAACAATCATCAGAAATTATTACCAACAGTTATATGTCAATAAGCTAAGCAACCTAGATGAAATGGATGCATTCCTGGAAAGCTACAAACTCCCAAAATTGAACCAGGAAGAAATTGACAACCTGAATAGACCGATATCTAGTAATGAGATTGAAGCAGTGATCAAAAACCTCCCAAAAAACAAGAGCCCAGAACCTGACGGATTCCCTGGGGAATTCTACCAAACTTTCAAAGAAGAAATAACACCAATTCTCCTGAAGCTGTTCCAAAAAATTGAAGCAGAAGGAAAACTTCCAGACTCTTTTTATGAAGCCAGCATTACCCTGATCCCCAAACCAGGCAAAGACCCTACCAAAAAGGAGAATTTCAGACCAATATCACTGATGAATATGGATGCCAAGATTCTCAACAAGATCCTAGCAAACAGGATCCAGCAGCACATTAAAAAGATTATCCACCATGACCAGGTGGGATTCATCCCTGGGTTGCAAGGTTGGTTCAACATTTGCAAATCAATCAGTGTGATAGAACACATCAATAAGAGAAGAGAGAAGAACCACATGGTCCTCTCAATTGATGCAGAAAAAGCATTTGACAAAATCCAGCATCCGTTCCTGATGAAAACGCTTCAAAGTATAGGGATAGAGGGAACATTCCTGAACTTCATAAAATCTATCTATGAAAGACCCACAGCAAATATCATCTTCAATGGGAAAAAGCTTGCAGCCTTCCCGTTGAGATCAGGAACACGACAAGGATGCCCACTCTCGCCACTCTTGTTCAACATAGTATTAGAAGTTCTAGCAATGGCAATCAGACAACAAAGAGAAATAAAAGGTATCCAAATTGGCAAGGAAGAAGTCAAACTCTCTCTCCTCGCAGATGACATGATTCTTTATATGGAAAACCCCAAAGACTCCACCCCCAAACTACTAGAACTCATACAGCAATTCAGTAATGTGGCAGGATACAAAGTCAATGTACAGAAATCAGTGGCTTTCTTATACACCAACAATGAAAATACAGAAAGGGAAATTAGAGAATCGATTCCATTTACTATAGCACCAAGAACCATAAGATACCTGGGCATAAACCTAACCAAAGAAGTAAAGGACCTGTACTCGAGGAACTACAGAACACTCATGAAAGAAATTGAAGAAGACACAAAAAGATGGAAGACTGTTCCATGCTCTTGGATTGGAAGAATAAACATTGTTAAAATGTCTATACTGCCTAGAGCAATCTATACTTTTAATGCCATTCCGATCAAAATTCCACCAATATTTTTCAAAGAGCTGGAGCAAATAATCCTAAAATTTGTATGGAGCCAGAAGAGACCCCGAATTCCTAAGGAAATGTTGAAAAACAAAAACAAAACTGGCGGCATCACGTTACCCGATTTCAAGCTTTACTACAAAGCTGTGATCACCAAGACAGCGTGGTACTGTCATAAAAACAGACACATAGACCAGTGGAACAGAGTGGAGAGCCCAGATATGGACCCTCAACTCTATGGTGAAATAATCTTCGACAAACAGGAAAAAATATTCAATGGAAAAAAGACAGTCTCTTCAATAAATGGTGCTGGGAAAACTGGACAGCGATATGTAGAAGAATGAAACTCGACCATTCTCTTACACCGTACACAAAGATAAACTCGAAATGGATAAAAGACCTCAACGTGAGACAGGAATCTATCAGAATCCTAGAGGAGAACATAGGCAGTAACCTCTTCGATATCAGCCACAGCAACTTCTTTCAAGATATGTCTCCAAAGGCCAAGGAAACAAAAGCAAAAATGAACTTTTGGGAGTTCATCAAGATCAAAAGCTTCTGCACAGCAAAGGAAACAGTCAACAAAACAAAGAGGCAACCCACGGAATGGGAGAAGATATTTGCAAATGACAGTACAGACAAAAGGTTGATATCCAGGATCTATAAAGAACTTCTCAAACTCAACACACACAAAACAGATAATCATATCAAAAAATGGGCAGAAGATATGAACAGACACTTCTCCAATGAAGACATACAAATGGCTATCAGACACATGAAAAAATGTTCATCATCACTAGCCATCAGGGAGATTCAAATTAAAACCACATTGAGATACCACCTAACACCAGTTAGAATGGCCAAAATTAGCAAGACAGGAAACAACGTGTGTTGGAGAGGATGTGGAGAAAGGGGAACCCTCTTACACTGTTGGTGGGAATGCAAGTTAGTGCAGCCACTTTGGAGAACAGTGTGGAGATTCCTGAAGAAATTAAAAATAGAGCTTCCCTATGACCCTGCAATTGCACTGCTGGGTATTTACCCCAAAGATACAGATGTAGTGAAAAGAAGGGCCATTTGTACCCCAATGTTTATTGCAGCAATGGCTACGGTCGCCAAACTGTGAAAAGAACCAAGATGCCCTTCAACGGATGAATGGATAAGGAAGATGTGGTCCATATACACAATGGAGTATTATGCCTCCATCAGAAAGGACGAATACCCAACTTTTGTAGCAACATGGACGGGACTGGAAGAAATTATGCTGAGCGAAATAAGTCAAGCAGAGAGAGTCAAGTATCATATGGTCTCACTTATTTGTGGAGCATAACAAATAACATGGAGGACATGGGGAGATGGAGAGGAGAGGGAGTTGAGGGAACCTGGAAAGGGAGATGAACCATGAGAGACTATGGACTCTGAAAAACAACCAGAGGGTTATGAAGGGGCGGCAGGGGGGTGGGGGGGCGGGAGGTTGAGGAACCAGGTGGTGGGTAATAGGGAGGGCACGTACTGCATGGAGCACTGGGTGTGATGCCAAAACAATGAACACTGTTATGCTGTAAATAAACAAATAAAAATAAATATTAAAAAAAACATAAAATATACTTTAAAATATATACATAATATATAATAAAAAAAATATAATCCATTATCCTTCAATATTTTTTTCCTTTCAATCATATGTATGAGAGCTTTCAAATTTCTACTGGCCTGCTCACAGTTCCTTCTGAAAGAAATTACCCAGTGCATAGGCCCTCAAGACAAACCTAGGGAAGACCCTAGTGTCCCAGGTGCCCATCACCTCTGGCCACAGCCAATGAAAACACAGACCCTTGACGTAATGGCTGCCAATCCACAGGCCAGGTGATGAATTAAAGCACATCCTCGTACGAAATGTTAAGGCGGCTCAGGGAATTTCTTGCTCTGGAATTTAAACTTATGAATGAAATTTTAAAAGGGTAAAGCGGAAAGATAATTGAAGCAACTACTAGTGAAAGCCCCAATTTAAAGTCAACTACATGAGTAAAGCTGAGATTGAGTAAGCCAGAATTGCCTTCTTGCCTGTTGCGTGCCGAAGTTGTTACTGGAGATTTTCAGCAGGGAATACAACAGAAGATAAGCCCAGAGGGAAGCAGGGAACCCATGAGTGAGTTATGAGTTCCCAGAGAAACTTCCGTCCTTGCCAGCTTTTAAATTCCTGTCCTGTTACACGATGAACCACCATATTGTAGTAAATTAAAAGAATACATTCTTTTTTTTTGTTTGTTTCATTTGTTTGTTTTTAAGACTTATTTATTGAAAAGAGAGAGAGAGAGAGAACATGGTGGGGAGGGCCAGAGGGAGAAGGAGAGGGAGGATTTCTGATAGTACTTTCTATGTATATTTTTGTCATTTGATGAATTAAATAAATCAAACAGATTTGGCACTGAGTTCAGGGTCCCCACGAAGGGGTTCGATCTCCGACTGCGAGAACACCACTTGGGCCAAAACCAAGAGTCAGACGCTAAACTGACTGAGCCACCCACGTGCCCCACAAATGCATCAGTGTTCTATTGCTGGACAATAGATTGCTGGAAACTTACCAGCTGTTAAGCTACTGCACATAGAATTCGATAGTTTCTGTGGGTCAGGAGTCTGAGTCTGGCTTAAGTACAACCTCTCCTCAGGTTCTCAAAAGGCTACAATCAGGATGCTGGCCAGGCTGCACTCCATCCTGGAGGGGGGGAGTCCTCTTCTCATTGAGGTTGTTAGAACAAGTCCATTCCTTGCAGCTGTTGAACTGCTATTTCCGTTCCCCGGGGACCATAGGCCAGGGGCCATTCGTGGTGCCCAGAGCCTTCCCATGTCCCTGTCACATGGTGTACTTTATGGGCAACTCGCAATATGGATAGTTGATTCTTCAAGGTCAACAAGAGAATTTCTTGTGCCAGTCTACCAAGATAGAAGCTCATATAATGGGAGATACCCCACGTCTTTGCTATGTTCTATTGGTTAGCAGCAAGTCACAGGAGGCATCATTCGTGATTCCTCAAGGGCTAACTTAGGGTATGTCCACCACAGTGAGTCTGCTACATGCAGTTGAGGCCGCTATGAAATACATGACCTCAAACTCTTCTTGAATGAGGCAGAGCCTTCATAAATACATACAGTGACACTCACACATTCTCTTTTGTTACTTCCTTTCAACATCTACCCACTTTTAACAGAAAATAAGAAATCACTCCTTTTCATTGACCTAATACCTTTCTCCCTTCCTGAAATAAGCTAGTTGGCAAATAACAAGTCCGGACCTTAGCGGGTTTGGATAAGCTAGCTGATGGGGTATGCACTCTGTTTCATTAACCATTATTCATCAATTCTGTTCTTTTTCTTAGCAGGAGCCTCAGGTACTGCATTGCTACTTAATAAGCTGAACTGATGCTCCGGAATCACCAATGTATAATCTCACCTTTATCACTGACCTGATTTTATCTGACATGTAAAATAGAGGGGGAAATGCTTGAGCAAATGGGAAGCTACTGAGTGATTAAATGGTTTCAGAGCTGAAAATGCAAACAAGCAGCTGTTATGTAGAAACATTTTGTTGGTTTTTCTAAATGAAGCATTTCTTTTTACTAATTTGGACTAAATAAAAGATGTGGTAACTAACTGCAAGAGCCTTGATTTTACTTTCAGGAGAGTGACAACCATTCTATAGAGGATGAATGTGGAGCCTAAATCATGTAAAATGGCATTTTCGTGTACTTCCTCAAAAGGCAGTGCTTTCATTATATTTGAAAGTTTGACTTGAATGCAAGTTCTAAGGCTGAATCAATTAATAAAAAATATGCATTTTACATGAAATTGCAGTACTCTCAGGAAAAGGAGGAAGATGACTTGTAAATATCAAATTAATGGAAACTACTTATTTGTTTATTGATAGAGAGGAAACTCATAAAACCAAAGTTATCATCCCTTATTTACTTGAAAAGATCAATTTTCCTCATCCAAACAAGCTCAGATAACATTACCTTAAAATGTTTTTCTGCAAGAAAATATTTTGTGCAATCTTAAATGCAAGCACTTCTACACATCCATCATCCTAAAAAGTGAGTGGTTACCTTTCTGAAAAGATTAAATCAAAATTCGGTTGTCACGATCTTTATCTAATCTGCACCCTGCTTGTTGACACATTCTGAAAGAGGGGCACAAACAAGGAAGGATACAGTCCTTGCTCTTAAGTGGCTTGTAGTCAAATTAAAAAGTCAAGTCATCAACAAAGACAATGAAATTATTGATGTGCAGATGAAAAAGTGACTTACAAATACAAATAAAAGAGAAGTGATAAGACTGTGGCGACTGATGTTTAAATGAGTCATAGAAAATGGAGCAGGATTTTAGATGAGGGAGAAGTCACAGGGAAGAATGGGTAGTATATGGACTAGAGCACCAGTCAGGTAATTAGAAGGAACTTTCCATTTCTAGTTCTATCACTAGGTAGCTGGGTAACTTACAAAAATCCATTTTACTTCCTTGATTTCAACTGCTGTATTTACAAAATGAAAGCCATGGCTATCACAGGTGTTGTGTAAGGTCTATTCCAACTCTAAAGTCTGGGTTCTTATTATTGACTATGAAAAGCATAATAAGGAAAGATGATAAAATGGTAGTTTAGCTGAGACTTGCTGAATGTGATCTGACCAGACAAGAGACATCATGAAGATATCCCCTGAAAGAGGAACTGCCTAAGCCAAGATATAAAGATAGGTACCAAGGTATAATTAATTAGAATTCATTGAGACAGAATCAGCAGTTTTCCTGGTTTTTCTGATTGTGAAGACACATATTAGGTTATTTTTTTTCTTTGACTATAATAAAACTCTTTATGAGATACCTGGTCTTCATCTCCCCAACAACAACCAACATTATAGCATTGGAAAGTGGCTCTGAATAGACTTTCAGCAATTTCCCACTAAATGAACTGTGCATTCCTTAAAGTAAGACACACAAAAACATCCCAGAACCTGTATATTCACAATGGATCTCAGGTCAGATCTATTAATTTGTGGTTTTTCTATTTGAAAGTTAAAATGAGGAAAGAAAAATGCAAGACCTAGACTGATCAGAATCTTTCCCTATTCAGGAGAGGTGCCAGGTCCTAGTCTTCATTAAATTTCTTGTCATTTGATGAATTAAATATAATGAACTCACTTGGGATTTGATTATAATCTGTGGAGTTTTTCTTTCCAATTATATAGCTTCATATTAACTCTTAAATGTAAATGTGTGACCTTTCTCTGAAAGACTAGAAACTCACATTCCTCTGAGCATTTTACAGGACTGTTACTTGAAAGGATCTTGGAGACTGCACAAAGATTTTCATTAAATCTGACAACAGCACTCAGAAGCGGGTAAGTGGCCCCAATTATTATTTTTTTGGCATAGTTTGGCAGTTCCAAATCCAGACCCATCCTAAAAGACCGCCAGGTGGTCTCTTGGTTTTATCTTTTCCTCGTGTTCCTGTTGGTCAAGGGAAAGCCCGCATTCACTTTCCATTCACTAACTAGAAGCTTGTTCTTAGCCACGGAAGGAAAAAAGTGGCCAGTGATGGTTGTGGGAAGAGCCTGACTCTGTCATCTCACCAAATGATTTGTTAATCTTGGGTCTCACGTAGCATGGCAATGAAAACCGCTGAATAAGTTCTGAATGGCTGCATGGACACATGAAGAAAGAGTTTATAGCAAGCCTTCAGTGTTACAAGGTATCTAGGGAGGACTTGGTTTATGTATTTCTTCATTCATTCATTCATTTTAATTTTGGCTTATCACGTCAAAGGTTTGTATAGTATATCTATCAGACAATCTGTGAAAACATTTTGTACTGTTGTTTTCAGCAAGCTTATAAATTGCATTTTATTTTCCTGAAACCTCTTTTTATGAATCCAGGCCCATTAGAGGTCAAGCTTTCTTCACTGTCTGAATTTGAACTTAAAGATTCACTCCGTGCATTTATTCATGCCACAACAATATGCCAAGCCTTGTGCTAGGCAGTATGAAGAATACAGATGTGTAAGTCCTCAGTAGTGGTCTCAGAAAGTTCAGTGTACTGGGGGAAACAGACCAATTATGAAACACACAATCATAGAGTAGGATTTAAAAAATCACAATAAAGTATGTACAGATTGCGATGGGAACTCCAAGGATAAACCATTCTTATGTCAGTAGGTTAAGCAAGGCCACTCCTCTGGAGGTAAAATTCATCCTGTATTCTATGTGTTGTGGAGCACGGCAAGTGGCAATATTTAAAGGAAATACCTAGAAAGGCTTTCATGAGAAGGTAGCACGTAAGCTGATCCTCGAAGGAACAGTAGCCATTTGTCACCCAGAGAATTAGACAATTAGAATTTCTCACCCGGGAAAGAATATAGCGTGTTCACAGACTGGGATGTGTGAAAGAACGCAGCCCATGTGTTGAATGGCAACTCAAGTGTTTGGAAATGTCCCTGGAGATGAAAATGATGATGTCCCAGGAAGAAAGAATAGCACAGAAGCAGCACGATGAGGGAGAACATGGCATAACAGAAAGCAGCAAGAAGTGTGCGTGGCTATAAAGTTACGCGTGTGAGGTGTGACAAGGCAGTCTTTCCTTTCACGAGAGGAGGAAGGGCCTTGTGTGCTATGTTAAGAACTTGGCTTTAAAATACATCTGTATTTGAATGGTTTGCAAAAGCCAAGATTCCCTTTGTTGTCAGTGAACATGGGGGTTACTCACTGAGGAGTATGGGAACCATTCAAGGAATTTTTACGAAGGAAAACAATTTGGTCAAAATCCTATTGTTCGTGTGGAGAATGAATAGGGGGGCAAAAAAGAGAAAATGACTGAAGGACGATGTGGAGATCAGGGGCGTAGATCTGTTTTAAAGTCAAACTGACCTACACCAAAGTCTCAGCTTCTCCCCATGTATGACCTCATGCAAACTATTTTGAAACCTATTTCTTTGGGTGTAAAATGGATCTTATGGCAATAATCACCTTGCATGGCTAATGTGATACTTAAGTGAAATAACATTATCACCAAGAATGAAGGAAAATGGATGGATTGAATGGATAGTTATCAATTAAGAGGATGTGTGTGTGTGGGTAAAATGAATTCAATAATGTTTGATAGCAACAGTGAGATATGTCTATGCAAAGTAATCTAATCATGAAGCATTATGGAGAAAATACGTTACTCTAATGTACATACAGATATTATCCCTCCAAATATTGTGGAAATTGATAATTATATCAATTTCTAGTCTATTTAAGTTAATTCTTACTGGACAATTTTTTAAAGATTTTATTTATTTGACAGAGAGAGAGGGAGATCACAAGTAGGCAGAAAGGCAGGCAGAGAGAGAGGGGGAAGCAGGCTCCCTGCTGAGCAGAGAACCTGATGAGGGGCTCGATCCCAGGACCTTGACATCATGACCTGAGCCAAAGGCAGAGGCTTAATCCATTGAGCCACTCAGGCACCCCACTAGATAATGTTTTAGTGACATTTTAGCGATTGCTCTTCCAATAGTATTAAGATAGATATCCATAAAACATTACTACCCAAAGGAGAAATTATTGCATCGGTGAATGCATCTTGGTTAAACCATGGCCCAGGGTTTGAGGAAATGACCCTCAAGCTAAATAAGGGAGGGATGCCTTTTCACACTTTTCGCACATTCAACCACTTACTATTCATTTGTCTAGGTTTTACTACTCCCAGGACTCAGCACAGTATGTATTAGGTGCCCAATCAATATCCGCTGAATAGAAGAAAGTATATGCCTCCTTCTGTAGGTAAATCTTTCATGTATACTCTAAGATTGTATTCCTAATACTATAAATACGTCTTCTTGCGTCAGTCCCATGGACCAGCCAATCTTTGATTTTTGCCTCTGGCAAAGACAGTAAGACATATTGTAGAAAGGCCCACTGCTTCCATTAACTTGTTTAGACACATTGAAACTCTTCATATTTTTAGATAATGTTCCCTCTTGGGTCAAACTTCTCAAAGCTGTGCTTCCTGCTGAGTAAAAGAGAACTTCAGTATGAGTTTATTTTATTGATGCTAACGCTGCTTGCTTTAATGTTTTGGCCACTGTCAGTTCCAAAGCTTAATCAACACACATTGTTTTTCTCTAACAACCAGTGCCATTAATGTAGCTATGGGGAAAAAAATCTACTTAAAGATGCAAAACTTGACTCTTCAGTGAGTAACCCCCATGTTCACTGACAACAAAGGGAATCTTGGCTTTTGCAAAGTACTGAGTAACACCTTGAATCAAATCAAAATAGAGGCCATAAAGAAATCCCTTTCAACCCTCATTACTCTAGGAAAGGCTAATGAAAATAGCTGCTGTTAATATTTGCTCTCATTTAAAAGGGAAACACATGAAACTGAACATAAAAGAGACCTGTGTCTGCATGATGGGAAGTGCTTACATAACCGGAAATACCCAGCTGTTTGGTATCATTAGACAAAACTTCTATATACTAGATGTCCGTAATTCTTATGTACATAGATGTTTGGCACAGTGTGGACATAGACATCTGTTTTCATGGAAAAGCACAACTGTAAAACATTAGAATAGTGAAGAACCTATCGGTGGACCCGGAGCATTTTTGAACATCATTGTCACTTGCAGAAACACTTGAGTGACTTTACATAGTAGCAGCTCATTAGCCCTGGCCGCCGGGTTGATGAACATTCTCTAGCTGCAGTGTTTAATGAAAGTTAGCCCAGGTGTGAGAAAATAAAACACAATCAAGCTTTGGACACTTTGCCCAGACATTATGAAATAATGATACTATCTAAATAGGTAAGAAATGATCCCCTGTGTAAAAA
Source organism: Meles meles (assembly GCF_922984935.1). Taxonomy (NCBI): domain Eukaryota; kingdom Metazoa; phylum Chordata; class Mammalia; order Carnivora; family Mustelidae; genus Meles; species Meles meles. The sequence goes on along the minus strand of NC_060087.1, from coordinate 121,834,681 downwards.
GTTGACAAAGGCGGGGATTACCAATAGACATTCTATGTGAAAAGCAGATTGTGACGTCAGCTTTCAAAATATCTTGGGAATTATCTGAAGAGATGTCGATACCGGCAGAAACCAATGCATATCTCTTTTAGGACCCTTTGTAGGAGTCTTTTGGAGTGGTTTTGAAAAAATGTTATTTGGACTTTTTGTTTCCTTTGATAAAGTAAACAGATTCATAGTTAAGGATAAAGCCTTGGAAATGGGTACAAATTAAAATGTGTCTTGAATTTCTGTGTCTGAAGGAGTTCATGGTAAAGCCACATTTTAACCTTCAAAAATATCTTAAAATCATAATTCAAGAGTCAAAATTGTATCTGTTGTATAATATATAAGTACTTAGAAGAAATGATGGTCTTGCCCCAGGAAAGGACCATGAAGAGTATTTCAGAGGAAAGTAATGGGTGTTAAAAATCTCCTGCCTTTACTGCCTGGCACTTTATAGATCCTCACTATAAAGATGCATTACAGTGTCACTAGACAATGATTCTAATGATCTGGTAGAATTCTTCATACAACGGATCGTCTGTACTTTAAATGATAAGGGCATGAAGAAGCTTAAAATTCATGTCAGAGGCTGGATGCCTCAGTGCCATTAGGAATTTGCGGAAGTATCTCGTGCAAATGCTCTTATGCTAAATGTTGGCACTGCAGTGACCCCTCTGAAAAAGTATTGTAAATAAGCCATTTTGTTCTTTCTTATCCAACGAATCTAATCAAAGAGAACAACACGATTGCAAGATCGATGTAGCAATCTCTGTAGCAAGATTTTTCATCTTTTTCTTAGAGTCATTACTTAGTATGAACAGTGCCCAAGGAAGAGAAGCCAGCTCCCACAAACCTCCAGATAGACTTCCTTACTTTTGAATTCTTTTTCTCCCTTTTGGTATGTCTCTTTGATGTTCCAGAGGCTAAAGAACTGCTCAGGGTGGAAATTGGTGTGTTATTTTTGACTCACAGAAATATAAAATATCACAAATGGAAATTCTATTAATGATTACACATGTTTATGTCTGCTTGGGAGTGGGGACTGGAGGGAATGTTTCCTGTATTGGAAAACTCCCTACTTAAAGAACTAAAAATTCTAAGACACCATTATCTCATTCAGCACGTTAAGTGATGCAGAACTTAATAAACACAGAAGCATTCCACTCCATCTGAGGAGGGTACTGCTTAGTGCAAAGTATTATTTATGTTGAAAAGCCATTTTTTTTCTATACAGAAATGAACATAACACACTTGGTCAGTTCCGAGCAGTAAAAAGTAGAAGAGGATATATACTCCTTTGTTTTATTTTTTTTAAGCTTTTTAATTTATTCATTTGAGAGAGAGAAAGAGAGAGGGAACACAAGCAAGGGAGAGCGTCAGAGGGAGAGGGAGAAGCAGATTTTCTGCTAAGCAGGGGGCCTGATGTGGGGCTCGATCCCACACATGACTGCAGGGAATCATGACCTGAGCAGAAGGCAGACGCTTAACCAACTGAGCCATCCAGGAGCCCCACTTACTCCCTTATTTAAAAAAAAAGTTGTCTAAGAATAAATCTGAAGAGTCTATCATCATGCTGTTGAATTACCATGTACGATTCCTCCACTACTCTCTTTCCCTATCCAATATTCTAGCTAAACATGTGCTTTCGCCTCGTTCTTCACACAATCCAACAAATGTTTATTTAATACTTATTAAGCGCAAAGCACTTTCCAAGGTGTTGGAGATTTAGTACAAAACCAAAAGACAAAAACTGTTGCCCTCCTCCAACTCACTCTGGTTGGGGAGAGACAGATAATAAAAACAATAGTCCTGGCCCAAGCCTTTTCCTCAGTCCCTCAGCATGAAAGTTGATAACAGGCTTGGAGATTATCAAGGGAACTATAACATAGAACCCTTAAAACAGGAAATTCTATAACTGTCTTCAGACTCTTTGGAGCCCCTGGATACATCTTTGAGTCCTTGACTGCTACAATGTTGCAGACACCTCCTTATTGCATCTCAACAGTAGTAAAAATAACTTATTAATATCATCATATAATACTAAAGCCATGGCTGAACTACATGTAGTTCAAAGTGCTTTCTATAGATTAACGAATGTAATCTCCACTGTGATCTTATGTGGTGAGCAGAAAAGTCGTTATTTCCATTTTCAGATGAGGAAGGTAGAGACACATTTAATAACTCCACAAGATCGCTCCACAAGGAAGAGGTAGAACGCATAATCTTAATCACATACGATATGCTGCCCACAGTGGTGTGCTGGTAAATATTCAAAACCTGGCTTTCTTGGGCAGGGTAGGGAGGTGACTGATTTATAGCATTTGTCGATTTGTATGGTGCTTTCAATCTGCCAACTGGATGTTAACTGGCTCAAAAATTTCCTAAAAATGGAGCAATTGACTATCATAGGTAGGAGCAGACCCCATTACAATCATGTCTGCCCCCAGAAGTAAGATTCTTGAGAGACGTACCTTTCCTAGCCAAAATCTTCATTCTCCAGTCTTCCAAGGCCCAGTATGAAGAATTTTTCAAAGGAGAATTAACCTACACAGGTGTAACTTTGTCCACACTACTCTTAACATATTCCCATTTAATTATACTACAAAATACAATTTTGTGTTATGTTTTCAAATCCAAATACTCATCAATGTATTTCTAAAAAAATAACAAGAGGAAATAGTATCTGCCTTCCAGGAAAGAATAATCTCTTCAATAAATGGTGCTGGGGAAACTTGACAGCCACATGCAAAAGAAAGAAACTGGACCCCTTATACCTAACTCAAAAATCAGCTCAATATTAATTATACCATAAAACTCCTCAAAGAAAACATAAGGGGTAAGCTCCTTGAAATCAGTCTTGAAAATGATTATTTGGATTTGCCACCCAAAGCAAAGGCAACAAAAACAAAAATAAACAAACAGGACTACATCAAACTAAAATCTTCCCCCAGCAAATGGGAGAAAATATTTGAATTCATACTTTTGACAAGGGGCTAATATCCAAGATATATTTTTTAAAAAGTCGGGGCACCTGGGTGGCTCAGTGGATTAAAGCCTCTGCCTTTGGCTCAGGTCATGATCTCATGGTCCTGGGATGGAACCCCACACTGGGCTCTCTGCTCAGCAGGGAGACTGTTTCCTCCTTGCTCTTTGCCTGCCTGCTTCTCTGCCTGCTTGTGATCTCTGTCTGTCAAATAAATAAATAAAATCTTTAAAAAAGTCATATAATTCAATAATAAAAAACCAATCTGATTAAAAAATGGGCAGAGGAACTGCATAGACATTTATTCCAAAGAAGACATACAAATGGCCAACAGGTACATGAGAAGGTGCTTAACATCACTCATCAGCAGGGAAATGAAAATCAAAACCACAATGAGATATCACCTTACATTTGTGCAAATGACTGTCATCAAAAAAAAAAAAAAGAGAGAGAGAGAGATAACAAGGGTTGGCAAGGCTGTGGAGAAAAGGGAACACCAAGGCACTCTTGAGGGGAATGTAAATGGTTTCAACCACTATGGAAAACAGCATGAAGTTTCCTCAAAAGATTGAAAATAAAACTATCATATGATCCAGCCATCCCATTGCTGGTTATACATCCACGGGAAATGAAAACCAGGATCCGTAAGAGCTATCTGCACTCTCATGTTAGCTACAGCATTAGTCACAAAAACCAAGATATGGAAACAAGTGTCTGTCAACAGATGAATGGATAAAAGAAGATGTGGTAGGCATATACAACAGAATATTATTTGGCCATGAGAAGGAAGAAAATCCTGCTGTTTGTGAAAACATGGGTGGACCTTGAAGGCATTATGCTAAGTGAAGTAAGTCAGACAGTGAAACACAAATACTGTATGATCTCACTTGTATGTGGAATCTAAAAAAGACAAACTCATAGAAACAAAGATTAGAATGGTAGTTACCAGGAGCTTTGGGGAGTAGGGAGAGATTGGTCGAATTTTACAAGCTTCCAGTTATAAGATAATAAGTTCTGGGCACCTAATATGCAGCATGGTGATTATAGTTAATAACACTGTATCATACCCTTGAAAGTTGTGAAGAGAGATACCACGAAAAAGAAATGGTAATTATGTGACATGATAGAGGTGTTAGCTGACGCTATGGTGGTAATCATTTTGCTATATATAGCTATATCAAATCAACATGTTGTATACCTTATACAATGTTTTATGGCAATTATATCTTAGGAAACTTGGAAAAATGTTATCTGTCTTTTAATGAAAATGTAACCCTCTTTCCTAATGATAAAGTAAAACCATCTTGATATTTAAAATGATAGCCCCAACTTTTTCCACACTCTCCTGCCATAAAGGCTCTAGGATACCTAATCAATCTCAGTCTGGGCACAAGGTTACCAATTCCAGTGGGCTGTTGGGAAGTCTATGAAAAATCCAAAAGCAGGATGATAGACCTCTACATCATATGACCAAGGATTGTGTGTTCATTGGGCTTCATTACCCAATACAGTATCTGGAACAGTCTAGGTACTCAGCAAGGGTTAACTATGAGGACACCAAATAGGGTGATTCATTCCATCATTCCAATCATCCCACAAAAATGTAGATTAAAATGCATTCCTAAGAAACAGGAAATAGCATCTCTTCTCATGAAGCTGGAAATCAATTATAACACGTAATTAAATGGGCCACAGCTTGTAAAGAAACATATATATTCATAAAATATATGTGTGTGTTTATACACATACGTATATCTTACAGGGAAAATCTGATAGGTGTCTGACATCGATCAAATTATAAGTTTAGCAGAGAGAAGACACTTGATGAAGTTGATTGGTTGCTATACTATTGTCATTAAAATTGATTGACAGGACTTTAAAAGGGATGTTCTCAACATCCTATTTTGGCAGCTGTATGCCCTAATTCTGCCCCCTGGGTATAGCTGTGGCCATATTTGATCTTCACTAACCATAAGGCTTTCACAGTATCAGACAGTTGTTGCCTAGGCTTGTTCTGTCATAGCAGGATAGTTCATATTTCATACTATCTTGCTAGCTATACTTCAAGGACAACCCATGTGAGCAAAGGGTACTGCAAATCTTCATACGCTATGACACATGGGAAGCAGTCCAGTATTATGGGAGGGACCACTGCAGATTTAAGATGCTCTTCTTAGCCATTTCCTCATGATTTACATAACTTTTCACTAATCCCCTAATTCCTGGCCCTTTAGATGATATTTAATGAAGTAATTTTATAGCCAAACCTTGTACTTGTGTGACAAGAACCCAAACATATACATTCTTCAGGATATTTTTAGACAAACGGTATGCTGTTCTCCTACTAAAACTGCTTCATGTTACAAGGGAAATGAATCCTTCAGATATATGTTGCCAAAAAAAAATGAATTTTCCGGAGATACCAGTCACTTGCTATAGCTACTCACTTTTCAATAATTTTCATTATTAAAAGTTGAATTTAATTGAAGGAAAGAAAAAATAGATGATGAATTGGATTAGAGTGAAGATGTGAATTCTCTTAATTTTATCTCCCTTTATCTCTTCTCTAGAGATTAGGCAGTAGCTTCCTTTTCAGTTGTCCAAACTCCAATCTCGACACCCCAACCGATAATACACACCCCCAGATTTACCTTTGTAAGTGTGGTTATGGTCATATCACTTCTCCTCAAATGTCAGTGGTTCCCAACTAACCACAGAAGGCCACTAAGACATCTTAATTTGGGAGTCAAGGCTACAGCCCGCATGGTCAATGGCCACAACCACTGTAGTCACAGCTTATGCATTTTACCCGACATTCTACATTGGCCAATCATCCAACTTACGCTAAAAGACAAAATCCAAGTGAATATGTTTGACTGTACTATTGTCTTTGCCTGCCTTGCTCAGGCGTGTTTCCTTCCCTGGATGAAAGCATAGCACAATGAAAACAGTAAACAGTTAAACTCTCTTAGTCTCAATTTTGAAAGCTCTAAAATGGAGATATCAAGTTAATCCTTATAAGGTTGTTGTAAAATCGGTTACAATACATATAAATCATAGCATATAGTCAATGTTCAATTAAGTTAGAATGTATACCTCCCCGTTCAGAGCATAAGGTCTGAGGGCACATGCACCTGGGTTAACACAGGGACTGGCACTTCTCTGTTATGTTCCTGTGGGAGAGTCAGTTAACCTCTCCGAGTCTCATTTTCCTCGTCTGTAAAACAGAAATGTGGCAGTATATCTCATAGGAGTGCTGCAGGGAATAATTCCTTTGAAGCATTCCACACTGTATAAAAGCTGTCATATGGAGCTTCTGGGTGGCTCAGTGGGTTAAAGCCTCTGCCTTCGGCTCAGGTCATGATCTCAGGGTCCTGGGATCGAGCCCCGCATCGGGCTCTCTGCTCAGCAGGGAGCCTGCTTCCCCTTCTCTCTCTGCCTGCCTCTCTGCCTACTTGTGAGCTCTCCCTCTGTTAAATAAATGAATAAAAATCTTAAAAAAAAAAGCTGTCATATACTGAATCCTCATGATTGTCACTATCCTCTCTTTCCAATTCTTGTTCAAATATTGTTCTCCGGGATACCATTCCCTCGTCTACCATCCAAAAGTAACTTCTCTCTGCTTTGCAACCTTGGAAAACCTCTCTTAGCCCTTTCCACCACAGATACTCTGTTTTCCTCACAGTATGCTATACACATCTACACATCTACCAGAATGGCCAAAATTTATCCAAAGAGAGAAAGAAAGGAAGGAAGGAAGGAAGAAAGAGAAAAGAAAAAAGAAAGAGAAAAGAAAAAAAGATAAGAAAAGGAAGGAAGGAAGGAAAAGAAATAAAGGAAAGGAAAGGAAAGAAAGAGAAGAAAAAAAAAGAAAAAAACTGAAAATAAAAAGTGCCAGTGAAGATGTAGAGCAAAAGTAATGCTCACGCATTTCCAGTGGGAGTACGCATTTTGAACAACACTTTGACCTTGTTCACCGAAGTGGAACATATGTGTACTATATGATCTAGCAAACTGACATGCAGCAGACATGTGAACAGATGTTCTTTGGAAGATATGTAAGATAACAATATCATTATTATATAACAACATCATTCATAACAGTCCTAAGCTGCAAATACCCCAATGTCCATCAATAACAGTACCAACCAGTAAACTGTGGTACACTCATAGAACAAATACAATATTAAGCATGAAAATTCAAACACAAAATATATACTATACACCTCCATCTATGTAACGTTCGAAAGCAGGGAAAAAATCTGTGGTTTTCATGCATACTTGTATGGGGAAAATATTTTAAAAATCAGTTTGCAACAAAATGCAGAATATTGATTTACTTTGGTGGGGAGAAGGGAGCTGTGGTTGTGAAAGAGGACATGGGTGCTTCTGTGTTGCCAGCAATGTACTATTTCTTAAACTGGGTAGCAGACAAATGAGTACTTTCTTTATAACAATTCATTAAGCTGTACGTCTATGTACTTATGGACTTTTCTATTTCAAAACTAAAATTCACAGAATGAATAAGGACACAAGTTTTCAGATGGATAAATCCTAGCATGTACTTAGCTAGATCCAAATGTATAATAGTAATTTTATTTTATTTTTAAAGATTTTATTTATTTATTTGTTTGTTTGAGAGAGAGGGCACATGCGTGCACTTGAGTGAGGAGAGGGGGAGATGGAGAAGAAGAAAGAGAATCCTAAGCAGACTTCCCACTGAGTATGAGCCTGATGCTGGGTCATCTCATGAGATCATGACCTGAACCAAAACCAAGAGTCAGGTGCTTAACCAACTGAGCCACCCAAGTGCCCCCGAATAATAGTAATTTTAAAAGATTTTATTTATTTATTTGACCAGACAGAGATCACAAGTAAGCAGAGAGGCAGGCAGAGAGAGAGGGGAGGAAGCAGGCTCCCTGCGGAGCAGAGAGCCCAATGCGGGGCTCCATCCCAGGACCCTGGAATCATGACCTGAGCCGAAGGCAGAGGCTTTAACCCACTGAGCCAGCCAGGCGCCCCCTGAATAATAGTAATTTTAAAAACAAGACCAACATCTGAAAACATTCTGCTCAGTTTCAAAATGCTGCAGATAAAAAAGTCTCCAAAGTTAAAGAAAAATATACCTGTAGCTTCCTTACAAAGAATGAACATCAAAATGTTCTCAGACTTCTCAGTTAAGGCACCAAATGCTTGAAGGTAATGGAATAATGTCTTTGAAATTCAGAAGGTATATGATTATGAACCTTGGCTTCTGAAACAAGGGCAAAGATTTCACATGAGTGTCTGAGCAAAAATAAATGCACTTTTGATATCTTTATCATTTAAATACTCTGTGTGTATATGAGCATTTGTGTGTGCTACCTTGGGAATTAATCCAAAATAATGTAGAAGATATACAACAAAACGGTTTTGAAATATGGCTACCTAAGCATGATCTGGAGCTCAGTGACAAAGAGCCTTCCTTATGGATTCTTTCAATATTTGATTCTGTAGTAAATATACTTACATGATCATAATAATGTTAATGCTGTGTTATAATTTTAACTTTTAAAGACTAGCCTAGAAAGTACAATCACTGAATAAATTGTAGATAATACCAACCTCAATGGAAATAGTATAATAATGTAACAATGTTGAGAGGAAGAGAGAAAGTAGGAAGCAGCAATGCAGAAAAACCTTCCTTTTGGGGGGCACCTGGGTGACTCTGTTGGTCAATCATCTGCCTTTGGCTCAGGTTCCCTGCTCGGTGGACAGCCTGCTTCTCCCTCTCCCTCTGCCCCTCCCCTTGTGCTCTCTTTCTCTCGCTCACTCACTCTCGCTCTATCTCAAATAAATAAATAAAATCTTAAAAAACACACACAAAAAAAAACCTTCCTCTTTTTAACATTAGAAAGTCAACACTTTTTTTAACCAACTTAGCATTATGTAATCAACATGCTCCTAAATCAAGAAAAAACAGAAAATTATTTAAAGTTATAATGATAACCACCCAAAAAACTAAAAGATAGAAAGTGGCAAAAATGTTTAACATTTGTCGAATGGGACTAAGAAATGAAGTGGGAAAATTATTCATTTTTTAGACCCTTCTCTATAGTCTTACTTTTTAAAAAATTACACAGGTATTTAATTTTAAGAAGTTTGGGTCTTAGAAGATGAATGGCATACTCATCAATAAATAAGTTGCACTACATTCAAGGAGTTGGTAAGGCACACTCCATAGGTCAAATCATTTGTTTGACCCATTATATGTAGCTGCTTTTATACTACAATGGACTGCAAAGCCTAATATATTTACTACCTGACCCTTTTCAGAAAAACTTTGGCAAACCCTTGGTATAGTGTTACAGTCAAATGCCACTGGCAGAATAAGGTAGGTCAGTATGGACACTGAAGTAGAAACATGTCCAAGATGCAATGTTGAATTAAAATTTCAGAGGATTATTACTAGCATAATCATAATTAATATAAGAAGCTTGATTATCTGTAGTTGCATTTGTATATTAACTAAAAGAGCCCGAGAAAACACACACCAGGAACATGAACTCAAGAGAATTCTTTTACTTTTTCCCCCTATATTTCTGCGTTGGCTAATTTTCTTTAATGAGCGTATACTACTTCAGTAATTTCTAAAAGCAAATGTGATTATATCATCTCTGAGCTTAATGCCCTTCAGTGGTAGAATTCAATTTCTATTATGACCTACACGGCCTCCTTTGACTAGGCGGAGGCCTGTCTTTCCTGCTTCATCTTTTTTTTTTAAAGATTTTATTTATTTATTTGATACAGATCACAAGTAGGCAGAGAGGCAGGCAGAGAGAGAGGTGGAAGCAGGCTCCCTGCTGAGCAGAGAGCCCTACACAGGGCTCAATCCCAGGACACTGGGATCATGACCTGAGACAAAGGCAGAGGCTTAACCCACTGAGCCACCCAGGTGCCCCTCCTGCTTTATCTTTAACACGAACCCTTTCTCCCTGCTCACAGCCACACCATCTTTATTTCATTTGTTCAAGTGTGTCAAGTTCTCTCTTGCCTCAGAGCCTTGGCTCATGCTGGTAACTTTCTCTGCCAACTCTTCACTAGGTTGATTCCTACTCATTCTTTAGACTTCAGTCTGGCTTCTTCAGGAAAACTTCCCTGACCCATCAGTTAGAAACCCATTTTACTCTGTCATAGTAACTAAAAGTTTCTTTTAATGCATTTATCACTGTTTTTATTATCTAATTTGGATTAAAGAGGGCACTTGTGAGCACTGAGTGTTGTATTTAGGTGATGAATCACTGAATTCTACTCCTGAAACCAATATTGCTCTGTATGTTCACTAACTAGAATTTAAATAAAAATTTGAAAAAAGAAAAAAATATCTGACTCCTTCTCTGAATCTTGCCCATTAGTATACTATTATAGTCCTTTGGATCTGATTTTTATTTTTGAGGGTTTTTTTTTTTTTTGAGCAGTCTTAACCATTTATACTAATTGATATTTCGTGACTTCCATTCATTCTAAGAGGTCTTCCAACTAATAGAAGGAAACTTTACTTTTTTAAAGAATTAAAACTTGTTCTACCTTATAGCTTACCTTGTTAGATCATTGGACCCTTTAAGGAATTGAAGACAGTATCAGTGGATCTTAGTTAACTTATTTTGTATAAGTTTTATATTTCATCATCCCAGCAATTATTTCATTACTCTTCATTTTCATCAATAATTACAAACTATGTTTAAATAAGACTAAAATAATATGAAAATAGAATAATGATGGAAGTGCCAAGAAAATGATGCAATAGTAAAATAAATTATCAATCTTTAGTTTTCTGTAAAGATTTGTTTATTTTAGAGAGAGAGGGAGCATGAGTGGGACAGGCAGAGGGAGATGGAGAAAGAATCTCCAGCGGATTCTGCGCTGAGTCCAGAGTCCCACACAGGGCTCGCTGGGGTGGTGGGGAGGTGTCTCAATCTCACAACCAACCCCAACATCATGACCTGAACCAAAACCAAAAGTCCGACGCTTAACTGACTATGCCACCCAGGCATCCCAACATTTAGTTTTCTGAATGTATTGTACAAAGTACTGAACTGTCTTTTGGCAAAGTATACCAGAAGATCAGATACAGTATCTTTATAGTCTGTTTTCACCATTCATTGATCAAGAATTCAGATTTTTTTCCATCTACAAAGGCAAAGAGAAGAAAACTGACAGAGGACAGCATCTCACAGTTATTACACAAATTGGAAGATGAATGCAAAGAAACAGATAGCAGCATTCTACACTCTAATGATGACAGTGAAATTGATCACACAGGAAGAGAAGTTTCAGGTTTCAAAAATCTTCTTATGACATCTTCCAAGTTGAATTTTCTCAAATTCGAGAATTCATAAGTAAATAATATATTTCTAAAGACAAAAAGGAAATATGATACTGTCTTCCAGTTCTTCAAAAAAGAAGAACTTCATTATTTACTATTTTTATACAAGTACCTGCCCATAACATTTTGCTTAAAAGATATAGTGCAGTATTCTTTTATGTTTCAACATGCTTGTGTGCCAAAACTTACTTGTTACAAAGAGATTTACTATGTTTTAATTACTTTTAAAGTTTCTAATGAACTTGTTTTTCAGTACCCCTTGGTACTTATTCCTATGAATATTTGTAATTTCTTATTCCTATGAATTATTTGTAAAACACCTTACAATAAACAAACACCAAATTAAAAGCATCCATTGGATACAGTAAATGTCATGGACCAGTTTTCCCATTTTGCTACGGACATAGACTCTGTTTGTTTTGTTTATTGCTGAATCCCTAGCACTTAATAGCCAACATCTATTACATGCCTACTATATACTAGGGACTATTTTAAATTCTCTGCACGCATTAAATTAGTTAATCCTCAAAACAACCTGATCAATATGTCCTACAATTGTTCCATTTTATAGAAATAGAAACTGAGGTATGACAAGGGTAAGTAACTTGCCCAAGCTTACACAGTATGTAGAAACGCAGGATCCAACCAGGGTGATCAGACTTCAGGGGTCAGTCTTACTCGACACAGTGCCTCTCTAGTCTTGTACCTGGAAGGTAGCACGTGTCCAACGACTATTTGTTGAATGAAATGAGCATTGCACACTTACCAAAGCGGTATGCAATAGCTCTGAGGTGAGATGAACACTCTTGAAGAATAAGTCAAAATTGATTTAGTTGAAACATTAATGGATGGGGTTGAGCTTTGGATAGTTTCAGTAAAATCAAAGTTTTGGAATGACATTTGTACTTAAGTCTGTACCACCACTGGACATTTTCTGGCCACTTATTTCACAGTTTGCTCCATTTAAATAATGCTTCTGATAATTCATTTGATTTTGTATTATTTTTTAACCATTGAATGAATATTTATATAGTGCCTACTCTATGCCTAATAAACATTGTGTTAAATGTTGAGGATACTGGAGTGAGAAAGAAGAGAACCTTTAGAGGCCCTGTTAGTCTGGAAGATTTTCTATGAAAAGTATAAACATACATTTAGTAATATTGTATCTAATCTTTCATATTAAATATTAGTTGAATACCATTTTTCTGTCTAAATAGGGTAAAATGCACGTCTTAATTGCTATGACCTATTTTTGATGAATGAGGAGGTTTTCTTGTCCTCTGCAAACAAGGTTTTCCTATTCTAAAATCTGAAAGCAGCACTGATCAATACATAACATTAGCCACATGTGGCTATAAAATATATATTCAAATTACTAAAAATTAAATAGCTTTAAAAACTCAGTCCCTTAGACACACTAGCCACACTTCAAGTGCTTAATAACCATTTGTGCTTAGTGGCTAATGTATTGGACAGTGCAGATACAGAAAATTTCCATCGTTGAAAATGTTCTGTTGGATAGTGCTGATTTAAAGAATATTAATTGGTGTAATTTGCCCCCCCCCAGTATCACAAATGGTTTTGAAATATTCATCCTGTTTTTCAGATGATAAAAAAAATGAAGTGTTGCTTCTATTTTTATAAGGAAAGAAACCATCTAAAAATTCTACTATGAGCCTCTGTATAAAGAATTCCTGTAGCATATAACATATGATTTAAAAAAAACAGAATTTCAAATTTGGGAACCAGTATTAGGAAACCACTTAATTCACAGACCACTTGCACGGTGAAAGTAGTTTTTGATTGAAGATCTGAAAGTTCACTAACCTCGGGAACTCCCTTATCACAGATAATAATTCGCAATAATGTAAAGTGTATCAGGTTATTAACATATTATATAGCTTCCTAGCGTTACAACTTCACTCTGCTTAGACCTGTTTGAAATGTTGCTAATATTTTCACAGAGCCATATACAGCACCATAGAAAGAAATGACACCGTGGAAAGAGATTCAGAGTTCTTTGCTCTCAAAAGCACTACCGCAGCTAAATTGGAACAGAGTGTACGTGACAATGTGTTTATAATGCTTCTGGTTTTCCTCTTTCAACTTTGTCACAATTCGGTTGCATTTGCCACTTATGTTGACTGTGTGACCATAGGCCTGACCATACATTTTATTCAAATCAGTTTTGATTTTCCAGGGATCCATTTTTATAACCTTGAATAAATAGGTCCCAGTTGTCTCTTCAACCCGGATGAAACTCAAGACACTCTCTTTTTTTTTTTTTTAAGATTTTATTTATTTATTTGACAGAGAGAGATCACAAGTAGATAGAGAGGCAGGCAGAGAGAGAGAGAGGGAAGCAGGCTCCCTGCTGAGCAGAGAGCCCGATGCGGGACTCGATCCCAGGACCCTGAGATCATGACCTGAGCCGAAGGCAGCGGCTTAACCCACTGAGCCACCCAGGCGCCCCTCAAGACACTCTCTTTAATGAAGACAGCTGTTGACATTCTTTGTGGTTATCTCGTCCAAACTGACAGCTGTTCTTTCACTGTGCTATCTCTTTTCTTATCACATGTTATCAGATATGCCAAGAAAACATTAATTTCATTCAAAAGGCCTACAAAATTTCTGTTTTTATCATTCCAATAATTGAATTTTGAATTTGTACACATCTCCAGGAATCAACTCCTGAGCTCCCCAGGGATTTTATTTTATTTTTTTTACCCATTTTAACTTTCACTGTGATTTCTAGAAATGTGAAATACTTCCTCTATACATGGAGGAAATAAGCACTCTTGAGAATAATTCCAATAAGGAAGCATAATAAATCTGAATATCAAGAAAAAATATGTGAAGCACCATACCTATCAAGACATTGCTACCATTTTGCTGTGAAGATATTCAGTGGATGTTCTCTGGAATAAGATCACCTCAGTTCCAACATGGGAACAGGTATATAATACCTGCCTACCTACGGCGATTACTTACCCTTTCCTAAACCCCAGTTTCTACATCTGAAAATGGAGACAGCCATGGTAACATCTCATATTGAAATAATCTAGAATATTAGTGTCAAATGAGGAGTACTGTTGGCCTGAGGGAAGATTTGGGTTTGAATCATCATAGTCTGCCTTGATACCTGTAGGTGTCCAGGCATGCTTTCCCACCAGATGTGGGAGTCCCCTGTTTCTCCTGATGGCTCTGGTTGCCTCAGAAACTTTAATACTTCTCCCGTCCCACCCCCTATGTTGAGAGTTTCCTAAGATAATATCCTGTCTCCAGAAGGCCATGCTTTAAATCTGGAGTTTAGGATCAAGCGTAAGAATCAGCTAGGATTATCAACTCATCTTGATTTACCTGGAATTTTCCCAATTTTGTCCCTGATCGTTCCAGGCAAAACAAGATAGTTGATCACACTAGAATCAGACTTTCTCCTTTTCTTCTTCCTCCAACTCCCTCACTTCAAGGGATTACAATTACAGAGGGCAGATCTCTGCTTCTCTCTAGCAGCAGCACTTACAATCAAAACCATTTTCAGTTCAAACCTTATTTTTGTGTTTTACTGGACACCACTCGGGAAGCAAATGCTACTACCACTCCAAATAAATATGGAGAAAACAGGGCCAGGACTACGCCGTTCTTCCATATATTGTGAACTAATTACTCATAATTGCTGCATGAGCTATACCTTTTGCTTATAATTGTTGACTCCAAATTTCTAGTGATCTGCTACGAAGAACAGCAATTGCCCTGGTTGGGGATTGGGTGTGTGTACACATGGGTGTGCATGTTTGTTCTAATTTGCCCACCACTCTGCTCTCATCTACTTTCTTTTATCTTTCCATGCACATCTTTATTTTTGTCATGACTAACCTAATAATAATAAGCTTACTGGGAAAAATTACAAAGTAGAGATTATGAAGAAGAGAGCAAAAATTTAGAATCCCACCATACGAGATAACAATGTTAATATCTGCGGGACTAGCATCTCATGCATCTCTTTGGTCACACTCACGACCACACATACGTGCACGCAGGCACAGGCAAGATCACAATATTAACATAACCGGCTGCCCTTGTCATGGACACATTTTCATTTTATCTTTTTTTACCTCTTCCCTTTCCCTTCACCTTCACCCAGTATACTCCCTACCACACACAGAAGTCTGCAAACGATGATCTCTAGCTGATGTATTTCCCTCCGTATTTTCTCCCTACTTAGGTAGGCATCCTGATTTCAATTCAAATGGCTTGATTCTGACACCATTTGGAGCCATTTGCTTCTGTCTTCCAAGATACAAGAACCCTTTCTTGTTTGTGGATCTGAGTTGGCTTGTCTCTGTGAATGTGTATGTACACTTCCAGTAATTTCTATGGGGCACTGAGGGAGGAGGTATGCGTCCCAAGTTGTTTACATTTAGACTTCCAGCTCACACTACTCCTTTTAGAATTGGTTTTGTAAGATCTATAGTCCAAATTATTTATAAAGAATATGAATATATAAAAAAGAATATGAATATAAGCATTTGTCACTGGATAGAAAACAAATTGTTGACAGTAATGATCAAATCTTTAGAACATGAGAGGTGATACAAACATGAAAGTGGAAAGAAGGCCTGTGAAAACAACAATCAGTTTAAAAACAGCAGGCAACTTCCAGTACCATTCTGGGATATTTTCGATTCTGAAAATACTGTATACTAAATTATTGATATTAATCTAAAGTTTGCTGTTGTACTGTTAGCTCACGGGCCTTTTCGTATTTTAAGAGAGAAACTGTAAAGCCTTGGGTTTGAAATGAAATTGATCTCTCTGTCTCTCTCTCTCTCTCTGTCTTTCTCTGTCTCTGTCTCTCTCCATACACACACCACCACAAACACTTACAAAGTCACAAATATTTCCTTTATCTAACACAAATTTTCCCTTGTCCTAATATATTTGGTATATCCCATGCAAAAACAAAACAAAACAAAACAAAACAAAACTCCATACATTTTTCCCTGAGGACAAAACATTCTCTTAGCATTCATATGACTAATTTTTCACTATTCAGACTTGGATGTACATCAAAAAAAAAAAAAAGATCGCAAACATGAAAAATGTAACTATAAATAAAAACATGAAATATAAAACAAGAAATCAGCCCAGAATGGAAAATACATAATTGCTCATGAATAAATAAATAAATAGCCCTAAAGGTTGGTTGGCATCTGACAAGTTCAATTTATCAAAACCTATCAATGTTTACATAAAGTAACGGTACATGTCTCAAGTATATTAGAATAAATATCTCTTCAAAATTTTGTGCATTGAGGGGCGCCTGGGTGGCTCAGTGGGTTAAGCCGCTGCCTTCGGCTCAGGTCATGATCTCAGGGTCCTGGGATCGAGTCCCGCATCGGGCTCTCTGCTCAGCAGCGAGCCGCCTTCCCTCTCTCTCTCTCTCTCTGCCTGCCTGTCTACTTGTGATCTCTCTCTGTCAAATAAATAAATAAAATCTTTAAAAAAAAATTTTGTGCATTGAGATATTTTTAAAGAACCTTGAATTTTTATGGGCATATTTGCAACATTATATCAATTCTCAAGTCTTGGACTTAAATTTTCAAATACTAGGAATGCTGTCAGGCTCCTCTGCCTCCGTTACTGGTTTCATCAAGACATTACGCTATTCAAGAACTTTCAATGCCCACTGAACTCAGGTCCATTCTTCTGTTTGACTTTCAAGATCATTAGTCTGACTACCTTGCTGAATCTTTACTACACAATGTGCTTTTCAGGTTTGACTCAAAATCTAGCATCTTATTTTGGCAATCCATTTTTTTTTTCGTATCTCCCAAACATAGAAGACTCCTTTCTATCTTGAGTCTTGACATACATGCCATAGTGGAAACAACAACTTTCTGAGGTTTTGCTTACGCAATCAGTTCACCCAAGTTTGAGCAATGATAGCAGCTACACCAGTAAATCATGCCATGACCTCGGAAAACTCTCCCATCTTCCATTTCTTCTTTGCAAAATAGGGGTAAGTACACCTATGCATCAGAACTGTGTAAGTGTTAATTGAAGCAATATTTATAAAACACCTAGCAAAATGTCCTGTAAATATTAAGTAGTCAGTAAATGTTTACTTAAATACAAACTCCAAAGATAACTACTTTAAAGGGTCAACTTACACTTAGTTACCTAAGTTCCTGTGTATTTGTAGCAATATTATATTTATAATTTGGACATGGATAAAATAGATGACAAAGGGATGGTTATACTTTTTTTCATCCATAGAATTTCTTAGAATTTACAGATGAATCTTCAATGGATAAAAAAATTCCTATATCTAAAAATACATTTGTATAGTGCCTTACCACCTCCAATTATCTTTCCCATACATTCTCTTATTTGAACTTAGGTGGAAAATTGGGATGTATTATTCTTCATTCTACAGGTGTAAACACTGAAGCTTAAAGAAACTGAGTGACTAGCCTAGATAGAGAAGATATCATTCAAACCAAGTCACAAATCAATTGTTTTAAGACTCCTTCTCTAAGAGGCACCTGGCTGGCTCAGTCAGTAGAGCATGCAACTCTTGGTCTCTGGGCTATGAGTTTGAGCCCCATGTTAGGTGTAGAGATTACTTAAAGGAAAAAAAAAAAGAATCCTTCTCTAAGAATTACATTCAAAGGATATGTCACGGAGGTTTCTGTGTTTAAGGTGTGTGTGCTGGGGGTTGGGGACAGTGATGTGATCTTTTTTGTTGCAGATACTGCGCACTGGCTATGTAAATGAGCATTTATGCAGCTTAATTGGAGTTCAATTATTAGAGCAATTATTATGTCATTTTGTGCAATGTCTAACATCTGATGGTTTTATTTTATACTGAAAGATAGTTTGGAGATTTGACATCTCATCACCTGTTACCTTGGGATGATGTACTATGAATAGTGATGGAAAAAATACCTCTAAGTAAACCTATGCTTTTCTCTGGTCTATTATTTCATGAAATCATGGTCCACGGTTTGACTATCATTCATTCTACTTTGCTGCTCATTGAAAGTGGATTAAGTCACACTATGTCATTACTGTCAGGAAGGATCTAAGTCATCGATAAGGAATAATGGTGCCTGGATTTTTGTGTATTGCCCCTTTGTCTGCTTGTCTCTACTCTATGTAATTTGCCTTTTACCCTTAAATCTATTAAGCTTTGCTTCTCAAAAAGATTATCTGGAAAAATTCCACAGGAAAAAGAAAGGAGTGACGAAGTACAATTGTAAGCAAAAATTGATAGAAAAATAACGGAATAAAATCTGAAAGGATTTGTATAAATATTGAGATGGCGACACTTTGTTTATTACAGCATAAAAGAGCAACATAAAATGTAGATATGAAAAGCTTGAAAGTGTGTCATTTTAATTTTCCTTAATGTGTGTAAGCTCAACATGATACTCATTTCACATCTTTCCTAATTAGTGCTTATTAAAGCACATGAACATTTTTTCCACCCATAGAAATTTGCTGTTTTTTTATTCAATAAGAAAAAAAAGTTATCTTTGGTCACATTCTGAGCCAAGATACTTATCAAGCCCCACAAAGAAGAATGTAAACTGGGAACGATGTGGTTAAAATGTAGCCCAGGACTGGGGCCAGAGCAAGGCAGGTATCACTGTGTTTCTCACCTTGGATTTTTTTTTTTTTTTTTACTGTTCTAAAATTGGTAGTCTGACCATTCATTGTTTTTTTTTTTTTATAAGATTTTATTTATTTGACAGAGAGAGAGATCACAAGTAGGCAGAGAGGCAGGCAGAGAGAGAGAGGGGGAAGCAGGCTCCCTGCTGAACAGAGAGCCCAATGCGGGGCTCGATCCCAGGACCCCGGGATCATGATCTGAGCCAAAGGCAGCGGCTTAATCCACTGAGCCACCCAGGTGCCCCCCCTTCATTGTTTTTAAATGTTTTTCATCTTGCTCTTGCAGCCAGCTCACGATCCCTTAAAAAGCAATTGATTTTGCCTAGCAATTAAAATCTAACCTCCTCTGTTTCTAACCCTTCCTCTTGTTGCCAATATCTGGTCATTCACTGGCAAGTTGACCTTGATTATTCATTGCTCCTTTGTCTTGATAGTGTTCATCCAATGTTCCATACGCTGGTCTATATCTAAGCTCTGATTAACCTTATAATAGGTTCTGTTGAAAAAGTGCCCTAATACTTTCATCTGACAAAAAAAAAAAGAATAATCAGAAAACATGATCATCTGTATAAGAGACCTATGCTCAAAATGGATCTTGAAAATTCTAGAATGAATGCCATGAAAAGACAGATTTTCTGACCTATTTTCAAACTAAATGCTATTTAGTTTATGGCAGAACTAACTGTTCATTTCTTCAGCTCTTCATATCACCGAGGTGAGGTTCTAATATAATATCCATGTTATGTTTAGATTCTAATTCAATCGACATTTATTGCGCATTTCAAGGGAGCCAGTGTTAAAGATAGTTTTTCTATACATTATCTTTTTAAAAAAAACAAAACAACACATAAGCTTGCAAGATGGACAAGGCTAGTTTTATAATACAATGAATAAGAAAACAGATTCAGATGTTAAGTTGTTCAAGGTCATATCAGCTAATAAGTAGCAGAACCACGATGAAAGCTTTCTTGTCCAGATCCGGAGGCCAAGGCTATTTCTACTTTACCACAACAGCCTATATAGGTACGCCTTGAGAAGTAAATAACGGTAAAAGGCATCCTTTCTGCATGTGTATTTGCCCCATTTGTAGTTTGACAAAGTTATAGGATTAACCACATTCAGCTTCAAAAATCTGGAAGGACTTCTTTTAACAGGAACAAATTTCTGTAGCCTATAGGAAAGCAAAGGCTAAAATAGTATAATGGGAATATAATAATATATTAGATTTTGGCTCTAGGTTGGAAGTAATGAGAATTGTTATCTCTACAGGGGAAGTACAGAGCTCTCTTTAAGCATAATATATCTACCTGAAAATCATTCTCAGGTGTTATACTTTTATCCTAGTCAGCTTTAGATCCATGAGGAAATACAGTTGAAATTATGCCAGAATCAAATGAAGCTAGAGACGTAACTGGAATAAAAAAGAGGCATGAGGGGTACCTGCATGTCTCAGTGGGTTAAAACCTCTGCCTTCGGCTCAGGTCATGATCCCAGGGTCCTGGCATCGAGCCCCGCATTGGGCTCTCTGCTCAGCAGGGAGCCTGCTTCCTCCTCTCTCTCTCTGCCTGCCTCTCTGCCTACTTGTGATCTCTGTCTGTCAAATAAATAAATAAAATCTAAAAAAAAAAAAGAGGCATGAGACAGATAATTCCTCACACTCATGCATTTGCCTTTGTTCCTATTGAGGTGATATTTACTGAGATCCTACTCTATGCTACATGCTGTGCTAGACGTTTAAAATGGGTGTCTGAATCTAATTTTCATAATTTTGAAAGATAGCCATTTACATCACTATCATCATTGTCTTTGTCATCATCATCATCTCTGTGATTGTGAGTTTTGTGGGTCAATTTAGTTAGGTAATAGCACCCAGTTGTTCCAATACTAATCTAGGTGTTGCTGTGAAAGCATTTTCTGAATATAGTTATATAAAATCATTTGACTGTAGGTAAAAGAGAGTACCTTGGTAATGCGGATGGGCCTCATCTAATCAGTTGAAAGGCCTTAAGGGCAAAAACCGAGAGGTCTTCCAAGGGAGAAATTCTGCCTTAAGACTGCAACATCAGTTCCTGCCTAAGAGTTTCCAGACTGAGGGCCTGCTTTATGGATTTCAGACTTATCAACCCCACAATTGTATAAGCCAATTCCTCAAAATAAATCTCTTAGGGTGTGTGTGTGTGTGTGTGTGTGTCTGCTTTTGTTTCTCTGGGGAACCCTGACTGACACAATATCCATCTTAAAAATGAGAAAACTAAGCTTCAGATAACCCACGAATGTGGAAGTGGGTTCCTTGGTGGAAGCCCACCAAGGAACCAACATCTTCCGACTCTTAAGCTCTGTCCATTTTCTACACGTCTTTCTTAATTTCATCCTTACTCTTTCTATTTTCTCCAGCTTTAAAGTTGCTTGGTGGCTCTAGAACAGTATGCACACATGTACACGTGAGAGCTGTCAAGGGAAGTTGAAGGTCTTCTTCACCTCACCACAGAACCTGATTTGTGGACACATCGGTGTGTATCCAAGCAAATGACTCCCAGATACAGTTCGCTTAAAGGGAAGCCCTTGGCTAAAGAGGATACTCAATGAGTGGTTGTAAGACAGTCCAACACATTGGGAGCTCATGTAGGGATTCCCAAAGGACTACCAACGTTTATTAACACTTGCTTGTGATAGGTACTGTGCTAAGAACTAACAGCAGCATGGGTTAGAAAAAGGGCATGGTTAGATTGCTACATTCTGGAGGCAAAGTAGCTCCATCTCTAAGGGTGGTTTTAAAGACAGGAGATAGGGAATTAGGCACACCGCTAGCTAAATTGCTTTATTTATCCATGATTTGGGGGTTACCACACCACCTATCTCATGAGACTGTTGTAAAGATAAAACAGATATAAAAGTGTCTGTTTGTTAAAGCATCATATAAACTAGAGTCACAATGATCAAGTTGAGCATTTCTTCCCTCTTGTTGCATTTACAGTGCTGGACTGTAAGTTGTAGGTAATGCAAAGAAAATGTGGTAGTTATCTCCTGACCCTGGAAAGCATTCTCTTTTTATGAATGAGGGGTAAATAAGTGAAATACTGAGAACTATAATGAGATGTATATTTGTGTCTATGTTTTCGGCCATTGAGAATGATATAGAAGAGAGGGAAATATAACATTTGAAAATGGTGAGAATTACTGGAGTGGATATACTTGAGAAGATGACAGGGGGGATGGGATCCCTCAATCAAGTGGACAGGTTGACGTCAGGAATGCAGTTTACCCATTGAAATCACATGTAACGGCTACAGGGTAATAGGATGTGCATGACTAGATGTGGTTGAGGAAATACGTAGAGGAAAACTAATGCAAGTTCATTTGAACTTGAGTTATGTAACTTCTCTGTAAATTTAATTTTCTGTATCAACTGGGGTAGGCTGGTAACACACTCTCTCGGGGTGTGTCTATGAGAGTGTTTCTCAAAGAGATGAGTGTTTGAGTAAGTAGACTGAGGAAAGATTGCTCTCATATAATTTCCAACTCTCATGGGCATCATCCAATCCACTGAAGCTCTGAATGAAACAGAATGGAGGAAAGGATTCACCCTCTTTGCTTGGGCCATGGTAGCCATTTTCTCCAGCCCTCAGATATTAGTGGTTCTGGTTTTGGAGCTTTCACCTGTACCCAGACTTAGATCATCACTGCTCTGATTCTCAGGCCTTCAGACTCACACTGAATCCTAGCACTGGCTTTTCTGAGTTCCCAGCTTACTGAGGGCATGTTGTGGGTCTTCACGGCCTCTCTCTAAAACATATATATACATATATATTCCATTTCTCTACAGAACCCTAATATATTCTCTATGCCAAATTTTCCTCCTCTATAAAATGGAGAGGATAGTGGTATGTGCCAATTAAAATTTGTGTTTTGACTGAATAAACTACTGCATGTAAAATATTTAGTATGCTGCCTGGCACATAGTAAGCACTCTCTAAATGTTAGTGATTAATTTTTAATAGCATAGTTTCTGGAATCAGATAGCCTGGAATCAGTAACCATTGGGTGTGTTACCTGACCTCTCTTGGCCTTATTTTATTCGTCTATAAGACAGGAATCATAAGAACTCTTTCCTGATGAGAACAATGAGAAAACACATACACAGAGCACAGCATAGTACCTGTGTCGGCTTGACTGAAAATCTCCCTTTATTTTTATTTTTGATTTTTTTTAAAGATTGTATTTATTTATTTGACACAGAGAGATCTCAAGTAGGCAGAGAGGCAGGCAGAGAGAGAGGAGGAAGCAGGCTCCCCGTGGAGCAGAGAGCCCGACTCGGAGCTCGAACCCAAGACTCCAGGATCATGACCCAAGCCGAAGGCAGAGGCTTTAACCCACTGAGCCACCCAGGCGCCCTGAAAATCTCCCTTTATGACTAGAACAACAAATTGCATGCTCTAGCAATGATGGTCTAGGAAGAGGAAAGGAAAGACCCGGAGCTGGGGGCACACAATTTTACTTTTACAAGACGAGGCCCTTGTCTTCCCTCTTACTTGTTTTTTATTATAATTTTTAGAATATGCCCCTAGAAAATATAGTAAAGTACAAGACCCAGCCAAATGTGGTTTATCGTAGCATGAGTGTTAGCTAAATTATAACAATGCCTATGTGTGGATAGGACTGAAGTTAAAGCTTATGTACAATGTCCCAGTGTAATGAAATCATATAAACATAATCTGCTTGTAAGAGGACAGGGGAAAGTGACCAGGTTAAGAAATTCTGGCTGAGGGGCGCCTGGGTGGCTCAGTGGATTAAGCCGCTGCTTTCGGCTCAGGTCATGATCTCGGGGTCCTGGGATCGAGCCCCGCATCGGGTTCTCTGCTCCGCAGGGAGCCTGCTTCCTCCTCTCTCTCTGCCTGCCTCTCTGCCTACTTGTGATCTCTCTCTCTGTCAAATAAATAAAAAAAAAAAAAATCTTTAAAAGAAATTCTGGCTGAGGGAAGGACCTCCATGCCTCATCCATGTACAACATGTTGTGTGTGTTAAATATTATGTAAACGCTCTCCGCCCCCAATATTGTAAACTATGAATACTGGTGATTTCAGTTAGATGCAGGCATTCAGCTGGGTAGCTAGCTATTCTGTGCCGGGTCCTAGTTTAGGTTCTAGAATACAGACTACTATGTAAAGGAGATTGAAAATAAAAAACCAAAAACAAATTCTAATTCAGAATACAAAGTGTGATAATAAAGGCATGAAAACAGCAAGGGGAGAAAGAAGACACGTGGCAAGTTCAAGTATATTCATTTTTCTACAGTTCTATTTCTGAGAATAACACTGATTTTTGAGTGAACCCTTGATCCAAAAATTGGAGCTCTTTTGGGGTCATTACTTTTTGTTCTTTGTCTGTCTAGTGCTTGGCACAGAATAGATTCTCGGGGTCTGTTTCATGAAAAGAGGAAGGGATAGAGGGAAGGAGGGAAGAAGGGAAGAAAAGTTGATTGTCAATAAAAGGTGTGGGCCCGTTGAGAGAGAAATCAGAGAGGCTGCATATTTTTTGCAGTTTCTTTTCCATAAGAGGCCACAAATGGGTTATTTTCGGAATAGCTTTGCAAATCTTGGGCTGTATTTGGACAAAATGGCTTCATTTGGCTCAACAACGGTGGCTTCTGCACATATGCAAATAGCAACAAATACGAATTGTTATTACAATTCAAAGTGACACACCAGCATCTGGGTGGAAATTTCTCCAGCTGCACAGCTCACTCTTTATTATAAGCACAATAGTCATCTCAGTCATAGAACCGGGGCTGAGGAGTGGCTGGAGATTAGGCGGTGAAACACCATCCACTAATGACGATCCTTCGGAATCTAGGAGCAGGCACAAGAAAATTCCTATGTGGGGGCAGTAGGCTTCAAAAGAAAGATACTCAACTGGGATGGACTATAAGTTATATGAAGGTAAAACTGTTGCTTCACTACAGTATCACAACACAGTACAGCAAATTGATAAAAACAAGCCGAATGACTGATATGGTTCAAACTTGCTGTGTTAGCTCCAGGCCGCCATGTTGGCAAAAACTGTTTCCAAGGCGACATAGAATCTAACTCCCTTTGAAAGGTAACATCGCACCTTGCCTCCGGTGCCCGCCTTCAGAGCTACACGGCTAGTGTCTGAACTAGCCGAGCATTTTATCTTGGCTCTGGCATTTCCTGGTAGAGAGACCTTGAGCAGTGTACTTCTCTCCCTATTCCCCAGTTTTTTTCATCCCTTCAGTTTAAATATATGAACTTATTCTTTTTTGTAAGTCCAAAATAGTCAAATGTTTCCAATTTCCTGTGATTCAGCTTAATACAAATGGGGATCCTTATAATATTTTCCTCATCAAATTGTGAAGATTAAAGGAACGTATATATATGAAGTATTGAGAAATTATATATATGTATATTAAAATATATATATATATAATTGAGAAACATACCCAGCACCTAGAAAAAATATATATATACATACACATGTTATCATCATCATTTATCGTTTTTATCGTTTTGACAAAAACTGAGTAACCTGACTCATTGCCTCAGCCTGGGCCCTTAACTTAGCCGTTCCTGGCCAAAACTGGTCTCCTCAGTTTACCCCAGGGTTAACAGTCCCTCTAAATATCATTTTCTGAATACGGCAGGAGGTGAAAAGGTTGGAAACCTCTACTTGGGAGCATAAGCCTTGGAGTCTGAAAGATCTGGTTGTGAATCAGCTGACTGCCCAGGGCAGAATACATAATTTGTGGGACCCACTGCAAAATGAAAGTGAAGGGAATCCAGGAGAAAAGGGTCAGTAAAGGTGCTAAAATGTAAAGCTTTTTTCCTTCTTTCTGTAATCTGTTCTTGATTTATCAAGGTATTATTTATTTATTTATTTATTTATTTTTCTTTTTTTTTTCAGAAATATTTATTTATTTTTTCAGCGTAACAGTATTCATTGTTTTTGCACAACACCCAGTGCTCCATGCAATACATGCCCTCCCTATTACCCACCACCTGTTCCCCTAACCTCCCACCCCCGACCCTTCAAAACCCTCAGGTTGTTTTTCAGAGTCCATAGTCTCTTATGGTTCGCCTCCCCTTTCAATTTTTTTTTTTATAAACATATAATGTATTTTTATCCCCAGGGGTACAGGTCTGTGAATCGCCAGGTTTACACACTTCACAGCACTCACGATAGCACTTACCCTCCCCAATGTCTATAACCCCCTCCCCCTCTCCCAACCCCACTTCCCCCAGCAACCCCCAGTTTCTTTTGTGAGTTTAAGAGTCATTTATGGTTTGTCTCCCTCCCATATCAAGGTATTTTTTATGTGTTATCTGATGCCATCCCAAATAAAGAAAAATTAAAAATTTGAATTATTGGCATGAATTTTACTGTTTTTATATTGCATGATGCCTTTTTTAAGTAAAATATGGGAA
This sequence comes from Meles meles, assembly GCF_922984935.1. Lineage (NCBI taxonomy): Eukaryota > Metazoa > Chordata > Mammalia > Carnivora > Mustelidae > Meles > Meles meles. The sequence continues at coordinate 121,808,190 of NC_060087.1, read as the reverse complement.
CATTAAGTAAAAATATGAGAGCATTTAACTTGTATGTGGAGTCATCAAAAACACACAATTTATATGTCATAACATATATATGCATATATATTGTTCTTGCCAGAACAGTGGGAGCCATTCACGAAGCTAACACAGCAATATTTTTTTTTAAGTAGGTTCCATGTGGGGCTTGAACTCATGACCCTGAGATCAAGACCTGAGCTGAGATCAAGAGTCAGGTACTTAACCGACTGAGTCACCCAGGCCTCCCCACCCCTCTCCAACAACTTTTACTTAAATTCTTAATACATACATCTCGTTCAAACCCTCTGGCTTACTGATGAACAAAGAATGACTGAAAAGAGAAGTACCTATGGATTGCCTTAACTTTCCCTTGCCTTCCATGTCATCGTTTTTGGTGTATTGTTGGCTCATACTGGGAACTAGGGGTAAGGAAGAATGTGATAGGGTTAGTTAGTTGTTATTTCTTGAGTGCTATTGCCTTCTTCCTTTATTGAGAACAAGGATAGGAAAATGCGGCCTCTCAGGGATTTCAGTACATGGCTTACTCATAGACATAACACACTCATCTTGTACTCACTTTGAGTTTTATTCATTCCCACACATCATGGGTCAACCAGAATTGTGAACTCAAGGGGCATCACAAATGCTATATGCAAGTAAGGAGGCAAGGACGAGCCGTGTATAAACATATTGGGAAATACCATGTGCCTTTCCTCTGGTCACATACATGCTCCGTCACCCTTTCAGACTCCATTTACAAAACACAAGTTCAAAGATAAAATTATTAAGGTTTTCAAGATGGTGACAGCAAAGCATTAAACCAAGCATGGATCCTGAGAACTAAGTCATCTGGAAGTCATTATGTCATTATGGAAGATGCCTGATGGACACTGGAAATGCTAAACGTAATGGAAAACAAGGAAAAGTAGCAAATCCACGTAGTGTGTATCTCCTCTGCTTACATTCATGGTCCATTGTCCGGTTAAGATCTACTTGCAAAACACGAGTTCAAAGATAAAGTTAAGAATTTCAGGATCTTGGGATGTCTGGGTGGCTCAATGGGTTAAGCGCCTGCCTTCGGCTCTGGTCATGATTCCAGGGTTCTGGGATCGAGTCCCACATCAGGCTCCTTGCTCAGTGGGGAGACTGCTTCCCCCTCTGCCCATCACTCCCCCTGCTTATGCTCTCTCTCTGACAAATAAATAAATAAAATAAAAAAGTAAAAAAAAAAAAAAGGAATTCCAAGGTGTTGACCGTTGGGCATTAAATCTAGCGTCAGACCTTTCTGAGAGCTGGGCTCTTTGTGAATGCGCTGATCACAGGACCAGGGAGCAAAAATTGAGCCAGCTCTGGCTCGGCCCTGAGATAATCATAGGATCTTGGGAAGACAACTCTGCCAGGCTGTGCCTCAGTTTCCTAATTCTAATTACAGAGGTAATTTCTACCGCTTCATAGTCTTCTTGTGAAGATTAAAAAAGTTAGCATACTTGTCACAGTGTCTGCTACATAATAACGATGCTTAGATGAAAACTACATTTACTGAATGCTTATTATTATGTTTTCTTTATTCTGAACGTTACTGGAAAGCTTTTATGAGGAGGTCAAACCCAAATTACATGGAGAACAATGTTACCAACTTTGAAGGAAATACAGAGCTCAGTGTTGGCATTCTCTTAGCCTTTTACCTCATCTTCAATGCCAAATGGTAAAAATTACGTGAAAACCAGACAGAAAGTGGAGGACAAATGGATAGGTGGAGCACGGGGAATTTCGAGGGCGTGAAACTATTCTGTTTGACACTAATGGTAGCTACGCAACATTCACCACAACCTGTCGTGCTGTACAACACAAAGACTGAGCCCTAAGTGAACTCGGGGTTTTAGTTCACAGTAATGTATCAATATTGTTTCACTAAGTTTGACAAATGTACCATACCAATGCAAGATGTTAATATTAGGGGACACTGTGGACAGGGGAAGACGGGGTCTATGGGAACTCTGTACTTTCTGCTTAATTTTTCCATAAACCTAAAATGGCTCTAAAAAGAAAACCTATTAACAAAACTCCAGAAATACAACATATAAATTCTGACTGTAAACTATTCCTGGGGTGGCAGCAAGGAGCCCCCTGCCCCAAAGCTGAAAATAAGCTTGCCCTCTGAGAATTATATAAGGGCCAGAAAGGGTCTTGGACTGACGTTCTGGTCTGAATGCTGGGCTACATCTAGGCTTGAAGTGGTATTTTGAACAATTATCTCTACAAGTGTCTTTAGAAATAAAGGATTAGAATCTAGGATTATTTTCCCTGTTTTTGTTTGCTTAGTTTTATTGTTATTGCATGCTCTAATTAATGCAGCATGAATATAATCATTCTCTAATACGGCAAACCCTGAGGGGGCATAGCTTATGTCTACTCTATGCAACACGGTCATAGTTGTCTCTCTCTCTCTCTCTTTCTCTTCCTAGAGTTTAGGCAGCACGTTCACGTACATTTATCTGCCTAGTCCCTTGTTCTATACTCAGAAACTAAAGCCCCAAGTCAGTTTTTATTTAAATACAAAAATGCATGTAATAAGTAAGACAGTATGCCAGAAACTGCTAGCTACCTAGCCAACGTCCATTTTCCACTTATTTCTTCATAACAGAATCCCAGTTTTTTTCAAGGTACCAAATACCACATTTGCAGTTTCTTTCTCTTATAGCTACAGTGACCATTTGATGAATAGTTTTCAAATGAGATAGAGGCAAAAGTTGCTGGGGACACATTTAGGAAGAATCCTTGAAAGGGAAACTATCCCACTCCCTGTTTGGAACACCAGTAACTATGTAATATATTTTTGAAACATAAAAAAAAATTGTTGAGTTTATTCTTGGAGATGCAGTAAGGTTATACTTAATGGTAATCAGTTTATCTTTCTCATTCTCTTATGAAAAACGTATTCCTTAGTGTGAGCTTGTCCATTTATTTTTATAATTCTTTAACTAGAGAAGAAATTATCAATGTGATTCTGATTAGAATGCTTCACTAAATATTTCAAGAGAAAGATGCATTTATTCTTTTTCAAAAAAAATTTTTTTTAAGTCGGCTCCATGCCCAGTGTGGATCTCACCGTGGGGGTTGAATATCTCAGGACCCTGAGATCAAGAACCGAGCTGAGATTAAGAGTTGGAGTTTTAACCGACTGAGCCACCCACATGTCCCTATTTTTCAAATACTTTTGCTGGAACAGATTTCTTTCTTTCTTTCTTTCTTTTTTAAGATTTTATTTATTTGACAGAGATCACAAGTAGGCAGAGAGGCAGGCAGAGAGAGAGAGAGAGAGAGAGAGAGAGAGAGAGGAGGAAGCAGGCTCCCTGCCAAGCAGCGAGCCCGATGTGGGGCTCGATCCCAGGACCCTGGGATCATGACCCGAGCGGAAGGCAGAGGCTTTAACCCACTGAGTCACCCAGGCGCCCCTGGAACTGATTTCTGAAGACAAATGCATTTGTTCTCCAAGCATTTCTATTCACAACCATTGCTTACTCTCTTTGGTTCAAATTATTCCATGTGGTGGTAATTTACTCTTGAAAGGGTCATCCATAACAAACACACACACACACACACACACACACACACACACTGGGTACAAGAATTCATACTCCACTCTTGGAAGTCTATGACTAATCACCCATGCTCACAGAACTACTCATAGCGGTGACGGCAGACGCTCTTTTTAATTTGTCAAGGGACGGTGTCTTGATATCTAGGGGTTTGAACATTCTGTTTGGGGAAACGGTCACTTCAAAATTCAAACCCTAAAGGGTTTTCCTCTCTTCCCCCTCCTGCTGAGATAGTATGTAGATAAAAGCAAAAGAACTTCTATGCTCCCTCACTGTGACAGGTGGAAACGTATAGTCCTTCTAGACACCAAAAGCAGGCCACGGTGACCCGGGACTGCTGACTCACATTCACCTATCCAATCATCTCTCTCTACTAAAGCCACATTCTGATTCTGTGTACGCTGTGCTGACATGGCACAGAACAAAATCTGGATTTCCCAGGGACTTAAACCTCCTCCAGCAAGCTGTTAACTTTGGTATTCCCAAGTTCTGTCATTCCCATCCGGGTATTTCTACAGTGATGCCCAACCCAACCCACTTTGAGCTTCCATATTGAGAAGGGACGTAAGAGCACTGCTTTCAGCAGCTTTACACTACCTGATCATTTCTTCTTTTTTTTTTTTTAAATTAAAAGCAATATGTTTAATTTGATTTGAATTTAATAGATAAAAAATTTCAGATGGAACTTCAGAAAGTGCTGAAGTTCAGAAATATTTTTCTTCATTGCAAGTTTTCAATTTCTGAAAGAATTTCTGTGAAGTTGTTTATTTGAGGGAAGGATGTGATTCTCCCCCTCACCGCCACCCAGTTCTAAAATTTCAGTGTCTGCCGCTCCCTGCACCCCAGGCCCTGGATGTCTTCCGCCACTATTTTTACTGTGACGAGGTTTGTGGGCATCTGTGCTCTGTGCCCTGCCCAGGGGCTTTGCCGTGACCCCCACCCCCTTCAGTGCCATTCTCTGCCTTTTGCTGCAGATTCTTCATTCCAGCCGAGGGAGTCCCAGGCCTTCCAGTGCGTAGGAAGTGCTTGCGGGTTTGGTTAAACGGCATCTTCTGGTGCAGTAGGTCTGAGGTGGGGCCGAGGGTCTTTATTTCTAACAAGATCCCTTACAAGGTCAGTGTTGCTGCCCAAGAACCACACTTTGACAGCCAGGTTCTAACATGTTTTGATCATTTCTTCTAATTCCTTTATTCTGCCAAACCCAGAAGGAAGGGGATGTCTTGAGTTTTCACTAAGCTTGGCTTACAGTGTCGACCTTGATATTCAAACCGGCCAGCTTTGGCACTTGTTCTGGGAGTTAGAGGTAGTGGGAGATCAAAATCAGAAATTACTAAAGGTGTAAAAAAAAATTACCAAAGATGCAAAGGTAGCTTCAAATACCAATATATTATCCTCTTTAAATTAATGTATTTAAAAACCAACTGAGATCTCATGTATACATATGATCTCCCGAAGCCTATTAACATTTTAAAATCTTCAGATAATTACAGTCATGGGCATAATATTTTGTCAAGCCATTTTAAGGGAGGGGCATAGGGCAGAAGGAAACAAGTCAGACGGGTAACAGATGATAGCCAATGCACGACGGTATATAAAAGAGGCGAGGCTTTGAGTTGGAGTTGAAGTCAGCTACAGAAGCAGAAAAGAATTGGAATAAAAATAAGAAAAGCAAGAAATGCATTTAGTTTTCAGAATATATAAAATATCACCTTTGGTTTCAAGTGTCCTGCTATTAACAGTACTGAATGAAAACGTTCAGAGATATAGTCTGTGATTCCTGAACTGTATAATTAAAAATGTTTAAGGACATGTGCTTCCAATGGGGAAAAGATGTGATACCATGGTTCAAATGCATGGAGTGCATTTCAGAAACCACAATGGATTTAATTTGACAGTACCTAATTACTCATTAAATTTGCTGATATGGCATTCACGTTGAAGGAAAATTAAAATTATTACTTCAATTTTATAGAATTGCTAATATATTGGTATAACATGAATGAGATATTGGTCGGTTGGCCTGCTTCCAAAATTAAGTTTAACTTTTCAAATAAATGATTTCACAGACCACAAAATATTTCTGTGCTTGAGTGTTATTCAACTGGATATTAGCATGGGCCATCTTTCTTAAAACCAGATGTTCCTAGTCCTTAATAGCACATTAATATATCTTTCTCATTTTCTCATAAAAATGCATTCTTATTATGTACAATTTCAGACACTATATAGTTATACCATTACAGTTGTAAATGTTGCAGCTGCCGGATTCATCAGGTGTTTTACCATGGAATAAATTTGGACTATCTACAGTAATACCTCACCTAACTTGGGGTCAGCGCTCCGGGAACCTCGACTACTGAGAAAAGAAACGAATGAATGAACAAACAAAGCCTCTTTGAGATTCAAGATGTCATCATAATACTTTGGTAATAAGAGCTATTTGGGAGGACAGATTAATGTTCTCAGTGGCAGTGTATTGAGAGCTGGGGGATATGACATCACGTGAGAGTAGAATGAAAGACAAATGTAAACAAAAAATAGACGAGTGTTCCCCTACATATAATTTGGGGAAATATCTCTCCACGTACATTTTTGTTGAAATCTCTGTTTCCTAAGAATGAAATTTTTTTTAAAAGATTCATTTATTTTTGAGAGCGAGTGAGTGCAAGGCGGGGGGAGGGAGAGAGAGAATCTCAAGGAGACTCCCATTCCCCCAGTGTGGAGCCCTGCTGGGTACTGGATACCAGGATTCCAGGACCATCTGAGCTGAAACCAAGAGTCCAGTGCTTAACAGACTGAGCCACCCAGCTGCCTGAGAAATGAAATTGTTTTAAAAAACACATAAAGGGAGCCTGGGTGGCTCGGTTGGTTAAGCGACTGCCTTCGGCTCAGGTGGTGATCCTGTAGTCCCCGGATGGAGTCCCATATCAGGCTCCCTGCTCAGCAGGAAGTCTGCTTCTCCCGCTGACCTCTCTCCTCTCATGCTCTCTCTCTTTCATTGTCTTTCTCTACCTCTCAAATAAATAAATAAAATATTAAAAAAAATAAAAATAAAAAAACACACGAGTGGGACACCCGGGGGGCTCAGTCCGTTAAGCCTCTGACTCTTGATTTCAGCTCAGGTGCTGATCTGGGGTAATGGGATTGGGCCCCAGCAGGAGTTTGCCGTTGATGGGGAGTCCACTTGGGATTCTCTCTCCCAATCCCTCTGCCTCTCCCCCTGCCTGTGTGCTCCCTCTCTTTCTCTCTCAAATAAGTAAAAATCTTTTTAAAAAAATGCATGAATGATTTGAAAGAATTTGATATATGTCGTAGGACTGTACCATTCCCCTACCACTCAGTGCTCCCCAGCAGTGAGAGCTGTGGGGGAGGTCTGCAGTGGCCGCTAGGGCTGCTAAGGTCCTCCGCAGTGCCTCTGGGTCCGGTGTCAAATGCACCTGGCTAGTCAAGGGCCAGGGCAGATGGCGGGGGGGCTGGGGCTGGCTGCCCCCCATGGGCATGTGGCATCAGGGACTCGGGCTCTCAACGTGGGTCCGGGCGGCTGCGTGTGCACACACTCCGCTGTGCCAGTGGTCTTCCCGTGCGTGCTCTGCGGCGGGAGCAGCGGCGGGGTCTGGGTCATCTGGTCTCAGCAGTGACAGTTGTGGGGCATCTGCATCGCTTGCGTTGGCTGTTGGATTCCCCAGCAGTGAAAGCCTCTGGCGTCTACTGCAGAGGGGGCAGCTGGGGTCTGCGGCGGTGAACACCGCAGGATCTACAGCGGTGAAATTTGCAGGGAGGGTGAGGTGGCTGTGGGGACTGTTAAGTCTTCCGTGGTGAAAGCCGCCGGGGTCCTCTGCAAAGAAGGCCACTGGCGGTCATGCTGGCTCTGCCGCAGGGCTGGTGCTGACAGCGCCGTCCTTCTTTGCTCTTAGCTGTCTGCAGAAGTGGGAGCTCTGCCTATCTCCCTACCCATCTGTGTAGGGTGAAACCCGAGTGGGTCCTTCCAGCAGGGTCCTAAAAGGCTGAGTAAGCTGGTCACTCACCCTGATCTCCTTTTTCCTGCTGAGAAGAACTTGCTGGCTGAGGAGATTCCTCTGGGCACTGAGCTATGCTGGCCTTAGGCATGAGATGACACAGACTAAAGAAAACTCTTCTTCCTACCCTTTCTATGTGGCTATTCTTGGGGTTTTTTGCTCCATGGTGTTGCTGCAGGTTCTTAACTGGACTCCAGAGCTCTCCCAGAGCTATTTTGGTTCACAGAGAGCTGTCCAACTGGTATTTTTTCTAGCAGGATGAAGGCTGGAGTCCCTTACTCCGCCATCTTGCTGACATCACTGACTGACATCTTGCTGACATCACTCTTGTATTTTTTTGTATATTTGTTTATTTGTATATATTTGTATATTTTTCTTTCTCCGCTTGCATGGAATCTTGTTTCTTTGTCCTTTATACCTATGATACATCTCTTTTTATTTCCATTCCTTTGTATTTTTTCCATAACCTTCGGGAGAGGTTCCTCATGCTTTATTTTGCTGTCATAGATTTTATTCCCTAGCTTGATATTTCTTTTCTTGAGTTCCTGAAGGACATTCAGATGTCACTAGAAAGAACTAAGCTTTTCCAGTACCTAAGACTTCCCCTAAGCTCATCCTTGAGAAGGTTTTAACATTTGTTAGAGTGGAAGAGGACAGGCTCCAAGCAAACAGATCTAATAACTTTTGTGACGCTATTATAGTTTCCCTAAAAATATATCCACTGGTGATTAAGTGAACGTTTCCTTTAACACCGAATGAAAATACTGTTTGCTTATGAAGGGGAGTGTTTTATAGTTAAGATAATTTTATATGTATGTCTATTCTGTAATGGCCAAGCATTCCTTTCAAATGCTCAAAAAAAGAATTTGCCTTTAGATATTGCATAAAAACCAGTACCTCTCAAAATGCAGGTTCTACAGCATGTTCCAGAATACCATTCGTGCTTATTAAAAATGCATATTCCTGGGTCCTACCCTATGTCTACTTACTCTGATTTTCTGGGAGTGACATCCAGGGATCTATCTGCATTTTATTATTATTTTTTATTTTTGGTTTCAAGTTTTTATTTAACCTCTAGTTAGTTAACATAGAGCAGAATCTATCCGCATTTTAAATAAGCTTTTAAGTTGATTTCAATGCACCATCAAGGACGAAAACCCCTCTAGACCCTCTAAGTCTTTGCCTAGCTCTGTGCTCCTATAGCCTTTCTCCACACAGCTTGAGCCATTTGAAGCTTTATCTATGCTTGGTCCTATCTCTGACCCTGGGCCCAATCTTGTTCTTCGTCTTGGGGAATTTAAAGAGCTTTCATTCCTTATTCAAGCGACAAAGTATCAAGACACCTTGTTCTGACCTTGAGTAATTATCTAAGCAACTCAAGATAGAGGCTGCATTCCCTGGCTCAGTGGAAGCCTTGCTCGCTGCCGCAGCAGAGCATAAAATCTCAGTGGTGTATTTGTTTAAAATCAACCAGCTTTTGGGAGACAAAGGAAAACAAAATCAGGGGGATTGAATTCTGCATTTGTTGTCAGGTACAAAGTAAAGTCAGGAAAGCAAGAAGCAAGAGCACAAGATTAACCTCTCCTCTTCACGGAGGAAGACAAGGACACACAATCGGCATATTGGACTGAGCTGCTCCTTATCAGCTAGCAGGGCTCTGCAAGCCCAGAGAAAGAGTGACCTCAATTATGCCACCATCAGGTCTTCCTTAATGACCAAAGCAGAACTCCCAATGAAGGAATGGAAGAATACTTATTATGATTCCTATTCTGTAGTGACGCTGGCACCCAGAAAATTCTAGCCTCATTACGCAAAGTGAGGTCTACAGACCAGCAGCAGGAACATCACTTGAGACCTTGTTAGAGAGGTGGAATCTCAGGCCCTGTTCCAGACCTCCTGAATCAGAATTTCAGTTTTAGCAAGAACCCCAAGGGAGTTGAGCGCTTTTTAAATTTGAGGAGCATGGCTCTAGAAAATGGCCTCCCTAGAAAAGCCAGGATTTCCAAAATGTATTCCATAGTCTGGCAGAAGGTCTTTAAGGTAGAAGATTAAGGTATTAGATCTTTACGACCCACCCAGAAGTCTCTCCACTTGGGCTATGAGACAGATTAGTAAGGTGGTAATGATCGTCTCACTGCAGAGTTGTACTGCAGTCTTGAAAAAGCAATTAGAATTGACTCAAGGCCAGGTCCTGTCATTTATTGGCTTTGTGAAGTTCAGAGGGCCATTAACCTCTATGACTCTTGCAGAATGTCACATGAGATAGCATACATGTTAGTACATTATAAACCCTTCTATAAAATTTTGGTATTACGTGGATGGTTCCTAAAGTCGCTTTCCTGATCTGAACTCTTTTTCTCAAGATCAAATCCTAAATTTACACTACAATGGTAGGCTTAATGGGAGTCAATTTACAGGGTCTGTGGAAGAAGATCAATCAAGCTGTCAAAAGGAGGGAGGAACTGAGAACCATGTTCAGATTAACACACTGGAATCAGAAAGAACTGGAGAAAGGGGACAGGAACACAGGAATTCAGAGTCCTATTTCCATAAAAGAGCACACAGAAGTTGTTAAATCAAAATTAAGAATAACAAAGCTAATCACACTCAAGAGACCTGGACTGTGCCAGGTTCAACAGTGTTCAGTAGTTGAGATACAATAAATGCAATGTATGCATCCATGTACGAGACAGTACCACTCCTACAGCTGATAGATTTTAACAAGGTTGAATCAGAGAGGCAAATCATTAAATATGTGTTTGGAAGGCCACAAATGTCTCACTACACTTGATGAAGTATCTCTTCTATAAATTTAGTTAACCATAAGCCTGGTTAACAGGTTAATCTTAGGGTTATGAGTGTTGTCTAAGCATAAAAATCACCTGCCGAGCTTTAGAAACTCCAGATGCATTTATCATTTCAATGAAGAAAAATGGGCACAGGAGGGCAGGATCCACAAAAAAGCAATCAATAGAGAGACAGAGAAGAGCGCGAGAGGCTTTCTTGACAACAGGTGCCAGACTGACCAATGTTTGAATGAAAGACATTAATATTCAAAGAGGAAATGCAAGGATGATGTTAGGTTCTGTAGCTAGAAAGATAATTTACAACAATCTGCATGCAAGCCCATGTGAATGAGAAGTCAAAGTTGACTCAAGTAATTTCCCACTGTAACATAATGAATGTGATAGCAAGCAATTTGAAAAAGCTCTACTTGATACTCATGGCATCTATAGGATGTACCGAAATTGACAACTATGACAGTGAATTTCAGGCAATAGGCAAAGTATACAATTAACTAAACAAAAATGAAAAATGGTAAACTATAAAATGTGATGTTTTCCTTCACAAATTTCCCAATTTATTTGAAATGTGACTACATAGGTATTTAAATTTTTTTCCAAGTTGCAAAGAAATCACACCCATGCAATAGCACAATTTCAAGTACTGGCACTAGAAACTTTCATCTTTTCTTTAAAAAAAAAAAACTAAATTCATGCCAATACCATGAGTTAACCACTTGTCTCCCTAGGGTCTCTCATTTCTTTTGAAACAGCAGACGTTCCAAGGGCAAGAAGTTTCTAGAGAGGAGCAAGATTGATACACATGGTCACTGGTTAAAGACAATTTTAAAAATTACATTTATATGCCTGCTGTCATGTATTCTCAGGAGTAGGGAATCAAAATTGTTTTATAACTAGTGAAAACCCCATTTTTTTTTAGTGTAAAGCATTTCTGACATATTTATGTGAGGGGGCTATCAGGAAGTGGAGGGTGTTGAAAACTTGAACTCATTCTACTTGAATTCTGATAATAAGTCATCTCAAGTCATCACTACTCTCAGACTAACCATCAGAACTCATAAAAGGTATGATCAGCCTTGTTTCCTAGAGCAAACTGGAGAACCTTCAGAATAAATTAAATAAATGACTACAACTCTTGAATAATAATCTATTCATTGAATACAGAGTCATTCAGACCTTGATTTCACAAAGCTAGCAAACCATATTGCATTATTTAGTTCCAGGGGGTCCTCTCCTCCATATAATTTATCCATCACAGCATGAAATGAAATGTGATGTGAAGGTTATAACATGACATAAATTAGTATAAAAGATTTCAGGATAAATAATAAAACCACGGCTAAGAGGCACTAACACTATGTTCCAGAGGTCATCTAAATCTTATGTGAGCCCACTCTAGGTCAGCAAGTCTGTCCTGGTCAGTTTCAGACCAAATCAGACTCTCTCTTGAACACTCAGAAATAATTCATGATCATGGCTTCCCCACACCCCAAGAATGGACCCCAGTTTTCAGACTTCATGACCGTTGGACCCTAACAATGCAAAGACAGAATCCACAGAAGTCACCATGATTCTGGATTCAGCAAGGCATCTGAACAAAACCTATCATGAGCCTTCTGAGGGCAAGATGAAAACATACGAACTAAGAGCTAGAAGAATTCAGTAAATCAGTACCTGTATGAACAAGTGTACTTAAGGTATGCAATTTAATCACGGGTATCCATCTGGAGAAAAGTCTACAGTGCCACAATGCAAGGCTGTGTTGGAAAACGTTTCTTAGTCAATGTTGTTTTTTTTTCTTAATTAGTTAAATGAAAATGCGGCAGACTTATTTAACAGACCTGTGAATGATTTGAAAATAGAAAAATATTGACTACTAGGATACTTAAAAAAAATAACGCAATGGAACAATGAACTGAATTTAATATGATGAAATCTCTGAGCCTAGTGCCATGGGGCCCAGGTGTATTGGATATGAGAAGGCTTGGTACTTGGAATCAAAAATCTCAACTTCATAACTGAAGAATGAAGGAGAAATTAAGTAGTAGCAACATCTGTTGAAAAAACTCTCAGGAATTATGTAAACAGAGAGTTCAGCAGAATCCACTAACATAATGCAGCAAATCTCCCCCACAAAACAAAACAAAACAACTCCCACAAAAACAAAACTAAAAAACAACCCTAATGTATTAACTGAAATACAGTGTCCGGTAAAAAATATGAATCCTCTCATATAACAGATCAAACAACTCTATGAATGTAACAATAACCTATTTGAGAAAGAGACCAAGATAGAGGGAGAGACAGAGAGACAGAGAGCAGAAAGAGAAAAACTACCACAGAATATTATAGAAGTCACACAGGAAGCCTGCCCCTTTACAAGTTACACACATGGGAAAACTTTGCAATGAGATTAGACCTGAAAATGTGGGGCATTATCAAGGCCAGTGTATGAGCAGGCCAGGGCCCAGTGCTGTCCTGGTCCAAGTAACTGAAATGTTTACCCATGGTACCCTCGAGTAAAACCATGGTACCCTCGAGTAAAACTTTAACCACTCAACTCTCACGCTCCTAGATCCAGAACCAGCTTCCCAACCCTCTGGCCTCAATGCCCCCAATAGCCTTTAGGATGTTGTTACTCAAGAAGCGCACCCTCCTTCCGGTTTGGGTTGAATCTCTCCTCGAGCCTTGGCGATAGAGCTGGGCAGCTGGAGCCCAGGACCCCCTGCAGAACTCCAAGAGGACAGATCCCTAGCAGCTGGGGGATTGCAGGAGACCTGATGCCCCTAAAGACATGGAGCCCTGGTTTCTCCTATATCTTCTACCCCACCCTCCAAGACATAGCCTTTGGGTCGACAAATCGGGGTTCTGCAGCAGAGACAAAAACAGCTGGTGGCAGACATCGAACTAGACAACCTTTGAGAGGCCCTTTAAAAATGGAAATTCTGTCACTTTCCGCATTGTCATGACACATCAGAATCGAGTATAAAGAATCATTGCTTTGGGGTTAGACGGATTTGTATTCGGGTCCTATTGCTACCTTTCACGAGCTGTGTGAATGTGGACTAGTTATTTAACTTCTCTGAGCCTTACTTTCCTCAACTTAAAAAAAAAAACTGGGGGGGTGATAGGCAGTAGGAGAATAACCTGTCAGTACTGTGCGAAACTGCCAGAAGGAGGAGAGAGGGAGACAATACCTCTGTACTTTGCTACAACACATAATAGAGACGGTGTCACAACTTCATGCTTAACACAAATTACACTTGAACATTCATAGATTTTTACTTCTAAAGAAACAAGTTCACACGAGAAATCAGATCATTAACTCTACCTGTGTCTTTAACTATACCGCCTGGGTTTTAGATTGGGGGTCTTGCTGTGCTACCGTCTCCCCAAGGCCATGTAAGTTTCAAGGTGACTTTTCAGAAACAGAAGTAAAAGGCTGTATCCTATTAAATTACATCATGCCGGGGCGCCTGGGTGGCTCAGTGGGTTAAAGCCTCTGCCTTCGGCTCAGGTCATGATCCTGGGGTCCTGGGATCGAGCCCCACATCAGGCTCTCTGCTCTGCAGGGAGCCTGCTTCCTCCTCTCTCTCTGCCTGCCTCTCTGCCTAGTTGTGATTTCTCTCTGTCAAATAAATAAAATATTAAAAAAAATAAATTACATCATGCCTATCAAAAGCTCTTCTGTTGCTAATCCCTCTGGTGCTCTATCCTTGCCAGTTTCTTTGTGAAAATGCTGTTTTCTCTTGTTGATGTGGCTTAATACCACTTGTATTTATGTGTTTGCATAGAACAATATAATCTCAGGGTGTGTGTGTGTGTGTGTGTGTGTGTGTACAGATACACATTTTCAGATTCCTTAATAAATCCTTCAGAGTGAATTGAACCGGATGGCCAAGCACATTAATACAGCATACTGTATCTCTGAAAATAAGGCCTGAATTCCATTTACTTAGACAGGAAGGCATTTTTTTCTGTAAGTCTTTTGGCTAATCTTTCATTTGCTCAGAGAGGTCAGAACGGTGGAATGCGTCTATCTCCTCTCTATCTTATCACACTCGCCTTGTAACTCAGAGCTCCAAAGTCAAACCTTGTGTGAATGCCTCCCACCCCTCTACCCCACAGCAAGGTGCTTCCCAGAGCAAATTAAATCCTGGTGACATTACAGTCCTTGCCAGTTCTTGAGGTAATATGTTTTAGAGTTCTTTGGCAACTTAGAAATAACAAGGATTAAAAACTCTGGCGGCCACCTTCTTTCGATGAAGCGCTTTTAGGCATTAGACATTCCTCAAAAAACGACTGCAAAATCTCATCTACAGTTGACATTTAAGCAAAATTTGTTTCTTGATGGTTTTGTAATGACGTTTTATGCTTCGAGGATGAGGAGCTTGACATAAGTATTTTGTCCATCATTATCTATTCATCGAGAAAGCTGGCTTTGCCTTGGATGAGCTGTCGTACCTCATATTAGTACCCATGTAGAGAAGCTTACCTGCGTTAAGACATCCCGAATAGCACCGTTCTCACAAATGGGAGGAACATCAGCAATGCAAATTTATGGAAATATTTGAAATGATGATGAATTCATACAAAGCAATCGAAAATGATTCAGAGGCAGGTAGGTTTCAAAGAAAACATTAGGGACTCTGCCTGCTTCCACCACAATAATCCCAAGACACACACTGATGCAGATGGCTATATTTTATAGCATATAATTGTTTCAAACTCATCAGAGGTGGTTAGAGTGTTTATCGCATCAGCCAAATGGGCAGACATGATGCAAATTATAGGCATCAGAGGAGAGGCAGTTTGAATGTGGGCTTTAGGATTAGGAACAGAACTGCGGTCGACATTTTACTGCCGTACGTAGTAACCATTGGGTTTAGCTCCCTGCCCTACAAGAGACACAGGTCTTTGTAAAGTGACTTGGGGATAGGTATTCAGGGTTCTCAGTTGATAACAAGCCAACTGGTATTTTTTGGGAGACTTTTTAGTTAGTGGATAATCACAAGTATCCTCGTTAAAGGCTATCCAAGAAACATCTAGTCATAGGACTCTGCTTTCTACCCCTAAAGTTTAGGAATTTCCTGAAGGCAGAGAGAAGGTTTTATCTAGTACACTCCAATCCTGGTTATGAGATATGGAATGAGTTACAACATCATAAAAATCCAATCAGGGGGCAAATGTATCCAAATTCAAAGGAGACTGCGTGTGCGAGGTAGCTTAGATGCCCGCTGATAAATGAGGCTGGCAAAGAGGCAAGGCTGGGTTGGTAATTCTGAGTCATTAACCTGCCTTTCCTATGGCTTAGTGTTGACAATATTCAATTAAGATGATGTAAGAAACATATTATAAACATCCATAAATTCACTGATATGGATGGTAGCTAGAGTTCTTTGTATTTTCTATATCGTTAATGATTTGGTCTACTTCTATCAATTACTGACAGAGGTGTCAAAGTCTCTGGTTAGAATTGTGATGATCTGTTGGCGGGTGTAGTCCTATCAATTTTTGATTTATGAAGTTTGATGTTCTGTTATTAAGTATATACACATTGAGGACTTTTTTGTCTTCTTGATAAACTGCCCATTTGATCATTATGAGATGTTTCTCTTCATCTCTTACAATACTCAGTCTTGAGATTAAATTTGTCTGATATTAATATAAACTCTCCAGCTTTCTTACTCTTACTGTATACATAGTATATATTTTCCTTCCCTTTTATTTGCAACCTATTCGTGTCTTTATTTTTTTTTCCGATTTTATTTATTTTTTTCAGCGTAACAGTATTCATTGTTTTTGCACAACACCCAGTGCTCCATGCAAAACGTGCCCTCCCTATTACCCACCACCTGTTCCCCCAACCTCCCACCCCTGACCCTTCAAAACCCTCAGGTTGTTTTTCAGAGTCCATAGTCTCTTATGGTTCGCCTCCCCTCCCCAATGTCCATAGCCCCCTCCCCCTCTCCCAATCCCACCTCCCCCCAGCAACCCCCAGTTTGTTTTGTGGGATTAAGAGTCATTTATGGTTTGTCTCCCTCCCAATCCCATCTTGTTTCATTTATTCTTCTCCTATCCCCCTAACCCCCCATGTTGCTTCTCCATGTCCTCATATCAGGGAGAGTCTTTATTTTTTAAAATTTTTTATTTATTTGACAGAGAGAGAGAGAGAGAGCACAAGCAGGGGGAGAGGGAGAGGGAGAAGTAGGCCCAATGCGGGACTCCATTCCAGGACCCTGGGATCAGGACCTGAGTGGAAGGCAGACACTTAACTGACTGAGCCACCCAGGTGTCCCGTGTCTTTAAAGTCTCTTGTGTTCCTGTAAACAATTCTGATTTAGGTTGTTTTTTTTTTTTCATCTAATCTGACAATCTCTGTCTGATTGATATGTTTATTTCTCTCTAATGCAATTATTGAAATGGTTGGGTTTAACTCTGATTGTAGAGTGTGTTTTCATTTGCTTCTTATCTTTTTATGTTCTTTCATTGCTCCTTTCTTCTAATCTTTCGGTTGAATTCCAGGTTTTTTAATATTCTATTTTATTTTCTATATTGGCTTCTTAGATATACTTCCTTTAATTATATTTTAATGGTTGTCCCAGGGTGAATGATATGTT
This sequence comes from Meles meles, assembly GCF_922984935.1. Taxonomy (NCBI): domain Eukaryota; kingdom Metazoa; phylum Chordata; class Mammalia; order Carnivora; family Mustelidae; genus Meles; species Meles meles. The sequence goes on along the minus strand of NC_060087.1, from coordinate 121,791,148 downwards.
ACCCTCTCAAAGGCTAATGAACACCGTAACATCAGACTTCACACACTGCCTTTCATATTTCCTATTTCTCATTTTTTCGTTTAATCACAGAGATATCATATTTCCCCTTTCAAACTTCCTACTTCCCACTGTCAACTGTTCACACAGACATTAGGGGCCTCCCTCCTCTCTTGTTCCCTGACCCGCAGAGTGAGCAGCGCCAGCTACCCCGAAGTCCGAGACCTGTGTCCTCAGCCCAGTGGGGATTTTCACACTTTCTTACTTTCTTTTTTTTTTTTTTTTTCAATTCTCGCACTTTCTTACACACCTCAGCTCACTGCACTGTGTGGCGAAAACAGCCCCAGTCTAGGAACCAAGATGTTGTGGAGCTCACATATGTGTTTTTCTTCTATGGGTCTGGTTCTCTAGCTGTCAGTGCCTGAAAAGCATTTCTTCCTATAATTGGACCAGTTTGTTTGGTCTGGGTTTGGGTTGGTTTTGTTGTTGGTGGTGTTGCTGCTGTTGGTGTTGTTGTTTATGTAAGGAGAGCAAGTCTGGCACCAGTTGGGCCAATTTAGCCGAACAGTTCTGAAGGCCTTTCCTTTTAGAAACATGTACTTTCTCTATCCCTTTTCTGCAAGAGACCTGACAAAAAAAAGATTCTGAAACTCAGTCTCAGGGGAAAAATAGAATTCTGTTTTTCCCATCCATAGTATTTGCTATTTATTGAAAAAACAAGTAAAATATATTTGAGTTACTTCACAGTTAAGAAATCTTGATGTTGTCCCTTACTCTGGCTGATGCTCAGAGTTTTCTATAATTTTTCCAGCTAGCAGTTATAAAAACTGAGATCTCTTCCAGGTAATCTTTAGGATTAAGCAAAAATAACTCCTAAAATCGTCCTCAGAGAGATAATATAAAGAATATGTTTTACGTAGCTACCAAGCTCTCCTATTCATCTTAGAGATATATACTCATTTCTGGGCTTAAAGACACTGTGAAAAATGAAATTGTTCTCATCTTACAACCAACCATAAAGTTCCTTAATGCATGTCTCTACCAGGCAGTTTGCAAGTCGACCATATAATACTTAACTACCATGGAGACCAGCTAGAAATTCAGGTGCTGATCAGTACAGCTTAACTTCTAAAATGCACCCGAGGAGGGAGAAAAGGCTTTTTAACTTCATTTCTTCCTTTGTCAGACACTGAATTTCAGTAACAATAGTGAAAACTGATCTCACAACACGTAAAATTGGAAAGAACTGGAGAACCAACCTTAGATATAGCATTAAGAATAGTTTTCTGGGAGGGGGGGTCAAGATGGCGGGGAAGTAGGAGGAGGCACCATTTCAACCTGTACCCTAAAGTGAGCTGATTACCTACCAAAGAACTCCGACCACCCATGAAATCAGCCTGAGATCAGAATTATACACGTCTGGATCTCTACAGGAGCAGAAGACGCCAGTGGCAGCTACGGTAACTGAGACAGAAGATAGAATTAGTGATCTGGAGGACAAACAGATAGAGAGAAAGGATCAGGAGGAAGCCTGGAACAAACAGCTCAGAAGCCACGAAAACAGAATCAGGGAAATAAACGATGCCATGAAACGTTCCAACGTCAGAATTATTGGAATCCCTGAAGGGGAAGAAAAAGAAAGAAGTCTAGAAGATATAGTGGAAGAAGTTGTCTATGAAAATTTTCCCAATCTCACGAATGGAAACAATGTTCATGTACTAGAGGCAGAAAGATTTCCTCCCAAGATTTTAGATTCTCGAAAGTCCTCACGGCACCTTATCGTTAGAATGGGGAATTTTGTTTCAAGAGAGACCCTCTTAAAAGCAGCTAGGACAAAGAAGCTTCTTACATACAGAGGAAAGCCCATTAGAATAACGTCAGACCTTTCCACAGAGACCTGGAAAGCCAGGAAGGGCTGGCAAAATATATTCAGAGTACTAAATGAGAAGAACATGCAACCAAGAATACTCTACCCAGCAAGACTGACATTTAAAATGGATGGAGAGATAAAGAGTTTCCAAGACCGGCAAGGCTTAAAAGACTATGCAACCACCAAGCCGACACTGCAGGAAATATTAAGGGGGGTCCTATAAGAGAGGAAAAATCCTAAGAATATCATTGAACAGAAATACAGAAACAATCTATAGACAGAAAGACTTCAAAGGCAACACGATGTCAATAAAAACCTATCTCTCAATAATCACTCTCAATGTGAATGGCCTAAATGCGCCCATAAAACGACACAGGGTTGCAGATTGGATAAAACGACAGGACCCATCCATATGTTGTCTACAAGAGACCCATTTTGAACCTAAGGATACACCCAGACTGAAAGTGAAGGGATGGAGAAGCATCTTTCATGCCAATGGGCCTCAAAAGAAGGCCGGAGTAGCGATTCTCATATCAGATAAATTAGATTTTAAACTAAAGACTGTAGTCAGAGATACAGAAGGACACTACATAATTCTTAAAGGGACTATCCGCCAAGACGATCTAACAATTGTGAATATCTATGCCCCCAATATGGGAGCACCCAATTACATAAGAAAACTATTAATCAAGATAAAGAGTCATATTGATATGAATACCATAATAGTAGGAGATCTTAATACGCCTCTCTCAGAAATAGACAGATCATCGAAGCAGAAAATTAATAAAGAAATAAGAGCATTGAATGAAACATTGGACCAGATGGACCTCATCGACGTATACAGAACATTCCACCCTAAAACAACAGAATATTCATTCTTCTCAAGTGCACATGGAACCTTCTCCAGAATAGACCACATACTGGGTCACAAAGCAGGACTCAACCGATACCAAAAGACTGACATTATTCCCTGCATATTCTCCGATCACAATGCTTTGAAACTGGAGCTCAATCACAAGGAAAAGTTCAGAAGGAACTCAAACACCTGGAAGCTAAAGACCACCTTGCTTCAGAATGCTTGGATCAACCAGGAGATCAAAGACGAACTTAAACAATTCATGGAAACCAATGAGAATGAAGACACCTCGGTCCAAAACCTATGGGATACAGCAAAGGCGGTTCTAAGGGGGAAATACATAGCCATCCAAGCCTCCCTCAAAAACATTGAAAAATCCAGAATACACCAGCTGTCTCTACACCTTAAAGAACTGGAGAATCAACAACAAATCAAACCAACTCCACATGCAAGAAGGGAAATAATCAAGATTAGAGCAGAGATCAATGAGGTAGAAACGCGAGATACAGTAGAACGTATGTATCAATGAAACTAGAAGCTGGTTTTTTGAAAGAATCAATAAGATCGATAAACCATTGGCCACACTAATCCAAAAGAAAAGAGAGAAAGCCCAAATTAATAAAATTATGAATGAAAAGGGAGAGATCACAACTAACACCAAGGAAATAGAAACAATCATCAGAAATTATTACCAACAGTTATATGTCAATAAGCTAAGCAACCTAGATGAAATGGATGCATTCCTGGAAAGCTACAAACTCCCAAAATTGAACCAGGAAGAAATTGACAACCTGAATAGACCGATATCTAGTAATGAGATTGAAGCAGTGATCAAAATCCTCCAAAAAACAAGAGCCCAGGACCTGACGGATTCCCTGGGGAATTCTACCAAACTTTCAAAGAAGAAATAACACCAATTCTCCTGAAGCTGTTCCAAAAAATTGAAGCAGAAGGAAAACTTCCAGACTCTTTTTACGAAGCCAGCATTACCTTGATCCCCAAACCAGGCAAAGACCCTACCAAAAAGGAGAATTTCAGACCAATATCACTGATGAATATGGATGCCAAGATTCTCAACAAGATCCTAGCAAACAGGATCCAGCAGCACATTAAAAAGATTATCCACCATGACCAGGTGGGATTCATCCCTGGGATGCAAGGTTGGTTCAACATTCGCAAATCAATCCATGTGATAGAACAAATCAATAAGAGAAGAGAGAAGAACCACATGGTCCTCTCAATTGATGCAGAAAAAGCATTTGACAAAATCCAGCATCCGTTCCTGATGAAAACGCTTCAAAGTATAGGGATAGAGGGAACATTCCTGAACTTCATAAAATCTATCTATGAAAGACCCACAGCAAATATCATCCTCAATTGGAAAAAGCTTGCAGCCTTCCCGTTGAGATCAGGAACACGACAAGGATGCCCACTCTCACCACTCTTGTTCAACATAGTATTAGAAGTTCTAGCAACGGTAATCAGACAACAAAGAGAAATAAAAGGTATCCAAATTGGCAAGGAAGAAGTCAAACTCTCTCTCCTCGCAGATGACATGATTCTTTATATGGAAAACCCCAAAGACTCCACCCCCAAACTACTAGAACTCATACAGCAATTCAGTAACGTGGCAGGATACAAAGTCAATTTACAGAAATCAGTGGCTTTCTTATACACTAACAATGAAAATACAGAAAGGGAAATTAGAGAATCGATTCCATTTACTATAGCACCAAGAACCATAAGATACCTGGGAATAAACCTAACCAAAGAGGTAAAGGACCTGTACTTGAGGAACTACAGAACACTCATGAAAGAAATTGAAGAAGACACAAAAAGATGGAAGACTGTTCCATGCTCTTGGATTGGAAGAATAAACATTGTTAAAATGTCTATACTGCCTAGAGCAATCTATACTTTTAATGCCATTCCGATCAAAATTCCACCAGTATTTTTCAAAGAGCTGGAGCAAATAATCCTAAAATTTGTATGGAATCAGAAGAGACCCTGAATTCCTAAGGAAATGTTGAAAAACAAAAACAAAACTGGCGGCATCACGTTACCCGATTTCAAGCTTTACTACAAAGCTGTGATCACCAAGACAGCATGGTACTGGCATAAAAACAGACACATAGACCAGTGGAACAGAGTGGAGAGCCCAGATATGGACCCTCAACTCTATGGTGAAATAATCTTCGACAAAACAGGAAAAAATATTCAATGGAAAAAAGACAGTCTCTTCAATAAATGGTGCTGGGAAAACTGGACAGTGATATGTAGAAGAATGAAACTCGACCATTCTCTTACACCGTACACAAAGATAAACTCGAAATGGATAAAAGACCTCAACGTGAGACAGGAATCTATCAGAATCCTAGAGGAGAACATAGGCAGTAACCTCTTCGATATCAGCCACAGCAACTTCTTTCAAGATATGTCTCCAAAGGCCAAGGAAACAAAAGCAAATATGAACTTTTGGGACTTCATCAAGATCAAAAGCTTCTGCACAGCAAAGGAAACAGTCAACAAAACAAAAAGGCAACCCACAGAATGGGAGAAGATATTTGCAAATGACAGTACAGACAAAAGGTTGATATCCAGGATCTATAAAGAACTTCTCAAACTCAACACACACAAAACAGATAATCATATCGAAAAATGGGCAGAAGATATGAACAGACACTTCTCCAACGAAGACATACAAATGGCTATCAGACACATGAAAAAATGTTCATCATCACTAGCCATCAGGGAGATTCAAATTAAAACAACATTGAGATACCACCTGACACCAGTTAGAATGGCCAAAATTAGCAAGACAGGAAATAACGTGTGTTGGAGAGGATGTGGAGAAAGGGGAACCCTCTTACACTGTTGATGGGAATGCAAGTTGTTGCAGCCACTTTGGAGAACAGTGTGGAGATTCCTGAAGAAATTAAAAATAGAGCTTCCCTATGACCCTGCAATTGCACTGCTGGGTATTTATCCCAAAGATACAGATGTAGTGAAAATAATGGCCATCTGTACCCCAATGTTTATTGCATCAATGGCTACGGTTGCCAAACTGTGGAAAGAACCAAGATGCCCTTCAACGGATGAATGGATAAGGAAGATGTGGTCCATATACACAATGGAGTATTATGCCTCCATTAGAAAGGATGAATACCCAACTTTTGTAGCAACATGGACGGGACTGGAAGAAATTATGCTGAGCGAAATAAGTCAAGCAGAGAGAGTCAAGTATCATATGGTCTCACTTATTTGTGGAGCATAACAAATAACATGGAGGACATGGGGAGATGGAGAGGAGAGGGAGTTGAGGGAAACTGGAAGGGGAGATGAACCATGAGGGACTATGGACTCTGAAAAACAACCAGAGGGTTTTGAAGGGGCGGGGCGGGGGGTGGGAGTTTGAGGAACCAGGTGGTGGGTAATAGGGAGGGCACGTACTGCATGGAGCACTGGGTGTGATGCCAAAACAATGAACACTGTTATGCTGTAAATAAACAAATAAAGGGAAAAAAAAAAGAATAGTTTTCTGGGGGGAGTCTGGTGGCTCAGTGGGTTAAATCATCTGCCTTCAGCTTGGGTCATGGTCTCAGGGTCCTGGGATCGAACCCCGCATCGGGCTCTCTCCTCGGTGGGGAGCCTGCTTCCTCCTCTCTCTCTGGCTGCCTCTCTACATACTTGTGATCTCTGTCTATCAAATAAATTTAAAAAATCTTTAAAAAAAAGAATAGTATTCTGTGTCATGATTGAGTTTTTTTTTTAAAGTGGTAAATTTTTTTTATATAAATTTATTTATTTTTTTCAGTGTAACAGTATTCATGATTGAGTTTTATAAACACCGATTTGCTGGGTGATGGACATTGGGGAGGGTATGTACTATGGTGAATGCTGTGAATTGTGAGAGACTGATGATTCACAGACCTGTACTCCTGAAGCAAATAATACACTACATGTTTAAAAAAAACAAAAACAAAAATAAACCAAAAAAACCAAACACCGATTTGGTCAGAAAATATCACCTCTTCATTATGATGTTAGCAAAAGTTTTGTCTGTGCTCCACCATGCCAGTCTCAGGCCTGCGTTCTCCATGCGGATGTCCTACTTCGTCCTCATAGCACATGGCATGGTCATGTTCCCTATGCTGTGACACATGAAACTAGAAACACGCTGTGTGTTCTTAAAGATACCTCAGAGCACGATACAGCCAAATTATCTGAAGAGAAGTGTCAGCATAAAACGTGGACAATTTCCCTTGACAACTGGGAAATGATTGCATCTTGGTAACAGTTTCCATGTTGGTATTTCTCTGCACTGACATGATTTGATGTTCTGATTATGAGTACTAATAATAATAGAATTGTCACTGAGAGCTAATCTAATTACCTTGTATTTTGTTATGTTATTTGCATTCATTTTATTCTTTAATCACCGCTACCATCTTGGAAAATATGTGGCAGTCAGTACTCGTAGAGGAAATTGAGGCTCAACAAGTTCATATGACTTGACAAAATTCATGTAAATTATAAGAAGGAGATAAAACAAAACCTCTAAACTGTCTGACTCCAAATACCGCACTTCTAACAATTTTATTATATCACATCACTTATTTTTATAGTAGTATTCAGGTATCTCTATAAGATTTTCACATATTTTGCCTTATAGTCTCCTTTCAGTTTTTATATCAAATCTCTGCGGCTTGAAGCAGAGCCAGAATGTCAACCCAGGGTCATCAAGTGATAGGCTACGTGTTCTTTCTGGGCCTTTTCCTTTCCCCCATAAGCTCGTAGCATAGTTCATCCTAACATATTTGCCCTAAAGCAAATCAAGTGAATTGAGTTCCCAGGGTTTAGGATTAAGGAGGTATACTCTTTTCACAATATGCTCAACATAATTTTGACTTAAATGTAGAATTGTTGATACCCACAATGAAATGTAAAGCCAACTCTTAAGACAATTTGCCCTCATCTGTCATGTGTTTGATTAATTCATATATTCTTTCAGATAGAATTTTGTTCAGCATATACCTTCTGATCGCCCAGTCTGTCCCTAATATTCTGGTAAGTACTAGAGCAAAGTTGGTCTGTTGCAGAGACCAAGAAGAAAGCAGAAAGGTATAGGATGCCACCTAAGATATAATGAAAGCATATACAAAGTACACCAGGAGTATAAAGAGAGTGGAGATTAAATCTGCTCGGGGATAAGAACGTAAAGAATCAAAGAAGGTTTCACAAAAGAGGTACCATTTGAATTTGACTTACGTTAAAGAGCATACTTTACAGTTAAAGAAAATAGAATTCTCGAAGACTCAAAGATGTGAAAATCCACACTATATGGGAGGCAGGGGGACCAACTGGTAGATGATGTCAGGTATCCGAGTGGGCAATAATGAAAGCTAAACTCTTATCACGGTGTTAGTAAAAGATACGAGAATGGCTAAAACAGTGCAATCAGCAGTAATCATGATAGATGGAATGAGGGAAATGAAAGCAGATTCTAGGATGATTGGTTTTCTAGTTTTCTAGTTTTGGTGATTCAGAGGTTTCGTTCTAGTCGGTGAAGTGATCAATGGTATCTATGGTTCGTGACCCATTTAGGAAATGCGGTTATGCCTGCTATATTTTGTATGAGGAGCGTTAGGAGTTCTGAAGTTTTACAAGTTAGTCACGTGACCATGAGAAATCACCTCTGAATCTGATGGAGCAAAATTTGTAGCATCAAAGGATTCTAGCGCTGGAATGAGTACAACGACCAATGAGCATTTTTGTCTTCCTTGTTTGAAGAGAGGATGCAAGGGTCGTTTACACAGAAGGTATTTGCTTCCTATTGGGTAGATGTTGCTCCTAAGTGAGCATGAATGTCAAATGGCAAATGTACGGTGTCCGCCTTGGGCCTCACCTGTCACCTGCTCCATTCTGTATGGTGAGGTGGAGCGCACGCCCTCTGCGTTTGCTTTCCTGGTCTGCATTGAGAGTTGACTTCCAGCTGGGCTCAGCCAGTTCGAGGCACTGACAGAAGACTGAAGGTTGAGAAGGGAGGCAGGAACCAAAGTGTTTATTCCTCTTGCTTTGCCTCAGATAGCATCTTAAGTAGCAACGGCCTCCACTCTGTGGATTCAGTCCCCCCTATAACTCCAGTGTTAGCCAGGTAACCCCATCTCCTGGGCTTCGGGAACCGCATCTCTTCCCTTAGTCCTTCAGCTTGGGGCTGCTGTGGTTTCTGGTACTGCTGATCTTGGGGGACCTCACTGTCCTCTTTGACTTCTCATTTCTCCTGTCACCCATGGAAACGCACTTGCATTCAAGTGTTTTCTTTAAATATTCACTTGTTTTCTGTTTTTCTGGGTCAGAATCATACTGATACAAATGGGCGGTAATGGCAAATGTCACAAGTGATTAGGGAGAAAAATAATTGAGAAGAAATCAATGAGTTTTATAATTAGGTCTTCAGTGACCTTTAGGAAAGCACTTTGAGATGAGAAATTGATAGGGGAGGAACTAAAAGTAGCAAATACAAACAGCTCTTCCAAGAAGGTTCTCGGTAAACAAAGAGTTGTCGTGGTAACCTGACTGGTGGGCAGACTCACGGGAATATTGTATATTGTGTTGTGTTTTGTGTTATTTAGAAAGTCAATTAAATATTTGGGACATTACATTGCTCATTCAGGATTGCTCAGCCTCTGAGAGTCACAGGTCTCCTGGGCTCAAGACAGCCAGGTCTGATCACTGGCTGCAGGACATGACCTGCAGGCAGAACCAGACTTCAGAACATCTCCCAGGAAAACCCAGGTTCTAAAAATTCCTCAGGATTTGTGTGAAAAGTAGAATGTGCCTGTCAAGAAAGCAATACAATTTTTCAATGCATTAATAGAAATATATTTTCGACATCGAGGAAGGACTTTGTACTCTGTAGAGATGGGATAATGTTTGATTGTGTGTTCCATTCAGAGTAGCCCATTTCCTCAGGAAGGTATTAGTATATTTGAGAATATCTTTAGCGGAACAACCCAGATGCCTTACCACATGAACAAGACTTAGGGCAACTAACAAAATGAAGGGGTTGGGGCTGAAGCGAAGATTTAAGGTGCTTAACAGAGAGAGGATAAGAAATAATGCCGTTTTACAACTGAAGGTTTGTTACATGGAAAAAATAAAGGGAATTAGCATGCGATGAGTACCTACTAGGTGCTAAGTGCTCTGCGAAGCATTTCAGTTCTCACACCTTCTTAAAGAAATGTATTGTCACAGGAACTCCTTGAGGTAATAGTTATCTCCACTCTACAGATGAGAACATTTAAAGCTTGGGGTGATTAAGAAATCGATTGACTGTCTCACAGGTGTTAAGGAGACCAGACATAAACTCCGAAGAACACATATTCCTTCTATAGCAAAATACAGATTAAGGAGATGAGTCAAACTTATAGGGAATGAATTGAGTTGGTATCAAACAGAAACTCAGACCCTCTCTTTTGGAGCTAAATCCTTTCTCAATCCAACTGCTGTCAAAAAGTGTCTGAGAGAACAACTGGGCCAGACCTCATTCCATCCCTGAGAGGAAGAAACTTATAGCAGGAGAAGTAAAGATCATGGTTTGAAATTAAATTAGACGAGGACCAGAGGTTTCTTGTATCCCTGTCTTTCTCAATTGCTTTGTATTCCTCCCACCCATGGGACTGGCTGGAGTGACATGAGCCTCCCTCTCATTGCTCATGACTGAATCTCACCCAGCCACCTCTCAAAGCCTACCTGTATCTCCTCTCTTTCCTCCTCTACTATATTACCAATGCCTGCCTACCAAAGTCTGGTCTTAAGGCATGTCACTGGGTTCTGTTTCTGCTGCTTGATTTCTGAGTTTATGACTCACTAGTTACACGAGCCAAATCATACTCCTTTCCTTCTAAGTCAATAGGCGAATTGCGACAATGGCTTTCCATAGAAAATATCTAAGCCTATGGTACCTTGCCTACAGTGCGCTCTCAGGAATTATATATGAAATTGACATTAATGGATCAAATGCTTGGAATCCCAGGCACACTGTCAGGGGTGCAGGGTCTGCTGAAGCCTGGACTGGCATCCTATCTCAATGCATAACAAGACTTCTTGTCAGGAAATTCTTCCTAGTATTTTGCCTAAATCCCTTATGATGCAATTTATACTCCATTCTCCTTGTTCTGTCCTAAGAGAAGATTGAGACCAGCTGGTGAGCATTCTCTGTGTAATAGCTCTTTATACACTTAAAGACCATTATTAAATCCCCCTTGGTCTTCTATTTTCCAAGCTGAACAATCCCTGTTCCATTAACCTTTCTTCATAGTCCTTATTTTCCAATGATTTAATCATCTTGGTAACAATCCTCTGAAACCCTCTCCATGTTCCACAAACCTTGTCATCCATGGAGCTCTAACGTGCATAGATTCTTTTCAAAGGATCAAGAAAATTCCAAGTGTCAGAACAAAATTCTTTTAAAATCTTTGGTCATAGATACTTGTCATTCAGGGATTTTCCAATATTTAGCTCTTCATGAGCAACCCAGAGTAATTTACTCCTTTACTGAGTCAATAATTTAAAATCACTGGTCCTGCAAATCTTCTTGTTTGTAGGATCCCAGGCAGGGAATGAATCCATCTGGTCCCATAGTATCTGTAGCTGGATTTAGGCTAGGTTGTTCTTCACTTATTTCTGAACCTACACTAATTCTGGTGTGGAACCAAAACATTTTTGGTAGAAAATTCCCATAAAAAATTATGCTATAATAATATTAACAAGAATCAGGATTTGAGAGTACTATAGCTTTGGCTTAGGTATCTAGTATTCATCTGAAAACACAAGTATATGACTGATTCATGGCTTGTTTTGTGATTTACTATTAGTTCTACACCATGATGTAATTAATCTATTTGGTCCTTTAATAAATGCATCCACAGTCTGGTCCCTTCTCATCAACTTCATGTCACCATTTTGGCCTACACCATAGGGCCTGTCACCTGGATTACTGCCATGCCTCCCACCCACCTTCCTGACTTCACCATTGTCCTTCAGAAGTATCTCCTTAGCGGGGCGCCTGGGTGGCTCAGCGGGTTAAAGCCTCTGCCTTCAGCTCAGGTCATGATCCCGGGGTGCTGGGATCGAGCCCCGCATCGGGCTCTTTGCTTAGCTGGGAGCCTGCTTCCTCCTCTCTCTCTGCCTGCCTCTCTGCTTACTTGTAATCTCTATCTGTCAAATAAATAAATCTTTAAAAAAAAAAAAAAAAAAGAAGTATCTCCTTAGCCAGCACGATCCCATCAAAATGTAAGTCCGATCATAGCATGCATCTGCTCAAACCTCCCCACTGGATCCCCAATTTTATTATGGTAGATCCAACACCAAAGGCAACAATATCCAACAATATCCTGCTAGGCACCCCTTGGCCTCAGCGCTTCTGCCCTTTCTCCCTCTACTGGGAATACACTTCTCCCGGTTATCCACACAGTTCACTCCCTCGTCTCACTTAAGTCTTTATCCACATGGCACCTTTTTAGGGATCCAGGCTCTGATCACTCTCTTTAAGACTGCAAACTCCTGCCAGCAATTCAAATCCCTTTTATTCTTTGTTTTAGCCATACTACTTATCACCTTATAATAATTTCTCAGAAGCCATTTTTTGTGTTTATTGTCCATTTCCCCTCCAATAGGATTGAATCTCTGCCATTGGATCACTGGTGTCTAGAAAGGTATCTAGCACCTGTTACTTTTTTTTTTTGAATAAATAAATGAGCGAGGGCACCTGGGTGGCTCAGTGGATTAAGCCGTTGCCTTCGGCTCAGGTCATGATCTCAGGGTCCTGGGATCGAGTCCCGCATTGGGCTCTCTGCTCAGCAGGGAGCCTGCTTCCCTTCCTCTCTCTCTCTGCCTGCCTCTCTGCCTACTTGTGATCTCTGTCTGTCAAATAAATAAATAAAATCTTTAAAAAAAATAAATGAGCGAGTGAACAAATATTTATTTGGCAGATGTTGACCAATGTCTTTACACAGGAACACACACACACAAACTTTTTTTTTTTAACCCAGGAGGTGATTTGACTTATAAGAGTATAAATTTATTTATAAATTATGTATTGCATGCTTACTACAGGAATCCTAGTCTGTGACCTGTCTTTTAGGAATTGAGGTCTACGAAATATCACACAGGAAACAAATCTGTAATGGCAGGTAGCAGTTTTGAGGATTGCTTAGCAGACACTCAATTTTCTGAAGTTGATGCCACAACGGATAAATGTATCTATCAAACATTTGGCATTGGATATGCTTGGCAGAAAGATAATGGTCAACTGGGTGACCCATCTGCAGGATTCGACATGTCGTGCTGCACTGCTTTCCCTACACATAGGAACAATTTCTACCTCTAACACTACGTCAGTGTATCATTTTCAATGCAACTTTGCTCTTCATGGATCTCAGCTTTCTTTTTATTTGTTATAGCTCACATGATAGGTTAAGATAATACTATGCGATTGTTTTCAACTCCCTGTGTTTTTTAAATTGCAAGAATGGAATTCTCTTTATTGGTTCATTATTTGTATCTTCTCCTACAGCAATTCTAAGAAACTTAAGCCATACTACCACACTGAGGAATCTCTTGCCTAATATAAACAAGGCCCAAGGGCAATTCTAAATTCCTGTGTGTCCTAAGAAACCTGGTCTAAAAATCAGTCAGAGATCAGTAGTTCCGACACGCAAACCTCCAACTTAACAAGTCCTGGCTGTTTGTCTTTTTAGTGATTTCCCTCACATTAATTCTTCGATCATATTTACAATCCACATTGCGAATCAACCTGGCTTGATTTAGGGGATGCCCACAGCAAAGCAATGAACCCCTCTCTTTGAGGACACTGTAAGCATCACTTTGGCAGCACCTCCACCCTCTGCTGCCACAGAAAGCAGCACTCACATCAGGATTCTAGAGGCGAATGCTTTTGGCCTTGCAGGTCAACAATCATTGAATAATTAAGGCTGAAAAGTGTATCACATCACCTCTTCCAGAGGCTTGAACAGGGATGAAATCATGCTAGGAGGAGCCAGGCTGTTGGCACTTGATGACCAACTATTTTTAAGCCCACAAGGAAATCTTTGCCGTTAACTGTGTTCCTACAATAACTCAAATAAAGGATAAATAATTTACTTAAGACTTAATCATTCAGATTGTAATGAGGCACATTTTCAAGCATACTCTCTACTGAAATACTTCTGCATTTTTGAATAAATATTTTTCATTCATCATGATGTAATCAACATTTTCCACGATCCCCCTGTACCAACTCCTTATCTACAGCTGTGCATAGATGGAGACCTAGCTAGAGAGAAGGGATTTGCCTTTCTAGCCACCACAGTTGAGCAAGTACTAGAATTGCAGTCTGCTGAGGCTGAGGCCATTTTGTTAGCCAGCTTTTTCATGAAACGCCAAAGTGGTCAGAGACATAAGAGTGGGGGTGCGCATGCGTGCATGTATATCCATATACCGACTTGCCTTAGCTCCTTGAGGACCACAACGTTACCACTTCCATCTCCTCCCATCCCGCTGTCACTCAGCAAAAACAGTGAACGAACAATCACACACCCATGGCACTAAATTCCATCTCACAGTTTGCCTCCTTTTTCCATTTTGAGCTAAAGTTGTATTTACTCTTGTCCCTGCTTCCATCTTTGAAAGGCATTTGATAACGTACAATATATTTGCCACAACCAATTCAATGCCTGGCTCCTTTTTCTGTCGCTCTGACATAATCCTACATATTATTAGGATGTTTGGTCTCACTCTGTCATCTCTTTTCCCATGTGTAGGCTGCAGGTATTCTGCCAACTCGGGCCAAGACTTCTCTTCGTGTTGCCTCCTGGCATGATTACTGCCCAGACTTGCTCACACCAAAATGGGGGAGGTCTTCGAAAAAAATGTGACCACTAGTTGACCTGTGAGCCAGACTCTAGCACTTAGAGAATCCTCATCCCTGACCCTGTCCTTGAAATGTGGGTCCCACTTGCCTTTCCTGCTCCCAGAGACTGCTCCAAGGACATGGCCTTGAGGTAGGGATGCACTGTTGCGAACACCCTAACCCTACGTGGTATACGTGCCTGAACCCGGTTAGGGCCCTTTATAATCTTTTAAGATTTGCTGGCAGGTGCACGCATCCATTCATCTTGGTGCTACCCAAGGCAAGCTGTGCATGTTAAATTCTCTTGGCTTATTAAAACTGCCACTTGCTAACCTATAGCGACCTGCCTCTTTCTTTGGTCTCTCCTGGCCCTCTGCCGACGGGAGGCAACTTCAGATCACACTAGGGAAGCCTCTGAGAGGTTGGGAACCAACACGCTGTGCTTCTTCCTTCCCCTCAAACAACCTCTGACAAAATAGCATTGCCCCTCTGACTCTATGCCCCAAGGTATAACATATAATCATAGTAGTAACTGTGTGAATACAAGGCACCCCAAAAGATGCGTTTTTGGGCAAGTGCTTTTGAGAAGATGACAGTGTTTCTTGTACTTCATCCGCTGTTGTTTCCCTCAGAGGACTAAGTCTACTGAGGACGCTCCCAGGTCATGCAGAGCCTGGAGGAGAACATCAGGGCGGGAGGAGTGCAGGTGAGTGCAGTACAGCCACAGCCTCTCCATTTGACCTGGGATCAAACCAAGTACTTAATGCCTTACTAAATGTATTTGTCTTTTAGTCATCAAATGTGACAGTCATTCCCCTTCCGGTGCCCCGGTTTAAGCATGTAGTTGTGAGGCTGTGTCATACGCGGCGTTAACCTGCGATCTACCTGATGGTTTACACCTGCAGAAATCAGGATTTCTGTTCAGCCCACTTGGAAATAGGCTTGGGCAGCTCTCCAGGCTATTGGCTATTCATAGCAGGTGCTCGGTGCTCAGCCGTGTTCATGAGGGAGGAGCAGAATGACAGGAGAGGCTCTCCCAGACAATGGGCCTTCCAGTTCTGCCTGGGTGCGGGAGCCCCCTCAGGGACCATAGGGCTTGGGGAAGGAGGGTCAACCAGCAGGACCGCGCAGGAATATTACCAATACCCCCAAGCTCCCAAGGCAAAGCAATGCATGGTGTAGGGGGGTGAGTGCTGGGAGAATAACAGGATGTCAATGAAAACGGTCTCCATTCTGAATGGTTGGTTGGGAGGCATGTAACAACTTACACTCTCTGCGATGTACACTTTGCTGGGACTTGGGAATGGAATATGAGTCGGTGTGCAGAGACATACAGGGTTCATGCCTTATGGCTAACGTTTTGCTACAGGAATGATGCTCCATAACATGTAATTGGGGCCTGGATTCTGAATATACAACACAAAACCCTTTCTTGAAACTTGCTTCCTGCTGGGCAACCTGCATTGTGTGAGAGGGAGACAGGGACAGAACACAAAGAAAAGATTGGGCTTTTTTTTTTCTTTCCTGAACCCTCAGAAAGTTTTTTTTTTTTTTTTTTTTTAAAGAGTGGGATGAAGTATCTTTATTCTGTATTGGATACTTACTCATTATAGAAAAGAAGTAGAGAATTTGGATGATGTAATCAGACACTGAGAATACTTATTCAGAATCAAGAAAACGGAGATTTAAAACCATGGCCAAACATGCCACCAAGTCTCCCTCCCATTAAATTTATGCTCTACGGCAATGTAGACCAGAGCAAACTTTTAGAACTTCTGAATGGTTGGGGTCTTTAGGGATGGGGGATAGTTAGGCACGTACAGACATATTAAATAGAAAAAGCAGGTTGTAAATTCATAGTTAGAATTCGAGATATATTATGCTATGTCTTTGACAAGAGGTTCCAGAAGTAGGGAAATGCAAAAAAAAAAAAAAACTCCAAAAAACAAAAAACAAACAAACAAAAAACCCAAACAGAATTGAAGGTAAAATCCTTTGGTATACATTTTTCCCTTTTCTCAAAAATCCAAATGCTCTAATACACTCTGGAGCTATAGAAATACCAAATGTAAGAGGAGAAAAAAAATAAAGGTGAGTGAATGGGGGGCCTGGGAGGTTGTGGGGGGTGGGCAGGTAGCATGTGGAAAAACGAAAAGCTAGCAACTCTCTGGTCTCTGTGTCTTGATAAAACCTAGCACAGAAATTCAGGGGCTCAAGGAGTTTGACCCCCTCCTCAAGTTGCCCCACAGGCATGCCTGGTGCAGCCTGCCTCTGCACTTGCTGATCCCATACTTTAAGAGGAAGAAAGGCAGTATGTAGCGGAGGACTGAGTCCTACGTGCAGTTAAACTTCTTTCCTAACATTTAGCTTCTTTGAAAATAGCCCTTCCCTATCATCTGAGAAACACTGGGTGGCTTGCAGTTTACAACAGGAGCTGTTAATTTAGCAATGTGCATCAGCAGTCTAAGAAGGAGGCCTTCTGGCACGCTGCTATAATGGATACAGCCAATGCATGCACCTCTGTTTAGAAGAAAGGTTAAGAGCCTTGTTTTCTAAAGTGATGTTTACTCTAGGTCAATGATCCTTTTCATGAGTCTCAGTATTCTCTTTTGGTATTGCCTTTGAACTCTGGTGTGCATTGGACAAACAATCCTCTATATTCCACACTCCTCCCCCCCGAAACTGATGAAGAGAAATTTCTTATTTATTGAAATTTCCTTAATCCTTAAATGCTACAGCCTTCTATTTGAAGGAGAAAGATTATTCCAGTTCCTGGAGTCAGGGACGTGATTTGACTCCAAGGAGGGCAATGACTCTGGACTTCATTTTTCCTCTCTCTCCTCACGGGTCGGGCTAATGAAGGAGGAAGGTATACCCCCTAGAGCTGGCAGCGGGACAGCGGCAGCTGATCCAATAGATTTAAAAGATCTAGCTGGTTTGGAAAACTAATGAAATGAGAGTTGCAAATTAAGTTTGAGCACTAAATCAATCTTTTGATTACTGGATTCAAGTTAAAGGGCACGAGGAAAAGCTTTATAATCTTCTCGGCATGGCTGGCTGTTTCTAGTCAGGCATGCTGACTGTAGCATAATGCCACACTTCCTTTTATTAAAATGTCAAATTCTATTCAGCTGGAAATTTTCTTAACCACCAGAGAAGGTTTATACTGAACACACCTGACTGACTCTTGGGTTTATATCAATTAAATGAAATTTTGGCAGGTTGGATCACACTTCTTCTGAAAGAAACATGGTTCCTCTTTATATTCTCCTATGTTGTACCTGCATGACAGAGAAAACAAAAAGCAAAAAAACAAAAAACAAAACAATAAACAACCAGCATTTTTTCTGACCAAAGCTCTACTTAATGTTAAGAGTTCTTTTATTCTAAAATAAGGTGATTTGGACAAAAGCAGCGAACACTGAGTAAATGAAAGAAGCCGTCGCCTAACAGTAGCCAAGTCTACCAGAGAAGAGAGTTTTTCTTTGGAAGATTTATTGATTTATTTGTGGGGAGAGGGGCAGGGGGAGAGGGAGAGAGCAACTGAAGCAGACTCCACTCTGAGCACGGAGCCCCACATGGGTCTCCATCTCACAAGCCCGAGGTCATGACCTGAGCCAAGATTGAGGGTCAGATGCTGAACTGACTGAGCCAACAGGGTGACCCCAGAGAAGAGACTTTAAGGGTTCAGAATCATTTTGCAAACTGTGCACCTGATGATGATGGCTAACATTGTAGAAACAGTTGGTTTGTGTTTGTTTATTTTCGTGAGAGAAAACAGTTCCAGAGAAGAACCGACAATGACCTGTCTCAGATTTTAGCAAACATGACTCTTTGCTACTTCCAGATCTGCATCTTAATCAGACACTAGTATATTAAACAAGAAGAAATATACATGCTCTTACACAGAAGAAGCAAAGACACGGACAGCCAGTAACCATGAAGCTTTTCCATCAGTTTTTTGGAGAAGAAATTAAGAACAAGTGATTAATCTTTTAGAAGTTAATCTAAACTAGGCTACCCCTCTGAATCTCTAATAGTTCTGTTTATGACTATGTATAGTTACTAGAATTATCCAGGGATCAGTAACTATACTGCCTATAAACTATAACTATAAACTCAAACTTAGTTTCACTAAAACGGTAAACATTCTGATGTTCTTATTCATCTTTATTTTTTGAGTCTGTTAAAGATTTACAATTGCATTCATAGTAATTTTTTATTTGCTTTTATTTAATAGCTTTACTGAGAGACAATTCACAAATCACAAAACTCACCTTTTTAGGATGTACAATCCGGTGAGTGTTAGTATATACACAGAGTTATACAACCAACACCACTACATAATTCCAGGATATGTTCATCACCCCAAGAGAAACCCTATACCCATTAGCAGTCACACCCTATTTCTTTCTCCCAATGTCCCTGAAAACCACTAATCAACTTTTTGACTCGATATATTTACCTACTCTGGGTATTTAACATAAATTAAATCATTTAATATATGTAATTTTTGACTGTTTTTTAGGGGGGAGGGTCTCATTTCTTTGAATTAGTACAAGATTTTTACTGTTAATCCATGTTGTATTATTTATCTGTACTTTATTCATTTTTGTAAGTAAATAATAATTCATTTTATGAAAATGTACAACACATGGCTCTCCCTTCATCAGTTGATGGACATTTGGGTGGTTTCCATTTTGGTGCCAGTATGAATAGTGCTGTGAATATTTGCTTACAATTTTTCCTGTGGACATATGTTTTTAATTATCATGGGTATATATTTAATTATGGAATTGCTGGATCATATGAGAATTATCCAGTTAACTTTTTTGGGAAATGTTTGCCATAGTATTTACATCATTTTACATTCACGCTAGCAATGTATGATGGTTTCAGTTTCTCCAAATCCTCACTAACCCTTGTTATTGTCTCTCTCTCTTTTTAATTTTAGCCAACCTAGTGGATCTCAAGTGGTATCTCATTGTGGTTTTGAATTGAATTTCAGTAATGGCTTATGATTTGAGCATCTTTTCATGTGTTTATTGGTCATTTTTGGTTATAAAAAGACTGCAAGTCTTTGAGTTTTAAAAAGACTCCATCTTGGAAACTCTCTCACTCTCCATGATTACCTGCCTTGAGGGAAGCCGCTGCTATGCCATGAGGCAATCTTTTGAGGAGGCTTATGTTCAAGGGACCGAGGCCTACCAAAAACCACATGAGTGAGGTTGGAAGTAAATTATCCCTCTTCCTAAAAGCCTTCATATAAGGCTGTATCCCAGATCACAACTTGATTGCAACCTCCTGTCTTAGAACCAGAGGCCCTGAAATAAGCCACTCCCAGTTTTCTAATTTACAGGAAGTAGGATATGAAAGCTTGTTGTTTTAAGCCAAAAAATTCTGAAGTAAGTTGTTTCGCAAGTATAGATAGCACACAATGACTGTTGCAGATAAAGTCTCTCTCTGATTTTCTATGACAATAAGAGAATTATTTTTCATGAAAGCATTGAATAAAAAGCTAGGCAACGATTTATAAAATCACTTTCTGTTAATTAAAAGTAAGAAAGAAAAATAAGCCATATTTTCGATATCCATTGTCTGCCCATTACCATATTTTAATGATCATTTGGACACAACCCATGTATAACACGGGTGAACCTGGAAGACATTATGCTGAGAAGTAAGCAAGTAACAGAGGGACAAGCACTGCATGATTTCACTTACGTGAGATATCTAAAACAGTCAAACTCATAGAAGCAGAGAGTAGAATAGTCATTGCCAAGAGCAGGAAGAAGTGGGAAATGGAGAGTTGTTCAACGTGTATAAAGTTTTAGTTATGCAAGAGAAATAAATTCTAGAGATCTGCTGGACAATGCAATGTCTATAGTTAATACTGTATTATACATTTCCAAACTGTTAAGAAGATAGATCTTATGTTACGTGTTCTCACCAAAATAAAAAAAATATATGTATTTGGGCAATTTAAATTGAGTAACTAG
The DNA here is from genome assembly GCF_922984935.1 of Meles meles. Classification (NCBI taxonomy): domain Eukaryota; kingdom Metazoa; phylum Chordata; class Mammalia; order Carnivora; family Mustelidae; genus Meles; species Meles meles. The sequence goes on along the minus strand of NC_060087.1, from coordinate 121,770,515 downwards.
AAATCATTCAATAACCATGATTAAACACGAGGAAATGTAGTCAGATCAATACTCCTGCCAAAAACCTAAATAAATGGATTAAATATTTAAAAATAAAATTCAGTAAGGCATATTGAATATTTTTCTTATATTTTTATTTACATAGCAGGAAGAATTAAAAATATTAGAAGTCATTAGTCTGCACTGAAAAATTCATGCATTATTATATTGCCTAAAATAAGATATTAAATGATTTTCTCTATTTAATTTACTCTCCAACATTATTGAACTGATAGCAAAAGCAAAATACCATTTAAAAAAAATTTGCCGTACTCTATAGAGACTATCCATCATATGCTCATAATATCACTACTTGGCTAATCATGATTGCTTTTTCCATTTAGTTAAAAAGAAAACAGCAAAACACACAGTGTAATAACCCTTCTAGAAAACAAAATGTCATTTTTAATCCCCATATTTAATCATTCTGACTTGCACTCGAACAAGTGACTCTGGCACTCAACACGTGCCAGTAAGTTCCTCTGGAAGGATTCCAAGCAGAATCTTCCAGGTGCTTCTGCTTCCTTCATCAGCATGCAGCATCACCAATAATGGCAGGGAGAGATCCAAGGAGAGCAGGTCATGTGAAGAGGGACATCAGCAGTCCCCTTTGTGATCAGCAATCCCAGATCCCTCTTTGTGATTCCCTACGCCTCCTTCCCATTGTTCTCTGTGGGCCCAGCTCTCCAGATTTCCACCTAAAGATTTCATGAGCCAGAAACTGCAGAGACACCTGGTAAACTCTAACACTCTCTACAGGAAGGCAAGAAGATGGTACTTTCATGTTTCTTTGATTCTAAGGATGTATCTTTTTTACACTTTAATGTTTCTGAATTGAGATGTGCTATAAACTTAAAGTGGATATATAATGTGGCACGGTTTCTATTTTTGCCCCCAAATCTTTGACTAAATGAGCATTACTCCTTATGACTTACAGCATTTTGCAATCAAAGAAATAAATGTCATTCCTCATATCACCTTTCAGGGAGATATCACAAAGATCGGAAAAATGCTAACAAACCCTAGGATTATAGTTTCCAATATGCAGTGAAAGATTAGAGTCAGACGCCCTTTAAGAGAATGTATTGTCCCAGCTGTGGGACTAGTCTTAAATGATGAGAAGGGAAATTTATTAGAATACCTGAGCAATTTATATCTTACTACCATATTCCAGTGCGTGCAGAAGGCATAAATCAGATAGGAATGGATCTCAGAGGTGCACAGATCCAATTTCATTTTATAGATCAGCTTTCCTTTTTCATAGGCAGTGAAAGAAGGGCCAATATGTGCTTCTTGTTAGAAACAGAGAGGTCTTATAATATTTTTATTGGCCGGCAAATTCTTATCTATATCCAAGACATCCCCAAGCTCTCGTGGTTTCATCTACCTCATCAGTACCACCAAACCAACTTTAGCGGAAATTGTGAAGAGATGTAATGGCACCTTGGGTTCCCAGCCTTTTGGGGGGGTAAGAGACAAATATCTTGCAACCAGCAACTACATGACACTAATTTGCAAGAGATACATAACCACAGATCCTTGAGTCAACTCTGCTCCACGTCACAGACCGACACAAGCATTTCCATTTGGTGGGTGGTGAAAAGACTTCAGATAACCCGACTCTCTGGAAAAACAGTTCTGGTACCCAAGCACATGCATCAATTTCCTCCACCATGTAGGACTATGGCACCATGGCGCTCCTCCTGGGCACTCTTCCTGTCAAGTCCTCTTACATTCTAATGAGCCTTCACAATTCAGCTCTGCGAACAGCCACTGCAGTGAAACTTAGAACCCCTGGGTTAGACCCTATGATGAATCACCAGAAATCATTGCTACGTGTTCAAGATCAATGCTCCTGCTCCGGATGTCTGCTGCTAGGGCTAGCTCATCTACCACATGGTGCCTAATGGATATGTATGCAATGATAAAATACGTCTTGTATATAAAATGTATGGGAGAGCATGTAAAATGCATGTTAAGTATGAAAAGTGCTCGATGTAAGTAAATATTCTCAAGGAGCAATGGTTGTAATCATTCCCAATAAAGGACAAGTCAAACTTGCCATTGACCTGCTGTCGATTCTAGCTTCTAGAGCTGTGCCTTTTGACCTGGTTACACAGGTCAATATTCTGAGGAACTTAAAAAAAAATACTGATGCCTGGGCCCCACCCCTGGCCAAGTGAAATCTAATCGTTGGGTCATGGGACACAAGCATCTATATTTTTCAGAGATTTCCATGTTATTCTGATGCACCACTTAAAGCAATAAAACAACCAAGGAACAGCTGGAATTATAAAAACAAAAAACAAAAAACAAAACGATCAAATCATTTTGGTTGACTTATCAAACATTAATTAGTCTACTATTACTTTTTTAATGGTGGAGAAATAAATGTCTAAATATATGGTTGTCACCAGGGCTGAAAGTAAATATTTTAGATCTCTGAACGAGCATAAAGTCACCAATTTGTTTATGTGCCATCTGGAAGGGGGAAGGGCAGGAATGAGAGTTACTAATTTTTTTCTTTTTTAACTATGAATCCAGCAGCACAGATAACCAAAACAAAGATCAACAAAATTCATTTCCTGACTTTGGGACTAGTGGAGAAAGAAAGACACATAAACAGATTAATTGACCTGGTCACGGGCAAAGGGACATGTTCTCAAAGTCCTGAATAACACCCAGAGTCTTGCAGAACGCGTTTTGCATGGCAGGGGAGAAGGTGGCGTTTCTAGCCCACGAATGAGCAAGTTAAAAGGAAAGGAATTAAGAGCCGGAAACAACAAGGTGACACTGTCCAGAGAGCTCAGAAGCTCCCATGTAGAGGAGGGGGCAGGTGACGCTGCATTGGAGAGGAAGTCAGACTGGGAGGAAAATGCACCTAATCTTATAAGCGACTGAGTAGCAAGAAAAAAGCAAACAGAAGTTTGTAAGCTGGAGGGTAAACTGATCAGATTCCATTAGGATGATCACTTCAGCAGAACTCTACAAAATGTGACATGAGAGGGAGCTTCAGCCTCCGTGGGTCTCTGCTGCAATGATTATTTCTAATGACTTTTTTATTTTTTATTTTTTTATTTTTTAATTTTTTTAATTTTATTTTTTTTGACAGATAGAGATCACAAGTAGGGAGAGAGGCAGGCAGAGAGAGAGAGAGGAGGAAGCAGGCTCCCCGCCAAGCAGAGAGCCCGATGCGGGGCTCGATCCCAGGACCCTGGGATCATGACCTGAGCGAAAGGCAGAGGCTTTAACCCACTGAGCCACCCAGGCGCCCCTGCAATGATTATTTCTATGGTAGAGCAAAAACCAAAGGGTTTTTCTGCCTGTGACCGGGAAAGAATGTGACTATAGATGTTAAAATCAGTAACATTCTTATTTGATGCTTTTATCACAAAAGGAAAAAATAATGATTAGAGGGCAGGTGCACTTGGTTTCCCACGTCTGCACCATTACTAACTGCTTTCAGGGTTTTAGCAAGAGGCTATTCCAGTCTCTGTGGTGCTGCCCAGCACTGGCCTATCTCCGCTATACAGTCTCAGCTCCCTCTCCTGACTTCTTGTTTTTGTTTTTGCTTTTTCCCCCCCTCCATGTGTTGGCAAGAAGCCTATTGAACCAGGAGGTTCTGTTTCAGGATGGTGCACTCTGAGAGGCTAACTCCATGGTACAGTGTGAAACGGTTCCATCTGCCCCTGGGTCAGTCTGGTGGTCATGGTGCTTTGTTGATTTCCACGTCCAAGGAAAAGCCTTTGCAACGATGCTTGACAACTGAATGATGGGTTTCAGAACACCCACACTTTGCTGCATTTATGGGAAGTAATTTGGATCATTAGGACAATTATGTAACTAAGTATGTCATCAAAAAAGTACATTAATTTTATAATCCTCAAGCTAACCACTGAAGACTTAAAGAACGAAACCATTTCCAATTGCCTTTATACCATGATGGCAGGAATGACGTTCTGCAAGGGAAAGCTATCTCATAGCGCCAGTCTTGGTGGCCCCTTCTATGCCTCGAGGTGAAGGTGTAAGCAATTACACCTGACAGTTAGGATCTATGTGAAGGCTCTTTTGTTTAAGAACACAAATTCCTATTCCAGACACTGTTTTTTTATATATGGAATTTTCTGTAACATATGCTGAAGCAGCTATGAATAAAAAGTAGTGTCTCAATGGTTCAGAGTGAAAGCATGACCTAGGATATGTAAGCTTACTCATCTGTCATCTTCTGAGGAAAAAGGCAAAAAGGACAGCAATGGATTGGTTAAGCGGAAAGAACAATAGCCTAAACTCTACAAATTGAGGGCAAGATGGGGGCTTTTGGAAGTCTCTCCCCCTCTCTGTTTAGGTGTATCCTCTTCTGTATGGCAGGATCTAACCTTAAGCCCTCCGCCCGACACACACACGCCCATTTTGCAAATGAGAAAGAGTGAAAGGATCTATCTTGGCCTGAGAGTAGTGGATGTAATTTTGTGAGCATATGCATTTTCAGACAAGGAAAGATTTTCTTTGACCCTCAGAGAGAATCTTAACCCCTAAAAGACAAAGAACCACTGAGCCAAGGCTCCTTCTGGCTCACAACTCTTTGTCTAAGATCTGGAAAATCTAGAAAAAGAATCTGTAGATGGGTCCATGTGGAAAGCTCACTGTAAGCTGGTTTTATCATTCCACATACACTCACCCAAGAAATATAGCTACCAAACACAGACACACACACACCTTCGAAATTCATCAACCATCTTCCAGTCCACAACAGGAAGAGTGGCCACCTTTTAACACGTTCCTTCTGAGTAAATCCCCAAAGAGTTCTAACACAAGCTCATTTTATACTGAAGCTGAAAAGAGAAGGAAACTTGGAAATGCCTGAGTTCTAGGCTCAATTCTTCTACCACGTGGCTGTGTGACCTTGAGCAATGTATCTGACATCCCCTGGCCCCAGGTTCCTTTTCAGCAATAGGAGAACTATAGCATAACGGCAAAAGTTGCGGATCTATTCTTGCCTCATAGTTGTATGGGGCAGCGTGCAGGAAAGATCTAGAACCAGAAATGTTACCATAATTGGCAACCTACTCGCTGTTTGCCTACATTTCTTTACAGTCCTCATTGTACACCCAGGGGAGATTATAGCTAAAATAGCAAATAAATATCATGGGTCAAAACTGAGAAATGTTGACACATTGAGTAAGGAAGTGGATTTAACAGACTTCTGAACTCAAATGCTAACACCTTCAAAAGCAGCCTGTTCCTAAGGCCATTGTTGCGCTGCTGCTATCAGCCATCCAAAGGCAAGAGAGCATTGGAATCATTTATAAAAATTAAACTTGATGTTTAAATGCTGTGCCAGTGAAGTCCATGAATTGGGGCACCGTACAGCAATTTTTTTAAAAAAGATTTTTATTTATTTGACAGAGAGAGAGATCACAAGTAGGCAGAGAGGCAGGCAGAGAGAGGAGGAAGCATGCTCCCCGCGGAGCAGAGAGCCCGATGCGGGGCTCGATCCCAGGACCCTGAGATCATGACCTGAGCCGAAGGCAGCGGCTTAATCCACTGAGCCACCCAGGCGCCCCGCAATTATTTTTTCAGAAGGTCAACATGCCAGTAAGACGTATTGGGAAGAATGCACACTCGTAAACTCTCTTCACCTGGGGAGAAACAGAGAGTGCTCACGAATGGGTGTTTGCACTTGCAGGTGGTCATGCTAATTGTGCACAAGAAAAGTCAGGGGCAATGCAAACTTTGACAGGTGGTGATTAGCAATGCAAACTCTATTGACCCTTGAGTTGATAATGACTATTTCCCAGCCAATGTGGAGGATCTGGCTATTTAAAGAAAATTTGGGTGCACTAAAAATGGACTGATCTTTACCTGCACTGTAACATAGATATTCTTTACCCTGTCACCTTTGATAGTGGTGTGCACATGTCTGAGCTGGCATTTTAGAACAGGTGCACCTCCCCTCTTCTCTGCACACACACAGCAATGTGATATTCTGAAAAAATGATTTTTTGACACTCTTGGTAAATATCTCCTTCCCTGTGGGCCTCTACAGCACTTCCTTCCCATGTACTAAGAATGTGTTTGTGAAATCCAGGAGGTGAAGAGAACCCCCCTCAAAATCAATAAGAATAGGTCCACACCCCATCATCTAATAGTAAAATTTAGAAGTCTTAGTGACAAAGAGAAAATCCTGAAAGCAGTCCGGGGAAAAGAAGTCTGTAACATACAATGGGAAAAATATTAGATTGGCAGCAGACTTATCCATAGAGACCTGGCAGGCCAGAAAGAGCTGGCATGATATATTCAGAGCACTAAACGAGAAAAACATGCAGCCAAGAATACTCTATCCAGCTAGGCTATCACTGAAAATAGAAGGAGAGATAAAAACCTTCCAGGAAAAACAAAAATTAAAAGAATTTGCAAACACCAAACCAGCTCTACAGAAAATACTGAAAGGGGTCCTCTAAGCAAAGAGAGCCTGAAAGTAACAGACCAGAAAGGAACAGAGACAATATACAGTAACAGTCATCTTACAGGCAATACAATGGCACTAAATTCATATCTTTAAATAGTTACCCTGAATGTTAATGGCCTAAATGCCCCAATGAAAAGACACGGGATCAGAATGAATTAAAAAAAAAAAAAAAACCATCACTATGCTGTCTACAAGAAACTCATTTCCGACCCAAAGACACCTGCAGATTTAAAGCGAAGGGGTGGAAAACAATTTACCATGCTAATGGGCATCAGAAGAAAGCTGGGGTGGCAATCCTTATATCAAATCAATTAGATTTTAGACAAAGACTAAAATAAGAGATGAGGAAGGACACTGTATCATACTCAAAGGGTCTGTCCAACAAGAAGATCTAACAATTTTAAATATCTATGCCCCTAACATGGGAGCAGCCAACTACTTAAACCAATTAATAACAAAATAAAAAAAAACACATCGGCAATAATAGAATAATAGTAGGGAAGTTTAATACTCTCCTCACTGAAATGGACAGATCATCCAAGCAAAGTTCAACAAGGAAATAAAGGCCGTAAATGACACACTGGACCAGAGGGACATTACAGATATATTCAGAACATTCCATCCCAAAGCAAGAGAATACACATTCTTCTCTAGTGAACATGGAATATTCTCCAGAATAGATCACATCCTGGGTCACAGATCAGGTCTCAACTGGTACCAAAAGATAGGGATCATTCCCTGCATATTTTCAGACCACAATGCTCTGAAGCTAGAACTCAATCACAAGAGGAAGTTTGGAAAGAACCCAAATACATGGAGGCTAAAGAGCATCCAACTAATGAATGAATGGGTAAACCAGAAAGTTAAAGAGGAATTTTTTAAAAATTCATGGAAACAAATGTTAATGAAAACACAACTGTTCAAAATCTGTGAAACACATCAAAGGCAGTCCTGAGAGGAAAATATATAGTGATACAGGCCTTTCTCAAGAAATAAGAAAGGTTTTATTTATTTATTTATTTATTTATTTTTAAATATTTTACTTATTTGACAGAGAGAAATCACAACTAGGCAGAGAGGCAGGCAGAGAGAGAGGAGGAAGCAGGCTCCCCGCGGAGCAGAGAGCCCGATGTGGGGCTCGATCCCAGTACCCTGGGATCATGACCTGAGCCGAAGGCAGAGGCTTTAACCCACTGAGCCACCCAGGCGCCCCAAGAAATAAGAAAGGTTTTAATACACAACCTAACCCTACACCTAATGGAGCTGGAGAAAGAACAACAAAGAAGGCCTAACCCCAGCAGGAGAAGAGAAATAATAAAGATCAGAGCAGAAATCAATGAAATAGAAACCGAAAAAAACAATGGAACAAAATCAACAAAACGAGGACATAATTCTTTGAAAGAATTAATAAGATTGATAACCCCCTGGCCAGACTTATCCAAAAAGAAAAGAGAAAGGACCCAAATTAATAAAATCATGAATGAAAGAGGAGAGATCACAACAAACACCAAAGAAATACAAACAATTATAAGAACATATTATGAGCAACTATATGCCAGCAAATTTGACAATCTGCATTCCTAGACACATATAAACTACCACAACTGAACCAGGATGAAATAGAAAACCTGAACAGACCCATAACCAGTAAGGGGATTGAAGCAGTCATCAAAAATATCCCAACAAACAAGAAGCCAGGGCCAGATAGCTTCCCAGGGAAATTCTACCAAGCATTTAAAGAAGAATTAATTCCTATTCTCCTGAAACTGTTCCAAAAAATAGAAATGGAAGGAAAATTTCCAAGCTCATTTTATGAGGCCAGCATTACCTTGATCCCCAAACCAGACAAAGACCCCACCAAAAAAGAGAATTACAGACCAATATCCTGGATGAACACAGATGCAAAAATCTCACCAAAATACTAGCCAATAGGATCCAATTGTACATTAAAAGGATTATTCACCATGACCAGGTGGGATTTATTCCAGGGCACACATTTAATGCAATCCCTATCAAAATCCCCTCCATTTTTTTCAAAGAAATGGAACAAATAATCTTAAAATTTTTATGGAACCAGAAAAGACTTTGAATAGCCAATGGAACATTGAAAAGGAAAGCCAAAGTTGGAAACATCACAATTTCGGACTTCAAGCTCTATTACAAAGCTGTCATCATCAAGACAGCATGGTACTGGCACAAAAACTGACACATAGATCAATGGAACAGAATAGAGAGCCCAGAAACAGACCCTCAACTCTATGGTCAACCAATCTTCGACAAAGCAGGAAAAAATGTCCAATGGAAAAAAGACAGCCTCTTCAACAAATGGTGTTGGGTAAATTGGACAGCCACATGCAGAAAAATGAAATTGGACCATTTCCTTAAACCACACATGAAAATAGAGATGGATGAAGGACCTCAATGTGAGAAAGGAATCCATCAAAATCCTTGAGAACACAGGCAGCAATCTCTTTGACCTCAGCCGCAGCAACTTCTTCCTAGGAACAGCACCAAAGTAAGGGAAGCAAGGGCAAAAATGAACTATTGGGATTTCATCAAGATCAAAAGCTTTTGCACAGCAAAGGAAACAGGTAACAAAACCAGAAGACAACTGACAGAACGGGAGAAGATATTTGCAAACGACATATCAGATAAAAGGCTAGTATCCAAAATCTATAAAGAGCTTAGCAAACTCAACACCCAAAGAACAAATGATCCAATCAAGAAATGGGCAGAGGACATGAACAGACATTTCTGCAAAGAAGACATCCAGATGGCCAACAGACACATGAAAAAAATGCTCCACATCACTGACATCAGGGAAATACAAATCAAAACCACAATGAGATACCACCTCACACCAGTCAGAATGGCTAAAATTAACAAGTCAGGAAATGACAGATGTTGGCGAGGATGCAGAGAAAGGGGAACCCCCCTACACTGTTGGTGGGAATGCAAGCTGGTGCAACCACTCTGGGAAACATCATGGAGTTTCCTCAAAAAGTTGAAAATAGAGCTACCCTATGACCCAGAAATCACACTACTGGGTATTTACCCTAAAGATACAAATGTAGTGATCCAAAGGGGCACGTGCACCCAAATGTTTATAGCAGCAATGTCCACAATAGCCAAACTATGGAAAGAACCTAGATGTCCATCAACAGATGAATGGATAAAGAAGGTGTGGTATACACACACACACACACACACACACACACACATACACACACACAACGGAATACTATGCAGCCATCAAAAGAAATGAAATCTTGCCATTTGTGAGGATGTCGATGGAACTAGAGGGTATTATGCTGAGCAAAATAAGTCAACCAGAGAAAGATAATTATCATATGATCTCCCTGATATGAGGAAGTTGAGAGGCAACGTGGGTGGGTTTGGGGGGTAGGGAAGGAAAAAATGAAACCAGATGGGATCAGGAGGTGACAAACCATAAGAGACTCTTAATCTCACAAAACAAACAGAGTTGTCGGGGGGACGGGGGTAGGAAGAGGATAGTTGGGTTATGGACATTGGGGAAGGCATGTGCTATGGTGAGTGCTGTGAAGTGTGTAAACCTGGCGATTCACAGACCTGTACCCCTGGGAGTAATAATACATTGTATGTTAATTAAAAATTTTAAAAAAAGAAGTAAACAAATCCCTGTCAAACCCATATATGTATGTGTATGTATGCATACGTACACACACATCCGTTCAATCCCCGGCAGATAACTCTTCCAATGCCAACACTCAGGGTCACTCAAACTCTGGCTCTCTACTCATTCAACTCTCAAGTGAGGATATAAAATTGATGTAGCACATAGAAAAGTGATCATGGGAATATATAAATTAAGTTACTGCCTATATAGGATGCTTTTAATAAGGTTGTATTTTGGAAATGTTCTGGGAGTGCTGATTAAAACTGATTGAAAACCACATTAAAAATACATACCTTTGCATCCTGCCTTTGATATGCTAATGTGTGGGCCTCAGTTTAAAAAAAAAGTTATTTTCTCTGGATTACACAAAATACTAATTTGAATTCTGACAATGCAGGCTGGGAAATGAGGTTTCTCTCAGGGCAAGTATGTCTCCTTAGAGCCCAGTTTTCAGTCTCTAGAGAATGACACCCGATCCTTTGCCAATAACCACATTCTTAGTTAGTATTGTGGTGAAGGTTCATTAGCTCAAACTGTCAATTTTATAGAGTAATATTTTGTATAATATACAATATTTACATAAGCTTAATTGCATTGAGGAAATCTACCCCTTAAGGGAAAAAAAGAAACACCAAAAGGAAACAAGGATCTACACAATAAAAACAAAAATTAGCTGTCTGACAAACTTCCAGGTATAAAATAAATAAGTCATGAGTTATAACATACAGCATGGTAACTACAGTTAATAATACTGTCTTGTATATTGGAACACTGCAAAGAGAATAAATCTTAAAAGTTCTCATCACAAGAAAAACAATGTCACTATGTATGGTGAGGGATGTTAACCAGACTAACTGTGGTGATCCTTTCACAGAGTATGTAAATATCAAATTATATTGTAACCTGAAACTAGTAAAATGTTATATGCTAATTATGTCTCAACTTGAAAACTGTCAAAAAATTATTTAAAAAATTATCTGTCTGTCCATGATGCAGATACATAAAGGGTCAAAATGGGAGTCATAAAATAATGTAATTCTTTCTTTGGGATGACTAACACAGCTTATTTATTTACAATCCATTGCCCTGTAATCTCTATTTCCAGGTTCTTCTTCTACAAGAGACCATGACTTTCTGTCCTCAGCTTAGCTGACTCCTGGCATGATCCCAAACTCTGATTCTGGGACCTGAAATCCAGTTAGCTGTTAGCAATCAGCAAACCAAAACTATGAAATCTTGGTGAGCTCCAGTCAATTAAGCATCTCAGGACAATTCGTTCCTATGAGAAGGGCCCATTTACCTCCATTTGTCCTTCACTCTAGCAGCAGGAGAGCTGGTTGCTAACTTGACGCTCTGGTCACATACAGCTTCATTTCTGAGCTGGCAAGCACGACTGACGTTTAACTATTCAAGAGTATTTGGAAGTGGACACTGCAATAAGCAGCCATCAGGCTTGGGGCTAGGAAAAAACCGTGCTGTGAAGAGTGGAACCTGCTGAGGCAGGCAGTCTTATCAAAAGAGCTTACGATGTTAATGAAAGATATCATTTGTATTTAGGAGAGTCTGCAGGTCACAATTTCATCTGCTGATGAAACCAAGTATAAGTACTGCCTTAGTATTCAAATTCAACAGTGTCATTTGTGGTATTTTCTAAGCTTTATTTACAAAATGTTCACGTTCTCTGTAGCAACATGGGATTTTGCTTACGTGAACATAAAATGTAACAAGTTTCTAACATGCCTTTCAGATCATGGGCCAATATGTGTACACGCATGCATGCCCGCACGTGCACACACACACACAGATACGGAGACAGAGAGGCAGAAAAGCCCAACAAACTAATTCTTTTGCTGGAAAGATAAAACCGAAATCCAGGGTGCCTGGGTGGCTCAGTGGGTTAAAGCCTCTGCCTTCGGGTCAGGTCATGATCTCAGGGTCCTGGGATCGAGCCCCACATCGGGCTCTCTGCTCAGCAGGGAGTCTGCTTCCCCCTCTCTTTCTGCCTGCCTCTCTGCCTACTTGTGATCTCTGTCAAATAAATAAAATATTAAAAAAAAAAAGAAATCCAGCAAGGATAATTTCTCATCTCTTGGCGTAGGGGAATAAACGTCCCATTTCATCTCTGAATTTTGTGTGTGGATAAGCATTATTTCGGTCACGTAAGGAAAGTTTTGTAATCCAGCTTTACAAGATGCCAATATATTTCCTATAGGAGATATAGGGGAAAAATAAAAAAGAAAACTCAGACAGCATTTTATATGCTATATTTGATGCCAGGAAATTTTAACGTTATCTTTAAGAGAAATAACATTAATAATATTTAATAGGCAGTGGATAATGTCCTTAGAAAATCGGAATGCCATCAGGTTTCATGGAAACTTAAACAATCTACCACGACAGAGAGCAGAAGCTTATTAAGGTAGGAACTTGGCAAAGGTTATGGAAGAGAATTCCCAATTTTCATTATCACCACCCTTCATTTTAATTATTAGGATGATTTGCTCTTAAAAGAAAATACCTTCCTGGTGACTGGAATGCATTCTTGTGCAACTAATAACACATTGTGACTCTTTCACATTTCCTCCTCTGTAAGTGCTCAACGACCACCTCCTTGTCCAAAAGAAAAATGTTACATTTGTTTCACGGTCATTCTTCTAAAATAAAAGAAACCACCCTTACTTGGAAAGGTTTCAAAGTCGAATAGCAGTGCAAAAATTACAACCTTCTCATCTGGGTTCTGTCTAGAATAAAGTCTCCTAGGCAACTGAGTTAAGTCTAATAATGTTCAAATTGTAAAAGCAGGAACTCATTATTGATCCTCTGATTCCTTTTACTTGGGTAAAACTTAACTGGAAATGGTTATAATAATGGTGGTAATTTATTTAATGTGGAGAAAAGTATAGTTCTGTAGCTAAATTTGCCATGTATCTGCTTCTAAATCATCTGGTTGGAAAGTGTGACCAGTCTAATTTTCTATATACTTGATGTAGATTTACTGCTGTGAAAACAGGGGAAGCTTGTCCATATTTGAGTATCCCAGATGTAGAAAGGATCATTTTTCATCTCTATGTTTCCATACTGAGAAGGCCAAATTGCTTATGGTTCTTCTGAAACCCAGCAATGTACAAATGTCATGCACCAAGTGGTTTTATTTTTAATGTCTTCTCTGTAATGGAAATGAAACAAATTTGAGTCATTGAAAATGTGGTTATTTGTCACAAACTTCTCATTAGAGACTACTATAGGACTCTAGAATGTGACAATATTATGTTATCATAAATGTCCTCAACATGTGATCAAATGTTATGTTGAAGTACATTATGAAAAGCAGTCTACTTCATCGTGCCTTGAGGGCTTCCTTAAAAGATTGTTTTAGAGGGTAGACATCAAATTAAACTGCTTTAGTTGGAAATTAATGGCTCAGAATTGACCTCATCACAAAATTAGTTACAAGTCATGGGAACATAAAATTTTCTACAAGTTAAGTTAATTTCAATACTGTGTCTCTAGACATTAATTCTACTTGAATTTGGACGTTTCCAAGATCCTAAGACTGGCCCCACATATTTTGTTCAGTCTGTCATATTTCAAGAGAGAAAGATTAAACTCGAGTAATAAGCCATATTAATGTATTTTGCATATTTCTTACTTTGCACCATCCCTAAAACCTGATTTCAATAAGCAAACAAAAGACAATAATTTGTGAGGAGGGATTTATAGAAGAATGTGTGAGCACATGATTTGGAGCAAAAGATTCTGGGTTCAAAACATAATTCTGGCTCCAGTATTTATAGACTGTGAAACTATAAGTGATTAACTTCTGAGTTCTCCCAAACAGTATTGACTGAGATAAAACTAATTACTTTGTAAGGATGCTTTTTTATATCAAAATAATACTATACATACATTATAATGTATTATAAATACTATAAAACATTACCATTTTCATGATACTTTCACATTTGTGACTTTCTGTTGAGCCAGGTAATAACACGCAAGTCCTGTGGAGAACTAGAGTTACAACCATTTACAGAAGACGATACTGAGGCTCAGAACATTTAAGTGATTTATAGATACATCTAATGAATGCTGTTGGGACTTGAAATTCTTGCCCTGAATCCAGTCTTTATTTCACTATTTCAGATCAATGATTTAATGCAATGTCAGTGGGATTTCAGGTATTCTTGATCCCATTACATGGCACCATTATTTTAATAAGACATTGCAACTCGTATGAACCAAGTGGTATATTTGAGTTTAATTCAGTCATAGCTAAAAGGACACCACCACAGATCTAAAAGACTAGTCTGAGTCTTTGGTAGCACCTTTCTCCAAACTTCAGTCAAGTATCTCTATCTTCCATGTCTACCAAAAGTCATCTATCTTTTGTTTTGTTTTGTTTTACTGTAACCCTTTCTAAAACTGAAAAGTTCTTTGCAACATTTACCCTAAGTCTCATTCACTGCAACTGAAGCCTGTTTGTTGTTGCTCAGACAAAACTGGAAAAAAATTTACTCTAGTATTTTTGCTGAAGAAAAGAAATTTGAAAAGACCAGAAGCTTACAGAAGAGGAGTCACTTGGGTAGGAAGGTGCTCATTGATGAGGAAAGAGAAAATTCAGGGGAAGTTGCGTTCCTTCAGGTTCTTGGTCAGAAACTTAAATTTAGATATGTTGATTTACTGTTTGAATCACATTTTGCCCAACTAATGATTTTTATATTACATTTGGACATATGGAATCTTAGACAAATAGCAATAGAATCCTGAGCTTACTGATATAAAGAAGTAATCAATAATAAAAGCACATTCATATGGCTATTATTAAAGTTTTTCTACCATTTGAATGTTTAAATTTTATTTCCAGAGATTTATAAAATATTTTTCTGAGCTGCATGCCAAAATCTCAAGACAGCTTTATTTCAGAATGCTTCATTGGCAAAAAAACAAAACAAAGATACTCTACTCTTTTCAGTCTATACTCCTTTCCTCTTCCTTATTGACTTATGATTTGTAGCTAACTGGTTTCCTTCTTGAAAGACTTCCACTTTTCACAACAAATTTTGGAGATTAATTTGCTAGCAGTGTTTTGATCAGTTAAGGATAAAATCCATTCAACAATTATTTCGAACTGGTAGCACAGCTACTGTTATTCCCTAGGTCTTTCCATGGTCATAGGATCTGCAAGTGGGTATGTATGTATTAGTTTCATTTTGGTGCTGTAATAAGTCACTGCAGTGGTTTATAAGAGTACAAATGTTTTATCTTACAATTCTGAAGGTCAGCATGGGTCTCACTGGACTAAAAATGTTGGCAGAATATCCACATTCCTTAGCTCAAGGAGTCTTTTGTCTATCATCAAAACCAGCAACACCGCACTGCCCTGAGCATGCTTTTGTAGTCACATCACCCTCTGACTACAGACCAAAAAGGTTCTCTAATTTTAAGAATTCCTATAACTAGGGGGCGCCTGGGTGGCTCAGTGGGTTTAAAGCCTCTGCCTTCGGCTCAGGTCATGATCCCAGGGTCCTGGGGTGGACCCCCGCATCAGGCTCTCTGCTCAGCAGGGAGCCTGCTTCCTCCTCTCTCTCTCTGCCTACTGGTAATCTCTGTCAAATAGATCAATCAATCAATCAATCAATCTTTAAGAATTCCTGTAACTAGACTAGGCCCACTGGAAAAGCCAGGATACTCTCTCCAACTCAAGTTCCTTAATGTAGTCCCATATGCAAAGTCTTTTGTTCCCCAGGTTAGGCAATACATTCACATGTTCTCTGGGTCAGGATGTACGCAAATTTGGGAATTTTTTTACTATGACTATCACAGTGAAAAAGATGAAATTTGCGGTTAGCACATTTGCTGTTAATCAGAGTGCTTGTGTCATTGGATCTATTCAATAAATAAGAGATAAATAAACGCAATCAGTGAATTTAAGAACAGTTGTCCTGGAGTCCAAGTAGCATAATAGGGTTAGGGTGGGCGTAACACAGTGATTGGCTTCAAGGTGGGCATGATTTTAATGATTTTATATTTAATTATCCTTCAGCTTTTTGTGAGGTTCACTTGATTTTTCTTTCCTTGAGATCAAATAAGCATATTCAATGTGTGACCTAAGCGTAGGCGATTAACAGAAATTTAAGCCCAAAGCAATGTGTATTTCACCTGAATGACAAACCACTTTATTGCCATGGAATCATTTCTGCTTCCCAAGGAAACAAGGTCAGAGAGGCAAACACAACAGCGGTGATTAACTTTTTAAATCTGATCAACAAAATTAAGGAAAATTTAGAAGACTTTAAAAAGTTCTGGGAAAATTGCTACATTTTCTTAAGTTTTTGTTTATTTTTCTTCACCAACATGCTGATTAGAATGGTATTTTAAAAGGTTCCTGAGAATCATTCTGTGTAAGGGGTGCTGATTATCTTCCTTGTTGACTTTTAATAACAGCCTTATTGAAAATTCATTGACATACACTAAAATGAACATACTTGAAATGTGCAATTCGGTAAGTTTTGCTATAGGCACACACCTCTGAAACCATCGCCACAATCTGAATAGTGAACATATCCATCATGACTAAAATGTCCTCATGCCTCTTTCTAACCCCTCCCTCCCATCCTTCCCAAACCTCTGCTCTAGGCAACCACTGAGCTATTTTTTAGACACATATATTAGTCTGCACTTTCTCAAATTTCATATAAATGGAGTCATTTAGTATTCACTCTTTATTATCTGACCTCTTTCTAGCCACATAATTATTTTGAGAGGCATTCATGTTGCTTCTATCAATAGAAACAGAACACTAAGGGGAGAAAAACAGACATTGGGTAAAGGAGGTAGGATGGGAAAGTTTCCAGGCAGTATTCATGAAGCGAAAGTTGCATAAGGAAATTTGTTGAAGGGAAGTGGATGATTCATATCTTTAGTGAAATTTAAAGATGACCATATTGGCTTGAAAGATGTCTGAATATTAGATGATGGTTAACAATAAGAGATAACAGAATGAACTACTGAATGGGATGGCCAGAGGGAACGGCATGGAGGAAACACCCTCTCCCTGCTGTGTATACAACTAGAATTGAATCTGGGGAAATGAGAAGAGGTGGCCAGTCCGGGGGGGAAAGCTCTTTAGGTGATGCTAAATAAAAGCCCCCTTCTCCAACCAGAGAATCTTGGCCTCCAGCAGCAGCCCCTACCCTGATGTCAGAAATAGTGCTTTCCCATGTCTGAGCCCCCTGAGGACTATCATTGGCTGGCAAAGAACCAGTGGGAAAGAACCACGCTGACCAAACAAAGATGAGCAGTGCTCTCTCGCTCGCTCTCTCTCTCTCTCTCTCTATATATATATATATATATATATAGAGAGAGAGAGAGAGAGAGAGCGAGAGAGCAGGAGGCCTGGGGTAACCAACTGTTGGCTTCAACAAAGCTAAGATGAACAGGAAATCACCAGTGCCCACAATGATTAAGGAACAGCCAACGCCAGATACCACCTGTGAACTCCTTTTCTAGAGTTGGTGGCAATGTGAAATGACTCCGGCCAAGTTCTTCTTCTTCTTTTTTTTTTTTTTTTTTTTTGTATAGAACCCATGCACAACTCCTACCTGTCCTTCCCTGGCACAAATCTTCTCAGCTAGCACTCCTCATGGAACCACTCCCCCTTCCTGCTCAGTCCCCATCCTCTTTCCTCAAACCAAAGCCCTTCTGGGCTTTCCCTATCAGGTACGGAAGAAGATAATGATAACTAATGATGCTATGAAGGCCCCTTCGAGGGACTTCAAGAAAAAATTATACTCAAACAACAATCCTTCAAGAAAACCTAATGAGTAATAAGGCCAGTCATATTTTTCTGTTGGATGACTGAGTAAGACATGGAAGTGAAGACATGGAAAAAAAAAATTGGCAGACCAGGTACAAGGGACACTGGGGAATTAATTCCACCATTCCAAGTCACACCCTGTGCATAGCAAGGCCCAGAGGCCTAGAGCTATCTGCTGTGTCTCCAGAGGCTGTGGAGAAATGGTCAAGTGCATAGGGAACAAATCTTGCCGCAACAGGGTACATCTGTGTTGATGATGAAAATAAAAATCAATGAAATGTGAAGAGGAGAGGTGTGTGTTTGTGAGCATAAAGACCCGCAAGTTGTCCGGTGGTGGGGAGGGAGAGAAGGAAGGGAAAAGGCAGGGATGTGAGAAGGGGGGATGTGGGGCAGGAGAGGATGCAGAGTTACAGGCAAGACTTGCAGCTTTACAGATGAGCAGACATCAGGGATTAAGGGTTGGGTGAGGACTGAGAACTGAAGATGAGTTCCCTGCTTAACACTCTAACCCACAGGAAAGAAGGGAAAGGGCTTAATATTTCTATACGTGTGGAGGAGTGGACCCAGGCACTGAGAGGTGTGATATTAACAGACTGACAGTGTCATCTACAAAAATTCAGAAAAATAAATGGCCCCCAGGCCCCGTACCTCATAGTGGTGTTTGTTGCACACCATCCTTGTTGTAAGCAAATGAAGCCTTCGGAACGTCCCCGAATCTCTCCTGCTACTGAGGTCACTGACAGTATGCCCGAATACTGAAATGATATTGCTTGCAGACCACAGTCCCAACACTCATTCGATCACCTTCTTCTTAGCTTGTAATCACTAGATTAGATCTAAGAGACCTGGGGGTAGAGCAGCAGCCTACCAAGGCTGGGGCAGTGGGCGGGGCCAACTTCAGGTGCAGGCCCTAAAGGGGAGCACTGTTTACAGAGAATTTTAATAAAAGAATAAACCTGAATGATTGCTGCTCTTATTTTTACGATCATCTCCCTACTCCAGCATTTCTTAATAATGCCGGTGATATAATGCTCTCCTCTATCCCAAAAAAAGATCTTTAGTTTTTCCTTAGCTGTTTTTGTCTTGTCTACATAAAATATCTTTTACAAAATCACTTTAAAAATATTAGGGTAACACTGACATACCATAAACTGCTCAGAGTAAAATGTTTAGTTTGGACATATGTGTACACCTGTAAAGCCATCACTACAATCAAAAAGTGAAAATATTCATTACCCACAGAAGTTTCTTTCTGCCCCTTTATAATCTCATTTCCATGCTCCTTCAAGCTGCCTGATTGCCAAGCAACTACCAATCTGCTTTTGCTCATTGTGTATCAGTTTACATTTCTGAAACTCTTATAATAAGTGGAATCAGTGTGTGCTCTTTTTTGCATAATTTTTTTATTTTAGTCAGTGTAATGATTTGATGACTGATCCACGTACTGTGTGTATCAAAAGTTCATTATTTTTTATGAGAGTAGCATTCTGTTGCATGGATAAAATCATGTATTCATCCATACACCTTTTGATGGAAATTTGAGTTGTTTTCAGTTTTTTGGCATTTGTGTACAATTCTGTACATACATACAATTGTATGATTTATTTCCTTTTGGAAAAATACCTGACTATAGGATGGCTGATTCATAACAAAGTTGTATGTTTAACTTTTTAAAAAGAAACTGCCGAATTGTTTTCCAAAATTGTTGTGAGATTTCACATTCTCACCAGCAATATGTGAAACTTCCAGTTCCACATCCTTGACACACTTGGTATGATCAGTCATCATTTTTAGGCATTTCAGTAGGTGTATGGTGGTATCTCATTGTGGCTTTGATTTGCATTTCCCTAATGACTAATAATGTTGAGAATTTGTGTGATTATTTCCCAACTGAATGTCTTTTGTGGGGAAATGTCTGTTCAAATCTTTTGCCCATTTTTATTCGGTAGTTTGATTACTTATTACTGGAAAGTTATTTTTGTACAAAGAATTTTACACATAAAGTTCCCAATGCTTTATCACATATGAAATTTGGAAATATTTTATCCCCGTCTGTAGCTTGTCTTTTCTCTCAAGTGTCTTTCAAAGAGAAGATCTCAATTGAATGAAGTGCAATTTAGAGTTTTCATTAATGAATTGTACTTTTTCCCGTATCGAAGAATATGTTGACCAATCCCAGGTAGCAAAAATTTTCTGCTATATTTTCTTCCAGAAAATTTACAGTTTCAGGTTTTTCATTGAGGCCAATAATACATTTTAAATTATTTCTTTATGTACGGTATGAACTATGTATAAAATTTTCCCACTTGATTTCTTCTTTGACCCCTGCATCAATTAGAAATGTGTTACTATTTTATTTTATTTTGGAAGGAGGGGAGGGACAGAGGGAGAGGGAGTCCCAAGCAGACTCTGCTGAGCAGAAAAGCTGATGCAGGGCTCAGTCTCACGACCTTGAGATCATGACCTGAGCTGAAACCAAGAGTTGGACACTCAACTGACTGTGCCCCCCAACTGCCCTTAAATTTGTTCTTCTGTATGTAACATGTGTTTCCTTTTCTCTGCCAGCTTTTAAAATCTTGGCTTTGTGCCCAGATTGAAGCAATTTTATTGTCATTTGTCATGGTATAGTTTTCTTCTTTTTGGCGTGCTTGGTTTCTTGGATCTGTGGGTTTTCTTTAACTTTGGAAAATTTTCAGCTGTTATTTCTTCAGATACTTCTGCTGCCACGCCCCTCCCCATTCCTTCAGGGACTTGGATTATACGTAGGTTAGGCTGCTTAGACGTGTTCCACAGTTCACTGCTTCTCTGGTCAGTGTCCGCATCTTTTTATGTCTTGTGTCATTTTGAATAGTTTCCCTCCCTATGAGTCCATTAATCTTTTCTTTTGGGATATCTAAACTGATATTAATCCTATCCAGCATTTTTTTTTATCTCATTCATTATAATTTTTATCTGTGGAAGTTTGATTTGAGTATATTTTTAATCACTCATATCTCTAATTTTTGGAACATATAGAATCCAGATATAATAAATGTCTTAGTGTCCTGATCTGTGAATTCTAACATCTGTATCCATCCTAGGTTGATCTTAAGTGATAAACACTTCCCTCATAATTGTTCATACTATACTGTCCTTTTGCATGTATGGTAATTTTATACTGGATGCCAGGTATTGTGAATTTTATCCTGTTGGGTGATGATATTTTTATATTCCTGTAAATATTATTAAGCTTTGCTGTGGGATGCAGTCAAATTCCTTGGAAGCAACCCAATCCTTTCATGTCTTGCTTTTAGGATTTCCTTGGTGGGACTAACAGTGTTTAGTTTATGACTGATTATTCCCTACTACCGAGGCAAAGTCCTTTTGTGTCACCAACAAAAAGTGCCATGAATTTTGAGGTTGTTTAGCTTGGCTGATTGGAACGGACACAATTTCTGGCCCAGGTTAACATCAGATAATGATTCCTCTTAGTTTTTCTCATGGTTGTGTTTGTTCCCCTGAGCCTGGGTTAGTTGCCTCATATGCACGCTCTGATTAATAATCTCCTGAGTACTCGAGGGAGGTTGTCTGCAGATCTCTTGAGTGCTTCCTCTGTACGGCTCTCTCCTTTCTGGTGTTTCGTTCTGTGAGAACTAGCTGCCTTGATTCTGCCAGACTTTCAGTTCAATCTAGTTAACTTTGCAGTTAAAGTGTGCTTCCACCCGAGATTTCCCTCCCGGCACTACAGGCTGGGAATTTTTACAAAGCAGGAGGGTGAGATAACTGTACGCCTCCCCTTGTTTATTTCTCATCTCTCAGGGATCTTTGTCTTTCATTACCCAAGGTCTATGGTCTTGAAAAACATTGTTTCAAAAATGTTTCCAGCTTTTCGATTGTGTCAAGAAAGGGGGTAAATCCAGTCCCTGATAACTCATTCTTATTTATAAGCAGAAATCTCCAGTAACAATAATTACATTTCTTTGTGTGGGTAATGCTAATTTTTGTCTATAAATAATATAAATGATACAGGTTATGCTTTATCAGGCACTCCACATACATGATCTCACTGAATTCTCATACCAAGTCAATATAGTATGCAACATTGTTATTCCCATCGTTCAGATGAGGTTAATGTAGTTCACTGAGGTCAAGTAGCTTGGTCAAAGGCACACACCAGTAAGCAGAGGAAGTTGACCTGAGACTTAATGCAGACCTGTCTGAAACCAAAGGCTCTAGTTATTAGTGCAAAAGCAATCATGATCATTTTTAAGGCATTTAGAAGTACTGTTAATTTCTCTCTAGTGCGGACATTTAAAGTGCTTATTAAGCCAAGAATAATTATCCTACCAGAGATATTGTAGGCACTGGGTTTAGATAAATAAATCTAAATGTCATCTTGACAAGCCCAAACACCAAGAGTTGTGTGTGCAGCTTCCAACAAATCACCTTTGAAAACTTGTTCTTCTTGAATTGCAAAAGATACAAGATCCGTGGGAGTAAGAGAATGCTTAACGTTGAGTGTTGCCAAATGCAGGTAAAACAGCTCGGGCAAAACATGTACCACTTGAAAGCTGTACCTAGGGCTTAACAGAAGTGTCATTTTCTTCACAATCTACCCAGAGTCACTATACAACTTGATTGCCCCAAGAAATGTGCTTTGGATGGAGCTTAGGACTGTCACTAACCAGACTGACTCCGAAATTCCCGTGGTATGAATGGAATGGCAGGTACGGCCAGGAATTTGGGAAAGCAGGTTGCCTGAGGGCTCCGCTTAGACTGGAGAGTTAGCATCTATAAAGCAAGATCTAGCAGACAGGTCTGAGGGGTTTGGGCCCAATGCCCTGATGTACCTATCCTTTGCGTCTGAACAGCCCGCTAACCATAGGAATGAAAGCAAACCTTTCAGGCGCACCTAGTTTCATCATTTTGTGGCTGAAAGTAAGAACAGGGAAGAGGGATTAAATCTTTCACCTGGGTTATCCTCAACACTGCTGCCAGCATGATCTTTCTAAAACATGAGACTGACCATGTAGTTTCCTTGGCTAAAAACCATCACCGCTCCTGTAACGTGTCACGCAAGGGCTTCTGCCGTCTGGCATCTGTTCCTGTTTCATCTCTTATCGTAAACCCATGTCTCAGACTTAAGAAACTTCTTCTCTTCTCCAGATGTGCCATGCAATTCGATCTGAACACACTCCACTTCTCTGCTCTATTCTGCTTGGAATGGCCCGGCCCAAATGACCTACTAGAAAATTCTTCTTTATCCTTCAAATGACAATTTGAAAGTCTCCTCACTGGTACAAATATCTTTGACTTTCTCGGGTAGATGCCATAACGTTCTCCTTATTCCAACACTACACTTAGCCCTTACCTCATGCCCATCTCATCTACTGTACTGTTGGATCCTGGTGATAAAGCATACATCCCTGCCATATTGGGCAGGACTAATGAGAGAAAATTAGGTAAGCTGCTAAGAAGGAAAAATGGTAGGAAATAGGAAGAATGGACACGCTGGAAAAGGGTATTATTAAAAAATCTAAAGTCAAGCTTTGATAGATATTATAACAATATATGTTAAAAAACAAAACAAAACAAAGGGGTATGAAATTAACCATCAAGGAAAAAATTGCTAGAATTTATCCAGAGAATTAGGAAGACACATCTGTACTATTGGAGTGGTGGGAAGACTGCAAAAATTATTTTAACTTACTCTTCTTTGAATCTGATCATTTTTTTTAAAACAGGAGAAAATCAAATTTAATAGCTTATATGGGGGAATCCACACAGACATGGAAATTCCAAAGACAGACAACATGAGCTAAGGAGATTCTGATCATTTCAATTCACATTTTCTTTGATGGTAAGCCACAATTTCCCCCGTATTGGCGGTATGAAGAAAATTTAACCAAGTAATAGCATATTACTCTCAAATAAGGCTCAAATACGTTTGTATTCTAATGTAATATAGTCAATAAGAAATTTCTGCTCTGATGTATCATTTGGTAAAGTTTTTATGAAGTTGATATCACTGTTGTCTTGACTTCCAAGAAGACACAATAAATTATTATTGTGAGTGCCGGTGAGTGTGTGTTTACTAACATTCAATACTAAGAAAAACATGGTAGTACAAGCGTTGTGATTCTAGGACAGCTGTAAAGTCAAGAAATAAAAACAGGTATGTGGAAGGGCCCTTAAAAAGCAACTGGTTATCAGCCAGAATTTTCACTTAATAGATTGGAAAAGTATATCCCAGGGAAGTTAACTAACCCGCCCCAAATCATACAGTGACTTGGCAGGGAAATTGAAATAAGAATTCAAGCCTCCTGATTGCTAGTCAAGGTCACCTTTTACCATACGCGGGATGGTATCCTTGGTACACATCAAAATACTTTTTACATCACACTCTTGCTATAGTCAAATACGGACAAGTACCTTGCACTTAATGTAAATGAATGAATGGAGCCAGATGCAGAGAAATGAGGAGTGGTTGGCATGGAGTCAAGTGGAGAGTAAATGCCCCATATAAAAGGGGCAGCCATCAACTGATGGTTTCCATATGGGAATACAGGCCCAGAGATCGCTGATCCTCTAATTATTCACAAAGATCCAGAAATCCAGATACTTATGGGATGTCTCTTGATGACAACTAATCATTTTTCTTCATTTAAATAATGAGCAGACCATTTTTTGCTCATGGGAAACCTACACCATCAGTGAGGCATAAATATAATACCAGAGGAACACAGTTGACAAGGAGTAATGGTAACATATAAAAATTTTCATCCTTTAGAAACCCCAAAAGTGCAAGTTA
This sequence comes from Meles meles, assembly GCF_922984935.1. Classification (NCBI taxonomy): domain Eukaryota; kingdom Metazoa; phylum Chordata; class Mammalia; order Carnivora; family Mustelidae; genus Meles; species Meles meles. Next base: position 121,745,743 of record NC_060087.1, on the reverse strand, counting down.
CTAAAGTGACTACTGTATTTTTATGATGTTACTATGTCATATATATAATAGGATGATATAAATTATTTCCCTATGCAAAATAGTTTACTTTGATTTGCTTTATGAGCTCCTCTAGTACATTCCAACTAGGATTCTATTTTATGAAACAATTGATAGGCCCACCGCTTTTTAAGTAGCACATCTATCATCTAAATAGACACATATCGGCACTTTTGAATAACAATTTAGATTTGTCACTAGATTTATACAGCAAATCCTAGATTTGGTTTCCTTCCTTTCTTATCAATATTAAAGGAACTGTTTTTCAGCCTTTGTATTTAACTATGAAACATCTGATTTCCTTGACATTTATATTATCCTAATATACCTTTCTTCAGATGTTAGCTGGAAGTGCAAACTGTATTAAAATACGTGGAAATTTAATTTTAGTGTGAACATAATGGAACTATGGAGATCAGTGGTTCTCCAACTGGGAGTTTCCATGATCCTTTTCAGGATATCATCAGGTCAAAACTATTTTCATAGTTATGTAAAGGCATTATTTTCCATTTTCACTGTGTTGACATTTTTTTAACAGAATTAAAAAAAAAAAGATTGTATTTATTTATTTGAGAGAGAGAGAGAGAGAGTGTGTGCAGAAGCAGGGGGGAGGATTAGAGGGAGAAGCAGACTCCCTGCTGAGCAGAGAACCCGATGCAGGACTTGATCCCAGGACCCTGGGACCATGACCTGAGCTAAAGGCAGACACTTAACCAACTGAGCCACCCAGGTTCCTGACATTTTTTTATACTGATTCAAAAGCAAAGGTGGGGGAAACTTCTGGATCTTTAACATGAACCAAAGCAGGGACATCAAACCGTATCTGCATTCTTTGCATTCTTCACCGCCACATTCATGAAAGAAAAAGAAAACAGCCAATTTCACTTAAGAACATTCTGGTAAAGTACTAAAGATAGTTTCTTTTACTAAATCTTAACCCTTGAGTGCAATCTTTTTAACATTCTGTATCACAAATTGGGAAGTATGCATAAAGCACTTCTGCTGAATAATGAAATATGATTGGTGGCTCAGGAAAAACACTTGTCTGACTATATTTTTGTATGGAATACCATTTTTATTGGAAGACTGGATAACAAACTATCATTAACTATCATTATTTAGACATTTTTTCAAAACTGAAAAACTAAGCTTATCACTTCAAGCAAACAATTGATAGTATTTGTTACTAATGATAAAATTTGAGCTTTTGGGCAACAAGTAGAATTTTGGATGACTTGTAACTGCCCCTCTAAGCTTGACAGCTTCTTAATTCTTAAAGACACTCTAATGAGTTTGGTGGTGATATTAACAAATGTGATTTTTTGATATTGTATAATGAAATTTATTAACATTCAAGTCTGTGTAACATGGTAAACCAGATTCCCCAAATGATCAACTAACGGTGTTATAAAATTATATGTGATTAAGAGATCCAGCTAAATCACAAGGTAAAGCAATAGATTTTAATATAACAGAATATAAAAGGTTTATTGATAGGGTTTCAGACTTCACATTCACTAACCACTAGGAAACTCCTCCTTGTTGAGTTTGTATATTTCAATATCCAAGAAGAATGTCCACAATTATATTAAGAAACTATTAAAATACTCTTCACTTTTCCAACTTCATGTCTGTATGATGCCAGATTATCTTCATATACTTCAATCAAAACAGCACATTGGAAATAATTGAATGCACTTGCTTCTGTGAGAATTTCACTTTTCTCAATAAATTCTTTTTGTTTTGCAAAATATTTTTTTAAGATTTTATTTATTTATTTGATAGAGAGAGAGAGAGATCACAAGTAGGCAGAGAGGCAGGCAGGGGTGGGGTGGGGGGAAGCAGGCTCCCCGCTGAACAGAGAGCCCGATGCGGGGTTCGATCCCAAGACCCCGAGATCATGACCTGAGCCAAAGGCAGAGGCTTTAATCCACTGAGCCACCCAGGCGCCCCACAAAATATTTTTCATAAAATATGTTTTTATATTAACATGTAGTAGACATTACTTTTAAAATAACTATTAAATAAATATTTATAAAGCCTCAGTTTTAACTTCAAATATGATAAATTTCGACAGGGATAACCCACGTAACCAAAAACTCTGTGGAGTCTCAATAATTTTTAAAAATATAAAAGGGTCCTAAGACCAAAAAATTTGAGAACCACTGCTATACATTAATTTGTTCAGAAGTCACCAAAAGTCTAATACGGCAGTCAGAGCGAGGAGATAATGTGGATACGGGGCTCGATCCCAGGACCCTGAGATCATGACCTAAGCCAAAGGCAGACATTTAACTGATTGAGCCACCCAGGTGCCCTGATCACATTCTATTTAAAAATATCATATTATAACATACACAGGGAAAAATATCTGAAATGATAGATACTAAATTGATAAAAGATGGTTATTTCAATGAAGTGGGATATTTATTTTCTTTCCCCCATTTGTATTTTTTTCATTACTCAAAACATTACTCAAAATATTTTCCTAGGCAATTGTTGCAATGATGCTATTCTTTTCAGCTTCTTATAAAAAGAACGTTTGCTTTAAGGCCGTACTAAAACCTAGTTCAAATTTTGTTTCCAGTATTTTCTAGTCATGTGCTCATGTACTGTCTCCAAGCTTTAGGTTTTGCATCTACAAAACTGGAATGAGTCATGAAACTACTACATGGAATACAGTAAATAATGTATGTGAAGCAGATAGCATAGTGTCTGGCATATTAGAAAGTCCTGAAACATGGTAGTTATTGTTATGAATGATCCACAGTACTCAAATAATACTGCACAATGCCCTGGGAGAACACAATACTATAAAAGACAATGCATCTCACAGAAAGAACGTGGCAACGTAGCATAGAAGTCTCATGTTGGAATTAGGTATGATAGACTGTCTCAAATCATGTTTCTAACAAATCATTCCCACAGACAGTGAAGTAGAATGACAGTTCTTTTTTTTTTTAAAGATTTTATTTATTTATTTGTCAGAGAGAGAGAGAGCGAGAGAGCAGAAGCAGAGAGGCAGGCAGAGGCAGAGAGAGAACCAGGCTCCCCGCTGAGCAAGGAGCCCGATGCGGGACTTGATTCCAGGACCCCAGGACCATGACCTGAGCCGAAGGCAGCTGCTTAACCAACTGAGCCACCCAGGTGTTCCAGAATGACAGTTCTATCAGAGATTTTCTTCTTGGGAGTCTGCCCCCAGAACATGTGTTGTGCAAATGTACATACCTCTGTGTGCGTGTGTGTGTGTGTGTGTGTGTGTGTGCGTGCACACATGTGTGTGCTAGTATTCAATTTGGCTTGTTGTTGTGTTGCTCCATAATAAAATAACAGTGCTCAACACATTTTGATTTGAAGAGAATGGTGACAATTTATGATACTGAATCACTTTGTGAAGTCAAATAACTTTGGGCTAGGTTTCAGGAAATAGGACACTAAAAAGGTCATGTTTTACAGCTAAAATTTACTCTGCTATAATTTTGAATAATAAATCATCATGGAACTTACCAAAAGTTCAAAGCCAGATTTTTCTATGGTTACCATAGTGAATAGCAAAGAACTTGAAGATTAATTGTAATCCATTTTAAAATAAAGCTATGTTATAAATTGTATAATTATTACTATACATGACATTTTGAATTTTTATCAATATCCAAGGAATGTAGTGTGTTAATGCATATACATATGTACATAAATAAAAGATGACAACCAAATTCCCCTTGTGTGAGTATTAATATAAAAAGCCTTGCAAAGTTATTTTAAAAAAAGGCAACCAGAAAAAGAATTTACCTGGCTGTGAATTATATTCAGGAAGCAATGAGAAAAATCTATGTCTTTCAAAGGACTGAAAGGATTTATTTAACAAGAAGTTGTGTTTCAACTGTAAAGAAATGGAACTAGCACTGCTCTTGTCTATGGAAGACCTCAGTAGAATCCTGACCTTGCCACCCATACCCTCAATCTGTGGTTTACAATTACTCTACATCCTCCACTTCTTCTTGTTTAGACATCCTCTCTTTACTAATACTGTAAATTTACTAATATTAAACTAATACTTTATCACTTCTCTTAAGCCCTTTCAAAATAGATGCACATGTTTACCGTTCTCCAACTACTTCAAGGTCAAGAAGTGGTATCTTCATCCTGCTTCTAGGATGTAAACTCAAATGTAGGATGTAAATGTAATCTAGAATGTAAATGTAAATTTCGTTGCTTTTTGGAGACTTATGACATTGAACTATACCACCTTCTGAATTCCCTCGTTATTCTACCTACTAACTTATTTGCTAATCCCTTAATTCAGGGGTCAACAAACTCTAGCTCATGGGCCAAATTTATTCTGCTTTAGTTTGGAAATAAAGTTTTGTTGGAACACGACCATGGTTAAGTTAATGTAAGTTAATGTAATGGAAGATCTGAAAATAAAGATGTTGCTGTCAATAAAGGATCTGGTAAAGGAAATCTAGAAAGAGGCAGGGCCAAGAAGGGGTCAGGGGAAGGTGTTGATAAGTTAGAACATTTTTTTCAACTCTTTATCTACACAAACAATACAATAAAGCTGGGCTTAAGGAAGAACTGGCTAGAATAAATGAATGTTCGTGTGAGGACTGTGGGTGCCTGTACAAAGCAGAGACAAGCAGTAGTCATTAGTGCCCAACTCCATACAGGTATATAATCTATCTGAGTCTTCTCAAGAGCATGTCGAGGACTCAAATAAGCTGCAACATACAGATTGCTCAAGGGCTCAGCCATCATTTGACTGACACTCGGTTTGGCAGAATGGACCAAAGGGTTGACTATTTCATACACCTATCATGGAGGTAAGACTTATTTCAGTTAATTATAGGTTTCTTTTGTCTCTTGTTAATTGACTTTCCTTTTTTAACGTCTTATTGAAATACGATTTATGTACAGAAAAACTCACCTACAATAAGTGGATATTTCATTTATTTTTCACAAAATAAATCTACCCATATGACCAACAAACAGATCAGAACACAGAATATTACCAACTTTCAGAAGCCCTCCCATTGCCTGTCCCAAGTGTATAATTAAACTGCTTTACTGTGTTTGACTACCTGTCTTCTATATCAAGAAGTTCACCAGAAGAACATGTTGACACACCAGTATTGCAGGAGCAGAATCACCTGGGGGTGAACCTCTGTGTCATTCATTTCCAAATGCTAAAACAGAAATCAAATATACCGGGAGGGCTTACAGTAAAGCCGGCTCAGGTCCTTGTATTGCAGATGACAAATGGTAGACTCGACACGAAAATATTCCTATCTAAGCCTATGTCGCGAGCACTCTGTGAAGGCACACACATGAGTTGTGCCTTTCCACAATGTCAGCTTTATTAAATCATAAAGCAGGTTTAATATAATTATAAAACAGGTTTAGGATTCGAAGCTCAATGGCATTTCAGTGTGCATTTAACTTGTATTCATATGTGTCATACAAAGCAAAGCATAACACAAAGTCACACAACAAACAAATACAGCAAGGGGTAAGAAGTTAATGAACCTAATGCCAAGTCGGTCCGTGAATGTGCAGTTGCAGTGAGGCCTCAGGCTTGTCCAGTCAGCTCTCAGCATGTGTTGTTTACGATGTTCGAGCACTGAAGGGTCTTTGTTCTATTCAGAGATCAACTGGGCAGAGCCTTTGGCTACAGTTGCTTTTCTGATGTGGTCAGATGTGAAAGGGTAGCATCTGGGGAGTATGACTTACTACAAAAGTACTCCCTTTTTAAAGAAGTTTAAGCAGTCTTGGGCCTTTGCAAGCCTCTGTTGGTTCTGCTACCTCTAAATTCTGGATGTCATCAGCCAATGCTTGTTTTGGTGATATCTGGTCTTAGCTGTAATGCCCTTGGCTGCTTAAGGTCACAGCTTGGCATCAGTCACTGCTTGACATGAATTATTCCAACTTTTCTTTCCTTTATTTTTTTTAAAGATTTTATTTATTTATTTGAAAGAGAGAGAACACAGAGGGAAAAGCAGACTCCCCACTGAGCAGAGAGCCCAACGTCCATCCCAGGACCCTGGAATCATGGCCTGAGTCAAGGCCCAGCTGACTGAGCCAGCCTGGGGCCCCATGAGTCACTCCATCTTCCTCTGTACTGCCTACTCAGAATTTCTATGGAAACCTATGAGGGGGTGAAAGGGCAATTTCCAACCTTGACTTGTTAGAAAAAATGACTCCAAAGAGAAAGAAATATATTTAGAGCGCCTCAGACTGATGAACCTTGACAGAAAGACATAAAATGTTGCATACCCTGAAGTACAATGTCCTCTCTTTCATAAAGGTTTTCCTCTGTCCCTGTGGGAATGTTGAGTTCTTTTCTGTTTGGACCACACATTGTCCCCTACACTTTAACCCTGACATATACCACACTCTGCCACTTGTAGTATATCATTTCTCTGTTTGTCTCACTTTCCGCACAAAAGCTTGAGGGATTTGAAGGCAGGCCCAGTATCTCAGCTCCCTTCGGTGCCTAGCCTAGTGGCCTTGCTCCACTAAACCACATATATGTACAAGAGTGTGCACACATGGGTACATACTACGAGTAGCGTATTTTTACAGTAGCACATCATTACAGTAGTAATTATTAGCTTCATTAAACTCATACCATTTTAGTTTGGCAAATGCATTTCATGATACCTATTCTGTTAGCATCTACACTTACCATTCGTTTCCCTTTCCCCAACGAATTTATTATAATTTAAAAGCTTTTATATAAATTTCAATTGGGATACCACTTCCAGAGCCATATGAATCTACACCAGGAATACAATAAAGCTGGGCTTAAGGAGGAATTTCCAAAAAAAAAAAAAAATCATACTATCTTTAGATCTGTTGTTTTAGAGTCAGAAATTCCCATTTCAAGTTTCAGAATGAATTAAGTATAAAATACCCAACTTTTGTAGCAACGTGGACGGGACTGGAAGAAATTATGCTGAGCGAAATAAGTCAAGCAGAGAGAGTCAGGTATCATATGGTCTCACTTATTTTTGGAGCATAACAAATAACATGGAGGACATGGGGAGATGGAGAGGAGAGGGAGTTGAGGGAAACTGGAAGGGGAGATGAACCATGAGAGACTATGGACTCTGAAAAACAACCAGAGGGTTTTGAAGGTGGGGGGGCGGGTGGGAGGTTGAGGAATCAGGTGGTGGGTAATAGGGAGGGCACGTACTGCATGGAGCACTGGGTGTGATGCCAAAACAATGAACACTGTTATGCTGTAAATAAACAAATAAAAAAAATAAAGTAAAAAATAAAAAGACGAGATGTTTTAAAACTGTACACTATTCAGTGTGACACAGCTAAGAGAGATCGAATATGTTTCCTGTACTCAGGATGTCTTAATATTGTCTCCTATTCCTCATCTTCTTCAGATTTTTAAGACACTTCATCAATAGGTAAACGATTGAAGTTTTAACTAATTCTGACATTTAAGATTTAACTGCTAATAAAGAGAGTGTTTGAAAGATATCAACAATTTTAAAATTTTGAATAATTCAATAGCTATTAAAATCAAAGTAAAGGGCTTATATAGCTATTTTGGTTTTCCTCTCATTTCCATTACTTCTAAACCTAGAATCTCTTCTCCCCCCACCTCCCGTGATTTATCAACACAAAAACCATTTTACTTTTGTTTCAAATTAGACTACTGGTTATGGTTTTTTAAATATATTTTATATATTTCCACTGGATTTGTAAGGGCAGGCTGCACCAACATGGGCAACTTTAACATGAAGATTATTTTGAGTTAAAAACAATCCAAACCCAGCAGATGCAGGACAAAGTTTACCTCCTGCTCAACTGTCTGCCAGTATCAGGAAAAGAGCTATTAACAGAGATTTCTCTTTACCTTAGAAAATTATCTGCATAATAGGGCAACCTTTGTTTTCCAAACATTTCCTTTCTTCTTGCTGCTAATGGTCTTTCTCCCTTTGTACCCTCAGAACTCCATCCCTCTCCATAGGTAGCTCAGAATGTCTCATAAACCTGTTGCCTGAGTTTCTTTTCATGTCTAAAACTAAATTTGGTTTTCTCCTATTAATCTATATCTTATCAATTTGATTCTGAGTCCAACTAAAAGGATCTTGAGGGGGAGAGGAAATTTCTTCCTTCTCAACACTGTGCGTCAAACTTCAACACTTGGAATTCGACAATTTTTAAAATAATGACAAGAAGGAACAGAAATTGCCACTCAGATATATATTTTAATCGTCTTTCATTTCTAAGAGCCAGATCATATCAATAGCATATCAAAGTCATAGTCACATCTTTCATAAATCCATTCCTTAAGCTGGTCAATTAATGAAGGTGTAACCAACGATCATTTACTGAGTCCTTGGCAACTATGATCAAATACAGCACAGCCTGAGTGAACTTTACAATGTTGTAGGACACTCTGAAAAGGAAACATAATTTAAAAGTGGTAGTAAGAGGTACAGAATATAACCAGGTACAATGCAAGCATGACTTAGAAAGGTGACAGTGAGCAAAATCGTGGGAGATTAGGAGACTTTCCCAGAGAAAGTAACTACAACTTGTTCTAACTCTAGGAGCAAGTCTGCCCCAACCCCACATAAACAAAAGTGTCCCAAAAGCTATAAAAGGAAGTAAGAATATTTTGAATCTGTCAAGGGCTTAGTCTTATATCTCGCAGAACAAAGACGTTCAAATTGAGGAGAAAAAGTTCTTAAAGAGCTGTGAAAGGTGATTAATCTGCTAATTAGCATCTCAAAGGACAGGGATAGAGGGGGTAGCACACTCAAGATCTGTGAATGCCAGAGCTTCAAATACTGCTTAGCTGGGTCTTTGTCTATTCTTTTTGTGACTAGAGGTCCAACTTCCCTCCTCTGTCTTACTTTCTGTCCATTCTTTAATTTTTGTCCTTGCTGCTTTTATTTTTTTATAGGCCCTAAGAGATAATTTACATTTATTTTTAGCTATTGGTTGAATTTTCTAACTCTAATAGTTAGCAATGTCTAAGAGTCAATTCAGCTGATGAGACCCTTCCTGGGGAGGAAACTTACCACAAGAGAAGAGACTCTGGAGTAGGGATTGAAATGGAATGTTGTTAAGAAAAATAATATTCATGACACTTGTTACGTAAAGTAAACTTTATTCAGGACTGTCACAATGAATGTAGGGACTACTCCAATGGGGTTTTGTTGTAAGGGAGAGAGATTGGACTCAACTCCAAATACAGCAAAGAAAAGTGGGAATTATAGACAAGGAGTAGGTGGGGGGTGGTAAAGATATCATCAGATGGAAAATTATTAAGAGGAATCATTAGGGGTAAAGGTAGGGGGAATTTCTGGCTAAACTGACCTAACAGGATTCTTGCTGAAGGTGGGCCAGGGTGATCAGTATCACTTGGGGGATGGTGGCTAACCTCATTCAGGCAAGATTCTTGCTAAAATTGAGCTCTCAAACACATGTGCAAGGATGGGGTCTAGTTGAAAAATAGCTCAGAAGAACCTGACTGGAGTTCGGTCAAGAACAGAATCTTTGTTAGTCTATCCTCTGGTTCAAGGAAAGAAGAGACATTCTTCTTTGAACACTGTATGTCCATTTCTCATTTGAGTGGCTTTTTTTTTTTTTTTTCATTAAGTACTAGCTGAATGAACCATCTGTTGGGATTTGGTAGTAGAGGCTATCTGCTGGATGGTGTCAGCAGTCAGGCATTTAAAGAGTGGACTCTTTATGAAAACAAAGAAAAACAAAGATTAATAGTTGGAAACCCAGTTCCTTAGTCCAGAGGGCAGCCAGTCAAGATTTCTAAATGTTGGGTTCAAAGATAGCAGTGGTAATCTGATGAATTTTCTGCTTTGCAATTTGAATTGTCTTCATGATGATGGCATCTGGTGTCCTAGTGAACTTCCCGAGTGGCTCACACAGCAGCAAGCTTGAAGGTTGTTCAAACATGATCTGTTGTGGTTATTTCTTTGAAGTTTATATTAAGTTCAGTTCTAGCTTGAGCAATTTGGTAAAAGGGCAATATAAATTCTCAGTGATAACCAGACAAGACTGGGAGAAAAATTGGAAATGTCCATTTGGACAGCTATAGGCAGATATTGGAGGAAACTAGAACTGAGACTTCACAGGATATGCTATGGTTTTTTACTCTAACACAAATTTCTAAAATTACACCCACGTTGATTCTTGTTTACAAAACAAGTCTGATCTTATTAGATTTGGCCTTATTATTTACATAAGGGAAGCAGGAATGATAATTGACCATGTAGGCCTTTTTGAGTTTGATTCGGGGGAATCTGACAAAAAGGAATGTCAGATTAGACTTTTAAAAGCCTCCTGAGGCTAAGGGGGCACCTTGGTGGCTCAGTCAGTTAAGCACCTGACTCTTGATTTTAGCTTAGGTCATGATCTCTGGGTCGGGAGATCCCAGCCGGGATTGGGCTCTATGCTCAGTGGGGAGTCTGCTTGAGATTCTCTCTCCCTCCCTCCCCCTCTCCCTCCACCCCCTGCCAAAATAAATAAATAAATCTTTAAAAAAAGGAAAAAGCCTCCTTGGGGCCCCTGGGTGGCTCAGTGGATTAAGCCGCTGCCTTCAGCTCAGGTCATGATCTCAGGGTCCTGGGATCAAGCCCCGCATCAGGCTCTCTGCTCTGTGGGGAGCCTGCTTCCTCCTCTCTCTCTGCCTGCCTCTCTGCCTACTTGTGATCTCTGTCAAATAAATAAATAAAATCTTTAAAAAAAAAAAGGAAAAAGCCTCCTTAGTCTAGGAAACCAAGTCAAGATCTTGTCATCAGACCTCACTAGTGGCACCTGTGGATTTGGTTGAATTCCTTTCTTCTTCAGATACTCAAGGTATCCCAGATGTCCTGGGTCTGCCAGGAAGTAACCTTCCTTACTCACCTGTAAGGCAGGGAACCTTGTAATCCAGATACCAGGCTGATTTTCCCAGAAGGGCTCTGTAGGCATTGGCTCTATAAAGTCCACCTTAGTTCCTTAAACCAGATTCTATGTACATCATTTTCAAATAAGACATATAAATATGACATTACATAACCAAGTATATGCAGGTTCCAACCAGTATGAGCTGTTACAAGCAGAATAGATTCTTTTTGAACTTATGCAAATAATTATATTGCCATAAAAATTGGAATATTCAATAAGACTTTCTGAATTCTGGAGGCATCAAGCAGGAAGAAAAATGAAATGTTTCATATCTGTTTACAAAACATAATCTGTTAAATAGTTGTGAGTTATAGATAGCTAAAGAAAAAAGAAAAAGAGTTTCTTAAATTTGTAAAATGAAACAATAAAGAACTAACAATGTTCCAAACAAAAACCATAATCATCCTTTATTAGGACATTCAGTCCCGTGTAACTAACTCTTGTTTTGATTGATCTTGGGTTAGCAGTTTCACAAACCCATAAGCTTCTCCACTAGAATTCTATAAATCCCTAGTCCAGCGGTATAAAGTTATTAAAGCAATGCCGTCATGAGGCATTCTGGCCTGTAGCTGATTGCAAATGTTTTCAGAGTAAAACAACAACCGTGAATGACAGAGGCCTTAACAGGGTCATGGGTAAAGATCTGATGAGAATTCATTTAACAAGGGAATTTGGTTATTTCTGTGAAATGCAGCATTGAAAATGGTAATTAGAATTATGACTAATAATGTTGAACCAAGACCTACGCTGAGATGCAAGAATATGACAAATATCTATGAATATATGATTTCTGCTATATTTATGTCAATAACATTTACTCATACAAATGTAACCTGGGGAAGATTACACATCGCTTTTTATTTGGCAGCAGCTTTTTAGGCAATTCAGCATATCAAGTAAACTGAAATTGTTTTCAAACAAAAGTTCTCACTTATTTATTACTGAACCAACCAGCTAGTGCAGAAGCATAGCAACAGAGAAAAATCCTTTTCTCAGTAAAATTTGTCTAATTGTTCAGGTAGTAGAGATGTTTACACAGTGATACAAATATGTGTGCCATCTCCTACATGATTCCTATAGACCCGCTTGGTTCTTGTCCAATGTCTCCTCTTGGAATTGTATCTAGTTTAATTACCAGTTTTCATCCGAATCCACTGGGGAATGGGATGATTCTGCTTTAGTTTGAATTACAATTGCTTGATTCTGAAATTCTTGTGAGAAGACATGGAGAGGAACAATCAGCTGCACACTCTACAATGGTGGAGAAAAGAGCTAAAATTATTTTTAACATTTTTTCTTCACAAGTTGAAAGAACAAATCCTTTGAGGTTTTTTAGGACCTTCTGAGAAATTTCAAGGTTAGTTATAGAACAGGAAGATTTCATTTAAGATGTAATTTGGGGGAGATAAAATTGACAAAATTGTAAAAAAAAATTAGCTCATTTAAAAGTGAGAAGTCTTGGTTCATTTAAATAATCAAGGATATGATAAAGGTTTACATAAAGCACAAGAAATTATTCAGATAAGATATAAAAGCTTTGTTTCCTAGGGAGGTTACTTAAAAGGTAAAGAAAAACCTTTTAGAATGTCTTATTAAGAACAGATCAATAATCTAAGAAAATTTTGTAGTTTTAACAAATAGATAACTAAATTTTAGTTTTGTACCAGAGTACTTTTGATATTGACTTATTTTTAAAATCTTTATAAATAAATTCATTCAATCTTACCAGCTTGACCATGCATAAAATTCCTTTTATACGAAATTCCTACAACTTTCTATATCCATTCAGATTTGTCCTATATTTTTCATCTTTCTCAATCTGAAACAACTAGACAACTTACTTTGGCTAAAATTGTTCTTTTTTTCCTTAATAATAACACATCCTTCATACCCTGGATGCTTTTCCTGGTCAAAAACACATCCTACTTTCCTTGCATTCTTCCTCTCTCTCTTTCTTTCTTTTTAAAAAAGATTTTATTTATTTATTTTAGGGAGAGAGAGAGAGAGGGAGCACAAATAGGCAGAATGGCAGACAGAGGCAGAGGGAGAAGCAGACTCCCCACTAATCAGGGAGCCTGATGGGAGACTGGATCACAGGACCCTGGGATCATGACCTCATGAAGTTGTTTTTCATCATGATTATTATTTTTAGCAGTTATAATTACATATATTCATTGTGAATTTGACCATTAGTAACCTTTCTTCTATAGAGAAAACTAGAAAGTATACAGTTGGGAACTGTCTCACATGCAAGCAATCTGTAGCAAGCTAGCAAACTTTGTGACTATAATATCTCACAATTTTTACAGGTACAACTGACCCTTGAATAACATGGGTTTGAACTCTGTGGGTCCACTTATGTTTATACTTTTTTCCAATAAATACATTCCAGAACTGTAAATGTATTTTCTCTTCCTTTCACTTTTCTTAACATCTACTTTTGATTACTTTAGTGTAAGAATGCAGCATGTGATACACATAACATACTAAATAGGTGTTAATCGACTATCTATGTTATCAGTAAGGTTTTCAGTAGCAGTAGGCTATTAATAAGGTTTTGGGGGGGTCAAAAATTATATGCAGATTTTTGACTATGTGGGGTTTGGCATCCCCTAACCCCTATGCTGTTCAAGGGTCAACAGTATATTCTTCCTTATGGTACAAATTTTCAGTGTGGCAAAGAGAATATATTTATTAATAAACCCAAATATATTTAGTTTCTATATACCATATAAAAATAAGATACCAGGGGCTCCTGGGTGGCTCGGTGGGTTAAGGCCTCTGCCTTCAGCTCAGGTCATGATCTCAGGGTCCTGGGATCAAGCCCCGCATCGGGCTCTCTGCTCAGCATGGATCCTGCTTCCCTTCCTCTCTCTCTGCCTGCCTGTCTACTTGTGATCTCTGTCAAGTAAATGAATAAAATATTTAAAAAAAATAAGATACCAGAAGTATATAAACTTAAACTCATGCTTAGTGGTTAATGTTTCAGTACTTTGTCTTACTTACAAATAATCTAGATATTTAAAGATTATCTGTTCCTTGTTTTAGCATAGCTCTAAGGATTCAAGTTACCGAAAAGATTTTGGGAACAATTTTCAGGCACACATACTATAACACCAAACAATGCTAGCTATCATCTCAAGTTACTTCTCTATTGACTACTTTTAGAGTACATTCATGTTAGGCAAATGGCACAAAAGCAAAAACCTAAATAAAGTTAAAAATGTTTTTTTGTTTTGCTGCTGTTTTTGTTATGCGTGAAGTAATGGATATTGAGAATTCATTTTTTTCAAACAATTGCTTTTTACTGCATTTTACATGTACATTTTTTCCTTGGGTTGAATTTATAATTTCATAATCTTAAACGTACAGTAAATATAATAAGAGCTTATTTGGCTACTAAGCCAAATAGGATAAAAATGTATGTTCATACGATACTTAATGTTGATGACTCGTAAGACATAGCTTTAAAAACATTAAACCAACAATATTAAACAAGTCTTAATTGCCAAAGATTTACCAAGTCTTGTGAATTTGAGAAGTATTTGGGTTAATATTCCTATTTCTGGGATTTTCAGGAACATGTAACTTATACAAATGCTCATTTATCTCTAAACCAATTTGAATAGAACCCCTTTAAGGGATTTTATGTATCAGTTCCTAATACTGTCCAGAGGTAAGAAAATATCACATACACATAACACACAGAGAGATACATAATCATATGAACAGACACAGAGGAAGTATAATTTTTACCCTAAAATTTTAGTACACTTTTGCTTCGTATTTTTAATTTAAGGGAAGATTGAAGGTGGTAAAAGGATAAAAGAAGAGCAGAGGTCATGATGGGAAGGAAGACTTTAGAGGAGCCAGATTGGAGAGATCTTCATTTTACCAAAGAGTTCATTGAAGTTTCAAGCATTTTCCTTGGTAAAATCATACCAACAAGAAGGAGGTGGAGAAAATTTGTGGGTTGTATAGTCAGTAAGGGTTCAAGAAAGGGGTCTCAGTCAACTGAAAATTTCTCATGGGATCAAAATAGAGAGAATGCTGGGGTCTCATAAAGAGCCAGGAAAAAATTTCCAGTCCAGAAATTGGAAAGTGAAACCACACGCAAGATAAAGAACCAGGAAAAATCACCAAGTCCAGGAAGTTAAGGGGTAATCCCCACTCAAGACAGAGAGTCAGGAAGAAAAGAGTTCCAACCCAGCAGATACTTTTCACAAAAGAAGCCTGAGCCTCTGACCCAGGTTCTGCTTGTCTGGAATTGTATTCAATAACCTTAACCATAAAATATTTTAAAAAGTTGAAATTCATCCTCAAAGTACACATATTTTATCTTATTAGAAATGTTTTGTGAATGTGGTACAAAATTTGAAGGGATTCTTAAATGTGGAATTCAAAATAGAACTCTACATCCTATATTTGTAATGTAAGATCTTTTTATAATATGTATCTCGCTAGTTCTCTTCCCCTTTCAAGGGTCTCTGGGTCTTGCTATCACAAGTGCAATATTACACAAACTCCTTCCACATTCTACCAGTGACTGCGCTTGCCTCCTGACTCTTCTTCCACTCGCTCCCTAATACTTGCTCCTTTAGTCACGGAAGAGTTCGTATAGCTCCTTGAACTTGTCAAGCTTGTTCCTGCCTTGCGGTTTTTATCCTGGTTCTCTGAGCCTAAAATGCTCTTCCCCCAGACTTCAGATGGCTCTTTTTCCCATTATTCAAGTCTCTGCTCAATGTTACCCTCAGGCCCCACCCCCACCTTCTATTTACTTACTTTGGTTTTCTTCATAATACTTAAAACTCTGAAATTATCTGGCTCGTGAATTAACTATCACTCTCCATTATAACGTATACTCCAAAAGTGTTGGGAGATTTTCACTACTGTGTCCTGGGCACTTAGAACAGAATCTGGCACATGGCATAGTTCTTAGCATATATATTTTGAAAAGAAATACATGGTTAACGAATGATTATACACTTAGTGACTACTGCATTAATTTAGAAGAATTAATTCTAATGACAATAATAATTATCCATTTTGAGTGATAGTGATACTTCATGCATTCAAATACTTAAGCTTTCTCAGGGAAGCATATATACTAGCCTGGATATTTTCTGGTATTATTACTTAATAGAGAAAAGGGAACAATAACATTTAAGTCCGTTGTCATCAGGAAATATCAAAATATATGAAGCTTTTTTCCTGTAAGATTAAAGAATTCATATTTACAACTGAGATGGAATATTTGATGTTTCTTAAGTAAAGGAAGGCTCAAGTTTGCCTAAGGTTGAAAAAGATTAGTTTATATCATTCTAGAGAACAACTGTTTGCTCAAATTCACACGGGATTATAATTAAAGGTCACAGGAAAGCATATTTTGTTTTACTTCTGATTGAAATGAGGGAAATGTCTCAAATTAGGTGCTCTTCTCATATAAGCAACAATACCCAAAACCTCATTTCTTACAGGCAATCCATTTTATATTTTCTTTTTTTATATTTTATATTTTTATTGTATTTACATCTACAAATGTATTTTTTCATAAATGCATTATCTGAGGTCATACTCATATGTACTGTGTTGTCATTTTCTTCTTTATATTGTTTAGCTTCTCTTTCCCCCCACTCAAACAGCTCTTGCTTTGCAACTCATGTTAGCAAATGTGGCTGTGTATGTATTTATGTATTTATGTTACACATATATACAAATGCACACACACTCACACACACTTACAACCCTGTGCATAACATTTTCAAATAGCAGAAAAACAAAGACATGGTGGGAAAAAAACCCTAAAGAAAAAAAAACCTTACCTATAAATAAATAGGGATAACATTTACAGTGAATTTTTTGTCAGTGACCATATAAGCATAAAAAACAGTAGAATGAAATATTTAAAGTGTTGAGAAGAAAAAAGCCCCACCATCCTAGAACCCAGCAGAATTCTCCTTTGAAAGTAAAGCAGAAATAAAAACTTTCTCAAGCAAACAGAATTCCTGGAAGAAATAAGCCAGTATAGCATGGACCTAGGATACAAGATTAATTTACAAAAAAACTCAATTGCTTTCTTACATATCAGCAATAAACATTTGGATTTAAACTAAAACAAAACAAAACAAAACAACTTGGAAATGGCACTAAAAGTGAAATAAATCTACAGGATTAGTATGTGTGAGACTACAAAGTTCTTTGTAGAAGAATTTTAGAGCAGATTTAAATAGATAAATGAGACATATTCTATGATCATGGATTGGATGACCCAATATTATTAGTATGTCATTTCTTCCAAATTTATCTATAAATTCAACACAATTCTAATCAAAATCCTGGCAAGCTATTTCCTAGATATTGACAAACTGATTCTGGAGTTTACATGGCAAGGGAAACAATTAGAATAGTCAACGTAATAATGAAGGAAAAGAACAAAGTTAGAAGGTCATATTATCCAATTTTAAGACTTACTACAAAGCTGCCATAGTAAAGATAACTTGGTATTGATGAAAGAAAAGACACATAGATCTAGAACACAATAGAGCCAAGAAATATACCACAAAAATATGACCAACTGATTTTCAACAAAGATGTAATGGAGGAAGTACAGTCTTTTCAACAAACGGCAACTGAGCAATTAGACATCCATATCTGAAAAGAGGAACTTAGAACCTTACACCCTTTGCAAAAATTAACTCAAAATAAGTTATAGAACCTAATATAAAATGCAAAACTGCGAAATCTCTAGAAGGAAACGTATGAGGAAATCTATATTACCTTGTGTTTGGCATTGAATTTTTAGATGCAATATGAAAAGTACAAGCCATGAGAAAAATATTGATGTTGGACTTCATTAAATACAAAGACGACTTCTTTGTGAAAGAAAATGTTAGGAGAAGGAGAAGACAAGTCACTAACCTGGAGGAAATACTCTTAAAACACAGCTCATCAGGGATTTTTATCTTAAATATACATAGAACTCCCAAATTTAACAAAAAGAAAACAACATCATTAAAAATGTTGTGGTGCCTGGGTGGCTTCGTTGGTTGAGCGTCCGAGTTTTGCTCAAATAATGATTCCAGAGTTCTGGGATCAAGTTCTGCATTGGGTTCTCTGCTCAGCAGGGAATCTGCTTCTCCCTCTTCCTCTGCCCCTTACCATCTCCCCTCCCCCCCCCCCATTTGTGCCCTCTCTCTCAAATAAATAAACAAAATCTTAAAAAAAAAGTGTAGAAGACCTGCATGGACACCACAAAGAATATATACAGAAAACAAATAAGTGTATGAAAAGGTGTCTCAATACCATTGTCATTAAGGAATTTCGAGTTCATATAATGATGAGACACCACTATATACCTATTAGAATGACTAAAATTCAAAACACTGACAAAACCAATTGCTTGCAAGGATTCAGAGTAACTAGAACTTTCATTGCTTGGTTGTGGGAATGCAAAATGGTACAGCCATTTTGAAAGATAGTTTGTGTTTCTTACAAAGCTAAACATAGTCTTATCAAACAGTCAAGCCTTCATGTTCCTAGGTATTTACCTAATTGACTTAAAAATTTATGTTCACAAAAAAATCTGCACATGAATATTTATAGCAGCTCTACTCATAATCACCAAAAACTAGATGGTACCAAGATGCCCTTCAATAGGTGAATGGTTAAACAAACTGTTGTACATTCATGCAATGGAATACTATTTATCAATAAAAAGGAATAAGATATTAATTTAGGCAAAGACATGCATAAATCCCAAATGCCTATTACAAAGTAGCCAGTCTGATTAGGTTAGATATGATATGATTCCATTTATATAATATTTTTGAAAAAGAGAAAAGTATAGAGACAGTAAAGTGACAAATGATTGCTAGGTGCTTGGGAAGGAAGGCTGAGTATGTTAAATAAAGGGCATTTATTGGGGTGGTGAAACTATTCTGTATGAAATTGTACTTACACTGTTGTCAAAAGCCATAGACCTTGACAGCATAAAGAATGAAAAATTAATGCTTACAAACAATGAGATAAATAAATAGGAGGTTGAGAGATGTCAGGACAGAATGAAAATTATGAAAACAACAACAACATATGTATTACAAATGTATGAAACAACTTAACTCAAGGGTATGGGGTTGAAAGGCGTTGACCTAAGTATAAGCATATTTGAATAGTTTGTAACACCAAAGCCAAAGGACCTATACAAAAAGCATTGCATTCTAGTTATTAATAAAGTCGTTTCCTACATGCATTTATTAATTATTTATTACATGTACTTATTAGCAATTCTGCAACCATTATACATGTATACCATAATTGAAAAATTAATTAAATGTATGGTGAATGCTGAGAGCCAGGTTTCTCACCATTTGTTGGATTGAAATGTTATGGACAAAAAAAGATTGATAGGCTAGAATGATTCTTACAGCCATGGATTCAAGTTGCAGAAATCAATAGGAACTCATGTTTAGCTTAATAGAGACACATAGGGGGGCACCTGGGTGGCTCAGTGGGTTAAGCCTCTGCCTTAGGCTCAGGTCATGATCTCAGGGTCCTGGGATCCAGCCCCACATTGGGCTCTCTGCTCTGCAGGGAGCCTGCTTCCTCCTCTCTCTCTCTACCTGCTTCTTTGCCTACTTGTGATCTCTGTCTGTCAAATAAATAAATAAAATCTTTTAAAAAATAGAGACACATAGGGTCACATATATAAGTATTCATAGATATATGTATATACACAGGTTGACATAGACACATAAATTTTTTTTTGCTCTACCAGCTGAGAAGGCCTAGAAGAAATGGCTCTTTGATAATGATGAGCATACCTAATGCCCAGATTTAGATTTTTTTTAAGATTTCTTTTTTTATTTGAAAGAGAAAGTGAATGGGAGAGAAAGAGACAGAGAGAGAGCGAGAGAGAGAGAGAGCGAGCAGGAGCAAGGGAGAGGGAGAAGAAGACTCCCCTGCTGATCAGGGACCCTGACACAAGGCTCGATCCCAGGATGCTGGGATCATGACCCAAGCTGAAGGCAGATGCTTAATCAACTGAGCCACCCAGGTGCCCCCAGATTTAGGTTTCTGATATCAAACTCGAAAAAAAGAAACCTGTGTTCTGTGAGGAAATGGATGACTCAAAAGACTGGGTTAAGAAATATGCAAGTTGGGGGCACCTGGATGGCTCAGTTCGTTAAGTAACTGCTTTTGGCTCAGGTAATGATCCCAGGGTCCTGGGATCAAGTCCCACATTGGGCTCTCAGCTCAGTGGGAAGCCTGCTTCTCCCTCTCCTTCTGCCACTTCCCCTGCTTGGACTCTCCTGCTCTCTCTCTGTCAAATAAATAAATAAAATCTTGAAAAAAAAGAAATATCCAAGATGAGCTTGGAGTATTTTGTAGTGGCAGAAAGTAAGGGAGTTCTCAATTCTTCATTCTGTAATAACCTATTATAATCTAATATCACTCTATTTAATTCAGCTTTGGCTGAAACAATTTGAGCAATTAAATAAAATGAAATTAGGTTATAACCCAACACATAAAATACATATCCATGGGTCCATCCTGAGGTAAATAAATAACTGAATAAATACATAATTGGAGGGACTAGACATATCTGTGCAGAACTCAAAATTACATATATATATATATATATGTGTGTATATATATATATATATATATATATATATATATAATCTCATTGAAGAGTAGAGCATAACTCTCTATTTTATTATGGGCTGTCAGAGTTCTTTCCAAAGAATAAAGTATTAAAGTGGGAAAAAAGAGTAACTTTACAATGGAGAAACTGACAAATGCTGTGTTAGTCAGGTCATCATTATCAACATAAAAAGTGATGTATGTTGACAGAGTTATTTAAAAAAAACCCACTTTTATAAAAACAGAAAAAATGTAATCTACAGATTGAGAGAAAATATTGGTAAATCCACATAGTAAAGGATTCATCTCACATAAATATAACATTTAAAACATATGAAACAGAAAGGCAATAAAATATGCAAACAGAATACACACTATATCCAAAAGAATATATACAGATTACAAAAAATGCATATGAAAGATGCACAACATCAATGACTATCAGGGAAATGCAAAGGAAAACCACAAAAAAATGCCATTACACACTTTATAGAATGGCTAAAACCCCAAAATATGAAAATATCCAGTGCAGGAGAGGATGTGGAGCAATAGGAACTTTCATTCATTGTTGTTTATAATGAAAAATGGTATAACCACATCAGAAGGCAGTATTGTATGATTCTATTCTTATGACATTCTGGAAAATTTACAACCATAAGTACAGGAAAAAAAGACCGTAGTTACTAGGGAGTTGTGAAAGAGACACACAGGAATATGTTAGGCTGATATAACTGCTTTGTGTGATCCTTGGATAAGAGACTTATGACTGTATTTATTGTTAAAATACACATAACTTTCTGTGATAGTAATCCATCAGCGGTTGGATTTTTAAAAGGATCACTGGTTGCTGAGAAGAGAAGGAATTTCCCAGGGTCAGGGTGGCGGCCAAGGCAGCAGGGAGGCAGCCTTTGCTGAAGTGTAGGTGGGAGATGATGGGGGCTTCACCCACAACAGTAGCCATGGAGACCTGCCGCAGTGAAAGGGTTTGGGCGGGATTTTAGAGTTTGATGGGACAGAAACTCGTGATGGGTTGCATGGAGGTTTAGGGAAAGAGAGACAACGACTGTGTCAATGCAAATTTCGCAATCTTTGATTCTGACCAAAACGTGGATCTGGTCTGTAGAAATTATCTCCGGATGCTGTCCACGTACAGTTCCTAACGTCGCCGACCCCCACACACTTTTCTCCTTGCAATCTGAGAATGCCCTCCACCCCGTGCCCACCACGCCCTCATCCATGGTGACTGTGGCAAACCTACTCTGGCAGAGCCAGCGTGCTCACGGAGGGCTGACCCGAAACGCAGGAAGAGGCTCTGAAGGAGGGTCATTCAGGGGCTGTTTGGAGAGCAGTTATGTTCACTCCGTGGAGTGGTTCCTGACTGTCCCAAGGATTCCCACAGAAGCATTAACGTCAGTCTCCCCTGAACAGGAGTCTCCCTTCTGAGATCAGGAAGGAAAGGCACAGTCGCCATTTTTCTTTCATCTTCCAGGGGAAGTGCTCCCTTCCCGGCACCTCGGAGGAAAGACTGTGAGTATCATCCCCACGGGTGTGGAGGCCAGAGCTGGAACTCAGCCACCAGCTGTCTCCA
This sequence comes from Meles meles, assembly GCF_922984935.1. NCBI lineage: Eukaryota > Metazoa > Chordata > Mammalia > Carnivora > Mustelidae > Meles > Meles meles. Next base: position 121,723,542 of record NC_060087.1, on the reverse strand, counting down.
TTGGGAAGCGGAGCCCTCCTGTCTGAGTTTACCACCAACACAGTGGCTGAGGTCTCACACGCCATTCTTAAGTGAGGAGGGCCTAAATGCTCCTGAGGCGCTGACACCCAACCTGAGGAAGAATGCCAACTCTGGAACAAGCGAGCAGGCCCTGGGGAGAGTGGTTCCGGAGATGACTCCATCTTCAGTGAAATCAACGACCAAGCCAAAGAATACCTCTTCGGGAATCTCAGGGCTCCTGAATTTTGCTGAGGGTTCTATCAAGAGTAAGAGCAGCTGAAAAGAAGTATATGGAGCAGAGTTGGGAACAGTTCTTATATAAGCAATTATCCATGTGTTGGTGACATGACCCAGGTGACACAGTTCCTCCTGTGGGGCACCTCAGCTTGACCATATGACCCAATTTATGAGTGAGTAACATCCATTCTTATTCAAGAACCAACTGTCAGATTGACACCTTTCCACATATGAGTCTTCAGTGCCATTTTGTTGCTGGAGAGACTTCAGTAAGGCAATTCTGGGACAGATATGTGGTTGTTCCTGTGCTGGAAGAGACCTTTCCACTGTAATCACTGGAGTCTCCTTACCTACTGTGGAATTAGTTTAGGATTATGTTCAGCTTTCTGTCCTCTCTCCACTCAGAGCACCCTTGACCTCAGCAAGATGAAAGTCCTTTCCCTTGCTCCATTCAATGCCCTAAGCCCCAGTACAGGGGGGTCTACAGGAGAGTCTTTCTGATAAATGACAGAATCTGACAGACATCATCACCTGAACAAATAGGGGGAGAGGCCAAGATACCTAAGGTCCTCCCTCCAGCAGAAGCTCACATCCATGTGGGGAGAGAGGGAGGCCTTTGTCCCCATCACATGTGGACAACATGGCACTGAGACTAAGTCAATAAAGTCCTCCCCGGTCAATTCATGGTGTCTGTAGTCAACCCAACATCAGCGGGTCATGATTTTCTGGAATAGTTCTGTCCAGATTATATTTCTTGGATATGAGTACTCCAGAATTTACCAGGGAGTTTTTTTTTTTTAATATTTATTTTTATTTGTTTATTTACAGCATAACAGTGTTCATTATTTTGGCATCACACCCAGTGCTCCATGCAGTACGTGCCCTCCCTATTACCCACCACCTGGTTCCTCAACCTCCCACCCCCCCCACCCCCCTGCCGCCCCTTCATAACCCTCTGGTTGTTTTTCAGAGTCCATAGTCTCTCATGGTTCATCTCCCCTTCCAGTTTCCCTCAACTCCCTCTCCTCTCCATCTCCCCATGTCCTCCATGTTATTTGTTATGCTCCACAAATAAGTGAGACCATATGATACTTGACTCTCTCTGCTTGACTTATTTCGCTCCGCATAATTTCTTCCAGTCCCGTCCATGTTGCTACAAAAGTTGGGTATTCGTCCTTTCTGATGGAGGCATAATACTCCATTGTGTATATGGACCACATCTTCCTTATCCATTCATCCGTTGAAGGGCATCTTGGTTCTTTCCACAGTTTGGCGACCATAGCCATTGCTGCAATAAACATTGGGGTACAAATGGCCCTTCTTTTCACTACATCTGTATCTTTGGGGTAAATACCCAGCAGTGCAATTGCAGGGTCATAGGGAAGCTCTATTTTTAATTTCTTCAGGAATCTCCACACTGTTCTCCAAAGTGGCTGCACTAACTTGCATTCCCACCAACAGTGTAAGAGGGTTCCCCTTTCTCCACATCCTCTCCAACACACGTTGTTTCCTGTCTTGCTAATTTTGGCTTACCAGGGAGTTTGACTGCAGTGGAAGGTGTAATGAAGAAATCATTGGCCCCGGGAAAATTCTCCCAAGCCACCACTAATTTCCAGATCTTGCGCTTTGAAAGTGAGGGCTAATGAAAGTAGCAAGGTCATATATGGCCGACATAAGAGGGCAGAAGGAGCTGCCATTTCCTTTCCTTCTCTCTTTCCTTCTATTACTGACTTTACCTCATCCCCAGTTTCCTTTAGTCCTTGCCCTTAAGCCTTATCTTTTCCCTAATGGACCCACACTGCTGACTCTAAATAAGACTATACAAGGATCAATTTGTTCTCCTGTATACTCTTAAATATATTTGAAAGTGTTCATTATAGGCTTTAAGGCAAGTCTTTATATCTTTGTGTCACTGTTTTTGTGTGTAGTGTGAAGGAGGATTCCAGATGCATTTGGTTTTCTACATGGATGCTCAGTTGTTTCAATGTAATTTATTAAAAATAAAAATTTCTTAAAAGACTATCCTCCTGCTCTGTGGTTGCAACTTTTTCATAAATTAGGGGTGTGTGTGTGTGTGTGTGTGTGTGTGCATGCGCATTGTTGTTTTCCAGGGCTCATGATTCAGTTTCATTGGTCTCCTTGTTGGTGTCTGCACCCAAACTGCAAACTTTGTTCCTGGAGCTTGCTTGTACTTCTTACCGGCCGGCAGAGTAATTGCTCTTGCCTTCTAGTTTTCTCAAGAATATCTTGACTCAGTTTGACCATTTATGTGTATGCTTTTATATTTAAGAATCATCCATGGTATCAGGTACACATATATTCACATATGAAGCCCTTTCCTGTTTTGAAATATGGGGCTGCAGTTAATGTGCATTTTCTTTTTTGTGAGAACCAAAATGTTTACAGTATTAAACCCATAATCTGTAAATGCATTTTATTTAATATATAGAGGGATTTATGAATATGTTTAAACAAACTTTTTAAATTTTAAATTTTTTTCTATAAAGTTCTTAATTTCTGTAGTTAAATATTCTAAGATACTTGATGTTTTGGTATTATAGATTGCAAGTTATATTTTGTTTACTTTCATTTTCACACATTTGTTGCTGGCAGAAAACAAAGTTCATTTTTTGGTATATTGATTTTACACTTAGTAAACATATATATGTTTATGGGTAGAATGGCTTAGCTTTCTTTTTTTTTTCATTTTGGATTTTCATCATACACAGTCTAATCATCTGTTTATCATGAAAGGTTTATTTCTTACTTTCTGGTCCCTTTCCCTTTTGTTACTTATGCACTACTGCTACCTCCATTTAGTATTGAAAAGAAACCGTGATAGCAGGAACCCTAGTTTAGTTCCCAAGTTCAAAGTAAAAGCTTTCAACTCTCCCTCAAAAGGTACGATGTTTGCTATAGGTTTTTATTTTTTTTAAGAGTTTATTTATTTATTTGAGAGAGAGAATGAGAGTGAGAGAGGATGAGAGGGGAGAGGGTCAGAGGGAGAAGCAGACTCCCCAGTGAGTAGGGAGCCCGATGCAGGTCCTGATCCTGGGACTCCAGGATCATGACCTGAGCTGAAGGCAATTGCTTAACCAACTGAGCCACCCAGGCACCCTCACTACAGGTTTTTCATACACATACTTTATCTAGTTTGCTAACATATTTTTAAGTTTTTAAAGGTTCATTTTAGAATAGTTTTAGATTTGCAGGAAATTTGCAACAATAGTGTGGAAATTTCACATATGTCCTAATCTCAGTTCCTCACATCATTGACACCATGCATTAGTATAGTACATTTGTTACAACTGATGAACCAATACTGGTATGTAATTATTTGTAAAAGTCCATACTTTATTCAGATTTTCTCATGTTTCATCATATTTCTTTTTTTCTGTTCAGCATCCCCTCCAGGACACCCTCTTACTTTCACTGACCATATCTCTTTAGACTCCTCTTAAGTGTGCCAGTTTCTGAGAGTTCCTTGTTTTTGATAACCTGACAGTTTTTAGGAATATGGGTCAGGTATTTTGTAGAATGTCCCTCAATTAGGATTTATCTGATAGTTTCCTCAACTTTGACATGGGTTATGTTTTTGGAAGGAAGATGAGAGAGGTGAGGGCCATTCTTGTCACATCATATCAATGGTGTACACTGTCAACATGATTCATCATTAATGGAATTAGCTAGATGCGGGAGTGTTTGTCAGGTTTTTCCATAGTAAATTAATCCCTTTTTACCTGCATCACACCGTAATATTTGGAATAATAGGGGATCCCCAAGACTCCCAGTCATCAAGATTAGGACTCTGAAGGATGACTGCAGAAAACCTCACCCCATATAGAGGAGGCTCCACACAATCCAGCTCTCCACACCTTCAGCCATGGTGATGAATGATAGATCTTCTTCTAGTTAGGGGATCAAGGAGGGGTGAGGGACTTGTTTAGAGGGATCTGGCTTGAGGTTGCAAAAGTGAAGGATCCAGGCCCTGATAGAAGTCACTAAGAAGACTGTGTAAGAACTGAGTGGACTTCCCATCTCAGATAAAGGAGGACCCACAGACACCCGTTCATGCTGTCAGCCCTGGGAGGCCCTGGGCAGGGATAAGCAGAAGCTCCTGACTCCTTCACTTCCTCTTTGGGAGTCTCAGGAAAGAGGTAACTTTGGCCTGAGGAAGACATCTTCAGGTTAGCAGAGAGAGAAGGTTCAGGCCCTGTCTGGAGTAAACAAAAAAGCTTTGAGGATAATTAAGAGTATTTACCAACCTAGAACCCAGAGGGGCCCACAGAATCCACACCTGTCTTTACTGTCAGCTCTAGGATGCTTAAGTAGAGGTAACTAGCTGTAGTGTACCCTGATTTCCATCTTGGTTCCTGACCTTTATATCAGGAGTCTGAGAGAAGCACAACTTCATTTTGGGAGTGGGGTCTCAGGCCAAGTCATGTCAGTAAAGGTAAGGATTCCGAGGAAAGGGTGAAGGGACCTTTCACCACATAGAAGGTAACACAGTCCTTTCTTCCTCCTGCAGTCAGTCTTGGAAGCCCTAGGGAGGGTCCCTGAATGCATTTCCTGTCTTCCACTTTGGGAGACTGAGAGACGTGAGGCATTCTCTGAATGGTGCTTCATCGGATTAAGCAGGGTGAGGACCTGCAACTTCACATAGATGGCTATGTGAAGACCTAAAGGAAGGACAGAGGAAATCTTTAAAGTCACAGAAACTTGCTGTAGAGTCATCTCTGAGAAGACTTGTGCATGGATTTCAGGCACAAGACACCTTCATAATTCTGACATCAATTTCTTGTGAAAGCAGGGACAGAGAAGGCCTGGATCCCCTCCATATGGGATAGAAGTACCCCTAAAACCCCCCTCACAGCCCTCACCTTGACAAAGGAGATGAGTGCCTTGGCCTGAGGCATACATCCTGACCTTGGCAGAAGGAGGAATGCAGACCTTGCCAGGAGGAAATATGGTGACCTTGAGGATGTATAATGGGACTTTCCATTGCAAATAGAGGGGCCCCTCAGAAATTTTGCCCTGCACTTGCTGTCAGTCATGTTTGGACCTATGGTGGCCAGGTGTGGTGTTCTCTCACTTCTATCATTAGTGAGTAGTATCTTAGCTAAGATCTTTGCTGAGAGGGCAACATGTAAGTCAGCAGAGAGTGGTGTGGCTAAGGCCATGCCAGGTTTGAATATTAGTATCTTGAGGGATGATGGAGGATACTTTACTGTAAAACAAAGAAGACCTCACACAATCCAGTCCTGCCTTCCAGTGTTAGCTCCAACAGGACCTGGGACATGGTAGCCCTCCCTAGCAGCAGCATCTTATTTCCCCTAGGGCATCCAGGAGAGGGAAGGACCTTGGTCTGAGGGGGCAGTGGAGGGAGGAGGCCCAAGTTCAACCAGGAGTCAATGTATGGACTCTGATTAAGGGCTGATAGAATCCACCACCCAGGAGTGATGGGCCTCAGCCCCACCATGCCCATGTTGACAGTTCTCAGAGGCCCTGAGACAAGGTGTAAGCATGTGGTAGATCCTCATTGCTGCCTGATTGTCTCAAGGAAGTGAGTACTTTGGTCTGAGGAGGCCAGTCTTGGGTAAGCAGGGAAAGGGGGCCCAGGCAGTGCAGTATTCAAGGTGAGGACTCTTGAGAGAGGTATCAGGAAAACTTTCAACACAGGGGACTGCCAGGCACTGCCATGCCCCTTCTGTTAACCTGGAGATTCTCTAGGCAGGAGTATAAAGCAGATTCACTCCTTACCTCTTCATGCATCACATGGACATGGAAATCTTGACCTGAGGGACTCATCATTACTTTTGTGAAAATGAGCTCAGGCCCAGATGGGGAAAATCCACACACCTTGAAGGGAACTAAGTGTACCTGCCATCTTAGAACACAATGGGCTCCATAAAACCCAGCCCTAACATGCTTTCAATGTGGGAAGTTGAGGCAGACTTAGCCATGTGTGATGGAAGTGTTTTTCACTCTTCCATCTGACTGGGAGGGGGTTGTCAAAGAAGTAAGGATCTTATGCTGAAGGGGCCCAGCTCAGCACACAAGAGCAAAGAATCCCAGGCCCTACCATGCATCAGGCTGATGACTAAGAGGAAAGAATTAAGGGACCTCCTACTCCACATAGAGGGAGACCCAGGACTGCTCTGTCCCTTTCAGCTTTGTGAGGCCCCAGACAGCAAGACCGAATGTGGTGTATCTGGATTTCCATCTTGAAATTCTGAGATTGGTGAGGTTCTCTCTGAGGTGTGTAGCCTCAGCTTGGCAGAGGGAGGAGTTTCAGGCCCAACCAAACATAAAGAAGAAGACTCTGAGGGAGGGGAGTGGCGATCTCCCACCCTAGAGTGTATTCTCAGAAACCCATTCTTACTTTCAGTCCTAGGAAGCCCCAGGCAGGGCCGTTGGGCAGATAATTCCACTTCTTTAAACCCTCTTTGGGTGCTCGCTTCGGCAGCACATATACTAAAATTGGAACGATAAACCCTCTTTGGGGTCTCAGGGAAATGGGGATCTTGGTTTGAGGGCACCTCCTATCCTAGAACACAGGAGACTCTGCTTGCCATCTGTATCCTGAAGCACCACCTCAATTCCTCTTAGAAGAGTGCCAGGAACTGGGTGATGAGGGCGTTGTTCTAAAGCACGTGTTCTCAGGCCAGCAGAATAGAGGGGGCCTACTCAGTGCCAGGATTCAAGGCGTAGACACTGAATGTCTACCGAATGTATCTGGTTTCTCCAGATACACTACATCCGGGCTTGCTGTCTGGGGCCTCACAAGGTGTAAACACTGAATGTCTACTAAGGGATCTACCCATGCCAGAACAGAGGGAAGCCTGCAGTGCTTGACCCCATGTGCCTACAGTCAACCCAAGAATCCTAGGCTTTCTTGGTTGGTTATAACCTGGGGAGCTTTCTCACATCCTCTGATATGATCTTAAGGGACAAACTGACCCAAAGTCCAGAAGGCCTTTGGGGTCCTAAAGCAACCCCTAAAGAGGAAACCTGTAAGTCAGTCTTTGTCCAGAGCTGCCAAAGTTGCAGTTCTCTGCTGACGTGTCTGACCCTCTCCCTCTCACCTCCAGACCTGTGGTACCCCAACTCCCACCATCCTGCTCACACTTCTACTTGCTGCTGCCAATAAGAGTCATCATACCTCACTCTCCAGAGTGTCTGTGCCTCACATCTGAGCCAGACTTTCAGGCCCAAAGTGAGATACAGCACCTGGCAATTGTACGTGTTCTCATAGCTAAAGATGAGGAGGAGACTTGTTCCATTTCCTCTTGCTTTTTCAACTTCTCTTACCCCTCCACCTCTTCCTCCCTGCCTTCCTCTCCTATGATCTCCGTCTCTCCAGAGAAGGAGGAGGGAGGGGAGCCTGCTGCAACACTGACTCCTCCCCAGAGTCCTCAGATCTCCTTCTGCTCCTTCTCTGCATCATGGAACACATCAGAGGAAGTCTCCAACAGCCAAGAAGAAGAGGATACAGGTTCCCCAAAGACCTCAAAAGACAATTAATCTTTGCCCAGAGACCCAGTAGATGAGAAGGTGGCTGATTTGGTGCATTTCATGGTTCTCAAGTATCAACTGAGGGGGCCCATCACAACGGCAGAAATTCTGAAGGTTGTCATCAAAAGGTATAAGAAACAATTCCCTGTGATCCTCAAGAAAGCTTCTAAGTGTTTGGAGGTGATCTCTGGCATTGATGTGAAGGAAGTGGACCCCACCGCCCACTCCTATGTCCTTGTCAACTCACTGGACCTCACCCACGATGAGATGCTTAGTGACAACCAGAGCATGTCTAAAAATGTTCTCCTAATAATCATCCTGGGTCTGATCTCCATAGAGGGCAATTGTGCCCCTGAGGAAGACATCTGGGATTTCCTGAATATGACGCGAGTGTATGCTGGGAGGGAGCATTTCATTTATGGGGAACCCAGGAAGCTCATCACCACAGATTGGGTGCAGGAGAATTAGCCGGAATACCGGAAGGTGCCTAACAGTGATCCTCCCTGAAAGCGTTCAGGGAACATGCTATGAATTCCTGTGGGGTCCCAGGGCTCATGCAGAAACCAGTAAGATGAAAGTTCTGGAGATTTTGGCTTAGATCAAAGGGACTGACCCTACTTCCTTCCCATGCTGGTGTGAGGAGCTTTTAAGAGATGAGGAAGGGAGGGTGCAGGCCAGAATTGGCTCCATGGATAATACTACTACCATGTTCCTTACACAACATTGGTCAACAGCTTTTCCTTTCCCAACTGAAGAGTGAGGCTGAATCATCACTCTGTGTTTGAGGAGGGCAGTTTTGGCTCTGAGTAGAGGAGAGTCAGCGTCAGGCTGGGGAGAACACAATGTATAACTTTGTGTTCCCATTCTGTATGGGTGACTTTTTTTTCTCTTGATATTTTCCAAATGTCCCTTTTAATGGAAAGTTTAATCCCTAAAGACTCAAAGTTTTGAATGCCACTAGTAATGCATTTCTTGCTGTTTTTCAGGTTTAAGAATAAGAGTTTCAATATTTTGCAAAAAGTTGGGAAACCTCCCATCTTTTGGGGGACCTGGTACAAGGTAACATTGGAACAGAAATTTCTTTGGAAATGTGAAAGAGCTGATCAGTAAAATATAGGGTTAAATAAACAGAGGTGAAAATGTAAGGGATGGTTTATACTTGGGTTTGTTTGTACCTTCTAGTCCACCATTCTGGAAAATTAAAAAGATATACTTGGATTTGCTTGGCCTATTCAAGAAAGTAGATGAAATCTTAATAGATAAAGTCCCTGTTCACTGACTCTTGCATTCACCAAACATCTCTTCAGTACTTGCTCTTTGGAAGGCCCTGTTGTAGTAGTGGGATTCCTGGAATCAACAGGACAGACCCCTACCCAAAAAATGGTACAGGCCAGGAGCAGCAATAATATCAGGAAGATGGTGAGATGTCCTCCAAGAGCTACAGAACAAGAAAAAGGAGTGAGGAAGCAAGACTCCAGATGGGAGAAGTCAAGTAAAAAGGTCCCAAGCCAAGGTACTTGGGGCTCTGAGAAACTGTAATTCCTTCTGTTGGAGTTGGTTAGGAATCCGGGTGGTAAGTGGGGAGTGAAGGTTGTACAGGACATCTTTCATGAATAGTTTTGGGAGATGTCAGAATCATCATTACCAGCTGGAAGTCTCAGTGTGGTCTGAGTAAAGAGATCAATGGAGGAGTGACCCCGCAGCATGCCAGACAGCAGCCCCTACCTTAGGGCCACCCTAAGTTCTGTCAGGAAGAGCACAGCTGCTCTCGGCAGCATCTGGCTGAGCAACACTCTTGAATACTCTTGAGTACAAGGGTCCAGTGCACCCTTGCCTGTGTCCCAGCCCTGAGAGCTGTCCTGGTGCCTGCTGGAGGCTGGGGTGTGTCTCTTCTGTGCACAGCGGACCCCTCTGCAGAGGCTGGGGCTATGTGAGTGAGCGGAGGTGATGACTGATGTCTGACAGTGGGGACAGACCAGAAACACTAGTGAGCAGGGGAAGGCAGTGCGCACGTGCAAGGACGGGGGTGGCTGGAGGGGTAATTCCTGGGACTCGTCACCTTGTTGACTCGGCAGGTAAAGGGCTGAGTGTGGACATGCCTTGAAATAGGTCTGGGTATTGTCCCTGGCTCAGGCTGCCTCCCCCAGATTCTGAGCTGTTGACACACTAGAGGGCAGGTGTCCTAGACTATGACCATTGGTCTATCTTGCTACCACAGAGAGGATTGTCCCAAGGTGCAGACATTTGCATGGTGGATGGAAACCTGTGGAGATGGCATTCTTCCTTGTTAAACTGATAGCAGTATGTAGAGTCCAAAGCAAGAAGTATGTATCATGATATTGAGAACACCCCAAGTCCAAGACAGTGCTTGGGCCTGGGTACAAGAAGTCCATAATGGCAATTTCAGTAATAGTTTCCTAGGGGAATTCTGATATCATCTGTAGCATTTTCAATTTCTTCCATGGAGTTCAAAGGCCTAGGTAGGGCTCACATTCCACATTTTGAATCAAAACAGGTGACCCTTCTTTCATTCATTCACCCAGTCATTCACTCAGTCAATCATTCTTTCATTCATCCTTTCAGTCAGAAAGGATTTACTGAACATATGCTGGGGAGAAACACCAAGGAAATAAACCAAAGGAAAATGATAACACACATAATTCAAGCTGTGGATGTGAGAAATAAGTGGGAGACAGATTCTAGGAAATATTAGGAAATTAGCAATTATGAAATGATAGGATAATATATAATGATTCTGAGGTCTTATCTTGGCTGACTAGGCAGAAATCATTCCTCCCAGATGACATTGATGATAAGGGGGAAAGAATTGGTGGCAATTTGAACTACAGTAAACATGAAGAAGGGTGTGGCAGATGATATCATGGTGGGCCATGTAGATGATGAAGCTGAGTGGGACATCTAGGTAAATAGGTCTGGTAAGTGGTAAGAACCATGGGTCTCACTCTCAGGAGAGGCTACTAGGCTAGAGACTAGACTAAGTGGCATTAGTAGAGTGTTGTATAGAAATCCACATGTTACAGAATGTCATCTCTTTCCTGTGAACACACTTGACAACCAAAATAAAAAAAGGCATAATACATCTAGGTAATACTTTAAAGGGAAAAGGTATTCCTATAATGGTAAACAAGAAGAAAAAGTTTCCCTGCATTTTCTTAAATTTAAATTTCTTAAATTTTTCTTAAATTTCTTAAATATACATTTAAAATGTATATACCTGGCCATGTACACGCCTGTGTATTTGTGGCTCATATTATATATTACAGTGCTCATGACACTTCAATCTCACATCTACTATCTTAGATCACTTTTAAAGCTCTGCTCTTGGCATCCTTTGTTCAGGTCTCAGCTCATTAGCTATCAATACCCAGACACTTACTCCTTCCTCTAATCTAGTGTGTCTGGCTGCTGTGCAGTAACTAAAGTTTTTCATAGCAAACAGAGCAAGACTGAGGCCAACTTGGTCCAGAATACCTGGAGGCCAGTTCTCCATGATGCTTACAATATCTAACTGGTGGACCCTGTCAAAATTTTAGAAGTGGGACCTCTCTCATTCCAGTGGAAGCCTTCAAAAGAATCTGACCGAGCTTGAGGAAGGCAAAATTGTATGATCAAAATAAGGATTGTTAAGCCCAGAGTCCCTACCAACTCAGCATGCTTTCTTTCCTTGACCCCCAGGGCAGTGGATTCTCACACTCAAACACAGAACTCTAGGCTTTTCCTGACCACAGCAGATGGAAGACCCTTCCTTAGACAGAGATTTCATCATGCTCCTACACAGGCGTCTATCTGTGTGGACCCTAATATACCGAATGCACCAAATCCCAGTTTTGCTGCCTGGTTTTCTGGCATTGCCAAGAGTTTGATTATGACATGTTCTTGTCATTTTTGTGCTTTCTGAAAGCAATTCCGTGATATGTCCCTTTCTCTGTATATTGTTCCCTATACTTTAAGCTAGGTCCTACACCATTGTTTCCCGACCTCTTTTAATTTTAATTTCTCAGAACAACAGCAGATATTTTAAGTTCTTTGATCTTTTCAAAGAACCAATTTTGTTTCATAGACAGCCGTTGTTTTTCTAAATTCAATTTCATTGATTTCTTTCTGCTCTTATCTATTATTCCCATTCTTCTGGTTTACTTGGGTTGGACTTATTTTTCTTTTTATACTTAAGGTGGAATATTTGGGTCTTTATTAAGTCACATAAAAGCATTTAATGACATAAATTTACCTTTCAGCATAGCATTAGCTAAATCCCTTAAATTCGGATGTGTCCTCTTTTCATTTTCATTTAGTTGAAAATATTTCCTAATGTCCCTGAATAATTTCTTTCAGGTAGGGTTGGTAAAAATGTGTTGTTTAGTATCCAAATATTTGGTGACTTTTTACATATTTCTTTAGTTTTATTCTTTGCTTTAATTCTATTATGGGTAGAGAAATGTGTAAATTCCATCTTTTAAAAAAAATGTCAAGTGTTGATTGTAAAACAACAATCTGTGTGAATGTTCTGAGTGCATTTGAAAATAATGTACATTGGGCGCCTGGGTGGCTCAGTCGGTTAAGCAGCTGCCTTCAGCTCAGGTCATGATCCCAGCGTCCTGGGATCAAGTCCCACATCGGGCTCCTTGCTCCGCAGGGAGTCTGCTTCTCCCTCTGCCTCTGCCTGCCACTCTGCCTGCCTGTACTCTCTCTATCTCTCTGACAAATAAATAAGTAAAATCTTTAAAAAATAAAAAAGAAAAAAATGTACATTTTGCTGTTGGAGTGTTTTGTAAATGCCAAGTAAATCAATTTGGTTAATATTCTTTTTCAGGTTTCATGTTTTAATTATTTGATTATTTATACAGAGAGGAATGATGATGTCTCCCAATATAATTGTAGCTTCAACTATTTCTTATTTCCCAGTCTCTCGGATTTTTTTAGTTAATGTGTTTTGAAACTCTGCAGACTTAAAATCTGTACATATTAAGGACTGCTATGTCATCTTGATAATTTGACTCTTTTAACATTATGTAATATGATATTTATTCTTGGTAACTTCCCTTCTTATGAAGTTAATTTTTTCTTACATTATTTTAATGATCTAGTTACCTTCTTTTCCATTTCATTTTATTTTTTAAAATAGCAAACAATAATACTTCTTTGGTGTACAGTGCCAAGATTTTTACCTCTGTCTAGATTTGTGTAATCACCACCATAATCAGGATATTGAATGGTTCCATAACTGCCCCCTACAAAAAAATTAAAAACCCTTCCATGTGCTATTTGCATTTATATACTCTTCTGATGCCTAACCCTGAATGACACCTAACCCTGAAAATCACTCATCTGTTTTCCACATCCGTAGTTACATAGTTCAAAGAGTGTCACATAACTGAAGTAATAGAGTCTATAACTTAGCGATACTGGCTTTGCTTACCTAGTAAACAGTCTTTGAGAGTCTTCTAAATTGTTCTGTGTGTCAGTAGTCTATCCCTTTTGCTGCTTAGTGGTATTCCATTATATGCATACTCCTCTGTTCATTAATTCATTCACCCTTGTGAGGACATTGGATTGTTTTCAGCTTTTGTCATTTATGAATAGAGTTATCACAGACAATCATGTATAGATTTTTGGGTGAGCATAAGTTTTAATTTCTCCCAGGCATGAGCTTGTTGAGTCAAATGATAAGTGTATATGTATATAGGAAATTACAAAGTCATTCTCCACAGTGACTGTTCAACTTTACATCCACTGGGGCAATCCATGAGAGTTCAAGTTGTACATCCTTGCTGGTGCTTAGTAATGTCAATGTTATTTTTAAAATCTATTCTCAAAAGTTGTATCTTACTGTGTTTTTAATTTGCTTTTCTTTAATGGCTAATAATGTAGAAAATGTTTTCATGGGCTTACTTAACATGCATACACTAATTTTAATGAAGTATATTCTACCCATTTAAAAATTGTTTTCTCTGTGTTTTTTTTTTTTCAATTTTAAGGGCCCTTTATGTATTCTGGATACAGATTCTAAGTTGATTTGCAAATATTGTTTTCCAGTCTGTAGCTTGACTTTGTCTTCTCTTAAGTATTTCTTTCTCAGAGAGATAAAATTTTTAAATATTGATGTCTAACTTATTATTTTTATTTTTGAATTATTTTTTGGTGTCATTTTTTGGAACTCTTTGCCTAATTCCAGCTCATTAGATTCTTGTATTTTTTTTGTCTTTGACATTTATACTTTTCAATTTGCCATTTTTTCTCTGATCCCAGCAAGTCATCAAAGGGAGGACATTAACGAAGGACTGAGGAGACCTCCAACCTTACATGAAGGAGCCCCAGTCCTGCTTGATCCTGAGAAGCTCTTGGAATTTCCTGACCTGATCAATGGAGTCTGAGGGAAGCCCAGAATCATCTGAGGGGGTCTGACTCAGGACAGAAGAGGGAGGAGTCCCAGGTCTTCCTGGGTTTCCAGGTGGGGCTTCTAAGGAAGAGTGGAAGGGATCTCCCACCAGATCCAGGGCACCTCAGTCCCACCCTGCCCCTGATGTCAGCCTTGAAAAGCTCAAGACAGGGTCTCCAGATGTGTTATTTCCAAACTTCCATCTTAGGAGCTTGAGGGACTGGGTGTGAGGCTTCCTCTGCAGCATGGGGCTTCAGGCCAGCAGATAAGGGGCCAGGCTTCAGGTCCTCTGAGGAAGGACTGAGGGACATTTCACTGCTAATAGAAGGGGCCCAGCCTTGCCCTGCTTGCTGTCTGCCTTCAGAAGACGCAAGCAGTTTCCCTGGTGTGGTATATCTGGACTTCCATCTTTGGAGGTTGAGGGAGATGAAATTTTTCTGAATTGGTTCAGCAGAAAGAGGAATCCTAGGCTTTGCCATGAATCAAGGTGAGAACACAGAGGGAGGACAGAGGGGACCTGTCATCGCAGATAGATGGATTCTCACAGAAATCTACTCTCACTGTCAATCCTGAGAGTCCTCACGAATGGGCATCGGGTAAAGACAAATCTGCATTCCTTGACTTCTTTTTCTGGCATCTTAGGAGATGGTGGCCTTAACCTGAGGGCCCATTCTCAGGTCAGCAGATGGAGCAGGCATGCAGGCCCTGTCAGGTGTAAATATGATGGTCTTGAGGAGGACTGAGGAGGCCTACAACCCTAGTACACACAGGACCTCACAGAATCCAGCCTTACTCTGTTGTCAGCCCTGGGAAGTATTTTTAAATATTGAGGAAGTCCAATATAACATTTTTTCCCATTTGAATCAGGAATTTAATTTGCATTTCTGTAATGGCTAATGACGTAGAGAAATTTTCCATGTGCTTATTTAACATCCATATGTCAACTGCACTGAAGTATGGATTGATGCATGTTGCCCATTTAAAAATTAAGTTGTTTGGGGCACCTGGGTGGCTCAGTAGGTTAAGCCTCTGCCTTCAGCTTGGGTCATGATCTCAGGGTCCTGGGATCGAGCCCTGCATCAGGCTCTCTGCTCAGCGGGGAGCTTGCTTCCCCTTCTCTCTCTGCCTGCTGCTCTGCCTACTTGTGATCTCTCTCTCTGTCAAATAAATAAAGTCTTAAAAAAATTAAGTTGTTTGTTTTCTAATTTTTCAATTTTGAGGAGTCTTTTTGTATTCTAGATATAGGTCTTTTGTTGAATATTTGATTTGCCAATATTTTCTTCCATTATGTGGCTTTGGTACATATTTGTGAACATGCTGAATATGTCATTAGGGAACTGAAAATTAAAACAACATTGTGGTACCACTACTAACCTATTCAAATGGCTAAAGTCCAGAACACTGAAAATACCAAATACTGTTGAGGATGTAAAGCAAATTCTCAATAATTGCTGATGGGAAGGCAAATTAGTATAGCTATTTTGGAAGACAATTTAGCAGTTTCTTACAAAACTAAGGATAATCAAAAACAGGTTTGTGATGTTATTAATAATTATAAAAAATAGAATACATGTAAGTTTACCAATGAGATAAGAATCTTTAAACTAAACAATAGCTTGAATACATAAATGTCCATTATCTATACATTGTATGGTAATTTGGGTGCAAAAAAAAAGGAGTGTAAAGCCTATTTCAAAAGTTGTGTGGAAATAAGATTTCACTTAAGTTTTATGGCTCCCAAGTCACTCCTCAGAATATTAAGAATGCTGTTGCTTATCTGACTTTCATATGATACAGGAAAAACAGCTGGTGATTTACATGGGTTTTTCTAAACTAATAAAGTCATAACAAAAACTTCAAAGCCCCTGGCAGCCATTCTTACAAGCAACACCTCTCTGAATAAACAAAACATACATCACACTAGGCCTACAGGTGCATTTTGGGTGAATACAATTTTAGAAAAAGGTAAAGACATTCCTAATTTCAGCATTGAGGATTCAAGAAAGGCAAGAACTGAGGTTTTCAATAGACTGCAGGTTCAGCAAAAATAAACTTAATAAAAAGATGCATTGCCATTTCTGCAGCAGAAATAACTAATAGGGTTGAGACTGTATAGAAATGCAATGTTCATCTTACATTAAACATTTTTCAAGTGAAAATACATGTAAATCAGTTTTGTGCAGTTTAAAACTATGATTAAATGTATAATTTAGATCCTTAATTAAACTTTTTATTGGATTTTTCATAATAATTCTGTCCAATGTATATGTATAATTAACTTATTGACGCCATCTTTCCAAAATAAATTTATATATTTTATAAAGATTGTTCATGTTGCTAACAGTGTACTGCACATAGTGATAATCAAATGACATTTAGTTAGGCTTTTTAAATGGAAGTTTCACAAGAGCTGAGTCTTCTAGTATTTTCATTTAAAAATGTGTATTTTTTTCCCCATAATATTGAAGCTGTATTTTTTTTAAATGTGTATCTTTAGTTCTGTTTCTGATAGTGGCAGAATAGTTTGTTTCAGAATAATCCTCTCCACAGGTACTTATAGACTGAGTACAAATTTTTAAAAATATAACTATTTGAAGGCACAGGAGACTGAAATCAGTCAGAAACCGGAGGGGATTCAATCTTTGAATAAAGGAGAGTGAACTGGGTGAGATTCATGATTATAAGACTTTTTCCCTAAGACACTCCTCAGTTTTCATAAAAGAGGAATGCAAACACTTCAGTAGAAAATCACCATCCTATGGGCTTAAAATGTCAAAAAAAAAAAAAAAAAAAAAAGAAGAAGCCTATAATTGCCAGAATCATTAGAAATTGAAGAGAGGTATCCTGGAAAGGAGCAATGCAAAGTGAGAGTTGCCCCAAAATATGGGTATGAATGTTTGGTTAAATCATGAACTGTGTTTGTATAGGGAAGATTCCAGAGAGCAAAGAGCCAATGGAAAACTACAGTAAAAGACTGAGAAACACAAGCAGAGATTTCAGTGGTTTCTTGGTGCAAGGCTGACTGAATTTGGAGTTCAAGTTGATAAAGGTAAGAATCACTTGGTAAAACCTTTGCTTTTCACTGACCAAACCTAAAAGTGTAAAAATGAAGTTTCAAGGTCAAGGTGATCAGTCAGGAATTTAACTGCCTGAAAGAACAAATTTCAACTATCTCTAAAAGAAAACAATGGAATTCAAGAGTGTCTGGATTATGTAACCATAATGCCTAGTGTATAATAACCATTAATATGCATGCAGAGAAGCATAAATATATGACCCATGGTGATGCTACAGATTGTGTAATTAGTGTACACATTGTTTTGAGGTATAGATAAAATCTTCATACAGATAAACTATATAACAGTCCATAAAATAAGTATTAAAAATTCCAAAAGATAGAATTCTTATAGAGTATGATTTTTAATGAAAGAATAATTATATTAAAAAATAAAAAAATCATGAAAAAATTAGAGAAAAATATTTCAACTACATGAAAATAAAAAAAATATAGCATACCAATGGGAGGGGATGGGGTACCTACAGATAAAGTAATTTTTAGGGGCGCCTGGGTGGCTCAGCGGGTTAAGGCCTCTGCCTTCAGCTCAGGTCATGATCCCAGAGTCCTGGGATCGAGCCCCGCATCGGGCTCTCTGCTTGGCTGGGAGCCTGCTTCCTCCTCTCTCTCTCTCTGCCTGCCTCTCTGCCTACTTGTAATCTCTATCTGTCAAATAAATAAATCTTAAAAAAAAATAAAGTAATTTTTAAAGAAAATGTCTACATTAAAATTCTTACATTACAATAAAGGAAAGTTCACGAATCAATAATCTACATTCTTATCTCAAGAAACTAGAAAAATCGCAAAATAAACCCAAATTAAATGGAAGGAAGGAAATAATAAAGATAAAAGCAAAAATCAATGAAATAGAATACAAACAATGGAGAAATTAATAAAAATAAACAGTAGGTTCTTTGGAAATATTTTTTTAAAGATTTTTTGTTTATTTATTTGACAGATAGAGATCACAAGTAGGGAGAGAGGCAGGCAGAGAGAGAGAGAGAGAGGAGGAAGCAGGCTCCCTGCCAAGCAGAGAGCCTGATGCGGGGCTCGATCCCAGGACCCTGGGATCATGACCTGAGCAAAAGGCAGAGGCTTTAACCCACTGAGCCACCCAGGTGCCCCCCCCCTTTTTTTTAAAGATTTTTTATTTATTTGGTTCTTTGGAAATATTAACACACTTAATAACTAGGAAGACAAAAGAGATAGAGGTAGAGATAGAGATGATTCAAAGAGAGAGAGAGAATGCATATGAGTGAGCAAAAAATTGCCAATATCAGAAGTGAAAGCAGGATGTCATTAAAGGTCCTGCAGATGTTAAAAATATAGTAAGGAACATTATGAAAACTATATCAATAAATTTGACACCTTAGATAACACCAAAAATTACTTGGAAAAGATAACTTACAATTGCCTCAAAAAATAGAAAAAATAATCTGTATCTCTTAAGGAAATGAAGTTTATTTCCAAAACCCTTCACCTCATCATCACACACAAAAAAACCTCGGGCCAGATAATTTAACTGGTGATTTTTATCAAACATTTAATGAAGAAAAGATAATTTTATGTCACACATTCTTTCAGAAAATTGAAGAGAGAATTATTTCTAATTAATTTTGTAAAGCAAGTATAAACATGTCAAAAGTTGAGTATTTTATGAGAAAAAAACTACTGACCAATATTTCTGGTAAATGTAGAGACATAAAACCTTAATGAAATATTAGCAAATCAAAGCTGGCAATATGTAAAAACGAAAGAACATCATAATCAAGTGGGAATGCAAGAATGCCAGGTTGGTTGGGTCACCTGGGTAGCTCAGTGGGTTAAAGTCTCTGCCTTCGGCTCAGATCATGATCCCAGGGTGCTGGGATTGAGCCCTACATCAGGCTCTCTGCTCGGCAGGGAGCCTGCTTCCTTCTCTCTCTCTGCCTGCCTCTTTGACTATCTGACTACTTGTGATCTCTGTCTGTCAAATAAATAAATAAAATCTTAAAAAAAAAAAAGCCAGGTTAGCTTAAAGTCCAAAAATCTGGGGTGCCTGGGTAGCTCAGTGGGTTAAAGCCTCTGCCTTTGCTCAGGTCATGATCCCAGCGTCCTGGGATTGAGCCCCGCATTGGGCTCTCTGCTCAGCAGGGAGCCTGCTTCCTCCTCTCTCTCTCTCTGCCTGCCTCACTGCCTACTTGTGATCTCTGTCTGTCAAATAAATAAATAAAATCTTAAAAAAAATAAAATCCAAAAATCTTTTAATATAATTCACTACATTAATTGAGAAATGAATACAATAATCTCAATAAATGCACTAAAATATTTGACACATGCCATTATATATTTGTAGCTTAAAAATATTCTCAGTAAATGGACTAAAGGCTCTAATCAAGAGATATAGGGTGTCAGAATGGATAAAAAAACAAGACCCATCTATATGCTGCCTATAAGAGACTCATTTTAGACCTAAAGACACCTGCAGATTGAATGTGAAGGGATGGAAAAACATTTATCTTGCAAATGGATGTCAAAAGAAAGCTAGAATAACAATAGTTACATTGGTAAAATTAGATTTTAAAACACTGTAACAAGAGATAAAGAAAGGCACTATGTCATAATAAAGGGGACAATCCAACAAGAAGATCTAACAATTGTAAATATTTATGCGCTCAACATGAGAGCATCCAAATATATAAAATAATTAATAACAAACATAAAGGAACTCATTGATAATAATGCAACAATAGTAGGGAACTTTAACACCCCACTTACAGGAATGGACAGATCATCTAAGCAGAAAATCTACAAAGAAACAATGGCTTTGAATGACACACTGGATCAGATGGACTTAACAGATAAATTTAGAACATTTCATCCTAAAGCAGCAGAATACACATTTTTTTCAAGTATACATGGGACACTCTCCAGAACAGATCACATATTAGTTCACAAATCGGGATGGACTGAGTAAATATAAAAAGATTGAAAACATACCATGCACCTTTTCTGACCATAATGCTATGGAACTAGAATTCAACCACAAGAAAAAAATACATGGAGGTTAAACAACATGCTACTAAACAATGAATGGGTCAACCAGGAAATCAAAGAAGAAATTTAAAAAATTCATGGAAACAAATGAAAATGAAAACACAGCAGTCCAAAAACCCTGGGATGCAGCAAAGTGGTCTTAAGAGGAAAATACACAGCTATAGAGGTCTACCTAAAGAAGGAAGAAGTATCTCAAACAAATAGTCCAACTTTATACCTAAAAGAGCTACGAAAAGAACAACAAATGAAACCTAAACCAGCAAAAGGAAGGAAATAAGATTAGATCAGAAATAAGTGATATAGAAACTAAAAAATCCCTATAGAACGGATCAGTGAAACCAGGAGTTAGTTCTTTGAAAAAATTAATAAAATTGATAAACCTCTAGTTAGACTTATTAAAAAGATAATAAAAGGACTCAAATAAATAAAATCACAAAAAAGACAGGAGAAATAACAACCAGCACCACAGAAGTACAATTATAAGAGAATATAGAAAAATATGGCACAAACTGGACAATGTGGAGGAAATGTATAAATTCCTAGAAACAAATAAACTACCAAAACTGAAAAAGGAAGAAATAGAAAACTTGAATAGACCAATAATCAGCAAAGAAATGGATTCCATAATCAAAAAACTCCCCAAAAAACAAAAGTCCAGGGCCAGATGGCTTCACAGGGGAATTCTACCAAATGCTTAAAGAAGAGTTAATACCTACTCTCCTCCAACTATTCCAAAAAATAGAAAAGAAAGGGAAACTTCCAAATTCATTCTATGAGGCTAACATTACCCTATCAAAAACCAGATAAAGACCCCAATAAAAGAGAATTATAGTCCAATATCCCAAACGAACATGGATGCAAAAATTCTCAATAAAATACTAGCAAACTGAATCCAACAATACATTAAAAGAATCAATCCCCGCAACCAAGTAGGATTTATCCCTGGGTCACAAAGGTGGTTCAGTATTTGCAAATCAATCACATGATACACCACATTAATAAAAGAACCATATGATCATTTCAATAGATGCAGAAAGAGTATTTGACAAAGTATAGCATCCATTCATGATAAAAACCCGCAACAAAGTAGGTTTAGCAGGAACATACCTGAACACAGTAAAGGCCACTTATGAAAAGCACATAGCTAATATCATGATAAATGGGGAATAACTGAGAGTTTTTCCTCTACTGTCAGGAACAAGACAAGGATGCCCACTATCACCATTTTTATTTAGCACAGTACTGGAAGTCCTAGCCACAGAATTCAGACAACAAAAGGAAAAAAAAATGGTATCTGAGTCATCAAGAAAGAAGTAAAACTTTCACTATTTGCAGATGATATGATATGATACTGTATACAGAAAACCTGAAAGGCTCTACCAAAAAATTTCTAGAACTGATAAGTGAATTCAGTAAAGTTGCAAAAGACAAAATCATTGTACAGAAATATGGTACATTTCTATACACCAATAATGAAGCAGGAGAAAGACAAATTAAGGAATCAATCCCATTTACAATTGTACCAAAAAAATAAGGTATCTAGGAATACACCTAACCAAAGAAGTGAAAGACCTGTAACATACTGATGAAAGAAATTGAAGATGACACAAAGAAATGGAAAGATATTATGTGCTTGTGGATTGGAAAAACAAATATTGTAAAAACATCTATACTACCCAAAGCAATCTCCACATTTAAAGCCATACCTATCAGAATACCAATAGCATTTTTCACAGAGATAGAACAAACAATCCTAAAATTTGTATGAAACCACAAAAGATCCTGAATAGCCAAAGCAGCCTTGGGGGGAGGGGGGGGAAGCAAAGAAGGAGGCATCACAATTCTGGACTTCAAGTTGTATTACATAGCTGTAGTGATTAAAACAGTATGGTACTGGCAAAAAATCCAGACAGTTGGTCAATAGAACTGATAGAAAACACAGAAATGAGTCACAGCCATATGGTCAATTAATCTTTGACAAAGCAGGAAAGAACATCCAAAGGGAAAAGAATGTTTCTTCAACAAGTGGTTTTGGGAAAACTGGACAGTAACATGCAAAAGAATGAAAATCTACCACTTTCTTGCACCATATATAAAAATAAATTCAAAATTGATTAAAGACTTAAATGAGACCTGAAACCATAAAAATCCTACAGGATACCATAGGCAGTAACTGGTTTGACATCAGCTGTAGCAACTTCGTTCTAGGTATGTATTCTGCAGCAAGGGAAACAAAAGTAAAAATAGGCTATTGGGCCCAGATGTCCATTGATAGATGAATGGATAAAGAAGATGTGGTATACATATACAATGGAATATTACTCATCCATCAAAATGAATGAAATCTTACCATTTGCAATGACATGGATGGAACTAGCAGGTATTATGCTAAGTGAAATGAGTCAACCAGAGAAAGACAAATACCATATGATTTCACTCATATGTAGAATTTAAGAAACAAAACAGATGAACATAGGAGAAGGGAAGGAAAAATAAAATAAGATGAAGACAGAAATGGAAGGAAACTATAAGAGACCCTTAATTCGAGGATACAAACTGAGGGTGGCTGGAGGGGAGGCAGTTGGGGGGATTGGGTAATTAGGTGATGGGCATTAAAGAGGGTACTTGGTATAAAGAGCACTGGGTGTTATATACAACTGATGAATCACTAAATTCTATACCTGAAAATAATAGTACACTATATGGTAACTAAATTGAACGTAAATTAAAAAAAAATAAAAAGTAGGCTACTTGGACTACATCAACATAAAAAACTTCTGCACAGTGAAGGAAAGAATCAACAAAACTAAAAGGCAAGCTATAGAATGGGAGAAGATATTTGTAAATGACATATCTGATAAAGGGTTAGTGTCCAAAGTATATAAATAATTTATATAACTCAACACTCAAAAACTAAATAATAAAATTAAAAAATGAGCAGAAGACATGAATAGGAATTTTCCCAAAGACATCCAGATGGCCAACAGACACATGGGAAGATGCTCGACATCACTCATCATCAGGGAAATGTAAATCAAAACTACAGTGAGATATCACCTCACACCCATCAGAATGGCTAAAATCAACAAGACAAGAAACAATAGCTGTTGGTGAAGATGTGGAGAAAAAGGAACCTTGCTGGCAGGAGTGAAAACTGGTGCAGCTATTGTAGAAAACAGTGTGGAGTTTCCTCAGAAAGTTAAAAATGGAACTACCTTATGATCCAGCAGTTGCAGTATTAGTTATTTACCAAAAGAATACAAAAATATGAATTCAAAGGTATACATGAACCCTGATATTTATAGCAGCATTATCTGTAATAGCCAAATCATGGGAACAGCCCAAGTGTTCATTGATAAATGAATGGATAAAGAAGAGGTGGTATATACATACAATAGAATATTACTCAACCAGAAAAAAATAATAAAATCTTGCCATTTGCAATGACATGGATGGAATTAGAAAGTATTATGCTAAGTGAAATAAGTCAGCTAAAGGAAGACAAATACCATATGATTTCACTCATATGTGGAATTTAAGAAACAAAACAAATAAACATAAGGGGGAGAAAGAAGGAAAACCAAGAAACAGAGTTTTAAATATAGAGAACAAACTGATGTAAAGTTACCTGAGGGGAGGAGGGTGGTGGGGCATGGGTTAAGTAAGTGATGGGGATTAAGGAGTGCATGTATGATGAGCACAGGGTGTTGTACAGAAGTGTTGAATGACTATACTGTACTCCTGGCCCTAATATTACACTGTATGTTAACTAACCAGGATTTGAATAAAAACTTAAAAAAATACTTAGATAGGAATAAAAGCATATTTCCTAAGTTTGAAAAATGGGCATCTATTTAAAAACCTGTATCTAACATAGTCAACTATGTCAATTTTGCCCCTCAGATCAGAAATAAGAAAATGTGCCTTACCTTGATCCAAAACCAGGCAAAAACTCCATCAAAAAGGAGCATTTCAGACCAATATCCCTGGTGAATGTGGTTGTCAAAATTCTCAACAAGATCTATGCTAATAGAAGCCAACAGTACATTAAAAGGATTATCCACCACGACCAGGTAGGATTTATCCCTGGGATGCAAGGGTTGTTCAACATTTGCAAATCAATGTGATAGAACACATAAGTAAGAGAAGAGAAAAGAACCACATGGTCCTCTCAAATGATGCAGAAAAAGCATTTGACAAAATACAACATCCTTTCCTGATTAAAATTTTTCAGTGTACAGAAATACAGGGGATATTCCTCAACTTCATAAAATCCATCTATGAAAAATCCACACTGAATATCATTCTTTATGGGGAAGAGCTGAGAGCCTCCTTTCCACTGAGATCAGGAACACAACAAGGATGTCCACTCTCACTACTATTGTTCAAAATAGAACTAGAATTCCTAGCAACAGCAATCGGACAACAAAAAGAAATAAAAGGTATTCAAATTGGCAAGGAAGAAGTCAAATTCTCTCTCTTTGCAGATGACATGATACTTTATGTGGAAAACCCGAGACACCATCCTCAAATTACTAGAACTCATACAATTCAGTAATGTGGCAGGATACAAAGTCAATGCACAGAAATCACTTGCTTTCTTATTACACTAACAATGTAACTGTAGAAAGAGAAATTAGAGGATTCCATTTACAATAGCACCAAAAACCATAAGATACCTTGTAATAAACCTAACCAAAATGGTAAAGGATCTGTACTTGAAGAACTACAGAAGACTCATGAAAGAAACTGAAGACACAAAAAGATGGAAAAACATCCCATGCTGATGGATCAGAAGAACAAACATTTTTTAAATGTTTATGCTGTCCAGAGCAATCTATATTTTCATCACCATCCCAATCAAAATACCAATAGCATTTTTCAAAGTGCTGGAACAAATAATCCTAAAATTTTTATGGAACCAGAAAAGACCCCAAATTGCCAAGGAAATGTTGAAAAAGAAAAACAAAGCTGGGGGCATCATGTTGCCTGATTTCAAACTATATTACAAAGCTGTGATCACCAAGACAGTATGGTACTAGCACAGAAACAGACACATAGATCAGTGGAACAGAATAGAGAGCCCAGATATGTATGTTCAACTCTATGGTCAACTAATCTTTGACAAAGCAAGAGAAAATATCCAATGGCAAAAAGCCAGTCTCTTCATTAAGTGGTGCTGGGAAAATTGGACAGCTATATACAGAAGAATGAAATGGACCATTCTCTTACACCATACGCAAAGACAAACTCAAAATGGATGAAAGACCTCAATATGAGACAGCAGTTCATCAAAATCCTAGAGGAGAACATAGGCAGGAGCCTCTTTGACAGAGGTCACAGCAAACTCTTTCAAGACATGTCTCCAAAGGCAAGGGAAACAAAAGCAAAAAATGAACTTTTGGGACTTCATCAAGATAAAAAATTTCTGCACAGCAAACTCAACAAAACAAAGAGGCAACCCACAGAATGGGAGAAGATATTTGCAAATGACACTACAGACAAAGGGCTGATATTTAAGACCTAAAAAGAACTTCCTAAACTCAACACCCAAAAAACAAATAATCAAGTAAAAAAATGGGCTAAAGACATGAAGAGACACTTCTGCAATGAAGACAAACAGTTGAATAGCAGACACATGAAAAAATGTTCAACATCATTAGCCATCAGGGAGATTCAAATCAAAACCACATTGAAATACCACCTTACACAAGTTAGAATGGAAAAACTGATAAGACAAGAAACAACAAATGTTGGAGAGGTTGTGGAGAAAGGGGAACCCTCTTACACTGTTGGTGGGAATGCATGTTGATATAGCCACTTTGGAAAATAGTGTGGAAGTTCCTCAAAAAATTAGAAATAGAGCTACCATATGACCCAGCAATTGAAGTACTCGGTATTTACCCCAAAGATACAGATATAGTGAAAAGAAGGGCCATATGTACCCCAATGTTCATAGCAGCAATGTCCACAATAGCCAAACTATGGTAGGAGCTGAGATGCACTTCAAGAGATGAATGGATAAAGTAGATGTGGTCCATATACCAAAGGAATATTACTCACCCACTAGAAAGGATGAATACCTAACTTTTGCATTGACATGGATGGGACTGGAGGAGATTATGCCAAGTGAAATAAGTCAAGCAGAGAAAGTCAATTATCATCTGGTTTCACTTATTTGTGGAGCATAAAGAATAGCATGGAGGACATTAGGTGAAGGAA
The DNA here is from genome assembly GCF_922984935.1 of Meles meles. Classification (NCBI taxonomy): domain Eukaryota; kingdom Metazoa; phylum Chordata; class Mammalia; order Carnivora; family Mustelidae; genus Meles; species Meles meles. The sequence goes on along the minus strand of NC_060087.1, from coordinate 121,697,080 downwards.
GGGAAAAATGAAGGGGAGAAATTGGAGTGGGAGATGAACCATGAAAGACTATGGACTCTGGGAAACAAACTGAGGGTTTTAGAAGGAAGACGGGGTGGGAGGATGAGTGAGCCTGGTCATGGGTATTAAGGAGGGCATGGATCGCATGGAGCACCGTGTGTTATGTGCAAACAATGAATCATGGAACACTCCATCAGAAACTAATGATGTACTGTATGGTGATGAACATGACCTAAAAAAAAAAAAAAAAAGAATGAAGAAAGATGTAAAAAGTAACCAAGCTGTGCATCTTTTTAAAAAGGTTTTATTTTTTTATTTTGAGATAGAAAGAGAGAGAGAAAGCACATGAGTGGGGGGAGGGGCAATGGAACGTGAAAGAAAGAATCCTGAGCAGACTCCCAGCTGAATGCAGACCCCAACACAGGAGTCATTCTCATGACCAGATCATGACATGAGCTGAACTCAAGAGTTGGATGCTTAACTGACTGAGCCACCCAGATTTCTCTCAAATTGTACATCTTAAGGAACTAACAAAAGAAGAGCAAGCTAATCCCAAAAGCAGTAAAAGGAAGGAAATAATAATGATTAGACTGGACATAAGTGAAATGGAAAATAGAAAATCACAGAGAATCAACAAAACCAAAAATTGGTTATTTGAAAAGAATGGCAAGATCTATGAAACTTGAACTAGACTGAGCAGGAAAAAATAAATAGGGTGGGGTTAAAAGTGAGGAATTCACTATATACCTTACAGAAATAAAAGGAATTGTAAGAAGATATATGAATAGTTGTACACAACTTATTTATTTAGATGAAATGAAAAAAATTCCTGGAAACACACAAACTACTAAAACTAACCAAAGAACAAAAAGGAAAATCGGAACAACCTTTTAAACAGTAAAGAGTTGAAATCAGCAATCTAAATCTCTCAAAAAAAAAAAAATAAGCCCATGATCATTTGGTTTCGATGATGATTTCCACCAGTAATTAAGGAAGAATTAACACAGACCTTCAAACTGTTATAAAACACAGAAGAGGACTGAACTATTGCACCAACATTGCCCTGACACCAGGCCAAATGAAGAGTTTACAATAAAACAAATTTTACATACCTATTATTTCTTATGCATGTAGATGAAAAAATCTTCAACAAAATCCGAGAAAAAAAAATCTGGGAGCATATTAAAAGGATTATACACGGTCATCAAATGGGATTTATTCCAGATGTAAAAGTAGTTCAACATAAAAGAATGAATGACTGTAGTACATAGCATTCATAAAATGAACAATCTACATAACCATCTCGATTGCTTTTTGGCTAAAACTAAAATACGAAAAAATTCAACAAAATAAAAGCATCTTAAGCATGATAAAAGGTAGTTTTAGTCGCTGTGACTGCTATGACAAACAACAACAAACATTTATTTCTCACAGTTCTGGATGGTAAGAAGTCCAAGACAAGGTGCTGGCAATACAGTGTGAGCGTCAGCTTCCTTGTCCATTGACAGACGTATACAGTCTTCTCACTGCGTCTTCAGGTGGTGGAAAGAAGCCTAGAGACTCTCTAGGGTCTTTTTTATAATGGCACTAATCCTATGTATGAGGGCTCCACCATCATGACTTAGTTCCCTTACAAACGGCCCACTTTCTAACACTGTAACACTGAAAGTTAGGATTTCAGCATATGAGTTTTGGAGGACGCAAACGTTTAGTTCATAACAAGGTATTTATGAAAAAAAAAAGACATAGGTAATATACTCAACTGTGAAAGACTAAAAGCTTTAATGCTAAAATCAGGAACTAGGCAAGGATGCCCACTGTTGCCATTTCTATTCAATACCCTACTGGAAGTTCTGGCCAGAGCAATTAGGAAAGAAAAATAAATAGGCATCCAACTGGAAAGTAAGAAGTAAAAGTGCAGCTATTCCCAGAAGACGATGTCTTTTATACAGAAAATCCACACACAAAAAACACAGCTAATAAACAAATCCAGCAAATTTGAAGTATACAATGTCAACACACAAAAATCAGTTGTCTATACGCTAAACATGATCAATCTCAAAAGGAAATATAAAAAGTAGTTTCATTTTCCATAACATCAAAAAGAATAAAATATTTAGAGATAAATTTACTGAGGCATCAAGACCTGTACAATAAAAACTACAAACATTGCTTAAAGAAGTTAAAAAAGACATAAGTGGAAAGATACACCAAGTTCATGGATTAGAATACTTGGTGTGGTTAGTATTGAAATACTTCCAATTAAGGAGGGCACATGATGTGATGAGCACTGGGTGTTATAGGTAACTGATGAATTATTGAACTCTATATCTGAAACTAATGATATATTGGCTAGTTGAATTTAAATAAAAAAGGAAGGAAATTCTCCCTAAAGTGGTCTACAGAATCAATTCAATCTTTATCAGAATCGAAACTGTCAAAGTTCACAGAAATGGAAAAATTCATGTGGAATTGCAAAGAATATCATATAGCCAAAATAGTCTCTTTTTCACTTTTTTAAAAATTTCTTTTCAGCGTAACAGTATTCATTGTTTTTGCACCATACCCAGTGCTCCATGTAATATGTGCCCTCCCTATAACCCACCACCTGGTTCCCCAACCTCCCACCCCCTGCCCCTTCTAAACCCTCAGGTTGTTTTTCAGAGTCCATAGTCTCTCATGGTTCATCTCGCCTTCCAATATCTCTCAACTCCTTTCTCCTCTCCATCTCCCCATGTCCTCCATGTTCTTTGTTATGCTCCACAAATAAGTGAAACCATATGATACTTGACTCTCTCTGCTTGACTTATTTCACTCAGCATAATCTCTTCCAGTCCCATCCATGTTGATACAAAAGTTGGGTATTCATCCTTTCTGATGGAGGCATAATACTCCATCGTGTATATGGACCACATCTTCCTTATCCATTCATCCGTTGAAGGGCATCTTGGTTCTTTCCACAGTTTGGTGACCGTGGCCATGGCTGCGATAAACATTGGGGTAGAAATGGCCCTTCTTTTCACTACATCTGTATCTTTGGGGTAAATACCCAGCAGTGCAATTGCAGGGTCATAGGGAAGCTCTATTTTTAATTTCTTGAGGAATCTCCACACTGTTCTCCAAAGTGGCTGCACCAACTTGCATTCCCACCAACAGTGTAAGAGGGTTCCCCTTTCTCCACATCCTCTCCAACACACGTTATTTCCTGTCTTGCTAATTTTGGCCATTCTAACTGGTGTAAGGTGATATCTCAATGTGGTTTTAATTTGAAACTCCCTGATGACTAGTGATGATGAGCATTTTTTCATGTGTCTGATAGCCATTTGTATGTCTTCATTGGAGAAGTGTCTGTTCATATCTTCTGCCCATTTTTTGATATGATTATCTGTTTTGTGTGTGTTGAGTTTGAGGAGTTCTTTATAGATCCTGGATATCAACCTTTTTGTCTGCACTGTCATCTGCAAATATCTTCTCCCATTCCGTGGGTTGCCTTTTTGTTTGGTTGACTGTTTCCTTTGCTGTGCAGAAGCTTTTGATCTTGATGAAGTCCCAAAAGTTCATTTTCGCTTTTGTTTCCTTTGCCTTTGGAGACATATCTTGAAAGAAGTTGCTGTGGCTGATATCGAAGAGGTTACTGCCTATGTTCTCCTCTAGGATTCTGATGGATTCCTGTCTCACCTTGTGGTCTTTTATCCATTTCGAGTTTATCTTTGTGTACGGTGTAAGAGAATGGTCGAGTTTCATTCTTCTACATATAGCTGTCCAGTTTTCCGAGCACCATTTATTGAAGAGACTGTCTTTTTTCCATTGTATATTTTTTCCTGTTTGTCGAAGATTATTTGACCATAGAGTTGAAGGTCCATATCTGGGCTCTCTACTCTGTTCCACTGGTCTATGTGTCTGTTTTTTTTTTTTTTTTTTAACATTTATTTGACAGAGACAGATCACAAGTAGATAGAGAGGCAGGCAGAGAGAGAGAGAGAGGGAAGCAGGCTCCCTTCTGAGCAGAGAGCCCTATGTGGGACTTGATCCCAGGACCTCGAGATCATGACCTGAGCCGAAGGCAGCGGCTTAACCCACTGAGCCACCCAGGCGCCCTATGTGTCTGTTTTTATGCCAGTACCATGCTGTCTTGGTGATCACAGCTTTGCAGTAAAGCTTGAAATCAGGTAACATGATGCCGCCAGTGTTGCTTTTGTTTTTCAACATTTCCTTAGCAATTCGGGGTATCTTCTGATTCCATACAAATTTTAGGATTATTTGCTCCCTGAATAGACTGATATCTAGTAACGAGATTGAAGCAGTGATCAAAAACCTCCCAAAAAACAAGAGCCCAGGACCTGACAGATTCCCTGGGGAATTCTACCAAACTTTCAAAGAAGAAATAACACCAATTCTCCTGAAGCTGTTCCAAAAAATTGAAGCAGAAGGAAAACTTCCAGACTCTTTTTATGAAGCCAGCATTACCCTGATCCCCAAACCAGGCAAAGACCCTACCAAAAAGGAGAATTTCAGACCAATATCACTGATGAATATGGATGCTAAGATTCTCAACAAGATCCTAGCAAACAGGATCCAGCAGCACATTAAAAAGATTATCCACCATGACCAGGTGGGATTCATCCCTGGGTTGCAAAGATGGTTCAAAATTCGCAAATCAATCCATGTGATAGAACAAATCAGTAAGAGAAGAGAGAAGAACCACATGGTCCTCTCAATTGATGCAGAAAAAGCATTTGACAAAATCCAGCATCCATTCCTTATTAAAATGCTTCAAAGTATAGGGATAGAGGGAACATTCCTGAACGTCATAAAATCTATCTATGAAAGTCCCACAGCAAATATCATCCTCAATGGGAAAAAGCTTGCAGCCTTCCCGTTGAGATCAGGAACACGACAGGGATGCCCACTCTCACCACTCTTGTTCAACATAGTATTAGAAGTCCTAGCAACGGCAATCAGACAACAAAGAGAAGTAAAAGGTATCCAAATTGGCAAGGAAGAAGTCAAACTCTCTCTCTTCGCAGATGACATGATTCTTTATATGGAAAACCCCAAAGACTCCACTCGCGAACTACTAGAACTCATACAGCAATTCAGTCATGTGGCAGGATACAAAGTCAATGTACAGAAATAAGTGGCTTTCTTATACACTAACAATGAAAATACAGAAAGGGAAATTAGATATTTGATTCCATTTACTATAGCACCAAGAACCATAAGATACCTGGGAATAAACCTAACCAAAGAGGTAAAGGATCTGTACTCGAGAAACTACAGAACACTCAATGAAAGAAATTGAAGAAGACACAAAAAGATGGAAGACCATTCCATGCTCTTGGATTGGAAGAATAAACATTGTTAAAATGTCTATACTGCCTAGAGCAATGTATACTTTTAATGCCATTCCGATCAAAATTCCACCGATATTTTTCAAAGAGCTGGAGCAAATAATCCTAAAATTTGTATGGAATCAGAAGAGACCCCAAATTGCTAAGGAAATGTTGAAAAACAAAATAGTCTTTAGAAAGAAGAACAAAGGTGGATGACACACAATTTCCTACTTCAAAACTGATTACAATACTACAATAATCAAAACTGTGGTACTGGTATGAGGTTTGGGGTATAAATCAATGGAATGAGTTAAAGTCCAAAAAAATCATAGACCATTGGCTGGTTAATTTTTTTTCAAGGAGGACATAGCAATCTCTTCAAGAAATGGTGCTGGGACAACAGTATTTATCTAAGTATAATTAGACCCTTACCTCATACCATATAAAAATTAACTTGAAATAAAGCAAAGACATAAATATAAGAGGTAAAACTCTAAGACCCTTAGAAGAGAACAGGAGTATACCTTCAAGACTTTGGATTGGCAATGGACTTTTAGGTAAACACCAAAATCATGAGCAACAACAAGAACAAAATAGATAAACTGGACTTCAACAAAATTAAAAACTGCTGTATCCAGTGGAAAAAGGAACTGTGATATGGGCAAAATATTTGCAAATTGCGTATTTGATAAAGTTCTAGTCTTCAGAATACATAACGAGCTCTTATAACTCAGCAATAAAAGACAAACAAGCTCAAATAAAAAGTGGGCAGAGGTTTTAAATAGACATTTTGCCAAGAATGTATATAAATGGCCAATAAGCACATGAAAAGATGCTCAACACCATCAGTCATTAGGGAAATGCAAATCAAAACCACAATGAGACACCACTTCACAATAAACAATAACAAGTGTTAGCAATGATGTGGAGTAATTAGAAGTTTCATATAATATTGGCACGAATATAAAAGGGTGCACCTGCTTTGGAAAACAGTCTAGCTTGTGCTCAAAGGATTGAACATAGCATTGTCATATAACCTAGCAATTCTCCTGTGTATATATCCAAGAGAAAGAAAACATGACCTCACTAAAACTTGGACACAAATGTTCACAGTGTTATTATTCATACTAGTCAAATAGTGGAAACAACTCACATGTTCATGAACTGATGAATAGATAAACTGTGGTGTACACATACAATGGAATACTTTTCAGCCATCAAAAGGAACAAAGCACTACGACATTCTACAACATGGATGAACTTTGAAAATTTTGCACTAAGTAAGCAAAGCTACACAAAGGACAGATATTGTGTGATTCAGTTTACATGGATCATCCAGAACAGGCAAAAGGAAGAGATTGAAAATAGATTGCTGGTTGCCAGGTGGGATGGAGGGTAGAGGGCATGGAAATGGTTATTTACAGATAATGTTTGAGCATTTCTTTTTAGAGTGTTGAGAATGTTAAAAAATTAACTGTGGTAATGATTGCATAATTCAATGAATATACTAGATACTACTGAACTGTATTCTTTAATTGGGTGGGTAAATGTAATGGCCTGTGAAATATATCTCAATAAAGCTCTAAAATATTCATAATCTCTTAAAATTAATACAGAATTAAATTACAATTAAGGAAAAAAGTAGAAATAAGAGAGCTTGTTAGCCATATATGTATACAAATTTTATAATTAAAAATTCTCCCACAACAAATATCCCAGAAGAATTTGCTGGTGAATTATATAGAACATTTAAGGAACAATTAATATCACTTGTATATAAACTTATTTGAAAAGCAGAAGAGGAGGAAATACTTCCCAAATTATTTTTTAATGATAACTCCGATAAAAAGGGCAGAAAAAGAGATCACAAGAATAACAAATATAATAACAACAAGCTATGGACGAAGGTTTCATTAATATAGGTGTAAATTCTTTAACAGGATATTACCAGATCATTTATTAACATTTTAAAAATATGTAACATATCATGAAGAATTACAGTTTATCCAATAAGAACAAGGTGGGTTTAACTTTTGAAAATCAATCCATAGGATTGTTTTCATTAACAAAATAAAGGAAAAAAGAAAAAAAAAAAACCAAAAGAGCAAAACCATATGATCACCTCTGTACTTTCAGAAAATATATTTAACAAAATTCAATACCCATGTATGATTTTTAAAAACACAAAAGCACACTCATCTAACTAGAAATAGATGAGAGATACTTCAATTAGCAAAAGAGCATATATGAGCAGCTTAACAGCCAATATAATCAATGGTGATTCATACATTCCTCCTAAAATCAAGAACAAGGTTGATATGGGCACTCCCATCCCTTCTATTTATTTTTTAATTAAGTTTTTCATTTTAATTCCAGGATAGTTAACATACAGTGTTATATTAGTTTCAGGTATACGATACAGTGATTCAATAATTCTACACATTACTCAGTGCTCATCATGATAAGTGTACTCTTTAATTCCCATCACCTAGTTCACCCATCCTCCCACCCACATCCCCTCTGGTAACTTCTATTTCTTTTTAATTTTTATTAAATTGAAAATCTCATTGTAAAATTCATACTGAAATTCAGAGCACTTAATGTATTTAAAAAATATTTTTAAAGAAAAATAACAAAATGGAAGGACTACACTAATGAAATATAAGTCTTACCCTAAATCTACAGTAATCAAATGGCATAAATGCAACACAACTGGGTGGACAGCCTAGAAATCGACCCAAAACATATGTGGCTAATTGATTTTTGGCAGAGGAACCAAAGCAATTTGATACAGAAAGTAAAGAATTTTTAGCAAATGGCTCTCAAATAACAGTATATCTATATTAAAAAATAAAAAAGAATCTTGACCTCTATCTCCTACCACACACAAAAATTAATTCCAGATGGCTCATATATCTAAATACAAAAGCTAAAATTATAAAGGTTTTAGAACAAGGATAGAAGATATATTTTTGACCCAGGGTTGACAAAGACTTATTAGGATAAGAAAATCAATAAGCATGAGAAACAAAAAAATTAGTCTTTTCAAACTCAAAAACCTCTTTTCATTAAAAAAATAGCATTAAGAAAATGAAAGGGCAGGGCATAGATGGGATAAAATATTCACAAATCATGTTTGACCAAGGATTTGTATTCAGAATTTAAAAAGAAATGTTATCTTTCAAAAACAAAACAAAACAAAGTTTAACTAGATAAAATACTTGAAGAGATACTTCACAAAGGATGATATACGAATGTCTAATAAACACATGAAAAATGCCTAACATCTTTAATCATTGTGGAAATAGAAATTAAAACTTATGGACACTATTATTTACTCAGTAAAATGGCATGAATTTAAAAGATGGAAACACCAAATGTTGGCAGGAATGGAGATTAGTTGAAATTCTTTCTCACTGTTAGTGGGAATGTAAAAACACTTTGGGGAGAGTTTTGGCATGGTTTTAATAAAACTAAAACTATACCTGTCCATCAGCCCAACAATTTTACTTTATCCAGGAGAAGTTAGAATGTTCAAGAAAAAAATTTGTAAAAATAATAAAGTTTATGAATTTTATTAACAATATCTAAAACCTAGAAGCAATTTAAATGTTTATCAACAGAAAATGGGTTAAAAATAGTAATATATTCATACAATAGAATAATACTTAGCAATAAAGAGGAATGGAGTACTCTTTCAATCAACAGGATGGATGGACATCACATTTATAAACCTAAGTGGGAAAAGTTAAATACAAAACCATTATATAATATAAATGAATCTCTACAAAATTCTAGAACATGTATTACTTGTCTACGGTGAAAATTTTCAGAACATATTTTCTCTTGGGTTTGGAAGGATAAAGTGGAAAAGAACATGAGACAGCTTTGAGAAGACAGACATTTTATATATGGTGAGAGAGCTGTGTATTACATAAGTATCTATTTGAAACAAATTTCCAGTTAAATTTTGTAAATTGCAAATTTTGTAATTGTAAAATTGTAAATTTTACACAGAAAAATTACTATGGGTGGCTGTGTGGCTCAGTCAGTTAAGTGTCCAACTCTTGATTTTGGCTCAGGTCATGATCTCTTGTTTGTGAAACTGAGCCCTGCATCAAACTCCATGTTGAGCATGGAGCCTGCTTAAGATTCTCTCTCTCTGCCCCTCCTCACCCTCTTTCTTTCTCTCTCTGTCTCCCTCTCTTTAAAAAAAAAGAAAAGAAAAAGAAAAATGGCTGTGAAAAATGAGCAAGTAGAGGAAGTGATGTCCATGCAGATAAAACAACAAAGGTAGTATGTAGATAATTATTGAAACTGGTTGATGGTTTTTTATGAGGGCTTATTCTGTATACTTTGTATAAGTTTGAAAATTTGCACAATTAACACTTTAAAAGATTTTTAAAACAGTAACATTCTTTTCAAGTACAAATGAACATTCACCAAACATTATATCTTGGGTCACCAAAAAACCCAAACTAATTTAAAGGGGTTAAATTCATACAGAGACTATTATTCGACAAGAATGGAATAAAACTAGAGATCAATAACAAAAATAACAGGAAAAATGTAAAAATAACTTGAAAATAACACATTTCTAACTCACATATGAGAAAATGATAGTCTTAAGATATTTAGAAAATATTTTGTACTATTGAAAATATATCAAAATTTGTGAGGTATAGCTAAGAAAAGCTTAGAGAAAATCTAAAGCATCAAATCTTATATTAGGACAGAGAAGAGGGCTCAAACTACCAATTTAAGTTTATATCTTAAGAAACTAGAAAAAGAAGAACAAAATAATCCCAAAACAAGCAAAGAAAGGGAATTATACACATAAAAGCAGATGTATCAATAAAATTGAAAATAAAAATGAAAATAAGTGAAACCAAAGGCTGATTATATGAAAAGATCAATCAAATTTATAAACCTTTGGAAAAAATGACCAAAAAATCGACACGAATTATCAATATGAAGAATAAAAATAGATGTACAACTACAGAAGACATTAATAAGACTATAAGGGAATATTAGATACAACTTCACACAGGTAAATTCTACAAATTTGATGAAATGGATAAAATCCTTGAAAAACACTAACTACCAAAACTCACTCAATTTGGAATAGATAAACTGAATAGTTCTCTAACTACTAAATAAATTCAGAGTTAAAATCCTCCCAATAAAGAAATCTCACAGCACCAATGGTCTCACTAGTGAATTCTGGGAGACATTTCAGAAATGTATAACACCAATTCTACAGTATCTATTTCAGGAAACAGAAAGGAATACTTTCCAACTTGTAGGAAGCCAGTATTACTGACACCAAAACCAGAAAAATACAGTACAAGTAAAGAAAACAGTACCGCTTATCAATGAAGATGCAAAATAGTAAAAAACAAACAAACATAAAATAAATCAATACAGCAATTTATATAAAGAACGAAACACCACAACAAAGATTATTTATTCCAAGAATGCAAAGCTGGCACATTTGAATATAAACTAAAGCATTCCATTAAAATAATAGTTTAAAAAAGAAAAAAATTATAAAATCAATAGAGCAAGTTTATTTGGCAAAAATCTAACTTTTATCCATGACAAAAACATTCAATAAATGAGGAATAGAGGGAAAATTTTTCAACTTGACAAAAATGTATAAAAATTCTACAGAAAACATAGATTGAATGTTTTTCTCCTAAGACTGAGAACAAGGCAAAGATACCTATTCTCATACCTCTTATTCAACATTATAGTGAAAATCCTATCCAGTGCAATACAATCAGACAATAAACAAAAGAAATATATATTGCAGGAAAAAAGAAATAAAATTGTCCCTATTTGCAGAACACTTACTTACCTATGTAAAAAATCCCAAGGAGTCCACAAAATCCCATCTTAAAACTAATAAATCTGTTTAGCAATGCCATAGGACATAAAATAAAAACACAAACACAAAATCATTCTTAATATATATATATATATATATATATACTAACAATGAACACTGGAAACTAAGTATTAAAAACAAAACTGCAGGGGCACTGGGGTGGCTCAGTGGGTTAAGCCTCTGCCTTGAGCTTGGGTCATGATCTCAGGGTCCTGGGATCAAGCCCCACATCAGGCTCTCTGTCCAGCAGGGAGCCTGCTTCCCCCTCTCTCTCTGCCTCTCTGCCTGCTTGTGATCCCTCTCTCTGTCAAATAAATAAATAAAATCTAAAAAAAAAACCAAACTACATCAATTCATAATAGCTTTTTATTAGAAGACTAAAATAGATATAAACTAACAAAATACGTACAGTATTTCAAAAATATTACCAAAAATTGTTTGTTAGATATTAAAGATCTAAATAAATGGAAATATATATCATGGTCATGGATTAGAAGACACAACATAGTAAAAATATCAATTTTAAAAAGGTCGATCTATAAAGTTACAAATCAAAAATCCCTGCCCAATGGTTTTGTATATACAGACAAGATGATTCTAAAATTTATATTGAAATACAGAAAATTCACCTAAATAATTTTGAAATAGAGGAAAAATTTGGAGAATTTTTTGAAATACAGGAAAAATTTGGAGAATTAAGACTTACTATAAAACTGCAGTAATCACGTTATAGTTATAGTATTGGTGTTGGTCTCACAGATCAATGAAACAAAATAAGAGTTCAGAAATGGAGACTTGCTGGCATGAACAATTGACTTTTAACAAAAATGCAAAGGTAATTAAGTCGGAAAGAATAGTCTTTTTAATAAATACTATTGCACCAATTAGACAACTCTAGGCCAAACAAATAATAAATAAATTTAGCAACAGTAAATAATCTATACTTCATAACCTATGCAAAAATTACTTCAAAGTGGATCATAAATCTAATGGTAAAATATAAAACTAAAACAATTTTAGAGAAAAACAGGTTATCATGACATAGTTTTAGGAAAAACTTATTAAATATGATACCAAAATCACAGTCCATGAAAGAAAATTATGATAAAGTGGACTTAACCCAGATTTTAAAAGTTATTTGAAAGATACTGTTAGGTGAAAGAAAGGATGAGATACAGTCTGGAAGAACGTATTTGCAAATAATATATCCAACAAAAAGCTTTTATCCAGAATTATAAAGAAGAACTTTCAATTGTAAGAACCAAAGAAGGAGTTAAAACAGGAATTCTGCCACAAGAAGGAGCAAGAAATGTGGAGCAAGCGTATGCATTTGGGAAGGTCAAATAAAGTCTTAGATATAACAGGACCAATGAATAGCATATCCCATATAAAAGCAAACAGTAAAGAGTCGAGGAGTGAAAAGCAGCAATGCAAAGCTAAAAGGAACATGGAGAATCAGGGAAACATACCATCACCAAAAGACTAATAATAATCTTTCAACTACTGAATTCAAAAGCATGGAATTTTGCCATCTAGCTGATAAAGAATTCAGATTGGCTGTTTGGCAGAAACTCAACTAACTTAAAGAAAATTCAGAGACACTTCAGCAAAATCAGGAAAACAATACATGAACAAAATGAGAAATTTAACAAAGAGTAGCCAAATCAAACAAATTCTGGAGCTGAATTCAGTGAATGAAATGAAAATTGCAATAAAGGGCATCTGTGGCAGAGTAGAACAAATGGAAGGTAGAATAAGTGAGCTAAAGGACAGGAACTTTGAAATAAGCAAATAGAGAACAAAGTAAAAAGAATGAAAAAAAAGGAAAGAAAACGTATATGTATATGTATATGTATATGCAAATGTATAAATATTAAAATAGTTTGAGTTCCCAAAGGAGAAGAGTGGAAGAAGGGGGCAGGTTTATTTAAAGAAATAATAGCTTTAAAAAAATAATAATTGCTGAGAAATTCCCAAATTTGGGAAGATGCTTGGATACCCAAGATCATGAAACTAATAGATCATTCTATTATCTCAATGCAAAAACATCTTCTCCAAGACACCTTAGAATGAAACTGTCAAAAATAAAGGATAAAGAGAGAATCCTAAAAGCAACCAGAAAAAAAGAATAAAGATCGTAACCCACACAGGAACCCTCATTAAGTTATCAGTGGGTTTCTCTATAGAAACCATACAGGCCAAGAGAGAGTGGAATGACATATTCAAAGTGTTGAAAAAAAAACTGCCAGCCGAGAATATTCTGATAAAGTCATCTTTCAGTTATGAAGAAGAAATAAAGACTTTCCCAGACAAATAAAAGCTGAAGGAATCCATCACTACTGGACCTGCCATGCAAGAAATTCTGAAAGAAGTTCTTTAAGCTGAAATGAAAGAGGCTAATTATGATACAAAACATACAAAAGTGTAGAACACACTGATAAAGTTAAATATGCAGTTGGATATAGAAAACTGTAATTCTGTAATAGGATAGTGTGTTAACCACTTCATTATAATATAAATATTAAAGAAAATGTGTTAAACTCTAGGTAGTATCATTTGTTAATGAATATACAGTATACAAAGAGGTAAATTATGACATAAAAAACATAGAAAGGGGAGAGTAAAAGGGTGGAACTTTTGTATGTGATCAAAGTTAAGTTACTATCAGCTTAAAATGGACTACTTTATTTATATGATGCTTTATGTAAGCCTCACAGTAACCAGAAAGCAAAAATCTAGAGTAGATTCACAAAAGATAAAAAAAGAGAAACAGAGAACACCACTGTATAAAATCATCAATTTGCAAAAGGTCAGCAGAAATGGTGGGGGTGGGGGGACAAACAATGGAAATACAAAACAGGCAGAAAGCAAATAATAAGATGGCATTAGTAAGTCGTTACATATCAATAATTACTCTAAATGTAAATGGATTTAATTTACCAATCAAAAGATTCAGAGTGTCTGGATACATAAAGAAATAAGATCTAACTATATGCTGTCTATGAGATATTCACTTCAGATTTAAAGATACACTCAGGATCAAAGTGAAGGGATGGAAAAAGTTATTTCATGTGAGTAGCAACCAAAAGAAAGTCTGGGTAGCTATATTTAAATCTGACAAAATAGACTTTAAGTTGAAAATAGTAACAAGAGATAAAGAAGGTCATTATATAATGATAAAGGGGTCAAATCATGAAAACATATAATAATCATAAATATAACAAACCCAACATCAGAGCACCTAAAAACATTAAACAAACACTAACAGATCTGAAGTGAGAAAGAGACAATTCACTAATAATAATAATGGTTCAAACCCAGGGTTTCCCTGTTGATTTTCTGTCTAGATGATCTATTCATTGCTAAAAGTGGGGTAATGAAATTTTCTACTATTACTGTATTGTCTTCTAATAATTGAAAATTTGTACCCTTGACCTGCATCACTGGATTTCCCTTACCCCCAGCACCCAAAAACCAGTTTTACAAAAATAAGAACTCTCAAAAATTACCAGTAAGAAAGCAAACAACCTAATTTTTTATATTTTATTTTTTTAAAAGATTTTATTTATTTATTTGACAGACAGAGATCACAAGTAGGCAGAGAGGCAGGCAGAGAGAGACCAGGAAGCAGGTTCCCTGCTGAGCAGAAAGCCCAACGCAGGACTCCATCCCAGGACCCTGGGATCATGACCTGAGCTGAAGGCAGAGGCTTTAACCCACTGAGCCACCCAGGCGCCCAGACAACATAATTTTTAACATGGTCATAATACTTAATAGACACTTCACAAAAGAAGGTATAGGAATGACAAATAAGCATGAGAAAATATTTCAGTGTAATTATTCATTAGAAAAGTGGAAATTAACACCATGATGAAATATCCTTACACTCATCAGCTAAAACTCCCATACACTGTTGTTGGTAATGCAATATGGCACAAGCCTTCTGGAAAACGTCTGGCAGTTTATCACAATGGTAAACATATGCTTACAATAATGACTCAACAATCGCATTCCTGGATATTTATCCTGAAGAAATAAAATGCATTTGCATACACACAAACTACACAGATGTTTTTAGTAGGAGTACTCATAATTGACAAAACCAAGAAACAACACAAATGTCCTTCAACACATGCATGAATAAACAAACTACTGTACATCCATTTCATGGAAGTTCGAAGCTATAAAAAGGAGAAAATATTGCCATAAGCAACTTGGATAAATCTCAAAGGCATTAATCGGAGTGAAATAAGCAAGTTCACAAATATTATGTAACCTGGGATTACAATTATATAACATTAAAAAAAACTAGCAACAGAGAAAAGATCAGTGGTTGTCAATGTTTATGGTTGTGAGGAAAGAATGACTATTGAGGGATGATAATATGAGGGATTTTGTGGGGGTCATGGAACTGCTCTATATGTTGATTGTGGTCATGGTTAGACAAATTTATACGTGTGTTAAAATTCATAGAACTTTATGAAAAAAAGTAAATTTCATGTATTCTAGTTAAACACACACACACACACACACACACACACACACACAAATATTGCACTCTGGAGACACAGAAGATACAGCAGGGATTGTCCTGATCATATCATTGTTTAATTCACCACCTGGGTCCTGAAAAATCCAGATGATAATGGTCTATGACAGTGGACTAATGCAAATCCAGGCAAATAATAGGCCCAATCACAACTGTTGTGTCATAGATGGTATTTTTACTAGATTAGATTAACAACCTCAGAATTTTGTATACAGGTATTGATATGGAAAATATGTTATTTTCCAAATCCATTAGGAAGGAGAATCTGAAACACCCCAGGGATATGTTAATTCTCTTTCTCTTTCATGTAATATAGTCTGTAGAAATCTAGATACATCTGGCAATTCCATAGTACATACCACGGATTCACTATATTAGAGGACTTGAGGATGACAAGTCAAGTGACCCTGCAGCTAAAACTACCAATCATAAGGCTGGATCCTATACCATAAAGTGTAGCACATCCAGCAACAGTTCTTCATAAGGGGAAATGGGATTGTGCCTAAACAGTGCAGAGGCTGCAAATAAACTGGACTCACATATGGTTAACTAACATAGCACCTACCTCTGTAATATTGTTGCCTGTTACTCAGATCATGCTTATTTTCTCATGGGAATTTCTTTATGTTCAGGTGAAAGAAAAGATCACAAATAGATAAGTCTAGTACACTTGTGCAAACTAAAAATGGACTACTGCTGAACTGCAGTATCACTCAGGGTTTCCTTTTAAACTGGTGATGGGAAATCCTCCCAGTGAGCAGAGCTCTGTTCATTTACTTTTTTGTGACGACAGAAGTGGCCAAATATAGGAAAGGTGCCCATGGATTTACTGGGTCCATGAAGTGGCTTAGTTGGTTTGTCAATAATCCTGAAGGAGCAAGGTAGAAGATCAAAGTTGTGGATAGGGACTCCTGGATGGCTCAGTCAGTTAAGCTGCTGCCTTTGGCTCAGGTCAAGATCCCAGAGTCCTGGGATCGAGTCCCACATCAGGCTCCTTGCTCAGCAGGGAGCCTGCTTCTCTCTCTGCCGCAGCCTGCCACTCTGCCTGTTTGTGTGCTCTTTCTCTCTCTCTGACAAATGAATACATAAATACATAAATAAAATCTTAAAAAAAAAAGCAGGATGTATGATATCCTTGTCTTAAAAAACAAAACAAAACAAAAACAAGATGTGGGTGGACTAAAGGGAGTGGATACGGTGGACACAAGTGTAAAGCTCTCTTTTTTTTGGCACATTAACATACTTCAGAGAACATCTGTCCCAAGTAGAGGAACTAAACATTCAAGTGGACAGATGACCTGGCAAATTAATGATAGTCAACTTCTGTCCTCTGTTATTAGAGTACTGGCAGAGATGGAAGCTATATACAGTCCAAACAACATTGGTCCCCTTTTACCACTCCCCACCTCACTACTACCAATGCTGAATGTCTGAAATATCAACAGTAAAGAGAGATACTGAGTCCTTGATATGATGACAACCCCTGAGGACATGAACAGTCACTTTGAAGCAAGCTGATCACATTGAAGCACTTTCGGCTTGAAAACTAAAACAATTCTTCCTATGATTAATATATATTCTGGGTATGAGTTCGAATTTTCTGTCCACAAAGTCTCAACTCAAACCATTTCTAAGAGCTCACAGTATGTCTGATTTCTCAATGTGGGAAACTTCATAGCATTATCTTGAATCACAGGACCCCATTTAAGGCAAAGGATGTGTGGTAGTTCTTTTACATAATGCACCATCTAAAAAAATGACAGAATAATGGATGTTTAAAAATGTTTCTGAGGGGAGTAACAGCAGCAAGTGGACAGAATTGGCGCTCCCAGACCTCCTCTCCTCAGACCTCCTCTCCCCAACAGGAACATTAATTTAGACAACCATACAGTGCTCGCTTCGGCAGCACATATACTAGACAACCATACAAATACATGGAAATTAAACAACACACCTGAACAATCTTTTGGTCAAAGAATGAATGAAAAGGGAAATTAGAAAATATCCCAAGATAAATGAAAAGAAAAATACAACATATCAACAGCACGAAGAGGGAAATTTATAGATATAAATGCTTAAATTAGAAAGAAGAAAGGTCTCAAACAACCTAAATTTATACTTCAAGGCACTAGGAAAAAACACACTAAGCCCAAAGTAAGAAGTAAGAAAATAATGATTAGAATACAAATAAATGACAAAATAATAGGAAAATATTAGAAAAAATAGACAAAAATTGAGTTAATTTAAAAAATAAAGATAAAATCAACAAACTCTTAGACTAACCATGAAAGCAAGAAGACACAAACAAAATCAAATGAAAGAAGAGACATTACATTTGATGCCAAAGGAATAAAAAAGTTTAGAAGGGATTGTGAATAATTATACACCAATACATTGGAGAAACTAGAAGAAATAGATTAATTCCTAGGAACAACTTACCAAGACTGAATTAGGAAAAAGTAGAAAGCCTGAGCAGACCAATAACAAAGAGATTAAATTAGCAAACAGAAACCTTTCAACAAAGGAGAGCTCAGGAACAGATGGCTTTACAGTGAATTGTACCAAACATTTAAAGAAGATTTAATACCAAAACTCTCAAACTCTTCCAAAAAAAAGAAGTGGGAACATTTCCAAAAACATTTTATGGGCTAGCATCACCTTGATTCCAAAGTCAGACAAAGACACCACAAGAAAAGAAAACCACAGACCAATATCCCTGATGAATATGATGCAAAATTCCTCAACAAAGTTTTAATAAATTGAATTCAACACCACATTGAAAGGTTCACACATGAGCAAGTGGGATTTATACCTGGATGCAACAATGTTTCAATGTATGCAAATCAATCAATGTGATACATCACATTAAGAGAAAGAACGAAAATTACACAATCATCTCAGATGCAGAAAAAGCATTTGACATAATTTAACACTCTTTTATGATAGAAACTCTCAACAAATTAGGTATTAAAGGAATTTACCTCAGTGCAATAAAAATCCATATATGACAGCCTCACATCTTACATTACATATACAGTTTTGAAAAACTGAAAAATTTTCCTCTAAGATCAGAAACAAGACAGGATTTCCACTTTTACCAGTTCCATTCAACATAGTACTGGAAGTCCTAGGCAGAACAATTGGTAACGTAATTTATGTTTGCAGGCAGACGACATGGTCTTTTATGTATAAAACCTGATAGACCCACCAGAAAAATAATTCAGTCAAGTTGCAGGATACAAAATCAGCATACAAAACTCAGTTGCCTCTCTCCATACAACAATAAACTACCTTAAAAGGGTGTTAAGAAAGAAAAAAATTCCACTTACAGTAGCATTAAAAAGAATAAAATACCTAGGAATAAACTTGACCAAGGTGGTGAAAAACTTGTACACTGAAAACTAGAAAACACTGATGGAAGAAATTAAAGCAGACACAAATAAATGGAAAAACATCCCATGTTCATAGATGGGAAGACTTAATATTGTTAAGATGTCCAGGCTACCTCAGTCTACAGAGTCAATGTAATCTGTGTCAAAATTTCAATGTCATTTTTTGTAGAAATAGAAAAAAATCCTAAATTCTTATGGAACCACAAATGATCCTGAATAGTCAAAGCAATTTGATGAAGAAGAATGAAGCTAGAAGCATCACATCTCTTGTTCAAAATATATTACAAGGCTATGGTAATCAAAACAGTATGGTACTGACACAAAAAATAGACATATAAACCAATGAAACAGCATAGAGAGCCCCAAAATAAGCCCATGCATATACAGTCAACTGTTATCTGAGAAGGGACACAGAATTCAGAATAGGAAATGGATAGTTTCTCCAATAAACAGTGTTAGGTAAACTGGATTTCCAGATGCAGAAAAATAAAATTGTAAATCTTACTTCACCCTTACCTTACCATGTACAAAAATCTACTCAAAATAAATTAAAGACTTCTTTATAAAATTTTAAACTCTAGAACATAAGGGAAAAACTTCTTGACATTGGCAATGATTTTTTGGATATGGCACCAAAAGTACTGGCAACAAGAGCAAAAGTAGATAGGTGGGAGTACATAAAACAAAAACTTCCACACAGCAAAAGAAACAAAATGAGAGAGCATCCTAGGGAATGGGAGAAAATATTGGCCAACTATATAAAGGATAAGGGATAAATATCCCAAGTATATAAAGAACTTCTACAACTCAATAGCAAAACAAATAACCTGACTAAAAAAAAATGACATATGAAATGAGTATGTATTTCTCCAAAGAAGACATAAAAATGGCCAAAGTTATATGTAAAGGTTCTCAACATGACTAATCATCAGGGAAATGCAAATCAAAACTGCAATAAGATATGGCCTCATACCTGTAAAGATGATTATTATCAAAAAAGAAAAGATAGCAAATGTTGGTGAAGATGTGGATGAAAGAAACTCTGTACAGTAGTCCTCCTTTATGTGTAGTGGATACATTCCAAGACCCCCAGACAATGCCTCAAACCACAGATAGTACAGGGACCTATTTATGATATATTTTTTCCTATACATAAAGACCTATGATAAAGTTTAATTCATAAATCAGGCACAGTAAGAGATTAACAACAAAACAACAATGGCTAATAATAAAATAGAACAATTATAACAATATACTATAATGAGAGTTATGTGAATGTGGTTTCTTTCTATTTCTCTCTCTTTTTGTGTTGTACTATATTTGCTCTTCTTGTGATATGGGATGATAAAATACCTACATGATGAGATGAAATGTAGTGAATCATGTAGGCATGTGATGCAATGTTAGGCTAGTACTGACCTTCTGATAATTCATCAGAAGGATCATCTGTGTCCAGGCCTTGGTGGACCTCAGATATATGAAACCAGGGAAAGTGAAACCACAGGTAAGGGGAGGCTTCCATATACTTTTGGAAGGAATGTAAATTGGTGCAGTCACTATGGAAAACAGTATGAAGATTTCTCAAAAAATTAAAAAATAGAATTCCCACTTGACCCATCAATTCCACTTCTGGGTATATATCCAAATATATTGAAATCAGAATCTTGAATAGATATCTGAACTCCCATGTTCATTGCAACATTATTTGCAACAACCAAGACACGGAAACAACCTACATGACCATAAATGGATGAATGGATGAAGAACATGTGGTACATGCATGTGATGGAATATTATTTAGCCTTAAAAAGGAGGAAATCCTGCCATTTGCAAAAGAATGGAGCCCAGAGGACATTATACTAAGTGAAATAAACCAGACACAGAAGGACAAGTACTACATGATACCACTTGCATGAGGAAACTAAAAGAGTCAAATTCATACAAGCAGAGAGCAAAATGGTGGTTGCCTTGGACTGGGGGAGAGCAATATGGGGAGGTACTAGTCAAAGGGCATAAACTTTCAGTTATGCAAGATGAATGTCCCAGTGATCTACTGTACAGCATAGTGTCTATAGATAGCAATAATCTATTGCACACTGTAAAGTGTACTAAGAGCAGTTCTTATGTGAAGTGTTCTCATCACAAAATAGTAGTAGTAGTAGTATTGGTGGTAGTAATAGTAGTAGTAGCAGTAGTAGTAGTAGTAGTAGTAGTAGTAAAGGGAAAATGGAAACTTTTGGAGTTGAGGTATGTGTTTATGGCATGGATTGTGGTGATTGTTCCACAGATATATACTTCAAACTCATCTAATTGTATACATTAAAAAGATTGCTTTTGCATGTAAATCATCCCCTCAAAAAATTAAAAAAATATATACTGTTGAAGCACCAGCTTGGACATGATACTTCTTGTGGGTGGGGTGTTATTCTTGAGAATAAGCATGATTCTTTAAAATGACAGACGAGAGATTTTGTTGTGTCCTCAACAGATAGTATCCATGGGCCCAGGATCCAGGCAGTAGAAATTAGGAATGGACCCCATGCACAATCATCCCCAACTATGAACTTTAGGAATTTGTGCTTCCTATTGCCTCAGCTTTAGCCTATGTGGATGTAGAGGTCCTGTTTACCAGAGTGGGAACACCTCCACCAGGAGAAACAGTGAGATTCCTGCTACATTTCAAAGCCTAGGGAAACTGCCTGGTCACTTTGGATGCCTTCTGCTAGGAGGTCAGCAAGTACAGAAAAGAATGACCATATTCGCATTAATAATTGACCTTGGTCCTCATGAGGAATTAGGGTTGCTGCTGCATAATGGGAGGCAGAGTGGAGTCTGTTTGGCATTCAGGCACCTCTTGGTACTCTCATGCTAAGTCTTAACTGCAAATGGACAAGTGCAAGAACCACAGTACATGGGATAAATGCATGGGAACTGCAGCTCAGACCCTTCCAACATGAGGGTCTAGGTCACCTGAGCAGGCAAGCCACCTAGACCAGCAGAAGTGATAGTTTAAGGAAAATAAAGAATGTGTGGTAGAGAGGGAGAGGATCCATATCAGTTACAATCTCAAAATTTCTTTTAAACTTCCCTAGGAATTTCACTTGGGAAGCTATGTGCAAATATACTGAATCCAATGTGAGAAGCAACTGGATCTCAGTGGCACAAGGAGTGGACTGCAGGAGACATGGTCTCATGCTCGAATGCCCATTCTACAGCTGGTGCACCCATCCTTCTAGCTGCTGTAGTGGGGGAAGCCCTCTGGCCTAGAAAGTTACATCTTCTGAGTATGGCCTATAACTAATGACTAAAAGACAGAGGGTACAAAAGGCTGACTCATTTATTTCAAGTGAAGATAACCATTAGGCAATGTTTATATTCCAGTGTTCCCCGTGGGGGGCCTGGACTAGACATTTTATGAGACCACATCCCTGCTGTGCTCTTTCAGCTTCTTTATCCTGCCTCATTCCCTCCCTTACAGGACTTTATTAAGGAGTACTCCTCCAATAGATCACTTTTACAAAATGCTCTGTTTTAGAATTTGCTTTTAGAAATCACACATAAGTAATTTAAAAATGTGAGTTAAGATCCAGGGGAAAAGCTTTGGTGCCTGGGTGACTCAGTTGGTTAAATGTCTGCCTTGGGCTCAGGTCATGATCCTAGGGTCCTGGGATCGAGCCCCACGTGGAGCTCCCTACTCAGCGGGGAACCTGCTTCTCTTTCCTCTCTCTGCCTGCTGCTCCCCCTATTTGGGCTCTCTTTCTGTCAAATACATAAATAATTTTTTTTTGAAAAAAAGATCCAGTGGGAAAGGAAACATGAATATACTTATGCTGCTGAAGGGGAACAAGGCCCCAAAAGTGGAAAGGCAGAGATGGGATCTCAAACACGGAATTACACAATAAAGGAAAAATGCATGCAACTAAGTTCTGAATGTGGAGAGCCACAGAAACTGATGGAATCCATGAAACCCCACAAGGAACAGTCGCTGGGACTGAGTCAAAGGAAGCCCAGCAGCCTTGTTTGCTGTACTCTATTCACGGGGCACACTCTCTGTGCATGCGCAGTGAAATGATCACAGATCTCGGACAGAAAAGTGGTATCCCAGGACACAGGCACATCTGCAGGATGACTGTGTAAAGCTGATCTCTTATTTGTTTAAAAGGCAAAGTGCTCATTTACCTATACAAGTGTTACATAGTTCTCTAACATACATCAGATGTTAGAATTGAAAGACAGCTCTATTCTATTTATACTGGGGTTTAATAAGCAATTGTAATTGTAATTTGCTCATGATGCTTCCTAATGAAATTTCTTCACCCCCAATCCTTTACCTTTAATCTTAGTGAGAAAAAGAGTTGCTAATAACATTGAATGAACAGTATATACATGTGTTTGTGTGTATCTGTAATGTAAATTTATATCCGTGATAAATTAAATCATATCAAAAACTCAGATTTCCAGTTCCTTGCTGCCTAAAGACATGAAAAACACAAATTGCTCCTTCGTTGCATACCCAACTCATTAATCTAAGAAACACGAAATGCAGGTATGAGTTCTGGATCTGGCAATATCTAGCACCGTCAACCTTGGAGACAGAGTCTACACATTAGCAAAATGATGAGATTGGTTAATTTCGTAGCTTTCCCACCTATTTCTTTTTTCATCCTCTCCTATTTATCAGACACCGAGGTAAGTGCTGACTGCTAAAACTTCTCTCCACCCCAGCGCCACTCTCAGTGTAACTATCCACACTCTCACCCTGCAGTTCTCATCCTGAGCCTGTCAAGTGACTTTCACTGTCCTTCTATGGATGTGTGTGAACAGTGTTAAGCCAGGATCCAAAGCAAGGCTGGAGCTACAGCCATATTGTTCTTCAAGTCCAACTTGAGGCTGGAGCTACAGCCATATTGTTCTTCAAGTCCAACTTGAGGCATGCTTCTCCATCTTAAAAGTTATGAAGGTTTATCATGACTTTGTGTTTATGTCATATTTTAGCTTTACTACCCTGACTTATTTTCTTCGGTGTCATCTGTGAGACATTTCTGTTTCCTACAGTCTCTAGGAGTACACGGTATTGAAATGGCTGCATATATTAAAACATTATATCTTGTTAAGAATTCAAAAACAAAACAAAACTTATCAAATTCAAACCCACCACAGGATTCCACACTACCTTGGGGAGAGGAAACAAACAAACTCCCAAACTACGATTTGTCAAGTGCTGTGTATCTTTCCCTAATTGTGTTCTTTTCAGCTACATGCTGAGTACTGTGAACACAGGATCTGGAACTCTTTAAGAGAGCTGTAGGTTAAAAAATAAGTGGTTTTAATAAAACAATGTTTTGGGGAAGTTTTGAGAGGGATTATATTTCCTAATATTCCCGGTAATGCTGTATCAAGAACTAGCCCATCAGTTTGATGAAAAACAAGATGAAACAAGATGTTTTCCAATTTCCACAAGTTTCCATGATATTATAAAGTGGCTCAGTACAGGGGGATATTTTGTTTGGTAACATACTTTTCAACTGCATGAAAATGAAAACTGAACTATGATTAAAAATACATTTTCTTTTTTCCCCCAAGATTTTATTTATTCGAGAGAGCGAGCACTCACAGGAGCGAGGGGAGGGGCAGAGGGAGAGGGGCAGGAAGAAGCAGACTCCTCGCTGAGTATGAGGCCCTTCAGGGAGCTCGATCTCAGGACCCTGAGATCATGACCTGAGCCAAAGTCATGTTTAACTGACTGAGCCACCCAGATACCCCTAAAATACATTTTCAAACCTGATGTGTTAAGTATACACTTTCTGTGTCTATCTCTTTAAAGTTGCACTTTTCTCCTATTTTCCCTGTATATACCACTACATTTAAAAAAATAATTATATTTAAGCAATAATGATATAGATTGATCTTGATTTTCTGTATTAACACTACCATGTAGTTAATTAGAAACCTGATCCACAACTGTACAAAAACAATCACAAATCCATATGTAATAACCTATTACAGAAATGCAAATGATGTGTTGTAAAAATGAAGACTTTCCAGCACATATAGCAGTCAGTAAAATGGGAAAAAATAACTGGTAGAGACATGAAACAACTTACTATAATACTGTATACATTCATTATACAGGGCTTTTGGTTTTTTTCTCTGATGGCTTCCCAATTTTTGCCTTCTGTAAATAATACACTTGAAAGTGAAGAAACACCTTTGCTGGAATCATGGGATCTAAGAGGTTTTCTTTACAATAGTTTTTGACAGATATTTTTTAGGCCATTTCAGAAGAAAAGCACAGGCAATGACTTTTTAAAATCCAGGTCAGAAATATCTGCATTAGGGGTCCCTTTCTTTTTTTCTTTCTTTTTTTTTTTTTTATTTGACAGAGAGAGATCACAAGTAGAGAGGCAGGCAGAGAGAGAGAGAGAGAGAGGGAAGCAGGCTCCCTGCTGAGCAGAGAGCCCGATGCGGGACTTGATCCCAGGACCCGGAGATCATGACCTGAGCCGAAGGCAGCGGCTTAACCCACTGAGCCACCCAGGCGCCCCTAGGGGTCCCTTTCTATCATTATGATTTTTGTCCAGAAGTAGTGAGAGGCATTTATGTTCAAGGTGGTGGTAATTCTTTCACTTACAAGTGATACTTCTCTCCTGGGACCTCTTTCTTCAGAATTAATTGTGCAAAAATTAGTTTGGTATAGTTGATAGTATAATATTTGGTGCTAAGGTGGGAGTATGTCTACAAATAAGGTTTGCATAATTGGCAAGGTCTAGATTATGAAGTATGCCACGTTAGAATTTATTCTGTAGGCAATCAGGGACTATTGAAGGCTCTTAAACCATGACTTAAACTAAGAAATTAATACTTGCTATGAAGATTCATATTTCATGATTCATGAGACATTTAGGAAGGAAAATCAAAAGGCCACAGTGAAGGAAAATGGGGAAAGAAGAGTCATGGTGGATCCTAAGGCATGGAATAAAGAAAGAACAAAGGAGATAAGGAAAAAGTGTTCACACAGTCCTTTCCCCCTTGGTCAACCTAGGTATCCTTATTACATAAATAGCTGATCTGTTTGAAAGAGCGCCAAAACCCTAACCATAACTTCCAGTCAAGGTAGTTCTGTGTAGTACATTCAGTAAATCCCCAACTTGGCTACACACACAACAATGTTGAATATTTTAAAAAGGCCATATCACTGCTTAAACACAAGATATAGCCAGAACTGGTACAGAACATGCAGCCCTTTGGGCTCCGGGTACAGAAATATGCAAACCCACCCTCCTGTTTGCCTCATAACCACCCTTCCATCGCCACGGAAGCCCAGCAGAAGTATGAGGAACTAGGACAAGTCCCTGTCCCATAAGCCAGGGAACTGAACCTGTGTTATCTCCAATATTGGTGCAGAACAGGACCCCTGAGCTGCCAATAGTAGGCCCATTTCTAGACATATGGTTCCTAGGGGGGTGTGTAGAGACAACCACAAAACTACGAGACACAGAGAAAGAGCAAAAGAAAGGATATATTTCAACCATAGAGAATGAGTAGGATATGAGAAAAAAATGCTACACCAATAAAATAAGGAAATACATGGGTAATAATTACTACCACCTCTAAAATAGCTCATTTTTGTGGTAAAACAAAAAGTTGAACTGAAACCCAGACAAAATAATAAGGAAGATGACTAAGAAGAGGGTAGGGGAATAGAAGTCTGTGAATGGCTGAAATGTGTTATTTGTCTTCTCGTTTTTTATAGTGTGTCTTATAGAGTCACAACAGACTTTACAGGAAAAGATGTAACCAAATATATATCTTTATAGATAGATGATAAATAGGTAATACTTATGTAGTAAAAGAATTTACAAAAGATCTGCATGACTATATTTGCTTTTGGAAAGTGAAAAAAAAAGAAATAATACTGAAGAGAACATTTCGTTTTATCTATAATGTTTCATTTCTGTAAGAACAAAGAAAGATTTGAAGCTGATATAAAAACAAGGAAACAAAAGAAAACACAAGAGAACAGACAGAAATGGACAAGAAAATTAAAGAACCAGAAGCAACACAGGAAGTTACCAACCACCAGAATATGAACAAAATTCCTTTAGGCAATCAGAAGTGCATGTGAAACATAGAAGCCCCCATTTTCTCCCATTACAACAGCAGCCTCACCATATGGCATGAAGGTAATGCAATGTGATCACTTCAGAGTAAGAGTGGAGAACTCTGGGAGATACAGTCATGACGTAATCAATTGAACTCATGGAGAAGATAACAGACCACAAACCAATGTTTGGAGAAAGGCACCAAGAGATTCCTGTAATAAACTAAAAGTGAGGAATATCTGAGAGGGACTTTGAACATTTAAGAAGAGCATTATATTTGACAGTGCCATTTTGGAAATTTCTTTTAATTCCCCATAGCAAAGAGATAGTGGCAAACCAAGAGTATATAGCATGTAGAGCAGATCACTCTTTAACCCTTCCCACAACTATGTGACAAATTATTTTTAATAAAAATCACGCATAAATCATTAATACTTATTATTGTCTTGATCTGTCCTTTAGTATTAAAGCAAACTTACCAACAACATTTTTTTTCTGATTCCAAATATTTATTTGACATTTAAGAACATACACTAAAAGAAATATTTAATTTACCACGGGAATAGTAACTATACTAGGATGTAATATAAGTACAATATAAGATGGTAGAATTATGTTTCCTTCAGGAAAAAGTCAAGATGTTAGGGCTCATTTGTATTGTTTTGATCCCAAAACATGGAACTGGCTACTGTTAGGGAGCCAGTGCTTCTTTTTTTTTTTTTTATTTCTTTTCAGCGTAACAGTAGTCATTGTTTTTGCACCACACCCAGTGCTCCATGCACCACAACTTTTAAAAGAAGAAATTTTAATGTTTAAGATGCTCTTCAAATCCAGTAAAATATTTCACATATCATCTAAAATTCAAACTATCAAACAACAAAAACTACACAGCTTCACTACTTGAAAACTTCAAGACAAATTAAAAACTCCAAGTAGTCAAATGAAATGATGGCATTGAAGCATATTAAGGTCATTTTTTTCTCCATAGTCACTGTGCTATCATTACTTACAATCTGCACATTAAACCTAGAATCTGTAGTACCACGGGAGTTGGAAAGAGAAACTGTATCTGAAAGAGCTTGAACCATCCTAAACTGTTGTTATTCACAACTCTTGGATATAAGGAAGGCAGAAAACTCCACTTAAAATGGCCTAGGCAAAAAGGTGATTTCTTGATTAGTAATGTCCAGGAGTGCTTCTGGCTGCATACTTCATCAGGACCAATTCCTCCCTCTCCACCCTTTCTCTCCCTACCCCTTTCCCTCCCCCAACTGTTAGCTCCACTTTCCTCTGCATTGCCAATATCTCGTGCAGATTCTGCTCATCTGCAGGTTGTCCAGTAGGTCCATTATTGCACATTTATAAGCTGTACATGTATTTGAAAAGTGTAAAACTTACTTAGCTTCCCTCATCAAGTACCCCAATTTTAGCATTTATTATATAACAAGACCATACTTGAATTAGTCATTACAGTTGAGTTATATGATGATCTGATCGTCAGGTTTAGGAGCCATTCCATCCCTTGGGATTCCCCCTCCAAACCACATGGACTAAGCATAGACTAGTTCTACAAGGAAAACTGGGGACACTTATGAGAAGAGTGGTAGCAGATAATGGATCGCTAAAACATGGCCCAGTGTGCTAATACTAATGCAAATTGACTGTGACATATTTTGCTTTCAGATAATTATTTACCTAATTTATCAGAGGATGGCTTAAAGCCCATGACTGACATTATTCCATACTTCTCATGAAATGAGGAACAGATGTCAGGTTAAGTAATTTAGAATGACTGTATAGTCAAAGTTATGAAAATAAGTTAAAATTGATGAGATTCCATTGCTCCAGCATACATGGGTTCCATGTAATGTAGTTTAAAAGTACTTGACTGAAAGCATTTGGTACAAAGCAAGATATTTAACATCACAATTAGATAAAAACACTGATTTGACCAGAATTAGGGTTCCTAGATGCTACCATTAGATTATTATAAAACTTAGTAAACATCAGAGTGTTTCTGTAAATTTCTGTGAATCCAGTATTTTGTCAGGTTTTGAGAATTTTAAAGATTGTTAAAGTTTGTTTCTAAAATTCTAATCCATATTAATTTAATTACCCCTGTTTGTCTAAGTTGTAATATTGCAAAGCTAAACTACCTAAATATCTAACAGCAGAGGATTAGTTGGAACTAATTAAATTCCCCTCTCCAAAATGCATACATAGATAAGTATCTTTTAAAATATATGCCAAGGCCAGTGAGATTATAGAAATATTTAATGATGTTTTGCTTTTCATATTTTCCATATAGGACATGGATTTTTGGTGATAAAAAAGGAACGGAACGTGAAAAAATATAATAGGTATAAATCTAAAAAAATATATACAAGATCTATATGAGGAGAACTACACAACTCGGATGAAAGAAATCAAAGATCTAAATAAATGGAGAAATATATCATGTACATGGACAGGAAGATTCAATATTGTCAAGATGTTAGTTCTTTCCCACTTGATTTATAGATTCAAAACAATCCAATCAAAATTCAAAAATTATTTAGTATATACAGACAAACTGATTTTAAAGCTTATATGGAAGGGCATAAGGTCCAGAACAGCGAACACAACATTGAAATTAGAATAAAGTCAAAGGACTGACATTACCTAACTGTAAGAGTTAACTATAAAGTTACAGTGTTCAAACTAATGTGATGTTAATGAAATAAGAAGTGAACAGATTAATGTATTAGACTAGTGAGTCCAGAAGTAGACTCACACAGTCAACTGATCCTTGATAAAGGAGCAAAGGCAATTCAACAGAGAAAGAATAGTTTTTTCAACAAATGGTGCTGGAAATATTAGACAGCCAATGTGAAAATATGAGTCTAGATACAGACCTTACTCCTATCACAAAAATCAACTCAAAATAGCCCATAGACCTAAATGTAAAGCAAAAAATTACAAAACTCCTGGAAGCTAACAGGAGAAAACCTAGGTGACCTTGAATTTGGTGGTGATTATTTAACTATAATACCAAAAGCATCACCCATAAAAGAAAAAATTGATAAGTTGGATGTACTTAAAATTAAAACTTTTAAGTTGCTGACAAGAAAAAGACAAGTCATAGACTGGGACTTTGCAAAACATGCATTTGATAAAGGATTAGTATCCAAAATGTACCAACAACTTTTAAAATTCAATAATAAGCAAACATCCTACTAAAAAATGGGCAAAAGATTTGAAAAGACCCTTCACCAAAGATATACAGATGGCAAAAAAATATATAAAAATATTCAACATCAGGGGCACCTGGGTGGCTCAGTCAGTTAAGCAGCTGCCTTCAGCTCAGGTCATGATCCCAGGGTCTTGGAATCGAGTCCTGCTTCGGGCTCCTTGCTATGCAGGGAGCCTGCTTCTTCTTCTGCCTTCTGTTCCCTCTGTTTGTGCTTACTCTCTGTCTCTCTCTTCCTGTGTCTTTGACAAATAAATAAGTAGAATCTTTAAAAAATATTTAACATCATATGCCATTAGAAAAATGCAAATTAAAACAACAATGAGACCATGACACATCTATTAGAATGGCCAAAATCAAAAACACCAAAGCACCAAATGTTGGCAAGGATATGGAGCAACAAGAACTCCCATTCCTTGCTGATGCAATGCAAAGTGATACAGCCACTTTGGAAGAGACAGTTTGATGAGTTCTTACAAATGAAATATACTTTTACCATATGACCCAGCAATCACTCTCCTAAGTATTTACTCAAATGAGTTGAAAATTTATGTGCACACAAAAATCTGCACATGGATGTTTATAGTATCTTTAGTCATAATTGCCCAAGCTCGGAAGCAACCAAGTTGTCTTTCAATAAGTGAATAGATAAACTGGGGATATCCATGCAATGACATGTTATTCAGCAATAAAAGCAATGAACATTCAAGGCACAAAAAGACATGGAGGAACTTTAAAACATAGTATTAAGTGAAAGAAGCCAATCTAAAAAGGCTATTTATTGTATGATTCCAACTATGTGACATTCTGGAAAAGGCAAGTCTTTGGAGACAGTAAAAAGATTAACAACTGCCAGGTATTCAAGTGGGAAGGGTGGGGAAAAGGAATGAATATGTGGAGCACGGGAGATTTTTAAGCAAAAAAGTGGCAAACCACTGCATTTGATACTGTAATTGTGGATTCATGTAATTATACATTTGTCAAAACCCACTGAATTTAGCATACAGAGAGTGAACCCAAATGTAAATTATGGACTTTCATTACAAATAATGTATCAACATTAGTCAAATCATAACAAATGTAGCATACTAAAGTTGCGTTTATACATTATTACATTACTTATACATTTAATACATTAATAATAGGGGAAATTGTGGGAGGGTAGTGAGGGGGTATATAAGAACTCTCTACTTTCCACTCAATTATTCTATAAACCTAAAATGGCTCAAAAATATAGCCTATTAATTTAAATAAATCAAATAGATGCATCACTAACTTTCCCACACATTAATTCATTGAATAAATATTTTTGAGCAAACACTATATCCCAGACACTATATCTGCCTTTGGGGGCTGCACTAGAAAACAAAGCATGTGCCTGGCTTCAAGCAGCTTGTATCATAGGGTCAGATATTGTCAAGTAAGCATGCACTCACACTGCATCTAGTAAGTACTACATAGAGGTGATGACAGAGTGCTAGGGGACCACCCATTTTATTGTTGGAGAATAAGACAAGTCTTTCTGGAAGGAGCAACTTCAGGAACCCACTGTATCTAAACTAAATCAAGACATCTCTTTATCCCTAAAGAGCTACTAGCATGTTTCTTTTGGGTTCCTGGATTTGGTCTAATTCAATACAAGAGGTGCCTGTGAATGCCTCTCTCCTGTAAGCAAATAGGTCTAGACGTTTTCCACACTGTATCTAACAAACAGTGCCGGGAACCAAAGCTTATTCAAATGGAGCCTCAAAACTGGTATTAGGAGAACTACTGGAAGTCAGGCACATGACAGAGATCAGAGATCAAAGGAAAACAAAAGTGAAGGAGAGTGGATCATAACAGGGCAGTGGACAAATGGAGCCAATATTACTAACATAATGTCACAACTGCCTGTGTCTGATCTTTACGGAATTTTTGAGAAGAGACTGTGCTAGGGGGTCCAATGCATTTAAAGGGTGCCCTAGAGAACAGACAGCATTACAAAATATCAGAACTAACCCTAAAGATCCTTCAGTTCATCCACTGTCTATGCTATTTTTATGACAGTAATATCTTATTGTGCAGCACCCAGTGCAAAATGGAAACGTGAGGTACCGTCTTCAAAAATTATTACAAATTCAAAAATAACAGGGGCTCCTGGGTGGCTCAGTTGGTTGAGCAACTGCCTTCTGCTCAGGCCATGATCCTGGAGTCTGGGATCGAGTCCCACATTGGGCTCTCTGATCGCCAGAGAGTCTGTTTCCCCCACTGACCTCTCTCCTCTCATGCTCTCTCTCTCATTCTCTCTCTCTCTCAAATAAATAAATAAAATCTTTAAAAAAAATAACAATAGTAGAGCATTATGAAGCCTACTGCAGCTGTAACAGTCATGTATTCATAAAGCCAGCCATGCCCACACCTGTTCTTACACAGTCATTTTGCAAATGCTTCAACTCTGCTAACAAGCACACTGAAATTTGTAATATCTCTGGGAGTTTAACAAAACCAGAGGGGAATCAAAATTCCTTTAATCCAGATTGCAAGTTTTACCCCCATATTCTCCTCATTAAAGTGGGACATGACCACTGGGACCAACTGTTATTGTTGGTCCTTGACATTGTCTTCACCTGTATTCTGAAACCCAATCTAGTCAGGCTATATAGGTATACTCATGGGAAGCCAAATTTTTCCTTTGGCTTGCAAATAAATAATAACAGTGACTGGTATTCAATTAAAGCTTTGTTGAATTAATTAATGGATTCTTCATGTCTAGAAATGCTCCACACCTTAGAGTCTCCTATTTCCACTTCTACACTTATTGCCTAAGAAAATAGGTCAAAATGCAGATGATTTTATATAACAATATCTATTGCAACACTGTTCATAATCATACGAATTTGGATACAACCTAAAAGTTTACTAGTTTTAAGCAACATGGGAAATAATTTTTGTATAATGCTAACTGAAAACATGAAAAACTAAATGTAAGGATGTTTTTATGGAAAACATAAAAAGCTAAATGTAAACATAAATGTATAAAATGAATCAAGAAAACATAGAAATTTTGAACAGACTGATTACCAGAAATGAAATTTAATCATTAATTAAAAAAACTTCCGACCAACACAAGCCCAGGACCAGAGAGCATTGGAGGTGAATTCAACCAAATATTTAAAGAAGAGTTACCATCTATGTTTCTCAAAATATTCCCCAAAAATAGAAGAGGAAGGAAAGGTTCCGAGTTCATTTTTATGAGGGCAGCATTACCCTGATACCAAAATCAGATAAAGACACCACAAAAAAAAAAAAAAAAAAAGAGAGAGAGAGAGAACTACAGGACAATATCTCTGATGAAAATAGGAGCAAAAATTTTCAACAAAATATAGGCAAACCAAATCCAACAACACATTAAAAAACTCATTCACCATGATTAAGTGGGATTTATTCCTGGGATGTAAGCATGGTTCAATACTCACAAATCAATTAACATAATACATCTCATCAACAAGAGAAAGGATAAAAAACATATGATCATCTGAATAGATGCAGAAAAAGCATCTAACAAACTACAACATCCATTTATAATAAAAACCCTCAACAAAGTAGGTTTAGAGGGAACATGCCTCAACATAATAAAGGCAATATGTGAAAAACCCACAGCTAACACCATATTTAATGGTGAAAAACTGAGAAGTTTTCCTCTATGATAGGGAACAAGACAAGGATGTCCAGTCCCACCACTTTTATTTAACAGTATTAGCCTCAGAAATCAGACAACAAAAAGAATAAAATGCATCCAAAAAAATCAAAGAAGAAGTAAAACTTTCACTACTTGCACGTGACATGATACCCTATGTAGAAAACCCAAAGACTCCACCAAAAAATTGCTAGAACTAAAACACGAATTCAGCAAAGTCACAGGATATAAAATCAATGTTCAGAAATCAGTTGCATTTCTATACACCAATAATGAAGCAGCAGAAAAAGAAATCAAGAAATCTATCCCATTTACAATTGCACCCAAAACAATAAGATACCCTGAAATAAACCTAACCCAAGAGGTAAAAGATCTGTACTCTGAAAACTACAGAACACTTATGAAAAAAATTGAAGAGGACACAAAGAAATGGGAAAATGTTCTATACCCATGGATTGGAAGAATGAACATTGTTAAAATGTCTATACTGGGGGTGCCTGGGTTGGTTAAGCATCTACCTTCAGCTCAAGTCATGATCCCAAAGTCCTGAGATTGAGTCCCGCATGGGGCTCCCTGCTCAGCACAGAATCTGCTTCTCCCTCTCCCTCTGTCTGCTGGTCTGCCTACTTGTGATCTCTCTCTCTCTCAAAAATGAATAAATAAAATCTTTTTAAAAATAAGAAAAAGAAAGAAACTAGAATTTTTTAAAAAAAAGTCTATGCTACCCAAAGCAATATACACATTTAATGCATTCCCTATCAAAATACCACCTGCATTTTTCACAAAGTTAGAACAAACAATCCTGAAATTTGTGTGGAACCATAAAAGGCCCCAAATAGCCAAAGCAATCCTGAAAAAGACAAACAAAGCTGGAGGCATCACAATTCCAGACTTCAAGCTTTATTACAAAGTTGTCATTGTCAAGACAGTATGGTACTGGCACAAACATAGATACATAAGTCAAAGTAACAAAATAGAGAACCCAGAAATGGACCCAAAACTATATGATCAACTAATCTTCGACAAAGCAGGAAAGAATATCCAATGGAAAAAAGACAGTCTCTTCGACAAATGGCTTTGGGAAAACTGGACAGCAACATGCAGAAGAATGAAACTGGACCACTTTCTTACACCATACACAAAAATAAATTCAAATGCATGGAAGACCTAAAGGTGAGATAGGAAGCCATCAAAATCCTAGAGGAGAACACAGGTGCAACCTCTCTGTTCTTAGCTGTAGCAACTTCTTATTAGACATGTTGCCAGAGGCAAGGGAAACAAAAGCAACAATGAACTATTGGGACTTCAAGATGAAAAGCTTCTACACAGCAATGGAAACAATTGACAGAACTAAAAGGCAGCGTATGGAATAGGAGAAGATATTAACAAATGACATATCCAATAAAGGGTTAGTATCCAAAAATCTATAAAGAACTTACAAAATTCAACACTTAAAAAACAAATAATCCAGTTAAGAAATAGGCAGAAGATATGAATACACATTTTTTTCAAAGAAGACATCCAGATGGCTAATGGACATGTGAAAAGATGCTCAACATCATTCATCGTCAGGGAAATACAAATCAAAACCATGATGAGATACCACATCACACTGCTCAGAACAGCTAAAAATAACACAGGAAACAACAGATGTTAAGGATGCAGAGAAAGAGGAACCCTCTTACACCGGTGGGAAGGAAAACCGATGTAGCCATTCTGGGAAAAAAAGTATAGAGGTTCCTCAAAAAGTTAAAAAATAGAGCTACCCTATAACCCAGCAATTGTACTACTAGGTATTTATCCAAAAGGTACAAAAATACAGATTTGAAGGGGTGCATGCACCCTGATGTTTATAGCAGCATTATCAACTATAGTCAAACTATGGAAAGAGCCCAAATGTCCACCAACTGATGAATGGATAAAGAAGATGTAGTGTACACGTATGATGGAATATTAGTCAGCCATCAAAAAGAATGAAATCTTGCCATTTGCTACAATGTGGATAGAGCT
Source organism: Meles meles (assembly GCF_922984935.1). Classification (NCBI taxonomy): domain Eukaryota; kingdom Metazoa; phylum Chordata; class Mammalia; order Carnivora; family Mustelidae; genus Meles; species Meles meles. The sequence goes on along the minus strand of NC_060087.1, from coordinate 121,660,899 downwards.
AAAGTGTATTATGATAAGTGAAATAAGCCCATCAGAGAAAGACAAATACTATAAGATTTCATTCATATGTGGAATTTAAGAAACAAAACAGGTGAACATATGGGAAAATAAAAAAGAGGGAGGGAAGCAAACTATAAGACTCTTAACTATAGAGAACAAACTTAGGGTTGATGGAGGGATATGGGTGGGGATGGTCTAAGTGGGTGATGGGTATTAAGGAGGGCTCTTGTTATGATGAGTACTGGGTGTTATATGTAAGTGATGAATCACTAAATTCTATTCTTGAAACCAATATTACACTATAAGTTAATTAACTAGAATTTAAATAAAAATTTGAAAAAGGAAAAAAATCCTAAAGATTCCACCAAAAAACTACTAGAGCTGATAAGAGAATTTAGTAAGGTCACAGGATACAAAATCAATGTACAGAAATCTGGTGCACTTCTATACATTAATAACGAAGCAGCAGAAAGATAAATTAAGAAAAAAAATCCCATTTACAATTGCACCAAAAAGAATAAAATATGTAGGAATAAACTTAATCAAGGAGGTGAAAACTATAGTACTCTGAAAACTATAAAACACTGATGAAAGAAACTGAAGATGACAGAAACAAATGGAGATATTCTATGCCTATGAATTGGAAGAAGAAATATTGCTAAAATGCCCATACTACCTAAAGCAGTCTACAGATTTAATGCAGTCTCTATCAAAATACCAGCAACATTTTTCACAGAACTAGAACAAATAATCCTAAAATTTGTATAGAGCCACAAAAGACCCTCAATAGCCAAAGTAATGTTGAAAACGAACAAAACTGGAGATAGCACAAGCCCAGATTTCAAGATAAACTCAATGACTGTAGTAATCAAAATGGTATGATACTGGTACAAAAACAGACACATAGAGTGGCACCGGGGTGGTTCAGTCCATCAAGCATCTGCCTTCGGTTCAGGTCATGGTCCCTTGGTCCTGGGATAGAGCCCCCTGTCCATTGGCTTCCCTGTTTAGTGGGGATTCTGCTTCTCCCTCTCCCTGTGCCCCTCCCCTCCGCTTGTGTGCTCTCTCTCTCTCTCTCTCAAAAAAAAAAAAAAATATAGACACATAGATAAATGGAACAGAATAGAGAACCTAGAAATAAACCCAGGATTATATAGTCAATTAATCTTTGACAAAGGAGGCAGGAATATGCAATGGGAGAAAGATAGTCTCTTCAACAAATGGTGCTGGGAAAACTGGACAGCGACATGCAAAAGAATGAAACTGGACCACTTTCTTACACTGTACAGAAAAATAAACTCAAAATGGATAAAAGACCTAAATGTGATACCTGAAACTATAAAAATCCTAAGAGAGAGCACAGGCAGTATTTTCTCTGACATTGGCCATAGCAACATTTTTCTAGCTATGTCTGCTGAGGCAAGGTAAATAAAAGCAAAAATAGTTTCTGCACAGCAAAGGAAATAATCCACAAAGCCAAAAGACAACCTACAGAATGGGCGAAGATATTTACAAATGACATCCCCAATAAAGGGTTAATACCCCAAATACATGAAGAATTTATGCAACTCACACCAAAAAAACCCCCAAATAATCGAATCAAAAATGGGGAGAAGCATGAACAGACACTTCTCCAAAGAAGACATGACATACAGATGACTAAGGGACACATGAAAAGGTGCTCAACATCACTGGTTATCAGGGAAATGCAAATCAAAACCACAATGAGATATCACCTCACTCTGATCAGAATGGCTAAAATCAAAACCACAAGAAACAAGTGTTGGTAAGAATGTAGAGAAAAAAGAACCCCTCCTGCATTGTTGGTGGGAATGCAAATTGGTGCAGCCACTCTGGAAAATAGTATGGAGGGTCCTCAAAAATTAAAAATAGAATTACCATGTGACCCAGTAATTCTAGTACTGGATATTTACCGAAAGAATACAAAAACACTAATTTGAAAAGATATATACACCCCTAGGTATATTGCAGCAATATTTACAATAGTCAAATTAAGGAAATAACCCAATGTGTCCATTGACTGAAGAATGGATAAAGAAGAGATGGTATGTATATATATACACAATGGAATATTAGTAAGTGGTAAAAAGAATGAAATCTTGCAAATACAGCCATCCATGTTGGATGAAGAAAGTATAATGCTAAGTGAAATAAGTCAGTCAGAGAAAGATTAATACCATATGATTTCAGTCATATGTGGAATTTAAGAAACTAAACAAATGAACAAGGAAAAGAGACAAACCAAAAAATAGACTCTTAACTATAGAGAACAGATGGTTACTAGAGGGGAGGTGGATGGGGGGGATGGGTGAAATAGAAGGAGGGGATTAAGAGTACATTCATCATGATGAGCACTGAGTAAGATATAGAATTGTTGAACCACCATATTGTACATCTGAGACTAATATAACCCTATGTGTTAACTATACTGGAATTTAAAAAAAGAATAGAGTATAAATGTCATATATTTCAGGGAAATATGCCAAACTGACAAAAGATACAAGGAAATATGCCAAAATGACTATCAATAATGGTTTCTCTGCTTATATGTTGCTACATGTGGTGGGTCTTTTTTACCTACGAATGTGGGCTTCTCTCATATATTTGTTTTCCCTTTCCTCATAATCCAAGCAGGTAGTTAGGACCTCTATAGTTTTTTGCCTCAAGTATTTTCTGTAGAATCCAATACCAAAGCAAGTTAATAGTTATGGACATGTTCTATTGTTTATTAAAGCCTAAACCCACTGAAAAGCTATAACTAGATTTACATAAGTGGAGTCAGGCAAAGAGAGAAAGAAAAGTGCCTTTAAGAGTAGTGAAGGGAGAGGAGGGAGATTTTCTTAGTTTGGGGAAGATAGATCTACAGGTCTAAGATAACAACGACTGGTACATCTCTTAGAAAAGGAACTCTGTGAAGATGGCAAGATCCTACATGTGGACTAGCAACCTCCATTACTGTGATGGCCAGAAGAGAGGTTAGTTAATCCTACATTTCCCTTTTTGACAGCCCCTTAAATCCTGGTACTAACATAGGAGGATAAATTGAGCCCATAAATGATAGAATTTTCTGCCAACACATATGGAAGAAGCCTTGGAGATAAAATTATGTTAACTCAAGAGAAATAAAATATTTTGATTCATTCTTACTTATGTATTTCCCAAAGTTTCTGCAATGATTATGTATTGATTTATCACCAGAAATGAGTCAGCAACAATATGAAACCAAATAAAATATGTCCACACTAATCTCAGATTTCAAACTTGGGTTGGACCTCTTGATGACCAACCAAGACCAAGGGACATATTTTTTGGAAACAAAAGGTCGATAACTCACATCTGTGATCACATGCATGATCATCTGTGATTATCACAACAATCCTACCATGTTGACAGAGTTGCTATTATAATCCCTATTTTTCAGATAAGAAAATTAAGACTCATGATTAAGTACCTTGTACAGAATTATAGAAGTTGTTAGAGTCACAATTCAAACCCAGATTAAGGGTTTACACTGTGTAGTAGTGAGAAGAGCGTAAGTTACAGAGTCAGAGAAATTTAGGAGCATATGTTTATTCCACTGTTTCCAGCTGTGTGACCTAGTTTCTGATCTGTAAAATAGGATAAGAGCTCTCCCATAAAATGAAGCTGTAAAGATGAAATTTGACCATGTTCTTAATACACCTAGCATATACTAAACACTCCAGTTAATTCATTTTGCCTCTTCCATTTCCCAGGTGTTCTGATCCAATATTCTGACACGATTGAGTTTCTGCATTTCTCAAAGCACAGTTGCAAGCATTCAACTGGAAACCTTGACAAAATCTTCCTGGCCCTATTTCTGTTTTACTGAATCAGAACTTCTAGGGGTGAGGCCCTGGAATATGGCTTTTTAATGCTTCTTAAATGGTTCATGCAAAGAGTAAAGGTTCAGAACCACTGCAATGCATCTCCTATACCTATCTTTCTTGCGATATAGGGACATTTATGTGCCAGAGCATATCTTTGGTAAATATTCATCTCTGTTTATCAAATACTCAGAAAAGACTGTAACAGATGAAATCCCTACCCAAACACTTAAATACAAGTCCGTTATGCTAGTTCAAGGAAGAATTCTCCTCCAGTGTTTTCTCTTTTAAGATTGACAGTAGGCTAAAATATGTCATGTGTGTTTCTTCAGCACCTGCAGGCCAAAGTCCACTTAATGGTTTTACAAGGAGACTTATCTGGTCCTTAGCTTCATCCAGGCAAGTAAGATAATTTGGGATTTTAACTTCCATGCAAGGTAATATGAATAAGGTGAAATCAACAGCAAGTAAAGTGCTAAAAAAGCTCACAAAATTTAAGTGAACCCTTAGAACAGTAAGAAGAAAGAGCCCAAGTAGCCATACAGCATTAATCATTTTGTAAGGAGTCTTAATGACATGAGGTGTTTCTATGAAAGTGGTTCTCAAATTTTAATGTTCAAAAGATTGACGGAGGTATTCGGTAAAATGTAAATTCTGATTGAGAGGTCTGAGATGGGTCCCATAATTCTATACAAGCTCCCAAGTGATACCAAATCTGGTCCCTGGATCACACTTTGAGTAACAAGGGTTTTTTAAGGCCCCAGTGACCTTAGGTAGTTACACTTATCTCCATTTTCCGGCTAAGGAAACTGAGTCTCAGACATTAAATATTTGTCTAAGTTCACATAGCTATTAAATGGAGGACACAGACTAAAAACAAATGATTTTTTTTTAAAGATTTTATTTATTTATTTGACAGAGAGAGAGATCACAAGTAGGCAGAGAGGCAGGCAGACAGAGAGGAGGAAGCAGGCTCCCTGCAGAGCAGAGAGCCCGATGCGGGACTCGATCCCAGAACCCTGAGATCATGACCTGAGCCGAAGGCAGCGGCTTAAACCACTGAGCCACCCAGGCGCCCCTAAAAACAAATGATTTGACTTCAGTTTATTTTCAGTTATAGCAATGTTTAATTATCATTGTATAACCAATGACTCTCATCTCCTCTAGAAAAAGATATAGAGATGAGAGAAAAGTAGACACTTGGTGAATTTGTTGAATCGATGCCAAATAAAAGGAAGACCCTATCATTTTGTTGTTTGGTTGAATTCTATTTTAAACTGAAAATCTATTCGTGGTGCAGGTGGTAAAACTTTTTTTTTTCCTGTTAATTTTTTTAATAGGTAAAAACAAAGCACAGAAGATAGTTTAAAGAAGAAAAGTTTTTTAACTGCTGTATGCGAGGAATTGCACACCTGGTAGAAATGCTATAGATATGATTACCAGATCAGACAGTCCTCAACAAATGGAATGCCAGTAGCTTGTTGAATTGATTATGAAATGAACCTCCATAATGTTTGTCACCATTTTCCTACTGGTTTTAATTTCTAAATCGGCAGTGCTTCCCAGAGAACATGGCGTCCCTCCATGCCATTTGCTTTCTCAGAAAGCAGCTTTCTTTTCTTTTTTTTTTTAAGTTTTTAAATTTATTTATTTTTTTCAGCGTAACAGTATTCATTGTTTTTGCACAACACCCAGTGCTCCATGCAAAACGTGCCTTCCCTATTACCCAACACCTGTTTCCCCAACCTCCCACCCCTGACCTCACACCAGACAGAATGGCTAAAATTAACAAGTCAGGAAATGACAGATGCTGGCGAGGATGCGGAGAAAGGGGAACCCTCCTACACTGTTGGTGGGAATGCAAGCTGGTACAACCACTCTGGAAAACAGCATGGAGGTTCCTCAAAATGTTGAAAATAGAACTACTGGGCATTTACCCTAAAGATACAAACATAGTGATCCGAAGGGGCACGTGCACCCGAATGTTTATAGCAGCAATGTCTACAATAGCCAAACTATGGAAAGAACCTAGATGTCCATCAACAAATGAATGGATAAAGAAGATGTGGTATATATACACAATGGAATACTATGCAGCCATCAAAAGAAATGAAATCTTGCCATTTGCGACAACGTGGATGGAACTAGAGGGAATCATGCTTAGTGAAATAAGTCAATGGGAGGTGGTAAAACTTTAAGAGAAACATGTTTTCTTGGGATTGTTCATTTTTTTTCCAAGCTTGTCTGGTTGAGTGTAGTCACATCGATCACTGCATCCATTCAAACAGCATTTATTGAATACCTAGTCTATGCAGGGAATGATGTGGGGTTACAACCAACATTAATACCCTCAAGAAGCTCAGAATCTTCAGAGGAAGAGGGAGATTGAAGACTATTGGGATAGGAAATATGAGTGATGAGGATGAGCAAGAGGTATTAAGGGGTATAGAGGAGGAAGGCTGTAAAAGGAAGGAGTTTAAGGAAGACTATGTGAAGAAACTGGCATTGGAGTTGCATCTCAAAGGATGACCTGGTGCTTGAAAGGCAAGGTTATGTAATGGCATTATATATCACAAAGAGTCTGAAAGACATCAGAGAAAGCAGGGACACATGAATGAGCATGATTCAGGGCTAGAGGTATTTCAGGATTACTGAACTTACAATTTATTCAGTAGAGAATGTTTCTCAAACTGTGGTCCTCAAACACATGTGAGCACTCAAGGCACTTTTAGGGGTCTGCAAGGCCAGAACTATTTTCAGAATTATATGTAGACATTATTTGCCTTTCCCCCTGGGTTGACATTTGTACGGATGGTGCAAGGGCGATGGGCGTAAAACTCTTATCATCTCAGCCCAAATCAAAACTAACACTAGAGTGTACTACAAAATGCACTAGTTATCTTGTATTCTTCACTGTCAAATAAATACTCAGAGTAGAAGAGAGAAGAAAGGAAAAAGAAAGACAAAGGAAGGCAGGAAAAGGAAAGGGAAAAAAAGAAAAGAAAAGAAAGAAGAGCCACTTGCATTGAGGAATGTCCTTAACAAAGTAGTAAAAATCACTAATTTTATTAAATTTCAACCTTGAGCATACATATCATTAACATTCTACATGACTTCTGCAAACTGAAGTCTGATGGTTATCTCTAGGAAAAGCATTTGTGTGACTGGGTTCTTAGCTGAGCTATCTGACTTGTCCATGAAACATTGTTTTTACTTGAAAGAATGATTGACAAAATGGTCATTCAGATTGGGTATTTGGCAGATAATTTCTCAAGAATGAATAAAATAAGCCTATTGCTTCAAGGAAAACAACTGATAGTGTTTATTGCCGATAATAAAATTCAAAAATTCAAAGTTCTTGGTGAACTTTTAAAAATTCAAAACTCTTGGGGTGCCTGCATGGCTCACTGGATTAAGCCTCTGTCTTTGGCTCGGGTCATGATCTCAGGGTCCTGGGATCAAGTCCCACATTGGGCTCTCTGCTAAGTGGAGAACCTGCTTCTCACCAACCCCCCTCTACGCCTGCCTCTCTGCCTACTTGTGATCTCTCTCTCTCTCTGTCAAATAAATAAATAAAGTATTTAAAAATAAATAAATAAATAAATAAAAATGAAAGCTCTTGGTGAAATTTAAAATTCTGGAAAATTCTTCAACACAGTGAGCTTGACAGTTTCCCAATACCTAAATATTTTTCTAATGAGATTGGTGATGATATTAACAAATGCAAATTTTTGATGTTTATAATGTAAAAGGCCAATATTTAAAAAATCTGCATAACTTAGTGAAACCAAAAATTTTTAAATGACCAGTGCTAGTGAAGGAAATAGTCAACAAAACTAAGAGGCAACCCATGGAATGGGAGAAGATATTTGCAAATGACATTATAGTTAAAGGGCTGGTATCCAAGATCTATAAAAAACTTCTCAAAATCAATACCCAGAAAAAAAAATCCAGTCAAGAAATGGGCAGAAAACATAAATAGACATTTCCCCAAGAAGACATACAAATGTCATGACACATGAAAAAATGTTCAACATCACTAGCCATCAAGGAAATTCAAATCAAAACCATGATGAGATACTGTCTTACACCAGTCAGAATGGCAAAAATTAACAAGACAGAAAATAATAAATGTTGGTAAGGATGTGGAGAAAGGGGAACCCTCTTACACTCTTGGTGGAAGTGCAAGTTGGTGCAGCCACTCTGGAAAACAGTATGGAGGTTCCTCAAGATGTTAAGAATAGAGCTACCCTACGACCAACCAATTGCACTACTAGGTATTTACCCCAAAGATACAGATGTCATGAAAAGAAAGGGCACATGCACCCCAACGTTCATAGCAGCAATGTCCACAATAGCCAAACTGGAAGGAGCTGAGACGCCCTTCAGTGGATGAATGGATAAAGAAGATGTGGTCTATATATGCAATGGAATATTACTCAGCTATCAGAAAGGATGAATACCTATCATTTATATCGACATGGATGGAACTGGAAGGGATTATGCTCAGTGAAGTAAGTCAAGCAGAGAAAGACTATCATATGGCTTCACTCATATGTGGAACACAAGCAATAGCACAGGGGACCATAGGGGAAGGGAGGGAAAACTGAATGGGAAGAAATCAGAGAGGGAGACAAACCACGAGAGACTCTGGACTCCAGGAAACACACAGGGTTATAGAAGGAACGGGGTGGGGGAATGGGGTAGCTCAATGATGGGTATTAAGCAGGGCATGTGTTGTGATGAAAATTGGGTGTTACATGCAACTAATGAATCATTGAACACTACATCAAAAACTAATGATGTACTGTATGTTGGCTAACTGAACGTAATAAAAAACAAATGACCAGTGTTTGGTGTGACAAAACAAGGGGAAGGGATTGGAGGGATGGGTGAGCTTGGTGGTTGGTATTAAAGAAGGCACATATTGCATGGAGCACTGGGTGTTGTACATAAAGAATGAACCATGGAACACGGCATCAAAAACTAATGTTGTATTTTATGGTGACTAACATAACACAATTAAAATTAAAAAAAAAAACAAAACTATGCATGGATAAAGCGTCTACTTAAAGTGTGGGACAGACCAAGGAATTTTAACTAAACAGAATACAGAAGTTCACCGACATGGCCCAAGAGTCCATATGGCAACTAGCTTTTAAGTACCTACCACTTGTTCAGTTTTCGAGTATCAAAGAAGAATAGCCAAAAATATCTGAAGAAGCAAATAAAATAATCCTCCCTTTTCCAACTACGTATCTGTGGGAGGCTGGATTTTTTTTTTTAATTTGCTTCGACCAAAACAATACATTGCAACAGAATGAACGCAAGACCACATATGAAAATGCAGCTGTCTTCTATTAAGCCAGACATTAAAGAAAATTATTAAAAAAATGAAGCAACATTACTATTCTTGCTCACTTTTTGTATGTCTTGAAAAACAGTTATTTCCATAAAATATTTATTTTCAATTATCATGGGATTATTATAGTTACTTTTATTTTAATTTCTAAAATGGCAAATATCAATTAGATATGGCCCACATAGACAATAGATCTTTTTGGTCCTCCGTAATGATTAAGAGTGTAAAGGGATCCTAAAATGAAAAGTTTGGAAAGTTGCTGCTGTAAATGATAGAAAGCAGCTGAAGGGTTTAAAGCAAAGAAGGGTCATGGTCAAATATGAAGATTAGATATATTACTCTGGCTGTGCTCTTAATGGCTATTTACAAAGACTGAGTGTGCAGGGTATCTTATATTTGGAAGAACACCCTCTTATGTATTACAAACATTAAACATGTCCAGGCCATAGCAAGATAGTGGGCAGGTCACTTTTCCTGTAAGAAACAATGTGACTTTGATCTACAAAGGTTAAATAATTTGCCTGTAGTCATTCAAAATAGTCATGCAAGGATATAGGAACTCCGATGTGTTTGACTCCAAAAATTGACATTTTTTCTAGTACACTGTACAGTTTTAGCCTACAATTCATTACGAAACATAAGTACTTCCGTCACTCTGAGTCTGGTGAAGTTACCCTTAGCGAGGAGTTTCAAAAGTTTCTCTTTCTGTGTCTTTGCTGGACATTTGCATACTGGGTCCCATAGTGACCAGAAGAGCATCTTGATTCCAGGGGAAGCACATAACAAGTCATTGAACAAAAATTACTTGGACAAGTGACATTTTTCTATAGCACAGACCATCATGAGAAAAAGAAAGTAAAGTTGGACCCATGAGCTCCCTAACACACACACACACACGGGCAGGTAGAATACACACATATCTGCAAAGGGGTAATTGTATTAGTTTCCTGTTGTGTCTGTAAAAAATGACCGCACACTTAGTAATGTAAAACAACACAAATTCATTATTTTACAGTTCAGAAGTCCTACACAGTTCTCACTGGGCTAAAATTAGGTGTCAGTGGACTATGTTCCTTCTAGAATCTCAATGAGAGAATGTTTCCTTGCCTTTTCTAGGTTCTAGAAACTGCCTCCATTCCTTGTCTCATGCTGCCCTTCCATCTTCAAAGTCAACAATTCTATCACTCAGACCTCTGCTTCCATCATCATCACATCTCCTTAGACTCTGATTTTCCTGTCTCACTCTTTTAAAAAGATACTTGTAATAACTTCCTGAATAACCCAGGATAATCTCCCCACTTCAAGGTCAGTTAATAAGTCACCTTAATTCTACCTGCAAACTTAATTTTTATTTGCCATAGGACATGGCATATTTCAGGTTCCAGCTAATAGTAGGAGGACATGCTTGGGGCCATTATTCTGCTCACTACCATATGTTTTTTTGTATTGCTTATGTTCAGTTTAAAAACACAATACCAACTTCACCTTACTTCACGTACACACACACACACACACACACACACACACACACATACTGTAAGTAGTTTTCAGTTTGGGCATTTTTATTTTCCAATACTATACAGATGTCAATCCAAATTATGTTGCTCCCCCTTTTTTTCCTTCTGACTTAGTACTACCCAGATATGCAGACCTGGATGACAAGAAATTGATTGTCCTTAATCCTGCTGAGGATGAGTTACTGCTAATTGGTTCTTTGAACAGTCCGAATGAGGTGAACTTCTTTCAGTTTACAATTGATGGGGATAGATTTCATGTCCTCAAAATTCATAAAGATTCTTGGGGTGTTTTCTTTGATTTGGTGCATTTTCTCTTCATGTAATCAGCAATTTTTTCAGACCAGACGTATTAGTAGGAGAGAAGATGATGCCTTTGTCCTGAATAGACGTGTCTGATCCCCTTGGGACAGTTTATGATGTTACCTGAATAAGAGACTGATTCTTATTCAACAAATCTAAAACATGACAATGGGTTTCCTTTCCCGATTAAATGATCTGCTCGTATGGCTTTGATTGCCGTAGATTTTTTTTGGTTCCACTTTTGTTACAATAAAAACTTAAAAAAAAGTTAAAAATGTTTTTTCATTTTTTTTTGTTTAAACCACCTCAACAATTTAAGTGTCTACACAATACTCTATCAAGTGGATACATGCACCTCGACACCCTAAACTTCCTTGTCTTTGTTGGGGGGAGCGGCATCAAGGTTGTTCTCAATGTACCACTATATACACGAAGTTCTGCAAGGAGCACCTTAGAGAAAGGTTTCCCACTTTGTCACTAGTGACAATACTTTGCTGTTGGGGCTATCCTGTGCCTTATAAGGTGTTGAGCAACATCTCTGGCCTCTACCCATCAGCTGCCAGTAACATTCTCCCAGTTGTGACAAACAAAATAGATTCAGACATTGCCAAATGTCTCTGGGCGGGGGGGTTGGGGGTGAGGTGGTGGGGTGGGGGGGTTTGCCGGGGTGGCACGGGGTGTCTTGGTTGAGAACACTGTCTTAAAACATATTTGTTCCTCCGGTTAGATAATTTATTTGTGACAGATTTCCAGGATCAGAATTTATGGGCCAAATAAAAGTATTTGTATGGGTCTTGATGTATTGCTAAATTACTTTCCAAAAAGGTGTGCCCTTGTTCCCTTCCCACCAGTAAAATATGAGTGACCCAATTCTGTAGTAACTGCAGGGGCCTCGGTTAATATCACTTTACTTTTGTTAACTTGCTGATACAAACTGGACGTTACAATCATTATTATTGTTATTATTATTTTAATTCAGTTTTTTTTCTTTAAACCAGTAAGAATAAAATACTGTGTATGATTATTATTTGCTTTGTTTTGTGAAATATCATTTCAAATCCTTAGCATGTTATAAGGTTTCTGGGAGTAGCAAAAGGAGTAAGACAGACAGCAGAAGAGTGCTTGGACAGAACTGGGGTAGTCTTTTTGAAATGAGCGTTAATTCAATAATTGAAAAAATGTGGACTACATTTTTTCAAGATTTTGCTTTTATTTAGAAAAAGGAAATGTGTGAGGTGACAATTAAGATTTATGATTTCCTTCATTTGTGGAGAGCGTATGTCTAAATTTTTAGAAATTGCTTATCTAGCATACACCACAATATCTGGTTGATCATGTTGCAAGTTTAAACAGATTTTTGTAAATTAATACCCTTTGGAGATTCTGAAGTTCATGTCGTTGTTCCTTGACAACATTGTAAACTACTCACTTGCAAAAGATTTTTAAAAAATAATGCCTCTTGTATTGTATTCATGAAAATAAGGAATTTTTCATTTTGCGTATGATAATCAGCAATGTATTTTTTTCCTCAGTGTAATTTAATTATTTATTTCTTTTCTTTTCTTTTTTTTTAATGTTGTGTTAGTCACCACACAGTACATCATTAGTTTTGGATGTCGTGTTCCATGATTCATTGTTTGTGTATAACACCAGTGCTCCACGCAATACGTGCCCTCCTTCATACCCATCACCGGGTTCAGCAATGTCTTTAAAACAAGGGATGGACTACCTTTCCTACTTACTTTTGAAAAATGCTCCTCTTCCCTTCCCTCGTCACATCACTACTAGCATTTTCTTCTTTCTGCTTCCTAGAACAAGTCTGACAATAGTCAAAAAAACACCTGCTAAGCAAATATAATTGATCAACTCTCTTCTGCCTGGTGGACCTGACGATGAAAGACTGAGACAGTCAATCTATACAGGGATAGGGATAGAGAGACACACTGAATGTACCCTTGTGTGGATCTCAATTTCCTCATCTACATGTTGAGAGATCTCAAATTCGATAATAGGCTCAATTAGTTCAGTGAGGCAAGCATAGCCCTCAGACTTCCTCACTGCTTTACTCTAGCCTGTTTATTATTGGAGAGCTAGAATCATTAATAAATTCATCCTCAAATTAGACAACAAACATTAGAGAAAACATTTACAAGGTTCAATAGGTTGTAAATTCTGTCTCCAGTAATGATGAGAATTTGAGGCACCTGAGTGGCTCAGTTGGTTAAGGGTTCAACTCTTGGTTTCAGCTCAGGTCATGATCTCAGGGTTGTGAGATCGAGCCCTGTGTCAGGCCCGGCATTCAGCAGGGAATCTGCTTGAGATTCTCTTCCTTTTCCTGTCCCTCCCCATATGCTCTTTCCCCGTTCATGTTCTCTCCCTTTCTCTCTCAAATAAATAAAATCTTTAAAAAAGTAATGATGAGAATTAATAGTAAATAGAGTGGTTACATAATCCCTTTCATAATTTTCCTCTCAGTAGCTTTTTTCATTAGCCAATACTGTTGATGCAGTATTATGCCGAATTTTGTGGCCTTTCAGTTAAAATTCAGTCCCTGAAGATCGACTTAACTTAAATATGGAATGTTCGTATAATGTAACTCCGAATTGCAGCCAAGTAGTCTTTTAAACTATAGTATTTCATTTTTAGAAGAAAAAACACACTGTAATAACTAGGCAATCTTGTTGAATCTTCTGCTGTGATGTTATTTCTGCCCTAGAATGATCACTTGTCTTCATTTTGCCAAGTTTACTGCCCCAAAAGGATACAAAAAAAAAAACCAAACCACAAATTGCTACCTGCAACAAATGTTCCAGTAGATTTAATATCTCCACTAAGGCAGCTTCTAATACTAGTATTGGGTTGTTCCTTTAAGAAAAATTATCCTTTCATTTCTCTTGTCTTTTATTTTTCAGTAGCTGAGTCAAGCAGTTGAATCAGACAACCTGTAGTCTTTCACTAACGAACAAATGAGAAGCTGAAACCCGGGGCCAATGACCCATACTTCTACCCATTAACAATCTATGGAATGCTCTCGGCTATGTGTTGCAGCACACCAGTACACAGCAGAGCAGAAAGTAATTACAGGGCACAGACATTTATGCAAGTGGAAATGTGCGTGAGAGGCAAAGGACCATATTACCCAGGGAAGTCTCTGCCTCTGGATGATGGCAGGAGAAAAGAAAGAGAGATTGGTTTCTGGGGTCATCTGAATGTTGCCCTGGAGACAGAGGGAAGCATGAGGTCATATCTTAAAAGCTTTTATCATTTCCTCATTTTATGTAGCACCAGGCTCTGGTAGATAAGAGCAGCATATCTTCCCTTTGTCTTCTAGAAGCTGGAAAAATATGGTGACGAGAAAAAAATACGTGATATATGCTAAAGAGCTCTGTTGGAGGAATGTTTGGGCAACTTAAAAGTGCTAAAACCCTCAGCTTCTTCTCTGTAAATAAAGATCAACCTGGTTGATTGAACATTTCTACACTCTCTTAAATTCCATCTATCAAAGTCTATACGGAGGGAAACCTCTGCCTTGAGAAGGATATAATCCCCATTTCGGCATCATTTGACTCTGGGGCTTTTGGTTATTCTCACATTCTAAACATCTGTTTTTGTAATATTTGTACTATCCTGACAATGCAATAAGCAGTGGGTGCATTAGGTCAGCTCATTTTAGGCATTCTGCATTTCTAAGCTAAACTGCTAGTGGGCTCCCATCTGCTTAATAACATTGCATTTAAAATTACACTGGGAAAAATTTAAAAAAAAATGTTGACAATCCTGGGCAAACTTTAACAGAATGCCTTTCTCTATTCCATCTCCTTGAAGGAGTTCCAGGGGATTAAAGGGCAACTCTGAGCTTGTGGCTTTCTGTAAAGCTTGAGAATTTTACTTCCTGTTCAGATTCCCAATTATAGCATTGCAGGTCCTTAAGACACAATCAGGTCTCCAAGGTCAGTCTGCCATCAGACTTCTGGGTAACACTTAACTAGAAAGAGCATGAGCTTTGAAGCAAACAGACATGGATTTAAGCCCTGCATTTTCCACTTACCTGCCAACGTGATATCAAACCTCTACAATTTTGTACATGAGTTCCTTGTATGTAGAATAGAAATAATATCCTTTAATAACCTTCTAGAATACATGTGAAGGGCCAACTTAATGATAAAAATGAAAAGCAACAGGAAAATACCTGACATGTGAGAGGCCTTCACTAGTATTCATTAAGTATACAATGCAAGAATGACTGTGGGATGTAGCTGTGCTAATTCTCACTTTATGGATTAAGAAACAGATTCAGATTGTGGGTTTTGGAAGGGAAGGGGGTGGGGGGATGGATGAGCCTGGTGGTGGGTATTAAGGAGGACCCGTATTACTTGAAGCACTTGGGGATGGTGCATAAACAATGAATCTTGGAACACTGAAAAAAATAAATAAATAACAATAATAATAAAAAAAACCAGATTTATTTATAAAAATAAAAAAATAAATAAATAACAATAATAATAAAAAAAACAGGTTACTCGTCCAAAGTACACAGTTTCTCAGGCCATTAACCAAAGAGATGTTCACCGCTTCTCTTTTTCCCTTCAGTCCTCCACCCTCTTGATAACTAATCCATTAGCAAGATCTGCCCTAAATCTGATCTGCAATCCTGCTATTTGTCACCATCTCCGCCATAACAACTTCAGTCCACGTCTCTCACTTTATCTCTTACTGAGCTTAGTTCAACAGCCTCCTAACTGGTCCCCCCCACTGTACCTCTCACCTGCCATCTTCTCTGTTCTTGACACAATCAACAGGATAAACCATAAATGAGACCATGCCACTTCCCTGCTTGACTCATCAATGGCTCCATCACACTTAGATTCCAATCCCAATCCTTAGCAGAGACCTCAGGACTCTATATTCCCCCATCTCTGTCTGCACCACTAATTTAGTCTCTTCCGACTCTTCCCCATGTTCATCCTCTCAATCAGAGGCCTCATTGTAGTTCCTCATGCAGCCACAATTCTTTGCTGCCTCTGAGCTTTTCCGTTTGCTACCCTTATGCTTGGAAGATGCTGCCACTAGATCTTCACAGTTTCTCCTTTCTCATCCTTTCTCAGATCACTGATCAAATGTCATCTCCTCCATAGGCTGACCAGCTTATCTAAAACAGCATCACAGCCCCAGTTTTCTATAGACTCTTCACTTGTCTTACTTTCTTCCTAGTCCTTACTACTATCTAAAATTACCGCACTATTTACTTAATTTTTTTACTTGCTTATTTTCAGTCCCATCCTATTCCCCCCAAAGTCATGCCTTTTCAACAAAACAAAGCCAAAAACATCAACTTAAAAACAACAACAACAACAACAACAAAGCAAACCCAAAACACAGATATTTAAGTGGAAGGGGGAAATTTCTGTTAAATTCATATTATCTTTTAAACTGAACTAGCACATTCATTTGATCCCAGCCAACTGATTAGTTTTCCAATGTAGAAACAGTCTAAGGCAGGCATTTTTACAAAGCATTCACACCCTCAGGACACTATTTAGCAAGGAGGAAATCAGCCAGCTTTCTGCTCACTCGGGAATCAGGAGTAGGAATAGCATGGATGATTTCCTCTCATTTTGGCCATTAGTTGCAAACCTCCTGCAAGTCTTTTGCCAGAGCTACTAATGAGAACCCAAATTGACTGATCTGATCTTCACCTCTCTCTCCATCCCTGAGCAATGCATACTGGCGGTGCTAAGGAACAACAAAGTTCTCAATGCAAAATCACAGGAGGCCAGAGGAAGAAGAGAACAGAGATTCCTAACTTGTTGGCTAATAAGGTTTGTATTTTTCATCCACTTTCTTGGCTAGGAATGTGAATATGTAAAGCCTGGTATACTTACTCCTGAATGTGTGCTGATAGAGGGAGGTGACCAGCCCAGTGGGAATCAGCAAGAGATAGAAAAGTGGCTCAGGGCCAACCCTGCCATCTAGACAACAAAAGAAACCAAGCTGTCTAAGTTTAGGACCAATACACCTCATTCACCAGTACCTTAGTGGGGGTGGGGAGGGTAGAAATTCACATCAATTCCATAGAGCAGTAAGGTTTGTATGCTCTTGGCATTGCTGTATAAAATAAACTTCTTAGTAAAGGCTGTCACTCATAGTGGTTTTATTTCATCAATTCTGAACAAGACATATCTAACCAGTGGCTGAAGCCACTCCCCAGACTGGATATATGGCACTGGTAGAATGATTGCTGAGTAGAAGCCTTTTTTGTCCGGACCACCTTCACTTCCTGCTACATAGGCCCTCATGACCAGAGCCATACCAAAGCTCATAGAAGCTGGGAAGAGCTGGCTTTATTTAGCTTATGAGCCTGCAACTGGAATTCTTATATTGACCAACAGATTTGGAAATGCTATTTGACACAAACCCAAACATGCTGAAAAACTGTCAAAGGGAACTTGCTCACCAATAATGGTGTCTTCCCAGATATAAAGAAAAGAATGGTGTGGATTCTTTATTTATGAACTGCGTAGTGCTTGCCTCTACCTGAGCAATAATTCTGAAAAGTGAGAAAAAACGGTTGGGTGATCAGCTAATTCATTTGGAGCTCTGAGTTCTCCAGTTTGGTCACGTACAATGAGCAAAGAAATTAATAGTAGGTCAGACTCTGTGCTGTGTTGGCAAGACAGCCTCAGAGTCCCAGATTTCTACCAATGTAAGATTTACACTGCTCAGCAGACACTGCAATGCACCTCTTCTTGCATTTCTATTTAAACAAGTGTTTGGATAAATGCTCTGATGTCACTGCTCAAAATAAAGACTGCCGCAAGACCCAACTGCAAGGATTTGTTTAACATTCTGTGCACATATCCCTGCAAAGCCAGCACATTTCCGAAGTTACTTCATAACACAAACCTTCATTACAAGAGAATAGTTATATATAATATACACTATATATGTGAAGACAGAATTGGAGTTATGCAGCGGCAGGGCAAAGAGCGAGTGGCAAAGATGGCTCACAAACCACCAGAAACTAGGAGAGAGGCATGAAACAGATACTTCCCCAGAATTTTCAGAAGGAACTATCCCTGCTGTCAGGCTCCTCACCTCCAAAACTGTGAGAAAATACATTCCTGTTATTTTAAGCTACCAAGTTTGTGGTACTTTGTTATGGCAGCCCTAGGAAACTAATACATCAGTATCCAATTAAATATACACATGAACATAACTCCAATTCTGTCTTCACATGGCCAATTTTTCTAAGGATACTAAGGATACCAGTCTAGCTGGATTAGGGGCCCACTCTACTCTAGCATCTCATCTTAACTAATTATATCAGCAAGGAATATATTTTCAAATAAGGGAATATATCTCTTTTTGGGGGGGGTAATTCAACCCATAACACTTAATATAATAAATAAATATGTAGTGAGCAAGCAAATAAATTAGCAAAAATCTATGATCTATAATCCTGTCTTTATTCCATCTGTTCTCTCCATCTCTGATGAGACCACAAGCTGTGGAGGATTATTTATAGGACTTCTCCAGATCAATATTCTCAGCCCTACTTTCAACCTTCATCTTACCTAATTTCTCAGATCCTGATGTAGGGAGCAAAATTTTGTCACTCCATGATATGCTTCTGGCACACTGATTATTTTAAGCTTGTTATTAATGAGAAATTGGAGGCACATGAGAAACTCTGTGAACCAAGTAGAAGTTACACTTTTCTAAGACATTTACATTTATAATGCAATCTCCATTTGTAAACGTATACCAGGAAGAGGGGAATGACTTAATCTCTAGGAAGCCTTGTCAATGAAGAAGGCAATGACTTAAATCTGCATAACAATCATGTCCTTGTTTACAGTGCTTTTTCTTGAAAATTTCCAATAACTGGCCTCTGCCACACACAACATCTTCCATCTTTGAAGATGGTATTTAAGGTGATGGATTGGGCCATTTCAAGGAGTTACTCAGCTTTCCTAGGTCTCTCACATGTATACAGGAGGAATGCATGTTATTAAACCATTGATTTTTTCCTATCAATCTGTCTCACATCAACTTAATTCTTAGACCAGGCAGAAGAATTTTGAATGGTTGAGAATTTTTTTTCCTCGCAACACCAAGAACATCTTTGGTGTCCAGTGGACTCTGCCTTCAAACTCCTTTGTTCTAGTATCTATAACTCAAGATCAAGCAATGCTGTAGGAGATTTTTACTTCATACATTCTGAATTTTGGGATGTGCACCAAGATAGGGTTCCTTACTTCATTCCATCTAAATCCCATTTTTATCTTGAATATGTATCTTTGTTTTATATATATATATATACACTTGATAATAGAGTAATACTTTACCAGAAATCCGAGGCTATCAAGCACTTTATTGTGCCACTTGAATTTTCAACAAAGGCCTTTTGTTTTCTAAAAGCATTTTGGTATGCCTTCCATTCCTGGCACCAGTATTGCAGACTACATTGTACCAACAACTGTTGGATACATACTTAACACTTTAATACACAGAAACCACTTTCATCTTCAAAACACTGCTTCCTGACTTAATTAGCCTTTCTAATTTTCTATGAAGTAAGTGTGCTATCCTCTTTTGTAATTTACATTAAAGGAAAGTGAGGTAACAAGAGGAAATCACTTATAGAGCATTGCAGATCATTCTTGATGAGTTAGGAGCTAGTTAAAGTGGCCTGAGTCATGAGATAGCAAGTAGGATATTAATGGTATCAGGGGCAACCTCATAGAACTCCAAGCTTTCCTTACTAGGACCTTCTACTTATTGCATACCACTATCCAGCCGAGAGGGGCTACTTAATAATTATTGGGTGAATGAATGAAAGAAAGACAATAAAATACACCTTAATATCTAGGATGCACCAAACACTAACTGAAGTCATATACAGTCTTAGTTTTTCTTTTGTTCAATTGAAATGACAGTGCACCAATATTAGTAATTTGTAAAATGACTTCCTGGTACTGCCTACATCTTCTGTGCTATTTCCCTACTTCAGTCTCTGACACAACCATACAGAGATTGCAGTAATTGTGTTCCATGTCCAAAAGTGCCTTCAAAGCCTTAGCTTATAAGAGAGAACACCGAACCCATTTTCTGCTGAAGTTACAATCCTAGGTGGTCACGATCCCTTTATTCCTGCAGCTGTCATTCCTCATATGCCCTCTGGCTACAGGTAATCAGATCACAGGCAGGAACATGACCAAAGGGTAAACTATGATGCGGTCTACCACAGACAGGGAAAAAAAAATGACTATCCAAACAGGAATAGGTTGAGCCGACCTGTTTCTTGTTCTTAGAAATCTGAACTGAAAAACAGTGCAGGGAATGACATTGTTAACAGGAGCTAAATGTGAAAGGCTACACAGAGAACCCATGAAGAGCTAAGCGTTATGAGATTCATGAGAAAGCAGAAATTATAAGTGGAGAACAGTAGAAATACATGGAACTAAAGATGACCCTCTCATTCATTTCGTGTTTCAGATTTTAGCACCTGAATCCCTATGTTGCTTTAGAGCCATATGCTTGTTATCAATTTGGCAATTTCAAAGTTCACATGGATGTTTCCTCTACACCCTGACTTCTTAATTCCTTGACCTTCTCACTTCCAGTGGTCTTGGCCTCCATTCCATCTTGTCTACCCATTGCACAATACTACCCTTAAAGTTGTTATCCCAATAACAGATCCACTACAAAGACTGAACTAATACAAACTACCCAGCATGGGCTATTACAATAGTTATGTCAAAAAAAAAAAATG
Organism: Meles meles; assembly: GCF_922984935.1. NCBI lineage: Eukaryota > Metazoa > Chordata > Mammalia > Carnivora > Mustelidae > Meles > Meles meles. The sequence goes on along the minus strand of NC_060087.1, from coordinate 121,640,079 downwards.
ATGATTGCTCCAACTAGTAGAAGAAATGGTTATGAGAGAGACAAAGTTTGGATTAGTTTATAATATTTGGTGACATAGTATAACTTGGGATATGGTTTGATAGTAGAGCCAAAAGGATTTGCTGATGCACTGGATGGTGGCAAGGGCGAGGAGAATAATCTAAGATGACAACACATTTGTCCTGAGCAACTGGGTGAATGTCATTTACTGACATGAAGAAACAGTTCTTGGGAAGAATTTCGGAATTCGGTTTTGGAAAATTGGAAATGTAAGTAGGCAATAGCATATATGAGTGTGAAGCTCAAAAGGGATGTGAAAACCACAGATGTAAGTTTGGAAAATAATAGCATATAGAGAATAGTTCAATCTGTAGATCTGAAATCACCAAAGTTGTGAGGATAGATATCAAAGAGAGGAGAACCAAGCTCTAAGCTCTGGAGCACTCCAACTTTAATACTTTAGGAAGAGGAAGAAGAACCAGAGAGGGATATGTATGAGTATGTAGTCACTTAAAGAGGAATATAAGGCATGGATCAAAGGATATAGTCATAAAAACACAAGTAGTAAAAGGAAAATAGTATTAGTGTGAAAAAACAAGTCATTTTATGTTTTCTGGGTCAGCTCACCAGTCAGTATATTAATCAGTGTTTATTAGTATATTAATAAAATCATCATAACTGAATAATTGAATAGGTTTGTGTCAACAGGGCTTCCAAAACAAAACACATACACACACACACACACACACACAGACTAAACAACAACAGCAACAACAACAACTACAACACACTTGTCATGCCTGTTTGGTTTCATAAAGATAATATTTAGAGATAAACTAAGAGCAGCAGTAATATAACTCGTGTCCTCAGTCGTATCTTATCTTTGATCTTTACCCCAAGTAAGGTTATTTATAACTAGGTGCTTTTCAAGAAAATATAAACTTCTAGTATACTTTAATGATGTCATCTACTTCAGTTTCCTTAAAAACCCTCCTTTTCCCTTCCAAATCAAGATTTAGTGCTCCTTCTCCTTGCAGCTGAAACATTCTATGTCCCTAGCAAGGCACTATGAAATTCCATTACAGTATGCTTACATGTTCCTCTCTTCACCATAATGTATACTAAAAAATAGGAACTACGCTATATGCATCTCCATATTTACAGTTTTTATTTTTTTTATTTTATTAAAGATTTTATTTATTTATTTGATAGACAGAGACTGCAACTAGTCAGAGAGGCAGGCAGAGAGAGAGAGGAGGAAGCAGGCTCCCCGTTGAGCAGAGAGCCCAATGTGGGGCTTGATCCCAGGACCCTGGGATCATGACCTGAGCTGAAGGCAGAGGCTTTAACCCACTGAGCCACTCAGGCGCCCCATACTTACAGTTTATAGCCCAGTGCCTAAACCAGTGCGCTCATTTATCAAACAAACATGTATCGAACACTTACACACTCCATGTTCAGGAAACTCCATTGCTCACAGGTTTTCCTTTTTTTTTTCTTCCCCCTCAGTTCAAGTTTAATAGAAACAACAAAAGATCAAAAGTGATGCCTTACTGCTGTACATCACAGTTGGCCTGTCCCCTAACACAGCTCAGGCCATTCTCTCTAGAGGAAGGCTTCCAGGCTTCCAGCCAGCTGGGCACACTTCCCCATGCTTGTCAGTAAACTGGAAGGCCTGAGCCAGTTGCAGAGACTCATCCACAGAGCGGCGGACAGGTAGGTCATTTACAGTGATCTGCCTAAGGATATCTTTATCATCAATGATAAAGAGGCCCCTGAATGAGATGCCTTCATCAGCCTTTAAGACTCCATAGTCCTGGGGTGCCTGGGTGGCTCAGTGGGTTAAAGCCTCTGCCTTTGGCTTGGGTTATGATCCCAGGCTGCTGGGATCGAGCCCCACATTGGGCTCTCTGCTTGGCGGGGAGCCCGTTTCCCCCTCTCTCTCTGCCTGCCTCTCTGCCTACTTGTGATTTCTGTCTATCAAATAAATAAATAAAATCTTAAAAAAAAAAAAAGACTCCATAGTCCTGAGCAATGGTACGCTTGGGGTCTAATACCAAGGGAATATTCATGGGTCCCAGTCCTCCTTGTTTGTTGGGTGTGTTGATCCATGCCAGGTGACAGAAATGAGAATCCACAGAAGCATCAATCACTTGACAGCTGAACTTCTTAAATTCTGCCCTGTCACTGAAGGCAATGACCTCCGTGGGACTCACAAAGGTGAAGTCAAGCGGGTAAAAGAACACAACGTATTTTCCTTTGTAGTCAGATAGGCTGAGGTCTTTGAACTGGCCATCTGGCATAACAGCCCTGGCTTTGAAGTTGGGGGCAGGATGCCCAATTTTGGCATTTCCTGAAGACATCTTGCTATTGGCAGCTCTACCAGCAAAAACGCAGGAGACAAGCCAGGAAGAAGACCACAGGTTTTCCTTTGTAATAAGCTGGGTGGCGGGGGGTGGGGTGGGGGGGGTGGGGGGGGTGGGGGTGGGGGTGGGGGGGGAGCCAATTACTCAGATGGAATGCTGTACCAGCCCTTCCAAATAAAATGAAGGCAAATTTAGAAGAGAGCTGCATTATATACTGAAAAGGAGGTTAGGATTTTTGACTTCTTTTTCTCCATGTCTCTAAAAGTTATGACTCAGGGCTAAATACTTCTCCAAATTGAAGAGTTCAGATTAAAATGCTATGATTATTTTAGCAATTAACTTATCCTGCATTTAACATGTGCATTTAACATTGTGACTTCCAAGAATTCATGACCCTATCTGAAAAATGAGAAGAGTTTTCATTCTACACCAGCATTAAAACGTGAGAAAATTATTGTGGAGCCGCAGATTTACAAGGTTGTGCAGGACACACACGGAGGCAGTGCACTTCCCTGTGGCAGACTGTAGGAGGCGAAGTGCTCCACAACAGTCCTTCTGATGTTACAGCTCCTCATTTATGGGCTCGTTTTTTCAGGGAGTCAGACTCTTTCATCTCAACTTCTCAAGTTGCAATTTATTCTGTCTCCATAGTAAGATAAAAGGCAAGAGCAGCAAGCCATTAATATTAGGGAAACCTCTTGATATTTCCTGCTTTTATGTTTAAATGGAAATTTTGTATATTGGCTTTCCATCATATATTTTGCTCTTATTTTATATAGTTAATTAGATTACAGTGTTTCACATTGAGACAGATATTAATGAGTGATTTAAAAGATCATCTTGATTAAAAAAACAAGTGTTAGATATAGGAGATAGTAGGTTCTCTTATAGAGATTATTTTCTTTATGTGAGGTTAACGGTTAACTAAAATCTATATACTTAATTTTAACTAATTATTTCAATTTCTTTTCTATCTGAGCTAATAAATGCATCAGCAATGACTGCATTGAATTTTACTTGATTTTTTTTGTAGACATGCTAGAGGGATGGAAAGAAGTAAAGGAGAATTTTGAAATGTATTGCCAATTGTGAAAATACTGCCCCCCCCAAAAAAAAGAAAAAGAAAAGAAAATGAAGGACTAGGTGGACAGCATATCTTTTTCATCATCTAAAAAAATTCAAAAACAAAACTGAAAGATCAATTACCTGTTGGTTCTATTCCCCATAGACCTTATAATGGGAACCAATGAGAAAATCAGATTTGTTTTATAGGTTCTGATTTTGAAAGTACATTTTTACTACGTAGATATTCCACATCAAGTATGTTAACCATCGTTCTTTCATCAGTTCTCAATGGTAGTAGGGTTTTTTCCCTGTATCCAAACATAGGTACTCAGTTAAGTCATTTTTGGATCTGAGATCCTGCACACTTCAAACACTATAATAAAGGCAGAAAAGGAGGCCTGGGATGCCTTCTGTGGATGAAGAGTTTATGATTAATTTCTCTTTATACTTGTTCAGCTCCTGGAACTGCTAACGACTATGTAGTACCATATACTCTGAAGTTACACATTGCTGGTCATTGTTATGCTACTTGCACAACCAAGTAAACACATGAATTACATGTACGCTAACTTCTGAGTTTGTTCTTAATTGAGTTCTTGTAAATGTCACTTTAAATTTATAATGATGACTGACCTCTGGGGAATGCAACTGTCAAGACACAAAGAAGGCTGTCCAGGGACTGAGAGAAAGACATGCCTTCATTATGCAAATATTGTGTTTTCTAGATATGGATGTTCAATTTTTCCTTTATTGCCTAAAAATACATAAATATTCTAATTGCAGCTTTTATGCAGAAGACACCCAAGAGCTTGTATCCTGGTGGTAAAAGGACCCTGAAGAATATTAAGTAGAGAGATACATGTAAAGAATAATGCATATTTTAAAAACATACTATAATAGTCAAGGGCTTTCCAGGCTTCTCTTCTCTACTTCAATACTCCAACAGGGGTATTAGGATAGAGTAGAGAAAGCTGAGACTCTTAGCTGAGAGGTCCAGGAAACTCAAAGCCAGAGTCTGTGTTCTATTTTTTTCTAGGGCCTCTTAGATCTGTGTGCAGTTGGCAACCTATTTTGAATCCCCCAAATAGGTCTTTTGTATCTGTCTAGACCTGCTTGCATTGGAAATGTTCCTCAGGAACCACTCTTAGCTTACTCAAATCCTTGAGGTCATGCTAGAATGGAATTCACATTAAGCTGTAATGGTAAATTACAGGAAAATGCACACATTAGAAAACTAAAAGAGTTGAAAAACCTGAAATACCTCTTCATAGTGACAAGGATCAGGAACAAGGAAGAATGAGAGTAGGTGGGCATATTGACTAGAAACAATTTCATGAATACATAATTCGCAACAGCTCCAAGCAGACACAATACTGTCTCCTTTAGGGAATCCTGGTAGGTGGGTAATACATAGGCAGAAGACCTGAGGAGCTAGAGTGTGCTTGACTCCCATCCTCAGTATTTACTAGTTTGAGTAAGTTACTAAACTCCCTTGAGCCTCAGTTTTTCATCTACATAACACTATGCATCTGCAGAATGTAGAATAATATCCCCCCAAATATGTCATGCTGAAATCCCCAAAGCCGGGGAATATGTTACTTTACATGGCAGAGGGGACACTGCAGACATGATTAAGTTCATGGCTTTTAAGACATGAGATCATCCTGGATTATCTGGGTGCGTTCCATGTAATTCTATAGGTTCTGACAAGTAGAGAGTTGTGCTCAGAGAGAGAGAGAGAATCAGAGATGGCACCATGAGAAGGACTCAGCCCACCATTGCTGGCTTTGAAGATGGAGGAAGGGGCCCAGAAGAAAAGGAATGTGTGTAATCTCTAGAACCTAGAAAAAGTGAAGAAACTAATTATCCCCTAGAACTTCCAGAAAGAATATGGCCTTGTCAATACCTTGATTTAAGACGAGTGGCCCATTTAAGACTTCTCACCTCCAGAACCGAAAGCTAATAAACTTGTGTTATTTACTTTTGTGGCAATTCATTTTGTGGAAATTTGTTATAGCAGCCATAGGAAATAGTACTTCATGGGGTCGTTGTGAGGATTAAGTAGGTAATCATATGTAAAACACTTAGGATGATATCTGGCACATAGTGTGTATCATTTAAGTACCAATTACTTTATTATTATTATTATCATTATTATCCTAAGAAGAATAAGACATTAATTACTAGGGAAGTAGGAGAAATTGATATGAACACAACTAATAAAAACACATCAAACAGGATCAAGACTTGTATTAAAAATATGAAATATCAGAAGTAGGAATCACTAAGTTATGGAGACACCATTGGAAGAAAACCTAAGGCAAAGTGTGGAACTTGATCATTTAAAGGGGAGAGAACTCAAGCAGAGGGAGAAGTCGAAGCATGTGAAAGTAAAATAGCCAGGAAATTGGTGTGGGTTCCCTTTCATATCCCATAACTTCTTTCTCCAATTTTATCTCTCATCCTCTGTGGAACTATGTGGAAAAACAATATATTATGTAGACAACATCATACTGCTGAAATTCAATACTATTCCAGGAAAAACTAAAAGCTCCTGCCTGGTTTCTCCTGGACTTTGCTACTGACATATTTTCCCTTTGCTACTTTGATCTATGTCCTTTCAATGTAATAAACTTTAACTGTGAATACAACAGCTTCTGAGTTCTAGGAGTCATTCTAGTGATGAAATTAACATGCTAGAAGGTGGTTTGGGGGACCTCCAACACAATTTCTTTAACCCATAAAATTATAAGAGGGAAGAAAAAAGTTGTAATGTACATGCAAAAATATGTAATGTTGAAATGAACCTTACATGCTGAAATACATTAGCTAGTCTTCTTTAGGCTAATATGAGGCCATCTCATGAAGTCTGTTGCTCACTGATGAGAAGCCTTGACTCAGCAGACTGGGCTCAGAGGGGCTATAACCCTGCCTAACTTGTCACCCCATATGTATTTCTGTTTCCATGGGACAATCTTCTGGACATCAGTTTTGTTTGTATACACACCAAGTCAATAATTTCCCCCTCCCTACATAAAACCTAGCAATATATTGAACTGTCCAACCCAAATGCTCACATTTTCTCACACCTGCTTACTGCCATTGACTGTCACTCATACTATCTAGGTTGTACATATCTGTACCTAGCAGTTGGAAGTCCACCTTCTGAAAAGAAGTCTGGAGTCAGCAGCTTTGTAATTTATCTACGTGATCTCCAGCTCTCCCAGCAGCAGCCCTTATGAAGAACATAATTGGGATATCTCTTCCAAGTTAGTAGCTCTGTCTAACCCCCAAGGAAGAATGAGTCCCTGTTAATATCACAAGCATTGCATGTCAGGCATCCTCTCCAAGCTCTGTCCATTACTAGACATTTCAAATGCAACCTTTTGTACCAGGTAGAAGCTTGGGTTTGGCTAGTTTGTTCTTGGTTTACCCTGAACACAGCACATATAGCAGCAACCTCACACTAAGTACATGTCTGAAATAGCTCATTCCAATACATCCAGTACTTCACTCACAGGATGATTTTACCACAGAAGCATCCATCAACTGCTTTTCTATCAGACATGCACCTATGTGCGCATGCCTGTACCCAACTTCTACCCAATCATCCTGTGGGTATGAGTTTGATTTTGTTTTCTGTTCTCTGTACAGTGATTCAGCTAAGGGCCTGGTTTTCAACTTTCTCCTGTCCTGAACTTGATGTTAAGCATCTTCTCCCCACCTTCCTATTTACTAGGCAATTGGAAGTCAGTTTTCCAAAGGAATCAGTGGCCTTATGTTGCCTACCACAATGATTTACCCCTCTTTCATAGAAGTCTTAACAGAGGTGTACAAACCCAGACCCAAAGCCTTAGGGCCAAGCTTTGTCTCCTCTCACATTCTACCTCTACCCTCCAGCGGCTCCAATCAGCCTTACCTCTAAGATTGATGATGCTCTATATTTTCCCCACAAGCCTAAAATATCTTACACCACAAATATATAAAATTAGCAGCATTCACAGCATATATTGGCTAAGTGAGATGTTAGATGCATTTACATCCCCCTTTTTTCTTATCTCCCCATGCAGTACTTAAGCCTTAAGCAAGTGATCTCCAAACATGAGATAATAATGGTAATCTCTCAAAAAATGTTAGATATTATCATCATTAGTAAGTCATGCATTAGGTTCAATAACTTAATTTTTATTGACTTTAATATGCAATAGGTGGATACTGTAAAGATTTTTGTTTAGTGGAGGCTCAGAGAAGTTAGGTAACCTCCCTATGGGCATTCCAACTGCGGAGCTACAATTCGAATCCAAGTCTGAGTGACTGTAAAATTCATGTTCTTTACCACTATGACATTTTATAAATGTCTGAATACAGAGCAAGTGACCAAGTCTCAACCTGAGATATGATCACATACTTAAGAGATTACAGAACTAATCAAGTCAATGTAAGAAAACTAGTCAATATAAGTTGTGTGTTGTGTGTGTGTGTGTATACAGCTGACTTTGAAATGGCCATTTTTAGATGGAATTATTCAGTATTTTACCAAACACATTCTAAAAAGAAAAATCAGGATGCTTCAGTTACAGGAAAAAATGAAACAAAGAAACACTGATGGATGAAATAAAAGTCACAGTTTGTGTTATTTAACTAAATACTGCCTCATTCTCCCTCAGAAACTCTCTCCTTGGAAAATGAAGGGAAATATACTGATAGCTCCCGAAGCAACTCTCCTCTAATGTGGGGAATGCGTTGGTTGTTAGAAGAAAATCTCCAAGGGAATAACCAAGAACTATGTGTATTGAACTTACACCAACCACAAGGGAAGATGGGAAGCTGAGTTATGGGAGTAAATTAATATTAACACAATCTTCTTGGCTTATTAATATTCCACTGGAATACATCAGACTAAAATTTTGTATAGTCTTCTATTAGACTTCTTGAGAATTGTACTATTTCTTTTTCAAATTTAATTTAAATTCCAGTATAAAGTACAGTGTTATATTAGTTTCAGGTGTACAAGAGTGATTCAACAATTCCATACATGACCCAGTGTTCATCAGGACAAGTGCACTCCTTACTCCCCATTGCCTACTACTATTTCTTTTTATGGTGTTTATCAATATATTTTTGTTTTTGTGTGTCTGGTACATGAGTATTCACTAAAAGTTTGTTGAAAAGATATATCCATCAGGAATGGGAATGAGTGCATCTTTATAAGGAAATGTCTTTAAACTGAAAAAGGTTAAATAGGCCAGTAATGAATCAGACATTTTGGTCAAATTGGTTTTGAAGAATTTCATTATATCCCATGTTGGTATAATTTGCGGTAGGTCATCCAGTTAGTAAGCAGTAGCCTCTGAATGCAGACCCTTCTCCCACGGTTCCAAAGCCTACTCTCTTTCCATTATACTCTGCAAGACAAAGCTGACAGGTGATGTACAACATATGAGAGGAAGGGTCTTATTTCACTTGAAGAGGTTAGGGCAATTTCCAAGGAGAAAGTATCATTTGAGCTAACTCTTGAAGAATGAAGAGGCATTTTCCAAGAGAACAGAACAGGAAAGGATACTTAGAATTGGTGTATTTTAAATACATGTCTGCCTTTACATGTATAAAGGCAAGGAGGACTAACAATCTGGTGTGTGCATTCAAGGATGTGCAAGTAACTGGTATGGCTGAAGTTCGTGTTGCACATCGGAGAGTGGTGTCTCACAGGGCTACCAATATTGACAAGGATTAGACCACGAAAGGTCTTATGTGCTAGGCTGAGTTTCAGTTCCCTAGGCAGTGGGATTCACTGAGGGGTTCTGGTCAGGGAAATGAAATCTAAGAATTGTATTTTGGGGATGTCTGCCTCAGTGCAGAGAACAAAGAAGAGAGGAGCAAAATTTATAAAGACAAGAGCAGAGAAAGGATTTATTTCACTTAGTAGCAGAAGTAATGGAGAGAAGCAAACAGAATAGGGATTTGGAAAATCTCAATAGAATTAACAAGACCTGGTCACTGATAGAATCTGGAGCGGAGATGGAGAGGGAATTGAGAACTGAATTGAGAATGAGTGATGTTTAAACTCATTTGGGTTTCAGATGGAATGTTGGCATCAGCTGTCCAGAGAGAGAATACATGAACAGGAGTGGGTCCAGAGGTGGTGGGAGTGCAGTTTTGAGAGCAGAATGGGATCATACTGAGAATCTGATAGGACTTGAATCTCAATTTTGCCACATACACTTGGCTGAGTTATTTTATCACCTTGAGTATTGTTTGTTTTTTCATCCATGACCTGTCTAATTAGAGCACTTACTTCAGCATCACATAGCATTGTTGAAAAGTTCAAGTGAGAAAATGTCTACCACATGGTTTACAAAATGGCTGGTTCATTTAGTAGAAGTTTAAAAAAAAAACAACATAGGTTGGACTTACTGAGAGTTTGAGGTTCCAGTAAAACATGTAGACATAGAGGTCTGTTAAAATCAGGATCACTTTGCTCCAGGCATATGTCACCTTCCTAGGGACTCTGAACAGCATAAAAATCAAGGCTCTTCGATTTGCTCCTAAATAGTTTTTCTTTATTTGAGGTAAACTATATTTTCCTCACTAAATATAATACAAAATAATTACAGAAAATTTAAAACAGAAAAATACAAAGAAATATTATTGAAATTACACAAATTCTCACCACATATAACTCACTACTAACATTTTGATGTATTTCTTCCCATTTTCCCCCTATTCTATGACAGTCTATTCTATTGATATGCATCTGTATTCTTGTGAAAGCATCATATTGTTACAATAAAATATAGGTATTAATATCTTATGGTACAAGTTCCTCATTTATTATTTCAACTTCAGACATTTTCTGGCTAAGTTCGATATGTTTTGTCTTCTAGACAAACCTGAACATTTTTGTGAAGTTATAGAAATTCCACTTAGATATTTCTCCAGAATCATATTAAATATATAAATTAATTTTTGGAGAAGAGACATTTCTATAATATTGAGCCTCCTAATCTGGGGGTGTGATATACCTCTTTATTAATGCAAGATTTTATAACTATGTGGCCTTGAAATGGTATTTAACTTCTGTGTGACTGCATTTTCTTTAACTCTAAAATTGTGCACACAACATAGTATTATTGGAAGGGCTAGATGAGTTAATATATGTAGTTTGAACATGCAGTTTGAAGTAGTTTGAACAGCATTATAATGAGTTGGTTTTGTTGTTACTTCCTCTGGAAAAGTTGATAGTTTTCTTCATTTATTCCCTACATATTTTTATTATGTTTACATATAGAATTTTGTTTTTTGCCTTTATTGGTAAGATTGCAAGATAAAATAAAAGCTCCCAGTTAAGCTTAAATTGGAAAAAAAAAAGAATAATTTGTGTTCCATAAAACACTTGGAATATACACTAAAACATTACTTGTGGTTCATCTCAAATTCAAATTTAACTAGGCCACCTGAATAATTTTTCCCTTTTGTTTAAACAAGGCAATGCTACAGTATTGGGAATGTAATATTTTTATATTGTAGCTTTGGCTAGTGGTTGTGGGGAAATAAAGAAGGCTTTCCTTAACTTTTATTTCTATTTCCTTCTAGCAACTGTTCTGGAAACATTAACATGAGCCAAATTATCTGGCTTAGCATAAATTATCTGGAGGGCTTCTTAAGACACACTTTTCTGGGGCGCCTGGGTGGCTCAGTGGGTTAAGCCTCTGCCTTCAGGTCAGGTCATGATCTCAGGGTCCTGGGATCGAGCCCCACATCGGGCTCTCTGCTTGGTGGGGAGCCTGCTTCCTCCTCTCTCTCTCTGCCTGCCTCTCTGCCTGTGTATGATCTCTCTCTGTCAAATAAATAAAATCTTTTAAAAAAAAAGACACACATTTCTGGGCCTTAACCTCAGAGTCTCTGATTCAATAAGTGTGAGAATTTCCCCTGTAACAACTCCCATATGATGCTGATGCTACTGGTCCAGGGACCACACTTCATGAGTTGCTGCCTTTAGTGGGATTCTTAGTTCTTATTTCTTATACTTTATCAATGGATTCTCTTGGTTTAGTTCCATTTTGTTTTAGTAAGGAGTGAGATCATTTTCAATTAATAATAATATTGTTTCCAGATACCTGACAATTAAAATTTTCTTTTCCTTGTATCTTGTGTCTGTTTTATTTTTTAAATTTAAATTCAATTACCCAAGGTATAGTACATCATTAGTTTTTGATGTGGTGTTCAATGGTTCATTAGTTCTGCATAACACCCAGTGCTCGTCACAACTCATGCTCTTCTTAATACCCATCACCTGGTTACCCCACCCCCTCACCTCCCCCTCCCTTCTGTAACCCTCAGTTTGTTTCCCAGAGTCCAGAGTCTCTCATGGTTTGTCTCCCTCTCTGATTTCTTCCCATTCAGTTTTCCCTCCCTTCCCCTATGGTCCTCTGCACTATTCCTCATGTTCCACATAAGAGTGAAACCACATGATAATTGTTTTTCTCGGATTGACTTATTTACCTTAGCATAATACCCTCCAGTTCCATCCGTGTCAATGTAATTGTGTTTGCTTTACCTTTCGAGGTGATGCCAAATTATAGTTGTTGTGTGTGTTCTTGCCTTATTTCACATCTCGAATGGGGATGTCTGTAGTTTTTCTAGAGAATGATTAATTTTTAAGTCACTTTATTCCTGGCTTATTAAAAAGTTCAATGTCTTCTAATATTTATCCATATAATCATATTTTCTTCTCCATTGTCCTAGATATGTATGATATTGTGTTAAAAAAAACCAGACAGGGTCCAAATTGTCCAGAACGCTAAAAAACATGAAGAGGATTTTTTTTTCTTTATCTTTCAAGCATGGGCTTATAGGAACGACTGTTATGATCAGATCTGGATCCCAAAATGATCCTTCTGGATGAAGAACTTCATCCATTCATGATGGACTGATTTTGTATATTGCATAATCAGAGTCATTTTTATTCTGCCACTTATTAGCTCGTCACCATAGATAAATTCATTTGACTACTAAAAGCCTCAGTTTTTTCATCTGTAAATTTGGGAGAATATTGGCTTCATTTTTTCAATAAATAGATACTGATCACTCATTTTCCAGATACTAACATTTCATAAAATTTTGATGAGGTTAAATGAGACAACCCATGTAATTTCTCAGAGTCTGGCAGAGAGTAAGTGCTCAATAAATGTTTGTAATTATTATGGTATTTCATAGATTTATAATACTGAATTAGAAAACTTGCCTCCTTTTTTGTACTTTGGAAGAATTTGCACATTAGAGAGTAGTACACTCTCTCACCAAACAACATGAATTCTCTTCCTCCTTCTACTACTTACTAGCTCTGATGCCTTAATATTGTCAGTAAAATGAGGATGAGAATAAAGTACCCATCTCACATGACTGTTACGAAAATTAAATAAATAACTGCATATAAAGCACTTAGAACAGTGTCCGGTGTAAGACCATACTCTTTTAAAACTACTTATATACATTGCCTATTGACTTATGTAAGTGAAATATTTTATGTGTGTTTTGTTTCCATCAAAAGGTCTTTTGCCATAGAGAAGCTAAGAAAAGTTTAACACAAGGTAAATATATATCTATGTTTCATATATTATATATGTTTCACATCACATGTTATATATGCTTAAGCATATTCATTCTATATATTTCAAAGATATACATATTTCAATTGTTATTTGATAAACAGAAAAATGCAAACTTACAAAGAACAATTTTATTCAATAACATGTGTTTATATAGAATTCTTTCCATGAAAACAAAACTTTCCATTATGTTCCCAGAATTAGGCAAAAAGACTACAGCTGTTTGAGCATATGTATTAGTCCTATGCATTTGGCAGATAAATAGTGGGTCTCCCTTCCATTACTTGATTTCAGCATTTAGTTTCTGCATAGTTTGTGTTGTTGCTAGCTTCAGAAATTCCTTTCTTATCACTCCAGATGTCTTTTGCTTTGCAGTCAGACATCCTTGGTTAACCCCAAAGCTCCCTCTTTATTTTTCTGCTTAGATCAAATTGCCAGTTGTCCCAGTAGGCTGATAGAAATGAGCCTGGAAGAGGTCTGGTCATTAGAGAAGGATCCTGGAGGCAGTCTGTGTGAGTGGTGGCTGGTGCTGCAGAACCGGATGAGAGTAACAAGAGGAGAGAACAGGGTGAGAGACAGAACTCCGGGGAACTTCGACATGTAAATTTCTCATAGAGGGCAAGGGAGAAATAAACTTAAAAAAAATGTTATTCAGGACAATCAGAGGGGTAGGGAAGGGTTTGGTGATGCTGGAAGACAGAATTTTTGTTGTTATTTTGCTTTTATATTTCCACCTAAAATCCAAACGAATCTGAAAATTTTACTGGAGTGGAGTTTATCGTTCGATGAGTTGAATAAAAGGATAAGAATTTTTTTTAAGTGTGAACTATTTTCTTGAGATTGATTTTAGATTCCAATAAATTACAGCATACCTTTGTGATTCAATTTGCCCAGAAACGCATCATAATTACAATGTTTTGTGCACACAGTGATAGCAGGTGTGAAGTAAAGAATCTTCACCGTAAAAAAACAAACAAACAGTAAGACTTGAATCCCATTGTTTTTGACAGCTCATATTTAGAGCAACTGTGATACTTAGTGGACATAAATCCTCTGTCATCAGAAAGTCTAATGCATTTAGTCTTTTCACACCAAGAAATATCTTTTGTGGTTGACTGCCTGGCTGAATTTAAGTTTACGAATATTAAGAGTGTTCACAAGGAATTAGGTGATAGCTTATAAAGATGGGCTGATCTGGACCAACCTAAAAAAGATGCAAACATTGGGTGAAGAGTCAAATTGCAAAAAGAATACATTTATGATAAGATAGGACTTTTGGGCTTTTTGTCATTGTTGCCACTGCCATTGATATATTTTGTCATTTTGACGAAATTGAAAAGAAAATTCTTCAAAAAATGTGCCTGGGGGCGCCTGGGTGGCTCAGTGGATTAAGCCGCTGCCTTCGGCTCAGGTCATGATCTCAAGGTCCTGGGATCGAGCCCCGCATCGGGCTCTCTGCTCCGCGGGGAGCCTGCTTCCTCCTCTCTCTCTGCCTGCGTCTCTGCCTACTTGTGATCTCTCTCTGTCAAATAAATAAATAAAAAAATCTAAAAAAAAAAAAATGTGCCTGAAATATGGGAGCACTTCTGACTTCTGTTGTCAGTGAGAGAAAAAGATATATATTAATAATAAAAACACAAAAGAAAAAGGCATAGTCCAGAGGGTTTTATTAAAGGACAATGCACCTAATGTGTCAAAGAAGCATAATCACTTTAACAGAAGGTGAGCCAAGATCACATTTTGCCTATTTAAAAATAGTTCCTCTGTCTGTCACCTTACCTTTCTAACTACTCAGGCAGTCCAATTAGCTTCATTTTGAATTACCTCCACTTTCTTCTTTCCCCTCTATTTGACAACTCTCCTTTAATTACCCAGAGAAGCTGCATTTTCTCCTAGGAGACTTTTGAATTGTAATAATAAAGTATTAGCTATCCTTAGAGAAGAGGCAAGTACTCATTGAAAATCAATCTTATTTGGGTTCCTCTGAGTTGCCTGTTTCTTCCCCTATTTCCACGTCAGAGTTTAAGATACAATTTTTATGTGCATAAATTTTTTTTAAAGAAAGCAGCCCATGGGCTGGTAATAAGCAGCAAAGTATTCTGTTCTGAAAACATTCTTAGCGAACAGCAGTAAACACCTTTAGAACGATCACAATCACACTTCACAGGTGTATAATTCTTTACAATGCACCTGGATCGTCGACAGACTTTTCAGGTTTGGGGTTTTCATTAGGAGAAACCAAATTACATTAGAAGAGGGACAGTGGGGGCGCCTGGGTGGCTCAGTGGGTTAAAGCCTCTGCCTTCGGCTCAGGTCATGATCCCAGGGTCCTGGGATCCAGCCCCGCATCGGGCTCTCTGCTCCTCAGGGAGCCTGCTTCCTCCTCTCTCTCTGCCTGTCTTTCTGCCTACTTGTGATCTCTCTCTGTCGAATAAATAAATCTTTAAAAAAAAAAAAAGAAGAAGAGGGACAGTGATTAGCTTTGATCACATACCCGGTACCTCACTGAGCCAGGACTGGAATCTGCCGCTCAGTCACAATTTCCACCCAGGTGCTCTCCAGGCCTAAATCTGAAACTGATTCCCCCCACCCTGTTTCTTAAATGATGAAGATCACCTGTATTTAGCTAGGTGGTTTATCGCCCTCTTGACACAACTTGACCAGTGCGCATATTAGAAACATGACCTCTCTGCAGTTGTGGGTACAGTCAGGAAGAGACAAGAGGCATTTGAACATATGAAAAAAGAATCATCAGTTGGACAATGGTTTGGTTTTAGCTGCTGCTGCTGCTGCCACTAGAGAGACAGTAACATCACTTGGGACACCAATGGCAGCAGGAAGCAGGGTTCAAAGATCTACATGTAAGTCAATGCCCTAAGGAGGGAAGACTCATGTGGGGGGCATACCATGACTAAAGGACAACTGCTACCAGCCACTGGGAGACTGGGAGAGACATCCCAAGTATGTTAGCCATTAGAGGGCTGGGAGTAAGAAGCAGTAGAGAACGAGGAAAAAGCTGAAAATATACTTCCACTCCAGCATCTCTCTCTGGATATCTACCACCTACCAGTGTTATTCACATATGACAATGAATGGCTTTAGAAATAATCAGTCTTTCATGCACTGAGAGGATCAAGGGAGGCAGAAACCATGATCCATGTGTAGAACTTGAGTTTGGGTGTCATATAGTTTCAGAAGCCTCCTCTGCTATTTTCCAGCTGTGTGACTATGAGCAAATAAATCACTCAGATCCCTGAGCCTCTAGTTTTTTTTTTTAATTAATTAATTTATTTTTTTCAGCGTAACAGTATTCATTGTTTTTGCACCACACCCAGCGCTCCATGCAATACGTGCCCTCCCTATTACCCACCACCTGGTTCCCCCAACCTCCCACCCCCGCCCCTTCAAAACCCTCAGGTTGTTTTTCAGAGTCCATAGTCTCTTATGGTTCCCCTCCCCTTCCAATTTCCCTCAACTTTCTTCTCCTCTCCATCTCCCAATGTTCTCGATGTCATTTGTTATGCTCCACAAATAAGTGAGACCATATGATACTTGACTCTCTCTGCTTGACTTATTTCACTCAGCATAATCACTTCCAGTCCCGTCCATGTTGCTACAAAAGTTGGGTATTCATCCTGTCTTTCTTTTTTTTTTTTAAATAAACATGTAATGTATTTTTATCGCCAGGGGTGCACGTCTGTGAATCACCAGGTTTACACACTTCACAGCATTCACCATAGCACATACCCTCCCCAATGTCCATAACCCCCTCCGCCTCTCCCAACCCCACCTCCCCCCGCCTCTGAGTTTTTTTTTTGTTTGTTTTTGTTTTTTAGCTGTCAGATGGTTATAATAATAACTGGGTCAGAGGTAATCTTATTTGCTCATATTATCATGTCATTCCCCCTAACCTCCAATATTTATGGATATTATGGAATGAGATGCTCAAGAGACTCACTAAGCATATGGGGGTGGTGGTGCGTTTGAGGGACAGGGGTGTTGCCATTATTTAGAGATCAATTGACACATTCCAGGCTCTGTCCAAAGTGCTTTTTACATATTAACTCACTGATCCCTTGTAACATCTCCCCATCTCTTATTTACAGATGAGAAATCTGAAATAAGAAGTTAGATGACTTAGTTCAGGTCACAGAGCTATTAAATGGTAGAGGCAGAATTTGAATCCAGAAGTTGTACTCTTAACCTCAGTGCTAACTACATTGCTTTCCCCCAAATCTTAAATTTTAACACAATTTGTTGCCTGCCTGGATGAAACAAACCAGGAGCTCCTTTTAAGTTTTAGCAAACTCTGAGGTCGGATATCAACAAATTGTCCTCACATTTTACCTTATTCATTACAAAGCTTATTAGTGGCTAGAGGAAAATACCACATCCTGGAAATTTATAGCTTATTCGGGACAACAAGTGCATGGTTCTTATTGTTGTAACGTTTCTTTAAGAGAATATTGTTTAAAATGAGTTTAATTTCCATGTTATTATTATTTTATATGGATCTAATTACTGAAGTCTCCATTGACTTGCATGAAGTTCTCTCTTTAGGCATCTGACCTAGCTGTTTTTACAATAACTTTAAAAGTCTCCTTTTTCCAAAAACAATGAATACTGTTATGCTGAAAAAAATAAATAAATTTAAATTAAAAAAAAAGTCTCCTTTTTCAAAAGGGCTTTTTTTCTCAACATGCACTATACCCACCCCCTTTTCTTCCCTGCCCTACTACCACAGGCAGAAAATCCAATACCTTCTTTAGAACTCACTTTTGATCTTCCTTCCTGGCAACATCAGGCAACAATCCTATGTCTTGTTTGGCTCTTGTTTCAAAATAGAAAAATAGAAAACTGTATTTCTGTGCATGAAATAAGTATTTGGAAAATGTTATTTTAAAGTTAATATTTTTATATGTATAATGTTAAAGGAGTAGCACCTTCAACTTACTTCATGCTTTGTACATTCAGATGGGCTGCTAAAGTATCCTTAGAGATCCAAGTGTTATTTAAAGTGGTTTTATCTTGTGATTCTTACAGTGTAGAATCATCAAAACATCAATGATATCCTTTGTTTATGTTTGAGATTCATTTTAAATCCATATTATCCTCCATACAGAGTTACTTTTATGATAAAGGGCCTCTCAGTTATTTTTTGAGAGTATAAGTACACATATCCATTCAACATTTATTGAGCACATCGTAAGTGCCATGTAGTGGGTAAGGTTTAATATGCTAGTCTTCTTAATAAATAATCCAGGAGTAATTATAATTAGTATATTTTAAAAGATATTATTTTCATGATTGGTTAAATTCTAATTCAGGAATGAAAAGTACATAACCTTTAGTATCTCTTTCTCTCTCTCACTCATACCTCTAACTGTGATTGATGCTGCTAATCGGTCATGACTATCTTTCCCAATGAGATTTGACAAAGTCTCAGAATCCATCTCAATCCTGTGCAGTAGGCAGCTAATATCATTGATTAGAGTTCACACAATAGATGAAACCTGTTTGTCATCCCTACTATTGCTAAAAGTGATCCTCTATATCTGTTTTTAAAATATCTGTCTTTTGTAGACTATTATAGAAGACTACAATGAACAGAATCACACAAATACAAACTAGCCTAGCTGATTACAATGGTTTATCCTACTTAAACATTAGCAAGATCTATTACATAATATTTTAAAACTGTAAAGCAACGTAAATGGAATCCAAGACAGTAAAACCGCATTGATTACATAAATTCAGCTACATGTTTTCCAGAAGCTCAATAAAGAATTATCTACAAAGATCAGTGGCCCCCAAAGTTCATTGGAAATCTGTGCAGATACCCCAAGTAGTTTATACCTAGAAAGGGGAAACAAGTGTTTTCACCTATTCCTTGAAATTTAGGAAAGCTTCCTGATAGAAATATTAAGAATCTGAAAATTGTGAATAAGTGGTCAAGTCAAATAATAATATCAGAACTCTTTGGAAATATATCAATGCATAGAAAAATAAGGGAAAGAAAAATGATTAACCAGAGCATAAGTAATGAGTCCCTTCAGTAACCTTTGAAATATGAGGATGCTCTAGGAACTGACCCCAAGAAGAATCCAGAGGTGTAGACTCAGATCTAATAACTGAAGAAAAAAATGTACTTCATTTATAATAAAGGAATTCAAATGAAAACAAAATAATATCATTTTTAGTAATAAAAATAGGATCATTAGGAGTATGATAGTAAGCCTCGTGAACATATAGGCTTTGAACAGGTGAGACTATAAATTGGGAAAATGTTCATGGGAAATAATATGACACTATATCAAGAATATTGAAAAAATTCTAACTGGTGTTAGGTGGTATCTCAATGTTGTTTTAATTTGAATCTCCCTGATGGCTAGTGATGATGAACATTTTTTCATGTGTCTGATAGCCATTTCTATGTCTTCGTTGGAGAAATGTCTGTTCATATCTTCTGCCCATTTTTTTTTCATTTTATTTATTTTTTCAGTGTAACAGTATTCATTCTTTTTGCACAACACCCAGTGCTCCATGCAAAACGTGCCCTCCCCATTACCCACCACCTGTTCCCCCAACCTCCCACCCCTGACCCTTCAAAACCCTCAGGTTGCCCCAACCTCCCACCCCTGACCCTTCAAAACCCTCAGGTTGTTTTTCAGAGTCCATAGTCTCTTATGGTTCGTCTCCCCTCCCCAATGTCCATAGCCCGCTCCCCCTCTCCCAATCCCACCTCCCCCCAGCAACCCCTAGTTTGTTTTGTGAGATTAAGAGTCATTTATGGTTTGTCTCCCTCCCAATCCCATCTTGTTTCATTTACTCTTCTCCTATCCCCCTACCCCCCCATGTTGCTTCTCCATGTCCTCATATCAGGGAGATCATATGATAGTTGTCTTTCTCCGATTGACTTATTTCACTAAGCATGATACGCTCTAGTTCCATCCACGTCGTCGCAAATGGCATGATTTCATTTCTTTTGATGGCTGCATAGTATTCCATTGTGTATATATACCACATCTTCTTGATCCATTCATCTGTTGATGGACATCTAGGTTCTTTCCATAGTCTGGCTATTGTAGACATTGCTGCTATAAACATTCGGGTACACGTGCCCCTTTGGATCACTATGTTTGTATCTTTAGGGTAAATACCCAGTAGTGCAATGGCTGGGTCATAGGGTAGTTCTATTTTCAACATTTTGAGGAACCTCCATGCTGTTTTCCAGAGTGGTTGCACCAGCTTGCATTCCCACCAACAGTGGAGGAGGGTTCCCCTTTCTCCACATCCTCGCCAGCATCTGTCATTTCCTGACTTGTTAATTTTAGCCATTCTGACTGGTGTGAGGTGATATCTCATTGTGGTTTTGATTTGTATTTCCCTGATGCCGAGTGATGTGGAGCACTTTTTCATGTGTCTGTTGGCCATCTGGATATCTTCTTTGCAGAAATGTCTGTTCATGTCCTCTGCCCATTTCTTGATTGGATTCTTTGTTCTTTGGGTGTTGAGTTTGCTAAGTTCCTTATAGATTTTGGATACTAGCCCTTTATCTGATATGTCGTTTGCAAATATCTTCTCCCATTCTGTCAGTTGTCTTTTGGTTTTGTTAACTGTTTCCTTTGCTGTGCAAAAGCTTTTGATCTTGATGAAATCCCAATAGTTCATTTTTGCCCTTGCTTCCCTTGCCTTTGCCGTTGTTCCTAGGAAGATGTTGCTACGGCTGAGGTCGAAGAGGTTGCTGCCTGCATTCTCCTCAAGGATTTTGATGGATTCCTTTCTCACATTGAGGTCCTTCATCCATTTGGAGTCTATTTTTGTGTGTGGTGTAAGGAAGTGGTCCAATTTCATTTTTCTGCATGTGGCTGTCCAATTTTCCCAGCACCATTTATTGAAGAGGCTGTCTTTTTTCCATTGGACATTCTTTCCTGCTTTGTCGAAGATGAGTTGACCATAGAGTTGAGGGTCGATTTCTGGGCTCTCTATTCTGTTCCACTGATCTATGTGTCTGTTTTTGTGCCAGTACCATGCTGTCTTGATGATGACAGCTTTGTAATAGAGCTTGAAGTCCGGAATTGTGATGCCACCAACTTTGGCTTTGTTCTTCAATATTCCTTTGGCTATTCGAGGTCTTTTCTGGTTCCATATAAATTTGAGGATTATTTGTTCCATTTCTTTGAAAAAAATGGATGGTATTTTGATAGGGATTGCATTAAATGTGTAGATTGCTTTAGGTAGCATAGACATTTTCACAATATTTATTCTTCCAATCCAGGAGCATGGAACATTTTTCCATTTTTTTGTGTCTTCCTCAATTTCTTTCATGAGTACTTTATAATTTTCTGTGTATAGATTCTTAGTCTCTTTGGTTAGGTTTATTCCTAGGTATCTTATAGTTTTGGATACAATTGTAAATGGGATTGACTCCTTAATTTCTCTTTCTTCAGTCTTGTTGTTGGTGTACAGAAATGCAACTGATTTCTGTGCATTGATTTTATATCCTGACACTTTACTGAATTCCTGTACAAGTTCTAGCAGTTTTGGAGTGGAGTCTTTTGGGTTTTCCACATATAGTATCATATCATCTGCGAAGAGTGATAGTTTGACTTCTTCTTTACCAATTTGGATGCCTTTAATTTCTTTTTGTTGTCTGATTGCTGAGGCTAGGACTTCTAGTACTATGTTGAATAGCAGTGGTGATAATGGACATCCCTGCCGTGTTCCTGACCTTAACGGAAAAGCTTTCAGTTTTTCTCCATTGAGAATGATATTTGCGGTGGGTTTTTCATAGATGGCTTTGATAATATTGAGGTATGTGCCCTCTATCCCCACACTTTGAAGAGTTTTGATCAGGAAGGGATGCTGTACTTTGTCAAATGCTTTTTCAGCATCTATTGAGAGTATCATATGGTTCTTGTTCTTTCTTTTATTAATGTGTTCTATCACATTGATTGATTTGCGGATGTTGAACCAACCCTGCAGCCCTGGAATAAATCCCACTTGATCGTGGTGAATAATCCTTTTAATGTACTGTTGAATCCTATTGGCTAGTATTTTGGCGAGAATTTTTGCATCTGTGTTCATCAAGGATATTGGTCTGTAGTTCTCTTTTTTGGTGGGATCCTTGTCTGGTTTTGGGATCAAGGTGATGCTGGCCTCATAAAATGAGTTTGGAAGTTTTCCTTCCGTTTCTATTTTTTGGAACAGTTTCAAGAGAATAGGAATTAGTTCTTCTTTAAATGTTTGGTAGAATTCCCCTGGGAAGCCGTCTGGCCCTGGGCTTTTGTTTGTTTGGAGATTTTTGATGACTGTTTCAATCTCCTTACTGGTTATGGGCCTGTTCAGGTTTTCTATTTCTTCCTGGTTCAGTTGTGGTAGTTTATATGTCTCTAGGAATGCATCCATTTCTTCCAGATTGTCCAATTTGTTGGCATAGAGTTGCTCATAGTATGTTCTTATAATTGTCTGTATTTCTTTGGTGTTAGTTGTGATCTCTCCTCTTTTATTCATGATTTTATTGATTTGGGTCCTTTCTCTTTTCTTTTTGATGAGTCTGGCCAGGGGTTTATCAATCTTATTGATTCTTTCAAAGAACCAGCTCCTAGTTTCATTGATTTTTTCTATTGTTTTTTTGGTTTCTATTTCATTGATTTCTGCTCTGATCTTTATGATTTCTCTTCTCCTGCTGGGTTTAGGGTTTCTTTCTTGTTCTTTCTCCAGCTCCTTTACGTGTAGGGTTAGGTTGTGTACTTGAGACCTTTCTTGTTTCTTGAGAAAGGCTTGTACTGCTATATATTTTCCTCTCAGGACTGCCTTTGCTGTGTCCCACAGATTTTGAACTGTTGTGTTTTCATTATCATTTGTTTCCATGAATTTTTTCAATTCTTCTTTAATTTCCTGGTTAACTCATTCATTCTTTAGAAGGATGCTGTTTAGTCTCCATGTATTTGGGTTCTTTCCAGCTTTCCTCTTGTGATTGAGTTCTAGCTTCAGAGCATTGTGGTCTGAAAATATGCAGGGAATAATCCTAATCTTTTGATACCGGTTGAGACCTGATTTGTGACCCAGGATGTGATCTATTCTGGAGAAGGTTCCATGTGCACTAGAGAAGAATGTGTATTCTGTTGCTTTGGGATGAAATGTTCTGAATATATCTGTGATGTCCATCTGGTCCAGTGTGTCATTTAAGGCCTTTATTTCCTTGTTGATCTTTTGCTTGGATGATCTGTCCATTTCAGTGAGGGGAGTGTTCAAGTCCCCTACTATTATTGTATTATTATTGATGTGTTTCTTTGATTTTGTTATTAATTGGTTGATATAGTTGGCTGCTCCCACGTTAGGAGCATAGATATTTAAAATTGTTAGATCTTCTTGTTGGACAGACCCTTTGAGTAGGATATAGTGTCCTTCCTCATCTCTTATTATAGTCTTTGGCTTAAAATCTAATTGATCTGATATAAGGATTGCCACCCCAGCTTTCTTCTGATGCCCATTAGCATGGTAAATTGTTTTCCACCCCTTCACTTTAAATCTGGAGGTGTCTTCGCGTCTAAAATGAGTTTCTTGTAGGCAACATACTGATGGGTTTTGTTTTTTTATCCATTCTGATACCCTGTGTCTTTTGATTGGGGAATTTAGCCCATTAACATTCAGGGTAACTATTGAGAGATATGAATTTAGTGCCATTATTAGCCTGTAAGGTGACTGTTACTGTATATTGTCTCTGTACCTTTCTGATCTACTACTTTTAGGCTCTCTCTTTGCTTAGAGGACCCCTTTCAATATTTCCTGTAGAGCTGGTTTGGTGTTTGCAAATTCTTTCAGTTTTTGTTTGTCCTGGAAGCTTTTGATCTCTCCTTCTATTTTCAATGATAGCCTAGCTGGATAGAGTATTCTTGGCTGCATGTTTTTCTCGTTGAGTGCTCTGAATATATCATGCCAGCTCTTTCTGGCCTGCCAGGTCTCTGTGGATAAGTCTGCCGCCAATCTAATATTTTTACCATTGTATGTTACAGACTTCTTTTCTCGGGCTGCTTTCAGGATTTTCTCTTTGTCACTAAGACTTGTAAATTTTACTATTAGGTGACGGGGTGTGGACCTATTCTTGTTGACTTTGAGGGGGGTTCTCTGCATCTCCTGGATTTTGATGCTTGTTCCCTTTGCCATATTAGGGAAATTCTCTCCAATGATTCTCTCCAATAGACCTTCTGCTCCCCTCTCTGTTTCTTCTTCTTCTGGAATCCCAATTATTCTAATGTTGTTTCGTCTTATGGTGTCACTTATCTCTCGAATTCTCCCCTCATGGTCCAGTAGCTGTTTGTCCCTCTTTTGCTCGGCTTCCTTATTCTCTGTCATTTGGTCTTCTATATCACTAATTCTTTCTTCTGCTTCATTTATCCTAGCAGTGAGAGCCTCCATTTTTGATTGCACCTCATTAATAGCTTTTTTTATTTCAACTTGGTTAGATTTTAGTTCTTTAATTTCTCCAGAAAGGGCTTTAATATCTCCAGAGAGGGTTTCTCTAATATCTTCCATGCCTTTTTCGAGCCCGGCTAGAATGTTCAGAATCGTCATTCTGAACTCTTGATCTGACATATTACCCATGTCTGTGTTGATTAGGTCCCTAGCCTTCGGTACTGTCTCTTGTTCTTTTGTTTGTGGTGATTTTTTCCGCCTTGTCATTTTGTCCAGATAAGAGAATATGAAGGAGCAAATAAACTACTAAAAGAGTGGCAAAGACCCTGGAAAAATGTGCTGTAACCAAATCAGAAGAGACCCCAAATTGTGGGGGGGAGAAAGGGGATAAAAACAGCTTCTGAAAAAAAAAGAAAAAAAAAAAAAGAAAGAAAAAAAATTTAAAAAATAAAACAAATAAAAAATATAAAAAAGAAAGAAAAAATATATATATTTAGATGAACTAGTCAAAAAATGTTAAAAAAGAAAAGGGTAAAAGTTTTTAAAAAATTTAGCAGAAGAAGAAAAAAGAAAAAAGAAAAAAAAAATTGAAAAAAGAAAAAAAAATTGAAGTAGCCGCAAGACTAAAGAATCATGGGGAGAAAGCCATGAGTTCCGTGCTTTGCTTTCTCCTCCTCTGGAATTGCTCTGCTGTCTTAGGAATTGAATCTGCTTTCTCCTTGATAGATGAACTTCGTCCTGGCTGGATATTTTGTTGATCTTCTGGGGGAGGGGCCTGTTGTAGTGACTCTCAAGTGTCTTTGCCTGAGGCGGGATTGCACCGCCCTTACCGGCGGCCGGACTAAGTAATCGGCTCGGGTTCGCTTTTGGGAGCTTCTGTTCCCTGAACGCTTTCCGTAGAGTTCCGGAGGACGGGAATGAAAATGGCGGCCTCCCAGTCTCCGGCCCGGAGGAGCCGAGAGCCTGGGGCCCCACTCCTCAGTGCGCCCCCAGAGGACAGCACCCAATCACTCCCGAATCCCCAGCCTCTAGCCGCGCTCCGAGCTCACCCAGCCCGCGACCAGTTCAAGGTAACCCCGAGCTGAGAGTTCAGTCCTCGGCTCTGTCTTGGCAGCCGGCTTCTCCGTTCTAATAGCTGCGAGCTCTCCGACACTCCGACACCCCCGATCCTTCTGTGACCCTGCGGGGCCTGGAGCCACGCTGGCCCCGCGTGGGCTTCACCCCGGTTTAGCCCCTGGAGCAATGTCCCTCAGTGGAACAGACTTTTAAAAGTCCTGATTTTGTGCTCCGTTGCTCCGCCGCTTGCTGGGAGCCGGCCCCTCCCCCCGCGGTCTATCTTCCCGTCGTTTTAGATTCACTTCTCCGCCAGTCCTACCTTTCAGAAAGTGGTTGATTTTCTGTTTCTAGAGTTGCTGTTCTTCTTCTCTTCGCTCTCCCGTTGGATTTGTAGGTGTTTGCAATGTTTAGATAAGCTATCGAGCTGATCTCCTGCTACCTGATGTAGTCTCAGGCTGCTACTTCTCCGCCATCTTGACTCCTCCCCTGCCCATTTTTTGATATGGTTATCTGTTTTGTGTGTGTTGAGCTTGAGAAGTTCTTTATAGATCCTGGATATCAACCTTTTGTCTGTACTGTCATGAACCAGGTGGTGGGTAATAGGGAGGGCACGTACTGCATGGAGCACTGGGTGTGATGCCAAAACAATGAACACTGTTATGCTGTAAATAAACAAACAAACAAAAAAAAGAATATTGAAAAAATTCATATTATTTAAGGTGGTTTTTCCATATTTTATGAATCTATTCAAGAGAAATAGAAATGAAGAGACTTATGGGCAAAGCTGGTTACTATAGCATTATTTATAAAACAAAAACATCAGAAAAAAATGGAATATGAAACATAGGAAAATGGTTACATATATTAACTCACATCATAACACTAACATTGTAATGGCATGAAAAAATGTTTGCTATTAAAAAAAATGTTTGCTATTAGATATTTTAAAAAAATATACTGGTGTGCTTGGGTGGCTCAGTCAGTTAAGCATCTGCTTTTGGCTCAGGTCATGATCCCAAGGTCCTGGGATCAAGCCCCACATCAGGTTCCCTGCTCAGCTTAGCAGGGAGTCTGCTTCTCTCTCTCCCTTTGCTGCTCCCCCTTCTTGTGTTCTCTCTCTCAAATAAAGAAAATCTTTAAAAATAAAATAAAATATACCAGACATGATGGTTTGCACAGAATTATCTTCACTATGATATAACATATGAAACATGAAAAAATATTGCCAAGATGTTAATAGTAGTTACCTCCGGGTAATGAAATTCTAGAATTCTTTTGTTTTTCAAGATGGCAGAATAAGTGGAAAGGATGCAAACATTTTAAAGCTAGCAGAGCATCAAGAGAGATTGGTTTTGCAATATCACTTGGACTGATAGCAGTTTTCTCATCAGCAACAATAAATGTCAGAAGACAATCACAATGTCTTCAAACTGCTGAGGTAAAATACCTCACACAATAGAATTCTATACTCAGCTAAACTGTCATTCAAGAGTGAGGGAATAATGAAAATTTCAGCAGATTTACAGAAACTGAAAGACTGGGAAAAAATACAAAAATAAATGAAATAAAAACAAAAAACAGTTTTATTCTAATACAAAGAAAAATGAACTCCTAAAAAAGAAATAGGATGAGGGAAAAACAAAAGATGAAGGGATAGATGAAGGGAAAGATGAAGAAAGATGAAGAAAAAACAAAGATGAGAGA
The DNA here is from genome assembly GCF_922984935.1 of Meles meles. Lineage (NCBI taxonomy): Eukaryota > Metazoa > Chordata > Mammalia > Carnivora > Mustelidae > Meles > Meles meles. The sequence continues at coordinate 121,612,863 of NC_060087.1, read as the reverse complement.
AAAAATCATGACCAACAAAAGACTAATTAGTAATTAAAAATTGACAACAAAGGTATACAAATTAATATAATATAAATATTCCCTTTTATGAATTCAGTTTTTTAGTTTAACTGATATTCTTCATTCCTGCCACAAAATCTTCCAGTTCATGCTTGATGCCCAAAGCACATATACACTTGTGCTCCCTACTTCTCAGCTGTATGCTGCCAAGAATCAGTTGTATTTTATCTTAAAACCTGTGTGAGTTGTTTTAATTATCATAATTACATAAATTAATGGATTATTACATTAGCTTTATGAAAAAAAGGGGTTGTTTCTATGGAAACTTAATTGAATGCTTTGGTAAAACCTAATAGAAGGGAATTATTTTAGGAAAAAAACCCTGTTGAATCAGATGTGTTTTAGACAAGTGTAAAATCTTGATAAAAATAATGTCAAACTTCCAGAAAGATTGCACATTCCCATTGCTTAAATTCTCACTCTACTCAAAAGGAACAGGTGGGTCTACTCAAAGGAACCATATAAAGAAAATGCTGGATTTGTCAAACTTTTTTCTTTCTTTCTGTGTGTATAATGATGATCTTAAGGGTTTTGTTTTTCCTTTTAATTTAACATGATGAATTACATTGACTGACTTTTGAATATTAAACCAACCTTGTATTCTTGGGATAAACTCCACTTGACAGTTGATTTATTGTCCTTTTCATAAATGTTCCAATATGATTTATTAAAATTATGTGAATAATTGTATTAGATCATAGTTTACTTTTCTTGTAATGCCTTTGACTAGTTTGATACTAGGGTAATGATGGCCTTCCAGAATGAACTGGGAAATGTTCTCTCCTCTTCATTTTTCTGGAAAAGAATCATATCTGAGTCTGGAATTTTCTTTTTGGAAGGTTTCTAACCATATGCTTTATTTAATAGATACAGTTATATCATTTATCTGATTCTTCTGAAGTAAGCTTTCATAGGTTTTGTCTTTCAAGGAATTTGTCCATTCCAATCTAAATTGTCAACTTTATGGGCATACAGTTCTTAAAAATTCCTTTATTATCCTTTTAATGTTGAATCTGTATAATGTTGAATCTTCATATCCTTTCAATGTTGAATCTGTAGTTCAGCCACTTTTCTTGTTCCTGACATTGGTAATTTGTGTCTACTCCTTTTTTATTTTTTTGTTACTCTGCCTATTGGTACACCAAATTTATTGATATTTTGATTCAGCTTTTAGAATTATCAATTGCTTTGTTGTTTTTTATTTGATTTTCATTAGTTACTTTCTTCTGTTTACTTTAAATTTCATTTGGATGATGAAAATGGGGAGAAGTATCTGACTTTAAAAATAGTTTAGGGATTACAGTCAGTAGGGATTAGTTATTAATTGGTTAAGGAGAATTGGTGAAGGAGAGATGACAAGGATACCTTCTAGGTATCTTGCTTGCACAATTGGATGAATTGTGATTCCAATTACTGGGACAAAAAGCAATGGCAGAGAACTAGGTTTAGGATAATAGGCTACTTTCCCCCTTACTAAAAAATACTATAGCGGTGTGGGGCTGGGGGATTTCTCTGGACACAGCCAAGTTAGACATATCCTCTTAAAATATAACTTTCTGGCGGTGTATTGTAAAGTCTGGTAGGAGAACATTTTCTGTCTGATTTTTTCTGAAGCAAGGGTCAAAGAATCTTGCCACGAGATATTGTTCCTGCTCAAAAATGTCATTGATTCTTTTATCTTTCAATAGGATTTGTGATGTTGCTTTGGTTACAGCCACTGAATCCCTGCGGCCTCTCTTTCCTTTGGAATGAGAAGCTCTCAAAAGAAAGCCACAATCCCATATGGCAAAAATTTAAAAATCAATCAGTGTAACAAATATCATGCCATCTGCATGTTATCCAGAGGCAAAATTAGGCAAAGTAAAACTCAGTAGTAGACAGAACACATTGTATAACCGGCCAGAACTTCAACGTCACCAGGAAAAGAATACAAAAAGATTTGAATGCATTTATTACCAGAAGTAGAGCAATGTTCGCCCTTTTCTGAATATTTGGTGATCAACAAAATCTACATCTTAATAAAGGAAAGATGGTAATCATTTTCCAGAAGATGAAACCAAGGAAAAAGGATTCAAAACTCAGGGACATACAGGTTATAGAAGGCATCAAACTATATCAAGAACAAGCTAATTAATACTTTCTGTTTCCTGGTAACAGAGAATACTGTTCACTTCTTGTTTTCCTCCCTCTTTTTTCAAATTTAGTTAATTCAGCAAATATATAGAAAGCTCTTAACATGTGTGCTTTGTTTTCACTATCTATGGCTTGACAGATGGCAAATTGCATGATTTGTCTATCTAAAATTACAGCATATGAATCTGTGAAAAGATTTAGTACTCTCTGTTACCAATGAGAGATAATGTAAAAGACATTGGCAAATAAGAATAGAGAGACAGTCCAAGAATGTACATTTTATTCAGCTAATCTAGTAGTTCTTTAGGGTGTAAAGCACATTTTGTATTACATCATTATTAAAAAATGAAATAAGGTAATAATTATCAGTGGTATATCACAGAATTCCAAGTGGGGAGATATTTTGTTTCTATCCCATCCCACAGAGTGCAAAACCTTTTAGGAATACCAGATTCCACCAATTAAAGCTACTTAAAACCCATATGATTTACCATTACCAATCCTTCTATCAAATATTTGATAGAATGGACTATTTATTCATAAAAGTTGACCTTTAAGCATTCATTGAAATGTATAGTGAATGGAAGGCAAAATACAATTCTGGTGACACAACTGTTTTTGTTTCAAAAGCCTGGAGAGTGCAAATGTGCTTGCCCTGAATTATCTAGATCAACATTTCTTTAACTTCTCATATGTAAATACAAATTATCTAACTGTTCCAAATAGTCTTGAATAAATTTCTCCTAATAGTGTCTACAACTCAGATATTGCCAGTATAAAATTAAAAATAAAATCTTACAGATTTTTTCCTCAAGTTTTACTAAGGAAATCTTAAATTTTCTACTTTTCTTTTCCAGATGGCTAATATTTTGCTGAAACAAAATAGAGCTAATTTCCAGAGAAGCTAATCAATACCCGCTTCATCTTTCAAAGAATAATAAATATGAGAGACAAGAATGTCCTGGAAATGACAAATGAAGGGTTTCTGTCCACCTGTCATACTAATAAAACCCACATAATCAAGATTATTTCCCCCGGTAAAGTCACTTGGTCTTTGGCGGCCAATAAGATAAGATTGACAAAGTAGCCCCTTATCTATTGGATTTTCAAAATCTATGAGCCTGAAAAGTCTTACAGTAGTCTGCTCCTCCAATAAAAGACCTGTCACATTTGAAAAAACCAGGGTAATTCTTGAGAAACCCCATACGATCTAGAAAAATGATCAATATAAAATACATGTACATTGGAGGATGACTGAAAAATACTAAATACTGAACTAGAGGATAAATTAAAGATTAGCTTTCTGATATTTCCTAATTCTGACTCACTCAGAAACACATTTTAAAATGGTAAACACTCACCCTTAAAAATAGTGAACATTTTTCTTCTAGCAACCAATCGGCTTGTTCAGTTTTCTTTTCTCCATGTGAGGCCAGTTACAGGAAATACTCTAGGCTATGTCTGTTTTTAAGTGACCCGCTTTCAAATGTGTGCTGCTCTCAGTACTTTTGAACGACTCAGAAAGAAAAGGATGGCCCTTTCTTGAACACGAGTTAAGAAGCAGACAAGTTATTAGCAGATCTGCTGAAGTGCTTTGGCAGATGCCAAAGGGGAGCATGCACAGCCTCAGAGTCAGAAAAGCTGTGAAAAAGGTCTGACTCCTGATGGAGAGTGTATGGACTCAGGAACTGGAGGTCCTGCCTCCATTGTTTTTTTCCTCTGTGAATTTTAATTTTAGCTGAATGGAATCCCAAAAAGAGATAATGGTGAGATATTTCACTCCTTAGATTGGGAATAAGTAGATTTCATTAGCACAGGAAGTGCAGAAGTAGAAATGGAGATTAAGAGATAATTCACAGAACAAGAGATATGGATTGTTATGGATGAAAAAATGTCCTCGGGGAGCCTGGGTGACCCCCCCCCCCCCCGAGGAAGTTAGCATTTGCTTTCTGCCTAGGGTTTATCTTCCGCCTAGGTCATGTTCTCAGGGTCCTGGGATGGAGACCTGCATTGGGATCCATGTTCAGCAGGGAGCCTGCTTCTCCCTCTGCCTGCTGCTCTCCCTGCTTGTGTTCTCTCTTTCTGTCGAATAAATAAAATCTTCCCCCAAAATTGTCGATTATAATCAAAGGGATATAAATTGAGTTCCTAGGAATATATCACTTTTAATATTAAAAATTGGCAAAAAGTAAAAAAACACCAACACCATTTGCTGGCATGAGAGTCCTGAGAAAGATACTTTCATAGATTGCTCACGGGAATGTCAATTCAAACAGAGTTTCTGGAGAAAACATGCAAAGTGTATCAAAAGCCTTTAAAATGTGCATATTCTTTGATTCTGGCACTTAGGATTAATAGGAATTTGAAAGGGGGTGATAATTAGATATGCTCTTCACCTTATACAAGGGCTTATTCCTAGCCAACGCGAAGAGTAAGGCCATAGGTCTTTTGGGATATCCAAATCACATTGTTGCTAGGTGTTTGAAAGAGTTCAATGTTATTTGTGATTGCGCTTGAATCCCAAGGCATTTTTTAGCTTTGAAATATTATTTTAAAATCCAGAAATGAAATAGATAAAGCAATGCACAGATATAGTTCTGTAAGTCAAAGTCCATTGAAAATGCTTAGATCTGCTGTTTTATCTCATGGAAAGCAAATTCATTTAATTGAAGAAAATCTCCAAAGATCAGATCAGTAAAGGGAGCTTGATAACAAGTCAAAAACCAAACGGTTTTTGACTCATAAATAGCATAGGACATATTAGAATAAATTGAGTTCATTTTAATCAAGTAAGCAGCCTTGAGAGAATGGATTCTTGTAGGCAGCCTTAGAAACGTCAATAATGTAAATGCTTAGCAAGAAATGCATCCACACGTTTCCCGACCTGGCATCTGGGCTTGTTGTGAGTGCTCTTCACCTTGCTTCACTGCACACCTACAATTGAATTACACTTTTCAGTCCTGTATGGGTTATCATTTGGCTCCCTACAGGAGCTGGATTCAAAAGGATAGACCATAAACACAGCTCGAATGGCCATGATAGAAGAGACAATAATCTTTTAAAAATACACAGAATATACCATAGGTCTTAGAGAGCAATGAATCACATACGTGTAACTGATGGAAAACAAACTGCAAAGGCACAGTGTAAAACCTCTTCAGCACAGACCTGCATCCTGACTTCTGACTGAACACTAAATAATGGCTTGGGAAGAATGACATGAGGATAAAAATGTCACGGTGAATTGCTATAAGAAAGGATCAAGTAGCCCTGGTAATTAAGAGCCTGTCACTTTGACACAAAGAAAAAATATCACAAGAGGTGCCAGATATCTGGAAGAGACACGTGCTTGTCATTTCAATGCAAAAGCAAGGGAAAATCAGCTTGATTAGAAGAGGGTACTTTGGGGGCGCCTGGGTGGCTCAGTGGGTTAAAGCCTCTGCCTTCGGCTCAGGTCACGATCCCAGGACAAAGCCCCGCATGGGGCTCTCTGCTCAACAGGGAGCCTGCTTCCTCCTCTCTCTCTGCCTGCCTCTCTGCCTGCTTGTGATCTCTCTCTGTCAAATAAATAAATAAAATCTTAAAAAAAAAAAGAAGAGGGCACTTTGGCAAATAAGAGCACTTTGCGTTTTTTGATAGCTTGTATTCTTGCAAACATTTTTTTAAAGGAAAAAAGCAAAAGCTACACATTAACCGTTCCTTTAAGAGTATTTAAGACAGCAAACAGCATTTGAGAAGAGCTGCGGCTCAGGTCAATCCACATATTTGTGGTGTGGGGCCGTGTCTTGAATCTATTATATCTGGCAGGCGCAACGTCTCCCTTTGACTTACATGTAATGTGGCTCGTAAGAGATATTTCTGATGCCAGATTATTGGATTTGGAGACTTTCTAGGACAAGATGACCAGAGCACGGTGGGCTGTCTGAAGTTACATGACCACCTTATTCTGTACCTCTTTTGAAGATTTTAAAAAAAAAATCTTAATCCAGGCACTTTAAATGTCTAATTCCACAGTATCCGTTTTTTGGATATGAAAACTAATCATTAGGGAGGTCAAGTAACTCACCCAACTCACAGCCCAGAATAGGAGAATAGGATTTGCTCTAAGATTTGCCAGAGATGTACAAAGCTTGTATTTTCCCTATAGTATGATAACTCTCTAAGAATACTGGTGTAGAGACAAGAAGACCTAGGGTCTGGTGTCACTTCTGTTCCTGACTCAACATATGATTGTGGGGAAATCAGCCCTTTAATGGGTGTCTTCTTGTCCACTCATCATTTTACAGGCCACTTCTTTTTCAGCACAGCCCATGATGCTCACTGGCTTGTGTTTCTCTCATTTTACCAGCATGATCCTTTCATAAATACTTCCAGAATCCAAAGGAAAAGCAGGTTGATTGTGCTCCCACAGGTCTCTAGGATAATTGCACAAAGAAGTTCCTCACAGAGTTCTATCAAATAGAATAAGAGGGAAAGATTAGAATTCACCACAGCCAGTCCCTCCTTCTTGTCACCCTTGGTTTGTTCCCCCGAGTCTGTCATTGTTTGTGAAGCCTCTGGAACTTAGGTAGTAGGGTAGAAATGCAGAAAGTTCTAAACAGGTTATTTAATTAATTTTGTTGTATCTGCTAATATTCTTTCACCTTAACTAGAATAACTGAAAGCTGACTACAATAACAATGAGGTTACTGCTGAAAATTGGTGGGGTTACCCTCACAGAACAGAAAGGGTAAAGTTACCAGACATGGCAAGTCACTCTTCATCTATTTCTTCCCATAGAAACAGACAAAGAATGTAGACTACCTTAGAGAACACTAATAAATTTTTCTCTCAGTCTTTTTTTCTCTAAGAAGAATCTGGATAATATTCAAAGATGTTTAATCTCTATTAACATTGATGTAAGTGATAGGCAATACTACCAATCATGTCAATAATAATGATGATAAAAAATCCGAGGCGGATTCTTGATAGAATGGCAGATAATACTAAATCTGGGGGACAGGAGAAACTTAAATTTGTTAAGAATCCTCAAAGGCCAGAGGAACCTCCTCAAGGTTCTTCACATACTTTACCACATTTTAATATAGAAAAAAATTCAAGCACTGTGGATATTTTTGTCTTCATTTTTCAGATGAAATAACTGAGGAACATAGAGGTTAGTAACTTGCCCAGGGTTCCACAGCTAACTAGGAGAGAACTGTCATTACTTCAGAAGCCTTTCCTTGTTCCACTACACCATGCTAAACATCTGGGCTCTCTCAGCTGGTCCTTCTTAGCCTTTGGGATTGAAGACATGTATTTAACAGTTGTGGCTTTATAGCAGAGTGCAGTATTCCTTATTTGCAGACAACTTGTCATGTCCCTCATTATCACTAGGATCCAACCAACTGAACAAACTAGCCCAGATTTAGACTCAGGAAAAATAAAAGCACTGTCTAGCTGGCAGAAGCTGGTTCAACATCTAATTAACTCCCTGAACAGCCTTTCAAGGAAAGAGCTGATATTATCAGCCTCTTGACAGATGAGGAAACTGAGCCAATGGAAGCTGAAATTACTTTTTGGCACCACTCAGAAATTAGATATAGAGCTGGGAAGAGACCCATGGCCTTTGGGCTCTTCTTTGGGTTCACTGACATGAACATTCTACATCAAACAGAAAGTACTATAATATATAGCACCAGCTCCATAGGCCAATTATTCACTACAAATAAAATATTATAGAAACATATTTTTTTAAAAAATGAAAAGTGGTGGCTTAATTTTGATGACAGCCATCCAGGTTTGGGGAAGGAACTAACTAGTGAATACAGGCCTGAACTTTAACAAGTCAATTCTATTTTTCTATAAGTGATTTCATTAAAATGTTCCAAACTACTGAGTTCTGTAATTTCTAAGAGACACATCCCTAATAAATATTCTGTGTCTGTCAGGGTCCCATATGTGCATAACAAATAAAGTTCCATTGTAGAAACCCAGCCGTAAGACCACATCCTATTGTCTTCCATGTCATTTAAAATAAGACTTAGAAAACAGGTTGTAACTAATTTCATGCAGTCCAGTTCTGTCCCTTCACTCATCGGCTTTGGCTTTCCTGGTCTTACATATCAAAATACCAACAGTGTTTTCCACAGAGCTAGAAAAAACAATCCTAAACTTTGTATGGAACCACAAAAGACTCTGAATAGCCAAAGAAACTTTGAAAAAGAAAAGCAAAGCTGGAGGCATCACAGTTTCAGGCTTCAAGTTCTATTACAAAGTTACGGTGATCAAAACAGTATGGTATTGGCACAAAAGTAGACACACAGATCAATGGAACGGAATAGAAAACCCAGAAATGTACCCACAATTATAAGGCCAATGAATCTCCAACAAAGCAGGAACAAATATGCCATGGGAAAAAGTCTCTTCAACAAATGGTGTTGGGGAAACTGGACAGGGATATGCAGAAGAATGACACTGCACCACTTCTTACTCAAAATGGATGAAAGACGTTAGCGTGAGACCTGAAACCATCAAAATCCTAGAGAAGAACACAGGCAGTAACTTTTTTTACATTGGCTACGGCAACTTCTTTCTAGACATGTCTCCTGGGGCAAGAGAAACAGAAGCAAAAATATACTATTGGGACTTCATAAAAATAGAGAGCTTCTGCATAGCAAAGGAAACAATCAATAAAACTAAAAGGCAACATATGGAATGAGAGAAGATATTTGAAAATAACATATCTGATAAAGGGTTAGTATCAAAAATACTTGCAGAACTTATAAAACTCAACACTCAAAAACCAAATAATCCAATTGAAAAATGGGCAGAAGACATGACTAGACATTTTTCCAAAGAAGACATCCAGATGACCAACAGACACATGAAAAGATGCTCAACATCACTCATCATCAGGGAAATACAAATCAAAACTACCATGAGATGTCTTCTCAGATCTGTCAGGATGTCTAAAATCAACAACATGGGAAACAAGAAGTATTGGCAAGGATGTAGAGAAAGGGGGACACTTTTGCTTTGACTGGCAGGAATGCAAACTGGTACAGCCACTGTGGAAAACAGTATGGAGGTTCCTCAGAAAGTTAAAAACAGAACTACCCTACGATCTAGCAATTGCACTACTAGGTATTTATCCAGCAAATACAAAAATACTAATTCAAAGGGCTACATGCACCCTGATGTTTATGGCGGCATTATCTACAATAGCCAAATTACAGAAACAGTCTAAGGGTTTAACTGACAAATGGATAAAGAAGATGTGGTAGACACAGACACAGACACACACACACAGACACACACAGACACACACACACACACAAATATTACTTAGCCATCAAAAAGAATGAAATCTTGTCATTTACAATGACATGGATAGAGCTAGAGTGTATTATGCTAAGTGAAATAAGTCAGTCAGAGAAAGACAAATACCATATGATTTCACTCATATTCAGAAATTAAGAAACAAAACAGATGAGCAAAGTGAAGAGAAAGAAAGAGAGGGAGATGGGAGAGAGAGAGAGAGAGAGAGAGAGAGGAGAGAAACAGAGTCTTAACTATAGAGAACAAACTATTGGCTACCAGAGGGGAGAGGGATGGGGGATGGGTAAAATAGGTGACGGGGATTAAGGAGTACATTTGTTGTGATGAGCACCAGATGTTGTATGGAAGTGTTGAATCACTATATTGTACACCTGAAACTAATATTACATTGTAAGGTAACTAACTGGAATTTAAATAAAAACTTTTAAAAAATTAAATAAAGACAGAATAAAGGTAAATAAATAAATAAATATATAAAGTCAGAAAAAATTCCCATGCTGACTTCTTGGAGAACACTCAACAACTACTAGCTGACTCATGGAAGTAAGAGTAGTTTTAATTTGAGATGTAATAATAATAATGCAGCTACTATTTATAAGTTCTTATTATGCATTGGATCCTGTGATAAGTTATGCTTGATATGCCTTATTTCCTTTAATCCTTATAGGAAACCTCAGAGATAGTTGCTATTATTTGTTGTAATTCATATTTTAAAGATATGGAAAATGAGGCACAGTATGTTGACATATTTCACCCAGTTATGAGTCAGAGCAAGCATTCAAACTCAAGACTCTGATTCCAGTGCCTGAGATCTTAACTCATATTCAAAGTAATTCTCCTATCGAGAAGACTATACAGAGTTTCAGAGCCAATGTATCTGCTGAATAAAGCCGTCTCAACTCCCAAGGGATGATCTGACTGGGCTGTTAGCCAGTGTACTGCATTATCCCTCTGACTTTGCAATAATGACCATGAACCATTGACTAACAGGCAACAGGCATTTACACAGTATATACTGTATGCAGGGCTTTAGACAAGGGACTGTAAGAGTAGCAAGGAAAATGGACAGAAAACAACAAAATCCCTGAGATATACAGTTTGACTTTCAGAAAGGAAGAAATGGCCACAAAAAAGTATCACTAAAGTGAAATGGAGATTACCCATACAAAGGATAGTTTGGAAAATAGAAATTCAGCCATTCAGGGATTCTGAAGGCAACAATTACATCCAAAAACCAGTTAGGAACTGTACAGCAAGTTTATGGGAAGAAGCGATTGCCTGACCAAATTCCTTATTTTTTTTTTAAGATTTTATTTATTTATTTGACAGACAGAGATCACAAGTAGGCAGAGAGGCAGGCAGAGAGAGAGGGGGAAGCAGGCTCCCTGCGGAGCAGAGAGGCCCATATGGGGCTCGATCCCAGGACCCTGAGATCATGACCTGAGCCGAAGGCAGAGGCTTTAACCCGCTGAGCCACCCAGGTGCCCCCAAATTCCTTATTTTATCCCCAAACCAGTATACACACATGTGTGTCTGGGGGAGGGAAGGACAGGATGTAAGAAACTACCAAATCTACACAAAACTAGTTAGTGACTAATTAGTGTTTATGTCTCTTGTTTAACGTGTCCTGTATGTTATCATTGGAATACCAATGTAGTATATAGGATATAGTACATGAACAGTTCACCTTCCCTTTTTGTCTCCTGGTTCTCAGACCAGAACTTATACCATCAGCCCCCAGCCTCCTCAATTCACAGGCCATTGGATTTAGACTGAATTATACTGCTGGCTTTCCTGGATCTCCAGCTTGCAGACAGCAGATTGGGGGACTTCTCAGCCTCCATAACCACATAAGCCAATTCCTATAATGGCATTCCGATATCCATATCCATATTGATCCACCTAAAGATATATATCCTATTGGTTCTGTTTCTCTGGAGAACTTGAATGCACCAAGCAACAAAGCACCTCAGATTCAGTGATTTACACCTATACTCATTTCCTACTGCCCACACATCTATGTGATTGAGTTTGGTCTCAACTAGATGGATCTGCTCTTGACGGCAGGTCTGTGGGCTGGCAGGGCGGCTTTGGTTTAGGCTGTGGCATATGATTGGCTCCACTTCACATGTTTCTCATTCTTTGCCTGAGACCTGCAGGATTACTGGGATATTTTCTTCTGGAATCAGGAGATGAGCAAAAAGGTGAACAGAAGCATATAAGGACCCTTCAAGTTGAGTGTTCAGAGTGGTACACTAGCACTTCAACCAACATGCCAGTGGATAAAGCAAGACACAGGTTTAAGCTTAAAACCAAGAAATTGGAAAATAAGCTCTTTCCACAATGAGACCATGGAAAGGATGTGGATGCAGGGAGAAGTAAGGAATATACTTATTCTACCACAACTTGGTAAGGAATGGGGAGTTTATCCTGTTATAATGGTATTGGGAGGTTTTAGCAGAGGAATGACATAATCAGACTGACTTTTAAAAATAATTCACACATTTCTGTACAGAGAATATATAGCAATGGGAAAAGGTGAAAGCAAAACCAGTCAGGAGACCATTGCAGTAAGTCTACTGCAAAGAGTGGTGTAACTTTGATTAGATTATGCTAATGATAAATGTGTTGGCCCAGGATGTAATACGAAAATAAATTCATCAGGATTGCTGATGAATTGCATGTGGGACATTTAAAAAAAAGGAAGGGAGTCAATAACACCAAAGTGATGGTTGGTGCCATTTATTAAGATGGGGAAACTGGCAGCGGAGCATGTTTCAAAGAGCCTGCGTTAAACAGGAGTTCAGCTTTGGACTTCTTAAATTGGAAATGTTTATTAGACATCCAGGTAGGGATATCAAGGAAGCAGCAGAAAGTATGACTGTAGATGATAGCAGAGAAATCTAGGCCAGAGGTATATATTTGCAAATCTATCAATTAGTGTGACTTCAGCCTCATTAATAGAAGAGCCAACTGAACGTATTTCTAACAATCAGGAGAAGTTCTCTTATACATAAGGAAGCTCAAAGATAAGCAGTTTCAGATTTAACATATTTAGCAACTCAGCTACATCATAAAGACTGGAGTTCTTTCTGTTTTTCTGTTCTGTCATGTTCAGTGTGGTAGTTAATAATGTCGTGGTTAAAAGATAGTTGCTATCTGCAGATGAACATATCAAAGGTAGAGGAAAAGAATATGTCAAGGAGGATGGAGTGATAAACTGAACTAAATATTACTCATTGCTCAAGTATAATGGGATCTGAGAACGGACCATTGGGTTTAAAGAAGTCATTGGTGACCATGAAAGGAATAACTTCCATGTATTGTGAAGAATAAAAAGTTAATAGGATTCAGATCAGGAAAGAAAGAGAAAGACAGCTCTTTTGAGGTCTTCTAGGTAACATAAGTGGAGTTGTAAAGTAGTCTGAAACTCAGAGGAAAAGGATGGGCAGGATGTTTATACTACTGGAAGATAGCCACTAGAGAAGCCTTGAAAGTGGATGTGAGAGTGAATGCCTCAAAAATCATAGAGATTGTTGGACCAAAAAGAGAACTCTAAATCCTCATCTGAAAGCTAAGAGGACTTCAGGAAGTCACCTCTCAGCCTTCCTTCAGTAGTAGTGCTGATAAATCCTCTATTCTTGTGGGAATGGCCCTTTGAGCATTTGGAGTCTTTTCCAACCACACTGTGTTTCAGTAATTCTCAATAGGGCATGGGAGGCTTAGAAGAAGAGGTAGAATGGAATACCATGGAGGCTACCCTCCTTTTAAATTACTTGTTAATTTCAAATTAATATATTCTTACCTCAAGTTAAACTATTCATAGATACATAAAGAAAAAAAAGCCCCATTCCTTTTCACTATAAACACTATCTCTACGATTACATACAGATAAAGATATCTCTCTGTCTTTCCTTCTGTCCTTCCATCTGTCCATTGATCTATGTATGTGTGTACAGGAAGAAAGTTTTTCTTTACACAAAGTCTGTACTCTCAATTACACTTCAAGGGCATTCATCCTAATTAATGTCTACATATCTAATTCATTTTTTAAAGATTTATTTATTTATTTATTTATTTCAGAGAGAGAGAGCATGTGTGAGGCAGGGGAGAGACAGAGAGAGAATCCCAAGCAGACTCCTCACTGAGTGAGGAGACCAGTGTGGGGCTTGCTCTCACAACTGAGATCACAACCCGAGTTGAAACTAAGAGTTGGCCGCTCAACTGACTGAGTCACCCAGGTGCTCCAATTCTTTTTTTTCTTTGGAGGTCGTTTTTGTCCATTTTCTTCTGTGTGTGTATGTACTTTGGCCACTACAATGAACACACTTAGACATAGGCGTATGTACTATTTGTTTATTTATGTGTGATAGATTCCCAATAGTGGAAATGGTAAGTCAAAAATTATGTGTTTTTTACAGTTTAATAGATCCTAATAGACTATTTCTGAAAATATTTGTAGAAACATATATTCCCTTTAGCAACCTAAGAGAGGAACTGTTTCCTTGGGATTTCCTATTGATATACCATCTTCCCCCATTCAAATAAGTCACCTGTGGGGGAGATGAAGTCATCATTGCCTCCCCAGCACTGTTACTACAAATCACTGTTCTAGGGAGCCATCAGCACAGATAGGTATGCATCATGTCTCTTGGACGATCTGAGACTTCCTAAGGCTGCAGAATCATTGCTTTATTAGTTCTTCTTTCTCCACAGGGGCCCAGGCTCTGAGTACTGGTCTAAAGGAGAGTCTTAGGCCAGGTCTATGTGGATAAATTTAACAAGTATTCCCAAATATACTTTAAGGATAAATAATTTAATTATTCGAAGGGATCTAGGCAACCATGTAATACTATTACATCCAAGTGAGAATTTGACTGAGAGACAAATTAGAACACTTCCACCTTCAGAAAATAACATCCAATAGAAAAGAAATGGAACAATTGTACTTACTGAGCAATTTCAGAAAAAGGCAATTATTTGCTATTGTGTAGACATAGTCTAGCATAGAACTTTAAACCTTCCCCAGATTGCCTGCATCTTGAAATGAAGACATTCAGTAAACCATAAATTCAGCTCCCTTCCCCCGTGTTTTGTCAATACCGTAATAACAGTATTGCCAATAACACATGTAAAAGGAAAGTTTATAGATGGTCAATGACAATGCCCATTGAGATGATATCTCCATTATTTATATGCCTCACAAATAGAAACTTAAATGCACAGAGAAATCAATAGAATAAAAAGAAATCACGTTCAGTTTGTTCTTAAAGTTACCAGACTAAAGAATAATTTCAAAAATATCGATGTGCAATATGATAGGAGAGTTAAAAATTCTGAACATTTTGTTTTCATGCACACTGCAAATGCAACATTGATTTTCTAAAAATGTTTAAAGCTTGTGTGTGTGTCTGCATGTGTGTGTGACATACACTGAAAAAATTGAAAATAATTTCCTTATAGTCCAAGTTGATGTTTCAGGCTAAAGTCAGCCCCAATTCCTCTGTTGGTAGATAACTTGTGAAGAGAGGATTTTCATAATGAAGTCTGCGATGCAGATGAAAATTACTTCTTCCTCTCACACTCACCTATCCCTCAAAGGTAGTTAATAGTTAGGAAAATAAAAAACCTGTGGTAGCAAAGAATTCACCAGCTAAATTTAAAGTCATTTCCTATATGTGGCTTTGTATATGCACTTAAATATAAAAGCCTTTCATGTTTCCATTATGGAAGCTCTCTTGCATTACTCTCTCCCCAGCATTGTACATGCATGCCCCTGAACATCACATTTTCAGAGTGATTTGGAAGGATTTCAGCCTATGTGAACATACACCTTACTTGGATTTTCCCAGAGTGACATGTTGAGTACATGCTACCATATCATGTACAGAAACTCAGGGGCTAGGGAATTACTGTGATTATGTATTGAAATTTCTCTGGTGGTTTTATGTTTATTATCTTCCCTTTTGTGAATTTCCTGGGTTTTGTTTTTATTATTTTTGCCTCGTTTGTTTCCTTTTATTTACTTAGGTGATTATAGATGCACTATGGAAATGGAAAAATGGAAAAAGTTCAAGCTTCGTAAGCACACAGACAGCCCTAGGTGAATCTGGGACTTGTCATTTTCTGGTTGTGAAATTATGACTAAGTTCACCATTTCTTCATCTGTAAAATAGGAATAATAAAACCTACCTCAAGGTTATCATGAGTAATTGAGTAATAGTGATGTAATAATGAGTAATAATGCATGTAAAGTGTGTAACAGTGTTTGACACAGTAGACAATCACACATTAACTGCTACCACTGCCCCTGCCACCACCACGGCAACCATTACTACTGTTTCAGTTCAGCTTTTCAACAACAGCGATTTATTTCTTACAGTTCTGGAGGCTGGGAAGTCTAAGAGGAAGGCACCAGCATGGTCCAGTGAGGGTCCTCTTTGTTGTTCATTGATGGTATCTTTTCACTATGTTCTCTATGGTGGAAGGGACTAGGGATCTCCCCGGAGCCTCTTTAATAAGACATTAATCCCATTCATATGGATTGTATACTCACGACTTAACCACCTTCCAAAGTACCCCCCCTCCTAATACCAACTTTGGAGGTTAGGATTTCAGTATATGAATTCTGAGGGGACATAAATATTTGGACTATATATATATATCTATACATATAGATATATATATATATCTCAACTATATACTTGATTACTGTGAAGGAAAATGTGGTAGGTAGAGGAAGAAAGACATTTTTTTCTACTTCTTGGACTGGAAAGACAACCTTATCAAATGAAGGAAAGTCTTTGCTAACAGAAGTAGACTCACTGTGGAGCTCCAGTGGCGCAATCGGTTAGTGCGCGGTACTTATACAGAAGTAGACTCACTGAAATATGTATAAAACTTGATATTATCTTTCAAATTATTACAATTCCTATTGAGTTAGTTTTCCAAAGAGCTTGTTTGGCTTCAGAAACAAAACAATTGGTTAACTAATATGATTATTCTTCCAGTTGGTATCATGCAGATATAGCCAATTGGTGGGATGGAATTATTTGTTTTTCCACAATACAAGGGGTAAGAAAGGATAAACTTGCTGAATGATATATGTGATGCAGTTGCAAACCTTGTAAAATCCTGTGCTCTTTGCCCAGGACTACTGGACTCCTTTGTATGGTTGCACTGAAGGAATATTTGTTTCTTGGAAATTATTAACATAGATATTTCAAAACATGATTTTTTATAACAATAGAGTATATAATGCATGGGATAAAAACTTAGGCTAGTGAGCTTTTTATCTATCTTTGTGAAGTGCTTGAAAAATGTAGGAGGGCAAAATAACAAGCTAGAATTAGTAAAATTTTATTCTGTCTCATTATCTGCCTATTACAACTGGAGAAACAAATGTACAAAAATAAGGTCAAGAAAGTTGGACAAGGTTGTAGACTTATTGTGGGAGCCCTTATCATGAATTAAAGCCAACTTTTTTTTTAAAGATTTATTTATTTATTTGACAGAGAGAGATCACAAGTAGGCAGAGAGGCAGGCAGAGAGAGAGGAGGAAGCAGGCTCCCCACTGAGCAGAAAGCCCCATGTAGGGCTCGATCCCAGGACCCTGGGATCATGACCTGAGCCGAAGGCAGAGGCTTTAACCCACTGAGCCACCCAGGTGCCCCTAAAGCCAACTTTTTAAGCATAAATTCATAGTATACAAGTAAGTCAGCTAAATACTTCTTCTCTTGTTTTATGATAATTTGTGTATTTTCTTTATAGATAAAGAGGAGAGGGAGGAAGGAGGGGAGAGGAAGAGAGAGAGATGGAGAGAATAAATGCTATTCTATTAACTTATTACAGTAGAAATAATATTTTAATAAACTTAATAGAAAACAACAAAAGGAACCCAGATTATATAGAACAGAATGGAGTCTATTAAACTATTATTCACAAAAGTAGTATAAAATCATTATTCACTCAAAAATATGGTATCAAAACTTTATCTATCATTCACACAAAAATAATCTGTGAAAAAATATATATATTTTTTTCAGTAAGTAAGTGTTCTAGGTTGAGGGAAGGCCTTCTGGAATGGCAGAGTAAAAACCTTTGGATAATCAACTTTTTTATAAAAGCAATGAGAACACTGACAAAATATTCGAAATCAACATTTTAGAAACTATAGCAATTAACCAAAGACTTGCAAAAATCCAAGGAATATTTATTCAAGAAAAAGACCCAAATCTCTGTAAATAACAATTGTGAAGTGTTTAATCTTGACCTTTTCCCACTCCCCTCTCCTCAGTTTTGTGGTAACCTGGAAACTCAATAGCCTCACAATTATAGTAGCTGTGAAAACCAACAACTGAGCAGTCACTGAAGGAGGAAGAAAGAGTTTGGAGCTGGCCCCAAATACTCTCATATAAAGAATTGTCCCTATTTGACCTGTTTGGCAGTTCCTGAAAAAGCCACCCTTCAATTTCTTGTCTTAATTTGACTGGACTCATAGCATGACCAGTACAAACTGTCCTATTCTTAGGACATTTGTTAAAAACAATCAGCCATACCTGTATAACATTCTAGCTGCCTGAAGTGATGATACCTGTTGGAACAAATAAGAGATTGATCAAAAAACATGAAAGTAAAATCTAGAGAATGAGAGAGTTGTAGCAGTCTTTGAAAAGATCAAACATATTTCTGGGAATATAGAAAGCATGTGAAGGGTTATGTATATACCCAGAAAATACATGAGAAACATTAATCTCTCATTTGTAACTAAACTTGAGTCTCTGCAAAAACAGGAAGTGAAGGTGAACACAGATTTATAAAGTGACTGCTGGAATATAGAAGTCATGCCCCAACATATACACAGATATATACACAGAGTTCCCTTGGCAAAGGCTGGGAATTTATTGATTCAAGGAATTGAAGGAAGCTTTTCTTAAATCATAAATCAGCTATAAAAAGAAGGTACTAATTCATGCTACAAAATGAAGCTTGAGAACATTATGCTAAAGGAAAGAAGGCAAAGAAGGCCACATATTGTGGGATTATATTTATATAAAATGTCCCAAATAAGTTATTCCATAGAACAGAAAGTAGTCATTGCTAGGTGTTGGGGACAGCAGAGAAACTGCCACTGGTAATGACTTTCTTTTTGAGGGTAATGGAAATATCCCCAAATTTAGATAGTGGTGATGTTTGCAGAATTCGGTGAATATGATAAGAAAATACTGAGTGATACACTTAAAAAGGATGAATTTTGTGGCAAATGGAGCGTATCTTAATAAAGTTGTTATTTTATTTTATTTTATTTTATTTTTTTATTTATTTATTTGACAGAGAGAGAGGTCACAAGTAGGCAGAGAGGCAGGCAGAGAGAGAGGGAGAAACAGGCTCCTCACTGAGTAGAGAGCCTGATGCGGGGCTCGATCCCAGGACCCTGAGATCATGACCTGAGCCGAAGGCAGAGGCTTAAACCACTGAGCCACCCAGGCGCCCCAAATTGTTATTTTAAAGTGTTTAAGCTTTCATGGACTTCTTTGAATGGGGAGCATTGATTAAAATTAACTACTTCCCTTTATTTGTTACGCTATGTATTTAAAAAAATAATTTTGCAACATTCACATATGTGAAATTTGGTATAACTTAGTGGAAAGAGGACAGGATTTGTAATTATAGATAAATGATTCAAAACCAACTTGCCATCATGTAAGGAAATCTAATCTTTAGTTTCTCCATTTGTGACACAGAAATAACACCTGTTGTTTGGCTTGGCACACCTTGTTTGGCACACCTAACACAACGTGTAGTATAGGGAAGGAATAACTCGGGAAAAACTAGCTCAATTTAAATAATGGAAATGATGGAATATTTATTTAGGTTGTACTCCCTATAGCAGGAATTGGCAAATTATGGCTAAAGATCCAGCTGCCATTTCTCGTAAGTAAAATTTTATTGTGAGAGAGGCCTGCTGGTCTATCTGTAAGCCTAAAATACTATTTGGCCTTTGAAGGAAGTATTTGCAGACTTCAGTCCTAGAGGACAAAGATGTGGTAGAGTGGAGTAGGGTGTGGCAGAATATGTAAAACAGGTTACTTTTTACTAGTCCCCAGGTAGTAGCGTCCTGTCTCTCTAAAGCTACCTCACTATGGAGAAGTCAGGGACAAAGAGACTCATATGGTCTTTTGCAAAGTAAATTTGAGATCCACATTCCAGGACTATTGACTCAACACACAGTGATAATGAGCAAAGCTTACTTTGCTGCCCCAAATAAGCATCAGAATATTTAAAGGAAAGGGGATAGTGTGGCACGGTGACTAACCGTCATTGGAAGAGACAAAGAAAAACAAATTATGGATTGTGAGAAAATGCTATGAAAGCAGCAAACAGGTGATGAGATACGGTATAGTGGGAAGAAGGACACGTGAAATGGAATAATCGGAGAAAACCCTCTAAGTAGTAATATTTGATTGGGAAACGAACACTATGGAGGAGCTTGGAGTGTTCACTGGAGTGCAGTGCAAGAGCAATAGTTCCAAAGGCGAAATCATCGAGATAGAAATGAAATCTGTCAAACTGAACTTTGTAGGCACAATAAAGATTTTTAAAAATTTTAATTTGATGGGAAACCTTGGGAGTGTTTGAGCGTAATGTAATTTGATACATTTTTTTGTTTTGTTTTGTTTTTGTTTTTTGTTTTGTTTGTTTTAAAGATTTTATTTATTTATTTGATGGACAGAGATCACAACTAGGCAGAGAGGCAGGCAGAGAGAGAGGGGGAAGCAGGCTTCCCGCTGAGCAGAGAGCCCGATGCAGGGCTGCATCCCAGGACCCTGGGATCATGACCTGAGCCGAAGGCAGAGGCTTAACCCATTGAGCCACCCAGGCGCCCCTTGATACATGTTTTTAAAATATCACTCTAGGGGTGCCTGAGTGGCTCAGTCAGTTAAGCGTCGACCTTCAGCTCAGGTCATGATCCTGGGATCCTGGGATCGAGCTCCATGTCGGGCTCCCTTCTGGGTGGGGAGCCTGCTTCTCCCTCTCCCTCTACCATTCACTCCACTTGTGCTCTCTGGCTCTCTCTGTCAAATAAATAAATAAAATCTTTTTTTAAAAATCACTTTAGTTGCAGCTCTAATAATGTGTTCTTTTGTTTTTACCCATTTCTTCTAGATTTACATTTCAAGTTCAAGTTGTTCAAGTCTTTGCTTATTGCAGTTTATATTTCCCTTCCTAACGGACTGGCTCCTAGACCGCTCAGTGCTGCTTTTCCCCCAAGACCTGAGCAGAGGTCTAACAATCCTTGGACATTGTACAGGAAGGCAAATACTTGGATAATTTAGTAATGACCTCTTCCATGAATCTCTCGATAACTTGAAAACAAAGGAAGACCTGTGGCCTGCAAATTTCTTGTGTAAATTATGGTTACTTTTCATGTTAAAAACAAGGTAGCGGGGCGTCTGGGTGGCTCAGTGGGTTAAGCCGCTGCCTTCGGCTCAGGTCATGATCTCGGGGTCCTGGGATCGAGTCCCGCATCGGGCTCTCTGCTCAGCAGGGAGCCTGCTTCCCTCTCTCTCTCTGCCTGCCTCTCTGCCTACTTGTGATCTGTGTCTGTCAAATAAATAAATAAAATCTTTAAAAAAAAAAACAAGGTAGCATTCATTTTGCACTATGTGCTAAATATTATGTATTTGAGTTATTTATCCAAAATGCTCCAAATTCCCTCATGCTGAAACTACAATCAGCACCTCTATCCCTATCTCTGTCAATCACTAATCTGTTCTGTTCCTATAGTTTTACTTTCTCCAGAATGTTATATAAATAGAATCTTACAGCATGTATCCTTTTAAGGCTGGCCTTTTCCCACTTAGCACATGGTTTTGAAGTTCATTCAAGTTGTTTTATATATCCATAATCTCTTCCTTTTTATTGCTGAATAGTTAGTATTCTATAGTACTAATGTGCTAGCTTGTTTATTCATTCAACAGTTCATGGACATGTGAGTTATTTCCAGTTTTGGTAGTTATGAATAGTGCTACTATAAAACATTTTCGTGTGAACACGACGTTTGTTTGTTTTTTTTCTTTTTTTCTTTTTGACTAAACTCCTAAATGTGGGATTGTTGAGTCATTCAGTAATTCTATGTTGACCTTTGTAAGAAACTGACCATTTTCCAGAGTAGTGTACCATTTTGCATTCCCACCAGCAGTATATGAATGACCCAGTTTCTGCCCATACTTATTAATACTGTATGTTTTCTGAATAGATGTACTGTGTCCAAAGATTATAAAACTTAATACAGTTAAGATGTTAATATCCCCAAATTGATATATAGTTTAGCACACAAGCAAAACCCCAACATGATTCTTTGTAGATACAGGCAAGCGGATTCTGAAAGATCTGTATACAAAGGTAAATAAACTAGAATAGTCCAAAAATTTTAGAAAAAAGTGATCTTTTAAAAAGTTAAACTACAGGGCGCCTGGGTGGCTCAGTGGGTTAAGCCACTGCCTTCGGCTCGGGTCATGATCTCAGGGTCCTGGGATCGAGTCCCACATCAGGCTCTCTGCTCAGCAGCGAGCCTGCTTCCCTCTCTCTCTCTCTCTGCCTGCCTCTCTGTCTACTTGTGATCTCTCTCTGTCAAATAAATAAATAAAATCTTTAAAAAAAAAAAAAAGTTAAACTACAGCACCATTACCAGACCAGAGAAAAAGTAAGAATAATTTCTTAATATCATCAAATATCTAGTAATGTTCAATTTCCCCACTTGTCTCAAAAATGTTTACTTTGCATTGTGTTTGTGTCAGTAACTGAACAACTTTCATAGAATGTAATTAATTATTAGAGAAAAGAAGATTAAAGATCAGTAAATTACATGAAGATAGGCAGAAATATCCTTTAAAAATATTAGAAAATTGAATGCAGAGTTCTACTACAAGGATACTATATCATGACCAAGTGGGGTGACCCCAAAAATGCAAATGTTGTTTAACATTTGAAAATAAATTAACATAACTCACCAAATGGATAGAATAAGTCAGAAAACCATATGATCATTTCAATAGATGCAGAAAAAGTGTGTGGTAAAATTGAAAACCTGTTCATTACAAACTTCTCAGCAAACTAAGAATAAAAGGTAAGTTTCTAACTTAGATAAATGGTATTTATGAGAATTTTCAGCTTAATTTACAATTCACAGCTTAATTCACAATGATAAATCATTATTTGTGTACCCTTAGTATCAGAAATAGAGCAAGAATATTTACTCTCCTGACTAGTCTTCAACATGTTACTGAATGGCCTAGAAAACAAGAAAAAAAATACACATAACAATTTCAATATGTATATTAGAAATAATTAACAAAAATGTTACAGAACTCTACACATAAGGCTACAAAATATTTCCCAGAGAAATTAGTGATATCAAAATTATTTATGGATTGGAAGACATCTTATTCAGATGTCAATTTTCTACTAATTGTTCTATAGACTTAATGTAATCCAAATAAAAACTGAAGCAGGCTTTTTAAAATGAGAAATTGAAGGGCAACTGGGTGGCTCAGTGGGTTAACGCCTCTGCCTTCGTCTCAGTTCATGATCCCAGGTCCTGGGATCAAGCCCCGCATCAGGCTCTCTGCTCAGCAGGGAGCCTGCTTCCCCCTCTCTCTCTGCCTGCCTCTCTGCCTACTTGTGATCTTTCTATGAAATAAATAAAATCTTTTTAAAAAATGAGAAATTGACAAGCCAACTCTAAAATTCGTATGGAAACTCAAGGCTCCAGAGCAGCCAGAAAAATGTATGACTTAAACTCTCTGTCTTCAATATGTATTGTGAAGCTACATTAATCAAGACAGCGTGGTATTGGCATAAAGATAAATAAATTAAAGAACAGCATAGACAATCTACATCTAGACCCAGACATACACAATCAATTGATTTCCAATAAAGGTGATAAGGAAATTCAATGGAAAGAAGAAACCTTTTCAGCAAGTGGTGCTAGAACAACTTGATATCTATATTAAAACAAATGTGTGGGGCACCTGGGTGGCTCAGTGGGTTAAGCGTCTGCCTTCGGCTCATGTCATGATCCTGGGGTCCTGGGATTGAGCCCAACGTGGGGCGGGGGGGGGGGTGTCCCTGCTCAGTGGGGAGTCTGCTTGTCCTTCTCCCTCTGCCCCTATCCTCTGCTTGTGTGTGCTCTCTCTCTAATAAATAAATAAAATCTTTAAAAAAGAATACAAAGTAAATAAATTGGACTTAATATTTTAAAAAACTCTGCTCATCACAGGATACCATTAAGAAGACAAAAAAAACAACAACAAAAAATAGACATGGAAACCATTTTCATAATGCACATATCTGACAAAGGACTTGTATCTGAACGGTTAAGAAATTCTTACTAACCAATACCAACAAACAACTAAAATTGGAAAGTATTTGAATAAATACTTTACAAAAGAAGATACAGAAATAGCCAATTAGTTCATGAACAGGTACTTAACATTATTATAATTTAGGACAATGCAAACTGAACCCAAAAGAAATATCACTATATACACATTGGAATTGCTTACATGAATGAAAATACAAGGTTTTGGCAAGGATATAGAATGACAGAAACTTTCCTATATTGCTGTTGCAGTATAGCATGGTGTTTTCACTCTGGAAAAAAATTTTAGCATTTCTAATAAAAATAAACCTCTATCTGAATACTATGACACAGCAATACTCCTAGGTATTTACCAGGAGAAGTAGATGCCTACATAGTTCATAAGACTTGTACAAAAATATGCATGGCAGTATTCTTCATAATAGCCCAAACTGAAAACAACCCAAGTGTCCATCTGTTATTTTCATGCACTTATAGCCCACTCAACAATAAAATAACAAAGTAATGATACATGGATGAATCTCAAAAGTTTATTCCAAGCAAAGGAAGCTGGAAATAAAGGAGTATACCCTCTAAGATTTTGTTACTATGAACTGCTGGAACAGGCACAACTAAATTATGGTAATGGTAATAAAACTCAGAATGACTCCTTCTGGAGACGGGTTAATTGGAAAGAGACACAAAACTTTCTGGAATGTTGGAAAGGTTCTGTATCTTGATGTGGGTAATGATTATTCAAATATATACATTACCCAAATTCAAACTGTACACTTAAGAATCTGTGCATTTGTATGTACATAAATTATACCTCTATAAAAACTGGCTTTTTAAAATTTAATTGTTTAGTAGTTATGTAAACTATTTACCTAGTTTCAACTTCAAATCACTTGTCTTCATACCATTACCTCTCCATATACTTCGTTTTCTGGAACTTTTTCTCTAATAGATTCTTTACGAAAGGCTCATGGGAAGAATACTCTGATTTCTTCCATATCCATAAGAGTTTTTTTGGCAGCCTTTTCCCTTGGCTGCATATAAAATCCTCAGGTCATATTTTCTTTCCTCAAGTATATTAAATACATTTTTCCCCTTGCCTTTTGGTAAAGAACTGTTGTGAAATCTGATGACAATTTGCTTTTCTTTACACTAACACACAGCTTGCTGCCTGGATGTTTGAAGTTTTTATGTCCCCTTAAAGTCAAATTGTTTTTTACTTGGACACCTTATGCTCTTGACAATTTCCAACTGATTTCCCCAGATGTACGTTTTGTACTTTTGATATTAATTTTAAATCCTAATTTATTCTACAAAAGTTTTTTTGATTTAAATTTTTTGTCGGCTAATTTGTTTGGGTTTATGTTTGTTTGATGCATTGTTTTGTTTCTTTCTGGGACAGAAAGAGATTCATTCATAAAATCTGATTTCTATCTTCAATCTTCTATATATATCTATAGATACATCTATATCTCTCTTAAAACCTTTTTTGTCTCTTTCTTCCTTTCTTCCTAAATTAAAAAAAATTTTTCTTATTTTCCATGTTTTATTTTTCTTAAGGCATTTTCCATGGCTTTAGTTTGCTTTGGTGTTTTTTTCTAGTTCATTTTTCAATTATATCATATTTGTTTTTTTCATTTTGAATTCCTTCTTAGATTCTGATAGTTTTTCAACCTGCCCTTTTGCTTTAATAATCTTTTTTTTTTTTTTTTTAGTTTGTACAATCATATCTCATGCTGTTTTATACCTTCTATAACTTTCTGGGAAGATTCCTTACACTATTCATCTGTTTTGTGAGTGTATCTTTCCAGTGTGTTCTCACTGTGTATAGGGACATTATTTTGTTCATTATTCTCTCTTTTTCCTATAAGAATATTACATGGGATTTCACCACAATTGATTTCTGTTGTTTAATGTTTAATTATAACCTGGTTCTTAAAAGGAAAAATGGGAAGGTGAAGGAAAAGGTGTGGAGTAGGCAGCTCTAAGAGCCTCTCTATAAAAAAAAAAATTGAAAAATCAAGCAAAACCTCTGAGTCACTTTTGTCACAACTCTGGAAAATAGTCAAAGATTCACAACAGCCAAGCATGTGCTGAATTAAGATAAAGGACAACTTTAACATAATAGGAAAGATTTGTGGCATTTTTATTTGCCTTTACCTTAACCCTTTCCCCCAGGTCAGTGGTGGCCTTGAAGCCTAACAGTCTACATTTCCAGTATGAAACTCTGGTCTCGGATTCCGGTGCAGAAGAGCAGATGCTATTTACAAAGATTTTGTTTTTCTGTTACAACCAGTGTAGAGGTTACCTAACGGACAGATGCAAAGTGTCTGACTTGGTTTTACCTCATTGGGAACTCGCTCACTTAGGATGGAAAAGATGTAAGCATTCCTCAAAAAACACTTTGAGGCAAACAAACCACCTGCAGCTGTCTGAGGCAAAAATTATGGTTAAGCATCAGAAGTCTGGAAGGAAAAGCTGGGGAGAGCTTCTTTGAAATACAGGGTATTGAAAAATACCCGTGTAGAACAGGGAATTTAGAAAACCATACACATGCCTAGGGCAGGATGCGTGCTCAGAATAAACATGAGAAGACAGCATTTTCAACTTGGGTTGATCTCTAGGCTCTGCAAGGTTATTTTTCTTCTTTTCTTCTTTTAAACTGTTTTCTTTAGCAATATTCAAGTGCCCCCCTTACATACTAGTAAGTATTATATATTATTATTTTGACCTAGATTCAATCTTGAGCAGTAATTAAATGAACACTGAATTGTTTTTTATTGGCTTAATAATTAATTATTTTTTGTTTCAAACACTCCAAATTATTTCTTAGGTATATTACAAAGATAGAATCTTATATTATTTTCTATGAGTAGGGTTTCTAATTTTCTATTGGTACTTTTAAGTTTTTATTTTAATCACCGGGTGCTCATCACAGGTGCACTCCTTATTTTTTATTTTATTTTTTTTAATATTAGGTTTAGTTACCCAACCCTCATTTTGTTTCCTGGAGTCCAGAGTCTCTCATGGTTTGTCTTGCTCTCTGATTTCTTCCCATTCAGTTTTCCCTCCCTTCCCCTACCGTCCTCTGTGCTAATCCTTATGTTCCACATATGAGTGAAACCATATGATAATTGTCTTTCTCTGACAAGTGCATTCTTCAATCCCCATCACCTATTTAACCCATCCCCCTCTTCCCTTTGGTAACCATCAGTTTTTCTCAATCGTTGAGAATCTGTTTCTTATTTTCTCTCTCTCTTTTTCCTCTGCTCATTTGTTTTGTTTCTTAAATTCCACATTTAAGTGAACTTATACAATATTTGTCTTTCTCTAACAGGCTTATTTCCCTTAACATAATACTTTCGAGGTCCATCCATGTCATTGCAAATAGCAAGATTTCATCCTTTTTTATGGTTGAGTAAGATTCCACGGTGTATGTATACCACTTCTTCTTTATTCATTCTTCAATTGGTGGACACTTGGGCTGCTTCCATCTTGGCTATGCTATAAACATCAGGGTACATGTATCCCTTTGAATTAGTAGTTTTGTATTCTCTGGGTAAATATCCAGTAGTGCAAACATTGGATCATAGGGTAGTTCTATTTTTAACTTGTTGAGGAACCTCCATACTGTTTCCAGAGTGGCTGCACCAATTTGAAGAGAATGACAGTTTTAAAGTGCTGAAAAAAAACTCAACGAAAATTCCATATTCAGCAAAACTATCCTTCAAAAAATGAAGGAGAAATTAAGAAATTCCCACATAAACAGAAGCTGAAGAAGATCATTGCTAATACACATACAAGAGAGGCTAAAAGGAATTCTCTAGGCTGAAATGAAAGGACACTAGATAGGAATCTGAAGTCATATGTTGACATTTAAACAACAACAGCAACTGTAGTAAAGATAACTAATAGGTAAATAGAAAAGTCAGTATTGACTTATAGGTTTTTTTAAATTTCTTAAGTGTTTTAAGAGACTATGCATAAAGTAATGAATTATAAGTCTATGTTAATGGGGACAGAATGTATAAAGATATAATTTGTGACAACCACAACATGGAGAAGCGGGACAGAGCTCTAAATGAACAAAGATTTACTAGCTACTGAAGCTAAGTTGATATTAACACAAACTAGATTTTTAGAAATTTAAAGTGTTAATTGTAATCCCCACGGTAACCACAAATGAAATATCTAAAAATACATACAAAGGAAATGAGAAGGAAATCAAAATGGTACAATACAAAAAAATTAAATACAAAATAAGGCAGTAATAGAAAAGAAAGTGTAAGAAAGTGTAAGACATACAGAAAACAAAGAGTAAATGTTAGAAATAAGCCCATCTTCTCTGATACCTGCTTACTCTGTTCCTTTCTCCCTCTTTGATTGAATTTACTATTTCATCTATCACTATAATCTCTGTCCTATTCAATTTGCAATCTATTTCCACAAGTTTCTCCCCAGTTATTGTTGTTGTTGAGAGTTTTGTTTCTTATTCTTGAGACTTCACAGACCCCGTGTCACTCCAGCACATTCTCCTCTATTAATCAGAACCTGCAAAGCTCCTACTACATTGTAGCTACTCTTCTTACATTAATCCATTGAACATTCTAATTACTACTTTTTGATGACTGGGACCATTACAATACTTTAGCTTCCCTCCAATTACTCCAGCACAGTTGCTCTTACCAGACAATTCTTTTCCCTTCAAGTGGTTCTCCCCACCCACTCTTTTGTGTTTCATGGTAATTCATCTCACCTAATTTTGCTGTAGATATTATTTGTGGGTTTAGAATTTTTCTGTTCATGTTACTCTACCTTGTGGGAGAATTTATTGAACACACTCACACACACTCACTCCATTATGGCTCCCATCTTCCCAGAATCCTCTTCCCTCAAATTTCCTCTTGTCATGGTTTATCTAGGCTTTCTAGCTAAAGCAGGAGACAGATTAGACAACCACTAGAGTGCAACCTCAGTGGCTAGAGACACTAGTTTTCAAAGGAAAACATTCATGTGCATCTGCTAGAAACTAAGGGGTCTCAGAACTGAGAACCAGATTTTTCTTAATTGGATACGCATGTCTCAGTCACCTCTACTTTTTCCTTACCTTAGTTTGGTGTAGATTTGCGTAAAGGACTTTTAAGTGATGGCTAAACTTGAAAATGATATTGAGATCTCAGTTAGGCATGCATTTGCAGCTCAGTGAGATTTCCCATTGGTAGCTTAATTCATGCCCCAATAGTTTATTTAACTTTTTGTTGTTGTTGTTCTTGAAACACAGTGTCATCTGTTTGAAACTATTGTTTTAGTTGTTCAGTGAGTTTCTTGCCTGAATAATTTGACATACTCAGCAGCTCTGTTTAAAGAAAGAACTCTAAGGTCTTTCTTTTTTAGAGGCAAAATGTGTGTCAGAGGGGAATTAGGAAGGAATTACCTTTGTTTAATGAATACTAAAGTAAAAAAAGGATTAAACATCTCTACAAATAGCCAGATTCCCATGGGCCTCTTGACTTTAAAGATTGTGGAAGGTAATTATATAGTGTAATTAAATTATTTTAATTCAATTTCAAACTTTGCTTCATGAATAGAAAATATTTCCTGTTCTGATTAGGGAATACCTTTCTTTCAGCTAAATTCTCCTTTGGGAAAGAAGAGACCTTGTCATTTAAATGTAAGCAACAGGGACAGAGTAAATTTAAACATAGAAAAAAAACAAAAATGTTCCCTGTTTTGATCTCTTCCATTCTATAAATTTTTGGATTGAATTTAGCATTTGTACATAATGTTATTGGCAAGAAACTCAAGTAAGCCTTTTAAAACTTGGCTTGGTATAAATGCTCAACCATAGTAGACTACAGAATAGACTTGTTGCTTTGTGATTTTCTTACCAGTTATCAAGAGACACTTCCATATCAATTTTAAGATATGAGTTTCTAAAATCACTGAAGACATTTTTATGGCCATTTGAATTGTTAGTAGAGCCTGGAAAGTCATTGGGATATAGTGGAATGATTGAAGAAATGTGTGACAGAATCCTGGACTCATTAGCTCTACTCCCAGGATAAATTTGTTTAACCTCTCTAAATTTCGGTTCCCTCATGTGCAGAATGAAGAGTAGGGGTAGGTAATTTCTAAGGCCCTTATCCACTCTAACATTCCGTAGGCCCTCAATAACCATAAGCACACTTAAAAGTAATAGGGCACATAGCCTACTAGTATTTTATAGATAAGGAAGTTGTGACTCAGAGGTTAAGTGACTTGCTCACAGTGACACATCTAGGAAGTGGAGGAGCTAGAATTGTGACTCAGAACCTGGCGATGCTTCGTTGTAGCCATGTAGAGAAAAAATATAATTATTGTTCCTTTCTGTGATTGACTTTCACTCATAACTTTCTGTGTGCAAGTCTAAAGCCAATGGTAGAGAAGAGAACACTGAGCGCTTGTAAGACCAGTAACACTGAGAGCAGTGTAAGGAAAACAAAGAGGCCTTCCATGAGTAGACTTGGAATTTATAAATCCAGTTCATGAACATTTCAAAACAAAATAAACAGGATGGAATCAAGAGTGTGAGAAGAAAACCACTCTTTTTTGGGAAAGATCCTCAAGGGTTAATATGCTACCACCTTACCTGGATAGATTCTTCTCATGGAATAGAAATCTTTTTGGTTTCTTCATATGTTTGTCTCCTTCTACTAGAAATAAAACTTTTGTGAAGTGAGACAACATCTTATTTATTTCTGTATCCCCAGCACCTAGTTCAGAACCTGGCACTAGATGGACTTGATGAATATATGTAATTATTTAGAAATTGTATTGTGGGAGATAATTTATCTTTTTTTTTTCTGAAGATTTATTTATTTATTTGAGACAGAGCAAGCACAGGGGGAGGGGCAGAAGGAGAGGGAGATAATCTCAAGCAGACTCCCCATTGAGCACAGAGCCTGAAGTAGGGCTCAATCTCATGACTCTGAGATGATCACCTAAGCTGAAATCAAGAGGCAAACACTTAACCAACTGAGCCACCCAGGCGCCCGGACAATTCATCTTTTATTAACAGCTGAAGTAGCTGTCATATACTCAATTAATATTTATCAAATACCTACTGTGTGCCAGGCATTCCTCTAGGTTATACAAGGAACAAAATAGACACATTTTTCTGACCTCATGGAGCTTATACTTTAGTAGAGGAAGACAAGACAAGAAACAAAAAAGAAGCAAAACAGATTGTATATAAATGTTGATAAGTGCAGTGAGAAAAAATAAAGGAAAGAAGAAGGACAGGGGATGTCAAAGTATGGGATTATTATATTTCTAAATAAGGAGGACAGAAAAGCCTTCACTGAAAAGTCACATTTAAACCAATTGGACACATTTGCCAGGAGAGGGCCAGAAGCTGCACATTCATGTACTGATTTGTTAGGGCTGTGACTGCAGAGTACCACAAACTGGATGGCTTAAACAATAGACATTTATTGCCTCACAGTCTGGAGGTTAGAAGTCCTAGATCAAGGTGTGGGCAGATTGGTTCCTTCTGAGGGCTGCGAAGGAAGGATCTATTCTATGCCCTTCTCCTTGGCTTATAGATAGCCATCCTCTCCCTATGTCTTTTCACATCATCTTCCTTCAATGTTTTCTCTATGTCCAAATTTCTCCTTTTTTTTTTTTTAACAACACCAACCATATTGGATTAGAGCCCACACTAATGAATTCATTTTTTTATTGTCTCTATAAAGACCCTATCTCCAAATAAAGTCACAAGCTGAGGTACTGAGGTTAAGACTTCAACATATGAACTTTGGGGTGCCAAAATTCAACCCAAAAAGTGCATTATTTCATTTAATCCTAATAATAATTCTATGAGGCAAGTATTGCTAAGCACGCTGGATACAAGGATGAATGGCATTTCATCCTTTTCATTCATCCATGGATGGAAAAAAATAACACAAATATACAGATAATTCTAATATGGATGACATGAACAGAAAGAAATACATGGAGGAATACCTAACTACCACCTGGGTGGAACCAGAAGTGTAAGAAAGCTAATTGGGAGAGGGTATATCTCACCTTAGCCATGAGAACCAGAAGAATTTAGCTACATAAAATGTGGAGGAGTGGTGGAAGGAAGGAAGGGAACTATTCAAGCTAGGAGAGCAACTTACATATACGCTAGAGGGATACACAGAGTATGGAGTATTCTGGGAACCATGGATATGAATAAAACCATTTTTATGGGGTTTATTAAATAGGCAAAAAATGATACATTGTATTGTGCCAAGATGATTTTCAGCTTGCCTTTAACTTTTGCAAATGTGACTGCATTCAACAAGCACCATGAGAGGGACACAACCTGCCAGCTTAATTAAGTTTCTGAAATGCTTCTGGGCAAAATTAATATGTGTGGATACCAGCCCAAATCATTTGGACTGAACACACTTCAGCTTACACAAAACTCCATGAAATGTAGGAGTATTAAACAATTTGAATATAGCAATATTGATAATGGTGGTTAGAGAATTGTTCATCCTTTCCCTGGATACCTTCTCTCATTGGTTATTTCAAATTCAAAATGGTTATCAGAACCTTTCAGAGCAAAATTAAAACTTCGGGGCTAGGTGGCCATTTGGCATAGCCTCCTATGTATATTCTAGTAAACCCAAGTGGATAGAAACAAAATAAACTTAATTCCAGTGTAAAGTTTACTTATCCTTTGAAGAAGGTGATGCTAAATATTAGTACGAAGTAAACACACATTCTCTTGCTTATCATCTCAGATGTGGACCAACTGGCAAAATCAAGACTGAACTTTCTCTTCTTTTGTTTCTAGGATGTATTTTTTATTTTAAAGAGAGAGAGAACACAAGAGTTGGGGGTGGGGGGAGGGAGGGAGAGAGAGTCTTAAGCAAACTTTGAGCTGAATGTGGAGCCCAACCCAGGGCTTGATCTCATGACCCTAAGCTTAGGACCTGAGCCAAAACCAAGAGTTGGACACATAACCACTGAGCCACCCAGGTGTCCCTCTAGGATGTATTTTTATCAACAAGGCAAAGTGTATAAGAAGTAATGAGGCCCACATGTACAAAGTCCTTCATGATTGGCAAAGCCTTTTCATATCTGTCATTTCAAATGGCCTCTACATCTACTCTGTGAGGATAGCAGGATGGAAATTATGATTCTCATTTCATAGAACAGAAAAACTGAGGCTCTGGGAATTGTTTTCAATGTTACAATTAGGAATGGGGCCAGCATTAGCACTCCAAAATTTGGACTATTATTCCGGTGCTTGAACATATCAAAAAATATATGAGTTTTACTATGCTATATTATTAAGCAACTCTACCTCAACATCCTGATTTTCCTAAAAAGTCTCAGACCCAAGATTATATGAAATCTTACAAGGCAAAAATAAAATAACTTTGTGTTATAAGCATAGTTGCCAACCAGTATAAGATCTGTATTTGTACAACTGTATTCTCCAATTACATTTTCAAAATCCTTGAAATGTCTCATAAGATTGTGTGTGTGTATTCATTCTTATGGTAATCTACAAATAAATAAATAAGCATGTTTTGTATGCTCCTCCCTATCACCTGTATGATCACCTTAGACATAGGTACTGCATGTGATTTGAGAGACCTTGTATGAGTTTGTGGTCATGATGCCATTGGCACCATGGCTAATTTGCCAACCGGAGGTATATAGCTAACTGACCTTTGTTTTGATGAATGAGAGCCACATGATGTCTTTGTATGTCATCTAAACAAAGGTTTCACAGTATGAATACAGCAAATGGTGGGAGAATCAAGTCATGATCCAACACACCTTAACTTAGGTATGTAGCACCCCCAGCAGCCTGTAACACAGCAATCAGCATTGTATTCACCTGGTGAGCTACAATGTAGTTTTAGTGAACTGTCTTTCATCACATTAAATTAATGTAGCTACTTTAAACATTATTGTTAATTTAGGTTTTCTTTCTGTTTAATTGCCCAGTGTGTTCTTATGTGATAGCCATAGAAATATAAGCATAGCAAGTTTACACCTAGCGTGAAGTTGGCATACACTTAAGTTTAACATATGTTAAAATAAACATAATTTGGTTAACACCAGAGATAAGAGATGATTGTTTTTGTATTTATAAGGGCTCTACCTGTGACACAATCTGGAAAGACACTGAACTATGTGGCTTCTAACAGTCTAGCATTCTAAAATTTGAAAGAAGAGCTGTTCTGCCTATACTTATTTTATGGCCATGAGTGTTCATAGAAGAACCGAAGTATCGATCCAGTACATATTTCTGAGCTGCTACTATATGGATTACCATAGATGTGTGCCAAGAGCAGACAGAGACAAAGCAAACACAGTCCTGGCCCTTAAAAAGTTAACTGTCTAGAAAACAGCTTGAATCCACCACTGCCTGACTCTGCCTAGGTTGACTCTGACTCCCACCTTTAAGATTCATAAACACTTTGGGCCTGTTTCAGAGAAGCAACCAACTGTAGCCCCACTTCTTGAGGAGCTCTGTGTAGCATTCAGTGAAGTCTGCTTTCCTGTGGTTCTCTAAATGTATTAAGACTTGAGCATGGTCTGGGTGGAACCATCTTCTAGGGAGAAAACTTGTAGAATAAGTAACCTTCATAGAAAGTTCAGGGATATTCATAGAAACACTAAAGTGAAGTAAACAAGAGCAAGTCAACAGAGATATCCCTGAGTTGCCTTTGAATACAAATAATGGCAATGAATTGACAGAGCAAGGCAGGGTGTGGTAAGACGGTTGGAGTTGGGCTTACAGGAGCAGATTTCTTTTTGGCTCTTTTTTCCGTTTTAGCTTCTTGACCCCAATTAGGTGCTGATAAGATAATTGAAACTAGGGGCACGGGTGTGATTGACCTAAGAAAAAACAGCCCCCCTGGAGGGCCTCATGTTTCAAAAGGGTAGCTTATCAGTAGTGATAGTCACAGTAATTAGAGAGATATGGAGGGCGTAACTTCTGTCCTATTGTAGGTAGGTTCTGGGTATCCTCCAGCTGGTAGGAAGTATAGGGCAAAGGGAATAAGGGTGATCATCTGACTACTTGGACAATAGCAATAGCCACTTCCCTGGTCTACATGCTTCTATTCTGGCCCCTTACCTCCACTCTCATACAGTCCATTTTCCATATAGTAGGTAAAGTGACATTTTATTTTTTATTTTTTTAAAAGATTTTATTTATGTTTATTGCAGCAATGGCTACGGTTGCCAAACTGTGGAAAGAACCAAGATGCCCTTCAACGGATGAATGGATAAGGAAGATGTGGTCCATATACACAATGGAGTATTATGCCTCCATCAGAAAGGATGAATACCCAAATTTTGTAGCAACATGGACGGGACTGGAAGAGATTATGCCGAGCGAAATAAGTCAAGCAGAGAGTCAAGTATCATATGGTTTTGCTTATTTGTGGAGCATAACAAAGAACACGGTGGACATGGGGAGATGGAGAGGAGAGGGAGTTGAGGGAAACTGGAAGGGGAGATGAACCATGAGAGACTATGGACTCTGAAAAACAACCAGAGGGTTTTGAAGGGGTGGGGGGGTGGGAGGTTGAGGAACCAGGTGATGGGTAATAGGGAGGGCACGTACTGCATGGAGCACTGGGTGTGATGCCCAAACAATGAACACTGTTATGCTGTAAATAAACAAATAAAAAAAAAGATTTTATTTATTTATTTGAGAGAGAGGATAGAGAGAGAGTGCTAGCAGGGGAGCCCCAGAGAGAGAGGGTGAACAGGGTCCCCACCAACCAGGGAGCCCAGTGTGGTGCTAGATTCCAGGACGCTGAGATAATGACCTGAGCTGAAGGCAGCTGTTTAACCAACTGAGCCACCCAGGCACCCCCAAGGGGACCTTTAAAAAGAGTAATTAGTTCATGGCACTCCCAATGTCCAAAACCCTTCAATGGTTCATGGGTACACTTAGAATAAAATCCAATGGACTTAGAGATCTTATAAGATCCCATTTTGTTTATCTTTTCAAAAAAACAGTTGCTAGCTTCACAGAACTATTGTTTTTCTAGTCTCTCTTTCATTTATTTGTTTAGGACTGTGCTGTTTAACTTCCAAATATTTGCAAATTTTCCAGTTTTCCTCCTGTTACTCATTTCTAGCGTCATACCATTGTGGTAAGAAATACTACGTGGTATCACAATCTTCTTAAATTCTTAAATTTGCTAAGATTTGTTTTGTAACCTAATACATGATCTATTCTCGAGAATGCTCTGTGTATGCTTGAGAAGAATGTAGATTCAGCTGATGTTGGGTGAAAAGTTCTGTAAATGTCTGTTAAGTCCAAGTCAAATATTTCCTTAATGGTGATCTATCTGAATGATCTATCCATTGTTGAAAATGGGATATTGAGGTCTCCTACTATTATTGCATCGCTCTCTACTTCTCCCTTCAGGCTTCTTAACATTTGCTTAATATATCTAGGTGTTCTGGGGCGCCTGGGTGGCTCAGTGGATT
The DNA here is from genome assembly GCF_922984935.1 of Meles meles. Lineage (NCBI taxonomy): Eukaryota > Metazoa > Chordata > Mammalia > Carnivora > Mustelidae > Meles > Meles meles. The sequence goes on along the minus strand of NC_060087.1, from coordinate 121,576,472 downwards.
AAGCCGCTGCCTTCAGCTCAGGTCATGATCTCAGGGTCCTGAGATCGAGCCCTGCGTTGGGCTCTCTGCTCCGCAGGGAGCCTGCTTCCTCCTCTCTCTCTGCCTGCCTCTCTGCCTACTTGTGATCTCTCTCTCTGTCAAATAAATAAAATAAAATCTTTAAAAATATATATATATATCTAGGTGTTCCAATATTGGGTGCATCTATATAGTAATTGTTTTATCTTCCTAGTGAATAACTTTTATCCTTATATAATGACCTTCTTTGTCTCTTGTTGTACTTTTTGACATAAAGCTTATTTATCTGACAGAAGTTTGGCTATCCCAGCTCTGTTTTGGTTTCCACTTGCATAGAATATCTATTTCCATCCCTTACACACCTTGAGTGTATGTGTGTCCTTAAATTAAAGAGAATCCCTTGTAGTCAAGCATACAGCTGAGTTGTTTTTTTAATTCATTCAGCTGATTTATGTCTTTTGATTGGAAAATTCAGTCCATTTACATTTAGAGTAATCATTGATCGGTAAAGGCTTTACTATCATCATTTTGTTAAATATTTTCTGTGTTTTGTAGATTTTTTTTGTTCTTTTCTTCCTTTCTTGATGTCTTCTTTTATGATTTGGAGATTTTCCATAATGGTATGCTTAGATACCAAGAAGAAATGGATAAATTCTTAGAAACATACGTTAGAAGCATACACACCAACACTGAATCTTGAAAAAATAGGAAATTTGAATATACCTATAATTCGTAAAGAGATTGACTCAGTAATTAAAAACCTCCCCAAAAAGGAAAAAAAAAACTCTAGGACCAGATGGCTTCACTAGTAAATTATAATAAACATTTTTAAAAAATTAATGCCAATACTTCTCAAAGTCGTCCAAAAACTGAAGAGGATGCAATACTTCCAAACTCATTTTACGAGGCCAGTGTTACCCTGATACCAAAACCAGACAAAGACACTACAAGAAATGAAAATTCCAGGCCAATATCCCTGATGAGCAAAAATGCAAAAATCCCTAAGAAAACACTAGCAAAATGAATTGACAGTACATTAAAAGGATCATACACCACGATTAAGTGAGATTAATCCCCAGAATGCAAAGATAATTCAACATAAGAAAATCAATAAATGCAATATACCACATTAATGGAATGAAGGACAAAAGTTATCTCAATAGATACACAAAAACATTTGAGAAAGTTCAATATCTTTCATAATAAAAGTTCTTAAAAAATTAGGTATAGAAGGGGAACCTGGGTGGCTCAGTGGGTTAAAGCCTCTGCCTTCGGCTCAGGTCATGATCTCAGGGTCCTGGCATCAAGCCCCGCATCGGGCTCTCTGCTCAGCGGGGAGCCTGCTTCCTCCTCTCTCTCTCTCTGCCTGCCTCTCTGCCTACTTGTGATCTCTGTCTGTCAAATAAATAAATAAAACCTTTAAAAAAATTAGGTATAGAAGGAATATGCCTTAACACAATAAAGGCTATTTATGATAAGCTCAGAGCTAATGTCATACTCAAATGGTGAAAGGTAAAAGTTTTTCCTCTAAGATCAGGAACATGACAAGAATGCCCATTTTCACCACTTCTATTCAACATAGTACTAACAGTCCTAGGTAGAGCAATCAGGAAAGACAAAGAAATGAAATGCTTTCCAATCATAAAATAAGTAAAGACAAATCCAATATGCTAACACTTACATGTGGGGAAAAAAAAAGCTGAACTCCGAAACAGAGAATAGTGGCCCAGTGACTGCCAGGGCCCAAGGTATGCAGAAAATGGGAGATGTTAGTCGAATAGCACAAACTTTCAATCATAATATGAATAAGTTCTATGGATCTAATGTACAGCATGGTGACTACTTAATAATATTATGTTGCATATATGAAATTTGCTAAGAGAGTAAATCTTGACCATTCTCACCACGAAAAATTTAAAAAGGACACTATGTGAGGTGATAGATGTGTCAAATAACTTGATTCTGGTAATCATTTCACAGTGCATACACATATCAATCAAATTGTCACATTGTTAACTTTATTTTTTTAACATTTTATTTATTTATTTGAGATAGAGACAGTGAGAGAGAGCATGAGCAAGGAGGTCAGAGGGAGAAGCAGACTCCCCGTGGAGCAGGGAGCCCGATGAAGGACTCGATCCTGGGACTCCAGGATCATGACCTGAGCTGAAGGTAGTTGCTTAACCAACTGAGCCACCCAGGCGCCCACATTGTACACTTTAAATATACACAATTTTATTTGTCAATTAAACCTCAATGAAAATGGGCAAGATCTAATCTGTTGTTAGCCTACTGGTCTCATTTCTTAACTTGGTCATTCTATTCTAGTCACATTAGTCTCCTTGCTCTTCCTGAAACTTGCCATGCTATTCCCATTCTAGGACTTGGGAATAAGTGGACTGGAACAAGTTCCTCTGCCTGGAAGTCTCCCCCCTAGAAATTCAGTGAGTTGACTCTTATTTAGGTCTCATCTTAAAGGTAATTTCCTTCCATGACTGTCTAAAGTGCTTCAGTCAACTTAGTCCCTCTCCAGAGTACTTGGTGGGAGGATCTGGGCACTGGTGAAGAGAATATTTCAAAACGTAGAGATTTAGTAAAAGGCTAGAGCCTTTACATATTTTTCTTATGCCTTCATCTCCCTCAAATAAAAACTGAATTCAATTTTTCCTCTTGAAACAAATTCTTGCACTTCCCAAGTTTCTTTCTTCTCATCTTACTGCTTTTATTCTAAGGAATCTTAGAAACTGCTAAAAGACAGCAACAATAGCAACCACCATAATAATAATAATAATAATAATAATAATAATAATAATACCATAAACTGAGTGTTCAGTTGGTGCCACAGATCATTTTAAAAATTTTATCTGTTTGGGGCGCCTGGGTGGCTCAGTGGGTTAAAGCCTCTGCCTTCAGCTCAGGTCATGATCTCAGGGTCCTGGGATCGAGCCCCGCATCGGGCTCTCTGCTCAACAGGGAGCCTGCTTCCCTTCCTCTCTCTCTGCCTGCCTCTTTGTCTATTTGTGATCTCTGTCTATCAAATAAATAAATAAAATCTTTAAAAAATTTTTTTATCTGTTTAATACAAAAATCCTATGAGGTTTATGAATTTTACTATGCCTATTTTATAATTGAGAAAATTGGGGAACATGGATTTTTTAAAGATTATATTTATTTATTTGAGGGAGAGGGAGAGAGAGTGAGTGCATGAATGTCAGCAGGGGAGAGGGGAGGGGCTGAAGGGAAGGGAGTCTCAAGCAGACTGTGCTGAGCATGGAGTCCAAGTGGGACTCAATCTCGCAACCCTGAGATCATGACGTGAGCTGAAACCAAGAGTTGGATGCTTAACTGACTGAGCCACCAGGCATCCCAAAAATGGATTTTTATAAACTACCATAGTTGATCACTTAGATCTATAGGCTGGTTGTTATCTCAGAATTAAAAGTCTGTGTGTCAATTAAAGTGCCAATTTATGTGGAAAATAGCAAGATGATAGTTGCAAAGATAAAAAAAATGGCAGTCCAATTTAATCCTTTTTCAGTGTCATGAACTATCCTTAAAACCTTGCATATATGGCACCTGATTATAATTAGAGTCCTGAGAAGTCTGCTTTAATTATATCAGTTTCACAGAGGAGGAAACTGAGGACAATCTTGAACAAGGTCACAGAGCTAGTAAATAATGTCCATAGCAATGGTAGCAGGAACATAGTGGTTTCCAGTGGGGATGGATGCAGACATGCTGGATCCAAGCACGACTTTCAGTCTAATTTCACACACAACCTCTGTGGCACATTTGGTTGAATTGGGAATTTTGGCTCTTCCTTCTTAAATACTATGACGACACTCTAAAAACTTGGTAGATAGTTTTGTTATCTATCAAGCCTACCAGTCTAACTATGTGCATCTTTTCCTCTAAAAGGGTCAATCAGAGCCCTAGTGCTACTTTCCTCTTTGGCACAGGCCCTTACTGGGATAGATTCCTCCAATGCTGTGGTGAGATTTAGTTAGCATTAGGTTTTCCTCTGAAACAATTTGTGCTACCTAATTAGAAAGAGGAAAGGGCTGAATTGACATGGATTTATAATTCATGTAGGTTAACCAACCTGTGGTCCATTATACTAATGGAATAAATATTTCCATTTATGTTGTGAAAAAGATGTACTGATTGAACACGGGTTTAGTCCATTCTAACTTACTTGTCATGCTATTTGAGTTCTTTGATATCTTATTAAAATTATCTAAATTTGATAATTTTAAATTATATAGAAACTACAGGGAATAACACAAAAACATCCACAGCATACTAGAGATATTGAGAAAATGGAGCCTGGAACTAGATTGCATGGGCTGGGATACCAGGTGCATCATTTCCTAGGCTACATTCCTTGGACATGTCGTTAAATTTCAGTTCCTTTATTTACCTCCCTAAAAGACACACAAAGCATTTAGAACAGTGAATGACACATAGTAAGTGTTCAGTAAATATGAACCTTTTGACTATTCTTATTCATAACCAACATATTATTTTGAAAATAAAGATATAATAGTTCACAGATATACCTGTTGTTATTTCAGAGTCATAAGTATTAATTCAATCCCCTATAAATATCCCAACCCCACGTGCAAGGTACATATCTAAAACTCTCAAATTTTTAGATGGCCAATGAGTAATATGCAGTGCCACCCCTCAAAGTTCTTTTGATATAGGAGTAGACAAAGGCAGAATAACAAGTACCTAAAGAGTCATAAGACAAGGTGAAATAGTGCTTATGTATCTGAAAGGTGATTCTATGTATTATGGAATTACAAAGAATAATCTAATATATCCAATATGTACAAATCTAAATACATTGGGGATGAGGGGGTGTGCATACTGAAAGATTTCATGTGCCATGTGTCACTTGTGTTGATCCTTGAACAACCAATAGGGTTCAATAAGTTAGAGTTGTATGAGAGACATGGGAGCAGGGTCTGATGAGGGAAAATAAAAAAAAAACCTGGGGTGCTTGGGTGGCTCAGTGTGTTAAAGCCTCTGCCTTCAGCTCAGGTCATGATCTCAGGGTCCTGGGATCGAGCCCTGCATGGGGGGTGTGTGTCTCTGCTCAGCGGGGAGCCTGCTTCCTCCTCTCTCTCTGCCTGCCTCTCTGCCTACTCGTGATCTCTATCTGTCAAATTAAAAAAAAAAAAAAAACAACACAAAAACAAAAACAAAAAAACACCTGGCAAAGCAAGGAGGTAGGCCATTAAAAATTGTGAGAAATGTCAGGAATAGTGAACTTTCCACTCTGGCAAAATTCTCAGGCACATCGAGAGGGGTAGTGAGATGGAGAGCTGAGAGACTAGGTTAGGATCTTGTGGTTGAGGGCCTTAGATGCCAGAGAAATTTGTAGTTCATTCACTGAGCACTGCAAAGATCATAGGAGGGTCTGGGGTAAAATCTCAAATGGAAAGTAAGCTCCTGGAGAGCACAAATTTTGTTCAGCTTAGCATTGATTAACAGCAGCTACACTAATGCCTGGCACATAGCACATCAATATTTGCTCAGGGAGCATTTATCAAATGGATAACCATTGTCAACCTTTAAGTTATTACTATTGTTGATGTTGTTGTTATTCCACAAGGTACAAAAGTTCCACCGAGTGACCTCAGGGACTCCAATTTTAGCTGTTTATAACGTTAGAAGTCATTACTTTAAAGAGAACCCACTACAATATAATGATTTTAAAATCACTCTCTTAGTTTAATTATTTGTCTTCTTTTCCAGACAAGAAGATTGAGGCCTAGTGAAGTGAAGGAACTGGACAGTAATAGAACCCAACTGTCTGTCTTCCTAGTCTTGAGGTCTTTCCACAACCCCCAAATAATCTGTTGTACCCAACTCTCATGAGATACAGCTATGAAGACATTGTGACCTTTGTATCCTGTTGGCAAAATGTTAATTGGTATAATCACTGTGGAAAGCAGAATGGAGTTTCCTCAAAAAATTAAAACTAAAACTACCATACAATCTAGCAATCCCATTACTTGGTATATATCCAAAGGCAATGAAATTACTGTCTTGAAGAGCTGTCTACACTTGTATGCTCATTGCAGCATTATTCACAATAGCCCAGAAGTGGAAATGACTTAAATGTCTGTTGATAGATGAATGAATAATAAAATGTAGCATACACACACACAAAAACACATGCACACACACACACACACACACAAACAGGAATATTACTCAGAGATAAAAGGAAGGAAATCCTGCCATTTATGACAACATGGGTGAACGTGGAAGACATTATGCAATGTGAAATAAGCCAGCCAGAGAAAGACAAATGCTGTATGATATCACATCATACATTAAGGTGGGATCTTAAAATAAAATTTAAAAAAAGTCAAAGTTTTAGGGGGTAGAATGGTGGTTGCCAAGGACTGGGATATGGGGAAAATGAAGAGATACCAGTCACAAGACAAACTTTGGTTATAAGAGATGAACAAATTCTGGGGATCTAGCACATAGCATTGTGACTACAGTTTATAACAGTGTGTCATATACTTGAAATTTGCTAGAGAGTAGATCTTAAGTGTTCTCACCACACTGAAGAAAAAGCTAACTAAAGTAGTGGATATTTCTGGTAATCATTTCACATTATGTACATCTATGTACATCACATTGTACACCTTAAATATACACAGTTTTTGTCAATTATATCTCAGTAAAGCTGAAAGAAAAAAAGACCTTGCAAGTCCTCAGGGGAATAGTTAGGGTTTTGTTTATTTTGTTTGTTTTGTGATTAGGAAATGGAAAGGCACCGGCATAGTTACAATACATGGATTAAAAAGTGAGTTTCAGTGTGGTATCCACATTGGCCTGAATTATCCAACATTTTCAAGGACAGAAAAGAGCATATCGTTAGTGTGTTATGTATAGTCCATTCCTCAATAAATCTGTGAATGTTCATTCACTTCTAATTTGCCATGACCTCATTAGTATTGCAATAGAGTATTTAGAGAAAGAAAGCACATACTGGCAACTTTTTTGGGGGGGATTCTTCATCATGAACTGTTATTCACAAGTTGTATGCATATAAAGATTGTTAAAACTGGTTTGAAGATCTTTCTTTTGTTTTGAAAAATATACTGCAAAGATCTCAAAATGTATATATTTATCTTGTCAAAAGATTTATTCTTAGCATAGTAAGAATACCCCTTTTCCTGGGCACAAGCTAAACACAGAGCATAAGTTACAGTATCAGTGAAATAATCCTAATTGCATAAAGCCGGGCACAACAAATTGCAACAGAAGAATGAAGACAAATTGAAAACATGGGACAAGCAATACAAAGATAAGATATCACTCATTCTAAAGACTTCCATCAGTACTCAATGAAAAAGAATTTCTTGGGGCGCCTGGGTGGCTCAGTCGGTTAGGCAGCTGCCTTCGACCTGGGTCATGATCCCGGGGTCCTGGGATCGAGCCCTCATTGGGCTCCCTGCTTGATGGGGTGTCTGCCTCTCCCTCTCCCATTCCCCCTGCTTGTGTTCCCTCTCTCTCTGTGTCAAATGACTCAATAAAATCTTTAAAAAAGAAAAAGAAAAAGAATTTCTTATGATTCCTGGAAGCCATTAGATGATTACTCCAAAATGTATAAACAGAGAATTGGAAATCTGAGATCCAAAGAAAGTTAGCAAAGAGCACCCAGTGAAAAATCAAGAAAGGAATAGAAGTAGCGATCACAGGGCAACTTTTCACGTTAAGACAAGGATTCATTGCTTACAGTGTCTCAGATCTCAGTGCAAGTTTGTGTTAATGGAGAGCCCTTTCAAAAAGAGAGCATTTACTGGGCCAGAGGGCACAGAGATAATCCCAAAGACAGCATTATAATGATGAGCAAGCTAGCTGCCATAGTCACAACCACCTCCCACCTTTTAAAGTTTACCCACTATTGTTTTGATGCTCCCAGCTTGTTACTAATGTGGTCATTACTACCGAGGGGCACTGCAGTGGAGGGGTTAAGAGTTCGGTCTCTGAGTCATGCTAGCTTGATGACATTGGAAGGGATTCAACCTCTCTGCTTTAGTTTCTTTATCTGTGATAAGGGGCATCAGTGACTTCCACAAGAAGTTGTGAAGGTGATTAATCTTATTTTTCTATGTAAGTTGCTTAGAATTGTGGTTAGCATATGATTAAACTGTCAGTTATTGCCACGATTTTTGCATAGTTATGACCCAGATATGCCTCAAGAGTTCTACAAAAGTGCATTTATTGGTGTTTGGGTGCATACAGGTACACACTCACTGTTTCTTGATAAGCTGTCATATGCCAGGTGCTATGTTAAAAATGTGGCAATTTTATTAACTATTCACAACTATATAATAAAATGGACTATACTGGTAATAATGATGACTACTAGTAAAATAACATGTCAATAATTTCTGAGTGCTTATTGTGCGCCTCGTGCTGGGCTAAGTTCTCTGCTCTGTGTGAATTACCTCATTAATCGTCACAATCACACTGTTATGGATTGTTATTATGTCCACTTGCTGTAGAAGAAAAATGAAGTAGACAGAGGTTTAGTGACACAAGGGTAACACACCTGGTGAGTACTAGAACCTGTTTTCAAATCCAAATCTCACTGTCTTCAGAGTCTAGAGTCTGTTGCCCCAACAACAATCTCTCCCGGTCAGCCTCTTCCACCATCTTTAGAGCTTAGAGCCTCTCCCAAGGCATTCACACACAAACTCCAGAGTGAAATGTTTCCTTCCCCAGATTTTGTGACATTACACATACCTGGCTCCCCTCTTATCTGACCAGTCCCTCCTCAATCTCATTAGCTGGTTTCTCCTGATCTCCCTGCATGATTACTATTGGACATTCTCAGAGCTCAGTCCTTGGACTTTCCTTTTCTATCTGTATTTGCTCCCTTGGGGACCTTGTTGAAGTGGCATTGTTTAAATACTGTCTATAGGCAGAAGACTCCCAAATTTTAATCTAGCCTGTTGTTCTCATCCTAAACATCAGGCTTGTATATCTAAGTGCCTTCTTGATATGTTTGCTTGGATGCTGGATAGGCATCTCAAATTTAACATGTTCAAACCATGTTCCTGACTGTTCCCCCGTACCTGCTTTCCCCCCCCAACCTTCCCCATTTCAGAATATAGCAATTGCAAACTTTCCGTCGCTCAGTCCAAAACCTTCAAAGTCATCCTGACTTGTCTCTTTCTTTTACCACTCCCTGCATGTTCGCCCATAAGCAAAGCCTCTCAGTTCTACATATGGGATATTTCTTGAATCCATACAGTTCTCACTGTATGGTTTAACCACCATACTTTGAGTCTAAGTTAGCATCATTTCTCATTTGAAGAAAATGCAACTAGCTTTATAATTGGTTTCCTGGCCTCTGTTTTGGCGACCTAAATAGCACTCCCTTTGTAGCAGTGTTGTCTAGACACCACACTGCCCTGTGTGCCTTCCCTACATTAACTCACTTAATTTTGACAAGATACCTATCAGATAGGTCCTATCCTTCTTCCCATTTACAGGTAGGAAAATCAATGCTTTAAAATGTGGGGTAACTTGACCAAAGAGGAACTGTATAATAATCTTAGTCATGCTATTTCCATAGTGCCTTTCCATAGTAATTAATTCTTAGGGCTTTATGCAAGAAAATAAAGCAAGAGAAAATAGATGTCTAAAGGCATTCATTAAAATGTTAACCATAATTGGGAAATGTCAGCAAACAATGTAAATGTCTCCAAAGTGGTGAGCAGTTAAAAAATCAGACTACATTAATACAATAAAATATTAAGCTATCATTAAATACATGTATTAAGATTATGGAGCATCATAGACAAATACTTAAAGTGTGTATATGGGATAGTAATGGTTTTAGGTCACAATTTGGCTACTGTAAGAATTTAGAAATGCCTAAGGATAGGGCAGGTACTGTTAAAAGTCCATTTGAATGAGTCCAGTTGAATTGTGTAGACTCAAGAGGTCTTCTTCTTGAGTTTGCATGGTCACTGAGGTATGTCTGCGTGGGTATTCAAGAGAGGAACCATTTCTCAGGGTGGATAGTATAGGAACCTCTCCTGGGCCCTTAGCCTGGCTCCACGAACTTGGACCTAAGCTCTGTTGAGAGCCTGTGGGAAGAGTGTGGCATAACTATTCCAAGAATAGCTCCCATGTACCAGGTACCAAGATTTCCTCTGAGCTATCGACCCTGTTCCCCTCACCCTCTGCCTCTAGAGCTCCAGAACACACTATTGGTTCTAGCTTACCTGCTATGTCCCTTTAGAAGTCTTGCCTGTTGGTCCATGTGGGTCAGGAGTCCTTCCTCTATGTCTCCTCAGCACAGTCTTCCCTTATCATAGTATTTATCGCTTATTATTATTATTATTTCTTTTTTAATATAATTTTTAAAATTCAAGCATAATTAACATAGGGTATTATATTAGTTTCAGGTTTACAGCATAATGATACCAACAGTTCTATACATTTCTCAGTGCCCATCAAGATTAAGTGTATATAACTATTTCATTTCTATCACACTGTACACTGTAAACTCCTATAGGGCAAGGACATCTGTTCTTATTCTGTAAGCAAGGACACTATCTGTCTTGCTCAGTTTTGACTCTTCAGCTCCTAGCATGGGGTCTGGATCAAAGTAGGTCATCAATAAAACATTTTTAGTGTAGCTAAATTCTTTACTGATTCAAAAGTCATATTATTTTCCCATCTAAAGGAGCCCTGGAAAACAATGAAAATATTTACTGAAACCCTAAAAGAAGTAACACAGGGAATTATATTGCATGCCACCCAAAACCACATTCTAAAAATCTTCTTCACACATCTAACTTCCCTGAATGTATGTATCACTAATCACCAATTAGCAGTCACTATTGCCTTTCAGATTTGCACAGGGAAAACAATTCAAAATGAACCAAAACCAAATAAACTCCAGCCCATTTTTTTTTGCTCCTGTCTTCTCTGTTCTCTTTCCTATCTGAGGACTTTGGCTCTCAAAAGAATAACTCCAGGTAATTTCTAATCTAAACCATTTTTGCTTTTATTGCTGGCCACAATTTAGCAGCTCGAACATACCACCCCAATCAGTTACAAGAAGAGCTTAGACAATTGTACAGCTAGAGTAACAAAGAATCCTTCTTCATTTCAAGATTGGAGTGTGGGGCAGGTAGGGTTTTGGGAGGTGGTGTTGATCAAGGTAAGAGGACAAATGTTGCTATAACAATTATGACTTGTTCTTGGACCCAGTCAATTGCCAACTAGGAAGTTTTCTGATAAGCAGTGACTTGGGGGGCTCAGGCTGCTGCTATTCTGGGGCTTATTCACTTCCCTGGCATCGAATAGCCAGTGAGAGGTTGGGAGCAGTGTGTGGGGAAAGCACACCCACACCAGACACTTCAGCTTTGTGTTGTGACCCTGTATGTGACACTCAAGACTTCCATTCACATTCTCATGGCTGAAACTCATCACATGGACAACCTAATTGCAAAGGAGGCTGGGAAACATAAAGAGGATTATCAATGGAGCACTGGGTGTTGTGCAAAAACAATGAATACTGTTACGCTGAAAAAAAAGAAATAAATTTATTTAAAAAAATTCTTAAAAAAAACCCACATCAATGTTTTATAACAAAAAGAAAATAAATGGGGAAAGAAGAAGCCCAGCATATGATTAATAAAACGGGTTTGCCCTTGTCATTGTAATAAAGTAGAGAACAGTGGCATTTTGTTTCCATCAATATTATTCTACTATTACTCTTATTAGAATCTGATTTTAAAAAACACATGAACAATATAGAAAAGAGTTTTGTGTATTATTAGATCTCCTTGATCACCCAATCTGAGTACAAACCAATGAGACTCATTCTCACTGTAGAGAAAATGGCAGTTTTAGAAAGCAAACAATAAAATCTAATCGACAGCCATGTTCGTGATAGAAAAGCCAACTCTATTTGTTATCTACTGTTGTGCAATAAATTAACTCAAACTTAAAGGCTGAGAAAACAAATATCTCAAACTATCTGTGGTCCAGGAATCTGGGCACAACTTACCTTCTGCCACTGGCTCAATGTCTCTCATGAGGTTGTAATCAAGTGGTCAGTAGGGGGTGGTATCTGAAGGTTCAAGAGGAGAAGAAAGGAATTCATTTCCAAGCTCACTCACACAGTCGGGGGCAGACCTTGGTTTTTTGGAACATCGGGCCTCTCCAGAGGGCTTCATCACAACATGGCAGCTATCTCCCCCCAGGGTGGCTGATCCAAGAGAGAGTAAGAGAAGTCACCTGTCGGCAGTCACAGTCTTTTAACAACTTAATCTCAGAAGTGACATACCATAACTTCTGTGAATTTTATCTGTTAGAAGTGAATCAATGTAAGTCCAGGCCACACTCAAGGGGAGAGTATTACGCATGACAGTGAATGCTACCAGGGTAAGATCATTTGGGAGACTGTATACCATTGTAGAGACTATATATCAGCGTAATTTTCAATAGCAAAATCTTTAATAAATTCTTTTTTCAAAGTTATGTTTGAAACTACAGTTTTAACACTGTTTCTTTTGGGACTAGAATCAAATAATTTAGTTAAATATCACAGCCCTGAAATTAAAATAAGCATTGTTGAAGTAGCAATAAAAGCATATATTACAAACTTTATCTCAAATAAAACTCATGTTTTGAGAGTTTTTAATATGTAATTTATAGCTCCTATCCTAACTTATAATTGTGCTCTTTGCTTTCTAGATAGAGACCTTGAAAAGACAATCTTTCCAATATTGCTGCCTTGGGAATATGAAGATAAGAAACCATTTTTTGACTTGACATTTAGCTGTGAAAAAGCATTCCCCGTTTGAGAGTCCTTTCAAATTTCCTGTTCAAACAGGTTTCCTTCAAGGCACTATGGGGTGAAAACCCACCATGCTATAAAAATTCCATAAGGATTTTCCTGACACTTTGTTTGATTCGTGGATGAGACAACAGAACAAAAGGCAACTCTGGCCAGAAAGAAGTCTGTTCTCCTTTGCCAAGGAACCTTACTTCTAAGGGTCACTAGAGTAGCTCACATTTTCAAAAAATTTTTTTCAAAAGTCACAAAAGCACCATTCTCAGAAGAGATAACTATGATTCCATGGGTAAAGACAGAACAACAATGCCCAAAGTCACTTAATGACTAGATGGGCAAAAGATTTTGGTTTCTTAATAAGACTTTGCTGAGAACAAACAAAAATCTACACATAGAATTTTCATCCTGGATGTTTTCATTATTCAGCCAATCTCAATCTTATTCTCTGCCACTTGGAATAATCTTCCCAAAACAGGGTTCTCACTGCGCCACCCACCTCCCTCCTGTTCTCCACCCAGCAGCACTTCTACCACAGGCCTTCTGACTTCCGTCAAATGCAACACAGAACACCAACAAGTCATAAAGGAAAATAAAGACACATGTAGCTACATAATTCAGGATGCTAAAACTCACCAGAAAAGAGCTATAGATTTTATCCCCTAATATAACCTCATTTAAATGTCATCCATAAAAATGATCAATATTATTTCTGTATCTTTATTTGGGCCATTAATAATATCACTAGTCAGGACTGGGCCAAAGCCAATGTCCTACATCATGCCACTAGCATCCCTGCCCATGATGCCGTTGTTTCTTTAATCAGAACCATCTGGGCACAGTGGTTCACAAGCCATGAATCTACTCAATTGTAACAGACATCTAGTTTGCATGGGTCCACCTTAGCAGTGAGAGTTTGAGAGATCTCCTTATGTGACACGATGAAGTACAGATAGTTTTCTGTATTTCTTTCCAATGGCAGTCTTACAATTTGAACAATGATGGAAAATCAGTCAGTTTTGTACAGTTCATTCTTAATCAACACATGCTGCCTGCTTTCCTGCATGCTCGAAAAGCAAAACAAATAGGAAGTTCTTTCAACTCTACCTTCAAGTTCATTACTAATATAGCCTTTTCTCACTACCTCAATTACTACTATCCTGGTCCAAGCCACCTTCGTCTTTACTTTCAGTTTTGCTAGCTTAATACAGAGACTAAAATCAGCCTTTCAAAAAAGTCAATCCATTTCATTGTTCCAAGTCAACTGTCATCAATCGTTTTTCATATAAAATTTCAAGTTCTGGCTATGATGTCAAGTCCCCATATAATCTGACTCCCAGTCTTACTCCGTCTCCTACTCTACTCTCTCGCGGTCCACTCAGTCACCACAATAGCACAATGGCCTTGCTATTCTCCAAATATACCAAATTATTCCTGCTTCGGTGCCCTTTACATGCTCTTCCTTTGTGGATAGCTCTGCTCCAAGAAGAGCTTATTCCTACTGTGTTTCCAAGTTAATAACACTCCCTTCCTTCTGTACCTCTATTGTACAGAAGGTGTCTGGAAGGTCCCGAGAGGAAGATAGGGAAATGGCTATGGTTACCAACCTTGGGAAACTCGTTTATCTCATTATGCAAATAATATTCTGAGCTTTTCATATCACCTTCTATTTTAGAGTCATAAATAGCCATATGATGCAATTAAATAATAGTGTTCAAATGACATGAATTATCAGAAGAAAATCTATTAAAAAAGAGAAATAAAGGTGCTTGAATGGCACATTATTAATTCATTTGACACAAATATCTCATGGGAGCCACTAAATATTTTATGATTTTGGCTATAATTCATACATATAATATGTGTGTATGGTACAAATCATCATGTAATATATATTTATCCAAATATATACATTTACGCATATTTAGCCACGTAAGTACATTTAATAACGGGGACAGCGGAGCCCAACATTTATAGCATCCTGTTAAAAGAGGATGCATTTTCAGATTAATTATATTAGAAATAGATGCAGCGGTGTTGCAGAGTTTAATTGCAATATTTTAATAAAGAATTAAAATAGTCAATTTGTGTTAGATAAAACTCAAAAATCACAATTTTTTTTCAAATTAATAAAATTATCTCCAATTTTTCCAGCACTCTGGCTCATTAATTCATTACTTATTCTTTTTGGTAAGTACTAATCATCACACAAATAAAATCATTGCAGCCATGTTTGGTCTTCAGAGAACCTGTAGCACACACTGGAGGAAAGAAAATATCTAAGAGTCAGAATATTTGGTTTGAATTTCTGGACATACCAGTGGCATGACATGAAACATTTAACACATTGCTCTAACACTTCGGTTCTCTTTCCTTGTTTCTAAAATGGGGTCACTAGGGGCACCTGTGTGGCTCAGTCAGTTAAGCATCTGCCTTCATCTCAGGTCATGATCACAGGGTCCTGGGATTGAGTTCCACATCGGGCTCCCTACTGAGGGGGAACCTGCTTTTCCCTCTCCCTCTGTTGTTCCCACTGCTTGCGTGCTCTCTCTCTCTCTCTCTCTTTCTCTCTCAAATAAATAAATAAACTCTTTTAAAAAATAAATACATAAAAATAAAAGAATAAAAAATTTAAAAATGGGGTCACTATTATCTGCCTTCTTCCCCTCATAAAGGTTGTATTGATATAAAATTAGTAGTACTAAATATCTTTCATTAGCCTCAACTCAGAGGCAAATGTGTGTGACTGACAATTCATCTGTAGGAAGAATTTACCATTAGATACCTACACATAATGTCACCCTGACACCATGCCAATCTTTAGTGTCTTTCTGTCAGGCTTACACCACTTAAGGACTAAAAACGTGAAATACATAAAGAGCATCACGAACCATGGTCACGAAATAGACATATTGCTTCAAAATACTTAATCACTTTTCTATTCATTAGAATAGATTGGCTTTCTATTCATTAATTGGTGGTTCGTTGGTTTTCTATTCATCAAATATTCAATGAGCAACTTGCAGGAAATCATTAGGAGATTAAACTCGTGTTTATTTCTACTCCTACAAATTTCACTACAATATGGTACAAAGAATGAAAGTGGACAAAGAGAAAGGCAGAGACAACAGATGAAGAGGGCACACATTTTTCAAAGATTAGCAGAGTGGTGAGGGACTTAGCAGAGACTGAGGAGCTTATACTGAAATGTCTACAGACAAACAGCAGCAAGAAGGGAATCAGTTTGCCCCACGGATTCCTCAAAAGCCCGGATTTGGAGGCACTGGCTATAGCAGAAGATCATATAATAAGCAGGGTTGAAAGAATTGTCTGAAATCTTGTACACAGAAGAGTAAGACTTTAATTCAGCCACCGCATTCATTCCCCTCCCTCTTTAAGTCCACACACACTTCTCCGGGACAGTGCCACCACAGGTATTGATGGGGGGTAACTTTAAAATAAACATCAGAGGGCGCCTGGGTGGCTCAGGGGGTTAAAGCCTCTGCCTTCGGCTCAGGTCATGATCCCAGGGTCCTGGGATCGAGCCCCGCATCGGGCTCTCTGCTCAGAAGGGAGCCTGCTTCCCTTCCTCTCTCTCTGGCTGCCTCTCTGCCTACCTGTGATCTCTGTCTGTCAAATAAATAAATAAAATTAAAAAAAAAATAAACATCAGGCTTCTCACACAATCACCCTAGAATGAAACACACCATTTGACGAGACTTGCTCATGCCCGCAGAGCTCCCAATTCATGTTTAAGACATTATCCTTAAATATGAAAATAAATGGAATCTTCTCACATGAAAGAGAAAAAAAGAAAGCAATTCAGAACAGGAAAACATTTCAGAGCTTAAACAAAACAATCTAGTGTTGCTACCCTCAGAGAAACAAAAGGTAATGTATTGCTCATTCATGAAAATAGAACAGGGTGCTTTAAAAAAATAACCAGATGACAAAAAAGAACTCTTAAGAATGTGTGTCTTAAGATGCATATGTGTCTGTGTACACCTCTCATTTAAAAGTTTATTAAAAAGATAAGACAATAAGGCTTACATTTATTGCCAGAAAGTAAAATAAAAAGATAAACATAGGTACAGGAGAGAAAAGATAAGAAAATTAGGATTAACCAGTTGAAAAAGTACACTATCTCACTAATCAGATTCTAGAGAGGACAGAAAATGGAGAATAAAATATCAAATCATTACTGGGAATATTTTCTACAACAGAGGACTTCCATTTCCAGTTTGAACATGCACAACACAATGTATTAGATAATTGTTACACTACATAATTCAGCAGCAAATAATATTTACATGGCGACAATAGAAACAGTAACTACTATTTTATCCCCAAATGTGATATAAATTTATCAGGATGATAAAGGTAAAGAAGGGAAGGTTGCAACATATAGAGAAACGCACAAATTATGTCAATAATCGATAATCCAGTAAGTAGCAATACAAGCTTATTCTTTTAAAAAATGGATGTAAATACCAGAAAAGTCAAAAGGTTTTAAAGCAATAGTCTCTGACATGTGGAGCTGTAATTGGAGGAGAGTGTGACAAGGGACTGCTCTATTTTGTTGTGTCTTTTAGTACTCTTTTTAAAGATATATCTATTTATTTGAGGGAAAGGGAGAGCACACAGTGTGGGGAGGGACAGAGGGAGAAGGAAAGAATTTCAGGCAGACTCTCCATTGAGCAGGGAGCCTGACTCTAGGGCTCCATTCCAGGACCCTGAGATCATGACCTGAGACGAAACCAAGAGTCAGACGCTTAATCAACCGAGGCAGACACTTATTTATTTATTTATTTATTTAATTTTACTTAATTTTTTCAGTGTTCTGGAATTCATTGTTTATGCACCACACCCAGTGCTCTATGCAATACGTCCCCTCCGTAATACCCACCACCAGGCTCCCCCAAAACCCAACCCCCCTCCCCTCCAAAACCCTCTCAGAGTCCACAGTCTCTCATGCTTCGTCTCCCCCTCCAATTTCTTCCAACCCCCTTCTCCTCTCCTTCTTCCAATGTCCTCCATGTTATTCCTTATGCTCCACAAGTAAGTGAGACCATATGATACTTGACTTTCTCTGCCTGACTTATTTTACTCAGCATAATCTCCTCCAGTCCCATCCATGTTGATACAAAAGTGGAATATTCATCCTTTCTCATGGCAGAGTAATACTCCATTGTGTATATCTTCTTTATCCATTGATCTGTTGAAGGGCATCTTGGTTCTTTTTTTTTTAAGATTTTATTTATTTATTTGACAGAGATTACAAGTAGGCAGAGAGGCAGGCAGAGAGAGAGTGGGAAGCAGTCTCTCTGCTGAGCAGAGAGCCTGATGCAGGGCTTGATCCCAGGACCCTGAGATCCTGACCTGAGCTGAAGGCAGAAGGTTAACCCTTTGAGCCACACAGGCGCCCCGGCATCTTGGTTCTTTCCACAGTTTGGTGGCTGTGGCTATTGCTGCTATGAACACTGGGGTACAGATGACCCTTCTTTTCACTACATCTGTACTTTTGGGGTAAATACCCAGTACAGGCACTCCCTTTTAGTGCTGTTTTATGATTTTTAACACTGTGCATGAATTCCTTTAGGAAATGAAAGTAAACAACTCTGTCAGCAAGAGAGTCAGGAACCATGCTAGTGTCTGGAGACATTGTCATCCCACATTTATATTCCCCTGTGTGGCCCTGTCCTTGGGGCTGTTGAAATCCCTGGCCCCAAAGAGCTCAGTTTCATAAGACAACGTGTGAACAAGTATTTTATGACCTAATATTCAGTAGGCATTTCTTGCTCCAAAAAAGCAGCCTGCAGCTTATATGGTAGTAATCCACAAGACTGTACAGAAATTATTGAAATCCAAAAATAATCTACAAATTGTACTGAAAGCCAAGCTTAGCTTCTATTCTCTTTACTAAAGCACATTTATCAGAGCTTCTAAGAATCAATAAGCTTAACTGATTTCACATTTATAAGATTTTATTGTACATTACAACAGTTTGGATTGCTACACTAATCTTAGAAGCAATTTTGCATCTGCTGAGATTCTTCTTCAAACATCTAGCCTCACGTCAGTAACAACAGTGACTGAGTATCGAGCATTTACTCCACACCAGGCAGCAAGCTAAAAGATGTGATCCCCACACAGTCCAGTGAGGTAAGGACCATTCTATTCCCACTGTAAAACTGAAGTTTAGAGGAATTAGATGATTTGCAGAGTCACATAGCTAGTGAAAGGCAGAGTCAGGATTTGTACCCAGGCTGCAGGACTCAGGAGGAGACACTGGGAACTGTACTCACCACTCTGCCTTTCCAGATACTTCCATGCCTCTCCACTGCCTACAGCACCAGAGTCAAAGTCCCCATGGCTGGGTTGGATCATAAGCTTGGGAGCTTCCTGGGTGAAACCTGAAACTGGGCCCTGTACGTGAAGGGCAAGGAGATAGTCAAGGAGATGTAGCCACTCCACATGGTAGGTGGCAGGCTTAATAAGCAAGGGGACTTACAGACAAGGCTTGAGTTGGGCAGCTGCAAGCTGAGTAGATCGCGGCACCACTCACTAGAATTTTGAAAGTTTGTAGAGCTGCATCGATGGGGTTCAGTTATGTGCCCCATGTGGATGGTCTCAAGAACATATCGTTATCTCAAGGCCGTGCCCTCGTGACAGTTTATGAGAGCAGGAAAGGCGAGAGTGTGAGGAACCTTCGCGCTCTCTGGGCCAGCCCGTGGGTCAGCTGGAAGTCAGGTCCTCTCAACGACCTCCTCCAACAGGCCCAACTGCCGTGGTCTGACTTACATGCTCGGCTTCTACATAATGAATCTCCACTAGCCCATTGTCCCGCAAAATGCCATTCTCATATCCATCTACATAGTTTCCGAAAATTCTTCTCAACAAAAAACCACTTTGTCTATTCAAGTGTTACCTTTCCTACAAATTACATCTATTGCACGAATATTTACTGAATTATTCCATTCCATCATGATGTCTTCGCTTCTTTAAACATGTATGTAGGCACTCAGCTACTATCTTATATGGTATTTATCTAAGAATATATAATAAATATTAACTAAAACGTAGACTCTCAAAGGTGTTCATATTGTATGTCCCCTAAGTAATGGCTAGTAAAGCAGTTGAGTTCCATTATTAAAGTCATTAAGTCCAAAACCAGGGACAGAGTATTTTATGTTTTGTTCCTTTTACAAGATATCTATCTATCTATCTATCTTTCTCTATATATGGGCATATATATATATATATATACATATTCCTTTTATTTATATATATTCCTTTTATTTATATATATGGTTATATGGATATAGTTGGATATGTATATATGGTTATATATACATATACATAGATATACATAGAGAGAAGTTTTATATATATATATATATAGAGAGAGAGAGAGAGAGAGGGAGAATACAATATATGGTAGAATGATCTGATTTTTTTTTTTTAAATAATAATGCCTCCCAAATTACTGTAGATGACATAGTCTAAAATTTAGATCTGCCAAGAACTCACTTCTCCAGCCAGGTTTCCAACATCTACAATTCACTAGCACTCTAAAAATAAACATCCCATACCTAAGAACAGAAAGAGGCCTCAGAGTGTACTCAGCCCATCTTCCTATCTTGCGTGGAAATTCCATTTCCAACACCCTGACACCTTGCTTCTGCTGGAGTAACAAGGCCATTTCTCCTTGTCTGGTCCACCGTCTCCTGGTTCTAATTGTGGGTTTTCATTATTAGAAAATGGTCGTTGTCCTTTGTTGTCAGTGACCCTGCTGCCACTGCTTTCCCGGAGGGTATTTCTTGAAAGTCAAGTGCTCTTCCACTCTCACCCCACTTCCTGCAAAGCCCTGGCAGCACTGGCTGCATGCCAGTTTTGCAGGAGACACTGAACGTCACTGGCATTTATTTTGCTCCTTGGTTGACATATTTATTTTAGGAAATCCTTCAGACAATATGATAAATGTTCCAGACAGAAGGCCCATTGGCTTGCCTTATTGGAAAACAAAGCATATGTGAGGTCAAAAAAGCAGTCGAGATTTCTCTGCAACTGTACTAATGAGAAATGACAAAGGCTGAAATACACGATGGAAAACAAATAGCACTGGGGGACTGGTTCAACATCTGATTAAACAGAGTATTTGCTTTTCTTTTGGCTGTATATTTCTAGGCTACAGATAAAAATATAGTAATTTTATGTAATTGTGAAAAGGTCATCTGGCTAATTTTATTTCAAGCACAAGAAAGTGGAAAGAATACTTAACCTTCATTTGTTGTTAATCATATTGCTTCATGATATGGCTGGACGGAAAACCTTATCAACCAGGGGAAATAACTAAAAAAAAAACATGTCCTAAAATGTCTTGGTATCTTTTGTCCTTCATCTGTTTTATGTCCCAACATATACCTTTATATTAATGAAAAGGTCATGTTATAGTAATTAGCAGTAACATTTATTTAAAGCATATATTAATGTCCTATAAGACTTATACAACTTTTGATAAGTGCAGCACTGAACATTTTAATTGTACTATAAATACCATAGGGAGCAATAGATTGCCCAAATGATTAGTTTTGTCTTTCAGCTGGAATTTGCACAATGCTACGAAATCTAAAAACTAAAATTGGCATCATAATTGTTACAGAGTATTTAGTCACCTTAATTATACTCACCATGCAACTGGCAAACTCTAAAATTACTATTATTTGGGAGACTGTTTTGCCAAACAGTCTGTTTAAAAGGTTACTTCCCATTTCTATCATATTTTATTTCAAAGCACAATTGTCTGTGGCTTCTTTGTGAATGTGAAGGATTGAAAACAACTGGCTGAAGAATGAAAAGATGGGAAGTCAGAGGGTCTTTTAGAATCTACTGGAACTCTTTGTGCTGTTTGTGTAGCAGGTGAGTTGTATGAGTATCTGCATAGACTGAACAGCTCTTTTCCAGTGAGACAGTGCGTGGCCCGTAGCTTATCAGAAATCATCTAGGGACAAACTGTGCCACCACAGCTCTCTGCTACATCATCGTGCCGCTGCTTCAAAACAGATAGCACAATGCTATTCTCCAATAAAAGGCATCAAGGATCGGAGAAATAGCTAATTTTAGGGATGTCCCAGGAAATATACAAGATAAATCTGGAATATCTTGGAATGCCACAATGTAAGAAGTGCTAAAACAAAACAAAACAGAACAAAAAAACCAAAACCGCAAAAAACCACACGCATGAATTGGGTGTGTCAAAGGGACACCGGAGTCAACTGAAAGAGCACCCAATGGTCAAATCTGGAACAACTTTAGTAGGAAATTAAATAAAGTAGTATTGGATTAGAACCCAAAGTATAAAATTAATGAGTCCATTCTGATATAAGTGACTGAATAAATAAGTAGTGGAGAACAGATGCATCTTCCTTATAGAATTCCAAAATATTTACGCAGATACTACACTGTCGGGGATGGGGAGCAGAGTTCATCATTTCTTATGGGGCTGCGCATAGTGATTTCCTTCCAAAGAGTCTAGTATAGAAAGGAGAAATAAAAGAGTGACTTTACAGTAGAGAAACCTGCCAACCACTACCTCAGCAAAGTGGTAAAGGTCAATACTTACGGTGATAAGTCATGTTGATATGATGTAATAAAAATGGCATTTTATCTCTATTGTCTTCCTCTCAAATTGAATCACAGGGAAAACACTAGACAAGGGGTGTCTGGGTGGCTCAGTGGGTTAACCCGCTGCCTTCGGCTCAGGTCATGATCTCAGGGTCCTGAGATCAAGTCCCGCATCGGGCTCTCTGCTCAGCAGGGAGCCTGCTTCCTCCTCTCTCTCTTTCTGCCTCTCTGCCTAGTTGTGATTTCTCTCTGTCAAATAATTAAAATCTTTAAAAAAAAAAACACACTAGACAAATGCTAGTTGAGGAACATTCTAGAAAACCCCTGACTAGTGTTTTTCGAAACTGTCAAGGTCATCAACAACAAAGACTATTTGAGAAAATGTCAGAGGAGTCTGAGGAGACATGATAACTAGATGCAGTGTGGTATCCTGGATAGGATTCTTAATGGATTTAAAAGAAAGATAGCCCTTGTACAATAGTTTCTCCAGGCATAGGGTTAGGCCCTCACTGATCCAGTAAAAATTCTGAGAGGGAATCTTTCTTGGGTCTATGAAAATTAAAACCAACCTAGAACTCTTTGGAGATGTAAACTCTGTATTTTTCCTTATAGGATTGATAGTAAATAGTTTGGGTCAGAATTTTAAACTCTTGCCTCTTATGGGATCTTGATGGATAAAAATTACCATTCAAAGAAAAATGTATTAAGCATTGTACTGGGCACCAAGTATTCAAAGCAGAATAAGACAATCCCTACTCTTAAAAGTCTTATAGTCTGACATGGGAGGCATATGGACAACTATATATAAAATAGCTGCTTTAATTAGAATACGCTCAAATTTATGCATGAGTGCAAACAAAAGAAGAAAATTCTACTGGTTCTAATGGCAGGAAAAGTTTTATATCAGAAATGACATTTGCATTGTGCCCTGATGAATGAGTATGAATTTTCCAGGGAGATAAGGAATATTGTGCACAAATCTGTTGTTAATAATTTGGGAGAAAAAGGAGATTGGAAGTTTGAAACGAGAAAAAGGTAACTAGGTAAGTAGGAGCAGGTGCTCTGATGATGCAGCCTTGAAATAGAAAGGATGTGAATTTCTGACTTGTGGGTGGTAAAGGAGCCAAGATGTGCGTAAGTGCATAAGTGATGGGACCTCACATTTTGCCTCTGTGTTTTAAAAGACCCATTTTATCAGACAGCATCCTGACACAATGGAGAAGTTATTTAGCATTGTTTAGAATATGTAACCCACTTTTATAAAATTATCAGACAAAACTATTTAGAATGTTGCTCTAATCAAGACATTTAATACATATTTTGACAGTCCCATTCCTTGGTGGATAATTCTACCTAACCACTCTCATTGTTAAGATATTATTTATTCTTCATTAATTTTTAATACCTATGCACTTATTATAAACATTACAGTATGAATTATTGAAAAGCCATCTATATTGTGCAATATAAAACTTGAGAATCCACTGCAGCCTTCAGGGTAGCTACTAAAGTATTAATAATAATAAGTAGAGGGGGGATGAAACCCTAGAGTATGATAAAGGAAATCCAAATAGATCAATCCAATTTTATGAGCATGGATCTCTCTCCCAGGGCTTGGGACTACGCACAAAGGAAGAGTGAGTTGCCTTGGTCATTTCTTGTATATGACTCAACGTAGTATTCTATTTACCTGAAACAGCAAGACACAGCAGAAAGTGCCTGGGACTGAGTTGAGTTCTGATCTGAAAATCTGGTTTTAAGGATCCACTTGCCCCTGCTTCTATCCCTAAGTCTCCAATTCCTTTAACTGTCAAGGAAATAAGTTGGAAATGGTCAGTAGCTTCAACTTCTTTTTTTCAGAACTTTTTCCTAAACTTTTATATAGCCCTGTGGTATAAAAATAAAATGCAGGTAAGCAATTTGGGTCTTATTTTATAAGTTGAAATGGATGGTAATTAAGTATCATAACATGGGCCAAAGGAGGGCAGTAAGGATCTTTTAAAAATTGCAACTGTAGATTGTGGAAAATTGCAATCATAGATTACAGAAAATTGTAATCAAATGTAACTTCCACAGAACCTGAGGTTGTGTGGGCCACAGTTTGAAAACCCCTGCACTAAGATGTACCTCCCAAAGGACCTCTCTGGCTTGAGTATATAGTTGGTGATAACCGCGGCTACGGGAATCGGCCTGTATACCACTTCAGAGCATGGACTCTGGAGCTGGCCAATATGGATTTGCACCCTGCTTCTGCTACTTTCCAGTTACATGAACCTGGAAAAATTGCGTTATCACTTCTGTGCCTCAGTTTCCTTGCCTGTAACGTAAGGAAGATGAAATGTCTGCCTTCAAGGGGTGTTGTAAGTATTCAATGATAGTGCGTGTAGAATACCTGTCACATCGAAGGGCCATATAAGTGTCAGTCGTTGATATCAGTGAAGTTCTTTTGCCCCCTGCATGCTAGAACACTTTAGTTGCTAACTTTGTCAATCTCAGTACCATCTGCATGCAAGTCCCAAGTCACTGCTATTGACAGCTTCCTATAGAGCCTGAATAGATCAAATTCTACTCAGTAGAGCAGATATTTTGAGGACCTACTGAAAGCAAAGTACTCTTGTAGACACAGTGGGGACTACGGAAGCAAATCTGGGTAGTTTTTGGCATTCTGAGCCATAGGTGATTACGGCTTGGCATATGTACAAAGTGTTATGGAGGAACAAGGGGTCCTAGATTTGAAAAGGCTGCAGCTTAAGATGAGGGGCCAATTTAAAAGGGCAGATGGTACATGCATAGATACAAATGTTCATTGCCATTTTTATTGCTAACATCGTTCTAATAATAAATAGCACAAAGAGGTTAAGTTGACAAAGTTTACATAGACAGTAAATAGCAGAGCTGGACTCTGATCCCTAGCTAGTCAGGCATTCGTTTGCATATTAATACTCTGGTCCGTTGTATGCTTGTTTCTCGTATGGGTTCCCCTTACTGTGAGACGATGATACAACACATCCCTCACACCCCTCATCATTTAACTAAGCCAAGTGACGAGAATCCGGAATGGTGCAGACAGGGGCTGTTCCTTTAGCCTTGGTCCCCAAAACAAAGAAGGTACAGAGGAGAGTTACAGCCCATCCATGGGTGACATGTACTGTTAATGAGAAATGGCCTTTAGCAATCATAAAACACTAAGAATTTGGAGTTGTTTGTTACAGCATTGTAAACACTCATAGGAACAGGGACGCCAGGGTGGCTCAGTCTGTTAGGCGTCTGACTCTTGGTTTCAGTTTAGGTTATGATCTCATGAGTTGTGATCTCATGGGTCATGGGATCCAGCCCCTACTGGGGCTCTGCGCTCAACAGGGACTCTACCTGAAGATTCTCTCCCTCTGACCTTCCCCCTGCTCTCTCTCTCTCTCTCAAATAAATAAGTAAATCTTAAAAAAAAAGAAGTGTTGAATAACTGCATTGTACACCTGACACTAATATTATACTGTATGCTAACTAACTGGAATTTAAATAATAACTTAAATACAAAAAAAGAGAAAAAAAACTCATAAAAACAACCCCCCCCAGGCCTAGCTGATACAACCATTATTCTGTAATGCAGTTCAATATGTTAATAACATTATTCTGAATGGTGACACCAGATTCTAAACTGAATTATGTCATGCCTGGGCTTAAAAAGCTTTTCAGGTTTTTGTTTATTTGTTTGTTTTAAATCATCAATGCAATAAGACCTAAACTCTTTCTTATGGTATTCAAGACCTTCTATAACCTGGTCCTAACTTTCCTCTTTGGAGCCCCATCTCCTTTCCACTTTCCACATTTTCTCTTCCCTTTTAGTTTTGCAATTTCCCCACCTACAATCCCCACCCCTTTTGCCACACTGTCATACACAGAACACTCTAATAACTCAGCACCCCTGGCTATTTTCAGATTCTTTCACATTTCCATAAAATTTTCAATGTATTTCAAATTCCTGGTGATTCCCCCATTTCCCCTCACTCTCCCCTTTCCTGATACAGTTTCATGGATACCCTATGGCTCAAATCCAGTGACATCCCCAGGACGGATGTCATTGTTAATTCTTCTCTAGTCTCAGAAAGCTGAATTTAGAAGTTTAACAGGTGATTAACTTATGGGAGATAAAAGTCTGTCTCCCCTCTCTGGACTGTGAGCTTCCTGAGCACAGGGAGGGTGTCTTTATTCATCCCAATACTCTGAAGATCAATGAATTTGCCAATTAATGGATGAGATGAGACAGTGTTTATAGGCAGGCAGGTTTGGGAAAGAAAATAATCCAGGAATCTCTATCATTCAAAATTTGTAAATTAATTTGGTTCAGTGACAAATGTCATTTAATATCCATGTGTTAGTGGTGTTGCCTAAAGAGGAATGGAGGTATCAGTAACATCAGTAAGTAGAGAAAATGCTCCATATACAATAGAAAAGCAAAAAAGAAAAAAAAAACTTAAATATGTACAATTCTTAAAAAAATAGCATTTATATATCACAATCTACCACAAGCACTGTGGTCAATGGTCAATATTCCTTCTCATCCTTGTCAAGCAACAGCCAAAGAGTTCCTAGCTATGAGTAACAAAGGAGTTGCACGGGCAAGAACTAGTCTGGGACCCTGACTGCCCAAATATAAATAAAAACTGGGACAGGGCTTACCCCGAAGCCCCAGTGAGGTCTTACAGAAGCCTAGGACCTTCCTGCTTCCAAATGTTTCATGCCCTACTTTACGTGAGTGAAGGGAGGTGGGTAGGGGAAAAAAAAAAGGTATTCGTTTTCATTTACCCCTCTACCAGAGATCAGCAAACTTTTTCTATAAAGGACCAGAGAGTCAATGTTTTAGGCTCTTCAGGCCATATGGTCTCTGAAATTATAGCACAACTCTGTCATCCAGGCATAAGCATAACACAGACAATGCATAAGAGAACGGGGATGGGTACATTCCAAGAAAACTTCACTGATGGACGATGACTTTTGAATTTCACATCATTGTCATGTGCTACAAAGTATTTTTTTAAAAGATTTTATTTATTTATTTGACAGACAGAGATCACAAGTAGGCAGAGAGGCAGGCAGAGAGAGAGGGAAGCAGGATCCCCGCTGAGCAGAGAGCCCGATGTGGGGCTCGATCCCAGGACCCTGGGACCATGACCTGAGCCGAAGGCAGAGGCTTTAACCCACTGAGCCACCCAGGTGCCCCGCTACAAAATATTTTTATTTTTCAACTATTAAAAACATAAATAATTCTTTCTTTGTTTGAGGACCATACAAAAACAGGGAGTGGGCCATATACAACCCCTGGGTTCACTGTTCCACTGGACCACTGCTCACTGACCATTGACCTAAAGCAAGCACACACTACAGTGTCACGTGGAGAATTAACTTCCTTACTTATGAATTTGACTAGAGTGTTTCTATTGAAAGACTGCTCTTCTCATCTCTGCTAATTTTAAGATGGAATTATACCAGCTTTACCGATCTGAGGCTCTCAGAAGTCTTGACATTTAGTAACAAATCTGTATTGCGTTAGAGTCCTTTTTGCATTCCTCAGTGGTATAAAATGTAATTTTACTGAGGCTTTCCCCTTTTCCCAAGAACATGCAATAGGTTGAGAGCTAGACAAGGAGCTCTTCTTCATATCCCGGATGTTTCTATAGAAGCTTGTAAAATCTCTTCTTCTTGTGTATCTAAAAACAAGATGGATTTGAATGTGTCAGGAATGATTTCTAGTTTGTCCTGCCTGGAGGCAGAGGACAAATTCAATGACTTCCCTAATCCTGTGATTATGTACTAACAGAAAAAATTTAGTGTCATAACGGCAAGCCCACGCCAACCCGCTGGATACTTTTCCGAGGCTGGTGGGTCCTAGAGGAAAAGAACACTGGATGGGAAGTCAGGACACCTGGGTTCAGGTTTTAGCTCCATCACTGCCTGACTTGAGAAAACACCCACCAAGTTCCCTCATCTACAAAATTTGGCTAATAGTGGGAGCTGCCTCAGAGGGATGTCATGAGTTTAATGTTCTTAACATAGTATCTGTTTCATTATAGGCACTCAAGAATGTTTGATTGCAGTATTGTATTATTCTCAGTTTCAGTACGGGTGATGATCTCCCAGTGCTCTAAGTGTGAACGTGCTCTATAAATTACAGCTGGCACACCATATATTATCATTAAAGGGACATCATGCGAAGACTAAAAATATAGGTGGTTCTCCCAGTCAGTCATTCATTGTCATTTTTTTTAAGATTTTATTTATTTATTTATTTGACAGTGAGAGAGAGAGAGAGAGAGAGAGATCACAAGTAGGCAGAGAGGCAGGCAGAGAGAGAGAGAGAGGGAAGCAGGCTTCCTGCCGAGCAGAGAGCCCGATGTGGGACTCGATCCCAGGACCCTGAGATCATGACCTGAGCGGAAGGCAGCGGCTTAACCCACTGAGCCACCCAGGCGCCCTCATTGCCATTTTTTAATCACTGTTCTCCACCCCACTCATTTTCCCTTAGGATCTGATGAGTATTCAATTAGGTATTTACCTTTCCACCTTTTCCAAACTCTTTCTGGGGAGCGGCAACTTAAGACATCAGCAACCGATACCCTGAAGTTTGGAAACTGAGTCACTTGCACAGAAATTTTAACTGGAGATTTTTCTAGTGAAAGAATGCAATCTTTTGTTTATTTCCTTAGAAAGTATGATCTGGACAAAAAGCCATTTCTATGTCTCACTCATGGAAGCAGAATACTGGAAAACATATCCTCCTGGATGTTTCCTCCCCGCCCCACCCCCCAACATAGGTTTTTCAAGACTTCAGTGGATGAAACACATTTTCCCTTTTGATGATCCTAACTTACATCCCCTCAAATATATGAAAGGGACTTAATTCTGCATGAAGTCTATTTTTGCTTTATTGCTTTTTAAATAATTTTACTAAAAACTCATTTAAGACTGGCTATGATCATTGTACACTCCAGTCATCCAGAAACAAGAATTCTTATAAAGTATTTTCCCCATGATGAAGGTTTGTTCCAACTTTAAAAGTTGTTTTCCAATGATGAAAATTTAATACACTTAGCAGGTAACGTTTGATTCCAGAATCCGTAGTCACATAAGGTTGTTTTTTTAGATGTTAATTTTGACGGTTCAGTGGGCACTTTATATTTTAGTACTTTTTGAATGTTTCAGATCTCAAGTCATTTTGTAGGCCCTTGAAAAGCTCTTGAGGCCTGGGTGCTGGATGTCTGAGGAGAGGAGCCTCAGACATAAGCTCAAGGAGGTGTTCTGGCAAAGGATTTCGGCATATGAGTGTCAAAGTGGCTCTGCTTGAAAGCTCACCTCCGATAGTGCGGCCCAGAGTGAGGAAGTGGCCAGCCTTTCCATTTCTCGTGAATGTCGGCCTGGCTCCAACGCAGTAGAAACTTCGGGAACCCAACAGTGCTTGCCAATTGCCAGGGTTTGCCAATGGGGAAGTAGCCAGAGATCTCTCCTGGCTACCGACACAAACAACGAATCGCATTTTTACAGAAGCAAGGTTGAGATGTTCTCGCGTGGGTTCTTGAACAGCGCATATCCATCAGAGCAATTTGATGGGGTGACCCTGAGAAGATCACCTGTAAGGATGTATAAGGCTTTTGGGGAGGAAAGTCCAAGACATACCTTGGAGGACTTCAAGACCTGGCATAATTCAGACAAATGTGAGTCAGTTAACATTACAGGTTTATTCTAAGTGTGAATTTGCTGACTGCTCAAACAGTGGTAAGACTCAGAGGAAATTTTCTGATGAGTAGAGGGGGAAATGTTGAGAAATTCATCAAAAGTTATTCACAATTCATAAAATTATTTTAAAGCTTTTTTTTAGTGAATTGTCCTGTAAACAGTATTCTTGGTGCATGTATCTCTTGTATTAAGCAAGAGACATTTGTATTTGCATCCAACCAAGATAGCAGGCAGACAAATTGCTGACTTTAGCAATGTCGTATCTGGAGACTGGCTGGCAAAGGAGAAGTGCTAACATCCATCTTAAAGAATAGCTGCCTTAGAAAGAAACAGGGGCTTTTCCCTCCAAATATTCAGTGGTGTCCAGATCTGGCAATTCCTTTCTTTTACATCAGATCCCTTGTAAGACATATTTTGCCCCCAATAGTAGCTGTTTAATAAGGTTTATGTAATGAATGGATCTGCTCTGTAAGTGTTATCAGCATTCTTGAAGCACGGGTCCATGCAGATCTTGGTGATTTATGCAGGAAATAGGTATTACCCATCTCAAATGTGCAGGGGACTAGGAAAAAAAATACCACTTGTATTGTACAATGATTCTTGAAGGTACAGGGAATTTACGCCAGCTGCCTCTGCCTCTCTACCTCCCCATGCTACCGAGGATATAGATCACAGACAGGAGGGAGGGGTGAAACTATATCCCCCTACAAAAATAACTGGTTGAGAATCACTTCTGTAGTAAGTCACAGTTATCAGCTACAGTGACATACACCTTGGTTAGGCTGGGACTGGATAAATGGCTATACCCTCCACGAAGTCTTTCCTCTTCCCTCTGGTTTAGTGGGGGAGATGAAATGTATGTGCTGAATAAATTCCATTTCAAATTCTGGGCTAACACACTCACAAACACACACGTGTATTCGAACCAAGCATTTTATGGAACCATACTCACTCTTTGTGTGATGCATTCTGGTGTTTTCTATTCTATTTCAGCTGAAACTTAATACAGGTCACACCTCACACAACTGATTTTATAAACCACAAAGTTGCCACCGAGATTTTGAACAACACTTCTCTAGGGTTTAATAATGGTTGGAAGACAGAGGTGAGGAAGAGAAGGTCTCTTAGGATATATTCCTGCATTATTTTCATAAAATGATGTACTTATTTACTATTTATTTACCTGGTTGCAGGCAGTGATAAGTACTTTTCGTGTATTAAGTCACTTAATCCTTGCTGCTACTGAATAAGAATAGGCACATTTCTTGTAGCTAGTTTACAGATGAGGAAGTGGCTGTACAGGGAGGTGAAGTGATCTGACCAAAGCTACCTAGAATTTGACACCAGGCTGCCTGACGCCAAAGACCATAGTCTTAAGCCTCTCTTTAGCAAGTTCCCAGCCAATTATCTTATATAGCATGCCCTAGCCCCCCATGAGCTGAGAAAACAGTAAGAGTAGGTCAGGGGAAAAAAAGGTAGGAAAAAAAAAAAGAAACAATAGCTAGAGCACATGCTTCATCGGTGGGAATGAGCAATGCCTTCTTGGTATGCAGAAAGCAACAATGAAAGTCAATTTCCAGACCCCAGCACTTGACTGTTTCCTAGGGACACAGAGGGCAGAAATGACACAGCAGAGCAGACAGAACTGGGCCAACCATTTTCTTCCCCTGTGTTTCTTTAGGTCAAAAGAATCAAAACACTGAAACACCAACTAATTCAAATTCCCTTTCCTGAATCTCTTCATTTCAGATTCTAAGACTTAGGACAGAGAGCAAAGCACAGCTCGAAAATGAAAATGAGAGTGAAACACATCTCAGATCCACTAATAATTAAGTCATGGCATTTTATTAAAACCTATGAACAGTGTCCTTAAATACTCCTCATTTTTGTTCATTGATTTTAATTTAGATTGCCTCTGGTTCATAAGCCAGGTAAATATGCAACTTTTAACAAATCACACTATAAAAGCTAGCCATCGTCCTGGGTACCCTGTGCATCCCTCCCTAATGAGCAGATTTAATGGTGTGCAAGACAATAACACCAATTACCTAGTACTTTAAGAGATGTGAAGCATACAGGAAAAAAAGAAAGAAAGAGGGAAACACCTTAATGTGCTTCAGAGAATAAAACTGACTTGGTTCTGAATGTCCTCACTACAGTTTCTGAAAACTTGTGTTCAAAATCATAACCTTATTGGTAGTGTGCAAATAGTACCTAAATAAACTCCAAAAATTAACAATGCACACCCTTCTATTTCTTACATCCAGTTGCTTTTTTTTCCCCCATTCAATATGTAAATTTGACACAGGAACTCATTCTATATCTAATCTTGTACCGTCATGAAATTTCAAGGAGGCTTATTATATTGAATGATCCTTCTCTACCAAGACCATGATACACATAAAGTAGGATATTTATTCATAGACATATTCAGGTAACTGAAAACTGATTAAGGTGTAGGAGATAAAGGATTGTTTGGAATATTTAATGTCAAATATAAGTTGAAAATCTTTCTCCTAGACCTACAGGCATTGACTGCTGGTATTCCCTATAGTTGTCATAACTTTTGAGGAAAAACAACCAACTGTCAACATGTATTTATT
Organism: Meles meles; assembly: GCF_922984935.1. NCBI lineage: Eukaryota > Metazoa > Chordata > Mammalia > Carnivora > Mustelidae > Meles > Meles meles. Next base: position 121,543,649 of record NC_060087.1, on the reverse strand, counting down.
GAACATCTACTATATGCTCTGTATAAGGGGATTATAAAAGTATGAGATCCAATTTTTCTCCTCAAATTTAATATATGATATGAAATGCTGTGACAATATAGAGAAAGCGTCCCATTTAGAGGTAGGAGTGCCTATATGAGAACAGCTAGATGGACTCAAGCCTCAGAAGAATAAAGTCCATTCAAAATTATTAGGATTTATCAGTTCTGACTTTAATAACCAGAATAAGCAACTCCAGCTCAAGCAAGAATCTCCACATTTTATAATCAAAGCAAAATAATTATTAGATTGAATACATTCTAACGGATTCACTGTCAGTAATTTCCGTTTATAAAAGGCTTCAAAAGCTTTCTGGCTTTCATTTATGAAAAAGTCATAAACGCTGTATAATGCACATATTTCCCTAATGACTGTTTAAGGTATTGCCTTTCAAAACAGCTTATGCTGAAACAAGATGGGATTGGGAGGGAGACAAACCATAAATGACTCTTAATCTCACAAAACGAACTGGGGGTTGCTGGGGGGAGGTGGGATTGGGAGAGGGGGAGGGGGTTATGGACATTGGGGAGGGTATGTGCTATCGTGAGTGCTGTGAAGTGTGTAAACCTGGCGATTCACAGACCTGTACCCCTGGGGATAAAAATACATTATATGTTTATTAAAAAAAAAGTTTGGAAGGGGAGGCAAACCATAAGAGACTATGGACTCTGAAAAACAACCTGAGGGTTTTGAAGGGTCAGGGGTGGGAGGTTGGGGGAACAGGTGGTGGGTAATACGGAGGGCACGTATTGCATGGAGCACTGGGTGTTGTGCAAAAACAATGAATACTGTTATGCTGAAAAAATAAATAAAATGGAAAAAAAAAACAGCTTATGCACCATCATACTTGTAAGTTAGTTCTGTAATACAGAATAGGAGCTCCACAGAATAGAACAGTGAAAGTGTAAGTTATTAAGTTTGATGTAAACTATCGTAGACTTATAAAGAGCATGTATGTTGAAATAGCACAACAGTTTTAGGAGAACTTAGGATACTAAAGGTACGTTCCTTACCTTTTGAGGTTGATGTGATAGGGCAGTGGGTTAAAACTCTGGCTAAATATTCACATCATGGGACACCTGGGTGGCTCAGTAGGTTAAGCCTCTGCCTTCGGCTCAAGTCATGATCTCAGGGTCCTGGGATCGAGCCCCACATCGAGCTCTCTGCTCAGCATGGATCCTGGTTCCCTCTCTCCCTCTGCCTGCTGCTCTGCCTACTTGTGATCTCTCTCTCTCTGTCAATAAATAAATAAACTCTTCTAAAAAATAAATATTCGCATCATCTGATGGAATTAAAAAAAAAAACAACAAACCAAAACCAAAACCCCTGTACCTCTCCAATCCCAGACCAGTCGATCTAGCATCTCTGGGAGGTGGATCCTGGACATCAGCATATCTCAAAGCTCTGCAATTGATTTTAAAGAGTAGCTAGGGTTGAGGTTCCACAAAGGAGAGAGGGGAGAGCTAATGTCTTTTTCATGTCACATAATAGAGAGAAGGATGGCCCACATAGTTTGTTGTTGGTTCCTCTGCAAATCCTAGGTAACAGGCTTGTGAGATTTGCACTGCTAACTACATTCTTTTTTTTTTTTTTTTAGGATACAGACACTTGCAGTGTTTTTTTTTTTTTTTTCAAGATTTATTTCTTAGGACCCTGAAATCATGACCTGAGCCAAAATCAAGAGGTGGTCACTTAACCAGCTGAGCCACCCAGGCGCCTGAACCCCAGTGGTTTTAAATTAATCTACATGACTCTCAGAACATCTTTGGGAACCTTATCCAGTATTCTCTGGGGGCAGAAATAGTCAAAACTTATTAACTGAAGCTAATTTCTTTTTCTGGTCCCTCCAACCTTAATAAAAATATGAATGACAAGAAATTTATATGAAGACTAGTACAGGGTAGTGATTGAAACTATGAGTTCCATAGTCTAGCTCCCTAATTTCTGATCTCTGCCCTTCAATTTGTCAACTCTGTGACCCAAACAAGGTATTTTCCCTACGTCTCAATATCCTCATATATTTTTCCTATATCTCAATTTCCTAATAAGATTTCCACAGGAAATCTTATTAGATGGTTACCTGCAGTAGGTATTTTAATTCAGGTAAAGTGTTTTGACCAAAGCCTGCAACACAGTAAGCGCTCAAGAAATGTTAGCTGTGTTAGCATGTGAAATTAGGGCTGCAGATGTTTGCTTCCTACCATGATGAAACAATTGTGTTAGGCCTGCTACAGAATGTCAATAGCTACTAATCACTGAAATTGGTAGAGGCTCACAAAGGTTTTGAAGAGTTTATACTAAAAAAAAATAAGTTAAGAAATAGACAATCTTTGGGTAAAATTCTGCATAGTAATCACTAGGAATCAGTATGTTACAACCACACACACACATAAATGCAAATATTTTAAAAAGACATCTTACTGAAGATATTCAAACTAGATAGGATATTGCTTACATTAGTAATTCTCAACCCTGGCTGCACCTGGAGCTTTGAAAAAATACCAGTGTAGGGGTCCCACATACAGATATTCTGATTTATCTGATCTGGTGTGTGGATGGACATTTTTTAAAACTATGTTTATTCTGATGGGCAATCAGGGTTAAGAATGACTAATTTAGGTCATTTGACCGGTTTGGATACTGTTTTCAACTTCACAATTGAAGCATATATGAACACAACCTACACACAGATTTTTTTTTTTTGGGGGGTGAGTTATGGTGAATTTTTTATTTTTAACAACTTTATTGAGATATCTTTAGACATATAAAAATTGTATATAAAGTACACAACTTGATGTTTTGATGTATGTATGCATTGTGAAAAAAAATCACCACAACCAAGCTAAATAACATATCCATCACCTGTACATAGTTACCACTTCTGTGATATGTGAGTGTGTTGAGATTTAATTTAAGGTCTATCCCTTTAGCAAGTTTCAAGTATATGATACTGTATCATACACAACTCTTTCAAACATTATTCAAGAAAAGCTCTTCACTGATACTATAGGCTATCGATCTAGAATTTAAGTTGCAAAGTAACAATGTTTATGAAAGTCTAGGAAGTGACGTGATTTTGCTTATGGAAAAAGTCATTCGACATTCTAGAAAACATAGAGTTCTTGATGCTATTGAATTAATACTACATTTTAGCATCTTGATGGAGATAGAGTGGTTTCACAGCTATCTTACAGGCTGCACTGCTTCTCCAATAAGTGCAGAAGACCTCATTGCTCTACTCAGAGCACTGGATTCTCCCCATCTTCACCAACAGTGACTCTGGTAGACCAGACAGTAGTCATTTGTGGTAAGAACCCTCTTGCCCTGGTTTTGTTGGGAAATTGTGACTGCACATTAAACCAAATGTTAAAGGAATGTCAGAATAAAGCAATAAATTTAGTCTACATATTAAATTTCACATTTCAGTTGGAAACAGTGAACAGACTATGGTCATTCCATAGTCCCAATGTCCAAATAATTGAATAGATTTGGAAAATAACCATTAGTTCAGAAATTTTAGTTATATTAAGCTAACTTTAAAGGCTGCCCATGACAATTATTAGCTTTGTGACCTTGGAGAGTTATTTAACTTCTGAGTTTCGTTGTGTCATGTATGAAGCCGATGATAACAATGTTGTTATGACACTTACATGGGATTCTGTAGGCAACGAGCTTATCGTAGTGGCCGACACATTATATGTGCACACAAAAATACTGTTGGTATTACATATTCATTACCATTATTTGGATTCTATAAGGAAGAATAAGATATGGTCCTGGTTCTTAGAGGGTCTTAAATCAACCTTGGGTGAAAAACATGTTGAAGTGAAGTAATAGTTTCTAAGTTGACATTTTCAAATTGCTGAATAGTAAACTGGAGGCAGTGCTATTGTCATGCAAATTATATGGAGAGTCCTTGCCCTGGCAGGTCAGAGGGCTATGTCTTAGAATAGTTGCGATGATACTTGCTATGATACTCCCTGAAAGCTGTTCTACTCTCTCTTGCATCTGTTACTAATTATCTGTGTTTTTAAGCAAAGCACGCTTCTTCTCCAGACCTTATTTTATCCATCTGTAAAACAAAGTGGCTGGACTTTTCTAGAAATAACATCTTAGAAGTCTGTTAGAGATTTGAGGAAGTTGTCATCAGACCAGAATTAGAAGAATATAATAAACATGGAAAGTACCAAATAGATCAAGGCAAGAGTAAGTAGTTGGTCAGAGCACACTGTTCAAGTGGACAACATTTAGGAACAAAGGCAGACTGAATGCAGTTTCTGGAGGAATTCAAATGCCTTACTTAGAAGTTTGAATGTTATTCTACATGCGCTAGGCAGAGTTTTAGGAAGATGAATGTGCACTGGTAAGTTTGAAGGATTTGGGGCAGGGACTAGGTAGAGAGACCAATTATAGAGCTGTTATCATGGTCTAAACTGGACTAGGTAGAGAGACCAATTATAAGGGTGCTATCCTAGCCTAAACTTAAGCTAGAACTGAGGGAGTTAACAGAGAAATATAAGAACAGATGATCAAGGTATTTGAAGCCATTTGCACTCGATTGTTGATTGGATAAGACAGGCAAAGTGGAGTTGGCCCCAGATGATTGAAGATTGGAGGTCAGGAAAGTGCTGATGAGTTAGGAAGAAGAACAAGTTTGGACTAAGGGGCAGGGGATGAGGAATAAGCCTTAGAAATGTTTGATTTGTGGCATCAAAACCATAATTCAGTAGACATACCCAAAGGACAGTTAGAGAATGAGAAAAAGAAGGTGTGACAGAACTATAAATTTGGAAGTTATCTGCACAGAAGTCAGAGCTGAAATAAAATTAATGGGTGAAATCTCAAAAAGACTTCAGCAGATGGTTATACACAGTGTCATCAACTTTAGTGTTTTCTTTTTAATATTTCAAACAAAGGCAGCCTAGTATAGCTAACCTTGGTGAATGCAATGAAATTAAAAGATTTGGTTTGGGGGATATAGTATGAGAGTTTCTTCTTTACTGCCTGCATTCCTTATTTTACTGACTGAAGTCCGTATCTTAATTTGGGTTCCTCCAAAAGCTGATTCTCATGTGGGGATTTGGCCTTAAGTACAGTAGTTTATTTGGGAGGTTATCCCAGGAAACATGATGAGGCAGTAGGGAAAAAAGAAAGGTGAGAGAATCAATTCAATAAAAGTGCATTGACAAGGAGGGTTACCACTGTGAGCAAGTAGAACTCAAGCTTGTTGGTGATCTTCTGATGGATAATATGGAACATGCCTCAGAATTATTCTACTAAGGAGTGAAGAAACTGGCTTATTTATTCAACAACTCCTGTCCCTCATTTGGTGAGAGTAGTGCGTGTGGGTGTTAATTCCATAGCATGTACAGTCTGCCCCTGAGTGGGAGGGGACGGGGGGAATACCCTCAGGCAGAGAGAAGTAGGAAATTGTTGCCACGTATTGGAACTGGATGCAGGAGCATCCGACGTAAGTCAAAGTGAAATGGACGATGTGGCAGTGTGTCTGCTGGAATCATTCTGGTTTGTTTGTATGTCTTTCCTCTACGGAAGGAGGTGTTGTGGTATTTTCTAGGCCACAAGAAATTTCACGGTTAGGTCACATTCCCAAAGGGTAATGTCATTGTGACTTCTTAGGTTTCTAATGGACTTACGATATTATGTCCACATAGAAAATCAAATGATTAAATGTAAAATTTTTAAAACAAAAGTTTGTGACAGGAGTTCATTTTTCCTTTGAAAATGAACAAAAGTGTATGTGTGTGTGCATGTGTGTACACAGATAAAAGCATCACAGCGTTTTATGCAGTCACAGTTTTGTACCTTTTCTAGAAAAGAAACTTCTATTAATATCAAAGGAAGTTGTACTCACAGGATATATAGATGTGTGGAGAATAACAACCCTGATTTTTTTCTTGACGTGACCTTACTGGATGTGTGGATAGAGAACAATTTTCCCAGCCAAAGGCATATAATGTCTTTTTTTTTTCTTGGCATCTGGCCATGATATTCTGATTCTAGTATGCAAATAAATATTAGTTACAAGGCATAAAATGACCCAGAGATGATGATTCTGACGAACTATCTATTCCTATTAGTGCGGCCACAGACATAAACAACCTATCGTGTCTCCACTTGTTAGGTTGGCAATCTGCTAGTCATTCCTGACAAAGTAAAAATAGTTTTCTCCAAAGTGTGCAGAAAATGCTTTCATGTGAAAATGCAGCTTCAAACAGTATAATCACTGTGCATGTAAGTGTGATATTAGTCAGCTGAGAATGAACCATAGCCATAGATCATAAGCAGTTTGTTTTTCATTAATGCGGCCCAGCTGGCAAGATATCTTGCCAAACCCCTTAGAAGACTGGATGTGGAAATAATTATTTACCAAGGTACAAACTGACAAGATTGCTGTAGTGATGAATTGGCACACACAGAACCCATAGATGATGAATTGAAATAAGTCTTGTTCCACTAAGAGATGCCTAATATCCACATAATTTGATTTATGAATTTTTTTTGCATCATGGTTGACCTGATATATTTTTCAGAACTCCACGAAAAATAAAGTAAGAAAGAGTCAAAATTATATGACATAATACAATCCAAAAGATTCCCCCAAGGTAGTACATGGAAATCAGATTGCTCTGAATGTGAAGAATGCTGAGTGTTTCTTCATAAGGCAATGATGATCACTAATCTACCAAAACATCATTGAAAAATTGTCACAAGGGCAGATGGAAAAAGACTTCCTGGGGCTGTTCTCTAGATCCAAAAGCCTTTCGAATGTATCCTATTGCTACAACAGACATTTCTGAATAGGCTGCTATCAAAAAGCTACATTCTCAGAAGCCAAAATCAACATTCATATGTGAAAACACACCCAGAGCAGTGTGACCTTTTCTTACTGTGTGAGATTATCGGTGGATGTAAATATAGCATGCTAAAAAACATACGTGCTCGGGTCATCAATGAGCTTATTCATTTATAAAACCTCTGTGACTGGTTCTTCTTTTCGGCTTCCAAGACCCAATTCCAATGTGTGTGTGTGGGGGGAGGCACACCACCAAGCAATTCTCAAATATAAGCAGGGTGTCTAAGAACTGAACTCAATTCTGACATGATCTACCGGGAGCTAGCATCAGATTCCACAGATTGAGGACTCAGTGCTACGAGACTGCCCTCCATCACCCTCTTCAGAGGCTAGATCCAAGCCCCAGGCTGTTACCTGCACTGCTTCTTCTTTTTTTAAAATTGTGTTATGTTAGTCACCATACAGTACACTGTTAGCTTTTGATATAGTGTTCCGTGATTCATTCTTTGCTGAGATGCCCTTCAACAGATGATTGGATAAAGAAGGCATGGTTCATATAGACAATGGAGTATTACTCAGCCGTCAGAAAGGATGAGTACCCAACTTTCCCATCGACATGGATGTTACCTGTACTTCTGACGCACGGGCTATATGTTGGAGATTCCAACAACCTGCTTCTTAGGTTATTTTAATGTCCTAGCACGGTTCATAGAACTCAGAGAAACACTTATGTTTGCCAGTAAAGGATATGATAAAGGATATGAATTAACAGTCAGATGAGGAAATATCAGGTGAGGTCTGGCGAAGGGATGCAGGGCTTCCCTGCCCTCTCCAGGCCACCACTCACCCCAGTCTCCTGGTGTTCACCAACCTAAATTTCTCCAAATTCAGTCCTTCTGGGCCTTTCTGGAGGCTTCACTGAAAAGTCAGGATTGATTAAGTCTTTGGCCACTGACTGATTCAATCTCTAGCCCCTCTCCCCTCCATGGTTCTAACCTTCATCTCACAGGGTTAGTCTTCCAGTCAATCAGCCTCTATCCTCTGGTGGGATCCAAAAGTCACCTCCATTAACATAACAAAAGACAACTTTATGGGCCTAACACTTAAGAAGTTACAATGGTTTGGGGAGCTATGGGCCACAAACCATGTATCAAGACCAAATACACATGAGAAATATATTTTGGTCATCTGAATGACCAAATATATTTTCTTATAAGTCATAATATCACAGTACTACTGGGCAAAAACAACATATTTTTCTTTAGGGTAACCATGTAACAGTTTGGGTATTCTTATTTAATTCAAACAACTCCACATGGTCACCTCTTGCAGATTGTCTGTAAGCATGTTACTGCCAAATGGGGCTGGGTTGGCCCGCTAATACAACACCTTTGACAACTGCAGAAAAGTCACTGCTGCTTTAATCTCTGGCAGCCAATCAACCCTAATTATAATTATGTAACCTGAATTATAATTGACTAGGGGAAAAAAAAGGCCCTGTGAAAGGTTTTAAAGCTTAGGACAGTATATACATATATAGACAGTATTGTAAAAAAAAAAAAAAAACTAAATAGCTGAGCAAATTAATTTTTCCAACCTCAACTCATGTTTTTTAAGTAGGAGCCACATTTCATAGTGTCACCACGGAGACCACAAGACCTGACTTTGACTGCCCACCTGCTTGCACTCGCTAACCTTGGTCCCACACTTTTCCTTAGGCTCTTCCTTCTAGCTCATCTCTTAACTCCGGCAAATGGAAAGTGGAACTGACCTTGAAATGGTAGTAGTGACCGCCCTGACAGGACTTCCAGCCAGCCCAGACTACCCAGACCAGTTTGAACTTAACCCGTGACTTGTGCTAGAACAGGTGGATCATGGAGTGGCCTCTAATGGGACAGACAACTAACTTTCCCTCCTTAAAATACTAAAATCTCCACCCAAGGAGGAGCATAAACCTCATTTACATAACATACTGATGTGGGAAACAAAGGCAAAAGAAATGTGAGCATCCTCATTTACGTAACATAGTGCTGTGGGAGACAAAGGCAAAAGAAATGTAACTTAAAATCTCCTTACAGCTTGCAGCCCACCGATAGAGAACCTGAAGCACAGTGTGTGCCCTTCCTCAAGGAACTTGTGGCCGCCTTAGCGCCTTCATGTGTAAAAGCAACCTCATCTCGGCAGCAGCTGGGCCCTCCAGGTCCTGCAAGCCTTGCTTCCTGATTCCTTGGGGACTTGCGCTAGCCCCAAACCCCACAAATCAAAACGGAGACCATCGGTCACCGCTCACAGTGCCGGGGCAGCTCTGTCGGCCCACAGGTCCTGTCCAGGAATGGGGAGGGGGTCAAGGTCTAGGCAGGAGACAGAGGAGGCCCCTGACTCAACTGACTGGGCCCCGGAACTATTCGTGGCCAAGTGGAGACAAGACAGACAAGGGAACCAACCAGGATGGCACAAGAATGTCAAGGCCACAGGCTTCCCAGTCAGTCCTCAATAGAAAAGCACCCCTTGAAGCCCTCAGGGGCAACCCATTCCGGACCCCTCTCACCCTACAGAGCTTTTTCTTTCCGTTCGATTCTCACCTTCACCTCATAAACTTTCCCTGCACTTCACCCTTGAGTGTCTGTGAGACTCATTCTTCCACTCCGTGAGACAAGAACCCTGTGATCCTGCGACAATACTACGTATAGGTCATGTCTCCTTAACGGGTATGGTTGACCTTATGCCCACCTCTACGTACAATGACAAGGCTTCTCTATCTAAATATTCATGCTAACCCTAAATAAAAGGAACCCATTCATCCTTACTCCGGAGTCCCAGCTTTGGAAATCACACCCTGTGATCTCCATTTTTTTTTTTAAAGATTTTATTTATTTATTTGACAGACAGAGATCACAAGTAGGCAGAGAGGCAGGCAGAGAGAGGAGGAAGCAGGCTCCCCGCCGAGCAGAGAGCCTAATGCAGGGCTCAATCCCAGGACCCTGGGATCATGACCTGAGCCGAAGGCAGAGGCTTTAACCCACTGAGCCACCCAGGCGCCCTGAGATCTCCGTTTTTGTTACAAAGCAAGTTTTCTTTGTGTGACAGCCCAGCTGGTTGCAGTTTCCAAGTGACCAAGGAGTGAACTCACGTCAGTCTGGTTACAATAGGAGCCCGAAAAATCTCCAATACTGATTGCAGTGCATTTCCTCCTGAGTGAAATGAGTCCAGGAGATGTTTTTTCATACTTAAGAAGTACAGTCATCAAAGACATTAAAAAAAAAAAAAACAGCATATTTTTAAAAGAAAAATTTGTTTGGAAAACTTTTTGATGGAATTGTCAAAGCACCTTCTTTCTCTCGGCTGTGAAAATTTCATCTCCAGTTTTATTACCTCAAAGCACAGCCACAGAAAGAAACTGTTCCTGTTTTCAAATATATTTTTCGAAGGAAATTTCCAAGTTTCTATTGTCACATGAAAAGACGAGAGGAGGTAACGATTGATAAAAAGATGTGGCATAGGGAAAGGCCCACAAAGAATAAAAAATAATACAAATGTAAGAAAACAAACATAAAGATAGAGACTAGAAGAAGAGGGACTCAGAAAGGCTTCTAATTATAGAGGAAAAAAAGGTAGAACAGAAAGGGAGGTTGATTTAGTAAAACCATGATAGACAGCAAAAAATAAAAAGCCCTTCAAAGTGCACTGCACTGGGAATTGGTAAAATTGGGTTCTAATTTAAACTGTGCATTTAAGCAAACTTAGACATTCACAGCACCACAGTAAAATGAGGGAATATACATGGTTAAATCTCCTTTGCACCTCAGACATGAAAACTCTAAATAAAACTGCTCTGGCATCCAAAGTTTAGCTTTCCAAGTTTTCAAATGCAGTACTGTAGGTTAGGAAAATTTATTTTTGAATAAAAATATGTACCTATCTACCACTTTCTTAGTCTGTATTTCAAATGCAAACGATTTTGAGTGAATTCTGTTTTGAAAAATGTAAACATCTAGAGGGTTTTTGCTTCTGTGGTGACAGATGAAAAAATTTTTTTGACTTTTGTCAATCTTTCTTATGACACATACACATCATTTGAGTCAGAATTAAAGAGAAAGCCTGACCTGTGCCCTATAGAGGTAAGGCTTCAACCAGCAGATACCATAGCCCCAAGGCCTGTACCACATTATAAAGGGCCTCTGCCTCTGCCTCACCCTATTCCAACTCACAGGGGAAGAGTTAGACAAAACAAAACTTCCACTTACCCCCAATGACTTGCTAAGCATCTGAAATTTAAATCTAATTTTGAATTATATGTAAAATAGATTCCCCAATAAGTCTTTTGTATCAGCAAACTGAACAAATTGTGACCCTATTGATGAAGTTCTAGAACCTAGGTGAGGTTTGGTGGGGTGAGGTCCAGAGCCGATGACCAAGAAAGAATTCTTGAGACATCTTTGGTGCAAAATGGTGGTTTTTAACGCATGGGGACAGGACCCGTGGGCAGAAAGAGCTGTTGCCTCGGGGATGTGAGGAGTGGCTGATTATATACACAGGAGTTGGGTAGGTGAGGACAAAGGGGGTGTTCAGAAGGGCTATCAGGGTAAAGAAGACTGTCAGGATATTGAAGGCCTGGTTATTATCAAGCCCAGGCCGTTTTTCCCTTTAATGAGGCAATAGCATGAAGACAATTGGGAGTTTCCTGGTGGAATGTCACAGGCCTCCTATCAAGCATCCTTGTTAGTGAGATTTGGGTTTAGAAGAAATTTAACTTTATTTACATTTCCTTCTACCTCAGCCTCCTTCAGTTTTGTTTATGGAGGGGAGGGTGATGTTAGGGCTTGAGGAACTGAGTCATGTGCCACTGGAAATTGGGCAATTGATAAGGTAACTTCTTTGTCGTAAATCTCTAGGACATTTGTAAACCAAGGGAGACTCCTGTCTTGCAGGACTGTGATCTCTGCAAGTTCACTATTTGTTTCTCATTTAGGGCAGTCAGGGGTGCCTGAGGACTGTCACACATATTACGGAGGGGAGCGGGTGGAGAGGGGGTGCACGGTGCCAGCTTTTGCTTTGTCCCCAGCCAGCCTCCTGCTCCCTCATCACTATCACATTGCCTTTCCTGCTCCACATACTTCTTTCCAGCTGCTCTTACTCTTGACGGGACCCTCAGCAAAATTCAGAAGCCCTGGGATTCCCGAAGAGGTATTCTTTGGCTTGGTCGTTGATTTCACTGAAGATGGAGTCATCTCCGGAACCACTCTCCCCAGGGCCTGCTCGCTTGTTCCAGAGTTGGCATTCTTCCTCAGGTTGGGTGTCAGCGCCTCAGGAGCATTTAGGCCCTCCTCACTTAAGAATGGCGTGTGAGACCTCAGCCACTGTGTTGGTGGTAAACTCAGACAGGAGGGCTCCGCTTCCCAATGGAGACAGCTGGTGGCTGAGTTCCAGCTCTGGCCTCCACACCCGTGGGGATGATACTCACAGTCTTTCCTCCGAGGTGCCGGGAAGGGAGCACTTCCCCTGGAAGATGAAAGAAAAATGGCGACTGTGCCTTTCCTTCCTGATCTCAGAAGGGAGACTCCTGTTCAGGGGAGACTGACGTTAATGCTTCTGTGGGAATCCTTGGGACAGTCAGGAACCACTCCACGGAGTGAACATAACTGCTCTCCAAACAGCCCCTGAATGACCCTCCTTCAGAGCCTCTTCCTGCGTTTCGTGAGCACGCTGGCTCTGCCAGAGTAGGTTTGCCACAGTCACCATGGATGAGGGCGTGGTGGGCACGGGGTGGAGGGCATTCTCAGATTGCAAGGAGAAAAGTGTGTGGGGGTCGGCGACGTTAGGAACTGTACGTGGACAGCATCCGGCGATAATTTCTACAGACCAGATCAGGGATCCACGTTTTGGTCAGAATCAAAGATTGCGAAATTTGCATTGACACAGTCGTTGTCTCTCTTTCTCTTAACCTCCATGCAACCCATCACGAGTTTCTGTCCCATCAAACTCTAAAATCCCGTCCAAACCCTTTCACTGAGGCAGGTCTCCATGGCTACTGTTGTGGGTGAAGGCCCCATCATCTCCCACCTACACTTCAGCAAAGGCTGCCTCCCTGCTGCCTCTGCCTCCACCCTGCCCCTGGGAAATCCTTTCTCTTCTCAGCAACCAGTGATCCTTTTAAAAATCCAACCCCTGGTTGTTGTTGGTTGGTTTTTTTTTTTTTTAATTATCTATCAGAGTTCATTGTGATATAAAGTTGTGTGTATTTTAACACAGAGAAAGTCCTATCTCTACCTCGCAACAACGGTCATACATAACCCTTCTGTGGGCTTAGAATTCTCCTGTGCGTCCCCTTTGTAGTCAGTCAACACTTCTCAGGCAAGCTTGTAGAGGTAATGATCTGTTTTCTGTATCTATCCTTTCTCCTTTTCCAGAACAGCATGTGAATAGCTTCATACAATGATGTCACTACAATGGTTCTACCATTTTTTACTAAAACAAGCAAAGGAGAGTTCATGTTGTTCCACATCCTTGTCAGCATTTGGTGTTTTCAGTGGCTTTGTTTTTAGCCAATCGAATATGTGTGGTGGTATCTCATTATTATTTTACTTTGTAATTCCATGATGACATATGATTTTCAGCATCTTTTCATATTCTTATTTGCATTCTCTATATATTCTTTGCTGGGATGTCTCTTTGGATCTTTGGCCCATTTTAAAATTGGGTTGTCTATTTTGTTATTGTTGAGTTTTAAGGGTTCTGTGTATATTTTGTAGACATGTCCTTAATCAGATACTTGTTTTACAAAGCTTTAATCTCTGTTTCTGTTTTGTCTTTTCATTCTCTTAACAGTGGATTTTATAGAGCAGAACTTTTACATTTTAATGATGCCCAACTTATCAATCTTTTCTTTCATGGATACTGCTTTCTCTTATGTTATCTTTTGCATTTTACATTTAAGTCTGCGATCTATTTTTCATTGATTGTTGTGAAGTGTGTAAGGTCTGTGTCTTTTTTGTTGTTTTGCATGTGGATGTCCAATTGTTCCAGCACCACTCGTTCATGTGTTGAAAACGCTATTCTTTCTTAATTGAAATGCCTTTGCTCCTTTGTCAAAGGTCAGTTGACTATATTTGTGTGGGTCTATTTCTGGGTTCTCAACTGAGTTTCTTCGATTCGTCTATTCTCTCATCAATATCACACTGTCTTGATACTGTAATTTTAGATTATGTCTTCAAGTTGATTAGTGTCAGTTTGCTGACTTTGTTCTTCTCCTTCAATAATGTGCTGACATATCTGAGTCTTTTGGCTCTCCACATAAACTTTAGGATCAGTCAGGAGCTATCCACAAAATAACTTGTCGGGATTTGGATTGAGATTGCATAGAATTTCGAGATCAAGCTAGGAAGAACTGATATTTTAACAATGTTGAGTCTTTCTTCCATGGACATGAAATATTGTTCCATTTATTTAGATTTCTTTCATCATAGTTTTATGGCTTTCTTCATAGAGATCTTGTAATTGTTTTGTTAGGTTTCTAAACAATTTTTAAAACTAAAATAAAATGAAAAGAACCACACTGCCCAATTTTAAGATTCACTATAATGATACAGTAACCAAGACAGAGTGGTATTGGTTATGGATAGACATATATTTTATTGGAAAAGAGCAGAGATTCTGGAAGAAAACTCCAATATGGCCCATGGAATTTTTACAAAGGTCTAAGGACAAATTGAGAAATATTAGTGTTTTGAATAAATGATACTAGAGCAATGAAACATCTATATGCCAAAAAATCTATGCAAATCTCACTCTTTATTTAAAAATAGGTATAAAATGGATCATCAAGCCAAAAGGTAAATTGAAAGTTATAAGATCTTTAAAAGAAATGTGGGCAGAAATTTTACGACCTGGAGTTAAGGCAACGATGTCTTAAACATGACAGCAGGGATTTTTCAGCGGGCTATGGACATTGGGGAGGGGAGGCGAACCATAAGAGACTATGGACTCTGAAAAACAACCTGAGGGTTTTGAAGGGTCAGGGGTGGGAGGTTGGGGCAACCTGAGGGTTTTGAAGGGTCAAGGGTGGGAGGTTGGGGGAACAGGTGGTGGGTAATGGGGAGGGCACGTTTTGCATGGAGCATTGGGTGTTGTGCAAAAAGAATGAATACTGTTACGCTGAAAAAATAAATAAAATGGAAAAAAAATGGGCAAAAAAAAAAAAAACATATTAGGCTTCCTCAATGTTAAAAAAAAATTCTTTTCCAGGACTGACAGCAAAGAAAGGCTGGATTCTGTGAGGTCCCATGTTTATTAGGGTGGGAGCTTCCCTCAGTTCTCCTCAAGGTCATGGTATTTACTCCCGACAGAAACCGCATCCCTTCTTTCCTGTTGACCTGAGGGTTACCCCCCAGGCCAAGGCCACCATCTCCCTGAGACACCAGTAAAGGAAGTCAAAGGGATAAAAAGGGTTGTCTCTGCCTGCTATCCAAGAATGGGGCCTCTCAGGACTGACAGTAGGGACAGATGTCTTTGAGGTTCTATCTGTCTGTGGTAAGAGGTTCTCTCTGCCCTTCTAGGTCATCACCTTAATCCATGGCAGAGTCTAATACTCTTAAACTCTGCTGAACTGAGACCTTTTCCCTTAGATAAAAAGCTGCACCTCCCTCAGGATCCCAAGATGGAAGTCCATAAACACCACCCCCAGGGGACAAGGCCTGGGTCTTCCCAGAGCTGATAGCAGGGACAAGGTAGGGCTGGGAAGGATTGAGGGGAACTTTCAGTCCATGGTGAAAGTTCCCCTCAATCCTTTGTGTATATCCCTTGATGATTGCCCAGAATCAGAAATAAAAGGGCAATTCTTTTAAAATGTAAGATTCCTTAAAAGAAAATGAACGGGGAAATCTTATGACCTAGAATTCGACAAAGGTATCTCAAAAATGACACCAAAATCTTGATTCAAAAAGAAGGAATGCTTTATCAGACATCCTCAATATTACAAAAAAAAAAAAAATCACTCTGAGAGAGACACTGTTAAACAGACTGCAAAAGAAATTGCAAATCATACATACAACAATAGACCTGTATCCAGAATACATAAAGGGCTCTTGAAATTCAAAAATTAGAAAACAATCCAATTTTTTAAATGGGCAAAATACATCAATGGATACTTCACTAAAACTGACATACAGTTTTAAATAAGCACATGAAAAAATCTCCATCATTAGCCACTAGAGAAAAGGAAATTAAAAGCTCAGTATGATGCAACATGCTTGTGAGAATTGCTGAAAATACACCGACACTAAATGTTAGCACGGCTGAAAACAACTCGAATGTTCATGCATCACCCTTGTGAATTTAAAATTGCAGAGTCGCTGTGGGAAACGACTTGGTAACTTCTAACAAATGTACACTTAACTATTTGATTCAGCAGTCCCACTCCTGGGAGAAATAAAAACGTACATTCACACAAAAACACAGGAATATATAGTATCTATTTTCATATTTGCCAAAAACTGGAAACAACTCAAATGTCCTTCCATGGCTGAGGGGATTATCAAGTTGAGGCACATCCATACAATGCAATATTACAGACCAACAACAAGGAATAAAATATGGGCAAGCACAGCAATTTGGTGAATTCCCTGAGCCTCACCTTTGGAGTCAATCACCCACCCTGACCCCAGTTCCTGGAAACTAGGGTTTGTTTTCTGTGTCTATCTTCTTACTTTTTCCAGAATGTCATATAAATGCTGCCTTCTCAACTTCAGACAGAATGTATTTTGAACAATTTATTTCATAGCTTATTAAAATCGGGTCAAAGCAGAATATTTCTAAGCAGAATATTTCTTCTCTTATATATGTATCACTTTCATAATGCAATGTCTCCACATTATTTACCTGCATGGATATAAAATGTAAAGTCAAGCAATCAGAAGAGCTTCATAGTGTTGTCCTGTACTACACATCAGTCATATAATCTTAGTATATAAATTAATTTACTAAAACAATAAGATTTTATCTGTATTTATCTGTTGATTGTATTTTGAGACTATGCTAGTGGTATGTTCTTAGCAGCCAGGAATCCTAATCGTTGTCTTGAAATCCTAGAAAATCTGGCTTTGATTAAGATTTTCCCCAATTGTGTAGTTTTCTCTTGCATATTCTATTATCTATTTCATGCAATACTGAATTGTTAAACACATCTCACTGCTAGAATAAATCAGTATGCATCATTTTTAAGACATTATTAAAAATACATCTTACATGAAAAAAGTGGCTGTATATTTTCCATTTCAACCAGCAGTGAATGAGAGATCCTTTAGCTCTACATCCTCTCCAACATTTGATATTTTCAGATTTTTGTATTTTAGCTATTGCAATCAGCTTGCAGCTGAATCTCACTGAAGTTCATTTGCATTTCCCTAATGACAAATGATGCTGAGCATCATTTTGAATGTTTTTCTGATCTGTATATCCTCTGTGGTGAAGTGTCTTTTCAAATCATTTACATATTTTTTTAATTAATAGATCTGGTTCTTCAGAGTTTTGTTAGGTTTACAAAAACTTGATGAGAAATTACTGAGGGTTCCCACATACCTGTTCCCGTTCCCTATGTTTTCCCCTGTTATTAATATCTAGTAGTATTATAATACATATGTTAAATTTGGTGAACCCATATTGATACATTATTATCCTCAATTAAAGTCCCCGGTTTACATCAGGGTTGACTCTTTGTGTTGTATGTTCTACAGGACTTGACAGATACGTAATGTTATTGATCCACCACTATAGTATCATACAGAATAGGTTCACCATCCTAAAACTCCTGCGTGCTCCACATTTTTGGCCTCCACCCCCTCCCCCCCGCCGAAGCTCTGGTAACCACCGATCTCTTTACTGTCTCCACAGCTGGACCTGGAAATATATCATATATACCACATAGTTGGGGGGATACAGTACATAGCCTTTCTTCACATTAAAGAAAACTTTTTATTTATGAAAACAGACAAACTAGAGACAGTAGTAGTGAACTCGCATATACCCATTACTCAGACTCTGCAATTTCAAGATTTTGGTAGCACCTTATAATTGAATAATTTCAAGACCATTTTAATTCAGTGTATGTACACACTCTGGATGCTCTTAAAAATACTAAAATCTATAAATACCTTTGCTCGTCACATCTAACCCAAATATCCAATCAGTCTGGCCAGATCATGCCTATATATATGCCCCCTTCAAATATAAATTTCAAAGTTATTTTGCACCTTTACAAATAAAATTTTTTTAATTATGCTGAAGCTTATATAGTGAAATTGACCATTTTAACTACTTTCAAAGGAATAGTTCTGCAGCATTAGGTGCGTTCATATTGTTGGGCAACCATTACTACCATCCATCACCAGAAGTTTTTCATCTTCCCAAATGAAACTCTTGTACCCATCGAACGATAGCTCCCGATTGTCCCCTACCCTTAACCCTTGCCATCACCCTTCTACTATCTGTCTTTATGGAATTGACTAAGATAGGTATCTCATGTGAGGTGACATATAGTATTTGTTTTATTGTCTTACATAGCATAAGACTTTTAAGGTTCAGCTACATTGTAACATCTATCAAAATTTCCTGCTTTTTTAAAGCTGAATAAATATTCTGTGGTATGTATGTACCATCGTTTGTTTACCCATTTATCTTTTGATGGACATTTCTACCTGTGAACTTTCGGGAATAATGTTGTTATGTATAGAAGTGTACAAATATCTTTTTTTTAAAAAAAAGATTGTATTTATTAACTTGAGAGAGAGAAAGAGAGAGCATGCGTGGGGGGAGGGGCAGAGGGAGATGGACAAGCAGACTCCCCACTGAGTGCGAAGCCTGACACCAGGCTCTATCCCAGAACTCTGAGATCATGACCTGAGCTGAAGTCAGACGTTTAACTGACTGAGCCACCCAGGACTCCTACAAATATCTTCCTGAGTCACTATTTTCAGCTCTTTGGGGGTATGTAACCAGAAGTGGAATTATTGGACCATATAATAATTCTGTATTTAATTTTTGTGAAACCACCACACTGTATTTCACAGAGGCTCTACCACTTTGCATTCATGAACACAGGATATTTTTTTCATTTATTTTGAGTGAGAAGCAGAGTACTAACTAGTCTTGCTTTGGGTTCCGTGTCCTCACTGTGGTGGAAGAGGCTGGGCTTACCACTGGATATTGCTAACACTACTCTGGGAGGAGAACCAAAGCATTGACGGCTTGGGGGGTTGGAAGACCAGCTCTCTGCTTGGGCCATCGGTTCCATCCTGCAGGGGAATTGTCGCCTGCTTCTGCAGGTGATGGAAGGCTGATTCCCCGCTAAGATTTGACAATCTTACCCACAACAGAGGATCAGAGCACCACCAACTTCAGCCAGGCAGGGAACAGCAATCAAATCCCCAGTCCTCCCTGAGAAAACATGGAAGGGGTGACGGTGGAAGGTGAGCGGATGTTGCAGTGTTTCTGCTTGTGTTTGGTTGGAGCAGGGCAGGTATTGCAAAAGGTTTTCTGTTGTTACACCAACCTTTTCCTGGTCTTTAGCTAGTGGCAACAGGCTCTTGAAAATTTTTACTTTTTGGTCTTTTCTTGTTGACAGTTTTGGGTGGGAGGTCTCTGCAGTGTCCTCTCCGGGATATATGGGTGGCAATAAGGAAACCCAAGGAATTAACTGTCAGATTGTCCCTGAAGTCCCAAGGTCCCTCAGCAGTCTGCCTTCTTTCCACCTTTCAGAATCTTCCTATGCGTGTTTGGTAAGTTATGGCAGGTTTTTTCCCCTAGTTTTTTTGAGAAATAATTTACCTATAACATTGTATTAGTTTAAGGTATATGTCGTATACGTATATGATTAATATATGCATGTATCATGAAATGATCACCACATTTAGTTAATATACATCACTTCACACAGTTTCTTTCTTATGATGAGAACTTTTAGATTTACGCTCTTAGCAACTTTCAACTATGAAATACAATACTGCCAACTATAGTTATCATGCTGTATGTTACATTTTCAGGATTTATTTATCTTGTAACTGGACGTTTGCACCTTTTGACCAACTTCACCCATTTCAGCCATCCCAACCTCCTACCTCTGGGAACCACGAATCTATTCTGTTCTATTTTGTTTTGTTTTGGTTTTTGTTTGGATTCTACATTTAAGTGAGATCATACATATTTGCCTTTCTCTGCCTGACTTACTTCACTTAGCATAGTGCCCTCAAGTTTCATCTGTGTTGCTGCAAATAGTGGGATCTCATTTTTTATGGCTAACACTGCATTCAATGTATATCACATTTTCTTTTCCCTTGTATCTGCTGATGGGCACTTAGGCTGTTTCCATACCTTGGCATTAGGAATAACGCTGCAATGAACATGGGGGTGCAAACATCTCTCCAAATAGTGATTTTACTTCATACAGATATATACCCCGAAGTGGCCACTGCTGGATCTGGTAATTTTTAAATTTTCATTTTTTGAGCCACGTCCATATTTTCTTCCAGAGGAGCTGAACTGATTTAAATTCTCACCAGCAGTGTGTAAGGGTCCTCTTTTCTCCATATCCTTGCCAGAATTTATTTTTTGTCTTCTGGATAATAGCCATTCTAACAACTAGCAGGTATGAAGTGATATCTCCTTGTGGTTTTGATTTGCATTTCTCTCATGATTAGTGATGTTGAGTACTTTTTCATGTGCTTGTCAGTTAATTGTATGTCTTCTTTGGAAAAATGTCTATTCAATTCCTTTGCCCATTTTTAAATCAGATTTTTTTTTTTTTTGCTATTCATGTATATGGGTTCTCTATATATTTTGGATATTAACTCTTCATCAGATATATGATTTACAAATATTTTCTCCCCTTCCATAGGTTGCCTTTTTATTTTCCTGAGGGTTTCCTTTGCTGTGAAAAAAACTTTTTAGTTTGATGTAATTCCATCCCACTTCTTTATTTTTGTTTGTTTGTCTTTGTTCTTGGTGTCAAATTAAAAAAAAAAATCATTGCTAAGACCAATGTCAAGGAGATCACCTTCTATGTTTTCTTCTAGGAATTTTATGCTTTTGAGTTTTATGTTTAAATATTTAATCCACTTTGAGTTGATTTTTATAAGTGGTATAAGATAGGGTCCAATTTCATTCTTTTGCATGTGGCAAAATTTTTCCCATCACCATTTATTGAAGACTATCGTTTCCCCACTATATATTCTTTGCTCATTTGTCATAAATTAATTGACCATATGTGTGGGTTTATTTCTGGGCTATTCTTGGTTCTTTCCACTGATCTATATGTCTGTTTTTATGTTTTTATGTCAACACTGCTTTGATTACCATAACTTTGTAATATGGTTTGAAATCAGAAATTGTTATTCCTCCAGCTCCATTCTTCTTTCTCAGGACTGCTTTGGCTGTTTGGGTCTTTTGTGTTTCCATAGAAATTTTAGGATTCTTTTTTATGGCTCTGAAAAATTGTCATTGGAATTCTGATAGGGATTGCACTGAATCTGTAAACTGCTTTGGGTAATATGAACATTTAAACAATATTATTTCATACAGTTTGCCCTTTTCATTACACCTTTCAGAGTCTCCTTATGCTTATTTGGTTAGTTATGTCCAGTGTTTTAAAACTACAAGGTGGAGAGTCTGGGAAGAATGGGGCTACTCAAAATATTGTTGGAGTCGAAGTGATCTGGGACATATTTTTTATACAGATGACAAAGGATTAATACCTATAATGTCTATAATGTTTTAGATATCTATCTGTCTCTTTTTCTGTGTATGAATGTGAATGAGAACATACCAGAAAATATATTAGATTTTTAAAGACGGCTTCCATGGTCCATACATGCACACACGCTTTTACTAACATAGGTTACCAGACAGGGGATAACTAAATTGGGGGAATGAGAAGCTAAACAGCATTAAGAACAAAAAGAAAAACCCTGCACACAATATGTATGAGTATGACTGCAGATAATGCCTTCATGAAAAATTATATGTCTGTAAGTAAAATAAATTTATAAAAAAGAAAATATAAAATGGATTACTTATTAAAAATGAGGTTTTAAAGACTGTTGATTATATGAGAAGGTCACCTACTTAAGTTCCTCATTTTTTTTTTCCCCCTTTTATTAATTTTTTCAGCGTAACAGTATTCATTCTTTTTGCACAACACCCAGTGCTCCATGCAAAACGTGCCCTCCCCATCACCCACCACCTGTTCCCCCAACCTCCCACCCCTGACCCTTCAAAAGTTCCTCATTTTAATCAGAAATGAAACAAAATATGCTTTCCTGTGACCTTTAGTGATAACTGTGTGGATTTCAGCAAATGATTGATTGCTGGAATTACATAAATTTTGTTTTTTTTAGCCTTAGTGAAGCCTGAGTGTTCCTTTGCTGAGGAAGCATCAGATAATCCACTCTAGTTGTGAATATGGGTTCTTTAATATTACAGGAAAAAAACCCAGCTGCATATACATTGACATTTTCTGATGACAGCACACTTCAACACTATTGTTCCTTTTTCTTTATTAAGTAATATTACTAAAAAAATATCTGGACTGGCATATGTGTTTCCCTGAAAAAGCTTAAATGTTTGAATGCATGAAGTGCAACTGTCACTCAAATTGGTAATACTCTTGCTAAAATTAATTATTCTTAATACTGCCCCCTTATAGTAGTCACTAAGTGTATAATCATTCATTGATCATATTTTTTTCAAGATATAAATGCTAAGAATTTACAAAGTGCCAGATTCTGTTCTAAGGGTTCAGGACAGAGCAATGAAAATCTGCTGCCTTTTGAGATTATATATTAAAATGGAGAATGATACAATTAACACATATGCTAACTACTTTCAGAGGTTGTATTATGAAAAAAGACAAGGTAAGTAAATAGAAGTTGATGGAGTGAACATGGGGCCTCTTTCAGATAGGGTGCCAAAAAAGCCTCTCTCAGTGGGTGACATTGAACCAAGGCTTGACTAATGGGGAAAAGAGCCATCTGAAGTCTGGGGGAGGAGCATCTCAAGTAGAGAGAAAGCCAGGACAAAGGCCCTGAGGCAGGAACAATCTTGACATGTTAAAGAAGCTAGAAAATTCTTGTATGACTAGAGAGCAAGCAATAGGGAGGCAATGGGAAGAGAGGAGTCCAGAGGTAAGCAAGAACCAGAACAAGCAGGGCTGTGTAGGACATAGAAGGAGTCTGCATTATATTCCTGTTATAGAAAGTTACCAGAGATGTTTGAAATGGGAAATGAACTAGAATTCTATTTTGAATTCCTTATATGGGATTCTCTTCATATCTTGTATCATATTCGTGATATTTTCAATGATAAAAACATTCATACTTTAATGGGGAGCCTGGGTGGCTCAGTGGGTTAAGTCTCTGCCTTCAGCTTAAGTCACGGTTTCAAGGTACTGGAATCGAGCCCCGCATCGGGCTCTCTGCTCAGCAGGGAGCCTGCTTCCCCCTCTCTCTCTGCCTGTCTCTCTGCCTACTTGTGATCTCTCTCTCTGTGTCAAATAAATAAAATCTTAAAAAAATTTAAAAAAATTCATACTTTAAGGATGAATTTCATTGTTAAAAACTGTTTTATGGTTAAGGCTACTACTAGCTAGGTCCCCGATATTACCATTTGGTGCATAAATCTGTGTTGCTTTAAAACAAGGAGAAGATTTTTCTAGTGTGACTGTTATAGTCAACTCTAGCAGACATGCCCAATTAAAATCACTTTGACAGACAGTCACTGGATGTTTTCTATTATACATTGCAGGAAAGAAGACACATGAGGCAGAAAAGCACACAAATACTTCAAACAGGGGTCAGAACCCAAATGCTATAGGAGAGGTAGCAGTAGCTAGACATTTTCTGAAGAGAAAGAAGTTAGAGCTGGGTGCCTGGGTGGCTCAGTGGGTTAAGCCGCTGCTTTTGGCTCAGGTCATGATTTCAGGGTCCTGGGATCGAGTCCCGCATCGGGCTCTCTGCTCAGCGGGGAGCCTGCTTCCCTCTCTCTCTCTCTGCCTGCCTCTCTGTCTACTTGTGATCTCTCTCTGTCAAATAAATAAATAAATAATCTTAAAAAAAAAGAAGTTATAGCTTCTGAGGTGCAAGAGGGATCAGGGAAGTTTCTATGAGAAGACAGACAGGTGTTTGGCATAATTCTCTAAGGTATGTAGGACTTGAGAGGGGAAAATGGTAATTCCATGAAGATATGTATAAAGGACAAAGAATTGTCCCAGGGGCTGGATTATAAAGAACATTAGGGGGAAGGAGAGAAATATTCAGTTGGTAAGGTAGTTGTGAGACATTCTCTGAAGGACCTTTCGTATCATGTCCAATGATCTATTTTTTAAAAATTTCTTAGGCAATAAGAAATCAATAAATATTTTGAGCAAGGGGATGGCATAAATGGAATACTCCTTAGAAAGATAATCATGGCAGTTGTATAAAATGGATTAAAGCAAGGAGAGCCCAGAAAACAGGCTGATGTTGTAGATGAGGCAAGAGGAAGCGTGAGCCTGAACTAGGGTGCTATTAACAAGAGAAGGAGAGAGAAGAGGCAAAAGATACCACCATGGCTGCTGATAATCAGATCAGAAGTTGGGGAAAAGAAGCTCTCAAAGTACTTCAAAATTTAGCCAAAATTTAGCCTGAATTATAGTTCAGCCTATAATAATCATAAGTGTCTCAGCATAAACAGGGCTGTAGTGAAGGCCTGTGTTATTCAGGGAGAAGTTGGCTTCAGTTTGAGATGCAGTGTCGATGAAGGACAGTTGGAAGAAAGGCAGGCAGGGACTGGAGGCCCCCACCCTAAGAAGAAATCACCCAGGATTTTACACCACCCTGAAAGGAAGTCCTCCACCCTTTCCCAGTTGACAGAAAGATGGCAAAAACCTGATGGGATGACAGGAGGGTTAATCAGATTAAATCAGCCCACCAACAGCCCTTAAAAACCTCTAGACTTAGAAACTGTCATGGCAACCCTCTCGGGTCCCCTCCCTCTCTAGGAGCTTTGTACCATCGCTCAATAAACTTTCCTTTACTATCACTCAATAAACTCTTTGCTGCCCACCACTCTGTCTGGTCTACCTCTTCATTCTTCAAAGCGGTGTGACCAAGAACCCAAGTACCATGGGCACTAAAGGAAAAGAAATCCTGTAACAATGTCTGTGATGAAATAACAGAACACCTACCATCTTCGTTATGTTATCCCTCTCTCTGGAAACTGAAGCTTCTGAACATGCAGTGTCTGAGCCTGGGCCCTTTACCCAGAATGCACCAGTTCAAATCTTAGCTCGGGCACTTACCAGCTCTCTGATCTTGAGTGAGTGAGATGGCCTCTCTGTGCTCAATATTTGTATCTGAAAATTGGAAAAATAATATTATATATCTCAATGCTTGTTTTGAGGATTCAGTGTGTACACACACACATACATACGCATGCATATGTGAAAATCATATATCATATAGGACATACAGTTATATGTAATCTACATGAACTATATATAATATATGCCATATATTAATTATATACACATTGTATCCTCACAAGAAAACTGAGAGGTATATATCGTATATGGTATAGTGTTGATAGACTATATATGTGTATATAGTATATAATATTTGATATATTTTACATATGTATGTATACATATGTGATATATCTTACATATAAACATATACACAAACTGTTTTGTATTATAAGCCTCATAAATAGGAAAGGGGGTAAGAAAAGGTGTCATTAATGGGTAGAGGAAGAACAGTGAAAGAGAGGAGTAGAAACAGCTGAGGAGAGGAATGTAAATTACCCCAGACAATTCCAGACAAATGAGAGAGGGAAGGATGCTGGGTTTGGAAATCAGGAAGTCCTTGCTGACTTTAATCGAGCAGTTTCATTTAAGTGGTGTGGATAGGAAGAAGTCAGATTTCCAAGGGATAATGAGGTCTGCACTGAGAAAGGAAAGAAAGCACAGTTTACCTTTCATGAGCTGGACCTTGGAAGTATAGGTGAATCAGACAATATTCTGTATTGTTTTGCAAAAGAGATAGTTGATCCTTTTTTTCTGGAAGAGAGGAAGGAGCTAGTGCCATAAGGAAAATGGGAGAGAAGGAGGAGAGAGTAGGGGAAGAGGGGACCAAGAGAGAATGGGACAAAATCAGATACAGGACCTCAACTGGGAAAGTGAGATGAGAGGAAATTCCTCAAAGGTTGAGGTGAAGAAAGAGAGAGGGGCCTATGACTAGAATCTGAGAGTGAGATGGTCTGGGGGCTTCAGAGGAATGGTAGAGTTCTGGCAACCAAAGCTGAGGACATGGGAGGAATACTCAGGGAGATAAAACTAAATACTACCCAAGTGACAGTAGGGAGTCAGTTCATACTTGGCACTAGGAGGTCTAAAATGTTTTTGGCACAAACGCCAAACAAACAAGGAGGCATCATTGCAATGAGTGCACATCTTCCCAAGAAGGCTGTTTTGGAAAAGCATCATTTACTTTAATGTCCAATTTTCCAAATTACATTTCAACAATGTCACGTTGCCTTTTATCTTCAGCACCTATTAGAGAAAGTCGTAGAATATCAGAACTGCAAAGAAACAGATAACTTCTCTTTAATCATTCCAATGAAATTCCATGCATCATGCCCATTAAGAGGACAAACTCTACAGAAGTTCTTATCCTGGGCTCTGTATATGGAATTCAGAGTCCATGAGCATGGGTGCAGATTAAAAATATACACCTTTATTTGTATCCACTTTTATGTGAAGTTCAGCATTTCCTTCCCTAATGAATGCCGGCAACGAAGCACAGTTCTACTAGCAGTATGTGTGACTGGTTCGACAGAAATCATAAATATTTTCATATTGCCTTAAGGTTATTACAGATCTCTCAAAACATCACTTATATTCATTTGAGTTAGCACTTTGAAACTGTGGTAGTTATTAGACTTGTCCCTAGATCTTGCTAGTTAAAGCATTACAAAAGTAACACATGTTCCTATTTCACATATCTATTTTTTAAAATAAGTTGACAGTTGAATTTTACTATATTCAGTTTACTTTGGAATTTGCTGTTTCATTTTAAGTACTTGAAAAATATTCATCTGGGCTGGGGTCCATAGGCTTTACCAGATCCCCACAGGCATATGTATATCACATGGTATAGTAAGAGAAAGGTGAGAAGCCCAGAACTCACTATTCAGACAGGCTTGGCTGGCAGTCCTGGCTCTTTCTCTGTGTGAAGTTGGGCAAGTTCTCTTTACCTCTTTTTAACCACTCTTTACCTCACTTTGTTTGGATGTTTGATTTATGATATTGCCATTAACATACCTATCTCTTAGATTTTTTCAGAGGCTAACATAAGACTCTATGTATTAAGTGCCTTACACTTAGTAAGGGATGGACGGTTGTTGCTATCAGTTTTCATTATTACTTAAGCTAGAGTAGTGGTTCTCAAATGTTGCTCCACAGATCACTAACTGGTTTTGGATCCAAGTGGGGTGTATATTTAACATATAGCCGCCTCTTCTCCAAGCCTGAGTTCCTGAATCAGAATATGATTTTAATGTAATTACTCACCCATACATAATGCCATGAGGGTGACTAGACTTTCTATCTTTTTTGAGGTAGAATAGGAAACATTGCCTAACAACCTTTGCCACTAGAACTGTGGCCCCATTTTCCACAATCAAAGAGGGCCTCTTGGGTACATGGACCTGCTTTTCTTGGAGTTACAAGTATTTACTGAGCTTTTAGTATAAGCCAAGGAGGGAAAAGAGTACAGAGTGATGAGAGGTTGAGGTGGATATACAGAAGCTGGACAGATGTGTGGACAGCTGGAGTGGCCCAGTTGTCCTGGAACTGGGAGGAAACTCCAAAGATAATCTGTAATAAAAGGCACCTTTGTTTAGCTCATAAACTCTCACCTATAGGCCAACACCCTGTGGACTCATGCCACTGATTACAGATAAGCAGATAGAGATTCCTCCGGTGGATTCTAGATCTGGAGCCTAGCTTCCTTATCAATGCCCAAACCTCCAGAGCTTTTCACAACTACAGTATAATGTTTTTCTTATTTAGCCAAAGAGTTCTTAACTTGGGAGCTGTAGGTTGACTAAAGCACACATCAAGGTTCTCTGATCCCCTGAAATTGTAGGCAAAATTCAGTGCATGAACTACTGGTTGGCTGGAGGGCTTTCATGAAATTCTCCAAGGCACCCCTGACCCAAAATGTTCAGAACCACTGCACAGATCCACCGAAGTTTTATCAGGGCCAGAGTCTTTATATTTGCATTAACTTCTCTTGTCTCTTCTTGGCACTCATGTAATAGTAATGGCAGCCAAATTATAATATAATTTTATTTTTAAACTGTTCCCTCAGTTGTGATATCCAGTGGACCCAAAATTAACGTATAGGAAAGGACTGTACCCCTCTTTTTAAAAGATATTCATATTTCCACTCTGGAAAGTTTCTGAAACTTTAATGGAAACACTTCGAAATATTGTGGAAAGATCTTCTAAATTCTGCAACACTAAATATGCCTCACCTCTGGTCATGATTCGCTTTCTTCGGCTCTGTAGTGCCCTCACAAAGATATGCTCCATTGTCTACAGTGATAGTTTGGATATTGTTTGGACTTATTTTTCCCCTCCCTCATTTCTGAAAAACCAAAGCCAATGAACAAAAATGGATTCACCTAGACACAAGATCACAAGGTCATGGGTTCATCACTCATAAATGGTGGGCCAAGGGCCAGGCCTGATGTCCACCTAAAACACCTGGGACCACTAGAGCACTCTCCATAGTGTTGTACTGAGCACTGATCAATACTGATATTGGTCCAGATGGACTTTTAGAGGTTTGGAACACATCCAATGATGTTCCAGCAGCTGACTCAGAAGCGCTGTCTGCTTTTTCTTTCAACTTCTCCCATAGTTCTATTTCAAATATGCTTCTAGAAAATATTCAAGCCCTAAATGGGAGAATAGAAAGAAAGATACTATTCCAAAGACTTCTCTTCCTTGTGCATGGATTTTAGAGGATATCACAAGTCCTAAAATTAACTATTTTCAATTTTTCTACTGGTTTTTATACATGGTTCATGAAATGGATATGAGACTTTAAAGGCATCAGCTTCACGTTGCTTGTTACACTTTGTATCTGTGTATGACTGAAAATTGAATTCCCTTGAGATTGGGAGTTGTGGAATATATTAGGAACCAGGCATTATGCTAGCTTTCAGATGAGGGATTTATTTTTTAAACTTTCCCCAAAATGAAACTTGTTATTCATTTAGTCTTATTGCATATATATTGGTGATATTAACACCAATGATAATGCCATGCACACATTATGAGCTTAACGAAAAGCTGTTAAATGGACAGAAGGACTAAGTTGAAACCACTAGGCATGTCTCTCATACTAAGCCCTTCCCCCAAAGGAAAGAATACTAAGCCCTCCCCACAAAGGAAAAAATTCCCTCAGGTATTTTTAAAGATTTCATTCTAGATGGGTACTTTGGCTCCTAGAGTTAATGTTTTTTATCTCTTAAAGCATGCTAGGGCTTTGTTATAGCTCTGAGGGATCTAGGAAAATGTTCAGTTGTCCTTGAGTATGCTATCAGTTCCCAACTGTTTTTCATTTTTTTCATTAACTAAATATTTATCTAGTTAATATTTGGGGAACAAATGAATGGCTCAATGGATGGATAATTATTACTAATATCTGATTGGCAGGATATTCTAGAAACAAGAATTCTCCACTGAGAAGTATTAAATCAACTTTCCCATTAATGGTGATAAATTCAATCCATCTCCATGACCCTCAGCTTCTACATCTTTAACCTGAGAAGACCATGCCTAATTAAAGGAGGGAAAAGCACACAGAGCATAGGAGTAGGTAATGTATGGACCTCCCTCCAGAAAACCTGTTCTATGATCACAGATCACTCACCCCGTCTAGCTAGTTTATATTGTACATTGTTGGATTAGGGGACAGGTGATTACAGAATGTCACTTTTCTTATCTTCTAGCAAAATTACACATATTGGGGGCACCTGGGTGGCTCAGTGGGTTAAAGCCTCTGCCTTCGGCTCAGGTCATGATCCCAGGGTCCTGGGATCGAGCCCCACATCGGGCTCTCTGCTCCGCGGGGAGCTGCTTCCTCCTCTCTCTCTGCCTGCCTCTCTGCCTAGTTGTGATTTCTCTCTGTCAAATAAATAAAATATAAAAAAAGAAAATTACACATATTGTCCCTGAGAGTGAGGTCAGTCAAAATCTAGATGTTCCTTAATTCTGGTCTTCTGGAATGCTGGTACTTGGTTCTAGAATGTTCAGGAGTTCACCTGGAGTAGGGGATGAAAGAGACTCCCAAATGCACATTTGATTAACTCATGCACACACACACACACACACACACACACACACACACACACACCCCAATGTTACACAGCCATTACAAAGGATGAGATTGTGCCATTTGCGACAATGTGAGTGGACCTACAGGGTATTATGCTAAGTGAAATAAGTCAGACTGAGAAAGATAAATACCATATGATTTCACTCATATGTGAAATTTAAAAAACAAAACAAATAAATTAACAACAACAACAAAAAAATCAGACCTACAGGGGCGCCCGTGTGGCTCAGTCTGTTAAGCATCTGCCTTCAGCTCAGGTCATGATCACAGGGTCCTGGGATCAAGGCTCCTTGCTCAGTGGAAAGCCTACTTCTCTCTCTCCCTCTGTTGCTTCCCCTGCTTTTGCTCTCTCTCTCTCTCTATGCCAAATATATAAATAAAACCTTTAAAAAAATCATACCTATAAATACAGAAAACTAATTGATGGCTGCCAGAGCAGAAAGGGTGGAGGGATGGGCAAAATGGGTGAAAGGAAGTGGGAGATACAGACTTCCATTTATGGAGTGAATAAGTTACAGGAATAAAAACACAGCATAGGCAATATTGTCAGTGATACTGTAATAGTGTTGTATGGTGACAGAAGGTACCGCCACTTGTGGTGAGCATAGCATAACGTGTTGAGAAGTTGATTCACTATGTTGTACACTTGAAACTGATACAACATTGTGCGTCAACTATAATCAAATAAAAAAAATTGAAAAACCACATTACCAAAATCTGATGTCAAGATGAAAGAGATAACTAAAAATGGGTTGGATATAATGTTTTCACAAAGATGTTCATATTCTGAGCAACATAATATTGATTGAAAGTTTGCCAATAGACATTAGCTTCAGAGTGCCAACATTTCTCTTATAGCTCTTATTTATATTTAAATATAAAGTATCTTATAACTTTATATTTGCACCTAAGACAAAGGGAATATATAATCTTAATCAGTGTTTGTGGAAGATAGTATGATGCAAGAGAAGCTGATAGTTTTCATAGCCAGAATGATCAGAATTTTAGCTTTACCACTCAATAACTTGGCACTCACTATCAAAAAAATCAACCTCTGTTTCTGCCTTTTTATAATTGTTGTCATGCCACCTACTTCAGGAATTGCCTTGAAAATTATAAATAGTATATGGAAATCAGAATAGATTTATAATAAGTAAGGAGATTGGTTTAGTAATTTTAAAAATGCCACAAAGCAAAGCCCAGGCCCAGATGGCTTTATTGCCGAATTCTACCAAAGATTTAAAGAAAAATTAAGACCCATCTTTTTTTTAATTAATTTATTTATTTTCAGCGTAACAGTACTCATTGTTTTTACACCACACCCAGTGCTCCATGCAATACGTGGCCTCTCTATTACCCTCCATCTGGTTCCCCAACCTCCCACCCCCCGCCCCTTCTAAACCCTCAGGTTGTTTTTCAGAGTCCATAGTCTCTCATGGTTCATCTCCCCTTCCAATTTCCCTCAACTCCCTTCTCCTCTCCATCTCCGCATGTCCTCCATGTTATTTGTTATGCTCCACAAATAAGTGAAACCATATGATACTTGACTCTCTCTGCTTGACTTATTTCGCTCAGCATAATCTCTTCCAGTCCTGTCCATGTTGCTACAAAAGTTGGGTATTCATCCTTTCTGATGGAGGCATAATACTCCATCATGTATATGGACCACATCTTCCTTATCCATTCACCCGTTGAAGGGCATCTTGGTTCTTTCCACAGTTTGGCGACCGTGGCCATTGCTGTTATAAACATTGGGGTACAGATGGCTCTTCTTTTCACTACATCTGTATCTTTGGGGTAAATACCCAGCAGTGCAATTGCAGGGTCATAAGGAAGCTCTATTTTTAATTTCTTGAGGAATCTCCACACTGTTCTCCAGAGTGGCTGCACCAACTTGCATTTACACCAACAGTGTAAGAGGGTTCCCGTTTCTCCACAACCTCTCCAACACATGTTGTTTCCTGTCTTGCTAATTTAGGCCATTCTAACTGGTGTAAGGTGATATCTCATGAGGTTTTAATTTGAATCTCCCTGATGGCTAGTGATGATGAGCATTTTTTCATGTGTCTGATAGCCATTTGTATGTCCTCATTGGAGAAGTGTCTGTTCATATCTTCTGCCCATTTTTTGATATGATTATCTGTTTTGTGTGTGTTGAGTTTGAGGAGTTCTTTATAGATCCTGGATATCAACCTTTTGTCTGTACTGTCATTTGCAAATATCTTCTCCCATTCCTTGGGTTGCTTTTTTGTTTTGTTGACTGTTTCCTTTGCTGTGCAGAAGCTTTTGATCTTGATGAAGTCCCAAAAGTTCATTTTTGCTTTTGTCTCCTTGGCCTTTGGAGACATATCTTGAAAGAAGTTGCTGTGGCTGATATCGAAGAGGTTACTGCCTATGTTCTCCTCTAGGATTCTGATAGATTCCTGTTTCACGTTGAGGTCTTTTATCCATTTTGAGTTTATCTTTGTGTACGGTGTAAGAGAATGGTCGAGTTTCATTCTTCTACATATAGCTGTCCAGTTTTCCCAGCACCATTTATTGAAGAGATTGTCTTTTTTTCCATTGTATAGTTTTCCCTGTTTTGTCGAAGATTATTTCACCATAGAGTTGAGGGTCCATATCTGGGCTCTCCACTCTGTTCCACTGGTCTATGTGTCTGTTTTTATGCCAGTACCACGCTGTCTTGGTGATCACAGCTTTGTAGTAAAGCTTGAAATCAGGTAACGTGATGCCGCTAGTTTTGTTTTTGTTTTTCAACATTTCCTTAGCAATTCGGGGTCTCTTCTGATTCCATACAGATTTTAGGATTATTTGCTCCAGCTCTTTGAAAAATACCGGTGGAATTTTGATCGGAATGGCATTAAAAGTATAGATCGCTCTAGGCAGTATAGACATTTTAACAATGTTTATTCTTCCAATCCAAGAGCATGGAACAGTCTTCCATCTTTTTGTGTCTTCTTCAATTTCTTTCAAGAGTGTTCTGTAGTTCCTCGAGTACAGGTCCTTTACCTCTTTGGTTAGGTTTATTCCCAGGTATCTTATGGTTCTTGGTGCTATAGTAAATGGAATCGATTCTCTAATTTCCCTTTCTGTATTTTCATTGTTGGTGTATAAGAAAGCCACTGATTTCTGTACATTGACTTTGTATCCTGCCACGTTACTGAATTGCTGTATGAGTTCTAGTAGTTTGCGGGTGGAGTCTTTGGGGTTTTCCATATAAAGAATCATGTCATCTGCGAAGAGAGAGAGTTTGACTTCTTCCTTGCCAATTTGGATACCTTTTATTTCTCTTTGTTGTCTGATTGCGTTGCTAGAACTTCTAATACTATGTTGAACAAGAGTGGTGAGAGTGGGCATCCTTGTCGTGTTCCTGATCTCAACGGGAAGGCTGCAAGCTTTTTCCCATTGAGGATGATATTTGCTGTGAGTCTTTCATAGATAGATTTTATGAAGTTCAGGAATGTTCCCTCTATCCCTATACTTTGAAGCGTTTTCATCAGGAACGGATGCTGGATTTTGTCAAATGCTTTTTCTGCATCCATTGAGAGGACCATGTGGTTCTTCTCTCTTCTCTTATTGATTTGTTCTATCACATGGATTGATTTGCGAATGTTGAACCATCCTTGCAACCCAGGGATGAATCCCACCTGGTCATGGTGGATAATCTTTTTAATGTGCTGCTGGATCCTGTTTGCTAGGATCTTGTTGAGAATCTTAGCATCCATATTCATCAGTGATATTGGTCTGAAATTCTCCTTTTTGGTAGGGTCTTTGCCTGGTTTGGGGATCAGGGTAATGCTGGCTTCGTAAAAAGAGTCTGGAAGTTTTCCTTCTGCTTCAATTTTTTGGAACAGCTTCAGGAGAATTGGTGTTATTTCTTCTTTGAAAGTTTGGTAGAATTCCCCAGGGAATCCTGGGCTCTTATTTTTGGGGAGGTTTTTGATCACTGCTTCAATCTCATTACTAGATATCGGTCTATTCAGGTTGTCAATTTCTTCCTGGTTCAATTTTGGGAGTTTATAGTTTTCCAGGAATGCATCCATTTCATCTAGGTTGCTTAGCTTATTGGCATATAACTGTTGGTAATAATTTCTGATGATTGTTTTTATTTCCTTGGCGTTAGTTTTGATCTCTCCCTTTTCATTCATAATTTAATTAATTTGGGCTTTCTCAAGACCCATCTTTTTTTAAAAAAGATTTTCTTTATTTCTTTGAGAGAGAGAGAGAAAGATAGAGCACAAGTGGGGGAAGTGGCAGAGGGAGAGAGGAACAGACTCCCCTGCTGAGCAGGGAGCCCAACACACGGCTCCATCCCAGGACCCTGGGATTATGACCTGAGCTGAAGGCAGACGACTAATGGACTGAGCCACCCAGGTGCCCCAAATTAAGTCCAATCTTTCAGAAAATATTCCAAAACATAGAAAAGGATGAAATACCACCTGACTTTCTATGAAAACAGTATTACCCTGATACAAAAACCAGATAGAAACATCATTTGAAAAGAAAACTGCAGACCAACACCTCATATAAATATAGATGCAAAATTCCTCAAAAATACTAGCAAACAAAATCCAGCAATATATGTAAAATAATGATGCACCATGATTAAGTACGATTTATCTCAGGAAATCAAGGTTGGCTTCACATAAAAAAAATTAATGTAGTACTCCATATCAATAGAATATGGAACACAAAACACATCATTATCTCAAGAGATACATGAAAAGCATTTGACCTAATCCAACACCTTTTCATGATAAAAAATACTCAACAAACTACTAATAGAAAGGAACTTAACCTGACAAAGGGGGTCAGTGAAAAACCCATAGCTGACATCATACTCAGTGGTGAAAAACTGAAATCTGTCCTCCCTGAGATCAGGAACAAGACAAGGACGACTTCCTCTCAATATAATGTTAAAAATTCTACCTAGTGCAATTAGGCAAGAAAAAGGAAAAAAGTTGTCCAGACCAGAAAGAAATAAAACCATCTCTTTTTGAAGACTGTGTAATTGTATATATATAAAACCCAAAGAATCAGCAAAACTATTGGATTTAATAAATGAGTTCAGCAAGGTTTCATGATACAAGATCAATATACAAATATTAGTTACATTTCTATACATTAGCAAAAAAATCCAAAAATGAAATTAAGAGAACAATGCCATTTATAATAGTGTTAAAAATCAAATATTTAAGAATAAATTTAACCAAAGAAGGCTGGACTATATAATAAAACTATAAAATATTACTGAAAGAAATTAAAGATATAAGTAAATTGAAAAAACATTCATGGATTGGAAGATTTAATATTGCTGAGATGGCAATATTCCCCAAATTGATCTACAGATTCAATATGATCCCTATCAAAAATCTAAATGCTAATTTTTGTGGGAACAGATGAGCTGATCTTAAAATTCATATGGAAATGAAAGTGACCCAGAATAGTCAGAACAGTCTGGAAAAAGAAAAAATAAAATTGGAGTTCAGATACTTCCAGGCTTCAAAATTTGCTACAAAGCTACAGTAATTAAAACAGTGTGGTATTGGCCTAAGGCTAGATATATAGATCAGTGGAATAGAAATGAGTTCAGAAATAAGTTGATACATTTGTGGTCAACTGATTTTTCAACAAGGATGCCAAGACAGTACATAACAGGAAAAATCCTTAGGAATAAAAAAGGAGATTAGATGTCAAAGTCTGAAGGGAGGAGATGAAGGAGAATTCCTGCTAACAGATAGAGTTGCCTTTGAGGTAATGAAAGTGTTCTGAAATTAGATAGTGGTGATGGTTGTACAATCTTGTGAATATATCAATGACTACAGAATTCTGTACTTTCAATTATGGATTTTTAAGGTACATAAATAATAAAAATATCAACCTCTATACAGGTGCAATCTATACAATACAAGTCAAAATTATAGTTCACTATTGGCATTAAAGGGAACCGATTCAATAATTTGGTGGGGGGGTATGCGAAATAGGTGAAGAGGATTAAGAGGTACAAACTTCCGGTTAAAAAATAAATAAGTCATGGAGATGAGAAGTACAGCATAGGGAATATGGTCAATACCACTGTAATAACCTATGGTGACAGATGATGCCCACATTTACCTTCGTGAGCATTTAGTGGTATATAGAACTGTTGAATCATTATGTTGTACACTTGAAATGATTATAACAGTGTGTATCAACTGTACTTCAAGAATAACAATTTAAAAAATAAATCCAACAATCTGAAGCAATTAATAGAAATTAAAAAAACAAACAAACATGAAAACTGCCAAACATTGCATGGCACACCGTAGGTATTCAAGTTCTAATGACAATTCTTTTTGTTATCTCTTGATCCACCATGATGACAAATACTCTTCAACAATTTAGACAGACTCATCCCAATATCCAGCAGGCCAACTGTCACAGGGGGTTCCAATGAATAACTGGAAATGATGAAGAATGAAAAGTGAAGTACCTTATAGTCTGGAATCATGATTAACTCCTTTTTACCAAGTGTGTCAAGTCTTAACTTATAATAACTAATCCTACTTCCCTCTTCTACTTTTTGGATGGGTATTGATAGAATAGAATTGATATTACTATTACACATTTTTACTATCTATTACTAAATAATTTTATTATTAAATCTATTACTGATAGAATTGATACTACTTTTTCTTTATACATCTGGTAAAATTCACCACTGAAGTTATCTGAGCCTGCTCTTCTCTTTGTAGGTGGTTTACTGATTAGTAATTCAATCTCGTGTTTCAGGTTTATTCAGATTTTCTATGTCTTCTTGAGTCAACTTCAATAGTTTCATATCTTTCCAGGAATTTGTCAATTATACCTAAATGTTCTAATTTGTTAGCATAACATTTTTCCTAGTATCTTATAATCCTTTTAATTTCTATAAGGTCACTAGTTATCCCCAGTCTTACAACACTGATTTTGGTAATTTGTGTCTGTTAGAGTTAATTGTATGTATTAATTTGACCAGGCTACAGTGCTCAGATATTTGGTCAAACATTATTTTGAATGTTTCAGGAAAAAAATGTTCTTTTTTATGAGATTTAACCTTTAAGTTGCTGAATTTTGAGTAAAGCAGATTACCCTATCTATTGTGTGTGGGCCTCACCAATAAGTTGAAAGCCTTAATAACCAGGAGTTTGATCTTTCCCAAGCAGGGAGGAGTTCTGCCAGTAGACCGCCTTTCAAATTGGACTGCAACTCTTTTCTGGGTCTCCAACCTGATGGTCTATCCTGAAGCTTTTAGATTTGTACCTCCACAATTGTGTGATTGTGTGAGTTAAATCCTGAAAATAAATAAATAAATTGTGTGTGTGTGTGTGTGTGTGCGAGCACACATGTGTGTGTATACATATGTTTTTTCCTCAAATATTAGTTTTTAAAGATTTTATTTATTTATTTGTCAGAGAGAGAGAGAGCGAGAGCGAGCACAAGCAGACAGAGTGGCAGGCAGAGACAGAGAGAGAAGCAGGCTTCCCACCAAGCACGGAGCCCGATGTGGGACTCGATCCCAGGACGCTGGGATCATGACCTGAGCCGAAGGCAGCCGCTTATCAAATATTAGTTTTTAAAGAACCGATTTCAAGTATTGGTTTCCAAAGGACCAAACTTGGTATTATCAATTTTCTTTATTGGCTTTCTCTTTTCTTAACTTCTTCTTATTATTATTGTTTATTTATTTGTGAGAGAGATAGCAAGAGAGAGCACAAGCAGGGAGGAGGGGAGAGGGAGAAGCAGGCTTCCCTCTGAGCAGGGAACCCCATGTAAGGGTCGATCCCAGGACCCTGGATCATGACCTGAGCTGAAGGCAGGCACTTAACTGACTCAGGCACCCAGGCACCCTTCTTTTTTCTTAACTTCTATGTCAATCTTTATTAATTCTTTTTTTTTCCTGTTTGCTTTGTGTTTAGTTCTTTTTCTAATTTCTTGAGGAATAAACTTAGGTTAATTGATTTGCGATCTTCTTTTCTAATATAGGAATTACAGCTATAAATTTCCCTCTAAGCACTGTAGCTGGACCCTGCAAATTCTGATTTTTTTCTTCATTTTTATTCAGCTCACAACATTTTCCTAATTCCCCTTGAAACTTATTCTTTGGCCCAAAGAATTCATTTTATCTTCCAGTTAACTGTGTATTTCACAAATTTCCTTCTGTTGTTGATTTCTAATTTAATTCATTGTGTTTGGAGAACATAGTTCTCAATATTGCCCATTCCTCTTCTTAGAATACTCAGTCTCCTCTGAAGTATTTGCTATCCACTACAAGACCTGGACGGTGGCAGTGGATAAGAAAGTCCTTCCAAAGAGACCCATGCACATCTTCAGAATGTGTCACATTGGGGTAATTTCTTATTTCGGATTACATGGTGCATCAAGACTTGAGTAAAGTATGCTCAATGAAATGTTCTGTAAGTTAACGAAATTATGCGATGGCAACTTAGAAAATCCCACTACGTTGCTTGGATTTAAACAAGTGAAGGAGGGTAAAAAGGCTGTTCCCTTCTAATGCTATATTACCTCAGAAATCCAAGAGTGTCTTAGAATGAAGCTGGAAATCAGTAGAGTAGAAGATACCCGACATAATGCTTTTTTTCCTAAATCATATGATTCTAAAATTCATCCAGTACATGATACAAGTAAATGGGATTTTATTCAGGTAGTCTTAGCTATGGCAAATTGCCATTTATTGAATGTATATTATATAATATTGTGTGGTAATCTCTTTTATTATTTTTTATTCTACCTAATCCCATAAACCCAACGAGTCAGATGCCATTATCATTGTCTTATGAATGAGGAAAATGAGGCTTGGATTTGTCAAATGAACTCCAGCTTTCTGTGAAATGAGGGTAATATGATCTACTTCAGAGGAAGAGCTAAAGATAGCAACAACAAGAGTTGTCTGTAATTTAACAGTATAGCTTATGGAGGGAAAAAAACCTGTCATATATAAAATCAATGGAATATATAAAGTCATCTATAAAGTCAATGGAAAAACTTAAGAATGCAGACCTACATTCCTGCTCTCCAGGTAACTATAACACTTGTGTTAAGATGTTTTTAAATCAGGGTGGAACTAAGATACTGTAAAAGTATATTATGAGATGTAGTCAGTGTTGTTATGGTCTTGGAGCAGAACAATACTAGAGATGGCAAGATAAATCAGTAAAGCAGGCGCTATGGGTTAAGTGAGGTGTTACAAGTCTGAGAATTTAGGCAGCTTGAGTGGATATACTATTAAATATTTTCATTTCAGTTTCCTGTCAGGATCCCATAACAAGACAAGACTGCTTAAAAAAAAAAAAAAAAACAAAGTAGGGGGAAGAGGTCTCAGTACTCAAGAGACTACTGCAAGGCAAGGAGATCTGCATGTGGCAGAAACTTATTTATTGGTTCCCATCACTCAGTCACCATCTTTGACCAGGGAGTTAGATGTGCAACGACACATGAAAGAAAACCATTGTAGATTTTTGAATCAAAGAGTAAGTTATAGTACATTATCTTATCAGTTGAAAAAGGAGTGGAAAATAACTAGAAGTCATTCATGAAAGCACTAGTGAGGGAGTGACAAGGATTTAAAAATACCTGGGAACTGGCAATTAATAAAGCAGTGTAAATTTGAATCTGGGATAGGATAAAGGGCTAGAGCCATCAAAAAGGTGGAAATGGACTTGCTTATCATGTGCTAAGAGCTATTTGTCCTCTGTGTATCTCAGCATCTAGTATGAAAACTGAAACAGTAAGTTTTCAATGTACGATGTCAGTCAGTATTGTAGATGCTTTAAATGTCTCATCTAATTTTGCTTTTTCACTACGTCCATATAATATATGCTGTATCATAACCACTTTACAGATAAGGAAACTCAGAGAAAAGATTCTTGGTCATGCAGCTAGTTAGCAGGAGGGCCAGGATTTGATCATTAATAGGATTGATCATAAGTTCTTTTTCAACTAAACAATTCTGTCTTCAAAGCTTTTTCTTTGCCTATCAACACTTGATACAACAATAAGAACAATGAAATAAGTAACTCTGACACATCAACCAATTCCATTAGTTTCAGGAAAGTAATACAATATAACAGCATAGCATTAACTTAATGAGAGTCATGTGTCTAACCTGCAAGTCTGCTGGTTTTTAAAGGTTGGCTCATAGAAAGTGAATGCCAACAAGATATATTCACTTGGCTACCATTTTCCCTGAAGCACAACTTAAGTCTTGCTAATATATAAATTCTTTTATTGGAAATATGATTAGAGCGGAAATGACAGTATTTGCAAAGTTTCATTCAGCAAAACTAAAGGTCTAA
Source organism: Meles meles (assembly GCF_922984935.1). Lineage (NCBI taxonomy): Eukaryota > Metazoa > Chordata > Mammalia > Carnivora > Mustelidae > Meles > Meles meles. The sequence continues at coordinate 121,503,036 of NC_060087.1, read as the reverse complement.
TATTGGCATGTAAGACTATAGATAAGTTATGTTATATTTCATACCAAAGCCTTCTGAATACTTTTGTTTTTATTTTTGAGATTTTTTGGGTCTACCATAAAACTATTCTCATTTATCATATAGACATAGCCATACTCGACCAAAATCTGTATGCAAATTTTGTGCTCAAAGGAAAGCAAATTTTTCCTTTCAAGTTTAATTTAGTTCTTTATTTATGTCTAAATCAAGTTATAAGTACATTTACAAAATATCCTTAACATTAAATGTGAAATTTGGGAAAATTATTTTCAAGGTTTCCTACAAATCATTACTTTTACATTATTCATATCTAAATTAAACTAAGTATGAAAAAACACCTCAAACTACCTTTTTATATTACTCAAAATTCGGATGCAGAGAGCTTGCAGTAGAAATATCAATGAACAAAATATTGCATCAGTGAATATATACTATGGCTTAGAATAAGTGGAAATGTTCCCACTTAAAAAAAATGTCCAATTATACCAGAAGAATATCCCCAAAACTTTCCTAGAAGGCTAATCCTATACTTGCCCATGTTTGTGTTTCTTTGATTACTTCTAAATAACTTTCTCATTAATGCAAATATGCCACAGGTATTTAAAATTAGAAAGGAAATAATCCAAAGAAATTTTTTTGGAGGTTGCCTAATAAAATGGAGATTGAAATATGAAAGGAAATTTAAAGATATGGTGAATTGAGTGAGAAGGCCTAACATGTGAATTAAAATCTCAAAATAGTAGAGAATAGGGTCAAGGAAATCGTCAAAGAGATAATGACTGATGTTCTTCCCTAATTTTTGAAGACACCAAAATTCAAATCCAGAAAGACTAACAAATCCTAAGTATAATAAATTAAAAAAATTCATGACTAGACACATCATGGTGTAAGAGGAGAATGCCAAACACAAAAGCTCTTAAAAGCATCCAGAGGAAAGGGCACCTGGGTGGCTCAGTGGGTTAAGCCTCTGCCTTCGGCTCAGGTCATTTTCTCAGGGTCCTGGGATCGAGCCCCGCATGGGGCTCTCTGCTCAGCAGGGAGCCTGCTTACCCCTCTCTCTCTCTGCCTGCCTCTCTGCCTATGTGGTCTCTGTCTGTCAAATAAATAAGTAAAGTCTTAAAAAAAAAAAGCATCCAGAGGGAAAAGATAATTCACCTATAGTAATTAGACTAAGATTTGACTTTTCAATATCAGCAAAGGGAACAGGAAGGCCGTGAAACTGCCAACCTGGAATTACATACCAAGTTTAAATATTTTTCAAGAATGAAGGTAAAATGATGATGCATTTAGATAAACAGAAAGTGAGAGAACTTAATGCCAAATTACCTAAACACCCACTGAAAAAAATTGATAAATAGCTTTGGTATATTCATAAAATTGAATATTATATGGTAGTGAAAATGAATGAATTACAGTTGCATGTGTACACATGAATGATTTTCAACATACTTTTGATTGGAAAATAGTCAAAGTAATATGTATGGTAAGACTCAATATGCACAATGTTCAGAATCAGGGACAACTAAACAATATATTGTTGCAAGATACTAACATTGTACAAGCCAGAGAGAAAAGTAAGGGAATGAGCACTACAAAGTTCAAGAGGATGGATAACTAGAATAAGGGGATGTGATTGAGGAGAGTAAATAGAGGGCTTCTAATGTATTGGTAATGTATTTCCTAAGACTTCTTGAGATGTCTGTTTATATTGTACTTCTAAGTTACATATACTCTTTTGTATATTTAAAATTAAAACAATTGAAAACAACAGCAAAAATCTCCTAGGGGAACTCCTTGTATGTGGATAACACTTAGTAATCATTGGGACTTGTGTTAGATTGATTGTCAGGAAGCATGCTGGGGGCCTTATAAATGGCATTCAAGTTTTTGCTCTTGAGCCATTCAATTTTTTGAAAGAACTTTAATTTTTCTTCTGGAGTTGTTTGCTTTTTTAAGGAGCAAATTGAAAGATTTGTCTGTGACACAGAATTGTGCATGGGGTGATGTGGAGTTGAGGGAAGCTTCTTTCCCCCATACTTTCTATTAATTATCCTGGTTTTATTCCATTTCTGTCTTCTAGGCTTCTCAGACATTCTTGAGGGAAGGTGAGCTTGCTGTTGCTGAAATTGGACAGTACATGTTCAATAAATTTATTCAAGTATGAAACAATGCAAAAAATATGTAGCCAACCACTAATACAGAAGTATTTGGGCTGTTTGAATTAGCTGATGGCAAGTCAATCCTGTGTGCAGAACTGAGAAATGTACTCCTGCCCAGCCTACACATCCCAGGGTGATGGTCTGACCCCTGTGGAGCGGTAGACTGTGTGCAGGGGTAGTGAATTCATACACCAGCCTCACAGCACTCCTCCAACCATATTCCTCTAGTCACATAGCCTTTAAAAACTAAGGTATTTGTAAAGCTGAAGTGTGTGCTTTCTGTCACTCCAACCACCTTGTGAACTAGACACTTGCCATCATTCATTTACATGATAAAGCCTATTCATGAATCAATTGCTGGATTTCCCTATGCCTCTCCAAATGCAGGTGCAATAAATTTCATGAACATGGATTTACTTTCAAAATTATAAATGAGAGAGAAGAGGCAATAATTTAATAAACTCCACAATGCGTGTGTCAAACCAATCTGGCTTTTACAAGTTAAGTCAGAATGACTTTCGTTGCCACCTAGAGCAACAGCAATCAAAGGGAAAATTTAAGACTTCTAGTCTAATAAATTTAGAACACTTCATTATATAGCTACCACTCTAGAATGGAGTAAGTGTTTTAGAGATGTTTATGAAGTCTAAGAGTGTAAATTGAGGGGTTTCATTTCCACATCTGCCAGGGATTCATGGTATGAACTTGAAGAAGTCACTTTCATGGGAGTAATTTAAATCTTTATTTATATTTCCAGGGCAGGATACCTTGAAGGAAAAACCTAGATGTGGAATACATTAAACACAAAGGTAATTTCAAAGGCCATGAGTAACAGAATGTATTTCCTCCTTGAAAAAAAAGATAACACAACTGCCAACTGCCTTTCTGGCATTTCCATCATGAGCACATCTCCACCGGGGGTATAGGTTGTTTAGTGTTTTCAGCTTTCAGTTGCTGCTTTTGAAAACTACAAAAGTTAGAGTGTCAGAGGGTGTTTGGAAAAGCAAGAACAAAATGTCCATAATCGTATAAAATGACCCAACTACTATTACAGTCTCTGTTTATCCTTTGCTAATTTGTATTGTTAGTTATATTTTATAAAGCACATTCATATTGTATGCACAATATGGTGTCGTGTGTTGTGCATTTATAACAAATATTTTGTTTCTTATCTTTTATAATTTACAATTATAATTTATAGTTTATAATTTTAATGGCTACATAATATTCAACCAAGTCATTTTACCATACATTAACTATTTCTCTCTATATAGACACTTGTATTACTCAGTTTTGACCCATTTTGAGATCACATGTTTCTGTTGAAATAGCAGACAAAGCACCAAAATGATACCAGAATCTATAGTACTAAGTAATACACATATTCATACAATTCCAAGTTTCTATTCAATACCTAATTATTACACTAAGGCACATTCAGGTTTGTTACCAGCCAAAATGTAATACTTTCTCTTCCTTCAATAGTTTTCAGCCCTGTTATACACCACGTTTGGCTAAAATCTTTTATACTGACATCCAAACATAAGGACCTCTTGTGTTTTACTGGACCTTCATGTACCAGCAAATGTACTGATAGCAGTTCCTGTTCTCAAAGACATCACATCCCACTGAGAAATTAGCAAAGGAGGCAGAATAGGAATGGTGCTATCTCAAGAGCCAGGAAGGGAGCACCAAGAAGAGAATGTTCATCAGTGGCAAATGCTCCAGAGAGGTTACGTAAGAGGATAACTATTGAGTCCCAGGCAGTGAACAATGTTTATTGAATGTTTACTATGTGCTAGGCCTACTTTAGCGGCTAAGTAGATTATGATGAGCAAGACTGAGTCCCTGCCCTCAAGGAACTTATATTCTAATGGGGGTAAAAAGAAAATAAACATGTAAACGAAGACATGAAAATGATTAAAGATAGTAAGAACTATAAAGAAATTGAGAATGTTTTGAGATTTAACTCAGGTGTTCAGGAAAGGTCTCTCTAAGAAGCTACAATTTGTTTTGAGACCAGAAAGGTCTCAAAGGAAACTTTGGGTTTGATCATCAGAAGCTTCCTGGTGATTTCTCAAAGTACAGCTTCAGTTGTGTGGTAAGGATAGAAGTTAGCATTACGAGAGTTGTTCAGTGGTTGTAAAGGGTTTCAGTTATGATAGATTATTAAACTCCGGAACTTTGCTCTAGAGTAATACTCATAGTTAACCATATAGGATTGTGTACTTTAAACTTTGTTGCGGGTCCCTGGGTGGCTCAGTCAGTTTAAATGTCTGACTTGGTTTCAGCTCAGGCCATGATCTCAGGATCATGAGATCGAGCTCCTGCATTGGGCTCCACGCTCAGAGCAGTGTCTGCTTAAGATTCTTTCTCTACCTCCCTTTGCCTCTCCCCACCCCACTCTTCCTCTCTCTGTCTCTGTCTCTCTCTTTCTCTAAAATAATAAATAAAATCACTTTTTAAAATAATACTTTGTTAAGAGGGGAGATCACATGGCAAGTTTTACTACAAAGAAAGAAAAGCAAAAGAACCAAGGATATTTATGGAAGTAATGGATATATCTATCACCTTGGCTGTGGTGATGGTATCAGGGGTGTATGCCTATGTCCAAACCAATCAAATCATACATATTAAGTATGTCCAGTTCTTATATGTAAATTTTACCTCAATAAAGCTTTTCAAAAAGAGAGTAACTGCCAAGTAAGCAGAAACAAAGACAGGCAGCTTCTTCCTTGAAGTTTAACTGGGAAAAAAAGGAGAAAGATGGAAAGAAGCTGAAGGGGGAGGCAGAGTTAAAGGATGTTCATGTTGTTGATTTTTCTTTTTAAAAATGTTATTTAAGATTGGACTTATTTGTCAACTATGCTGAAGTAGCTGTTAGGAAGGCAGATGTTGAAAATATAAAAGAAAAATAACCAATGAAACAAGGTCTAATTCTCAAGCCCATGTTCATGTTGTTGATTTTTCTTTTTAAAAATGTTATTTAACGTTTTGCATGGAGCACTGGGTGTTGTGCAAAAAGAATGAATACTGTTACGCTGAAAAAATAAATAAAATGAGAAAAAAAAATGTTATTTAAGATTGGACTTATTTGTCAACTATGCTGAAGTAGCTGTTAGGAAGGCAGATGTTGAAAATATAAAAGAAAAATAACCAATGAAACAAGGTCTAATTCTCAAGCCCCTTGAATAGAGTTGTTTATTCATTAAATATTTACTGAATATTTTTGTTTGTTTCAGTTTTGTTCTTGTGTGTGTGCTTGTGTGTGTGTTACTGAAGTATAGTTGACAAGCAATGTTACATTAGTTTCAGGTGTACAACATAGTGATTTGGCAAATTTAGACATTATGCTCACCACTTCCAATGTTGTTTTTAATGTGAAAAGCACACTAATGAGGCATGACTGCCCACTGGTTCATTTTGCAAGAGGACTCCTGCTCATATAGTGGACTAAATTACAGCCAGCATAGGCGAAAGGGAAAAAATACTGAACATGCCTCTTTACTATGATAGTTTGGTGGGAGAGGCACTTCTCCCAACTAGAGACATAAGAAAATATTACAAGAAATTCTTCTTAAAATGGAAATGCTAAATTTATGAAATGTTCTTAAGACATCTGAACAAAATTTGCTAAATAAAACAAATTCCAAGTAAAATGAATTATATATTTTCCCAACATCCTATTCTTTTGACAGAAAAATTTAAAACCTTATGCTACATGTAAGTATTTCCTTTTTAAATCACTTTTTATGCTGATAGTTTTAGGAAAATATTTTCTTGAAAATTAAATAAGACTTTATGACCCGATGGTCACTCTTTACTTAGCTTATCATTTGTTGGATCACAAAATTTTCTCAGAGGTTAAAGATCATTTTCCTGTACTGTTTTATGTTAGTATGAATGAATACTTCCCAGGTAGGGTATTTCTTGGCTTTTAAATATCAGTGGCATTTTGGCCAACTTCACCTCAACCTCAACCTCCCTACCAGTCATTTAACAGTCGGGGAAGAGTTTTCTCCTCACAAATGCTTGAGTAAAAATGTTCACAGTGCACATTCTGACAAGATGAACATGTGCATAAAATTTTTGAAAATGTAAAATCATTTTCATAGTTCTGAGCACATTAGGTTAAATCAGGGTTTCTTAATTTTGGCATTATTAACATGGAGGCAGGATGATGCGTTGTTATGGGAGACTGTCCTTTGTGCTGTAGGATGGCTAGCAACATTTCTGACCTCTACTCCTTAGGAGCCAGTAGCATTCCCTACTTCTCCCCTACCCTCCAATTATGACAACCAACAGTATCTCTAGGCTTCACCAAATGTCCCCTAGATGGCAAAATCTTCCCAAGTTGAGAACAACTGGGTCGAAGGCAGGCATTACTGCTATAGGGGTGATAGTTCTAATGACATTAAAAAGCTGGTACAGTATTTAATGTATTAGAAATACATATAAACAATAAAATTTACAGACTATATAACGGACAAATACTTGTTTTTCTTGGGTAATGAATATACTTAATCAATCCCACCTGAGAAAAAAATCACTTAACTCTTACCCTATAATGATAGAAAAGATTCATTAAATTTTCTTCAAAATGGAAATTTTTAATATAGAACACATTTACAAAATATTAGTTTAAGAGTCATACCTACTTGAGGAACTCACATCTGAGCTACTCAGCAGTAATATAAGCACTGTAGCTTAATTTTCAACTACAGTAACAATATAATCCAATGATGCCTGTGGATAGCTGCCCTACAAATCTCATAGATTTGAAAACTCAGATTCACACTGTAAGCATCAGGTCATTTCTCTAGCAATATCACCACGCATCTCAAGTCAAGTCAACGAGCTAGGTAGCATTAACAATGCACAGGCAGCAAGTCATTGGGCTCTGACGGATTCAGGCAGGGGTAATAAATACAGCTGCCCAATTGTCTAAGAATGATTAACCTATTACTAATTGCCAAGGACCAGGAAGTATGTATGGTCTTGCTGGATAAAGAAAGAAATCTAGCTGCATATCTGTGGCTACTCATTATACATTCTACCCAAAGAGAACGTCTAATTAACCTGACAGTGCAAGGGTTTTCAGAGGGCTGCTTTAAAGAAGGAACCAGAGCTACTGGGACTTAGAACCATGCAGCCTACAAAGGGATTTAAAATCTCATTTTCTGTGAACTATTCCTACCAGATAGTCACTGTGCCTGGCTTCATTCCTTGTATCTAATAGTGTCCCCACCAGATTTACCAGCTGTAAAATAAACAGGGAAATGTAGAACATCAAGCCCACTGAGCTTCGGGGGCTGTCCTAGACATGCAGGAAGCTAGGAAGTTGTGTGGGCCTGTCAAAATTAATGCTTCTAAAGTAGGTTTGTTACTAATCTCCACAAACCAACCAACCATAAACCAGATATTTAGCCCTTGAACTATGTGCTAATGCACTTAAAATGCTTGCCCAGATACACTGGAATTAAAGTGCCAAATCTATATATATTACAAGCCTAGGTCTCCAGTGCCTGTCAAATGTAATAACATTTGGCGTCTGGGATGAGTCCAGCAAATGGGCTGTTGCTAAGCTTTGGTGCATACAATGGATACAATACTCATTGTTTAAGCTTCACCTCAGGCAACAGGGATACTTACTTGCCCCCTTCTTTCATGCTGCTCAACTGTCCCTCTTCTGGGCTCTCATATCACCCTAAATGCCCTCTCCTATCAAAAATCCTAATACCTGGGGGGCGCCTGGGTGGCTCAGTGCGTCAAAGCCTCTGCCTTTCGCTCAGGTCATGATCCCAGGGTCCTGGGATCGAGCCCCGCGTCAGGCTCTCTGCTTGGCAGGGAGCCTGCTTCCTCCTCTCTCTCTCTCTGCCTGCCTCTCTCCCTACTTATGATCTCTATCTGTCAAATAAATAAAATCTTAAAAAAAAAAAATCCTAATACCTGGAATTGTAATTGTTTATACATCCACTTGGCAATGGGCTCTGTGAGGGCAGAAATGGTGTCTTCTTTTTTGGCACCTGACATAGGGTCTGATATCTAGTAGGAAGCCATTAGGTAATGAATTGCAGCTTCTGGGGTGTACTGAAATCATACCACTACTCTATGCTATTCATTTATAGGCACTGAAAATTCCCTGAGATGTCTAAGACGTTGTTTTTTCTCAAGTTTTGCCATCTCCTCAAGCTATACTAGGAAAATGGAGGATAGCCATGACCACTCTATCCCTCTTGACTTGCTTCTTCCCATAGACTGAAAAATTCGTTTCTGGTCTTGAGAATATAAAAGTTTTACATAACTCACAATCGATTTTCTGGTATCTTTTGACTATGCTCTGGGTTGTTCAATTCCCCCATTATGAAGAAAATCTTCTTTTTGTCTCCTGCTTTCTGCCCTGACATTCCTTCACTGAGACATGGGCATAGAGCAGCCTAGCTCACTGAACAGGTGGGAAGGGCTTAGGTAGACCTTTTCCAAGCTACAAAAATCTACAAAAAATGCTAAGGTTTAAGTTTAAGTTCCTACCTAATTCCTTCCCTCCAAAAAAATGTTCTTTCTATAGGTCAGTTGTTCTCAACTGAGGGCAATTTTGCACCCTTTTTCTAGGGAACATTTTACAATATCTTGAGACATGTTTCGTTGTGGCAGCTGGGTAGGGTGAAGGAAGTGGTTGGTTGCTAGTGACATCCGATGGGTACAGACCAGAAATGTTTCTAAATATCCTAAATTGCACAATAGGGCCCCCCACAACAGTTATCTGCCACAAAATCTCAGTAGTAACAAAAATAAAACACCCTGTAGCTCATTCCTTAATAGCTCATATTCCTTAATAGCCTACCCAAAGAGTTTTTGGTTGTTTTCAGCTATAAAACTACATATCTTTTGGCAAATCAACAGCTTTTTTCTCACCACTAATAGATCAGCAAGGAAAAGGAGATGAAAATTGATACTTCTGAAGACTCATTCTGTGCCAGGCACTATGCTCAGCACTTTACATTTACCTGGCTGCATTTAATCCCTGTGAAACGATAATATTGGGTAGTCACAATTGCTATCTATATTTCACAGAGTTTAAAAAAAAATCAAAACAAAACTGAGTTGCCGTAAAAGTAAACAATCGATCCAGATTACAGCATCTAAAAGTGGAACAACAAAAACTTACTGTCAGACTGTATGACTCCAGGGCTGATGCTATTCTAACCTCAACAAGGAGATCAATTGCCTGATCCATGGATCTTTTTTCCCATTTTATGAGACATAATTAATATGTAATGTGTAAGTTTAAGCTATAAAATGTGTTGATTTGATATACTTATATATTGCAAAATGATTACCACCATAATGTTAGCTAACATTTTTATTACTCCACATAATTACCATTTCTCTTCTGTAGTGAGGACCTTTAAGATCCATTCTCTTAGCAACTTTCAAGTGTATAATAAAGTATTATTGACAATAGTCACCATGGTGTACATTGTATCCTCAGAACTTATTCATCTTGTAACTGGGAGTTTGTACCCTTTGACCTACATCTTCTCATTCCCCCCCCCCCACCAGCCCCTGGTAACCACTAGTCTACTCTCTATTTTTATGGGTTTGGCTTTTTTAGATTCCACATATAAAAGCTACCATACAATATTTATCTTTCTCTGCCTGACTTATGTCCTTAGCGTAACACCCTTAAGGTCCATCCTTGTTGCAAATGGCAGGATTCCCTTCTTTCTCATGGCTGAATTATTCATATATTGTAATATATATATGTGTGTATATATATAATATATATAACATATATGCATATATTTTGATATGCATATATATGATATATATGATATATAAATATATATATAACATATATAATATATGTATATTACATTTTCTATATTCATTCATCCATCAGAGGATACTTACATTGTTTCCATATATTGGCTATAGTGAATAATGCTGCAATGAACATGGGAGTGCAGATACCTTCTCGAGATCCTATTTTCATTTCCTTTGGACATATACCTAGATATACAAATGCAGGGTCATATGGTAGTTCTATTCCTATTTTTAATTTTGTGAGGAACCTACATATTGCTTTCCCATAGTGACAGTACCAATTTACATTCCCACCTACAGTGCACCAGGGTTCTTTACCTTCAGGCATTTTCTTTTGTAGAGATTTTTGCTTTTTTCTAATGGAATGTCAAGCATGGAAGTTTGGCATTCAACAAAGAATACTGTATAACTTTCTTATTCTGAAAAAAATCTTCAGTAATGAATAATAATGAAAAGCTGTGAGACTTTCTAGGAAAGTGAACAGAAATATTGCAGGCTTAAAGAACTTCTCACACCATAACTGACCAAAATGAACAGAAATAATTAATCAGTGCTTAAACTTGGAAAAAACCCTAGTCTCTTTCAGTATACCTATAGAGGTATGATTCAGATACAAAATAATTTGGCTCAGGTTGAAAGAAGACTGAAGAAATCAATATATAAGCTCTTTTGGCACCTTTGTCCAGGTCTTCCAGTTTGAAGGGGCAAGGAAATTAGATTTGAGCAAACCCGAAAAAATGGGGAAGGCATTGTGTGGAGCCCTTTTCTCCACTGCAAACAATCAGCCTTGTGAAGTTACATGCTGGAAGAGATGTGAAGCCATACAACCTATAGACTGCTTACCTACTTACCTATCCAACTACATAGTCCCTCCTTCCAGCCAAGTAAAACATTGGAGAAAAATAGAACTAGAAAACGAGAGCCAAAAACAGCTTTCAGGACAGGAGAAATACATAAGTCTGCATAAAACAAAAACCTCATCAATCCTGGACTTTTTTCCATGCAAATAGATTCCTTACTGTACTAGGGAGTACAATTAAACAGAAAGGTCACTCTCTTCCAACAGATAAAGGGATGCCCTGTCAGCATGGAGCGGCTCACCCCAGTACAGGGATGCCAACAAAATCAGAGAAACTAGCAATGAAGGAAAAAAAAAATAACTGCATCTGCACACAGCCCTAGATATCTCTTCCCTGTCCCTTAGCACCGACCCCAATCCCGACCCCCCCAAAACCAAACCAAACCAAACCAAAACAAAACAAAACCAAAAAAAGCCTTAATGACTGAACAAAGGATAGAAGCAATAAACCCAAAGCTGTTCCATGAATATTCTGAGACATTGGTCCACAACTGTAAATCCACAGACCAGTTTTGGAAGGTGGGCTAAAAGGACAGATTCAGAAGCTCTAAATGTAAGATGGATTCAATAGGTCTGGAATTGGGATCGACACTTTTATTTTGTGCATCCATGTTTGAGAAACACCATCTAAAGTGGAGAGAGCAGGTAAAGCCAACAATTGCTGCATCAACCAGCAGGGTTATCAAGGATACTGTACCATACTCTTTCACGGAGGGGGACAAGAAATGATCCCAGTTAAAAAAAATAAATAAGCACAGCAAATAATAAAATGTGGGACTTTGTGTAAAAGTCTAAAATAGAGGGAAGAGAACAGGAAGATAGCAAGCAAAGAGAGCTCAGTAGCTTTTTTGCCAGCTTCTCTAACAGTGGCTGAAGAAATAAAGCAATCAGAGATTATAGGTAACAAGTGGATAAACTAAAAAGATAACTCTAAAATCAATCAGAAGCAATAACATACATTTCAACCCTGTAAAAAAATCTGAGTCAGTAACCAAAGTATAGGGTGGGGAAACACAGGAAATAAAGGGCAAACAGATGAGCATGGTAGATAGCATGATATAAAAGAAAACAAACCTAACAGAATCACTTTCTAGAATTAGGCTTACTAGCTGTGGAAATGGACCAAGATTGGGAAAAAGTAGAAGTCCAATAATTTCTCACTTAAGCAATTTATGATTTGCACCTTTAAAATCACTGGCCCAACAACTGACTCCTCTCAACCTCTGCTTTGTATCTTCAAATTGAGGATGAGAAGCGCACCTGTCTCACAAGGTTATTGAGAAGGCTAACTTGAAGGGATGCTTGCAAATTCCCAAGCAATTACAAAGAAAAAAGTCTCAACGGGCATCAGCTACAGCTCTTAATATTTCATAGGGGAGAATTCAAAGAAACTCTTGTGTATCTAGAAGGGATACTTGAATTTATTAAACTGAATGTACTATTTTAAATGTTTAAAATTAAAACCTAGCAGAATTAAAAACTAGTTGACATATTTGTTATTATTCAGATGGGAAACAAATGTCACATAAGGTCTAAATAAAATCAGAAAAAAAATGAAGCGAGCTGATGAGTGAGAACAAATATATAGGCCCAATCACATTCTCCCCAAAAACAAACAAACAAACCTTCTAAAGGAAAGTAACTCAGAAAAGCTGAAAGTAAATATCTTCTGCAAAAGGTTACCAGATATGCAAATAAAAATGGGACCAGACCTTCATTTCTTTGGGAAATGGCACATTTCTCCTCATAACTCATTAGAACTCAGTCTTTGTACTGAGTTGCTGAGTTGTAGCTGGGGAATGTAGTCTGGGAGTCCATGCCCCCAGATCTACTATACGAGAGGTAGCAGGCAAGAAAGAAGGGGTTATTGGAAATCTAGGAATTTCTGACACAGGTATATGGATGGCACTGAGGTGAAGGGCAAAGCAAGAGTGTTTGTCAGAACAAGTACTTCACATTCCTGTGAAAGCGCCAGGCAATACAATTCAACCAGAGGTCAATATAAGAGGCACAGGTATCAGAAAATCAAAGACAAAATCATCATTTTTCAAGAAAATATAATGTTACATTATCTACATTACCAGAGAGCTTTAATAGAATCAGCTGAAGATATGCTAGAACAGGAGAAGAGAATAAAGTGGAAAAGTATAATTTTAATAATCATCTCTGATTGAACAATAGCTACTTAGGGACTATAATGAGAAAAATAGTCACATTTACACAAGAAACAACAGGAGCAATATCAATAGAAGCACAGCAACACTAAATACAATTCTTAAAAATTAACCTAATAGGCTGTACATTACATTTCATGATTTTTTATTTTATAATTGGAAATTTGTACCTTTTGACCCCCTTCACCCATTTTACCCACTCCACACCCTGTCCCTCAGACAATTGCCAATCTGTTCTCTGTGACTATAGTTAATAATGGTGTAGTGCATATTTGAAAGTCACTAAGAGAGTAGATTTTAAAAGTTCTCATCACAAGAAAAAAATTTTGTGACTATGTGTGGTGATGGATGTTAACTAGACTTCTGATCACCATATACTGAATCATTATGTTGTACACTTGAAACTAATATAATGTTATATGCTGATTATATCTCAACTTAAAAAATTAACTGAATATGAATTGAACAAGAATAATGTGAAGTAGTTACTATGGAAGTCTCTGTAGTAAAGCCCAAGTGATATTTTGAAAGTACAGAGCAATTCAACCACCCTTCTTGCTTAAAACTCCTGGCCCAATGCAGTTTAAAAGAAATCCGAGTTTCTTTCTATGGCCTGGGCACCTCAGACCTCATGTCTGATAACATTTTCCTTTGTTTCAACTTTCACCTTCTAGGTAAGAAAGTCAGCCATATCAGCCTCCCATTTGTCCCTGAGCACATCACGCTAATTCTTCCTTTAGAGCAATTGTAGTATTTCCTCTTCTGGAAGTCTCTTCTCTCAAAATTTCCCATGGCAGCAACTTTTAATACATCCATGTTCTAGCTTAAAACTTAAGTCCAGAAGCATCTCTGACCATCCTTTGTTTACAATATCACTCTCACTGAGTCATTGTCTCTTACACTGTTACATGAAAATTTCAAAAGAAAAAAGCTAAGTTATACCACACCATATACAGTATAAACAGAGTATTTCCAAGAGTATTATGTCCAAGATTCCAAAATGAATATCATTTTATAACATATTAGATAATGATTAGTGGTGGGGGCTGTGAAGTGGGAGAACTGGGTGAAGGGGTTCAAAATGTTTCTAATTATAAAATAAGTAAGTCATGGGGATGTAATGTCTAGCATATTAGGTTAATTTCTATATATTTTGCTATTATGTGTGTATAATATTGTATGGTTATATTTTAATACATAAAATCAATTATTTTAATAGTATATTCTATTGATGTAGTTAATCAGCATATTAGATAATAATTACATATTATATGTACATAATATATTCAAGAAAACAGTTACCTGGTGAGATTTTCAGGTAATTCCTACTCTATCCTTTATATTTTGTTCTTGTGAGTGATTTTTTAAAATATTTATTTGTCTATTTATTTATTTAACAGAAAGAGAGTGAGAGAGGATAAGCAGGGGGATGGTAGGTAGAGGGAGAGGGAGAAGCAGACTCCCCACTGATTAAGGGGACCAATGGGGGGCCCATTCCCAGGACCCTGGAAATACAAACCAAGCCAAAGGCAGATGCCCAACCAAGTGAGCCACCCAGATTCCCCTCTTGTGTTTTTTTAAATATTTTTATTAAATTTAAAAAAAATTTTTATAAACATATAATGTATTTTTATCCCCAGGGATACAGGTCTGTGAATTGCCAGGTTTACACACTTCACAGCACTCACCATAGCACATACCCTCCCCAATGTCCATAACCCCACCACCCTCTACTGACCCCCCTCCCCCCAGCAACTCTCAGTTTGTTTTGTGAGATTAAGAGTCTTATGGTTTATCTGCCTCCCGATCACATCTTGTTTCATTTTTTCTTTCCCTACCCCCCAGACCCCCCACATCGCCTCTCAAAGTCTTCATATCAGGGAGATCATATGAAAATTGTCTTCCTCTGATTGATTTATTTCACTCAGCACAATACCCTTTAGTTCCATCCACGTCATCGCAAATGGCAAGATTTCATTTCTTTTGATGGCTGCATAGGATTCCATTATATATATATACCACCTCTTCTTTATCCATTCATCTGTTGATGGACATCTAGGTTATTTCCATAGTTTGGCTATTGTAGACATTGCTGCTATAAACATTTGGGTGCATGTGCCCCTTCAGATCACTACGTTTGTATCTTTAGGGTA
The DNA here is from genome assembly GCF_922984935.1 of Meles meles. NCBI lineage: Eukaryota > Metazoa > Chordata > Mammalia > Carnivora > Mustelidae > Meles > Meles meles. Next base: position 121,487,846 of record NC_060087.1, on the reverse strand, counting down.
AATACACAGTAGTGCAATTGCTGGGTCATAGGATAGCTCTATTTTCAACTTTTTGAGGAACCTCCATGCTGTTTTCCAGAGTGGTTGCACCAACCTGCATTCCCACCAATAGTGTAGGAGGGTTCCCCTTTCTCTGCATCCTCGCCAACTTCTGTCATTTTCTGACTTGTTTAATTTTAGCCATTCTGACTGGTGTGAGATGGTATCTCACTGTGGTTTTGATTTGTATTTCCCTGATGACGAATGATGTGGAGCACTTTTTCATGTGTCTGTTGGCCATCTGGATGTCTTCATTGTAGAAATGTCTGTTCATGTCCTCTGCCCATTTCTTGATTGGATTATTTATTCTTTGGGTGTTGAGTTTGAGAAGTTCTTTATAGATTTTGGATACTAGCCCTTTATCTGATATGTCGTTTGCAAATATCTTCTCCCATTCTGTCAGTTTTCTTTTGGTTTTGTGGACTGTTTCCTTTGGTGTGCAAAAGCTTTTGCTCTTGATGAAGTCCCAATAGTTCATTCTTGCCCTTGCTTCCCTGGCTTTTGGTGATGTTTTTAGGAAGAAGTTGCTGCAGCTGAGGTCGAAGAGGTTGCTGCCTGTGTTCTCCTCAAGGATATTAATGGATTCCTGTCTCACATTGAGGGCTTTCATCCATTTTGAACCTATTTTTGTAAGGTGTAAGAAAATGATCCAGTTTCATTCTTCTGCATGTGGCTGTCCAATTTTCCCACCACCATTTGTTGGAGAGACTATTTTCCATTCGATATTCTTTCCTGCTTTGTCGAAGATTAGTTGGCCAGAGAGTTAAGGGTCTATTTCTGGGCTCTCTATTCTGTTCCATTGATCTATGTGTCTGTTTTTGTGCCAGTACCATACTGTCTTGATGCTGACAGCTTTGTAATAGAGCTTGAAGTCTGTAATTGTGATGCCACCAACTTTGGCTTTCTTTTTCAACATTCATTTGGCTATTCAAAGTCTTTTCTGGTTCCATATAAATTTTAGGATTATTTGTTCCATTTCTCTGAAAAAAATGGATGGGATTTTGATAGGGATTGCATTAAATGTGTAGATTGCTTTAGGTAGCATAGACATTTTCACAATATTTATTCTTCCAATCCAGGAGCATGGAACATTTTTCCACTTGTTTGTGTCTTCCTCAATTTCTTTCATGAGTACTTTATAGCTTTCTGAGTATAGATTCATTGCCTCTTTGTTTAGGTTTATTCCTAGGTATCTTATGGTTTTGGGTGCAATTGTAAATGGGATTGACTCCTTAATTTCTCTTTCTTCTGTCTTGTTGTTGGTGTAAAGAAATGCAACTGATTTCTGTGCATTGATTTTATATCCTGACACTTTACTGAATTCCTATATGAGTTCTAGCAGTTTTGGAATGAAGCCTTTTGGGTTTTCCACATATAGTATCATATCATCTGCAAAGAGGGAGAGTTTGACTTCTTCTTTGCCTATTTGGATGCCTTTAATTTCTTTTTGTTGTCTGATTGCTGACGCTAGGACTTCGTGTACTATGTTGAATAGCAGTGGTGATAATGGACATCCCTGCCGTGTTCCTGACCTTAGCGGAAAAGCTTTCAGTTTTTCTCTATTGAGAATGATATTTGTAGTGGGTTTTTCATAGATGGCTTTGATAAGATTGAGGTATGTGCCCTCTATCCCTACACTTTGAAGAGTTTTAATCAGGAAGGGATGCTGTACTTTGTCAAATGCTTTTTCAGCATCTATTGAGAGTATCATATGGTTCTTGTTCTTTTATTAATGTGTTGTATCACATTGATTGATTTGTGGATGTTGAACCAAACTTGCAGCCCTGGAATAAATCCCACTTGGTCGTGGTGAATAATCCTTTTAATGTACTGTTGGATCCTATTGGCTAGTATTTTGGTGAGAATTTTCGCATCTGTGTTCATCAAGGATATTGGTCTGTAGTTCTCTTTTTTGGTGGGATCCTTGTCTGGTTTTGGGATCAAGGTGATGCTGGCCTCATAAAATGAGTTTGGAAGTTTTCCTTCCATTTCTATTTTTTGGAACGGTTTCAGGAGAATAGGAATTAATTCTTCTTTAAATGTTTGGTAGAATTCCCCTGGGAAGCCGTTTGGCCCTGGGCTTTTGTTTGTTTGGAGAGTTTTGATGACTGCTTCAATCTCCTTACTGGTTATGGGTCTGTTCAGGTTTTCTATTTCTTCCTGGTTCAGTTGTGGTAGTTTATATGTCTCTAGGAATGCATCCATGTCTTCCAGATTGTCCAATTTGTTGGCATAGAGTTGTTCATAGTATGTTCTTATAATTGTTTGTATTTCTTTGGTGTTGGTTGTGATCTCTCCTCTTTCATTCATGATTTTATTTATTTGGGTCTTTTCTCCTTTCTTTTTGATATGTCTGGCCAGGGGTTTATCAATCTTATTAATTCTTTCAAAGAACCAACTCCTAGTTTCGTTGATTTGTTCTATTGTTTTTTTGGTTTCTATTTCATTGATTTCTGCTCTGATCTTTATGATTTCTCTTCTCCTGCTGGGTTTAGGCTTTCTTTATTGTTCTTTCTCCAACTCCTTTAGGTGTAAGGTTCGTTTGTGTATTTGAGACCTTTCTTGTTTCTTGAGAAAGGCCTGTATTGCTATATCTTTTCCTCTCAGGACTGCCTTTGCTGTGTCCCACAGATTTGGAACAGTTGTGCTTTCATTATCATTTGTTTCCATGAATTTTTTCAATTCTTCTTTAATTTCCTGGTTGACCCATTCATTCTTTGGAAGGATGCTGTTTAGTCTCCATGTGTTTGGGTTCTTTCCAAATTTCCTCTTGTAATTGGGTTCTAGCTTCAGAGCATTGTGGTCTGAAAACATGCAGGGAATGATCCCAATCTTTTGATAACAGTTGAGACCTGATTTATGACCCAGGATGTGATCTATTCTGGAGAATGTTCCATGTGCACTAGAGAAGAATGAGCTTTCTGTTGCTTTGGGATGGAATGTTCTGAATATATCTGTGATGTCCATCTGGTCCAGTGTGTCATTTAAGGCCTTTATTTCCTTGTTGATCTTTTGCTTGGATGATCTGTCCATTTCAGTGAGGGGAGTGTTAAAGTTCCCTACTATTATTGTATTATTGTCTATGTGTTTCTTTGATTTTGTTATTAATTGGTTTATATAGTAGGCTGCTTCCATGTTAGGGGCATAGATATTTAAAATTGTTAGATCTTCTTGAACAGACTCTTGGAGTATGATATAGTGTCCTTCCTCATCTCTTATTATAGTCTTTGGCTTAAAATCTAATTGATCTGATATAAGGATTGCCACCCCAGCTTTCTTCTGATGTCCATTAGCATGGTAAATTGTTTTCCACCCCCTCACTTTAAATCTGAAGGTGTCATCAGGTCTAAAATGAGTTTCTTATAGGCAGCATATTGATGGGTTTTGTTTTTTTTATCCATTCTGATACCCTGTGTCTTTTGATTGGGGAATTTAGCCCATTTATATTCAGGGTAACTATTGAAAGATATGAATTTAGTGCCATTGTATTCCCTGTAAGGTGACTGTTACTGTATATTGTCTCTGTTCCTTTCTGATCTACTACTTTTAGGGTCTCTCTTTGTTTAGAGGACCCCTTTGAATATTTTCTGTAGAGCTGGTTTGGTGTTTGCAAATTCTTTCAGTTTTTGTTTGTCCTGAACACTTCTTATCTCTCCTTCTATTTTCCTTTTTTTTTTTTTAGATTTTTTTTTTATTTATTTGACAGAGAGAAATCACAAGAGAGGCAGGCAGAGAGAGAGGAAGGGAAGCAGGCTCTCCGCCGAGCAGAGAGCCCAACGCAGGACTCGATCCCAGGACCCTGAGATCATGACCCGAACCGAAGGCAGCGGCTTAACCCACTGAGCCACCCAGGCGCCCCTCTCCTTCTATTTTCAATGATAGTCTAGCTGGATATAGTATTCTTGAGTGCATGTTTTTCTCATTTAGTGCTCTAAATATATCATGCCAGTTCTTTCTGGCCTGCCAGATCTCTGTGGATAAGTCTGCTGCCAATCTAATATTTTTACCATTGTATGTTACAGGCTTCTTTTCCCTGACTGCTTTCAGGATTTTCTCTTTGTCGCTAAGACTTGTAAATTTTACTAATAGGTGATGGGGTGTCTACCTATTCTTATTGATTTTGAGGGGGGTTCTCTGCACCTCCTGGATTTTGATGCTTGTTCCCTTTGCCATATTAGGGAAATTCTCTACAATAATTGTCTCCAATATTCCTTCTGCTCCCCTCTCTCTTTCTTCTTCTTCTGGAATCCCAATTATTCTAATGTTGCTTTGTCTTATGGTGTCACATATCTCTTGAATTCTCCCCTCATGGTCCAGTATTTGTTTGTCTCTCTTTTGCTCAGCTTCTTTATTCTATGTCATTTGGTCTTCTATATCACTAATTCTTTCTTCTGCCTCATTTATCCTAGCAGTAAGAGCCTCCATTTTTTATTGCACCTCATTAATAGCTTTTTTGATTTCAGTTTGGTTAGATTTTAGCTCTTCTATTTCTCCAGAAAGGGCTTTTATCTTTCCAGAGAGGGTTTCTCTAATATCTTCCATGCCTCTTTTGAGCCTGGCTAGAACCTTGAGAATCGTCATTCTGAACTCTAGATCAGACATATTACCAATGTCCGTATTGATTAGGTCCCTAGCCTTTGGTACTGCCTCTTTTTCTTTTTTTTTGTGGTGAGTTTTTCCGCCTTGTCATTTTGTCCAGATAAGAATATATGAAGGAGTGGGGCACCTGGGTGGCTCAGTGGGTTAAACCTCTGCCTTCGGCTCAGGGCATGATCTCGGCGTCCTGGGATCGAGCCCTACATCGGGCTCTTTGCTCAGCAGGAGCCTGCTTTCCCTTCCTCTCTCTCTACCTGCCTCTCTGCATATTTGTGCTCTCTCTGTCTCTCTGTTAAATAAATAAATATTAAAAAAAAAGAATATATGAAGGAGCAAATAAAATACTAAAAGGGTGGCAAAGACCCTAGGAAAATGTGCTTTAACCAAATCAGAAGAGACCCCAAATTGTGTGGGGGGAGAAAGGGGGGTAAAAAGAAGTCAGAAAAAAAAATGAAAAAAAAGAAAACAAATAAAGAAAAAATACAAAAGAGAAAAAATATATATATATATTAGACTGGTGATGAGAACAGGGTCACCCACTTAATTTTGGGAGTATTTTGGTCTCTTAGAAGCAACTACCTTCATTAAAGAATGAAAACTTATATAAGAGTAAACACAATTTAGGGATGGAATATGCCTATAAAGATGAAAAATTTTTTTTTTAATTTCTAAAAAAGCAGTTGATAAAGTAAGTTGGTTGGGAGAATAAAGAAAAAGAAGGTGGAAAAAAAGAAAAAGAAAGTGGAGAGAATTTGCTTAGGCTGGAGACTAGAACAAGCCTGGAGCTAGATTTAGGGTATATTTTGATCTATTAGAAGTTGTACCCCAAATTTTTTAGAAGAAAAAACCTATGTGTATACAAAAAATAAAGTCAGATACAATGAAGCATAAAATATGAGTATAATAATGAAGGTTCAAAAAAGATTATTATTTTATTTTTTTATTTTTTTTTTAATTTTTATTTGTTTATTTACAGCATAACAGTGTTCATTGTTTTGGCATCACACCCAGTGCTCCATGCAGTACGTGCCCTCCCTATTACCCACCACCTGGTTCCTCAACCTCCCACCCCCCCCACCCCCCTGCCGCCCCTTCATAACCCTCTGGTTGTTTTTCAGAGTCCATAGTCTCTCATGGTTCATCTCCCCTTCCAGTTTCCCTCAACTCCCTCTCCTCTCCATCTCCCCATGTCCTCCATGTTATTTGTTATGCTCCACAAATAAGTGAAACCATATGATACTTGACTCTCTCTGCTTCACTTATTTCGCTCAGCATAATTTCTTCCAGACCCGTCCATGTTCCTACAAAAGTTGGGTATTCATCCTTTCTGATGGAGGCATAATACTCCATTGTGTATATGGACCACATCTTCCTTATCCATTCATCCGTTGAAGGGCATCTTGGTTCTTTCCACAGTTTGGCGACCGTAGCCATTGCTGCAATAAACATTGGGGTACAAATGGCCCTTCTTTTCACTACATCTGTATCTTTGGGGTAAATACCCAGCAGTGCAATTGCAGGGTCATAGGGAAGCTCTATTTTTAATTTCTTCAGGAATCTCCACACTGTTCTCCAAAGTGGCTGCACTAACTTGCATTCCCACCAACAGTGTAAGAGGGTTCCCCTTTCTCCACATCCTCTCCAACACACGTTGTTTCCTGTCTTGCTAATTTTGGCCATTCTAACTGGTGTTAGGTGGTATCTCAATGTTGTTTTAATTTGAATCTCCCTGATGGCTAGTGATAATGAACATTTTTTCATGTGTCTGATAGCCATTTGTATGTCGCTTTTGTTTCCTTTGCCTTTGGAGACATATCTTGAAAGAAGTTGCTGTGGCTGATATCGAAGAGGTTACTGCCTATGTTCTCCTCTAGGATTCTGATAGATTCCTGTCTCACGTTGAGGTCTTTTATCCATTTCGAGTTTGTCTTTGTGTACGGTGTAAGAGAATGGTCGAGTTTCATTCTTCTACATATAGCTGTCCAGTTTTCCCAGCACCATTTATTGAAGAGACTGTCTTTTTTCCATTGGATATTTTTTCCTGTTTTGTCGAAGATTATTTGACCATAGAGTTGAGGGTCCATATCTGGGCTCTCCACTCTGTTCCACTGGTCTATGTGTCTGTTTTTATGCCAGTACCATGCTGTCTTGGTGATCACAGCTTTGTAGTAAAGCTTGAAATCGGGTAACGTGATGCCGCCAGTTTTGTTTTTGTTTTTCAACATTTCCTTAGCAATTTGGGGTCTCTTCTGGCTCCATACAAATTTTAGGATTATTTGCTCCAGCTCTTTGAAAAATATCGGTGGAATTTTGATCGGAATGGCATTAAAAGTATAGATTGCTCTAGGCAGTATAGACATTTTAACAATGTTTATTCTTCCAATCCAAGAGCATGGAACAGTCTTCCATCTTTTTGTGTCTTCTTCAATTTCTTTCATGAGTGTTCTGTAGTTCCTTGAGTACAGGTCCTTTACTTCTTTGGTTAGGTTTATGCCCAGGTATCTTATGGTTCTTGGTGCTATAGTAAATGGAATCGATTCTCTAATTTCCCTTTCTGTATTTTCATTGTTGGTGTATAAGAAAGCCACTGATTTCTGTACATTGACTTTGTATCCTGCCACGTTACTGAATTGCTGTATGAGTTCTAGTAGTTTGGGGGTGGAGTCTTTGGGGTTTTCCATATAAAGAATCATGTCATCTGCGAAGAGAGAGAGTTTGACTTCTTCCTTGCCAATTTCGATACCTTTTATTTCTCTTTGTTGTCTGATTGCCGTTGCTAGAACTTCTAATACTATGTTGAACAAGAGTGGTGAGAGTGGGCATCCTTGTCGTGTTCCTGATCTCAACGGGAAGGCTGCAAGCTTTTTCCCATTGAAGATGATATTTGCTGTGGGTCTTTCATAGATAGATTTTATGAAGTTCAGGAATGTTCCCTCTATCCCTATACTTTGAAGCGTTTTCATCAGGAACGGATGCTGGATTTTGTCAAATGCTTTTTCTGCATCAATTGAGAGGACCATGTGGTTCTTCTCTCTTCTCTTATTGATGTGTTCTATCACACTGATTGATTTGCGAATGTTGAACCAACCTTGCAACCCAGGGATGAATCCCACCTGGTCATGGTGGATAATCTTTTTAATGTGCTGCTGGATCCTGTTTGCTAGGATCCTGTTGAGAATCTTTGCATCCATATTCATCAGTGATATTGGTCTGAAATTCTCCTTTTTGGTAGGGTCTTTGCCTGGTTTGGGGATCAGGGTAATGCTGGCTTCATAAAAAGAGTCTGGAAGTTTTCCTTCTGCTTCAATTTTTTGGAATAGCTTCAGGAGAATTGGTGTTATTTCTTCTTTGAAAGTTTGGTAGAATTCCCCAGGGAATCCGTCAGGTCCTGGGCTCTTGTTTTTGGGGAGGTTTTTGATCACTGCTTCAATCTCATTACTAGATATCGGTCTATTCAGGTTGTCAATTTCTTCCTGGTTCAATTTTGGGAGTTTGTAGCTTTCCAGGAATGCATCCATTTCATCTAGGTTGCTTAGCTTATTGGCATATAACTGTTGGTAATAATTTCTGATGATTGTTTCTATTTCCTTGGTGTTGGTTGTGATCTCTCCCTTTTCATTCATCATTTTATTAATTTGGGCTTTCTCTCTTTTCTTTTGGATTAGTGTGGCCAATGGTTTATCGATCTTATTGATTCTTTCAAAAAACCAGCTTCTAGTTTCATTGATACGTTCTACTGTATCTCTCGTTTCTACCTCATTGATCTCTGCTCTAATCTTGATTATTTCCCTTCTTGCATGTGGAGTTGGTTTGATTTGTTGTTGATTCTCCAGTTCTTTAAGGTGTAGAGACAGCTGGTGTATTCTGGATTTTTCAATGTTTTTGAGGGAGGCTTGGATGGCTATATATTTCCCCCTTAGAACCGCCTTTGCTGTATCCCATAGGTTTTGGACCGAGGTGTCTTCATTCTCATTGGTTTCCATGAATTGTTTAAGTTCGTCTTTGATCTCCTGGTTGATCCAAGCATTCTTAAGCAAGGTGGTCTTTAGCTTCCAGGTGTTTGAGTTACTTCTGAACTTTTCCTTGTGATTGAGCTCCAGTTTCAAAGCATTGTGATCGGAGAATATGCAGGGAATAATGTCAGTCTTTTGGTATCGGTTGAGTCCTGCTTTGTGACCCAGTATGTGGTCTATTCTGGAGAAGGTTCCATGTGCACTTGAGAAGAATGAATATTCTGTTGTTTTAGGGTGGAATGTTCTGTATACGTCGATGAGGTCCATCTGGTCCAATGTTTCATTCAATGCTCTTATTTCTTTATTAATTTTCTGCTTCGATGATCTGTCTATTTCTGAGAGAGGCGTATTAAGATCTCCTACTATTATTGTATTCGTATCAATATGACTCTTTATCTTGATTAATAGTTTTCTTATGTAATTGGGTGCTCCCATATTGGGGGCATAGATATTTACAATTGTTAGATCGTCTTGGCGGATAGTCCCTTTAAGAATTATGTAGTGTCCTTCTGTATCTCTGACTACAGTCTTTAGTTTAAAATCTAATTTATCTGATATGAGAATTGCTACTCCGGCCTTCTTTTGAGGCCCATTGGCATGAAAGATGCTTCTCCATCCCTTCACTTTCAGTCTGGGTGTATCCTTAGGTTCAAAATGGGTCTCTTGTAGACAACATATGGATGGGCCCTGTCGTTTTATCCAATCTGCAACCCTGTGTCGTTTTATGGGCGCATTTAGGCCATTCACATTGAGAGTGATTATTGAGAGATAGGTTTTTATTGACATCGTGTTGCCTTTGAAGTCTTTCTGTCTATAAATTGTTTCTGTATTTCTGTTCAATGATATTCTTAGGATTTTTCCTCTCTTATAGGACCCCCCTTAATATTTCCTGCAGTGTCGGCTTGGTGGTTGCATAGTCTTTTAAGCCTTGCCGGTCTTGGAAACTCTTTATCTCTCCATCCATTTTAAATGTCAGTCTTGCTGGATAGAGTATTCTTGGTTGCATGTTCTTCTCATTTAGTACTCTGAATATGTTTTGCCAGCCCTTCCTGGCTTTCCAGGTCTCTGTGGAAAGGTCTGACATTATTCTAATGGGCTTTCCTCTGTATGTAAGAAGCTTCTTTGTCCTAGCTGCTTTTAAGAGGGTCTCTCTTGAAACAAAATTCCCCATTCTAACAATAAGGTGCCGTGAGGACTTTCGGGAATCTAAAATCTTGGGAGGAAATCTTTCTGCCTCTAGTACATGAACGTTGTTTCCATTCGTGAGATTGGGAAAATTTTCATAGACAACTTCTTCCACTATATCTTCTAGACTTCTTTCTTTTTCTTCCCCTTCAGGGATTCCAATAATTCTGACGTTGGAACGTTTCATGGCATCGTTTATTTCCCTGATTCTGTTTTTGTGGCTTCTGAGCTGTTTGTTCCAGGCTTCCTCCTGATCCTTTCTCTCTATCTGTTTGTCCTCCAGATCACTAATTCTATCTTCTGTCTCAGTTACCCTAGCTTTTAGAGAATTTAGATTGGATTGGAACTCATTGAGAGCATTTTGAACATCATCCCTGGTGGCTTTCAGTTCTGCCCTAACATTGTGAACATCATCCCTGGTGGCTTTCAGTTCTGCCCTAATCAATTCTGTTTGGTCATCCATGGCTTTCTCCAACCTAGCTATTGCCTGGATAATTGTTAGTCTGAATTCCTTTTCTGACATATTGTCTATGTCGATAGCCATTAGCTCTGTTGCAGAAGGCCCATCCTCTGTATTTTTCTTCTGTTGGGTATTCCTCCTCCTAGTCATTTTGGTAAGAGATGACTAAACAGATGCAGCTGGACTTATTGATTGTGGTGCAGTCAATGTGCACCCTGGAACGCTTCTGTGCAATCAGGATTCCACACCCAAATGAGAGAAAAACGAGAAGAAAAAGAAATAGAGAAGAAGAAAGAAAAAAAAAAGGGGAAAGAAAAAAGGAAAAAAAAAGAGAGAGAGAGATAGGAAAAAAAGGGAAGATAAAAGAGAAGGCTCAGCCCAAATGGGCCACAAGGTAAGATTTGTGGAGTATACAAACAAAAACAGACAGACAAAAAGAGTGATAAAAGTATATAACAAGAGAAAAAAATATGTATATATAAGCAAAAAAAAAAAAAAAAAAAAGGGAAGAACCTCATCAGAAAGAACCCCAAGTATAAGGTTTATATATTATCAGGACAAACACAAATTCACAGAAACACTGACAGAAGGAAAAATTGGGAGAATGGTTATAGATTCTCAGTGTGGGTGAGGAAGGTTATTTTGATTCTTCCTGAAGGTATCTTGATGTTTTTGTTAAGGGACTCAACTTTCCTAAGTTACAGGGGGATTAGAAACTGGTTTGCCTATAGGGGTAGCATTGATTGGGGAAAGGGGATTACCTTGGAGTTTAACTCTATATGTATAGTAGAAAATAAAAATTAAAAAAGAATAAACTAGACTAAACTAAGTTAAAATAAAAAAAGAATTAAAGAAATAGAAAAGCAAAAGAAAAACATGGGTGTATGTATCAAAAAGTTCAGGTTAGAAGGTTATTAAAGAATTTGATGTACTGGACATCTCGGTGTGATGGTAAATAGGTTAAAAAATTATCTGTATGTATAAAAAAAAAAAGAACCAGAATATTGGTAAAGAGTTAAAAATAAAAGTTGTATTTATGAAGTAGTGGTGATTGTTCTCTTGTAGTCTTTTTTTTTTTTTTTCTTCCTTCCTGGTTGGTTTTCTGGGGGAGGGGCCTGCCACGTGGGTTTTCAGACAATGATGTTCCCTGAGTTAGGTCCTCCGGCTCCCCTCAAGGGGGTGAGCTCTTTTTTTTTTTTTTCAGGAAACTGTTTTTTTCAGCCTTTTGTTCTCTGGGGGTTTTTATGTTCTTTCATCTGCTTTCTCTCGCCTTGACAGCTTTTGATGGTTTTTGGAAGTTTAGAGGAGAGCAAACAGCACCCCGACCTCCCTCTCAGAGAGAAGCCTCAGACTGTTTTGCAAAAGCTGCTGGCAGAGTCGGTTCTGAGTCACTGTCCCTGGGGATGCAGGAGCTCCTCGTTGTACCCAAAACCAGGGCAGCGGTGGCTGTCTGGGCAGCTCCAGACCGCCAGAGAGGTTCGGAGCAGAGATCGCGCACTGAGATTTTCCCGCTGTCCCGGGCTGGGAATGTCTGGTTTTTCCGGCTGCCAGAGCTCCAGGCTAGCGCCTATGAGCACCTATCCCAAGGGAGGGTGTGGGACGCGCGCGTTTCAGGATTGCCGTCTGGCCAGGCTCCCAGCCCCTCAAGGGAGCCAGACCCCACTTGTTCTCGGGCGCACTGGCGTTCAGGCGCACTGGCCGCTCAGGGACAGAGACCTGATTTCTCCGCCGCACTCTCTCTGGCTCCGCGCCAGGGGAGGCTGTCCTGGGTCCGGGGACTTAGGTCCCTGACCCTAACTGCCCAGGTTCCCACTATTACCCCCCGCGATCCTTTGCTGTTTGTTTTTTGAGTGCTTTCAACCAGACTCCAAGTTAATGCTGGTCCCCAGACGCAGAGCACTCTCGTGTTGGGGTGTTACTTTCCGATCGGTCACCTCTGGTGGCTCCCTCCCCCTTTTGTTTATCTTCCGATATCAGTCGGACGTTCCCAGTCTGCTTTACCTGCCACTGGCGTCTTCTGCTCCTGTAGAGATCCAGACATGTATAATTCTGATCTCAGGCTGATTTCATGGGTGGTCGGAGTTCTTTGGTAGGTAATCAGCTCACTTTAGGGTACAGGTTGAAATGATGCCTCCTCCTACTTCCCCGCCATCTTGACTCCCCCAGATTATTATTTTTTTATGAAAGGTATTGTTAAGATAAACTAGTTGAAAAACATTAAAAGAGGAAAGGGTAAAAGTTAAAAACAATTAGCAGAAGAAAAAAAATAGAATAAAAAATTAAATTAACTGTAAGACTAAAGAATCATGGGGAGAAAGCCATGAATTCCATGCTTTGCTTTCTCCTCCTCTGGAATTCCACTGTTCTTCTTGGTAAATGAACTTGGTCTTGGCTGGATTTCTTGTTGATCTTCTGGGGGAGGGGCCTGTTGTAGTGATTCTCACGTGTCTTTGCCCAAGGCAGAATTGCATCACCCTTACCAGAGGCCAGGCTAAGTAATCCGCTCAGCTTCCCTTTCCGGAGGTTTTGTTCCCTGAATGCTTTCCGTAGAGTTCTGGAGGACAGGAATTAAAATGGCGGCCTCCCAACCTGCAGCCAGAGGAGCCAAGAGTTCAGTGCCCCACTCTTCAGTGCGCCCTCAGAGAAAAGTGCTCAATCACTCCCATCTCCCTGGCCTCCTGCTTCGCTCCACGATCACCCAGGCCGAGACTGGTTCAAGGTAACTCCAAGCTGAGAGGTCACTCCTCAGTTCTGTCTCTGTAGCTGGCTTCCCCGCTCTAATACCTGCAAGCTCTGTGACACTCAGACACCCCCAATCCTTCTGTGACCCCGGAGGACCTGGGGCCATGCTGACTCTCCGTGGGCTTCACCCCAGTTTAGCCTCTGGAGTGATGTCTCTCAATGGAGCAGACTTTTAAAAGTCCTGATTTTGTGCTCCATTGTTACGCCGCTTGCCAGGAGCCGGTCCCTCCCCCCGCGGTCTATCTTCCCATCACTTTCGATTCACTTCTCCGCCGGTGCTACCTTTCAGAAAGTGGTTGATTTTCTGTTTCTAGAATTGTTGCTCTTCTTCTCTTTGATCTCCTGTTGGATTTGTTGGTGTTCACAATGGTTTGATAAGCTATCTAGCTGATCTCCTGCTACCTGATGTAGTCTCAGCCTGCTACTTCTCCGCCATCTTGACTCCTCCCTTTGTGTTTGATTTTTAATAGCTAATAGATACACAGATGAAGAGAGAAACAGACACATTCAGGAAAATTTGAATCAGTGAGTACACAAATGTAGAAAAGCCTTTCAAAATGATGTAAAAAAAAAGGAAATTTATTAACTTACTTTTCCAAAATATGTGAAAGAACACTTATGAAAGAAATTGAAGAAGACACAAAAAGATGGAAAAGCATCCCATGCTCATGGACTGGAAGAATAAACATTGCTAAAATGCCTATGCTGCCCAGAGCAATCTACACTTACAATGCCATCCCAATCAAAATACCAATGACATTTTTCAAAGAGTTGGAACAAACAATCCTAAAATTTGTATGGAACCAGAAAAGACCCTGAATCACCAAGGAAATGTTGAAAAGGAAAAAGCTGGTGGCATCATATTGCCTGATTTCAAGCTATATTACAGAGCTTTGATCACCAAGATGGCATGGTATTTGCACAAAAACAGACACATGGACCAGTGGAACAGAGGAGAGAGCCCAGATATGGACCCTCAACTCTATGTTCAACTAATCTTTGACAAATCAGGAAAAAACATCTAATGGAAAAAAGACAGTCTCTTCAATAAGTGGTGCTAGGAAAATTGGACAGCTATCTACAGAAGAATGGATCTCAACCATTCACTTAAACCATATACAAAGATGAACTCTAAATGGATGAAAGACCTCAGTGTGAGACAGGAATCTATCAAAATCCTAGAGGAGAACATAGGCAGTAACCTCTTCGACATCACCCACAGCAGCTTCGTTGAAGAAACATCTCCAGACACAGGGGAAACAAAAGCAAAAATGAACTTTTGGGACTCCATCAAGATCCAAATCTTCTGCACAGCAAAGGATACAGTCAACAAAACAAAGAGGCAACCCACAGAATGGGAGAAGATATTTGCAAATGACACTACACACAAAGGGCTGGCATGCAAGATCTATAAAGAACTTCTCAAACTCAACACCCAAAAAACAGATAATCAAGTCAAAATATGGGCAGAAGACATGAGCAGACATTTCTCCAAATCAGATATACAAGTGGTTAACAGACACATGAAAAAGTATTCAACATCATTAGCCATCAGGGAAATTCAAATCGAAACCACATTGAGATAGCACTTTACACCAGTTAGAATGGTTAACATTAACAAGGCAGGAAACAGCGAATGTTGAAGAGGATGTGGAGAAAGGGAAATCCTCTTACACTGTTGGTGGGAATGCAAACTGGTACAGCCACTTTGGACAATAGTGTGGTGGTTCCTCAAAATGTTGAAAATAGATCTACCCTATGACCCTGCAATTGCACTAATTTACCCTAAAGATACAAATGTAGTGAAAAAAAAGGGCCATATGTACCCCAGTGTTCATAGCAGCAATGTCCACAATCACCAAACTGTGGAAAGAGCCAAGATGCCCTTCAACAGACAAATGGATAAAGATGTGGTGCATGTACACTATGGAATATTACTCAGCCATCAGAAAGGATGAATAGCCAACTGTTGCATCAGCTTGGATGGGTCTGGAGGAGATTGAAATATTGCCGCTATAACAAATCACTACAAACTTAGTGGCTAAGTGAAATAAGTCAAACAGAGAAAGTCAATTATCATACAGTTTCACTTATATGTGGAACTTAAGGAATAGTGTCGAGGACATTAGGAGAGGAGAAGAATAAAGAGGTAGAAATCAGAGTGGGAGATGAGCCATGAGAGACTATGGACTCCAGGAAAAAAACTGAGGGTTTTAGAAGGGAGCGGGTGGGGTGATAGGTGAGCCTGGTGATGGGTATTAAGGAAAGCATGGATTGAATGAAGCACTGGGTGTTATATGCAATGAATCATGGAACACTACATCAAAAGCTAATGATGTACTGCATGGTTACTAACATAACACAATAAAGAAAATTATTTTCAAAAGAAAGAAAGAAAATAAATAAACATGTTTTAAATATATTTGGATACATTTCAGGTTCTAATGAGCACAATGAGAAAACTAAGTTAAGGAAATGTGATAGAGGGTAGCCATGGAGATTTGCTTTGGTTTGAGTGATCTGGGAAAGTCCTACCAGAAAAAGGTTCCTATTTCAGTTGAGGTATGAATGACAAGACAACTCTGCAATGATAGAGGGGAGTTTCAGAGAGAATAAAAAGCAAGGATAAAGAACCTCAGATAGAAAACATGAATGGATTGAGGTGAGTCAGCCAGGGATCAGAGATGAAGTAGGAGAAAGCAGGGCCAGATTCTGAAAATCTCTGGAGGAGAAAGTGAGGAAGGAGAGGATAATCAGATTTAGTTCCCCTCGCCTAACTGCCTCCAAAGCCTTATGGAGGTCTGGGATGTGAGGGGTGGATTCTGTCCCACATGAATGTTCCCTAATTCTCATAGAATATAATATGTGGTATTTCTGTATTCTCTAACTCCCTTGTATGCATTCAATTTACTCAATTTTTTTCTCTTTAACTCCCTACATCAATTTTATGGGGTCACTCTTATTTTATATATAAAGAAACTGTATTAGTTTCTTATTGCTGCTATAACAAATCACCACAAACTCAGTGGCATAAAATAACACAGATGTATTCTCTTACAGTTCTGGAGAAATCTGAAATGAATCTCACTGGGAGAAAATCAAGGTTCCAGCAGGACTGTATTCCTTCTGGAGGTTCTAGGGGGAGAATCCATTTCCTTGTGTCTAGAGTCTTCTTGCATTTCTTATCTTGTGGTTTTGAATCATTCCTACCTGTATTTCCATCTTCATATCATCCCTGATTCTGAACTTCCTGCCTCCTTCTTATAGGGACTTGTGACACTGTACTCACTTGGATAATCCAAAATAACCTCCCATCTCAAGGTCTTTAATTTAATCACATGCACACATTTTCTTTTACTGTGTAAGGTAACATAGTTCCAAGTTCCAGGGAATAGGGCATGGACCTATTTGGGGGAGGGGAGGACATTATATTGCCTACCATAAAAGCTGACATATTGTAGAGTGACATGGCACATGACACACCACTCTGAAGAGCCAGAGCCTTTTCCAGACCCAGGCCTGGTCTTTAGTTAATGTTCTTAGTGGGAAATTATACTAAAGGGCATTCCCAAGACATAAGGCTTTGGAGGCACTTTTGATTTGTTAAGACACAAATAACTGGCGCTGATCTGGCCAATACATCAACATAAGTGTCTTTAGGTTGAGTGGCAGCATAGCTTAGTAGTTAGGAACAAAACTCAGGAGTCATATAAATCTTGTTATGATGCCCAGCTGTACCATTTACTATCATGGGACATTGGTCAAATACTTCACTACTGTTGGTTTCAGTTTCCTCATCTGTAAAATATCTCACAAGGTAATCAGAAAGATTTAAGGAGGGGTGCCTGGATGGCAAAGTTAGTTAAGTGCCTGACTCTTGGTTTCATCTCACATCATGATCTCAGGGTTGTGGGACTGAGCCTCACATTGGACTCCTCACTCAGCACAGAGTCTGCTTGAGACTCTTCTCCCTTTCCCCTCTCTCACCCTGCTCTCTTTCTCTCCCTGAAATAAATAAATAAATATTTTTTAAAAAGAAAGATTTAATGAAATAATGCCTAGTAACATATGCATATTCAAACAACCACAGCTATTGTTATTAGAACATTATTTTACTTAGTTTCAGTGACAAATTTTAAGTCAATGTTCATTTTTCATTAAACATTGTTATAATTTAGTGTTTTGCTTTCCAGATAAGGAATCAAAGAGAACATACACAGTAAGAATGATCATGTTTTTCCTAGTCTAATTTAGAAATAGACATTTAATTTTCGTAGCCTAAAAAAATCACTTTGTTAGCAAAGGAGTTCTTTATCAGTCCTATAAGTCATATCAAATAGATACAATCAGAAAGTTGTTTTGTGCAACAAAAATATAATAAACTGTTCCGCATTCCTTGGTCTCATATTATTTAACATTACTTCAGATCTGTGAGAGAAATGACCCAGACTATGCAACAATTCACTTATTAACTCTCAGCAATTCTAATTAGGAAATATTAGTAAGTATTCTGAGAGGCCAGGATCCTTTTCTGACTTTAGTGGTCTCTGTTTTTAAATCTCTGTGCATACTTGTCTTTGCCAAGAGCTAGAAGAACAGTGATTGAAACCTCTTTGTTCTCCTTATGGTTGCACTCTCAGAAAAAAATTATATTCAAAGAAATATTTAAACACATTTTATGCTTAAAATAGCCAAGACTAGGAAGGAAAAATCCCTACTGTGTAAGCTGCATTAGAGCTCCATCTATCTTTACAGGTCTCAAGAGGCATATGTGGGTATAATATCTACACAGTCACAATCAGCCACTTCCTCAAGGTAATTCAGGACACTTGTAATGGAGCACACGAGATAGACTGCTCTTGGGTGCTCTCCTACTTATTTCCCCTTTTTCATTAGTTATAGCCATTTTCTGTATCTTCTTTACTACATTGGTGCTAACTATATTCTGAGATTGGATCTACTATAGTAGAAACTGTAAAGAAATTTCCTGGATCAGTGAAATCTTGTTTTGGGAAATTACTTTCTATCCAGCTTCTAGGACTTTACATTTGATTGCTTTAGCCTTTTATTCTACCCATTCCAGACCACTGACTACTTAAGTCATATTGCCTTTCAGAATGCACATCTTCTTGACTTTTATAAACCTAAAAATATATCTTTTGACTCCAGATCAACTTTAACTATGGGATTGATGCAGTCTTTCATTTGGCACGTCTTCTAGATTTCCGAGTCATGACTCATCTGATATTTGTCTTGTGTAATACTGGTCTCCTGATGTCCTGACTGGCTGCTGAGCTCTCTTTAATACAGGAACTCATATTTTTCTTTCATATATGTCCTCCCCTAGAATTTGGCTACCCCAGCATCATGACTGGTCCTAGTTCATTTGTTTGGGCAGACAGCAGTCCACCAATCACAGATGAGTAGACTGAGAATATACTAGCTTAATTATAAGTAGCTTAGCCAAGGCTATATGGAAGTCCGGACTCTTCACAATGGCCGCAGAGCCCTGAACAATCTTCCCACATCCCATTACCTCTCTGAAATCATCTCTTATATCTTTCCCATTTGCTTACTGTGCTATGGCCACACTGGTCTTCCACTCTGTTGACCATGCCAGCCTGGTTACTGCCCTTGGACTTTTGTGCATGTTTCTCTCTCTGCTTGAAAGAAAGGCTTTTCCCCTGGAAGTTTTCATGGCCAGATTCTTCTCATCATTTGGGGCTCTGCTCCAATGTCATCTCCTTAGAGAGGTCTTCTTTGACCATCCTAAAGTACCCCTTCTACTTTCTCATTCTTTTGTCCTCTGTTTCACTGCAATAATCACTATTAAAATTATTTATTTCCATGTTTAACTCTTTAACTCCTGCTCTGACTGGAGTATAAGATCCTACGGAAGATATTTATGTTTCTTTCACTTATTCATAGTTGCTAGGTATTTAATAAATAATTGCTGAAAGACTAAATCAATGAATTGATGAATTAATTAATTAAATGGTAGCTTATGGTTCAGGTTAAATTTTATGAACTATTTTCCGTCTTCTTTGGTTTTTGGTTTTTAAATTAAATCTACTCAAAGTCCTTTAATTAATTTTGAATTCTCCAGATATTGCCTTAACTGATATATTTCTTTGATTCTACTCAAGAATGAATAAGAGTAGTAGAATGGAAATTGTGTCCCTATAAAATATTTATTTATAATGAAATGGGGAAAAGATAGCAAGGAAGTTTAAAATAATAGCAAAATAAACTGGCATGAATAAATTTTATCCCATTAAATAAATAAAAATATCAGTACATTTTATTTGAAAATATAATCAAAATTTAAATACAATTCAAAATATAAGTTCATTAGTTTCCTGGAGCTGTTGTAATCGCAGACTGGGTGCCTCAAAACAACATAAGTGTGTTCCTTCGCATTTCTGGAAACCAGAAGTCCAAAATCCAGGTGTCAACAGAGTTGATTCCTTCTGAAGGCTTTGAAGGACAATCTGTTCCGTGCCATTCTCATAGCTTCTGTATTGCTGGCAAAGCTATGCTTTCATTCCTGGCACCATATTCACCTATTCACCTCTCTCAACTATTAAGTCTTTCAAAGAGGTCATCTTCTTTTTTTTTTTTTTTAAAGATTTTATTTATTTATTTGACAGAGAGAGATCACAAGTAGGCAGAGAGGCAGGCAGAGAGAGTGAGAGGGAAGCAGGCTCCCTGCTGAGCAGAAAGCCTGATGCGGGACTCGATCCCAGGACCCTGAGATCATGACCTGAGCCGAAGGCAGAGACTTAACCCACTGAGCCACCCAGGCGCCCCCAAAGAGGTCATCTTCTTAATGAGATCTACCAGAATACTCTCTAACACTTTAATCTCCTGTACTCTCTCCTGGCACTGCCAATCCTCCCACACTGCTTGAGTTTTCTTTTCTTTCTTTTCCTTTTTATGGCACTTACCACTTTCCAACAGTCTATACTCTAAGAGCATATACATTATTATTTATTACCATTGACTCTTTATTTTCTGTCATCTCCCACTACAACGTAAGTTCCTAAATTCCAAAAAAAGCAAGGAATCCTGTCTATTTTGTTCATTCAGTAAATATTTGTGGAGTAAATGAATACATTTGTTTTGCAAATTGATGCAACATTTGGAAATTATTATATGGCTATATGAAATAAAAATCTTACAAATATTCATGTCTTTTGGCTGAGAATTTCTACCTTTTAAGAATAATCCTAAAGAAATTAAATGAAATGCAGAGTAGGATTTGTATAGAAAGATTTATAGCACAGTTGCTTATAATTCTGAAAATGTGAAAACAAATCCTAATATTAGGCAAATGTTAAGTAAATTGTACTTGAAATAATATGCAGTTACTAAAATTATTTTATTTTGAGTTTATTTTTATTTATTTATTTATTTAATTTCTTTTCAGCATAAGAATTCATTGTTTTTGCACCACACCCAGTGCTCCATGCAATACATGCCCTCCTTAATACCCACCACCTGGCTCCCCAACCTCCCACCCCCCGCCCCTTCAAAACCCTCAGATTGTTTTTCAGAGTCCATAGTCTCTCATGGTTCACCTCCCCTTCCAATTTCCCTCAACTCCCTCCTCGGGGTTTATAATGACATAATGACATGGATATCTTCCTAAATAAAATATCTTCTTACTTAAAGTGTTAAAAATAACAGAACAAGATAAGCAATTGAATATTCCAGTGGCCCCCAAATGCATTTATTTACTAAGAAGTTATTTATTTATATATTTATTTATTTATGTATTCATTTATTTATTTTACTATAGGTACTGGAAATGTGTCAGTGGACACAGACAACATATCCTGTTATCAGGGACCCATATTCTAGTGTGATAAAATAGTCATAAACAAATAAATATGATATAGCACCAGGTATGATAAGTGCTATGAGGAAAACTAAGTACCCCTCAGAGCAGAGAATGATGGGAAATACTACTTCAGATATTACAGACAGAGGAGGTCTCTCAGAGGAGGTATATACTTGAATAGTGACCAAAATAAAAGTGGTGATCAAAAGAAAGTGGTAGGAAGTGAGCTTGGAAAGATAGGCAGGGGTGAGATCAAGCATAAATTTGTAAGCCATGGAGAAGAGTTTTTGGATTTCACTGTAGTTGTAATGGACATTCAAGTGAGGGTTTTGTTTAGAAGAGTAAAATGAACCAGCTTATGATTTTAAAGACTAATTTTGAGATCTGGTTTGAAAATAGACAAATTCATAGCAAGAGAAGCAAGAAGACTTGTTTAGGCTGTTGCCTAATACAGTTGAGAAGTGATGCTGGTTTGGACAGGGGTAGTAGTGATGAAAGACTATGTAAATAACAAGATTTGGTGATAGTAACAACAGGAATTGCTGATGTATTGGATGTAAGAATTGAGTTGAAAAGGTAATCAAAGTTTAATTTAGCTTTGGGTTTGAGCATCTGAGTAAATAATTGTTCTATTTTCAAATACTGGAAACCATGAGAAAGGAGAAAGGCAGGTTTGTTACTGGGGGGCATTAATGGTGTTCTATTTCGGAGAATTGTAAGAAGTCTCCTACGCATCCAAGTGTACATGTCAAATAGGTAATTCAATACAGATATCTAGATTTAAAGGGCTACATCTGGGTTAGATTTATAAATTTGGAAGTCATCAGTATATAGGCAGCATTTCAAGCTGGAAGACTGGATGAGATTATCAATGTAGATGGAGAAAATACCTGATGCTTAAGTCTTGGTTTCCTAAAATTTGAACTTTATCCCAAAAAATGCATAGAGGAATACCCAGTAGGGTAGGAGGGAAATCAAGATGTTAGGGTATCTTGGAAGCAGAGTAAAAAGCATTTTAGCCCTAGCTAATACAATAAGACAAGTAAAGGAAATAAAAGATATACAGGTTGGAAAAGAACAAATGAAACTGTCTTTGTTCATAGAAGACATGATCATTTATATAGAAAATTCTAAAGAATCAACAAAAATCTCCTGGAACTAAAATTTGATTATGGCAAGTTTGCAGGATATAAAATCAGTGACTCTCCTATATACTATCAATAAACAAGTAAAATTTGAAATTAAAAACATAATGTCATTTAAGTTAGCCCTTAGGTATAAATCTAAAAAATGTGTGCAAGATCTAAGAGAAAAACTAAAAAAAAAATTAAATAAAAGGAGAACTAAATAAATGGAGAGCTATTTCATGTTCACAAATAAGAAGCCTCACTATTGTTAAGATGTCAGTTCTTTCCAACTAGATCTATAGAGTCAATGAAATCTTAATCAAAACCCCAGAAATTTATTTTATACATAGTAAAAAACTGATTCTAAAGTTTATAGGAAGAGGCAAAAGACCCAGACTAGTCTATACAATACTGAAGGAGAACGAAGTTAGAAGACTGACACTACCTGACTTCAAGACTTACTATAAAGCTACTGTAATCAAGATAAAGTGTTGTTGGTGAAAGAATAAACCAGTAAGTGGAACAGAATAGAGAACCCAGAAATAAATCAACATAAATATAGTTAACTGATCTTTGACCAAGTAGCAAATGTAGCATAATGGAGCAAAGATAGTCTTTTTTTTTATTTTTTTAAAAGATTTTATTTATTTGATATGTAGAGAAAGATCACAAGTAGATAGAGAGGCAAGCAGAGAGAGAGGGGGAAGCAGGCTCCCTGCTGAGCAGAGAGCCCAATGTGGGGCTCGATCCCAGGACCCTGAGATCACGACCCAATCTGAAGGCAGAGGCTCAACCCACTGAGCCACCCAGGCGCCCTGCAAAGATAGTCTTTTGAAATAATGGTGCTGGAACAATGGGACAACCACATGTTGAAGAAGAAGAAGAAGAAGAAGAAGAAGAAGAAGAAGAAGAAGAAGAAACAACTAGACACACACCTTACACCTCTCACAAAAATAAATTCAGAATAATGGATAAAGAAGATGTGGTACATATATACAATGGAATATTACTCAGCCATCCAAAAGGATGAAATTTTACCATTTGCAATGACATGGATGAAACTGGACGGCATTATGCTAAGTGAAATAAGTCAATCAAAGAAAGACAATTTTCATATGGTTTCACTCATATGTGGAATTTAAGAAACAAAACAGAGCATCATAGGGAGAGGGAGGGAAAAATAAAATAAGACAAAATCAGAGAGGGAGACAAATCATAAGAGACTCTTAACTACAGGAAACAAACTGAGGGTTGCTGGAGGAGAAGTGGGTGGGAGATGGGGTAACTGGGTGATGGGCATTAAGGAGGACATGTGATGTAATGAGCACTGGGTGTTATATGCAACTGAGGAATCAATGAACTCTACTTCTGAAATTAATGATACACTATATTTTAACTAGTTGAATTTAAATAAAATAAGATATAAAAAAATAAATTCAGAATGGATCATAGAACTGAATGTAAAACAAAAAAACTAAGTAATTCCGAGAAGATAACAAGAGAAAACCTCGATGACACTAGAGATGGCAATTACTTTGTGGATACAAAATAAGATCTAGGAAAGAAATAATTGATAAGCTGGACTTCATTAAAATTATAAACTTCTGCTCTGCAAAACTGTCAAGAGAATGAAAAGACAAGCTGCAGACTGGGTGAAAACATCTGCAAAAGATATATCTGATAAAGGACCATTATCCAAAATACAAAAAGAACAATACTCAACAATAAGAAATTAACAATCAAATTAAAAAATGGGTGAAAGACCTGAACAGATGCCTCACCAAAGAATACATACAAATGACAAGTAAGCATGTGAAAAGATAATCTGTATCATATGTCATTAGGGAAATGCAAATTAAAACAGCAATGCAATGGGGCTCTTAGGTGGCTCAGTTGGTTAACCCTCTGTCTTCAGCTCAGGTTGTATCTCGGGGTCCTGGAATTAAGCCCTGCATCTGGCTCCCTGCTCAGTGGGGAGTCTGCTTCTCCCTCTCCCTCTATCCCTCCCCCACTTGTGCTCACTCTTTCTCTCAAATAAACAAATAAAATCTTTTAAAAAACAGCAATAAGATACCAGTACACCCCTATTAGAACAGTCAAAATCCAGAACACTGACAACACCAAATGCTGGTGAGAATGTGCAGCAACAAGAACTCTCATTCACTGATGGGGGGAATTCAAAATGGTTTAGCCACTTTGGAACTTTAGTTTTGTACAAACTAACTAAACATTACCCTACCAAACAATGCAGCAATTGTGCTCCTTGGTATTTATCCAAAGTTGACAACTTATGTCTGCACAAAGACCTATACACAGATGTTTGTAGCAGCTTTATTCATAATTGCCAAAAACTTAGAAACAACTAAGATGTCCTTCTATAGCTGAATGGACGAATACACTGGTACATCCAGACAATAGAATATTATTCAGTGCTAAAAAGAAATGCATTGTAAAGCCATGAAAAGACATAGAAGAATCTTAAATGCATATTACAAAGTGAATGAAGGCAATATGAAAAGGCTATATAGTATATAATTCCAACTATATGACATCCTGGAAAAGGCAAAACTATGGAGACAGTAAAAAGTTTATGATTGCCAGGCATTAGGGAGGGGAAAGGATGAATAGGTGGAACACAGAGGACTTTTAGGACAGTGAAAATATTCTGTATCATGCTATAATGATAGATACATGCCATTATACATTTGTCCAAACCCATAGAATATAAAACACCAAGAGTGAACTCCAATACTATGGATCTTGGGCAATTATGACACATCACTGTAGGCTTATCATTTGTAAGTTGTAGCACTCAGGTGGGATATTAATAATGCAGGATGTTATGCATGTGTGGGGAGAGGAGGCATATGGCAAATCACTGTATCTTCCTCTCATTTTTTCTATGATCTTAAAACTGCTTTAATAATATGAAGTCATTTTTAAAAAGAAAGCACTTTAGGGGCGCCTGGGTGGCTCAGTGGATTAAGCCGCTGCCTTCGGCTCAGGTCATGATCTCAGGGTCCTGGGATTGAGTCCCGCATCGGGTTCTCTGCTCCGCAGGGAGCCTGCTTCCTCCTCTCTCTCTGCCTGCCTCTCTGCCTACTTGTGATCTCTCTCTCTGTCAAATAAATAAATAAAAAAAATCTTTAAAAAAAAAAAAAAAGAAAGCACTTTAAAGGGGTGGAAGTGATGAGCTGTGTCAAATGTTACAGTTAGCTCAAATAAGATGGGAGCTGAAAATTGACCATTTAATTTGACAATGCAAAGGTCACTAGGTGTCCTTGATAAGAGCAGCTTCAGTGGGTGATGGTCATGATAAAACTGCTGGTGAGTTCAAAGGAAAATGGGAGGAAAAGAAGTAGACATAGAGAGCAGAGAAATGAGGCTATACCTGGAGGATGTAGGTGCAAGAGATTATTGTTCAAAGATGGACAATATTACATTTCTATACTGCTAGGAATGACCTATAGAGAAGGAGAAAATAATGCTGAACAAGGCGATTATTTTCTATTGTAAAGCCCTTAAATAAGGGAGGAGGATGGGATTCCTTGTATAAGTAGAGAACGTCCATCTTTGATAGGAATATAGTTCATTTTTATTTTTATTTTTTATTTAAATTTTATTATACTTTTTCGGTGTTCCAAGATTCATTGTTCATGCACCACACCCAGTGCTCCATGCAATATGTGCCCTCCTTAATACCCACCACCAGGCTCACCCAACACCTTACCCCCTTCCCCTCCAAAACCCTCAGTTTGTTTCTCAGAGTCCACAGTCTCTCATGGTTCGTCACCCTATAGTTCATTTTTAAAAGGAAGAAGGATAGAGATAGAGGAGGGTGGGTAGATCTGGTGACAGACGCATGTAGAAGTTCTTTCTTTTTAAAATACCTTTATGGAGATGTATGAACATACCATAAAATTAACCCATTTAAAGCATAAAATTCAGTGCAGGTTTTTTTGTGTAGTCACAGAATTGTTCACCTGTCACCACAGTATAAGTTAATATTTTCATCACCCCGAAAAAAAGCCCATATCTATTATCAGTCATTCCCATATACCCCCTCTCTAGCACCTGGCAATCACTAATCTACTTTCTGTCGTTATGTGTTTGTACACTTTGGACATTTAATGTACATGAAATCATATATGTGACTCTGTGTTTGGCTTCTTTCACTTTCCTAATGTTCTCAAGGTTCATTCATGTTGGAGCATGTGTTTAGTATTTCACTCCTTTTTATGTCTGAACAGTATTCTATTGCATGACTATAAACCATTTCATTTATCTATTCAATATTTGTTATACATCTGCCTTGTTTCTATTTCTTGGTTATTATAAATAATACTGCTATGACTATACAATGTATAAGCCTTTGTGTGAACATATGTTTTAAATATTCTGGGGTATATAGCTAGAAGTGGAATTTCTGGGTCTTATAGTAACTTTGTATTCAATCTTTTTGAGGAACTTTTAAACTCTTTTACAAAGTGGCTACACAATTTTATAACCAAGCTCACCAGCAGTAGATCAGCATTTCAATTTTATCACATCTTCCTCAACAATGTTTTTAAGATTTTTTAAAAGATTTAATTCATTTATTTGTCAGAGAGAGAGCACGAGCAGGCAGAGTGGCAGGCAGAGGCAGAGAGAGAAGCAGGCTCCCTGCTGGACAAGGAGCCCGGTGCAGGACTCGATCCCAGGACCCTGGCATCATGACCTGAGCTGAAGGCAGTGGCTTAACCAACTGAGCCACCCAGGCATTCCAACAATTGTTTTTATAATAGCCATCCTAGAGGTTGTGAGTGGTATCTCATTGTCAGAAGTTCTCTTTTGATGGATCATATTTTCTCGGTGAAATTAGGAAGCAGTGTGACCAGCTGAGAGAGAAGAGGGGAGAGGAGTTATCTGAGGGGTGAGGACAGATGGGAAGGCAAGAAATAGAATTATCTAACAGTGAGAGAAAAAAAATTTTTTTAGGGACAAGCTGCAGTATTGGAGGCAATGTTAAGGGCTCAAGTGACCATGTTATTTTTAAAAAGACTAGTCAATATTTTTTCCTATTTTTTTTTTCTTTCCTAGTCACTTCACTGCTTGTGGACAGCCATGCTAATAACGACTATCAAGATAAAGTTTTCACAAGTCTATAACAAACTAAGAAAAGTAAGAACAATACTGCTAGTTTCTTATAAGACTTTATTCAACCTTAATGGCAATTTTATTCTGAGATTTTGTCATTTCTACACTGTAGTGTTAAAATATCCTTTGATAAAATGATGGTAATGGGAGATAATGGATTTTTAATTACTGTTGATTGCCAAATGTTTTGTTTTGGTTAGGGCATTACTGGGTCCATGAAAAGTTGGGAATTTTATGCTGCCCTCTCTATTTTTAACAAGTATTTGTGAAATCCAAAATCATAAATCACAAATACATAAATCACAAATACATCACAAATACACTGGCTAAGTTAAAAAAAAGAAGAGAATAACAACTGGATAGAGATACAGTAAAATTTTAACAGTGGTTATCTCTGAATGATGGGTTTATGGGTGATTTTTATTTTCTTTTCTGCACTTTAATGTGCAATCATAATATTTCTATAAATAACATGTTTTACAAACAACTGAGAGTTTAAGAATCAAGAGAAATTAAAAAATTTTAGAGGTATAACATATTATGATAAAAACCTAATGACTATTTTAACTCAAAGGTTTGCTTTAAAATCCCATCTCCTTTTCTAAAATGTAATATATAATAGCATCTGATTTTTCTCTCTCAGTCCTACAGCTCAAAATTGAGTCTTTTTTTTTTTTTTAAATATGCTGCTTAATTCTCTAGTGTGTTAATGTTCATTTAGAGTTATGGTTGTCCTGTTCTAGAAGAGTATATGCTGACTAGAGAATACATTAGTGATGGGTGACCTTCAAAGGTTTTCTGCAAAAACTAAACAAAACAAAATAAAAAAAAAAAACCCAAAAACAATCGCCCCAGTGTATATAAGCACAGTTGAAAACATTTTAACAAAGACATGTCGCTGCCAAAACCAAAGAAAGGTTATCAGTAGCTAGCAAATGGTATTCTGAGAGAGCTGTCATAATTAAAATAATCTTTCAAGACTCTGAAGTCTGGAGTAAAATAAGGTTGAACTGCAGGAAAGAAAAATTCAAGAATTAGACTTGCCAATTCAAACAATAGGATACATTGGCTACTTTGTTCATTTAGTCTCGATCTTCTAGGACACAGAGCCATATCCTCATCTTTAGTCACTGATGTGACCAATTTAAAAATTCCGTTGGATAACCCTTAGGGAGGCATATAGTTATTTAATTTACTGTGGCCAATAAAGACACGATCTAAGAGTTTGTTAGACAAGGGTCAATGAAATACTCTTCAAGCGAAAAGTTACTCTAGTCATTGGTTTGCTCATCACAGGGTGGAAAATATCTAAAGAGAGATGACAATTACCATCCTCAACAAAAGGAATGAGATAGTACCTGAGAAAAAGTTGAGGTCGATAAACTTAAATTTCAATCTCAATTAGAATGATCCTATCATTGTATCATTCACTGCTTTACTAAGTTTTTAAAATAATCAGCCAGCTAAATATCTTAGACAATTAACATTTAAAAATTATGTGCTAACTTCAACTCACCATCCTCCATAGAGTGTAAGCATTTTCCTCTATACTCTTTCCCTCGTCCTCATGCCCAGTTGGTTGCCAGGTTCTGATGATTAAATCTACGTGATGTGGCTCATGAATCCATTCCCTCCATTTTATTACATCTTCTTCAGTTCAAATGCTTATCATACTTCTCTAAGAACATATCAAACAAATGATTCTCTATTTCTTCTATCTCTCCAAAATAATCTATACTACATATTACTGGTCCTTCTTTCACAGAAGTGACTTTATTGCCATGGAAAGCCAAACCTTCTCATATGCTCTTGAAGCCATTTCCTCTCAATTTCCCAGTGAGTCTGTTTCTATAAATTACTACATCTTCATGTTGAACACCTTCTCTACTGGATTGTTGACATCAGCCTGTTAACATGCTCAAGTAACCACTGCTGAAACAAAACTGCCCTCCCTTGACCTAACAACAACCTCCAGATACGATTCCATTTCTTTACTTCCCTTCATAGCAATATTTTTCTACCGAGTCATCTAAGCTTTCTACCACAACTTTCTCACTTCTATTCACTCTCTCATCTCTCACCACTGCAACTATGTTTCCATTATAGCCCCTCTACTAGCAGTTTTCTGTAAATCTTACAAACAACCTCCATTTTTTCTGGAGTAGACAGCAGAAGAAAGTCACCATGGCTCACACTTAACCTTGTTTTCCTCCCACCTTATTGCCCACTGTTTCCCCATGTCTATTCCTAGTTTCGTGTACCTCGCTTGGAAATTTTGAATTCTTTCTGGTACAATTCTGACCCTCTTCTTTTTTCTACACATTGATCACTGATCTCATCCATTGCCATGTCTTTAAATGCTACCTTCTCAATAATTATTTTCAATTTTATTTCTGAAATGCTGACCTCTCCTTAGAGCTTGAGACTCATCCAAAAGTTTACTTAACATCCCCTTTTGCATATCTCACAGTTATCTTAAACCTAATAATTGAAATCTTGATTTTCATCTCAAAACCTTCACTCATGGTGCCTGGGTGGCTTAGTCAGTTGAGCATCCAACTCCTGATTTGGGCTCAGGTCATGCTTTCAGGGTAGTGAGATTGAGCCCCGCTTCTGGCTCTGTGCTCAGCACAGAGTCTACAGGAGATTCCTCCCCCTCCTTCCCCCTCCCCTGACTTGAGCTTGTGCTCTCTCTCTCTTAAATAAATAAACAAAACAAATAAATAAGTCTTTTAAAAAACCCTTCACCCAGTCTTTGCTTTCTTAGTAGATGATGTAACCATCCAGTCAATTATTCAAGCCAGAAAATACAAGTCATTCTCAATTATTCCATTTTCTCTACCTATCATATCCAACTAAAGCTATCATCTAGTCAGAACATTTTGTATAGTTTTGCTCTGCACCAAGCCATCAGTGTTTCTTATCTGGAACACTGAAGTAGCCCACTATCTTCAGCCTTGACTACTCTTCCGAGAACAAGTACTAAGAATTACAGTAAATGTGGGCTGCTCATTGAAATTTAAGGTGGAACCATAGACTTATATCCCAGCACCTGCAAAAACCGATCATCTTACAGAAATCAGATTTATATACCTTTAAGGAACATAGCAAAACTGTTTAGCCAATTACACCCTACTAGGTTCATATTTGTGAGCAATTTAAATCTTGTCTGGCAAGAGAAAAGAGTGATTAACCAGGACCCTCAGAAAACAAGTACTATCCTTAGTGCTTTAAAAACTGCTTACTATGGGGGCGCCTGGGTGGCTCAGTGGGTTAAGCCTCTGCCTTTAGCTCAGGTCATGGTCTCAGGGTCCTAGGATCGAGATCCGCATCGGGCTCTCTGCTCAGTGGGGAGCCTGCTTTCCCCTCTCTCTCTGCCTGCCTCTCTACCTATTTGTGATCTCTCTCCCTCTATCAAATAAATAAATTAAAAGTCCTTTAAAAAAAAACTGCTTACTATGACCTAATACTTGTGTGAGAATTGAGACAGTCTACACCATGATGTGTATGCTCATTGTAAGGTAATTTATTTTCAAATTGACTGAACATTTATTTAGACCTTAAATGCTGGATCACAGAAATCTTCGTATTTAATCTGTAATTTTAAAAATTAAACTGTAATGTAAAGATAGTTGTAGATTCACATGCAGTCATAAGAAATAATACAGAGAGATGTGTACCCTTTATCCACTTTCCTCAAATGTAACATCTTCCAAAACCATAGTACAATATCACAGCCAAGAAATCGACATTAATATCGTCAAGATACAGAACATTTCCATCACCACAGATATCTCTCATTCTGTCCTTCATAGTCAAACCCACTTCTCTCCTGCCCTTATTCCTTCCTTAATCCCTGGCAATAATTAATCTGGTCTCCAGTTCAATAGTTTTGACATTTCAAGAGTGAAATAAATGAAATTATATGGTAAGTAACCTTTGTCATTGGCTTCATTTCATTCAGGATTATTTTTTGGAGACTCATCAAGATTGCTGTATATAATAGTAGTTCACTCCTTCTTTATTGCTGAGTAGTATTCCAACATATGGATTCACCAGTTTGTTTAACCATTTACCCATTGAAGAACATCTGAGTTGCTTCCAATTTCTGGCTATTATAAAGAAAACTTCTATGAACATTCATGTATAGGTTTTTTTGTGGAAGCAAAACTCTTCATTTTTCTAGAATAATTGTCTTAGAGTACAGCTGCTGGGTCAGATGGTAGTTGCATGTTTAGTTTTTGTTTTGTTTTATTTTAAGAAACTGTCAAACTATTTTCCAAGTAGCTGTATCACCTTACTTTCCCACCAGCAATGTATGAATGGCCAGTTTTTCCACATCCTTTCCAGCATCTGGTGTTGTCATTATTTTTCATTTTAGCCATTCTAAAGATGTGTGATGATATCTCATGTGGTTTTGTGTTTTCCTAATGGCTGATGATGTTGAACATCTTTTCACGTGCTTATTTGCTGTCTGTACTTCTCTCTGTAATTTTGCATTTTCAATCCTCCTATGAACAAACTGAGCTTTGGCATATGTCTAGACCTTCAATTTTGATTATGATTTTAGAGGAACTCACAAGTTATCTGAAAGGCACTGGGAGTTTTTATTTAGTTCTTTCACTACAAAGCTGTAATGACATTTTCTTAAATCCTTCAGCAGATACTACTTCAGTCAATTAAGCCTAAAAAAAACCCCTTTTTATATAGGAAAAGTTAGCCCTGAATATTATGTTTATAGAAAGTAAGTCAAACAGTCTTTGCAAATTTTTTTTCTGCCATGAAAATAACCTAATTGGATTATTGTGAGGCTAAATTGATAGCAGATTTTTAGGCTGTCCAATGGAAATGATTTCCAATAATATGAAACCAATGATAGTTTAAAACAGACATAGAAAATAGGTGGGAATTCTTATTTATGAATATATTAGCTCAGTGATAGCTCATAGAAAGGTTAGTAGCAAATGCAAGATCTCTGAGGAATTGATCTTTTGTTGATAGGTGGGTTAATTGATCTTTTGTTGGTGGTGGGTTAATACCTTTGTCTCCTTAGGGGGTGGTAAGTGAACAGTATACCTTTAGGAAATGCAGATTCATCAATTTCCATCCTTGCTACACGGTTGCTGCTACATCTAGGTATAATGGTAATAGAGGAGAGGAAAGAAAATAAAGGACTTCATGCTACTTTCTCTAAAATTCAAAAAGGAGCTTTTTGAGTCTTCTCTTTTTCAATCTCCTCCCCAACTTAAGTTTTCTAAATCTCATCCCAGTTTGTCTATGTATGAATTTTCACTTCAGAACACTATAACACTACAGAATTCCCCAGATAAAGTGAATGAGTTCAGCAGTAGGAATGCTTATAGTCCATTATTTATAATTAAGTATCTTTTTAAACAAAGGTATGCTTATTAGCAACAGAATTAAGTAAAAGAAATTTTTTAAAGTCTTGACTACCTTATTTTACGTGGCTAAAGAGTTTTACTAAACTCTAAAGACCTCACCGTTTGAACACTAGATGCTAGGTGAACAGTTCAGGGTTAGAGTTTCTTAATCATGCATTCAGGTACATATAACAGTAAGTTTAGCTACCGTTCAAGGATTGATATACTCTGTGCTAGCACTGTGCTAAGGAATTTTCAGACCACTCACTTAAAGCTCACTTCAGTCTTATGAGAAGTGCTTTTTGCTGTAGTTTTACATATGAGAAAACCAGTGCTCTCAGAGATAAGTTACTTGTCCAGAGTGACTCAGTTAACAAGTGACAGCACTGGGCTTCTCTGTCTCCAAGTCCATACTTTGTAAAACTGCTCTGATTTATGATGAGTAGTCATCACAACAAATTCTCTGGGTGCTGGGAATGGGGGTATGAGTAGGGTGGAGACTGAAACATAAAAACAACTTTGAAGTCACTGAGTAGTCAATTTCTGGTTGCTTACTTAGTGGCTATCCTATAGAAATTTCAAAATGAAATCTACCTCCCTGACAGCCATTCCTATGTTCTTTCCTCTTGGATTTGTTCATACATGCCCTGGAGAAAAAGGATTTTTTTTCTAAGATTGAATAAATCCAAATATATGCAAGATGGTTAATCCTCCGTCAATGCACGCACACGCATGCACTTGCATAAACAATACAAACATATCTCATTTTTTTTTAACAGAAGTTGTCTCTCCATCCCACCTTCCACACAGACACTGATCATCTATTTTTAAAACAAGGTGTGAGTATGGTGTTGGGTAAATGATTGCTCAGGAGACAGAACATCTTCCTGGAGAGGAAACATCTGAAAAACCAGCAAGGGACTCTGCAATTCTGTGTAAGAATTAGAAAATGGTTATAGAAAATTGACTCTGCCTACCTTTATTTAAAAGACTTTCTTTATTAAGAGAGATAGAGATGGAGAGAGAGCACCAGCAGGGGGATGCAGAGGGAGAAGCAGACTCCCCACTGAGCAAGGATCCTGACATGGGACTTGATCCCAGGAGCGTGAGACCCTGATCAGAACCAAAAGCAGACACTGACTGAGCCACCGAGGTGCCCCTCTGCCTACCTATTAAAAATAATTGAAGGTCTACTATGTATTAGGTACTGATTTAATATCAATATATAGAATAAGTCATTTAATTCTCACAACTCTATGCAGCGAGTTCTACTATTATCCCCATTTAATAAATAAGGAAACCAGGACATAAAAATATAAAGACACATACTCAAGCTCACACTGTTCATGGTTAGAAACTGGTTCAGTAGAAATATGAACCCAAACAGCCTGGCTCCAGAGCACCTCTCTTTCTCACCCACTCTGCCCTACTGTGTGTTTATGTATGTGTGTGGCTTCCTTCCTCGTTTATAAATAAAAGATGAGCCCAAATGTGCAAAGGAACATATCACTGGCATATCACCTGTCCTCTTGCCCCAAACACTTCAAATGTATGCCAGCACACATTCACACTGCACTGCCAGTTGAGGCCCTCCTATGCAGACGGTTGAGAAAATACACCCCAGTTGCTTTGAAAGCTCCGCGGAAAAAAAGAGCTAATGCTTCTTTTAAAAACATAGCAGGAACAGTCAATAACAGCACCATGATGACAAAATAGCTAAATACTGCCAGAGTTTATGCAGAATAGACTACTAAAAATTCACTTGACATTAAAAACACTGGTCTTACGAGGCCTTTAGAGATCCATGGGATACCAGGTATTGATATTTGTTGCTCATGTAAAGAACAAAATTTGCAAATGTTGAACCATTGGACGGCTATGTGTAGAAGAATGAAACTCGACCATTCTCGTACACTGTACACAAAGACAAACTTGAAATGGATAATAGTGAGGCAGGAATCCATTAGAATCCTAGAGAAGAACATAGGCAGTAACCTCTTCGACATCAGCAGCAACTTCTTTCAAGATATGTCTCTAGGGGCGCCTGGGTGGCTCAGTGGGTTAAAGCCTCTGCCTTCGGCTCAGGTCATGATCTCAGGGTCCTGGGATCGAGCCCGCATCGGGCTCTCTGCTCAGCAGGGAGCCTGCTTCCTCCTCTCTCTCTGCCTGCCTCTCTGACTACTTGTGATCTCTCTCTCTGTCAAATAAATAAATAAATAAATAAATAAATATTTTTAAAAAAAGATATGTCTCTAAAGGCAAAGGAAACAAAAGGGAAAATGAACTTTTGGGACTTCATCAAGATCAAAAGCTTCTGCACAACAAAGGAAACAGTCAACAAAACAAGGCAGCAACCCACGGAATGGGAGAAGATATTTGCAAATGACAGTACAAAGAGCTGATATCCCAGAACTATAAAGAACTCCTTAAACTCAACACTCAAAAAACAGACAATCATGTCAAAAAATGGGCAGAAGACACGAACAGACACATCTCCCAAGAAGACATACAAATGGCTAATAGATACAAGAAAAAGTGTTCATCATCACTAGCCATCAGGGAGATTCAAATCAAAACCACATTGAGATACCACCTTACACCAATTAGAATGGCCAAAATTAACAAAACAGTAAACAACATGTATTGGAGAGGATGTGGAGAAAGGGGAACCCTCCTACACTCTTGATGGGAATGTAAGTTGGTGCAGCCACTTTGGAAAAACCTCTTAAGGAGATTCCTTAAGAAATTAAATATTACCCCAAAGATACAGATGTAGTGAAAAGAAGGGCCATCTGTACCCCAATGTTCATAGCAGCAATGGCCACAGTCGCCAAATTGTGGAAAGAATCAAGATGCCCTTCAACAGATGAGTGGATAAAGAAGATATGGTCCATATATACTATGGAATATTATGCCTCCATCAGAAAGGATGAATACCCAACTTTTGTATCAACATGGACGGGACTGGGAGAGATTATGCTGAGTGAAATAAGTCAAGCAGAGAGAGTCAATTATCATATGGTTTCCCTTATTTGTGGAGCATAAGGAATAACAGGGAGGACATGGGGAGATGGAGAGGAGAAGTGAGTTGGGGGAAATTAGAGGGGAAGTTGAGCCATGAGAGACTATGGACTCTGAGAAACAAACTGAGGATTTTGGAGGGCAGAGGGGTGGGAGGTTGGGTGAGCCTGGTGATGGGTATTATGGAGGGCACATATTGCATGGAGCACTTGGTGTGGTGCATAAACAATGAATTCTGGAGCACTGAAAAGAAATTTAAAAAAATAAAAAATTTTTAAAATAAGAACAAAATTATATTTCCTTGTAAAACAAAGTGGGTCTAAAGAAGAAACACATAAAAGTTTACATGCAAATATTGGAGTATATTTAAAGGAAGAAGAAAAGGGCTTTAAATGACCTGCTTTTACTCTAGTATTTCAACAGATGAAATACAGGTTTTTTTATTATATTTTCTTTAAACCACTTAGAGTAAATTAAGATAGCAAGGACCAACACTATGAATTAAACTGTATATATACCCCTTCATATTAAGTATGGTGAACTTTCTTTTGAAGTGAAAATTGGGATATGTGGTCTAACAACCCTTTGTAAAAACAAGAAAAAAATCTACTTGAATGTAACCTCCTGCAAAATTTAAGCAGTATAAAAAAATTAAGCAGTGTGGTCATAGTGCCTTTGTGGTTGAGAAACTTATGAGGCAGAGTTTGAGGGTTTTGACAGTTCATCTAGGTTCATTATTTTGCTGTAATAATGCTTCTGAAAGGACCCTCCACCATAATGACAATAAAGATGATGATAAACTCACCACGGAATGAAGATAGAATGGGAGATTTACATGAGGTAATAGGTTCTAATAATTTAATGTCCTAAATGCCTATATTACCACAAGTGTACTAACATGTTGCCGAGCTATGCTACTGAATTAAAAAAGTCACAAAAATCAGATTTGGGGAATAGGGAAGAAAATAACCCATATCACCTGACCATATAATATAGTTTACGTGAATTATTTCACTGAATCCTCTTAGGACTTTGTAGGGAATGTAATCATCCTTATTTTCTACATAAGGGATCTGAGGCTATAAATATGTATAAGATTCTGCTGTAACCAAGGAGGAGCTTCAGGGTTTTGGCAAAAAGGAACTTACTTTCCCAGAGTACAACCAGGTACCCCTGGCAGTTATGTGCATAGATTAACTTCAGCCTTATCTGTCATAGTCCTAGATTGGATTAGATCATCTCAAATGCTTTTTAAATTCTGTATTCTTAGTTCCTATCAAAACTGTAATTAATCACTTAATATTTTAATACTCACCTTCCCCCACAAGATTAGCTTATCAGCTCTATACAGGTGGGATTCTTTCTCATTCATTTCTGCAGCCCTAACACTCAGTACAATTCTGGGCATATAGTTGAAACTCAATAAATATTTGCTGACTGAATGGGAACAGTAGATAGGGTCTCAGACTGGAGGTCAAAGGAGAAGGAATTATGTAGCCATTGCCCAGTCATTTTTGCCTTAAAAGCAGAACTCATCAGGTCCCCACCAACTGTCCCCACCATCATCACCACTTACCCAAATGGCTGCAACTCTTGTGGTCCTGTCTCATTAAATGACACCACACTCCAACCAGTTTCTCGGACCAGTAACCTTGAAAACCTACTTGACTTTTCCTTTAAAACTCTTCTTTAATTTCCTGGCTAACCCATTCATTCTTTAGTAGGATATTATTTAACATATATATATGTTATATATATATATATATATATATATATACACGTGTATATATATACGTGTATATATATATACACATATAAATGTTAAATAATATATATATTATATATAAATATGTATAAATAATATATATACAAATATATAACATATATATAAATATATATAATATATATACATATATTATATATAATATTATATATTATATATAATATAACATATATAACATATATATGTTATATATATGTATATATATACGTGTATATATACATATATATTAAATAATATATATTATATATATAAATATGTATAAATAATATATATACAAATATATAACATATATATAAATATATACATATATACATATACTATATATAATATATAGTATATATTATATAGTATATATATACACATATAATA
This sequence comes from Meles meles, assembly GCF_922984935.1. NCBI lineage: Eukaryota > Metazoa > Chordata > Mammalia > Carnivora > Mustelidae > Meles > Meles meles. The sequence goes on along the minus strand of NC_060087.1, from coordinate 121,450,151 downwards.
TATATGTATATATATTATTTAACATATATATGTTATATATGTTATATATATGTTAAATAATATATATACATATATATTATATGTATATATTATATATAATATTATATATTCATATATGTTTTTATATATTTATATATATGTTATATATTTGTATATATATGTATATATATAATATATATATTATAACATATATATGTTGTATAATATATATACATATATTATATATACATATATAACATATATATGTATATATTAACGATTTTATTTATTTGACAGAGATCACAAGTAGGCAGAGAGGCAGGCAGAGAGAGGAAGAAGCAGGCTCCATGTATATATGTTATACATATATAACATATATATATGTATATATTAACGATTTTATTTATTTGACAGAGATCACAAGTAGGCAGAGAGTCAGGCAGAGAGAGGAAGAAGCAGGCTCCATGCTGAGCAGAGAGCCCAATGTGAGGCTCGATCCCAGGACCCTGGGATCCTGACCTGAGCTGAAGGCAGAGGCTTTAACCCCTGAGCCACTGAGGTGCCCCTAACCTCCATATATTTGTGTGTTTTTTTCCAAATGGCTATGACTTCTTCAGAGTGCTGTGGTCTGAAATTACACAAGGGATGATCTCAATCTTTTTGTACTTGTTGAGTTAGTGAGGTAGATCATTAGTATGTGATCTATTCTGGAGAATGCCCCATGTACACTTGAAAATAATGTGTATTCTGTTGCTTTAGGATAAAATGTTCTAAATATATCTGTTAAGCCCATCTGATTCAGTGTGTCATTCAAAGCCATTGATTCCTTGTTGATATTCTGCTTAGATGATCTGTCCACTGCTGTAAGTGGGTTGTTAAAGTTCCCTGTTATTATTGTATTATTATAAATAAGTTCCTTTATGTTTATTATTAATTGATTTATATATTTAGGTGCTCCCAAGTTGAGGGCATAAATATTTACAGTTCTTAGATCTTCTTGTTGGCTAGACCCCTTTATTATAATATAGTGCCCTTCTTCATCTCTTGTTATAGTCTGTTTTAAAATCTAGTTTGTCTTAAGTATGGCTACTCCAGCTTTCTTATTTATTTATTTATTTATTTATTTTTTATTCGTTCTCTCCAAATTTATTTATGGATTGAGTGCAATTCAGTTCAAAAGCCCAAAAGGTACTTTTGGAGACTTGAAAGAAAAGCAAATTTTAAAATCTGCATAAAGATATACACTGTCAAATTAGATAAGACAATCTTTTTTTTTCTTTTCAGCATAATAGTATTCATTGTTTTTGCACCACACCCAGTGCTCCATGCAATACGTGCCCTCCCTATTACCCACCACCTGGTTCCCCCAACCTCCCACCCCCTTCCCCTTCAAGACCCTTAGGTTGTCTTTCAGAGTCCATAGTCTCTCATGGTTCATCTCCCCTTCCAATTTCCCTCAACTCCCTTCTCCTCTCCATCTCCCCACGTCCTCCATGTTATTTGTTATGCTCCACAAAGAAGTGAAACCATATGATACTTGACTCTCTGTTTGACTTATTTCACTCAGCATAATCTCTTCCAGCCCCGTCCATGTTGCTACAAAAGTTGGGTATTCATCCTTTCTGATGGAGGCATAATACTCCATCATGTATATAGACCACATCTTCCTTATCCATTTGTCCGTTGAAGGGCATCTTGGTTCTTTCCACAGTTTGGCGACCGTGGCCATTGCTGCAATAAACATTGGGGTATAGATGGCCCTTCTTTTCACTACATCTGTATCTTTGGGGTAAATACCCAGTAGTGCAATTGCAGGGTCATAGGGAAGCTCTATTTTTAATTTCTTGAGGAATCTCCACACTGTTCTCCAAAGTGGCTGTACCAACTTGCATTCCCTCCAGCTTTCTTTTGACATCCACTAGCATGATAGATAGTTCTCTATCCCCTCACTTTCAATCTGCAGGTGACTTTAGGTCTAAAATACGTCTATTGTAGGCAACATATAGATGGATCTTATTTTTTTTAATTCATTTTGGTACTCTATGTCTTTTGATTGGAGCATTTACATTCAGAGTGATTATTAAGAGAGATGGATTTAGTGCCTATTATAGAGTTAATATTTCTGGTGATGTTCTATGGTTCTTTCTAGTTTTTATTGACTTTGCTCTTTTTTTTCTCCCCTCAAAGAGCTCCCTTTAAAATTTTTTGCAGGGTTAGGTTAATGGTCACAAAACTCCTTTAGTGTTTGTTTGTCTGGGAAACTCTTTAACTCTCCTTCTATACTCTATGACAGGCTTGCTGGATGAAGAATTATTGGCTGCACAATGTCCACAATAGCCAAACTATGGAAAGAACCTAGATGTCCATGAAGAGATGAATGGATAAAGAAGATGTGGTATATATATTTACAATGGAATACTATGCAGCCATCAAAAGGAATGAAATCTTGCCATTTACAATGACGTGGATAGAACTAGAGGGTATTGTGCTGAGCAAAATATTTCAATCAGAAAAAGACAATTATCATATGATCTCTCTGATATGAGGAATTTGAGTGGCAGGGCAAGGGGTTTTGGGGGGTAGGTAAGGAAAAAATGAAACAAGATGGGATTGGGAGGGAGAAAAACCATAAGAGACTTTTAATCTCACAAAACAAACTGAGGGTTGCTGGGGGGTGAGGGATAGGGATAGGGTGGTTAGGTTATGGACATTGGGGAGGGTATGTGCTATGGTGAGTGCTGTGAAATGTGTAAGACTGATGATTCACAGACCTGTACCACTGGGCCAAATAATACATTATGCCTTAATTAAAAATAATACATTATATGTCAACAGAAATAATTAAAAAGTTATTGGCTTCATATTTTTCCCATTCAGCACGTTGAATATGTCCTGCCACATTAGTCTGGCCTGTTAAGTTTCTGTGGGCAGATCTGTTGTGAACCTGATCTGTCTTCCCTTGTGGGTTAAAGGTTTGTCCCTCCCCCCACCACTGCCCCTGGGGTTGGCTTTTGTTGAATATAATGGGAGTTCTCTGTACTTCTTGGGTTTTGATGTCTGTGTCCTTCCCCAAATTAGGGAAATTTTCTTCTACAATTTTTTCAAATAAACCTTCTGCCCCTATTTATCTCTCTTCATCTTCTGGAACTCCTATGATATGAATGTTATTACATTTCAGTAGGTCCCTGAGTTCCCTAAGTCTATGTTTGTGACCCATTACCTTTCTTTCCCTCTCCTTTTCAGCTTCATTATTTTTCATAATTTTATCTTCTATATCACAGATTTGCTCTTCTGATTTGTCCATGCTCATTTTTATGGCTTCCATGTGGGTATGCATCTCAGTTATAACATTTTTTTATTTTAGCCCAACTAGATTTTAGTTCCTTTATCTCTGCAGTAAAAGATTTCCCAGTGCTTTCTATGCTTTGTCCAAGCCCAGTTAGTATCCTTATAATCATTGTTTTAAATTCTTAGTTCAGACTTCTTACTTATATCATATTGATTAAATCCCAGGCTGTGAGTTCTACTTCCTCTTCTTTCTTTAGGGGTGAGTTTCTCCATCTTGAAAAGAAAAGAAAACACACACACACACACACACACAAACAAAAAAAATCTAGATCCTGGGTGTGTTTTGGTATGCTTGTTTTTAGATCTGCTCGAATTTAGATCCCACAATAAGAAAAATAAATTAAATCCAATAATAAAATAAATAAAAATAAGCAAAAATTTAAAAATATATAAGTATATATAAATTAAAATTTAAAAATGGTAATAAAAATAAAAAATGAAAAAATAACAAGAAATAAAGAATAAAAGTAAAAAAGGAAGCTAGATCCTATTTCCCCTAGAGCTGAAGCTTGAAGTTTGCAGCACTCTATGGTCAGTAGAGATGCTGTGAGCAAGTTAATTGTGCTGGTCTTCTGAGGGAAGGGCCTGTTGCTCCTGTCAAGCTGACTTGTTACAGTGGAAATGCTCCAACAGGGTGCAGGGGGACAGGGCTCAGTGTAGATGGCTCCGGCCTCCACTAGGTGATGTTTTTTTCCCTGAAGTCTTTCAGAGCTGATGGGTGGGATGAATATGGTGGCATCCCTCTCTCTATCCCCAGAGTGGAAAGTTTACACCCCCCTCTTCAGTAAGCCCTCACAGAAGAGCAATCAGTCATCTCTCTTGTGTCCTCAGCTTCCATCTGAACAATGTGTTCACCCTCCCTATGTCTCAGCTTTTTTATCTCAGGCATGCCACTGTGTTTCAAAACTCCAAAATTTAGGGACTCCTGTGGTATGGACCTGTGCTTTTCTTCTAGTGGAGGGTCTCGCCATGTTTTTGCTATTTGCCAGTGATCCCAGGAAAGTGATCACATGACTACACAGCAGTTTGATGTTTACAGCAAAGCAAAAATGAAAGCAGGAACCAAGACTCCCTGCTCTCAGCTTGTTTCCCTGAATCTATGCCTGGGAATATTGCAGCATGTTGGTATCACCTATTCTTGTGACCCAGGGTAGCATCAGACCACAGTGTCACACCTAGGATTCCACCCTGCTTCACCACTGAGCACCTTTAAGCTAGTCATGTCCGCCATGGTAGCAGACTTCTAAAAGTTCATATTTTGCACTCCACTCCTTATAATACTTTGTGGTAGATTCCATAAGCAGAGTCGCACCTTACCCACATTTCTATCTCCCCCAAGTCAACTCTCTGTACTCCCTACCTTCCAAAAGACTTTTAGTTTTTGTTTTCTCAGACCTCCAATTGATTTCTTGAGTGTTCAGAATGATTTGATATCTGTCTAGCTGTACTCAAGGGAAGAGACAAGCTTAGGGTCCCCCCTGATCCTCCATCATCTTAATTCCTTCCTCCTTTAAATTTTATAATGAATCATTTGCCAAGTCATGTCAAATCTACCCATCCTTCAATATCGAACTCCAATACCATCTTGTCTATGAAGCTTTCTTTATACATTAATGCAAGAAAAAAATATTTCGTAGTTTTCAATTCTCATGATCTATGTATGGTACCTCTTCCACAACATATATATTATATTTTGTATGGGTGTGACAGTCTATGTATGTAATCTATCTATGTATCTATTAATCTATTTAACTAACTAAAAACACCCCTTCAGGAAAAAAAAATATCCTTGAAGTCAGGGAAAATATGTAATTTATCATTTAAACCCCCACTCCCTGGCAACTAACAGAATGATTAGCACATAATTAGTTGATAAATAAATATTTGCTGAATAATGTGATTAGTTAAGTTACTCAACAAATATTAGTGCTATTCCCAGCATGAGTTGTCTTTAATATCCAGATAGAAGACTGTCAGTTAATTGATATTTTTCATTAAATAGACATAATTTTTCCACTAGCAGTATGGTGAGATTAGAGACCCAGAAATAATGAGTGGATGCTTGAGCCAACTAGAGGAATCTTTATCTAACCCAGGCCTCAAGTTTCCAGCACACCCCTAGGTTGTTATCCTCAGAAAAATATTACCACATATTGGCACATGTAGATACATTTAGATGAAACTGAGGGCTTATGGAGACATGGTACATCCCTGGCATTCCCTAAAAACAGAGAGAACTTGCCATATGCAATAGTCTGCCTATTTTAGTGGGTAGAGAATTCATCACTAATGTGCTTTTTTATAGGAAAAAATGCCAACTAGATTGTGTAATGGTTGTTATTTTGTTTAAATCTGCATCACTTGTGATGAGCACTGTATGTTATATTGGAAGTGCTGAATCACTATATTGTACACCTGAAACTGATATTATATTGTTAACTAACAGGAATTTAAATAAAACTTAAAAAAATAAATAATAAATAAAAATAAAGGTACAGATTTCTAGGGTACCAACTCCTTATTCTGATATTTGGCAATCAGAAGGGAAGAACTAAATATGTGTCCTGTCTTTCCTGAATGAACTGTATTGCAGAGTAACTAAATCATCCATATTCATGAATATAAGCTATCACTTACAGAACAATACTAACTAGTAAATATGGAAGAAACAATAAAATTAGAAAGACATTATTTTGTAATCCTAAGTGACAACTGACTCAGACAACAATGTTAAAACTGTTATATGGCAACTTGATGGGGAAATTAACAATTGAGAAATCAGGCTATACTATCAGAATTCACTGATCAGTAGGTTCCTCAATAAAAGTGGCACAATCAACCCTTGTCTGACTCCTTTTATGATGCAATATGAGGACCACAATACCAATAATGAAATATTCTTACCAAAAAACTCAAACCTAAATCTAATCCAACTTTTAGAGATCACTTCCAAATATAGTAAGTACGGAGGATAAAGATACAAGTTCAATGACCTATCTTCTTTGCCTGGTGAAAGGTAGATACTTAATAAATATTTTAAATTGGTGAATAGTACAGATGAACATATTATAGAAAATATCAACTGAAGCAGAAATAGGAAATAAGGAAAAGAGTGAATGACAAAGAAGAGTTGGATGAAATGAGAGGGAAGAGTTGCCATTGGCTTTCTTGTGGAAGAAGCAATTGCTCTAGTATCATGAGTGAATATATACACTTTTGGGCCAGCCAGATTTGATTTTGACTTATAGTTCAGCTTCACGGCTTAGGTGGCTAAATCTTTCAGAATTTTAAAACTTGAGATTCTCCATTTTTCTTGATGGTTCCCTTTTTGTTCTTTCCCATTTTCCTCCAATTGATATTTTCTGTAACTTTATCACCCGTATTATTCATTAATTTGAAAATATTTATTGAGTTCCTATCTTGTTGTTTGGAGTGGTTTGGGGATTAAACAAATGTATGTATGTGTATACACATGCACACATACATGTACATACATATTTAGATGACACATGGTAACTACTTAATAATTGGTGACTTTCATCCTCCTCCTCCTTCTCTTTACAGAAATACCCAGGAATATAATAGAAAAATAAGTTGATGGTAGGCAGCAGTTGAAAGGAAGCCGAGAAAGGGCATAGTATTCACCAAGAAAGAACTTGAAAGTACATATTATAAATTAGAGTGGTATTGTTTAGAGAAGCATCTCCTTACATGCAGTTATCACTGTAAGTATCATTCATCAGGCACAGTTAATCTTGACAAGACATGTGAGGGATTTTGAAACATCAGCAATTGAAATCTGCAATCTACTATTAGAAGAACTTGGTAATCTATAAACAGTTGTGTATTATAATCACACAATTGTGAGCAATGCCAAGGGCTTATCATTTGAACCACTCACAAAATATCAATTGTAATGATGGTTGATATGAATTATACTCTTGCTGGATAGATAATAACAAGAAATGTGATAAATTACTTATAACATTATTCAAATTTACATATTTCCATTTTTTTCTATGTTTCTAGCAAAATTATGACACCTGAAGGAGATTATTCTAATTGCTTATTCAAGGCCAGATGACATGTGTTTTTCTGTACACTATGACTAATATAATAACCCAATTCCCTTGTTTGCTTAGTTACCAAGGCCTTTTATATCTATATCTATCCATATCATCATCTATTGATTATATTTTTATCTATATCAGTATTGATACTATCAATACTGATCAATACTATCAATTGATAGTATCAATACTGATATAGATATACATATGGGAGGCACTGAGAGATAAACATTTATTTCTGGACATCCTTTTAGGATTATGTTAGCAATTGAATGAGCATACATTTATCCTCCCATGCACTAAATAATTCCCCAAGGCCAAATGAGAACAGTGAAATATGAGGTTAACATAATTTCTCTTTCAATATGTCTTCAGGTTTATTCCTTGTGGATGTCTGTAAAAGAGACAAAAGCAGTGAGAAATTCTGTGTCAGCAAGAGAGGAGTGTGAACATGGGAGGGTGGAGATAGTAAAAAATTAAATAACCAAGAAAGAAGAATCATATATTAAAGAGTTAGGGAAGGTGGAGTGGACAGATTATTAGGATAGTAAAAGGCCAACACCCAAGGTTCACTAACTCATTAATATATCCATCCATCAAATACTAAATCACCTCCCATATGCAGTGCAATATGTATGCTCCAGTGATGCCTCCTCCTTGTAAGGAAGACCAAATGCCTATGCAATTAGGATATAATGAAGAATGTGAGAAACTCATGAGAGGCTTAGGATACTTCTCTGGGTATACAAACAAGGGATAGACTGCAAAAGTTGCAAGAGATCAATCAAAGTTTTAGGAAATATGTGGCATTGGAATTGGACCTTGAATGTTAATTAAGATTGGGCCATGGAGATACTGAAAGAATATGGGAGAGATTTCTAAGTAGAGGACATAGTAAAACCACTGATATAGAAGTAGACAGGGAATGGTGTACTTAGAGAAGAGGGTGACCAAAAACTTACCCTGGAATGTAAGGCTGAAAAAGTGCATTGGGGAAAAATGTAGGGGTTTTCAAATACTAAAGACTTTGAACCTTAACCAAGAGCCAAGAGCAATTACAGTCACTGTTCCTGAAAGAGGACCTGGGTTGAGATAAAGATAAAGGATAAACCTATTTGTATTAGTTTTCTATTGCTGCAAAACAAATTAACAGAAACTTATCAGTTTAAAGTGACATAAACTTATTATCTCAAGTTTCTCTGGATCAGGAATCTGAAGATGGAATAGTTGGGTCCTTTTCTCAGAGTCTCACTAAGGCTGAAATCAAGGTGTGGACTATAATCTTATTGAGGCTCGGGATTCTCTTCCAAATTCGTTCATGTTTTGGCAAAATTCAGTGGTTGCATGAAAAAGTTTCTCTTTTTCTTGCTGACAATCAATTAGGAGCCACTCACAACTCCTAGAAGCCACCTTCATTCTTTGTCTCTATCTTCAAGCCTGCAATGTAGACTTCTTTCATTTTGAATCTACCTGTTGAATCTCTGACTTCCTCCATCTTTGATCTCCAGATTAATATTTAAAGTCTCACCTAAATAGCTGAGGCCCACACTAATATTTTCCCAATATTAAGGTCAATTGATTAGGGGCTTTAATTACAACTGCAAAATCCCTTTGTAACAACACCTAAGTTGGTATTTGATTGAACAAATTTAAATGTGTATATATATCAAGGGCCAGGAATCTTGGGGGACCAACTCAACATTCTGCCTACTACAGTACCCAGACCAGCCACTTATTTTTGCTTATTTTTACTCTGTAAAATAGATCATGCCAATTTATGTACACACACACACACACACACACACACACACACACACACCCCTTAAAAGTATTCATTTTAATTGCAAGTACTTCTGATATACAGACATACCAACAGTAGAAAATGCATGGCATCATTCAGGTTATAGTTTCTATCAGGTTTAAGTTATGTATAAACTATATTTTTCACATCTAGAATAAGGTTATTCATAATTGCTAGCCTATTTCAAATTAATCAAGGTGTGTTCAGCAACATCTTATTGGAAAAATTGAAAATATGACATGCTTAATGTTCAATGGAACTTGATTTGTATTGGATTCGGAATAAAAAACTATACAATACAAAGACAGCTAGATTGTATGAGGTCATTCTTGGGCTTATCAGAGTTGCAAAAAATGTGATATGTTCCAGTAATAAGTATAAAGTAGTATCATAAGTAAGCAATTGCACAAAGGGAATAACTACATATACTTCTAAATTTGTTTCTTTTGAAGCAAAGCACCACTTTCCATTCTGCGTATTTATGGTGTCATTTGGATTCATATTTGTCATCTTAATGATATTCAGTTATTTCTTATAACATCTGTTGGTCTGTGATATTAATTTTTCTGAGTAAAAAGCTGAGTCAGAAAATTTATATGAGATGTGAACCCAATCTTTATACATGCATGAATAGAGAACGAGTGGCAATCTTTGTCTTTATGTAGTACTATGTTGTGACTTAGTTTCTTCTCACTGCATATTCCTGATTCATTAATAAACAGATGATTTGAAACACACATTTTGTTTATAATACTGACTTTTATCTGCAATACCCTCAAAACATCTCTTGCCTCATGACCAGCAAAATAGTCAATGCACATGTAAACCATCAGTCTCAAGTAATCCCTGTATTATGGTCTTCTGATCACTGATGTCACTGTCTTCCTAACAAAGATTAATCACTGCAGTCTGACCAATCAGATAAATTGACATCAGCCATGAAAATCAACAATCAGATAAATGGGAATATATTCCATAGCTTTTAAATGCGAACACAACTTGTATATTATCAGTTAAATTTCAGTATCAACTTAAAGAAATCACTGGTACTTAAGCTAATATACATCCTTGTTTTGCGAATAAATTATCAAAATTGTGATGTTACAATGAGATATCACCTCACACCAGTCAGAATGGCTAAAATTAACAAGTCAGGAAATGACAGATGCTGGGGAGGATGCGGAGAAAGGGGTACCCTCCTAGACTGTTGGTGGGAATGCAAGCTGGTGCAACCACTCTGGAAAACAGCATGGAGGTTCCTCAAAATGTTGAAAATAGAACTACCCTATGACCCAGCAATTGCACTACTGGTTATTTACCCTAAAGATAACAAACGTAGTGATCCGAAGGGGCACGTGAACCCGAATGTTTATAGCAGCAATGTCTACAATAGCCAAACTATGGAAAGAACCTAGATGTCCATCAACAGATGAATGGATAAAGAAGAGGTGGTATATATACACAATGGAATACTATGAAGCCATCAAAAGAAATGAAATCTTGCCATTTGCGACAACATGGATGGAACTAGAGGGTATCATGCTTAGTGAAATAAGTCAATTGGAGAAAGACAAATATTATATGATCTCCCTGATATGAGGATGTGGAGAAGCAACATGGGGGGTTAGGGGGATAGGAGAAGAATAAATGAAACAAGATGGGATTGGGAGGGAGACAAATCATAAGTGACTCTTAATCTCACAAGACAAACTGAGGGTTGCTGGGGGGAGGTGGGGTTGGGAGAGGGGGAGGGGGGTTGTGGACATTGGGGAGGGTATGTGCTATGGTGAGTGCCGTGAAGTGTGTAAACCTGGTGATTCACAGACCTGTACCCCTGGGGATAAAAATACATTATATGTTTATTAAAAAATAAGAAATAAATAAAAAATTTTAAAAAAATTGTGGTTATTATTTAATACTTATAAAAATATTTTTCTAATTATACCTTAAAGAGAGAAAAGAAATGGTCTTCACCCAGAATTCAAATGCTTTCTTTTAAGCATTGATGTTGGAATATTGTCCTCAGTGATGAGCACATTGTTTGTTTTTTTTTTTAATTTTAGAATAAGAGAATTTGAAATAATAATAATGAGAGTATAGATGTTGTAGGAAAACCAAAACACAAGAAACAAAAAATAAAAAAAATAGATCAGGAGGTCTGAAATAAAACTCTGGGTTTAGATCACCTGGTTTATTATATAAGAAAGGATAAAACTATAGACAAATAACTGAACTTGAGCCTCATGTGAATTTCTATCCTGCCTATTTGATAGAAAAGTGAGCTTAGAGTGAAAAGGTTTGTGATAACTGTCCATAAGCATGTTAGGGCATATCATTGCTGAAACACATAGATCAAAGATGGTTTTTCAAATTCAAAATTAAAGTTGGCTGATTCCAAACTTAATGAAAATGAATGTGATGTTCTGAGCCAAATTTGAATTATGGAGTATGGGCAGACTGGGAATCAGAAGAATGGAGGAGGTAGGGAGAGACAATCAAGGAAACACATTTGACATAGTTCATCATCATTTCTTGGATAATAAATACAGCTATTATATGAGCAAATGCAAGGCAACATTTTAAATTAGTTTTTTGTTAATTTATCAATTTGTTTTGTTACATCAATAATCTTCATATTCTTATTCATATTTCTACTCACTGATTTATGAAAAAACATGTTAAAATCCAAGCTGGGATGAAGGTATACAAATTAATTGTTGGTTTTAGAATTTTAGAATGCCAGTGACACTTGGTAATAGTATTATAATAGAAGTATCAACACTACAAAAACACTGCACATATCTCCAAATTTTGGATCCCTCAGTGTTAAACTGAGATCTCAACATTTTGATTAAGGGAAAACATTTAGAAGATCTGTAAGCTACAATTTAGCTCTATGCTAGAGAAACTGGAGTTTATATGCTGTATTAGTATACTTAACCCAAATTAATCTGCTCTAATTCTGAAATTCCTAGACAGATTTTGTGAAAAATTTGGTTGTTTGTACAAACTTCAGACTTTATTATATATTTAGTTCAAACTGTAGATTATTTTATAATACAAAAGCAAAGTTAAAGTCTATTTATTATGACCCCCACCACTGCAAAAAAGTACAAAATAGACACAATGTTAAATTTGCTTATGATGATAGAGCACATTTAAACATTAAGCAAAAAGACAAAAATTAAGATAAAATATACATTATCTAACAAGCCCTAAATGAAACGGTGGTCTAGAAATGTTTGTGAATTATGAGGTTATATTTAAAACATTTTCATTTTATATTAAAGGGAGGAACATTTAAATATGTTTAATAACATCTAAAAAAAGTAAAAGCAAAGTAAATGACTTAAACTGTGTTTCTCATTATCCTCATACTGTTTATTCTCATCATCTCAATTTTTAAAATATTTTTTAAATATTTTAAGTGTGTATTGTCAATGAAATGCTGTTCAATAACCTGTAATCACTATTTCTTATTGCTATCTCTGTCAAGAACTCATGTCAACAACATGGAAAATCCTACTTTCCCATTGACATGGTTTATTTCCAGTTTTTGTCATTATGCCAATATTTAATTACAATTGGGTTTAATGCTCAGCACCTATGTCACTACTATATTTATTTTGGTTTTATAATCCTTTTTTTTTTAAACTTTGTGGAGTTTCATATTATTTAGATTAAAAAGAAGAAGAAGAAGAAGAAGAAGAAGAAGAAGAAGAAGAAGAAGAAGAAGAAGAAGAAGAAGAAGAAGAAGAAGAAGAAGAAGAAGAAGAAGAAGCATCTAAATACATGCATCTAAATACGTGAGTGGCTCAGTCAGTTAAGTGTCTGCTTTCAGCTCAGGTCATGATCCCAGAGTCCTGGGACTAAGCCCCGCATGAGGCTCCCTGCTCAAAGGAGATCCTGCTTCTCCCTCTGCCTGCTGCTCCTCCTGCTGTGCGCACGCTCTCTCTCACTTTTGGTTTAGCTCAAATAAATAAAATCTTTTAAAAAAGAATAAGCATGTATTTTTGTGTTTTAGTTTTATATTTTTATTTTATTATCTTTTAAAGTTTTTATTTTAGTTCCAGTTAGTTAATGCACAGTGTTATATCAGTTTAAGTTGTACAATATAGTGATCCAACAATTCCATATTACCCAGAGCTCATCACCACAAGCAGCAAGTGTACTCCTTAATCCCCATCACCTATTTCACCCATCCCCCCTAACCTCCCCTCTGGTAACCAACAGTTTGTTCTCTACAACTAAGAGTCTGTTTCTTGATTTGCCTCTCTCTCTATTTCCCCCTTTGTTTATTTGTTTTGTTTATTAAATTCTACATATGAGTGAAATCATATGATATTTGTCTTTCTCTAAATTATTTCACTTAACATTATACTCTCTAGCTCCACGTTGTTGTAAATAGCAAGATTTTATTTTCTTAGGGCTGAATAATGTATAATAATAATATATATATATATGATGCAGTGGAATATTATTGATATTCCCCAGTAGAATATATATATCTATATATATATGTATGTACACATATGTATATATATATAATCTCACATCTTCTTTAAATATTCATCTATTGATGGACACTTCCCTAATTTCACTATTGTATGCCATTATAAACACAAGGGTGTGTGTTCCCCTTTGAATCAGAGTTTTTGTATTCTTTGGGCAAATACCCAGTAGTGCAATTGCCAGATCATTGGGTAGTTCTCTTTTTAACTTTTCGAGGAACCTCCATGATGTTTCCCACAGTGACTGCACCAGTTTGCTTTTCCAAATAATGATACATGATTGTTCTTTTTTTCTCCACACCCTCGCGAACACCTGTTGTTTCTTGTGTTGTTGATTTTAGCCATTCTGACAGGGGTGAGATGATATCTCACTGTAGCTTTCGTTGCATTTTCCTGATGATCAGTGAGGTTGAGCATCTTTTCATGTAGCTGTTGGCCATTTGGGTGTCTTCTTTGGAAAAATGTCTATTCCTGTCTTCTGCCCATTTTTTAATTGGTCGCTTGTTTTTTGTGTGTTGAGTTTTATAATTCCTTTATAGATTTTGGATACTAACCCTTTATCAGATATATCATTTGCAAATATCTTCTCCCATTCCATGGGTTGCCTTTTAGTTCTGTTGATTATTTCCTTCACTGTAAAGAAGCTTTTTATTTTTTTATTTTTTTTTTAATTTTATTTATTTGACAGAGAGAGATCACAAGTAGATAGAGAGGCAGGCAGAGAGAGAGAGAGAGAGAGAGGGAAGCAGGCTCTGCTCAGCAGAGAGCCTGACGCGGAACTCGATCCCAGGACCCCGAGATCATGACCTGAGCCGAAGGCAGCGGCTTAACCCACTGAGCCACCCAGGCGCCCCAAGAAGCTTTTGATTTTTATGCAATCCCAATAGTTTATTCTTGCTTTTATTTCCTTTGCCCCAGGAGGCATATCTAGAAAAATGTTGCTATGGCCAATGTCAAAGAAGTTACTGCCTGTGTTCTCTCCTAGGATTTTTATGGCTTCAAGTCTCACATTTAGGTCTTTGCTCCACTTTGAATTTGTTTTTGTGTATGGTGTAGAAAGTAGTCCAGTTTCTTTCTTTTGCATGGAGCTGTCCAGTTTTCTCAACACCATTCGTTGAAGAGACTGTCTTTTTCCCATTGGATATTCTTTCCTGCTTTGTTGAAGATAAATTCATCATATAGTTGTGGGTTCATTTCTGGGTTTTCTATTTTGTTCCATGGAAATATGTGTCTGTTTTTGTGTCAGCACCATACTGTTTTGATCACTATAGCTTTGTAGTATAACTTGAAGTTTGGAATGTAATACCTTCAGCTTTGCTTTTCTTTTTCAAGGTCGCTTTGGCTATTCTGGATCATTTGTGATTCCATACAAATTTTGGGATTTTTTTTTCTAGTTCTGTGAAAAAATGTTGTTGGTATTTTGATAGGGAATGCTTTAAATGTGTAGATTGCTTTGGGTAGTATAAATATTTTAAGAATATTCTTCCAATCCTTGACCATGGACTGTCTTGCGATTTGTGTCATCTTCAATTTCTTTCATCAGTGTTTTATACTTTCCAGAGTACAGGCCTCTTACCTCTTTGTCAAGTTTATTCCTAGGTTTCTTATTTTGTTGATGCAATTTTTAATGAGATTGTTTTCTTAAGTTCTCTCTTTGCTGCTTCATTATTGGTGTATAGAAATGCAACAGATTTCTGCTTTTTTTTTTTTTTTTTGGTCTTCTGTGACTTTACTGAATTTGTCAGTTCTAGCCCCTTTTTTGGTGGAGTCTTTAGAGTTTTCTAGATATAGTATCATGCCATCTGAAAATAGTGAAAATTATACTTCTTCCTTACCAATTTGGATGTTTTTTCTTTCTTTTTCTCATCTGATTGCTGTGACTAGGACTTCCAGTACTATGTTGAATAAATGTGGTGAAAGTGGATACCCTTGTCTTGTTCCTGACCTTTGGTGAAAAACTCTCAGTATTTCCCATGAAGGATGATGTCACCTACGGGTTTTTCATATACAGCCTTTATTATAATGAGGTATGGTCCCTCTAAATCTACCTTGTTGAGGGCTTTTTTTTTTTTCCATTTTATTTATTTTTTCAGCGTAACAGTATTCATTCTTTTTGCACAACACCCAGTGCTCCATGCAAAACGTGCCCTCCCCATTACCCACCACCTGTTCCCCCAACCTCCCACCCTTGACCCTTCAAAACCCTCAGGTTGCCCCAACCTCCCACCCCTGACCCTTCAAAACCCTCAGGTTGTTTTTCAGAGTCCATAGTCTCTTATGGTTCGCCTCCCCTCCCCAATGTCCATAGCCCGCTCCCCCTCTCCCAATCCCACCTCCCCCCAGCAACCCCCAGTTTGTTTTGTGAGATTAAGAGTCATTTATGGTTTGTCTCCCTCCCAATCCCATCTTGTTTCATTGATTCTTCTCCTATCCCCCTACCCCCCCATGTTGCTTCTCCATGTCCTCATATCAGGGAGATCATATGATAGTTGTCTTTCTCCGATTGACTTATTTCACTAAGCATGATACGCTCTAGTTCCATCCACGTCGTCGCAAATGGCAAGATTTCATTTCTTTTGATGGCTGCATAGTATTCCATTGTGTATATATACCACATCTTCTTGATCCATTCATCTGTTGATGGACATCTAGGTTCTTTCCATAGTCTGGCTATTGTAGACATTGCTGCTATAAACATTCGGGTACACGTGCCCCTTCGGATCACTATGTTTGTATCTTTAGGGTAAATACCCAGTAGTGCAATTGCTGGGTCATAGGGTAGTTCTATTTTCAACATTTTGAGGAACCTCCATGTTGTTTTCCAGAGTGGTTGCACCAGCTTGCATTCCCACCAACAGTGGAGGAGGGTTCCCCTTTCTCCACATCCTCTCCAGCATCTCTCATTTCCTGACTTGTTAATTTTAGCCATTCTGACTGGTGTGAGGTGATATCTCATTGTGGTTTTGATTTGTATTTCCCTGATGCCGAGTGACGTGGAGCACTTTTTCATGTGTCTGTTGGCCATCTGGATGTCTTCTTTGCAGAAATGTCTGTTCATGTCCTCTGCCCATTTCTTGATTGGATTGTTTGTTCTTTGGGTGTTGAGTTTGCTAAGTTCCTTATAGATTTTGGATACTAGCCCTTTATCTGATATGTCGTTTATACACAGAAAATTATAAAGTACTCATGAAAGAAATTGAGGAAGACACAAAAAAATGGAAAAATGTTCCATGCTCCTGGATTGGAAGAATAAATATTGTGAAAATGTCTATGCTACCTAAAGCAATCTACACATTTAATGCAATCCCTATCAAAATACCATCCATTTTTTTCAAAGAAATGGAACAAATAATCCTAAAATTTATATGGAACCAGAAAAGACCTCGAATAGCCAAAGGAATATTGAAGAACAAAGCCAAAGTTGGTGGCATCACAATTCCGGACTTCAAGCTCTATTACAAAGCTGTCATCATCAAGACAGCATGGTACTGGCACAAAAACAGACACATAGATCAGTGGAACAGAATAGAGAGCCCAGAAATCGACCCTCAACTCTATGGTCAACTAATCTTCGACAAAGCAGGAAAGAATGTCCAATGGAAAAAAGACAGCCTCTTCAATAAATGGTGCTGGGAAAATTGGACAGCCACATGCAGAAAAATGAAATTGGACCACTTCCTTACACCACACACGAAAATAGACTCCAAATGGATGAAGGACCTCAATGTGAGAAAGGAATCCATCAAAATCCTTGAGGAGAATGCAGGCAGCAACCTCTTCGACCTCAGCCGTAGCAACATCTTCCTAGGAACAACGGCAAAGGCAAGGGAAGCAAGGGCAAAAATGAACTATTGGGATTTCATCAAGATCAAAAGCTTTTGCACAGCAAAGGAAACAGTTAACAAAACCAAAAGACAACCGACAGAATGGGAGAAGATATTTGTTGAGGGCTTTTTATCATGAATGGATGTTGTACTTTGAAAAATGTTTTTTCTATATCTATTTAAATGATCATATGGTTCTTATCCTTTTTCTTATTGATGTGATGTATCATGTTGATTGATTTGTTAATTTTGAACCACTCTTGTGTCCCAGGAATAAATTCCACTTGATCGTGGTGAATGATTTTTTTTTAAGGTATTGTTTGATTTGGTTTGCGAATATTCTGTTGAGGATTTTTGCATCTATGCGCTCATCAGGGACATTGGCCTGTAGTTCTCTTTTAGTGGTATCTTTCTCTGGTTTTGGTATTGAGTAATGCTGGCCTCATTGGATGAATTTGGAAGTGTTCCTTTCTTTTCTATTTTTTGGAATAGTCTGAGAAGAATAGGTATTAACTCTTCTTTAAATCTTTGGCAGAATTTGCCTGTGATGTCATTTGATCCTGGACTTTTTTTTGTTGGAAGTTTTTTGATTATTGATCCAATGTCTTTGCTGGTTATAGGTCTGTTCAAATTTCCTATTTCTTCCTGCATCTTTTTTTTTGTAATTTATATGTTTCTATATTTTAAAATATAGAAAATATAAAAAAATCTAGGAATTTATCCATTTCTTCTCCATTGTCCAATTTTTGGCACAAAGTTTTTCATATTCTCTTGTAGTTGTGTTTCTGTGGTATTTCTTATTTCTCCTCTATCACTTGTGATTTTTTTGAGTCATTTATCTTTTTTTCTTGATAAATGTGGCTAAAGGTTTATCGATTTTATTGATTTTTTTTTCCCAAGGAAACATCTCCTGGTTTCATTGATCTGTTCTATTTCTATTCTAACCTTTATTATTTCCTTCCACCTGCTGGTTTTAGGTTTTGTTTGTTGTACTTGTTCTAACTCCTTTAGTTTTAAGATTGGGTTTTTTATTTGAGATTTTTCTTGCTGTTCAAGGCGAGCCTGTAGCCTTCCCTCTTAGAACTGCTTTTGTTGCCTCCCAAAGGTTTTGGACTGAGTGATTTCATTTTAATTTTTTTCTATGTATTTTTTTTATTTTTTCTTTGATTTCCTGTTTGACCCATTCATTGTTTAGTAGCATGTTATTTAACCTCCATGTATTTGTGGCTGAAGTCTAGTTTCATAGAGCTGTGGTCAGAAAAGATGCATGGTATTACTTCAATCTTGCTGAATTTGTTGAGGCTGGTTTTGTGACCTAATATATGATCTATTCTGGAGAATGTTCCATGTGCACTTGAAAAGAATGTATTGTGCTGTTTTATGATGAAATGTTTTGAATATATTTGCTAAATCCATCTGGTCCAGTGTGTCTACAAACCATTGTCTCCTTGTTGATTTTCTGTTAAGATGATCTATCCATTGATGTAAGTAGGGCATTAAAATCTCCTACTGGGCACCTGGGTGGCTCAGTTGGTCAAGTGTCTGGCTTTGCCTCAGGTCATGGAGCCCCACATGAGGCTCTCTGCTCAGTGGGGAACCTGCTTCTCCCTCTGCTGTTCCCCCTGCTTGTGCTCTCTCACACTCTCTCTGCCAAACTGATAAAATATTTTTAAAAATCTCCTATGATTATTATATTACCATTGATTAGTTCCTTTACTGATTTATATATTTGGGTGTTCCTATATTAAATGCATAAATATTTATAATTGTTATATCTTCTGGTTTGACTGTCCCCTTTATTATTATATAGTGTCCTTTTGTGTCTCTTGTTACATTCTTTGTTTTAAAGTCTACTTTGTCTGATATAAATATTGTTACTGTGTCTTTCCTTTGACATTCATTCAAATGATAGATGTTTTTCCATCCCCTCACTTTCAGTCTGCAGGTGACTTTAGGTCTAAAATGAGTCTATGGTAGACAGCATATAGATGGATCTTTTTTTTTTAAATCCATTCCATCATCCTATGTCTTTTGAAGATTTTATTTATTTTACAGAGAGATTGAGCATGAGAGGGGGAAGTGTCAGAGAGAGAGAAGCAGATTCCCCACTGAGCAGGGACCCCATTGTGGGGCATGATCCTGGGGCTCCAGAATCATGACCCAAGCTGAAGGCCGATTCTTAACCAGCTGAGCCACCCAGACACAACACCCTATGATTTTTGACTCAAGCATTTAGCCCATTTACATTCAAAGTAATTGTTGATAGGTACTTGTTTACTGTCATTTTATTATTTGTTTTGTGGTTGTTTCTGAAAATTTTCTCTGATCCTTTCTTGTTTTTCTCTCATGGCTTGGTGATTTTCTTTAGTGACATATTTGGATTTTCTCTTTATTCTTTACATATTTATTAGTACTTTTTGATTTGTGGCTACATTTGGGTTTTTACATAACATCTTCTGCATTTAGCAGTCTATATTAAGCTAATGGTCATTTAATTTTGAACCTATTCTTTACTTCTTTCCTCCCCATATTTTAGGTATATATTGTCATATTTTACACCCACTTATTTTGTAAGTTATTTGACTGACTTTTTACACACACTATAATTTTTACTGCTTTTGTGTTTCCTACCTTCACACTGTGACTTTTGGTTTCTCTTTTCCACCCAAAGATTTCCCTTTAATATTTCCTGTGGGGCTTATGTAGTGTTCACGAGCTCCTTCAACTTTTATTTTTCTGGGAAACTCTTCATGTCTCCTTCTATTCTAATGATAGCCTTGCTGAATAGAGTATTCCTGCATATTTTTTCCCATTCAGCACACTGAATATATTATGCCACTCCCTTCTTTCTTTGAAAGTTTCTGCTGAAAAATCCCTTGCTAACCTTATGGAGTTTCCCTTACATTTTACTGTCTTCTTTTGTCTTGCTGCTTTTAAATTTTTTCTTTATCATTATATTTTGCATATTTAATTACAAAATGTTTTGGTGTGCATCTAATTTTTTTTATGTTGTTGGGGGTTCTCTGTGCCTCCTGGATCTGGATATCTGTTCCCTTCCCCAGATTAAAGAAGTTTACAGCTATTATTTCTTCAAATACATTTTCTTTCTGCTTTCCTCCTTCTTCTCCTTCTTTTACTTTCCCCTTTCCTCCTCCTCCTCCCCCTCTTCCACCCCTGCTCCGTCTCCTCCACCACTTTCTTCTTCTTCTTCTTCTTCTTCTTCTTCTGGAACTCCAAAAATATGAATGTTATGATGGAGCTACTGAGTTCCCTGAGTCTAATCTTGTTTGCATAATTCTTTTCTGTTTCTTCTGTTCAGCTTGATTACTTTCCATTATTCTTCTTCTAGGTCATTAATCATTCCTCTGATTCCTCCAGCCTGCTGTTCATTCTATCCATCATGTTTCTCATCTCTTTACTGAACACTTTATCTCTGCTATGTTATTCCTTATTTCTATGTTAAGGGTCTCACTCATGTCTTCCACTCTTTTCTCAAGTACAGTGAGAATCTTCATGCTCATTGTTTTAAATATTCCATCAGGCATGTTAATTATATCTGTTTTGCTTAGATCTCTGGCCATGGCCTTTTCCTGTTATTTCATTCAGAATAAATTTCTCTGTCTTCTCGTTTTGTTTGAGTCTCTGTACTTGTTTCCCTGTGTTAGAAAAGTCAGCTATGTCTCTTGTTCTTGAGGGTAATGACCTTATTGAGAAGAGGTCTTGTGGTGTCTTGCCATATAGTGTCCCCTGTTCCCCAGGGCCTGGCACTTCAGAAAGTGTCTCTGATGTGTGTTGTCTGTGCTCTACTGTTTTCGTCTGGCCACTTTATCTTTTAGGATAAAGTCATTTGCAGAGACTCTCTGCCTATTATCAGCAGTGTTTAGTCCCTGGCCTGAATGTGGTACGTGTGAACTAGGTGCCCTCTGTTCTGCTCATGAAATGAGATCTGTCAGTAATGCCTAAGGAAGTGAGGTTCCGCAAAACTCCCACGTCGGGACACATAGTGTGAGCAGGAGTTTGGGCTTATCTTCTGAGGGAGGGGGACTGCTGCCCTTGGACTAAGGCAAGTGAGACTGAGAAGGTGATTCTCACTGGAAAATGGGATGGGGTGGGGCTTGGTGTAAGCAAGTTAGGTAGTGATTTTAATCTCTGTGCTGGTTCCTGCAGGTGGCCCTGTGCTTTTGCTGGGGGTCAAGGGAGTGAATGGCACCCTCCAGTTCCTTTATTCCCAGAGGAGTTCCTTCATGAAGACTGCCTCTTTGGGATGTGGTCCAAAATGAGTGAAACTTCCTCCCTGTGTGAGGAGACACTCCTCAGATCACTGTTTCCAAGCCAACTGCTATGCAGATTCATTTTCCCTGCGTGCTCCTCTGTGTTTTAGTCTGTCTCTCACCTTCTCTGTGATGGCAACTCCCTTCCCACCATAGTGGCCATGATCTGTTTCTCTCTTGAACCATATTTTTGCACTTCCTGCCTTCTTCAGTGTGGCCTCTTCTCTACCTTTAGCCGTGGAGTTTGTTCTGCCAGGCTTCAGGTCCATTTCTGGGATATTTAGGTTGATTTGATAGTTACATTCATGGGAGGAGGAGAGTTAGGTTCCTCCTACTCTGCCACCATGTTCCAACCTTCATTCAAACTAAAAAAATCTAACAACTATGTTTTTCAGGGAATTAGGTATTTTATAAAGTAGTAAGATCTTTATCATTGGTGATATTTGAGCAGAATATACTATATATGCTTATTTTATAGAATTTATATAAATTATATGACATATATACATATGCAAATGTATATGTGTATAGTCATGTATAGAATATGTAGAGATATGTATATACATGCATGGATGTGTGTATTTACACACATCCATGTATGTATATATACAATCTAACTTATACCCAGATTTCCAAGAAACTTCCTACCTGTAAACATGGACACCGAAAGAACTATTGTTTTACAACAACAAAATCCTACCCTCAATGGCCATAAATGACTAATCCAGGATTGATAAATGACCTAAGATGAGCCCTTTGTATGATATTTGAAGGTGGAAGCCAGAGAATCAAGTCAATGTCTCCTAGGCAAATTTCTATAAAACTTGGGAATGATAAAGAGTCATGTCTTTTGCCATGTGGAGAAAGAATGGAGCCAACATGTAGTGAAAATCATAGACAAAGTTCTTGAACCCTAGGGGTATTTGAGACCATTTCATCCTTAGACCCAGTTATAGTCCTGCTTTTGACTCCCATTAAATTCTCCACTATTCTTATAATAAGTTGCCCTACTTTATTATGCCAGTATTTGTTGGATGTTTTTCACTTGCAATCAAGTGGTTAAAAAACTAGCAGGGATAATATAGAAAGCCATTTAACTTCAGATGAGAAGCAGAAGTTGATGAGTCCTAAAATTAAATGAAATTCTAAAATTTCAATGACTCTATGAATATGAACTTGCTTATGGTATCTTTTTGGCAGGTAGAGTTCTTTAATACTTATTTTTTATTTCTCATAAAATAATATTATTTGTCATAAATGAAAATGGAGTAAGGAAAAAACTGTACAAAGTCCGTACAGGTTCAAAAACAGACATAGGCCATGGCAAGCTAAGGAGTGTCAAACAAGATAGGATGGCGGAGGCACATACTAAAGGTACATGGACTTAGCAGTGTGCAAGATTAGAATCAGGACTCAAAATCCAATTTGTGAAGTCAAATTACTCTAATTCTGAAAGAAAAAAAAAGCATGACTCAGGACTCCATATATCAGGATAAATGAGAACATGGGTAAGATCTAAAGAATACTTGGGGGGCCAGAAAAAGAACACATGCTGAGCAGAGGACCTCACAAAAGCATGGTTAGAATTAATGGACCATGACCCATGCATACAAAGACTAGAAAAAACAAACGAGAAAGAGTTAATGAATCAGAAGTCTGGAGACTAATCTGTAAGAGGTAGAGGGGCTCACAATAAAGAAGACAAGGGTTGAGGAGCACAATCAGTTGAGTAAGATTCTGTGCCCAGCCACTGGCTGCTTCTACTTTACAGACATATAACACATTTGAATGAAAATGCTCTCAGCCTAGTCTAGTCAATTAAACTCTCCTGATTAAAAAGCAACCTTTTTAATTTTGCCCCTTTGGAGCATTTTCCTAATTTTTTTAAATTTTTTTTTCCATTTTATTTATTTTTTCAGCGTAACAGTATTCATTCTTTTTGCACAACACCCAGTGCTCCATGCAAAACGTGCCCTCCCCATTACCCACCACCTGTTCCCCCAACCTCCCACCCCTGACCCTTCAAAACCCTCAGGTTGCCCCAACCTCCCTCCCCTGACCCTTCAAAACCCTCAGGTTGTTTTTCAGAGTCCATAGTCCCTTATGGTTCGCCTCCCCTCCCCAATGTTCATATGCCTGGGTGGCTCAGTCAGTTAAACATCTGCCTTCAGCTCAGGGCATTTTCCTAATTTTTAAGATAAAATAGAGTCAGAAAGAACAACAAGAAAATGGTGGTCACATAGAGTTACAGGCCTATATTATTCTTTTTGCCTCCAAGACTCTGTCAGGAGGATAAGAGTAGGATTCCTGTAGATCTGTCTTTTAAAGATTAGTCAGTATCTCCAGGCTTTCCAATCACTCCCTATTAATTAGTAATGAAATTGTGGATGGGATGTCATACCCAAAGAAGAATTTCCCAGTGACATGCCAAGGATTAGAGAATATTTTTTGAGCATATGCTGTGTTGAAGGCACTAAGAAAAATGTGGTCCCCTCCTTCAGAGTTAAAAGGACATAGCTAATGAAATCAGAGGCTTAAATAGAAGAATTAGGTTCAACATTAGCATTTCTATTTCCCTATAATGCCTTATAGAATGTCCCTACTATATCTTATTGTCTGAAATACACTTGGATGAGAAGATTGCACAAAATAAAAAAAATGTGATCATTTCAAAAATGTAACCTTTCTCTTTAAAAAGAGAAGATGGCAATACATACTGAATTGTATGGGAAGCACACAGAAATAAATGCCCAAAGTAAAATAAGTTGTTAATTTTTCAGGTAGTTTTCAAAAGTTTTCAAAGTGAAAGACATCTGAGAATTAATTTGCTCTCCAATCTCTTTCTTTAGGCATGAACACTTCTGACATATTGGTGGGAGAAAAATCAATCACAGGAAACAGAATGAGTTTGTCTTTGATTTCTAATGCTTTTCTAATGTAGGTGCTTTAGTTTTCATGAGTGTTTAAATATGACGCAAATTCTTTTGCTTATACTGGGTAAAATCAACTTCAGTTTAACTAATGTAATGGATTATATACTGAAACAACTTAATTTATTTTCATTTTTAAGTACACCAAAGGACCAAATATAATGATCTTGTTTTATAGGTAATTTATTGAGATATTTCTGTTCTTTATTATAGTTTATAAAAAGAAAAAGACCCAAGGCAAGAATTTCAGAAATAATGACAATTCAAACAAAAACAAAAATATTTCTATGGATAGGCAGTAACACCCTATATAGAAGAGCATTAAATATTCATCTTTAGCTGTATTACCATGTTGCTATCTTTATTTTAATGATAATACTATTTATTAGAGAGGTAGGAAATGTTTAGAATGGGGACTTTAATGGAGGGAGAATACACACAGACAGTAAGGCTTAACGGTTAAAAATATGATTCTGAAGCCAGATTGCCAAGATTCAAATCACAGTTTTGCTACACACTACCTGTGTGACTTTGAATAAGATACTTAATTCTCTGTACCTCAGTTTCACTTCTGTGAAGTGAAGAATGCCAACTGGAGAAAAGCCAGATGGGGCTGGATTGAAAATGAAACTACAGCCTAAAATGTGTACAGAAAAAAACATGTTTCAAAAAATAGAAAAAGGGTAAGAAAGCCCATAGAGGTGTTCTACATCTTGAAGTAGTATATGCCAGAGAATAAGAAAAAAACACAAGACAGTGTATAGATCCAGAATTTCTAAATTCACTACACAAGTCCAAGAAAGGAAAATTGGAGGAAATGGGGAGACATAAGGAATAAAGAGATGCAACTATCATAAATAATAATAGAACAAAACTCCAAACTGAGGATACATGAAATGAAAAAGCCACATAGTGCTAATCAGGAGAATAAAATATGCCACAAATCTTACCATAGTTGTGATAATTTAGAATATGAAGTTCAAAATAAAACCACAAAATCTTTCAGAGAGTAAAAATTAATTATCTACAAATAATAAAACTATTTTTGACTTTATAATTCTCATTGGTAACCTGGGAAGAACACAGTGCAGAAAGATTCATTTTTTTTAAAGAAATAAAACTGGAAAAACAAAAGTTTATCTATATACAGCCAATCAACCATTCAAAACTTAAAGTAAAATAATGGTATCTTTAGACACTCAAAATTCTCAGTTTAACAGCTCATAGGTCCTCCCTGAAATAAATACTAGAGAAAAAAAATAATCTGGAAGAAGAGAGTAGGAATCAAGAAGCAATGGTAGGCAAAGAAACCAGAAACGAAAAGATCTGTGTTACATTTAAATAAGTACTGATTTAAAATAATAATAAGAATCTAGAAATAAACTATCAAATGATATCAGTATGGGATGCAACTGGGACAGGCAAATAAATGAAAAAAGAGTAAAGTATATGAAGGTTCTTCACATTGTAAGAGGGAGAACATATTAATTAAATATAGATACTGGAAAATTATGTTAGGTGTGTGTATTAAACTTTAAGGGCAACCACAGAGAGAGAAATTAAGACATTCCCACATAAACAAAAGCTAAAGCAGTTCATTAGCACTAGACCTGCCTTACAAGCAACACCCTAGAGAGACCTACAGGGTGAAATGAAAGGGCACAAGACAGTAACATGAAGCTATATAAAGAAATAAAAATCTCAGCAAAGGTAAATACGTTGGGAATGATAAAATCTAGCATTACTGTAACAGTGATTTGTACCACCCTTTTTGTTTTCTACATGATTTAAGAGATTAATATGTTTTAAAAAATTATGTGAGTGTTATAACTTTAGGACATTAAATGTAATTCCCACTGTAACCACAAAAATAGCTATAGAATATATAGAAAAGTAAATGAGGAAGAAATTTAAACACTTTACTACAAAAAAAAAGAAATACAAAATAAGATAGCAGTGCAAGAAATGAGGGGCAAAAAGCTAGAAGACATCTAGAAAACAAATGGAAAAATTATACAAATAAGACCCATGTTATCAGTAACTACTTTAAATGTTATTTGGATTGAACTCACCAATGAGAAGACAGATTGGGAAAATGAAAAGTAACATATGATGTAATTATGTTATCTATGAGAAAGTCATTTTAGATTCAAAGTCACAAATAGATGGGAAGCAAAAGGATAGAGATATTCTATGCAACTAGTAACCAGAAGAGAACAGGTATGGCTATATTATTATCAAACAAAATAGACGTTAAATCAAAAAGTTTATGAGTCAAAAAGGACATTATATATTAAAACAAGGCTTAATACAGCAAGAAGAAATAACAATTATACCTTTTCAAAGATCAGAAAAGTATATGAAGCAAAAACTGTTGTAAATGAAGGGGAAAATGTTCTAAAATAATAATTGGAAAGTTCAATACCACTCAACGGGTAGAACAACCAGACAGAAAATAAATAAGGAAATAGAGGACTTAACACAATAAATCCACTAAATGTAACAGATGTATACAGAACACTCTGCCCAATAACAATAGTATACACATTATTCTCAAGTGCACAAGGAACATTTTCCAGGATAGACCATATGTTAGACAACAAATTAAATTTCAATAAATTTTGAAAGAATGATAAAATACAAGTATCTTCTTTGATTATAACATGATGCAGTTACAAATTAACAACAGAAATAAAACTGAAAAATTAACAAATCTGTGGAAATTAAAGAACAGACTCTTAAACAACCAATGTGTTAAAGAAATCACAAGGAAATGAGAAAATATTTAGATACTGACAAAAATGAAAGCATGGCATACCAAAAGGTATGGGATACAGTAAAAGCAGTGTCAAGGGAGGAAATGTATAGTTATAAATGCTTACATTAAAAAATAAGGGAGATATTGAGTTCTGGCTGAAGATGGAAACGTAGTAAGACTTAACTCACCTTCTTGATGAAACACACCAAATTACAACCTGTTAATAGAAAATTAATAGAAAAATTCCTCCTGAAGAAGAACTGAGGGCTGACTGAAAAGGTACTAAACAGCCAAAGATAGAGACTGGCAAGACAACAGCAAGACAGATGGAGACACATCATGGTTTTAAAAAGTAACTGACATATATAGCCAGAGCCCTCACCAGTAAGCAAAAGTCACCAACCACACACATTCTGCATAGCAGGCACCATACACAAGACCATACCTTCAACTTAGGAGAAGTGGCCATTATGCCTAATCCATAGAAATACACCTAGAAAGTCAAGAAAATGGGGAGTCGAAGAATATGCTACAAAAGAAAGAACAAGAAAAAAAAAGTCAGAAAAAGAAGTAAATGAAACAGAATAAGCAATATGCCTGATAAAGAATTTAAAGTAATAATCATAAAGATACTCACTGGGTTAGAGAAAATAATGGGAGAACTCAGTGAGAACTTCAATGAAGAGATATAAAATATTAAAAACAGCCAATCAGAGCTGAAGAATATAATAACACTAGAGGGCATCAAAGTAGATTAGAGGATGCAGAAGGACATAACAGCAATCTGGAAGACATGGCAATGGAAAGTATGCAAACTGAACAGCAAAAAGAGAAAATAATTTTTTAAAATGAGGACAGATTAAGAGATCTCTTGGATGACATCAAGTGAACGAACATTCACATTGGAGAGGTCCCAGAAGAAGAAAAGAAAAAGATGTAGAAAACTTATTTAGAGAAATAACAACTGAAAACTTCTCTAACCTAAGAAAGGAAATAGATATCCAAGTCCAAGAAGCACAGAGAGTTTTAAATAAGATGAAACCAAGGAGGTCCACATTACAGTACAAAATAACTAAAATGTCAAAAGTTAATGATAAAGAAAAAAAAAGAGAGAGAGAGAAACAAAAAGTTACCAACAAGGGAAATCCTATAAAGTTATCAGCTGATTATTCAGCAGAAACTTTGTAAACCAGAAGAAAGTAGCATGATATATTCAAAGTGCGGAATGGAAAAAACAAAACAACTCCCCCCAAATCCCTACAACCAAGAATATGCTACCCAGCAAAGTTATCATTCAGATTTGAAGGAGAGATAAAGTTTCCCAGACAAAAGATGAAGGAATTTATCATTGTTAAAGCAGCCTTACAAGAAATGTTTTTGGTTTTGTTTTCTTTTTTAAAGATTTTATTTATTCATTTGAGTGAGGGACAGAGAGAGCACAAGCAGGGGGAGAGGCAGAGGGAGAAGGAGAAGCAGACTCTCTGCTGACCTGGGAGTCAGACATGGGGCTTGATTCCAGGACCTGGAGATCACGACCTGAACCAAAGGCAGCAGCTTAACCATCTGAGCCATTCCAGTGCCCCTTTATAAGAAATGTTAAAGGGACGTCTTTAAGTGGAAAAGAAATGGCTATAACTAGATGAAAGAAAAATATGAATAAAAATATGTAAAATGTGATAACATATACATAAAATGTTGTGAAGGGAGTAAAAATGGAAGACAAGGGGAAAAGGAATAAGAAAAAAATATTTTTTTAAAGAATGTGTTTGAATTTAAATGACCATCAAATGAGTATGCACTGCTATTTACTTAGGGTGTTATATGTGAACCTCATGGTAATCACAAACCTAAAATCTATGATAAATACACACACACACACAAATAAAGAGAAAGAAAGCCAAATAAAACACTATAGATACTTATCAATCACAAAGAAAGAGAGCAAAGAAAAAGAAGAAAGGATCAAAGATCTACCAAAACAAACTGAAAACATTTTAAAAAATGGCAACAAGTACATATCTATCAATAATTCCTTTCAATGTAAATGGCCCAAATGCTCCAATCAAAAGACATGGAGTGTCCAAATGGATAAAAAAAAATAAGGCCCATTTATATTTTTCCTATAGGAGATTCATCTCAGACCTGAAGGTGCATACAGACTGTAAGTGAAGGGATGAAAAAATATTCACAATGCAAATGGAAGTGAAAAAAAGATATGGTAGCAATATTTACATCAGACCAAACAGATTGTAACAAGAGACAAAGAAGGGCATTACATAATGATAAAAGGAGCAATCCAACAAGAGGATATAACAATTGTAAATATCTATGCACCCAACACTGGAGCACCTATGTACATAAAGCAAATATAAATGGACATAAAACCCACAGCTAACATCATCGTCAAGGGTGAAAAACTGAGCGCTTTCCTTCTAAGGCTAGAAACAAGATAAGGATGCCCACTCTCACTACCTATAATTCCACACAATATTAGAAGTCCTAGCCACAGCAATCAGAGCAGAAAAAGAAATAAGAAGTATCATATTGGTAAAGATGTTAAACTGTCACTATTTGTAGACAACATGATAATAAATATATAATAAAGAATATCCTAAAGGCTCTACCATAAAACTACTAGAAGTAATAAATGAATTCAGTAAGGTGATAGGATACAAAATTAATACCCAGAAACTGGTAGTGTTTCTATACACTAGCAATAAAGTTGTAGAAAGAGAAATTAAAAAAAAAAACACCATTTACAACAACACCAAAAAGAAAAAAAATACCTAGGAATAAATTTAAACAAAGAGGTGGAAGGCCTGTATTCTGTACAACATAAAACACTTATAAAAGAAATTAAAGACGACATCAACAAATGAAAAGATATTCCATGCTCATAGATTAGAAGAATTAATATTGTCAAAGTGTCCATATTACCCAAAGTAATCTACAGATTTAATGCAATTCATATTAAAGTACCAATAACATTGTTCCAAGATTCATTGTTGATGTACAACACCCAGTTCTTCATGCAATACATACCGTCCTTAATACCCACTGCATCAAAAATGAATGATGCTATTTTATAGTGACTAACATAACACAATGAAAAGAAAAAAGAAAAAAAAAAGTACCAATAGAATTTTTCACAGAACTAGAACAAAGTAATCCTAAAATTTGTATGGAACCCCAAAGACCCCAAATAGTCAAAGCAATCCTGAGAAAGAACAAAGTTGGAGGTATCACAATTCCAGATTTCAAGATATACTACAAAGCTGTAGTAATCAAAACAATATGGTACTGGCACAAAAACAGACACTTAGATTAATAGAATAGGAAAGAGACCCCAAAAATAAACTCACAATTATTTGCTCCATTAATGCATGACAAAAAAGTCAAGAATATACAATGAGGGAAAGACAGTCTTTTCAATAAATAGTGCTAGGAAAACTGGAAAGCTACATGTGAAAGAATGAGACTGTTTTCTAATAACATACACAAAAATAAGCTCAAAATCATTAAAGACCTAAACATGAGATCTGAAACCATAAAAATCTTAGAAGAGAACATAGGCAGTAATTTCTCTGACATCAGCAATGGCAATATTTTTCTAGATAAGTTTTCTAAGCCATGGGAAACAAAAGCTAAAATAACCTATTGGGACTACATCAAAATAAAAAGCTTTTTCACAGCAAAGGAAACCATCAATAAAACAAAATGACAATCTCCTGAATGGAAGAAGATATTTGCAAATCAAAACCACAATGAGATATCACCTCAAACCTGTTAGAATGGCTAAAGTAAAAGCATAAGAAACAACAAACATTAATGAGGATGTGGAAAAAAAGGAGCTCTTGTGCACTTTTGTTGGGAATGCAAACTGGTACAGCCACTGTGAAAAACAGTATGGAGGTTCCTCAAAAAATTAAAAACTTATGATCCAATAATTCCACTACTGGGTATTTACCCAGAGAAAACAAAAACAATAACCTTAAAAGATATATGCATCCCTGGGGCGCAGGGGCAGCTCAGTGGGTTAAGCTTCTGACTTCAGCTCAGGTCATGATCCCAGAGTCCTGGGATCAAGCCCTACATCAGGCTCCCTGCTCAGCATGGAGCCTGCTTCTCCTTCCCCATCTGCTGCTCCTCCTTCTCATGCTCTCACTCTCTCTCAAATAAATAAATAAAATTTAAAAAAAAAATAAAAGATATATGCATCCCTATGATTATTGAAGCATTATTTATAATAACCTATACATGGAAGCAACCTAAGTGTCTACCAAGAGACAAATATATAAGGAAAATGTGATACACACAGACACACACATACACACAGATAGTGAAATATTACACAGCCATAAAAAAAGATGAGATTGTGCCATTTGAGACAACATGATGGATGTGGAGGGTATTACGTTAAATAAAATAAGTCAGACTGAGAAAGACAAATACCATATGATTTCACTCATAAGTGGAATTAAATAAAGTAAACAAAAAAAAACGAGATCAGAACTATAAATATAGAGAACAAACTGATAGTTGCCAGAGGGGAGGGAGGGGGGCGGAGCAAATGCATAAAGGGGACTGGGAGATACAGGCATCCAGTTATGGAATGAGTAAGTCACAGAAATAAAAAGCAGAGCACAATGAATACAGCCAATGATATTGTAATAGCAAGGTAATGGGGCAGATGGTAGCTATACTTGTGGTGATCACAGCATAATGTAAAATTTGTCAAATCACTAAGTTGTACACCTGAAACTAATGTAACATTGTGTGTCAGGTAGACTCCAAAAAAAAAAAAAAAAAAAAAAAAAGAAAAAAAAGAAAGAAAGATCCCAATCAACAACCCAAGTTTATAACTTAAGCTAGAAATAAAAGAAAAAACGAAACCCAAAGCAAGCAGAAGGCAGGAAATAATAAAGATTACAGTAGAGATAAATGAAATAGAGAACAATAAAAAATAGAAAAAAAGTCATTGAACCCAAAAGTTGGTTCTTTGAAAATATCAACAAAATGGAAAATCTTTAGCTTAGATAGAAAAAGAAAAAAAGAGAAAATACTCAAATTACAAAAATTAGAAATGAAAGTGGAGACATCTCCATTGATTCCATAGGTAATACCACCTCAAACCCATTAGGATAGCTACTATCTAAAAAACAAAATATCAAATGATGAGGGTATAGAGAAATGAGAACTCTTGTATACTGTTGTTGGGATGTAAAATGGTATAGTCTCTGTTGGAAAGAGCATTGCAGTTCCTCAAAAAGTTAAAAATAGATTTACCATATGATCCAACAATTTTACTACTGGCTATATAACCCCCCAAATTGACAGCAGAATCTTGATGACATATTTGTATACCCATGTTCATAGCCGTATTATTAATAATAGATAAGTAAAACATGGAAGCAACCCAAGTCACCATCAAGAGAGCAATATGTGGTATATACATGCAATGGAATATTATTATACAGAATATTATTCAGCCTTAAAAGGAAAGGCAATTCTGGCATACTCTACAACATGGGTGGAACTTGAGGACATTTTGCTCAATGAAATAAGCTAGTCACAAAAAGATAAATACTGGGCACCTAGATGGCTCAGTGGGTTAAGCTGCTGCCTTCGGCTCAGGTCATGATCGGGGTCCTGGGATCGAGTCTCGTGTCGGGCTCTCTGCTCAGCAGGGAGCTTGCTTCCCTCTCTCTCTCTGCCTGCCTCTCTATCTACTTGTGATCTCTCTCTGTCAAATAAATAAATAAAATCTTTAAATAAATAAATAAATAATTTAAATAAATATTAATATTTAAATAAATAAAAATATTTAAATAAATAATTAATTTATAATGATTTATAATAAATAAATAATTTAAAATAAATAATATATAAATAAAAATATATATTTTGAGTCGCCAGGTTTACACACTTCACAGCACTCACGATAGCACTTACCCTCCCCAATGTCCATAGCCCCCTCCCCCTCTCCCAATCCCACCTCCCCCCAGCAACCCCCAGTTTGTTTTGTGAGATTAAGAGTCATTTATGGTTTGTCTCCCTCCCAATCCCATCTTGTTTCATTGATTCTTCTCCTATCCCCCTACCCCCCCATGTTGCTTCTCCATGTCCTCATATCAGGGAGATCATATGATAGTTGTCTTTCTCCGATTGACTTATTTCACTAGCCATGATACGCTCTAGTTCCTGGCGATTCACAGACCTGTACCCCTGGGGATAAAAATACATTATATGTTTATTTAAAAAAAAAATTGGAAGGGGAGGCGAACCATAAGAGACTATGGACTCTGAAAAACAACCTGAGGGTTTTGAAGGGTCAGGGGTGGGAGGTTGGGGGAACAGGTGGTGGGTAATGGGGAGGGCACGTTTTGCATGGAGCACTGGGTGTTGTGCAAAAAGAATGAATACTGTTACGCTGAAAAAATAAATAAAATGGAAAAAATAAAAAAAAATTTAAAAAAAAGTATTTTTAAAATAAGTCTTCAAAAACTAATGCTACAAAGGTAATGTGAAAAAAATTTAAAGTCATTAAAAATACTATATCTATCTTTAAAGCAACAAAATAAATGATCATCTAGAATATATATACATTAAAGATACAAATGATATATAATGTAATATAATAATATCCATATTAAAATTGTCTCAAAAAGTTAGTTTGTCTTAGTATTAAATCCTAACTCCACCATGAAGTGACCTTGAGGAAATCACTACAGCCCTCCAAACTTCTGGTTTTAATTATTAAGTGGAGATAATATAGGGCCCAATGGTATTGGTTTTTATTGTCATCATAACAAACTACCACACACTTAGCCTATTAGAACAACACAAATTTATTACCTCACATTTCTGGGAGTTGGAAGTCAAAGTGGGTTTGGCTGGTTTCTCTGTTCCAGGTCCCAAAAGGCCAAAATCAAGGTATCTGCCAGCTTGGATTCTTATTTAGAGGCTCTGGACAAGAATTTACTCCTCACGTCCTGTAAGCTACTGGCAGGATTTGGTTCTTTGTGATTATAGGACTGAAGTTCCTGCTTCCTTGTTGGCTGACAACTGGAATCCTCTCAGCATCTTATCACCACTTGCAATCCTTGCCACTTTGTCCCTTCCATCCTCAAAGCCAGCAATAGGGCATTGAGTTTTCATACATCAGATCCCTCTGATTTTCTGTCTGCCATACCTCTTACTTTAGCCAGATAAAGTTCTCTTCTTTTAGGGGCCAATGTTAATTAGGCTGGGTACACAACAATTATCTAGAATAACCTCCCTATTTTAGGGTCCCTTACCTTAATTACATCTGTAAGATCCTTTTTGCTATGTATGATAACATATTCACAGGTTCTAGTGTTTAGGGTGTCATTTTGCTTACCACACTACCTAAGATTATTTTAAGAGTTAAATGAGGTATGTCAAGAGCTTAATACAACATACTCAATGAAGGGAAGCCATTCCTATATGTTGGTTTTGTGTGTGTGTGGGGTGGAGTTTTAGAAATCTGTGTAATAATACTTAATACTATAATACTTCTTGTCTTAGATGCATCAATTCCTAGAACACTGCTTTTTCTGAGTAATACAGTCCTTGTTTTGCATTTATCATACACCAAATTTCCTCTCTAATATTCAGAATGCAAACTCTGTGACCAGCTGACATCTAAGGTTTCCACTTCCAAAAAGTGTTACACCACAAAATGTCCACTGTTGTTATGATAGCAAGAAATGAGAAACAACCACAAAATATCTAAAAATATAGGTGTAGCTAAGTAACTGACATACAATATAGATTTGCAGCCTGTATAATTAGACTCATGAAGACTAATGATGCAAGGAATAATTTATTTTAATACAATGTTATTTGAAAAAACACAAAACTATTTATATACACATACATAGCAAAAGATCAAATGATTTGTGTGTGTAATGATATATGCACAAAGAAAAACCTAGAAGTAAATGTTTCAAAAGCAATGAATATAGTGGTATCTTTACTGTAGGATTATTGGCGATTTCTCTTCATATTTTTCTTATATTTTACAACTCACAGGATATGTATATTATTTTATCCTAAAAAACAACTGTTGCATGCAACAGTGATTTATGTAAAAGGCATTAGGCTAAATAAAAATTCAAATACAAAAGATTCTATATTGCATGATTCCATTCATATAACATTCTAGAAAATGTGAACTTACAGGTTTATAGACCAGTGATCAGTGACTTCCAGGGACTGACTGCCAAGGACTGGGTGTAGAAAGAGAGGATTGACAAGGAAGAGATATGAGGGAACTTTTCTGTATAATGGGAATATTCTAAAAGTTGGCTGCATGATTCTTAAAATTCATATAACTGTACACCTTAAAAAGGTGAATTTTACTGGATTTAAATTTTACCTCAATAAATTTGACTTTAAAAATATTGCTTTTCTTT
Source organism: Meles meles (assembly GCF_922984935.1). NCBI lineage: Eukaryota > Metazoa > Chordata > Mammalia > Carnivora > Mustelidae > Meles > Meles meles. The sequence goes on along the minus strand of NC_060087.1, from coordinate 121,414,221 downwards.
GTTTTATTGGACCAAATGCAGCAGCATCCTTAAATACCAAAAGAATATACATCCCTATTTACAGTTTATAAATGTTATCATTTAATTAATTCTTCAAGGCTACAAAATTATTTTAAAACTTTTTTCATTAATAAATTTGGTTAAAATCAGGAAGGGATGCTGTACTTTGTCAAATGCTTTTTCAGCATCTATTGAGAGTATCATATGGTTCTTGTTCTTTCTTTTATTAATGTATTGTATCACATTGATTGATTTGCAGATATTGAGGCATCCAGATGGCCAACAGACACATGAAAAAATGCTCCACATCACTCGGCATCAGGGAAATACAAATCAAAACCACAATGAGATCCACTGTTGGTGGGAATGCAAGCTGGTGCAACCACTCTGGAAAACAGCATGGAGGTTCCTCAAAATGTTGAAAATAGAACTACCCTATGACCCAGCAATTGCACTACTGGGTATTTACCCTAAAGATACAAACATAGTGATCCGAAGGGGCACGTGTACCCAAATGTTTATAGCAGCAATGTCCACAATAGCCAAACTATGGAAAGAACCTAGATGTCCATCAACAGATGAATGGATAAAGAAGATGTGGTATATATACACAATGGAATACTATGTAGCCATCAAAAGAAATGAAATCTTGCCATTTGCGACAACATGGATGGAACTAGAGGGTATCATGCTTAGTGAAATAAGTCAATCGGAGAAAGACAACTATCATATGATCTCCCTGATATGAGGACATGGAGAAGCAACATGGGGGGGTAGGGGGATAGGAGAAGAATCAATGAAACAAGATGGGATTGGGAGGGAGACAAACCATAAATGACTCTTAATCTCACAAAACAAACTGGGGGTTGCTGGGGGGAAGTGGGATTGGGAGAGGGGGAGCGGGCTATGGACATTGGGGAAGGGAGGCGAACCATAAGAGACTATGGACTCTGAAAAACAACCTGAGGGTTTTGAAGGGTCAGGGGTGGGAGGTTGGGGCAACCTGAGGGTTTTGAAGGGTCAGGGGTGGGAGGTTGGGGGAACAGGTGGTGGGTAATGGGGAGGGCACGTTTTGCATGGAGCACTGGGTGTTGTGCAAAAAGAATGTATACTGTTACGCTGAAAAAATAAATCAAATGGAAAAAAAAAAAACACAATGAGATACCACCTCACACCAGTCAGAATGGCTAAAATTAACAAGGAAACGATAGATGCTGGCAAGGATGTGGTGAAAGGGGAACCCTCCTACACTGTTGGTGGGAATGCAAGCTGGTGCAACCACTCTGGAAAACAGCATGGAGGTTCCTCAAAAAGTTGAAAATTGAGCTACCCTATGACCCAGCGATCGCACTACTGGGTATTTACCCTAAAGATACAAACGTAGTGATCCGAAGGGGCACGTGCACCTGAATGTTTATAGCAGTAATGTCCAAAATAGCCAAACTATGGAAAGAACCTAGATGTCCATCAACAGATGAATGGTTAAAGAAGATGTGGTCTATATATACAATGGAATACTATGCAGCCACCAAAAGAAATGAAATCTTGCCATTTGCAATGATGTGGATGGAACTGGAGGGTATTATGCTCAGTGAAATAAGCCAATCAGAGAAAGACAACTATCATATGCTCTCTCTGATATGAGGAAGTGGAGATGCAACATGGGGGGTTAGGGGGTAGGAGAAGAATAAATGAAACAAGATGGGATCGGGAGGGAGACAAACCATAAGTGACTCTTAATCTCACAAAACAAACTGGGCGTTGCTGGGGGGAGGGGGGGTTGGGAGAGGGGGAGGACGGTTATGGACATTGGGGAGGGTATGTGCTATGGTGAGTGCTGTGAAGTGTGTAAACCTGGCGATTCACAGACCTGTACCCCTGGGGATAAAAATACATTATATGTTTATAAAAAAAAAAAACTGGAAGGGGAGGCGAACCATAAGAGACTATGGACTCTGAAAAACAACCTGAGGATTTTGAAGGGTCAGGGGTGGGAGGTTGGGAGAACAGGTGGTGGGTAATAGGGAGGGCACGTTTTGCATGGAGCACTGGGTGTTGTGCAAAAACAATGAATACTGTTATGCTGAAAAAATAAAAAAAAATAATAAAATTAAATAAAAAAAGAAAAAAATGATGTTTTCTTATAAAAAAAATAAATTTGGTTAAAACCAACCAACCAATCAGCTATATAGTCAACAGAAACAACAGTGGCTTAGAAGAAAGATGTTATCCCTAGCAATGTCTTTAAAAGACTTGCTTTGACCTTATCTTCTGTTTGGTGTTGGCTTTTGTTTCTGCCTGTTCCTTGTCAGACTACATCACCATCTCCATTCTCTTGTCCTTTTTTTTTTTTTAATTTTTAGATATCCTTCAGTAAGTCACCCATTCTTCATGACTCTTTGCCACATCACATTTTATGGGCTCTAGTTAGCAAGAATGTATCACACATCTAAAGATTTGTTAAGAGGATAGTTTTCATGTTAAGTGTTCTTACCAAACACAAAAAAGAGAAGAACATGAATTTTGGAGGTGATTGATATGTCTAAAATCTTGATTGGGGTGATGGTATCATAAGTATTTGCATATATCTAAACTCATCAAATCGTATACATTAAATATGTGCAATCAATCATACCTTAATAAAGCTATTTCAAAAGAAAGCTATTATATTAATATAACATACTCAAAGAATACATATTTGGATTCCCTGGAGTAGATTCAACTGTCAACATTTTATCCACTTGCATAAGCAATAAAACTACAAAGACAGCAACTCAGAATGCATGGTATTAGAGTTTTGATCATGTTGAATTAGGAAGTAACCCTCAGTCTGCTAAAAGGAAGTATAGGGTTGTCTTTACTGAAATCTCTATTGCTTGTCACCCTATAATTCCAATGAATGCATGTAATTCCTCTTCTCTGCTGTCTAAGGTAAGTGGCACCTGCAAGGTATTCAGTTTCTCACCATCTGGAGCTAGCAGTGTTCATTGTTTACCGGTAGACTGAAAAGCACCCAAAGGATGATACCTTAATAAAGGAAAGTAGGAAATGAATGTGTCCTCAATTTATTATGCAACAATCCAGAGCACTGAATAAGGGGTAAACTGTTCATATATTTCTAATATGATTTGTTAATTAAGAAAATGGTAAGGGAAGAGATAAATGAACTTCATATTATATAGAAAATTAAAACTTCAACCTAATGCTAGCATTCACTATGTAGCTTCTTAATTTACCATTGTTTTCCCCCAAAATAGAGACATTACATATATTCTTAATGTCTTCTATTTCTTTTGATGACAATTTTCATATTTAGGCCTAAAATCTATCTGTATCTTTATCTATAGATATATATAACTTATTTCTTATCACAAAACTGGATTTTAATGCATCACTGAGAATGTAAAGTTTTAAAAGAGTGTTTAACAAAGTTTAACAAAGTCAGAGTGTTTTTTTCAAGTCAGGATGAATGCATCAATTTGTATTCCCCTGTGCACAATTCACTGAACTTCATTTGGAAAATGTCAAGGATAAATATTCTTCAAATGCTTCCATTAAATAGACAATAACCATAGTAACTGTGTATAGTTTGATTTTAGCTATATTTCTAAAATTCCCTCTTAAAAACAAAATGGTATTCAAATTGAAGTTGCAAATGGGAAAAAATTATAGGGTTTTTACTCATTGTTCATATAGGGATATTAAAACAAAGATACAATATGCCTTCTAATGCATTACATTTAGTGGTGCCTATTGTCAAAAAGGCTTTTACAATTACCTTTTTTATTGTAACATGCTCTAACTTGAAATCAACTGTATCTTCACTTGAGAATGCAGGGACACAGCTCTTTTCTAAACTCACAAATATTAGGTGTTTTCCTTTCACAAATACATACCAAAAAAATGACAGACAAGATAGATTAAAATGTGTCCTAGGTCTAACCACATGAGACTGAAGTGGAAAGACAACTTACAGATTACTGAATCCTGACAGTTATTTTTACAGATAGGAAAAGGGCCAATACCTATGACTGAGCCTACAGGCAAATGGTTACCTGATTTCAAAAAAAAAGAGAATAACATAAAGAGACTAATGATAAGTTATGCACACTTGGTGATTACCTGACATTTAAATCATGTTAATGATACAAAATAGGAAACGAGGAAAATCCCATAAGAATAAAGAGGCCCTGAGTGATCCACAGGTAGGACATCAAAGATGATGGGGTGAGTCTTTATCGTGGGAGGTATTGCTTAGAAATCCTACAAAACAACTAGCTCCCTTAGTCAGTATTTTTAGTGATTACGGAAGCCCCTTCTCAACTATGAGCTGAGATGATTAGCACACGTGGGGTATATTTTATCTGAGGTGAAATGTTTTCTCTTCCTTCTCTCCAATCCCAGTTAGAAGCTAAAACATAACCAGAGGTGAAGTCTGAGAATTCAAAACACAAAAGCTTAATTTCCAGGACTACCAAACAAGACTTCCAAAATCTTTGAGAAATCTTTTGGCTCCGTGAAAGCACTTTACCATATCAGATGAGATGTAGAACCCACAGAAGGGACAACAGGAGCTGGCAACACCAATAACAGGCTGACAGTTCTCAAATTCAAAACCTTTGTCGTTTTAAGGGGGAAAAAAAGGCCCTAGTCTAAACTGAATCTACCTGGCAAGGAATAGTTGTTTATTCTATAGGGTCATTTTCTTAAAAATTATACAATCTAGGGGCACCTGAGTGGCTCAGTGCGTTAAGCCTCTGCCTTCAGCTCAGGTCAATATCCCAGGATCCTGGGATCGAGCCCCACATCAGACTCTCTGCTTAGCAGGGAGCCTGCTTCCCCCTCTCTCTGCCTGCTTCTCTGCCTAGTTGTTAACTCTCTCTCTCTGTCAAATAAAAAAAAAATTATACAATCTACCCATGAGGGTTTTTTTTTCTTCTGTGAAACTACACTACATGTCAACATGAATAAAAGCTCCAATTTTTCAGTACCCAAAGCCCACATTTGGTCACTGGTGAAATTATTTTAATTTTTCAACAACTGGACCTTGTCTCGCATAAAGTCTGGGTAGAGCATTCTGGGTCACAAAAAGATGTCCCATTTCACCTGATAGCTATTACTTAAGCCAGGCTACTTCAAGTGAAATGTTTAATTGATTTTCAAAGTAATTAAACTGACTTCTGGAGTCATTTCTTGTGGGCAGGGTCCAGAATGTTCTCACTTTCACCAATAAAACAGTCACTGAAAAGAACAAAGCTGTGCAACAGGTACAGTGACTCTAAGAAAGAGAACATACAAAGTGGGGAGTAGTTTTGGTCTTCAGTGTGGGCTAGTCAACCTGCAGTATTCAATTTTTCAGCATCATTTCCTGCAATTTCATCTTGCTGGTACAATGTTTAGGCACAAATCTAAAGCCTCTACTGAGACTACACTATAAACTTGCCAATAATCTTCACTTACTGTTTTCTCTATACAAAGATTCAGAGTTGAGACTACATTCTCAATTCAACAGTTCTCTGGAACATGAAAGTATTGCCACAAGATTATTCTAAACAGCTGTATTAAAATATGTCATTATAAGTAAAAAAGAGTTTGAGTATTGATAGTAGCTGATCACTAAAAATTCTTCCTCCTCAGAATTTTGCACAACAGACATATGACTGGAGGGACAGGGAGTATGAACATTGTAGGGTGGTAGAAAGAACACTGGACTCAGAACTCAGAGGCCTGGGAAGGGCTGAATTTTGTGGGTATTTCCTTTGTTAACCCTGACAAGTCACTTCCTCTTTCTGAATTAGAGATTACTGATTTGAGAATTGATGGAGTTAGACTATCTTTGAAAGTAGTAATTGGCAAATTTTAATTTACATGGGATCACCCAAAAAGCTTGTTAAACATGGAGGTGCTTGGGTTTGATCCCTAGAGGCTGATCCAGTTGAACTGGACTGTGATTTCACAACCTGGATCATGAAACGAGGACATCTGAAATAGGTGTTCTCACACTGTACTTTGAAAAAACACTGTACTAAAATACTTTTTGATTAAAAATTCCATAACTCTATGAGGAATAGACAAGAAGTAATGACTCTTGAGGAAGATAGGGAAAAGAGTTACACAAATTTATTGTACTCTGTCGTAAGTAGCTGGGGAGAAGCAAGCTTATACATGTGCATTTATCTACCAAACAAACTCTAATGACAATAGACAATACATTTACACAACAATCTCCTGCTGAATTTAACTGCCACTGCCTTTTTTTTTTTTCCCACTACAGAAGGCTAAAGATAAATAAACTGACTTATAGACAGTCAATTGATTGGCTTGTGTCAGTCTAGGATTAAATGTCATTTCCTTTGTATGTGCGTATGGTACTACATTCCATGCACACTGACCACACGTTTGGGCTATCTGATTGATTTAGTAGGAGGTTTGATGACCCTTCTTTTCATGGGCTCATCTGTGACAAGGAGTATAATTTGGAGAGACTCCTGGGTAATGTTAGTGGTACTCCCTGTGACCACAGAACAGAATAAAAAATATAACCTAACAGGGGAGCTTGGCTTCAATAGCTCTACACCTCTGGGTGATAATATTGACTCAGCATATGCTGATGACAGTCACTCGGTAAAGTATCCTGCTTATCTGTGAAAGAGACTAAGGTAATGAATCCTTACTGTCTATACTCATTAAGGGAAGGAGGACTCACATCATGTTTTACAGCATAATCTTTATCTAAGTTTAAACCAATCTGACCTTCCAATCTCTATGCTTTTGTTATCCTTCTCTTCACTGAGAATTCCTTGCCCATCTTTCCATTTGTAAACCCTTCTCCTCATAGGAGGTCCAGCTGCTTGAGGTTCTGCTTCAACACCCAAGGTAGGAATAACCAATCCTTTATATAAACTTCCATAGTACTGAGGCTGCACTTTAAAGGGCACTTTAAACCTCTGTAGGCCTTAGTTTATTCATCTGTGTAAGATTTCGGTGATCTAACACTGGCTATTTGTTTGCTGTTTTAAGAAGTTTTTAAAAAAATACTATAGGGGCTCCTAGGTAGCTCTGTCAAGTATCCAACTCTTGGTTTGGGCTGAGGTCATGATCTCAGTGTCGTAAGACCAAACCCAACATCAGGCTCCACACTCAGCATTGAGTCTGCTTAAGATTCTCTCCATCTCCATTTGCCCCTTCCCCCACTCACGTTTTTTTTCTCTCTCTCTCTAAAAAAAAAAAAAAAAACCCAAAAGACTCCACTGAAAAATTGCTAGAACGGATACAGAAATTCAGCAAAGTTGCAGGATATAAAATCAACACACAGAAGTCTGTTGCATTTCTATACACCAGTAATGAGGCAGAGGAGAAATCAAGGAATCCATCCTATTTACAATTGCACCGAAACCCGTAAGGTACTTAGCAATAAACTTAAAAGAAGTTAAAGCTCTGTACTCTGAAACTTATCAAAGAAACTGAGAAAGACACAAATAGATGGACTCCATGCTCATGGATTGGAAGAAAAAATATTATTAAGATGTCTATATTACCCAAAGCAAACTACACATTCGATGCAATCCTTATCAAAATATCACCAACATTTTCCACAGAGCTGGAACAAATAGTTCTGAAATGTATATGGAACCAGAAAAGATCCTGAAGAGCCAAAGGAATGTTGAAAAAGAAAAACCAAAGCTGTAGACATCACAATTCTGGACTTCAAGCTGTATTACAAAGCTATAATCATCAAGACAGTATGATACTGGCATGAAAAAAGACACATTGATTAATGGAACAGACTAGAGAATCCAGAAATGGACCCTCAACTCTATGGTCCACTAATCTTCAACAAAGCAGGAAAGAATAGCCAATAGAAAAAAAGTCTCTTCAATGAATGGTGCTGGAAAAACTGGACAGCAACATGCAAAAGAATGAAACTGGACCACTTTCTTACACCATATACAAATATAAATTCAAAATGGATGAAAGACCTCAATGTGAGACAGGTATCCATCAAAATCCTGGAGGAGAACACAGGCAGCAAACTCTTTGACCTCAGCTGCCACAACTTCTTGCTAGATAGGTCTCTAAAGGTCAAGGCAAACAAAAGCAAAAATGAACTATTGGGATTTCATCAAGATAAATACCTTCTGCACAGCAAAGGAAACAGTCAACAAAACTAAAAGTCAACCTATGGAATGGAAGGAGTTATTTGCAAATGACATATCAATTAAAGGGCTAGTATCCAAAATCTATAAAGAACTTAACAATTCAACACCCAAAAAAACAAATAATGCAATTGAGAAATGGGCAGAAAACATGAACAGACATTTCTCCAAAGAAAACAAATGGCTAACAGACACATGAAAAAATGCTCAAAATCACCAGCATCAGGGAAATGCAAATCAAAACTACAATGCGATATTATGTTGGTCAGAATGGCTAAAATTAACAACTCGGGAAACAACAGATATTGGAAAGGATGTAAAGAAAGGGGAACCCTCTTACACTGTTGGTGGGAACACAAACTTGTGCAGCCACTCTGGAAAACAGTATGGAGTTTCCTCAAAAAGTTAAAAATAGGGGCGCCTGGGTGGCTCAGTGGGTTAAGCCGCTGCCTTCGGCTCGGGTCATGGTCTCAGGGTCCTGGGATCGAGCCCCACATCGGGCTCTCTGCTCCGCAGGGAGCCTGCTTCCCCCTCTCTCTCTGCCTGCTGCTCTACTTGTGATCTCTCTCTCTACGTGTCAAATAATAAAAAAAAAAAAAAAAAAAAAAAAAAAAAAAAATTACTTTTAAAAAAAAAAAAAGTTAAAAATAGAACTACCCTATGACACAGCAATTGTACTACTAGGTATTTACCCAAAGGACACAAAAATAGTGATTCAAAGGGGCACATGCACCCAATGTTTACAGTAGCAATGTCCACAATAGCCAAAATATGGAAAGAGTCCATATGTCCATGGATGGCTAAATGGATAAAGAAGAGGTGTGATATATCTAATGAAGAGATATGAGATATATATAGCTCACACAGAGGAATATTACTCAGCCACCAAAAAGAATGAAATCTTGCCATTTGCAATGACATGGATGGAACTAGAGGATATTATGCTAAGTGAAATAAGTCAATCAGAAAAAGACGATTACCATATGATTTCACTCATATGTGGAATTAAAAAAACAAAACTGATGACCATAGGGGAAGTGAAGGAACAATAAAATGAGATAAAAACAGAGGGAGGCAAACCATAAGAGACTCTTAACTCTGGGAACAGACTGAGCATTGCTGGAGGGGATGTGGGTGAAGGGATGGGGTAACTGGGTGAAGGGAATTAAGGAGGACATGCGATGCATTGAGCACTGGGGTTACATGCAACTAATGAACCATTAAACTCTACCCTGAAACTAAATAATACACTGTATGTTAACTATCTTGAATTTAAATTAAAAAGAAAGAAAAAATATTTTAAAAAATACTATAGTTAAAACTTGCGTGTGTTAATTGTTTCATTTCCTTCCCTAGATTCTGAGCTCAATGGCAGGACTTATTTTGTATTCTTTGTCATATCTGCCTTATTTTGCTTAGAATCTAGATTATAATTAATACTTAAACATGTTTTGAAGAAAGGAATTAGTGAATGAATGATGGATTAAGTGAATCCAAGCATCAGAGGTAAAAATCTCAGAATTCTCCATTGGTTAAAAGTTACCATTTGGTATGCCTGGGTAGCTCACTCAGTTGAGCATCTGACTCTTGATTTTGGCTGGGGTTATGATCTTGGGATCATGGGATCAAGCCCCTCATGGGGCTCCATGCTCAGTATGGATTCTGCTTGTCCCTCTCCCTCTGCTTCTCCCCCTGATAATATACTCTCTCTCTCTCAAATAAATAAAATCTTTTTTAAAAAGTTACCATTTGAACATAAGATTTTCCCATACACAGTCATATGGGATGAAAATATTGTTCAGACATGGGGCTGACATGAAGTAAGCATGCTCTTAGTGAAAACAGATCAGGGAATGACTTCCCCTCAGGACTGCATGCAGAAGAGGAGTTGTGATTCCAAACACAAATATGGGAATATTTTCCAAAGTTAATGGGTCAAGTCAAAGGTAAAGCAATTTAACTTTCATTTAACTGATCTTCAAACCCACACTGGAGTGATGGTTCTGTTGCATATTGTGAAGCCTGCAGTGAAAATTCCAATTGTCCTGCTTCTGGAGAGGGTAAAAGTTAATTCATCAGAGACCCTTTTGACTGCCACAAGGTAATTTGACAGCATGGTGCTGGTAAAGCACTTCAATTCTATTACTCATTTTCCCCAAAACTTAGGACAGAACTATTTCGATGTCCAGGGGTACTTTTTGTGGTTGACAAGAAAATGGCCAAGTATTATTGTTTTATACATATTTTATACATATTAAACAATCTCACCATGTGGATGTGTTTAATTCTCTTTGTCAAATACTAAATTAAAAATATTATGAAGGAACTATACCAAAAAGGAAAAAAATCATACTAGTAAAGCATAACCTTCCTTTCACAAGTTTTGTTTAATAAAGAAAAAATGGATAATCTCAATTTCTCTTTTTCTTTCTTCTACACACACAATTTCTCCTTCTCTCTCTCTCTCTCTTTGTCTCTCTCAAAAAAGGGAAAATTTTAAAACATTTAAAACCAAAAATAAGTTTGGAGATACTGGTTTACAATTTATAATCTAGATTGTCAGGTCTGAAAGGGATTAAAAATGAAATGTTAATCATTTAACATTTGGAATAAAGTTGTGAGCATAAAGTCTAAAAATTATAAAAAGGTATGGTCTTTAGCATTACAGATTTGTGGGCTGCTTGTCATGTCTGTGGACTGGGAATTTTCATAATCCTATTATTTCACAAGAATGGTTAAATCGGAGATGAAATATAACTTATTGATGTTCTAATTTAGAAAGTATGAATAACTACCATATACATATGTACATATGTATTCCCAAACCTACTTTTTATGAAAACATAACTAATTTATAAAATTTATTAATGCTCTCTTAATCCAAACGGAAGGATCCATGATTTTTTTCCTTTTACCACTAAATACTAAATATGGTATGTAAATACATGATAACTCAGAAGGTGTGGGCCTAGCATGTTGTTAAAGCGTAGGCAATTATTTCCTGTAGTCATTAGTAGAAAGTAGCTTCAGACCTCTGCTAAAATAAATTCAATACAACTTCAATTTTACGAGTTGTATATTTAATATTGAGGACTTGTTTGATTAACAAGACTGGGACATCTATTAGGCAAAATAACCAGGAGCCTCAGGGAGAACTATAAACCTGAAGATCTGGAACGGGGTAATTAGGGAATTCAAATGAGCCTCCATCCCTTGGTTAGACTGGGTTGCTCCATAATTTTAATCACTGCCTTCCTACTCATCTCTCGACTAGTAGTTTTCACTGAATGGAAAATAAGTTTTGGTGCAAGTATTTGCAAATTATTGAGGACAGTATCTTATTTAGGTACAATATGGTATGCATTTGAATGTTTTATGAGGATTAATGTTTGAATTTAATGTAAAATGATAGGTTACTACATTCCACTGTCTTATCCTAAATATATGAAGAATATACAGTCACCATTTACAGTGGACCTGAAAAAATATCTGATGCTGGGGTAGGAGCTGAGAGGTGGATGGTGGGATTAATGAGTCTATAAGTCAATAGTTTTATGTATATACATATTATATATACATGCTATATATATAATAAATATAATATATATTGTACTTAATATAATTATGACTGCCACGTGTCAAGCACTGTAATAGACACAACAGACTCAGCGGTGAGCAAAACTGACATAAAGTTGGCCATCATGGAGTTTGGCATGTAAGCAAAGTAGTGTTAAATTGAGTATTAGGAGTAAGTCAGAGGAGAAGGGAAACTTTCAGGAAGGAAATACTATTTGAAGTGTTTGTTAATTATAACTATATTTTCAACTTTGTAAACATCAACATGCTCTTCTTTATACAAAACCTTGATCTTGGACTCATAAGCACAAATAGAGTACACACAAGGGATTGTTTTCCTACAGCTGAAATATATCGATATTGAACTACCACCCACCCTCAGCTAATCTCGTGCATAGACACACATATTTACAGAGTGACTGGACTAAATTAGGTTATGGCACAGTGTGAAGATAATTAATTTAACTAGAAATAAAATCATCAATTTGTGCCCCTTTGGTTAACTTTGATTGAGTTAATTACTAAATAGCTAAGTATGTGGTGAAGCTGGGCACACAAGGTGTTAGTAAATGCATTATTGCCTTTCTACTTTGTAGACAAACCTCTAAAGAAACTAAGGCAGATGCTATTAGTCCCATTTTACAGATGAGGACAACAAGACTCCATCCAAGGTCAAAATACATGTAAGAGTTATTCCAAAGCTCAAAGTGCAAGTCTTCTGGCTAAGAACTCTGTTACTCTCAGCTGACGCACATTACTATTCATATACTTGGCAACATTACATAAAAGTAAACTAGTTATTTCTGTGCACTTTAAGCCTTGTTGGCATGTTCTTACCAAAGACATTATAAAATGATGTTGATTCAATTCAAAACAAAATTGCATTAAAATTCATAAATGAGATATTTACTTGGTACTAGTCATGACTCAGTGGGTAATCATGCAATACAGGCTTGGCAGAGATATTATTCACTAGATAATAATGAAGTGATGCTTTCTTGGATAAAATTCCACTTTCAGGTCTACAGAGTACATGTCAGTTTGAATCTTCTTTTTTTCTGCTTGCTACTATAAGGGAAAAAAAAAAAAACCCTGTATATTTAAATAACAAAAATAGTAGCCTTTTTAGTATGTAAGTTTACACCCCAAATGAGTCTAGTAGAAGTTCATTTTGCATATATCCCCGCTGATATTTGAAAATAGGTAACTGAAAATACCTAGTCTGAAAATACGTATAACTTCTATAATATAAAATATCTATAAAACAGAAGACCAAACTAGAAATAACAGATTTATAGCAAAGAAAGAAGAACAACATGCATAGTAGCAGCTCATTGAAGAATGCTACTTCATGACATTGGTCTTAGCAACGATTTCGTGGATATGACACCAAAAGCACAAGCAACAAAAACCAAAACAGTTGGACTACATCAAACTAAAAACTTCTGCACAGCAATGGATATAATCAACAGAGTGAAAAGACAATCTATGGAATGGGAGAAAATATTTGAGCTAAAAACTTGAATAGACATCTCTCCAAATTAAGACCTGCAAATGGCCAACAGTTATATGAAAAAAATGCTTATTTCCACTAATCATCAGAGAAAGTAAAATAAAAACCACAATGAAGTATCATCTCACATATGTTAGGACAACCATTATTTTATTTTTTTTCTTTCTCCAAATTTTTATTTAAATTCCAGTTAGTTAACATACAGTATAATATTAATTTCAGGTACAAAATTTAGTGATTCAACACTTAAATACAACACTCAGTGCTCATCACAACAAGTGCCCTACTTAATCCCTGTCACCTGTTTAACCCATTCTCCTGCCCACCTCCCCTCCAGTAACCCTCAGTTTGTGCTCTATATTTAAGAGTCTGTTTCTTGGTTTGCCTTTCTCTGCCCTACCCCCAACCATTTTCATTTGTTCCGTTTCTTAAATTATACATATGAGTGAAACTAAATGGTACTAATCTTTCTCTAACTGGATTATTTCACTTAGCATAATACTCTCTAGCTTCATCCGTCTTATTGCAAATGATAATAGTTTCTTCTTTTTGATGGCTGAGTAATATTCCATTATAGATATCACACCTCTTCTTTATCCATTCATCAGTCGAAGGACATTTGGGTTCTTTCCATAATTTGGCTATCATTGATAACACTGCTATAAATATTGGTGTGCATGTGTCCCTTTGAATCACTATCTTTGTGCCCGTTGGGTAAATATATAGTAGTACAATTTCTGAGTCATAGAGTATTTCTATTTTTAACTTTTTGAGGAAACTCCATAATGTTTTCCAGAGTAGCTGCGCAAGTTTGTATTCCCACCAGCAGTGTAAAAAGTTTCCCCTTTCTCTTCATCCTTGCTAACACCTGTTGTTTCCTGAGTTGTTAATTTTAGCCATTCTGACAGGTGTGAGGTGATAGCTCATTGTGGTTTTGATTTGTATTTCCCTGGTAATGATGATGTTGAACATCTTTTAATGTGTCTGTTAACCATCTGTATGTCTTCTTTGGAATAGGAAATCCAGAAATGACCTCAGAACTACATGGTCAATATGAGACAAAACAATACAGAATGTCCAGTAGAAAAAAAGATAGTTTCTTCAACAAATGGCATTGTGAAAATGACAGCAACATGCAAAAGAATGAAACTAGACCACTTTCTTACAACATACACAAAAATAAATTCAAAACGGATAAAAGACCTAAATGTGAGACAGGAAACCATCAAAATTCTAGAGGAGAACACAGGCAGTTACCTCTATGACATTGGCGGTAGCAACTTCTGACTAGATATGTTTCTTGAGGCAAGGGAAACAAAATAAAAATAAACTACTGGGACTTCATCAAAATAGAAGCTTCTGCATAGCGAAGGAAACAGTCAACAAAATTAAAAGGCAACCTATGGGATGGGAGAGAAAATAATTGCAAATGACCTATCTGATAACGGGCTAGTATCCAAAGTATATAAAGAACTTATAAAACTCAACTCTTAAAAAATAAATAATCCAGTTAAAAAATGGGCAGAAGACATGAAAGGACAGCCATTATTTAAGAAGAGAAACAAGCAAAACAAAGCAAAAAATAAAAATACATAGCAGAAATTATAACATGTTGGCAAGGATGTGGAGAAATTAGAACACTTGCCACTGTTGGTAGGAAAGCAAAATGGTGAAACCACTAAGAAAAACAGTATGAAGAGTCCTCAAAAAATTAAAAATGGAACGACCATATATCCAGCAAATCAGATTCTTGGCATATGTCCAAAAGAATCAAAATCAGGATCTGAAAATGATATTAGCACTCCCATGTTCATTATAGCATTATACTTGTGCTTATGGTACAATTAAGCTCTAGAAACAACCCAAACATCCACTGATAGATGAATGGATGAAGAAAATATAGTATATACACAAAATGAAATACTATTCAGCCCTAAAAGAGAAGGCATTTCTGCAGTGTGCCACAGCATGGACAAACTTTGAAGGCATTATGTTAAGAGAAACAAACAAGACACAAAAAGACAAGCACTGTGTGATTCTACTTACATGAAGTATCTATAGCAGTCAATTCATAAAATCGAAGATTGGAATGGTGGTTACCAGAGGGTGGGGGAAAGAAAAATGGGTATTTATTAATCAATAGGCATAAAGTTTCAGTTAAATAAGATGAATAAACTCTAAAGATTTGTTCTATGGCATTGTACCTATGTCAACAATAATGTACATTTAAAATTTGTTAAGGGGCTAATCTCATGTAAAGTGTTCATTACCATAATGAGATTTTTTTTAAAAAAGAATGTGGCTGTCACATGAGGTATATTATACATTTAATATAACAGAAATAACTCCAGAAGATGATTTTTTAAATGTGCCTGAATGTATAATATGCACATATTTCTTTTTTTAGCTTTTACTAATAATCACAGTAATAATCACTGGGGGAAATTTGGAAACTAAAAAACCATAATACAACAATTCATAAATGACTACTATAAAATTTTCAGTGCATTTCCTTTCAGATAATAGATTATGTTTGATATTTCTCACATAATTTGTAGTGATTGTTCCTTCATTGTCATCTATTCTTTTGAACTTACTTTAATTCTACCGTATTTCTACATCGTAGGATGTTGTGAATTTGCCCAGTTGCTTTTCCCAGTTAATTTTTTTAAAAAGATTTTATTTATTTGAGAAAAAGAAATTATGAGCAGGGGAGAGGGGCAGGGGGAGAGGAAGATAGAGAAGCAGACTCCCTGCTGAGCAGGGAGCCTGATGTGGGGCTCCATTCCAGGCTCCTGGGATGTCTCAATCCCAGGACACTGGGATCATGACCTGAGCTGAAGGCAGACGCTAACCCACTGAGCTACCCAGATGCCCCTTTTTCCGGTTACTTTTAAATATTTTCCAGTTTGATAGTTGAAACAGTATCTCAGTGATGTACATTTTATTTCTTTGACAATTTGTGAGAGTGAACATACTGCCAAATATTTGTTGACTAGTTCCATTTCTTTCTTTGTTGGTTGCTTGAGAATGTTCTTTATTTCATTAAGGACAGTAGCTTCTTTCTCTAAAAAAACAATACCATAACAACCAAAAACAAATTACTGAGAAAAAAAATTTGTTTAACAAATCTGGCAGATAACAATATGATGGCCTCATGACAATGCTTCCGGCTCGATGCCTTAGAAATGGGAGTTTGTTTGCAGTGATCTTGCATAAAAAAGTCACCTTTCTAAAATCAGCTTCAGGGGTTAAATGATAATAGGAATACATATGAGCCCAAAGGATGCAAGGAGAGTGACTGTGTCCAGCTCCTACAGGCAGATAATATTGGCTACTAGAGTCTTACCAATGCACAAATACTGATTCTTTTTCCCATCAGTGATTCAGCCTTCTGGCCTTTCATATCCCTATTAACAGCTAAATGTCTCTAAGCCATCCAGAAAGGATTTATAAATCAGAATGCGATCTTTGTACCAGTGACTCATCTTAGAAATTTATTTCTGACACTACAAGATTAATGCTTTGAAAAAGAATGAAAAAAAAAATCCTCATTTTTTAAAAAAAAATCTTTAAGTGGTACAAAATTTTAAAATTACCATTATTACTGCTGGTAATAATCATATTTTGTATTGACACCTAATTTTTCACTTATCTTATTTGATCCTTACAGATATCTGTAGTGTTAGAAAGAGAGGCATTTTCATACTCTTTATAAAGAAGTTGAGGTCCAAAGACATTGACTAAAAACCACCCAAGATCATACCATTAATTAGTAGCAGGGAAGAGACTCAAATCCTATCCCTCTGATTCCAAACCTGTTGCTCCTTTTTCCCCACCCTTCATGTGTTCTAGGCTTCTATCAATACTATATTTGGCTTATAGGTAATGTTCATGTATACCTGCCTGTTTATCACCAATCTATTAAAGCCATTACACTTCATTAATACACAGAAGACAGGAGCTTTGAAAATTTCTTAAGGGAGGGACATCTGGGTGGCTCGGTTGGTTAAGTGTCTGCCTTCAGTTCAGGTCTTAATCCCAGGGTTCTGGGATCAAGTCCCACATCAGGCTCCTTGCTGAGTGGGGAGCCAGCTTCTCCCTCTTCATATTGCTCCCCCTGCTTGTTCTCTCTCTCTCTCTTTGACAAATAAATAAAGTAAAAAAAGAAAAAGTTTCTTAAGAGAACCAAGAGGGTAGAAATATCCTTTTGAAGAAGATAAGCAAAGTATAAATCTCTGAGTTAGTCTGATATAATACATTTTGCACACAAATGCAGCCATGGCTTTGTTCATACAGTTCCCTATGCCTGGAATGAATGCTTTTGCATTCTATTCAATCTCTCTCTGTCTCTCCTCTCTCCCGCTCTCTCCACTGTCTCTCCGTCCCCTCCTTTTTCCCTCCACTACTCATTTTCCAAGGCCTAGCTCATATGTTATCAGTCTTTCCCAGTATTTCCCACACACTGAGTATGACAGTTCCTATCTCTGAACATGTACAATAGTTAATGAACTTTATCTCTTATTTCAGACCTATATGAGTTGTTTTCTTCCCTTATCTGACTATGAAATGCTTTATGGTTGTGCCTGGCATATATAAGTACTCGATATAATTAAGGAAGATAATGTATAAATATACACCTAAGGAAGTATTGGTATACACAATTGAAATAGGCATATGAACCTCTGAGATGGGTTAAAGTTACAGCTCCAGAACTGTGCATAATATTAAAGTACACCTTCATTCCTAATCTTGGTATGTAGCTGAGAACAATAAAGAGTGGATTAATCTGCAGGAGAGCCCGTCAGAACCTGATTATATTTCCAAAGGGAATCCAACTTTGACATAATGACCTCATATATTGTTATTTCTCTAAATTTAGTGATGACAATGTTTCTGTTGCCTTTTTCTGATTGGAGCTTTCTGCCTTTTTTAATACTTCCAATAGCATAAATTATGTAGATAGCAGCAACAGAAGCAGAAAACATTTCTATTCAAATGATATTTGGAAATTAATATCTATCTGCTCTAGAATTTACTCTAAGATACTGTGCTTATTTCTTTGACTTCCTTAACATAGATCTTTTATATTGAAAAGCTCCAATCTGTATATGTAATCTGTAGTTCTGGAGTTATAAATAACTGATGAAGAGTCAAGTGTGATGGGATTCCAGCGCCTAAGTAAGAAATTACATGCAAAGAGAAGATTCCTTCTCCTTCCCAGGCCTCCGTTAATTCATCTGTAAAAGTAATTGTATTAGATCAAAACTTTCCAATTCTTTCTGTGCAGGAGAATCTCCTGGGAAATTTAAGAAAATACAGTCTTTCTTCTCAATCCTATTCCCATAGAATGGAGATCCCCAGGGATCATTCTAATGTGCCCAGTCCATAGATCCCTGTTAAAAAATTGTAGAACCATTAAATGGTTCCATGTGGAACCATTTAAACAAGGAAAAGAATGTTCAACTGAGCATCAAGAGACCTGAAATGAGTCATGAATTTTCCATGCCTCTGTGTGATCTTGGGACATATTTTTCCGTTCTATGGCTTCAGTTTTTTCATTTGTAAAGTAAAATGCTTGCATTAATCAGAATTTAATCTGTGGGGTCTTGCAAATTGTACCTGCAGAAGTTCAAACAAGGCAAATAGTGTTGAAGCCAAAACAAAGACTTGTGTCACCAGGGCAAAGGATGCTGACTGCCTCACACTGATACATTCATTACTGTGTTGCCAAGGTCTGAGATCTAGTCCTTAGCAAGAAACTTGAGCTGTCATTACATCTACAGTGGGATTGTTACTTAAGAAGTAGACTCACAATGTCTTGGCTCATAAGATTGATCAGAAAGACAAATAATTCACTTACAGTAAGAAATTGGATTGTGATAGTAACTAGACACTGTAGTTGAGACATCTATTCCCTATAGACTTTCCCTACAGCCTATGTAAAGGATGTAATATAGAAAGCCACTATAAGGAGAATGCCAGGAACTTTATTATAATCAGAAATATAACTGAAAAAGGAATAGGACATGAATTACTCTGGTGAGAGCAGTCTCTTCTTGAAAGCAAGACCCACCTAGGAAACCCAATAATTGTCAGTACTCCTATAGTGAGAGCCTAGAAGGAGAACAAAGGGAATTAAATAAATTGACAAAAAATTCAAGCACATATCCTACTGTTTTGATTTCAAACTCTATTTAATCTTCCCAAAACTAGCTCAGAAACTGCCATGAACCTAGACTTATAGATGGAATCGAACATAGAGTTGTCTTTTAAGAGGCCAAGAAAGGCAAATGAGCAGCAATGAGGTGGGGCAAAGTAGAAATGGGAAATGACTTTAAGGATAAATAATGGAGGGCTCTAAGTTCCATACCAATGAGTATAGACTGAATTTATAGACGATGGAGAACTACTGAAAAACAAATCTCAGTTAAGTGGCATGTACCACACAGAACTGAACCAGAGTTAGTTGGTGATAACTGGGAATGTTAGTCAATGGACACTATCATATGTGTGGCTGGTGACTAGGGCATTCAAGGGTGTTCATGTACTATCCCAGCAATCTAGTAGCAAAATATATGATCTGAAATGGAGTAGATATCACGAGTAAGTATAATTCAAAGAGGGAACCCAATTTCCAATTCATTAAAATCTGAATATAGAACTTGATGGATCTCCCACTGGCCAAAAAAGAAAAAAAATGACACAAATTGAGCAATAATGACTGTAATGGACCAAAACATCAAATATAAAAAATATATACATCCATAATAATAAAAAATCATTAGATAACTAACACTTAAAATTGCTAAGTCAGTAACTCATTGTTCTGAAAACTGATGAATAATAGGAAAAATGAAACATTTGCCCTCTTTTTCCAGGTCAATTATATTTTAGGATAACCAAATAATGAATAAGGGAGAGTGCGTCTTGATAGAAGAGTATACACTGATAAATTCAAGAGCAATATAGAATGAGAAAATCATCACTTTGTGACTCCCTAAAGGAATGATATATCCTGATATACTCAATTAATGGTAAAATCTTTATGGGAGATGTTGAAAAACTTGACAATAAAAGAATCAGGCGACATCATCTGAACCCACATGGATACTGGTAACTTTACAATCTTGCTGACCCAGGTATGCTTTCCCATAGTTTGTTTTCCTTGATCCTGCCCATATCTTTGTATCTTTGCTCATCATAATCTCTCAAATTGTCATTTTTGAGTGTGTCATCTCTTTCTTGCTAGGACCCTGAGTACCACAGGTTATAAGTTTCGCTGAAGCCTGAAAATTGTTTCTCTCTCTTTTGTTCATTGTGATACTTATACTACGTGACTGTCTGGCACCTAATAGACATAAAATAAACATTAGTTAAGGGAAAATTAAAAGACAGATCATGCATAAAATTCAACATTAGTTCCTGATTTAAAAGACATAAGATAAAGAATAGGGTAATACATTTATCATATGTTCTTTTAAAAAGGCTCCATCCATTAGCTTCATGCAGAAAGTAATAAATTAGGCATATTTGTATTTAAAATGTCATGAAGAAGATAAAAATAATTGATATAAAATTGAAAGTAGGGAACCAAAATTATTATTTTTTCAAGTCATATCCTAATAAAATCCTAGTAAAACGCTGTCGTCTCTCCCTAAATAAATCAATAAATGCAATGTAATTTCATTTTATAATTTGACAAAAGATTGCAAATTTCATGTGGAAAAATAATCATGAGATTATGCAAGAGATTCTAAAATAATAACAGGTAAGGAATTTGCTTTACTAAACAATAAAACATAGTTAAAACAGGATAGTTATTGAAAGAATTATGACAATCATGTGCTAAATGATTTAGAACTAACCTTCCTCTAAGAACATCTAGAAAATACATGCACACACACACTCTATATTTACCATATATGTACACACACTAAATAAAACCTGTAATATAAGAGGGAGAGAGAACTGATCCCCAGCTTCCGATCATTATAATCCCTGGTAATCCCCTGGCCATAAGCAAACAAATTATCTCTCTTGGAAGATGCTATAAACTTAAGGCTCAAAATATTTCCACAATTCTTGATATAAAAGTAAGTTATTCAATTAAAAATAACCAGGCATTGAAGGTTCTCATGACTATAGGTAAAAGGAAATAGTGGATAGAGATGTAGGAAGAATGGTTGGGTGACCCAGAGAGATATCAATCCAAGAGATGATGTAAAGAGGGTTGGTCTATATGTTGCTGACAGTATGTTCAAAGGGAGACATGGATATCCCTCTCTGGGGAGATTCTACATGACCGAGAAGCTTAGGTAAGGTGGAAGAACACCCAAGGGAAACCATACACATTCGCTCTGGGAAGACTACTATACTAGATTAGGCCTTAGATGAAAGCAGACCAAACCAGAGTAAGACCAGGAATGTTTTCCATTCACCTAGCCAGACTCGGGAAACGGAGGGAGGTAGTGTCCCTGGACCAGCCTAAAGGTAGGGTGAAGGAGAGGGTAAAACAGCTCATTACTCTCTCCTCTCCACCTCCAGGGATATAGGACTTCAAACTCCACTTCTAGAATATGATCTGCTATATGAAAAAGACAGATGAAACTAGATTTGAATTGAGGTAGAGACTGAAAGTGTAAACTCTATTGGGCTGAATGTAACCAGAAAATTATGGAATCTGAGAGAGCATCTATGAATGGGAACCAAGGTTAAAAGCACTATTTGAAAAAACCAAAACGCTTGTTTATTCTCCATTGATTTGAGACTTCTTTTTTTTTTAACCTTTTTTTTTTTTTTTTTTTAATATTTGACAGAGAGAGAGATCACAAGTAGACAGAGAGGCAGGCAGAGAGAGCGAGAGGGAAGCAGGCTCGCTGCTGAGCAGAGAGCCCGATGCGGGACTCGATCCCAGGACCCTGAGATCATGACCTGAGCTGAAGGCAGCGGCTTAATCCACTGAGCCACCCAGGCGCCCCGATTTGAGACTTCTTAATAATTCTGTTACATTGATTATACTCAATGAAAAGAAAACTTACCGTGGGTCTCTCTCTGTCTCTGTTTCTGTCTCTATCTCTGTCTCTCTCTCTCATGCGCACACACACGGAAGACAATTTATTGAACACTTGCTGAGTGATCCCAGGCAATGTGCTAAGAAGTGCTTGTTTAATTCTCACCACAATCTTATATGGTAGGTACTTGGTTTTTAGCACTAAGAGCAGAAACCCGGTTTGGTAAAGTGATTTATTTAAGGGTTTATACCTTATATATGGTAGAAGCTGGGTCCGAATCCAGATTTCTCTGACTCCAACACTCATGTGAGTAACCACTTTAAAAAGGAGGGTATGTTTTCAGTTTAAAAAAAAAACAAAAACCTGCCATTGGGGCACCTGGATAGGTCAGTCCGTTAAGCGTCTGACTCTTTGATTTCAGCTCAGGTCACGATCTCAGGGTCTTGGGACGGAGCCCTGCATTGGACTCTGCTGGACAGGGAGGTTGCTGGATATTCTCTCTCTCCCTCTCCCTCTCTCCCCTCCCCCACTCTCTCTCTTTCTAAAATAAATAACTAAATCCTTTTTAAAAAAAAAACCCTGCCGGGGCGCCTGGGTGGCTCAGTGGATTAAGCCGCTGCCTTCGGCTCAGGTCATGATCTCAGGGTCCTGGGATCGAGCCCCGCATCGGGCTCTCTGCTCCGCAGGGAGCCTGTTTCCTCCTCTCTCTCTGCCTGCCTCTCTGCCTACTTGTGATCTCTCTCTCTATCAAATGAATAAATAAAATCTTTAAAAAAAAAAAAACCCTGCCATTGTCTATAAATAAAGTTTTATTGGAATACAGTGACGACAATTCTTTTACACACTGTGTATGGCTACTTCTGTGTTACAAGAGTTTAGTACTTGTGAAAAAACCATAAAGCCTATCAAGTATATCCGGCTTTTTACAGAAAAAGTTTGTCATCATCTATCTTAGATAGTACTTGATATTATTTGTTTTAAAAGGGATGGGGTTCTTGTAGTCAAATGCTTTATTTACCACTTATAGCTTTTTTGAGTGTATTAGTACTGCAGCTCAGAAAAGCCTACACTGTTTACAAGCTTATTTTGCCACAAAAGAATTTTCTTTTTTCTACTGCCTTGCCATTTCAAAAAATATTCATATATCTTAGCTTAAAATAAAATAAAATCTGAGTAATAACATTTTGGGAAATGCTGAATCAGTTAATCACTGACATCTTCTTATCCTCTGGGTCTTTATTTTTATGTACTTTTGTCCTATAAAGTCACTGCATATTTTTTTTACTAGTATGGTATTACTTAAAATAGGATAATTACCTCAGAGCTCACTTTGCATTGATTGCATGTGTAACACGTATGATTTTTTAAGCAAGAAAATAATCAAATAATACACCAATTACTGAAGCCTTACTGGCCATTGAAATTGGAGAAGTCTGGTCAGAAGATAGAACAGCTAGATACGGTTCACTTCCCACAAATGGGGAAAGTGCAATGACTTGAAAATTATTAATATTTCAATATTTATTGAATAACTTATTATCATATTTAAAATCAAATGCACCCTTCTCTTATTGTAATAAGAATGTTTATTTTGATGAACTATGTATAAGATTGGTTCTATGCAAGCTTTGATGAAGGAAGTGATAAAGAATGTTAATTTCCTTTTTGCTTATACCCTTAAGCAATGTAGTTTATGAGGTAATTGAAATTAAAGAAAATATGGAAATTTTATTTTGATGAAGCCAAATAGCTGGCTAATGGAAACCTGTTGAAGAAATTAATTTAGCTCCCTCTTCATTTCAACAACTACTTTGGAATGAAGGAGCTTGCAGATGTCCATTAGTGGGATCTCACAAGAAAGTCATCCAGAAAAACTATAGTGAAAGTCTTCCTAATTTGATGGTAAATTCGTTGAAGACAAATTTCATGCATCATATAGTCTTGTAGCCCATTCAGCTTCTAGCATAGCACCAAACACAATGCAAGTACTCAGTCACTTGAGTATTGTAAAAAGTTTAATTTCCTTTATATGCCAATTTCATAAAATTACCACAACATATTAACTTCAAGGAAAAATATTTGCTACAAAATTACAGAAGCCTGATCCATAGAAATGCTCAATAAGTTAATTGTACACAGTCATATATTATCTAAGTATTTCCTATAGATTGTTCTTTCTTTTGTGAATAAAAGGCCAAGAATTTCTCAGCAGATTTTACATTAAATATTTTGTACGCATATGTATGTACATCCGTCTCCTTTTCAAGAAAGACATACATAGGTAAAGATGACTATTGTATTTGACCTAGTTGGAAGGCTTCTTTT
Organism: Meles meles; assembly: GCF_922984935.1. Classification (NCBI taxonomy): domain Eukaryota; kingdom Metazoa; phylum Chordata; class Mammalia; order Carnivora; family Mustelidae; genus Meles; species Meles meles. The sequence continues at coordinate 121,389,637 of NC_060087.1, read as the reverse complement.
CTTGTCACCATATTTTTTTTTAATATTTTATTTATTTATTTGACAGAGAGAAAGAGATCACAAGTAGGCAGAGAGGCAGACAGAGAGAGAAGGGGAAGCAGGCTCCCCGCTGAGCAGAGGGTCCGATGCGGGACTTGATCCCAGGACCCTGAGATTATGACCTGAGCCAAAGGCAGAGGCTTAACCCACTGAGCCACCCGGGCGTCCCATCTTGTCACCATATTTTTATAACTTTGTATAGAAACATTTCTCATGGGTGACTCAATCAGTAAATGGTTGTTACCTTACAGAAATTACAGCACTGTTGAGACTATTGGCTCTATTTCCAAATTCTCCCATATACAATATTCTAAATCAACAAAGATAAGAATGAGGAAATGAAAAACCGAACATTATGTTCATTATGAAATTTGATTTGCGTTAAATCTCTAATCAATGCTTTTTAGAGGTCTTAGTAGGTAGATTAATAAAAATATTGTAACTGTACTCTTCCTCTTCAGAGTGTTTTAATAATCACTTGTATAAAGAGATTCATTTGTAATATCTGGATCATTTTCTTTTGAATCTGTCTACACAAAAGAAATATCACTCTTGGCTAGAACTAGTAGCACTTACAGGAGTGGTGGGCAGTGTCTTAATGATAAAGAAATATTCACCTAAGAAAATTACACATAAAAATGCTATTTGAAAGTTACTAGATTCAGAGGTCTGGAAAAAGGTAATTCAGGCAACATGCTTAATTCATACTTTAGGAAGACCAATGCAAATGTGTGCTGGGTGTGACAAGTTCATCAAGATTAGCAGATACAAAAATCTTGCTTAACTTACAACTTTCACTTATCTATTGGCCACAGGAATTAAATGGGAAGCTACAGAATTTGTAGCACAAATTCTTCTGGAGAGAGGAGTTTGAAAAAGTTGTCATTCCTAAACACCAGCCATCGTCCAACACAGGGTCCCTCTGCTACCAATACTTGGCTGTGTCCCACTCAGATCCTATGTCAAGCCTGTGGATTCATTTTCATTTGATTTGAGAGAAAAATAGTGACATGAATGATAAGTGGCATGGAAAGATATTGCAAATGAATTGGAAAACAATTTGCAATTGGAGTCAGAATGTGTCAAGTCAGGATCATGTGGGTATAGGAGTAGACTGATATGGCTAGGCCATGCTTCTGGCTCCACAGCATTCACAGTGCTCACAGGCTGGAGCTATGTACTCTCAATAATGTATTAAGAGAATAAATCACTTGCCCTGGCCTCTAGACAAAAAAGACAATGCCCTGTGGTTCAGGGGACTTGGCCACCATTGCTAATTTTGTATAGTCATTAAGATGTATAATCTAATGCAAGTCAGTCCCCTGGTGTCCATTTTCTCCATATGTGAAGTGGGAGGGAGTTGAAGAGATGATATCTAAGGTCCTTCTTTCAAGCCCTAACCTGGTGTGGTTCTGAGGTTTTCCTATGTAAGCAGTTTTTGAGCTTAGAAGGTAATGACTAATAAGAGAGATGAACTTAGAAGCAAGCAGTAGTAATAATAGTAATAATAAACAGAATGAAAATGCACTAACTGTGAAGACAAGCAAAACTCCAAGGGCACATACAAGAGTAAACATTTGGATTCAAGTGTTCTAGTGTGGAAGTTCTCACATCTGAAAAGAGCACTGAAGTGAAAAAAAAAAAAGAAAGATTTTGATTTGTAGGTAGGGAGTGTTAGGACATACAAGGGCTAGAGAAAAAAGACATGCAGAGATACGGACTTTTGACGTAGAGGTAGTCAAGTCATGACACATAGGCCAGTGTGGCCTGGCTATCAGAAATGTGAGAGTTAATGCACGGTCTGGGGAACCAGACAGACTGACCACAAGGCAAACTGACTATCTAACCTTGAGCACATTACCTATCCCTTTTGAGGCTCAAATTCCTCATCTTAAAAATGGAAGTTCGCAGGAAGGTTGTTATAAGAAGATTAAATTAGATAATGTATGTAATGGGCTTATACAAATGCATGACACATTGTAAATCAACAGTGCACACATAGTAAAATGAACTATTATTATTATCACCATTATTATTATTCAGAAAGATAATGTAGGAAAATGGTTTGGGCCAAATTATAAATGACTCTGAATACTATGATAAATAATTTGACTTCTCTTTTGTACCAAAAGAAGCTATTGACTGTTTTGAGGAGTGAAGCAAGATAAATAAAAACTGACAAAAGAAAGAGAAAGAAAATTATATAGTTTTGCTGAAGAAATGCTCAGCAGTGAAGTAAAATTAGTTTTAGTCTGTTTCTTTAAAAAAGTCAACCAGTCTAGACATGTCTCCAATGAGAAACTCAATTTAAATATTAATAGAACACATCTCAGCTGTCGCTCAAGTCCCATTTCTTTGTTTCTCAGTTGCAGTCTATGTTGATGCCAACTTTTGCAACATGCCAGTGGAATTTCATTCTTTGTGTATCCATGATAGTTCCTTCGAGGTATGAAAATGGAAATATGATGAGAGAAAAAATTTGATGATTGACAGTCAGATTCAAAATCAAGAATCCATAGCAACTTTGAGACCTCAAGAAATGTATTCTTATTTCACTGTGACCATAATAAATACCAAATTTGATCACAAGTGCATCTGCACAAGGGGGATTATTAGCGTTATTCAGTTTTCATTCTAGTAAAGGATGAGTTGTTAAACACTGTAAGTGCTGCCCAGTGCTTGGTCCTGTTTTGAAAATGCCTTTGCTTACTGACTTGTCCCAAACACATGGGGATCCTTTGCTAATCTCTTCTTGTGTGTGTGTGTGTGTGTGTGTGTGTGTGTGTTTAAAGAGTCAGTATTAGATGAGGAAATCACAAAGCAGACTAACAGATTTCATTAAATAACAACTAAACTACTTTGAACATTAAAAAAAACTAAATTAAAAAGTTAAATGACAAAAAAAAGTGAACTATATTTGCAGCTCATAAACACTGATAAGGAAAGAACCAAGTTGCAAAGAGATGAATGAGGAAAAGATTATACAAAGCTAATTCATTAAAATGAACTCTAAAATGCTAGCAAAGATACATGAAAGTGTTCAGCTTCACTAGCAGTAACCAGACCTAAACAACACTGGTAGCACATTTCATAGTACCTATTTTATATTAGATAAATTCTAGCTCCATGTTCCTACCCTTGGTTAGTTTCCCAGTGACTAAACACATATTAAAACCTCCTCCACTGAAAATATAGAAAAATGCTTGTTTTCTTTTTAAAGAATGCCTACATTCTACAAAGTCTGCAAAGGTAGACTATCCACGGGCCAGAACACTGGCTGAAGCTGAAGGATTATAGGAAGCCATGATCAGAAACAAGCACTGGGGGCAGGGTTTTAAAGTCCTGTGCTAATAGAGACTGAACGGATCCCTCCAGTGGTTAGATAGCAAAACCTAGCTTCCTTCATGAAACCAGACCCTAGAGTTGAACTTTCTGCCCATATTCAGGGGCAGATGTAACTGTACCCCCAATGTTGCCTGTCCTGCGGAAGGACACTAAATGCTGCCATAAGACTGGGAACTGAGCCTGTGGCACATGAACACATGGTGACTAGAACTGCGGTATCTAAATAGAGTTCCAAGCTGCTCACAAAGACTCTGCTCACGAAAACCCAGAACTGTCTGGCAGAGGCAATGATGGCATTGCCCAATGTGGGGAGACATGCGTGATTTAAAACAACCCCGCAGGCAGGAGACTTCTCCATTAAAAATGATAAAGCACACAAAGAAATCTTGATCTAAACAAGACAATCTAACCCAAGAATATAGGGACATCAGAATAAGATGTCTTAGAAAAATAGACAAACTCATTAATTTTAGATGTTTTTAAAGATTCATTCATTTATTATTTGAGAGAGAGAGTGGGAGGGAGAGTGAGTGTGTGGGGGGAGGGGCAGAGGGAGAGGGAGTGAGAGAATCTCAGGCAGTCTCCCCGCTGAGCCTGGATCCCGATGCCTAGTTTGATCTCAAAGTCTTGAGATCAAGACCTGACCTGAAATCAAGTGTTGGTTGCTTAACCAACTAAGCCACCAAGGCATACCTGATTTTAGATTTTTAATAAAAGTTTTATTGAAACACTTTTTCATGTGTCTGTTGGCCATCTGGATGTCTTCTTTGCAGAAATGTCTGTTCATGTCCTCTGCCCATTTCTTGATTGGATTGTTTGTTCTTTGGGTGTTGAGTTTGCTAAGTTCCTTATAGATTTTGGATACTAGCCCTTTATCTGATATGTCATTTGCAAATATCTTCTCCCATTCTGTCAGTTTTCTTTTGGTTTTGTTAACTGTTTCCTTTAAAGTACCATAAATTTACCTTTTTAACTTATAAAATTTAGTGTGTTTAGTATATTTACAGAGTTATGCAACCAACAACCCTACTTTTATTTAATTTATTTTTAAAAGATTTTATTTTTTTATGTATTTGAGAGAGAGAGAGAGAGTGTGTGTAAGCAGGAGGAGGGGCAGAGGGAGAGAATCTCAGGCAGATTCCATGCTGAGGGTGGAGCCCAATGCAGGGTTGGATCTCACCTCCCCAAGGTCATGAACTGAGCGGAAACCAAGAGTCGGATGCTTAAATGACTGAGCCACTTAGGTGCCCCAATCATCAACACCACTTTCAGAACATTCTCATCACCTGAAAAGGAAACCTCACACCCATTAGCAATCATTTTCCATTTACCCTATTCCCTCAGCCCTGGACAGCCACTAATCTACTTACTGTTTCATTTCTGCAATCTGGTCATTTTTATAAAATGGAACCATAATATGTGGCTTTATGTGTCTGGTTTTCACTTAGCATAATGTTTTCAAGGATCATTCATACTGTGGCATGTATAAGTACTTTATTTCTTATTATTGACAAATAATATCTCATTGTGTGGATTACTAATGTTCATCCATTTATCAGTTGGTAGACATTTAGGTTGTTTCTAATTTTGACTATTATAAACAAAGATGCTATGAGCATTTGTGTATTAAGTTTTTGTGTTGAGATTTGTTTTCCTTTGTCTTTAGTATATACTTAGGAGTATAATTTCTGTGCCATGTGTTAACTCTGTGTTTAACATTTCTAGAAACTGTCAAACTGTTTTCCAAAGTGGCCGCACTGCTTTATAATCACACCTGCAATTTATGAAGATTCCAATTTCCCCACATCCTTGTCAACACTTTTTAATGCCTCTCTTTTTTATTCTAGCCATTCTAATAGGGGCGAAGAGGCATTTCATTGTGGTTTTGATTTGCATATCCCTAATAACTAATCATGTTGAGGATCTTATCATATTCTTATTGGCCATTTGTATCTCTCTCTCTCTCTTTTTTTTATGATTCCTTTAACCTGAGAGAGAGAGAAGCAGAGGGAGAGGGAGAGAATCCTAAGCAGACTGCCAGCTGAGCACAGAGTCCAAAAGTGGGTCTCAATCCTAGGACCCTGAGATCACTACCTGAGCAGAAATCAGGAGGTGGATGCGGAGTCACATGCTTCATCTACTGAGCCACCCAGGTGTCCTGGCCATCTGTGTATTGTCACGGAGAAAATGCTCAAGCCCTTTACCCATACTGTAATTACTTGTAAGTCTTTTTGTTATTGAGTTGTAAGAATTATTTATATATTCTGGATATAAATACTTTATCAGATATATGATTTGTAAGTACTTTCTACAATTCTGCAGGCTGTCCTTTCACTCTCTGGATAGAGCCCTTTGAAGTACAAATCTGTTTATGTACAAATGTTTTTTTTTTTTTTTAAAGATTTTATTTATTTATTTGACAGAGAGAAATCACAAGAGAGGCAGGCAGAGAGAGAGGAAGGGAAGCAGGCTCTCCGCTGAGCAGAGAGCCAGATGCAGGACTCGATCCCAGGACCCCGAGATCATGACCTGAGCTGAAGGCAGAGGCTTAACCCACTGAGCCACCCAGGCGCCCCATATGTACAAATGTTTTTATGAGATCCAATTTATCTATTTTGTTGCTTATGTTTTTGATATCATATTTAAGAAACTATTGCCTAATCTGAGGTCCTAAGGGTTTGCACCTATGTTCTCTTCCATAAGTTTTATAGTTTTAACTTCTATGTTTAAGTCTATGACTGATTTTGAATTGATTTTTATATTTGGTTTGAGATAGGAGTCCAACTTCATTTCTTTTGCAGGTATATATCCATTAGTCCCAATAATTTCAGACTTTTGTTTATAGGTTAAAAATGTAAAGAAACCCAATCAAAGAACAGAATGTGATAATGTACTCAAATACAGCAGGAAAAGAATAAAGCTCAATAACCCAATAGGAAACAGGAAAGAGGAGCAGAAGAAATAATGTAAAAGCATAGTAAATATAGAAAATAAACCACTGATCTCAATAAATGGAAATAAATTAAGCATGCCTATTAAAAAACATTTAAATCAGAACAAAAATAATTCCTGCTATATGTTATTTGAAGAATCATATCTAAGCAAAATGACAGATGGGTTTAAAATAAAATATTTAAGTAAATTACTAACAAAAGAAATCAAAGCAATGTTAATATTCAGAAAAACGGAATTGAAGGTGGAAAATATTAATGGAAACAAAGCTAGAGAATCCACTCTGATAAAGGAATAATCCACCAAGAAGATAACAATCATGAGCCAGTATGGACCAAACAGCACAGCGTGAACAATAATAAAACAAAAACAGAAAGAAACACAGAGGAAAAACAGCACTCCTTATCATTTCTCATCTGCTTGTAATTCACATTGCTTTACCAAATTAGATGTGATTTGGAAGTCACCTTATTTTACTGTGGCATTGTGTCATAAAGATGTGTATAAGTAAATACAGATGAGATAAATTATGATGCTAAGATATTATCTTCCACCTTCCAAATTTGCGAATGTCTTCAGAAATGATAATATTCAATTAATGTTGGCAGCAGTGTCGTGCTGAGGCGTACTGGAGCCTGAGGCAAAAGGAAAAAAAATCTCATCCTGTCTTTATTTAAAATGTTATTTTGTTCACCATGGATTTTTATAATAATTTTGTTATTCTCAAATTCTGCATTAAGATGTTATGTAAATTTGGTGTCTGAGGTGAGTGCCTCATTCACCTCACCCTCATACTTGTACTGGCCTGTGTGGCAGTGTTTGTAGCATTTGGTCTGATAATTCCACCTCTTGAAAGTGAACATAAGTAGGAAATATGAAATAAGGAGAAATGGGGGGAAGTTACATAATAGATTTTAATTGCAGTGTTTCATATAAAGGGACATAAAAGAATAATTAAATCAGCTACATGAAATGACATGTAATATAAGGTATATTTTATTTTTTTTAAAGATTTTATTTATTTATTTGACAGACGGAGAGCACAAGTAGGCAGAGAGGCAGGCAGAGGGAGAGGGAGAAGCAGACTCCGTGCTGAGCAGAGAGCCCGATGCAGGGCTTGATCCCAGGACCCTGAGATCATGACCCGAACTGAAGGCAGAGGCTTAACCCACTGAGCCACCCAGGTGCCCCTAAAGTATATTTTAAAATCTGACCAATACCTGCCTGTGATAGATTAAACAATTTAAAGAAGTGCTTTAAAAAAGAGTCCCAAAATTTGGGAATTGGGGGGAGGAGTACATGAGAATCACATAGAGAACATACTTAATGAAACATTTTACAGAACTGCAGCTTCCTATAAGATCTAGAGGCTATAATTTTAAATAGCTATAGCTCGACACAAGATACTTATGTAGTCAAGCTGGCATTGGACATTTGAAAACCATGATTTAGAACAAAATTTGGTTAAGTGTTAGTTACTCTATAGAGGCTTGTGCATTAAAGGAGCTCTTTTTTTTAATGATCTTATTTTGCAAGTGAGAAAATGGAGTCTTAGAATGACAGAGTGAATCGTCTTATCTCATAAAGCAAAATTCGAGTAGGAATTCAAGACTGCTATCTTTGTGCTTTTTAATAGATCTTGCTGGATTTTCAGAGCATGAAGACTCCATCCCAACAGGAAATATAACAAGTCAATGGAGTTTTAAAACTCAGTTTCATAAATTGGGCCTTCATAGATGGGCACACCTATATTAATTTAAATCAACATTCCTCTTTGAGAAAGAATACACAATACTGCCCAGTTTACCACGAGAATTGCAAGAAAAATCATTCAAAAATATTTTTCTCCAGAATGTATATGTTCTATAGCTGTTAATAACACACAGCTTCGTTTAAATCTTTTTATAATAAAAAGCTTTTAAAATGATTAGAATGGTCTCTTGATTCGGATGCTAAAAATGAAATCACAGGATGTTTTCCAGAACATCTGCAAATCAGTGAACACACAAATGGAATATTTAAAATGGCTCTTCAATATTGGTAATTGTATCCACCATGTGTTAACATTCCGTCTGCTCCCTCATTTCATTCCAGTTAACCCTATACAATTGCCTCCCAACTCTTTATCACATCTGATTGTACACAAGACAGACATATATTTTATTGAACAAAGGACAAAGGAGGATTCACAAGGAGAAAATTCTCTTAGACATGCTAGGCCATACTCACAACTTTAAGGGTCACTGCTTAATAGAAAAAAGTCTACCCAGAGAGAAACACAAGAAGGAGCCTGCACTTAAAGCACTGAGAAAACTTCTTAGAAAGTGGGTGTAATTTTGAATCATTGGGGGAACTTTTTCCAACTACAATTCCTGCTCCAGATACATTCTAAGTGCAGCCACGCCGGCTGATATGCACCCAACGGTCACCACAGAGAAATAAATATTCAGTTGTGTATTCATTTAACAAATATTGAACAAGTGCTTATTCTGTACCAGATTTTATCCAAGAACTATGACAATAGCAGTGAACAAATAGGCAGAAATCTCTGCTGTCATGCAACTTGCATTTCGGTGTTCTGGCTAGAAGTATCTCTTATTTTTAAGGAAGTGGAATATAATGACATTTAGTTTTACAAAATGCATATTGTATTTTCAGACATTTAAATTGCTATTCATACAACTCTGAAATCATACTGAATGGTCTATGTCATGGAATAGAAAAATGTCAGTCTTAGAAAGTTTAAATCAAAACCTATAATCTCTCACTAAATCAATCAATTCTGGGTCTTCGGGTTAGATATTAGATTAGATTAGATAAAAATAGTCAAGATTGTAGCCACCTTTATTTTGTGACTTACATCTATAATTAAATTATATTAAAGCTATTCTTATCACATTAGAGGAATGTTTCTGCATAGTGGTATAAAGCCTATCCATGTTCATTTAATCCTATTTCAATGGCAGATAGGAAGTGAGGCATCTTTTTTTAAAGCACCTATCTTTTTGTAATGAGTATCTGTTTTGTTATTTAGGACATCTCTTTGTTAGGAAGGCCCAAAGGTCACAGCACACATGCCTACACACAAGAAATTGTAAAAATTAAGCAGTGTGAATTGCAGTCATGGCTCATGTTGCCTTGGAGGGAAAAGAGGCTGGAAAGTCCATTGTCCAAAAGTACCTGCGAGATAACACTTTTGCTAAAATAGCTAGAGAATCAACACAATCAATATGTCAATTATGGAAGCTCCAGATCGTGCATTTTATCTTTAACTGATAACTTTCAGCATGTGCTGGAGTAGCATGACACCATTTTGGACCCTTAAATAGAATCTTAAAAATGTGTATTAAAAAAATTGTCACTCTTTGCTTTCCATCTCAAAGTGTAAATGGCCTGAATCCATCGATAAAAATGGATTGATAAAAATGGCCTGAATCCATGATAAAAGCGCACTTTTATCATATACTAGCTGTGTGACCTTAACCAAGTAACATAAATCCAGAGTCTCAGTTCCCTGATTTCCAAAACAGCACACTAATAATAGGGCCTACATCAGAGTCGTTGTGAAGACTAATGAAATAATTTACAGAAAGCACTTTGAACAATTACTACTTCATATAGGTGATAAATAAATGTTAACTGTTATTATGAGCTATCTGGATTACCTCTAAATAATTTTCTGTCAACCAAGCGTACTGTTGGTAATAGTGAAAGTTTGGAAACAAGTTGAATGTTCAAAGACAGTGGTCCAGTTAAATCACAATTCTTCTAAATAATTGAATACCATGTGGTAACTAAGCTCATGTAAGGGAAAATATTTAATAAAACATTTTGCTCCATTTTCTATCAATAGGAATTACTACATATTCACAGAAAATCAAGACAAAACTAAAAGTACTAAAAAAAAGCTGAAAAGGATATAATATGAGATGTGTAACTGGAATTCAAATTTCTAAGGTTTTAGTATAGTTGGAGAATAGAAGAAGATATTGATTAATTTTAGCATTTGTTACATTACACATACATACTAATTTTCTAGATGAACTAGTAAATAATTAAAAGAGAGTGCATGTATAACTTCCAAACAGTATTATGAAAAGTGGAACCAGGGAAAAGAATCACGGTTGTAGCAAAAGCAGTCAAGTAAGGAACTGAAAAAGAAAACAATAACAAAAGAACCCTAGCAAAAGGGGGGCAAACTGAAAATGCTAAATAAGTTGATAGAAATAAATAAAAATAAATCAGCAACTACAATCAATACAAACTGTGCTATCCAGTTAAAAGATTTTCAGATAAGATATTTTTAAAAAATCAATTTTATATATAGTTTACAAGAGTCACACAAATGTAAGGACACAAAAAATATCTACAGAAAAGAACAGAAAGTTATACAAAAATGTAAACAAAACATATGGCTTACCTGCATTAATATCAGACAAAACAGATCCCAAGCAAATACTATTATTATGGAATAATTTATAGAAGAATCAATTCATAAGAGAGATTAGGCAATTCTAAGCCTGACAGAACCTACTAAAAATAGCTTTTAAAATAGCTTGAAATTTTATTATGTAAAATTTGACATAACTACAAGAAAAAATAAATGAGCAAATCCACCATTATATTGAAAGTTTTTTACATATCTCTGTAAGCAGTTGATGGATTAAGCAGAAAAATATTAATAAGTATCTGGAAGACTTGAAAAGCATAAATCAACTCTAAAAAAAACTCAGAGACATGTCTTATCAGATAATGCAGTATTTTTATACAGCTATAATAATTAATTAAGATGTGTTTTGAACTCAGGGACAGACAGTGAGAACAATGGAACTAAACAGAGATTCTGAAAGCCAACCTATACATAAATGATCAAGAAATCCTAACCTTAATTTGAAAAGATAAGCCCCGAACTTATATAAAAGCAGCATATAAAAGCAACAATGGCTTAGTGTCCAGAATATATGAAGAAATTGTCCAAATCTTCAAAATAACAAAGAAGTCAATAGAGAAAACAAAGGGCACAAATCATGAATGGGCACGTCACAGAAAAAAAAATATGAATGGTCCATAGTCATTTGAAAATATCTGAAATTCATTAGTAATGACAGACATTCAAATAAAAACCACAATGATATACAATTTCACACTCACTAAATTGGTGAAGTTAACAAGTCTGGCAATATATTAGTGAAGATACGAGGTGATGATAGTTCTTATACAATTTCACGTGGATATGCAAATAAATACAAGTAATTTGGAAATAAGTTGAACATGTTTATTTCCTGTAACATAACAATCACACTCTTAGGTATATATTCTAGATAACTTCTTGAAAATTTGGACCATAAGTAGAAATGCCAGAATTAGCAAATAATAATACAGAGCATCCAATTAAATTTGAATTTCAGATAAGTAATCAAAAATAGCATATCTCTGTATCTCTCATGTATTGTTAGTGACATACTTATACTAAAAAAAAATCTGTTGTTTGTCTGAAATTCAAATTTAACTGGGTATTTTGCATGTTATCTGGAAGCCCTAACCATGAGATATGTACAAAAAGCTGGAACCAACCAAAAGACTCATGGACAAAACAACTGTACTATATAGCCCTACAACGGGTTACGATACATAGTGGAAAACACATGAAATATGGCTATCTTAAAATTTTAAAATTCTATTTTCAAACAATGTGTCTTATTTGTTTAGAAATGGTCTCACGATTTTAAATGAGGACTTTTTTCCCCCCTGAGTTTTGAAGCAGCCTTTTTTCCAAAAAGTTTTTTTTTTTTCTTTTTCTGTGTGTTTGTTGAATCCTACACATAACACTGAACAACTCAAGTGCAGTTTATCCTTCTCTAGGTAACTTAACGGCCTCTTCAAAGATCATCAAACAGTTTTGGAGAAGCAGGATATACATTGTTTTACTATCATTTTTCCCCCCACATTTTCATCCACGATACGTTTACTAAATACAGAAAAATGTGTTTCTTTCACCACACTTTGAAAATGTGATTTTATGCAGGCCACCATTTTAACATCTTTTCTATGGCCAACAGCAGTGAGGGCCATCCTGTTGGCACAGTTCTCAGGAGGTTATCTCCTTCAATTTCTGTAAAGTAGAAACCTCATCAAGTGTTTTTGTGCGATGGAGCATCCCAACACTTTCACTATGAAAGCCTCAGTGCCTCAGGTAAGCAAAAAACACACCTTTTTAGCAGGGCTGTGGACAAGGTCAAAGAACATTTACTAGAAAAGATCTTTCCATTTTCTTTGGTTAAAAAGTTTATAAACTAAAAGGAATTTGCCATAGTCTACCTTTGTAGTGACTGCCAGATATGCTGATAGATAAGCAAACTCTAATTTGTAATTTTTGTTTTATGTTTCCTATTGTTTTAATCAAAATCTTCTGAGAAATAAAAAAATAAAACAGTTGTGAGATCGAGCCCTGCTCCAGCACCGCTCTCAGTGAGGAGTCAGGGAGTACCACATGGCAGAATACCCATTATCATATTGCCCCTTGATTGCACTTTGAATCTGAATAAAGTTATATTTCCTGAGGCAGAGGCTGCGACCAAAACGTCTCATGAACGAGCAAGATGTTTGATAACAGATGTGTGTGGGGGTCGCTCACAGTACAAAGCTGATTCTACCAGTAACATCATCTGATGCCTCAAATCACGGTTACAGGTCCTCCGTCATTATCTGAACTCTTAGACAACATATTAGAACTATTCATAATGCCAAAAGTTCAACACTATCGTCTTTTTCTCCTCTTCTGGGTGGGTTTTTATTTTTTTAATTTTTTTATTTTTATTTTATTTTATTTTATTTATTTATTTGACAGAGAGAGAGGTCACAGGTAGGCAGAGAGGCAGGCAGAGAGAGAGGGAGAAGCAGGCTCCCCACCGAGCAGAGAGTCCGATGCGGGGCTCGATCCCAGGACCTGAGATCATGACCTGAGCCGAAGGCAGAGGCTTAAACCACTGAGCCACCCAGGTGCCCCTGGGTGGGTTTTTAAAATTATTTTTTAATGAAGTCTAGTTGACACACAATGGTACACTAGTTTCCGGTGTACGACATAGTGATTCAACGAGTCTATGCCTTGCACTGTGCTCTCCACAAGTGTAGCTGCCATTACAGTACCATTGACTGTATTCCTTATGCTGTGCCTTTCATCCCCATGACTTAATCATTCCATAGCTAACACTATCTTGATACAAAGCACAACAGTTAATCTACAGGCAGAGTTCAAAATGGACTTTTAACACTCATAATTACAGAGTCAGATGACAATGGACAATCAAACCCTGTGAAGAATGGATCATAGTTTCAACATCAACATTCAGAGGGAAAAAAAAAAAAACACTACACAAGGCAGATAATCCACACCTCATCCATTTTACAATGAAGACAGTGTTACTTTTGGTCCCTGTTTTGGGGGCTGCCATATTGGTTTTGTCCTTTCCTCCATCTGTCTCCACCAATAATGGAAAATCAGGACTTTTCACATCACTAGATAGCGGTTTCCTGGTAGGCAGGATTTTGAGGACTAAAACTAGCACAGATATGGGGGGAAGTGGTCATTTGGTCACTCAACTGACACATTAAAACATCATTCAGTTCGACCACATTTCTCATCCAGAGAAGAAGGTGAGGCTAAGAAAGAGCAGGTCAAATTTACACAGCAAATCAGTGCCAAATTTAACACTCCTCACCCTATACTACTGACCTCCAGCTTAAAGATCTTGCTAGTTCAACATCTAATTTTCATTGATCAGTGTCTGACTGATTGACCAAAATTTATGAGGAAAGTTAAAAAATAATGCAGTATATAGGCAACTAATTGAGATCTGAAGAAGATATTTCTGATTATCTCTATAAAGTTAGAACAAACCATAAGAAGTAATTTCTTGTTCCACAATTATTTGCAAATGTTTGAAATTTGTTCACCAGTACTTAGGGTAAAACTTTACAATATATATAATTTCCATATGTTGTGGCCTGGATGATTTTGTCCCCCTCAAATTCATATGTTGAAGCTTCAGTCTCCCCAGAGTGATAATATTTGGAAATGGGTCATTTGGGAGGTAACTAGGTTTAGATGAGGTGATCAGTGTGGAGATCTCATAATGGGATTAGTTCCCGTATAAGAAGAGACACCAGACAGTGTTTATCTCCCTCCCTGTCCATCTCCCCTACCCCCCTGCCCCGCCCCATCTCATTCTGTTCAGGCAAAGAAGAGGTCATATGAACACACAAGAGAAATGGCAGCTGCCTACAAGCCAAGACAAGAGGCTTCAGACTGAAACCAACCCTGCTGCTTCCAGAACTGTGAGAATTAAAATTCTGTTGTTAAAGCCACTACCAGTGTATGGTATTTTGTTAGAGAACCCTGAGGTGAGTGACTAAAATATCATCTGTATATTTGGAGCAAAAGATTATTCTCCTCAAACTATAGGATATTAGCTATTTACAAGTATTGTCAAAAACAACTAAATTTTATAGAGGAAGAAATCACACATAATATTAGATAATAATTTATACCTTGAATAAGATATAATAACATATTTTAAAATAAACACCCCCGAGGAAAAGGTAGAATGCAAACTATAGATTACTGTGTATATATGTGTATACGTGTGTATATGTGTGAATTTGAGGTATTAGCCACACATATCTGGTTTCTTTAACATGTTTTGGCAGCCTTCCCATTCCTTCCAACTGTCACTTGTATGAACTCTTCTTTGTAAACTCAGGTCTTGACAGTCCTATTGATCTGGTTTCAGAAATGTAATTAATTTAGACGTATGAGCTGAAAAGGCCACTCTCCTTTGTCCATGCAGTAGCAGTGTTCTCCCTACACCATAGCTGCACATTGATGCAGTCTCAATTACCTACCTCAGCTCATTGGAATATGGCTGCACACCTTCCCTAACATGGCAGATGATGACTTTATCTATACTAGAGCACACCAGAACATTCCAGAATGTTCTTTCCTGGTCCTATTAGCCTCTCTACATGCTTCAGCTCCTTACAATGATAAGAGATAGGAGTACAGTCTCCGCGGTAAGGATTCCATTTCCCTCTGCTTTTTCAGTCTCACTTAAAGCTGCTTTACAAAAACTCCTACCTCTGCTCTGCCAGCCATTCACACTCCTTTTGCTCTTCCAAAGCTCATTTTCTTCTTTTTAAAGTCTCCCTGATATGAGGACATGGAGAAGCAACATGGGGGGTTAGGGGGATAGGAGAAGAATAAATGAAACAAGATGGGATTGGGAGGGAGACAAACCATAAATGACTCTTAATCTCACAAAACAAACTGGGGGTTGCTGGGGGGAGGTGGGATTGGGAGAGGGGGAGGGGGCTATGGACATTGGGGAGGGGAGGTGAACCATAAGAGACTATGGACTCTGAAAAACAACCTGGGGGTTTTGAAGGGTCAGGGGTGGGAGGTTGGGGGAACAGGTGGTGGGTAATAGGGAGGGCACGTTTTGCATGGAGCACTGGGTGTTGTGCAAAAACAATGAATACTGTTATGCTGAAAAAAATAAATAAAATGGGAAAAAAATAAAAAAAATAAAGTCTCTCTAATAGTCAAATTTTGATGCTCTTGTCTAATGCACTGTATTGTTTTGCATTTCAACTGAGCCATTCTTAGTTACATATTATCTGTAGAAGCTGTGGAGCATGGGGTTTGAGTATAGACTCTAGACCGGAGACATTCTGCTTGGGTTACAATAGTTTCTTCTCCCATTTCTTAGTTCCATGACCTTGGGCAAAGTTACTTAACCTCTTTTCGTGCTGTATTTTTGCCTGTTCATAAAATGATGATAATAAGAGTAGACTTGTTAAGATGTTACAAGGATTAAATGAGATGATCCGTGTAAAACACTTATGTACCCAGTACAAAAAAGGTAATGAATCAATTGTAGCTATTAATAATCTATTCTTTCTACTATCTCCATGTTATGGTGCTAGGTGATGGAGGTCAAATTTGTGATTTGAACGTATTGCATGGCTAGGTTATAGCAATTTTGAAACACTCTCTAATCTATTTGCTCTCTGGAATACATAACTAAAAATATTTCCTAAAATGAAATTAATAGGTTCAAGTCATATTGATTAAAACAGTATCAGATGAATTGAACAATACTGTACATTCAAATCTTCCTCTTTAGAAATAATTTAGCTGAATCAGTAAGGCATAAATTCTGGTAACACAACTATCATTAATATCTATATGTTTGAGCATGTCACTAAAACAAATTGGATTGCAATTTTCACACATGATAAAATGGGAAGATTCAATTCATTTCAAAATATTTGTTAAGCCCCTACTATCTTCTTGTGTCTTTAATAGATTATATTAGATTATATTATATCATTCACCAGTATAGCAGTGCAATTTAATAAGAGTGATTATCCTTATTTTGTAGCCAAAAAACATTGAGGCTCTGCCTATCTATCTCCCTGGGTTAAGAAGATCAAATGCGTGAAAGAGTGGGTATTTTTTTTAAGATTTTATTTATTTATGTGACAGACAGAGATCACAAGTAGGCAGAGACACAGGCAGAGAGAGGGGGAAGCAGGCTCCCTGCCAAGCAGAGAGCCCAATGCAGGGCTCGATTCCAGGACTCTGGGATCATGACCGGAGCCGAAGGTTGAGGTTTTAACCTACTGAGCCACCCAGGCACCCCGGGTGTGGCTATTTTATTATTATTTTTTAAAGATTTTATTTATTTATTTGACAGACAGAGATAACAAGTAGGCAGAGAGGCAAGCGTGGGGGGGGGGGGGAAGGAGGCTCCCTGCTGAGCAGAGAGCCCAATGCGGGGCTCAGATCCCAGGACCCTGAGATCATGACCTGAGCTGAAGGCAGAGGCTTAACCCACTGAGCCACCCTGGTGCCCCAAGTATGGATATTTTAAATGAGAACATTATAAACTTCTCAAACATTGTATTACTTTAAATTCGATATACTTGTTTTGACAAAGTACGTCATTTCAGTAATTAAATTCTTGCCTATTTTTTCTCCCAATGTTTTGATGGGATATCTGAATCACCAGAACCACTGACTAGTGTTTCTAGATTCAGATATGATGATTAAATTAGAATCGTTCCAAAATAATTAATGAAATATTAAGCTTTGAAAGAAAAAGACAGTTTAAATTAAATGTCATTATTCTAGAAATATATATATATATATTACACCATTCATTATACTATAATGAGTGATTATATATTAATGTGTCTTAATTAATGGTTATTATTGATGATCATAATATATAATAATATATATTATTAAACAATTGTGCCACAAACTAAAACAGCTAATGTGTGTGTGTGTGTGTTTTAAATTTTAAGAAATTTTCATTTTATCACAAGTACTGAAGAACAAAGGATTCTGAGACCTATGAATTAAATATAATTGGTTTTGAAAACAGAAGAAGTGAAAAAAAAATCATATAAAATTGCTTCCCCATGAGAGACTCACACTTTCCTTATTTATCACCCGGGAATTTCGTCTTATAAGAAGTTGATGAAATAGATGGCAATCCAGAAGTGCCATGTCTCTGTAGAGGATGTCCAACTATTTTTATTGGACAAGTGTCACTTTTAAAGTTGATGAATAGCAGATGTGAAGTAGTAATATCTAATGTTGAAAAATGAAGCCACCTAAGGAGCAAGAAATGATAGATAACTTGGTGTTGTTTTAATATCACAAAAAGTTCATAAATGAAAAATAGTTTTGGTGATGCCCCAGTTTTGACGTGTGGCCTGTAGCTCCAGCATACCATTTCAGATTGACCCTTCTTTATAGATAGAATAAAAATAAAATATCTCATTTCCTCTTGAAGATACCCAATATGACTATATAAGTATATATTTGCAGGCAATTGAAACACATTCCCTACTAGTACTCCGTAAACTCAGCAGGGGTCCATTGGGACCTGGAATTTGGCCTGCAGAAATCTGTAATAGCAATTTTAAGCACTTGTAGGATAATGAGAAAATTTAGACATTCTCAATAATATCATTCAATGCAGTGTATCTTCATTTCTTTAATAAAAAAGGAAATTCCTGCTGATCAAGTGCTACATAGCTTAAGGCTCATTTGGGGGGATATAATGGCCAATGCCTAATTTATGTTCTTAGGGTTCATCTCAATATTAACCTTTTATGATTCCAGTGGGGTTAGAGGCTTAATAGAATGAGGTGAAGTTATTAAAACATATAACTTTATAATATACACATTTCTCCCTGTTCCCTCCAGAGTCAAAATGTTTCTTCTCAATCTGAAGGAGGCAGGGAATGATTTATCCACAGGTTCTTCCCAGTTCGCATTTATCTTTAATGAGAACTTTGCCAGTTAGTTTATTTTTGCAATTAATGAGATTTTGCTCAAAACAAAAACAAAACAAAACAAACAAATAAAAAAAAAAACAGATGTCAATCAGTAAAAAATAAAAACCAGCCCATATATATAGATATATATATATTTTTTTTTCTGGCAATCCGCCCTCATGTGAGTGTGTGTGTGTGTTTTGTACTTTCTATAGCAATATAGAATTACACGTCATGACTTTCTTTTCCAATGCTCATTACTAAAGGAAGTTTTATAGAAATGCTGCCCGATACATTCTGAAGGTCAACTGAAGTGAGTCTGTGGTCTGGTCAGGTAAGAGAACAGTGCCTAGAGCCATGCTATTCACATCATTAATCAGAAAGTGAAGAACTTAGAAGTCAGTCTGGAAATAGGAGTTATGTGGGTTAGAGAAGAATATATAATCCCGTTCAGTAGAGTGTGAAAGTTTCCATATATCCGCTACCCCTAAAGTAGTAATAGGTGAGAACGAAGATTTATGAGCTTTTTCAATAAAATGGTATTCTTGGTAATGTATGCCAAATCTCTCTGAAGCAGGATCCAAGGCCACCCAGTAAGTCACCACTCCAGATTGTCTTAGTAAAGGTATTATTTTGAATTTTGAGAGAACTCTATGTGGGTTGCCATGTAAATTTGTTTTACGTTGGATCACTCGTGGAAGAAGCAGAACACCACCAATTATTTCCCATTCCTCTGAACGGCAAGGCAACTTTAAATATTCAGCGTGCTGTGACGACTGGCTGAGGGGGAGGGCTATATAAAAATATGCTGAAGTCCTACCACATGCCAGATTGATGTGGGTATTATTTAATTTATTGTACACACATAGATATGCACACCCAAGTATGCAACCACTGAGGTGGGAACTTGAGACATGAAGTTAAAATAACTTCTCCAAGACCAGGAAACCACAAAGTTGCAGACTTGAGTCCATTTTACTATAAAAATTAATGTTCTTTTCCCTACAAGGACATGTGTGCCCTGCTATATTTGATTATAGTAATGTACACATATTTATCCCCATGAAACCTTCAGCTACGCAAGGGATAGAACCTTCACACAGTTGATTTTTGCAGCTTCACGACACCTAGCTCCGTGCTGTGCAACTAGTTGGTGCTCAGCGGAGGGGGTTAGCGGATTGAACTAATGAATACTGACCTCAAGGATCAGCAGAGAAATATAAATGTAAATGCGACGAATGAATATATTTTGGAAAATTGTCCTTCAGGTACCCAACTGAGGATACAGATCCTGCCATCAGTGGTACACTGATGTTGCTCTAGTGTATCTTTATCCTGCAGCTGGAGGGGCCTTGTACGTATTCTTTAATCCTAGCACCACTGGCGATATGGATAACCAGGTATAGGGCAGCCACATTTAGTCAGGAAGCAGAGTGAAGACTCCTGGCCCATTGGAGAGTCATACAAAATAGAAATAAAATAGATATAGTGATGGGGAAAGATAAAATTATCACTTTCATACTATACTATATACTTCTTGAGGACAGAATAATTAGTAACTTAATGATCTTTATATTCCTAGCACCTGGCACAATGTCAGGATCTATTTTTCCCCAAGAATGAATAAGGTCGTATTGCATGGAGCACTGGGTGTGGTGCAAAAACAATGAATACTGTTACGCTGAAAAGAAATTTAAAAAAAAATTAAAAAAAATTTTAAAAAAGAATGAATAAGGTCACTTTTGGTTCTCACCTGACATCATGACTTTGCACATTTTCTTCCTTTCACATGCAATGCCTTTCCTGCTCTCACTTCCTCTATCTTACCATCCCCTGCTTGATTTCATGTCTCGACTCAAGCATCCTCTCCTTTGAATAGCTTTCCCCAGCTCTTCTAGTGGCATTTCATTCTCCTTTCCCTATAATCCAATTGTACCTGGAATATACTATTTAAATAAGTAAGAGACAGTTTCTGCATGTCTAGGGAACAACTGAGCTGGTTTTGAATTCTGCTTCCTCTATTACCATTCAGAAAGTTTTCCTCCCCTCTTGGCTTCAGTCCCCTCAACTCTAAAGGACAGCTTTGGTCCAGTTGATCTCTAAGGTCCAGCACTGCCAAGCTGAGCTGGGACAAGGGAGAACAGTTCATATCCAAGGTGAGAACCATTGGTACTTCTGGTCAGGGGATGACTTTCTTTGGGTTCTATTGGTCCATCTTCTGCCTTAGTTCTAGTACTTATTCATGGGTGATGCTTTTAAGGATAGAAGATTTTCCCAACCAGTTTCAAAGTTGGCCCCTTTAACATTTTATTACCATCTACCCAGAGAATCCAGTTCTCAAGAGGACAAAAAATTATTAGATAGAGCAAACAAATAGCAATGATGGGGGTTCTCTTTCACCTTCTATGCTCAGAACGAGTAGAGCTTTAGGACAACAGAGGAAGCCATCAGATGATGTGAGTACCTTCAGCACTAGGAACTTTTCTCTACACTGTCAGGCTGTCCCACTTGCTCCGGGAACTAGACAGTTTATATGATTTTACATAAATAACTCTCTAGAACAGGTATCTAGAAGTTCATCCTTCTTGCCTTTGGGTTCTGTCTTTCAACTTGTAGTCTAGTTCGGCATGGCCTTGGGGGTGCAACATTCTGCAAAGTAATCTACATAAGATATGGGCATTGTTTAAAAAAAAATAAAAGGTTTTGAAAGAGAAAATATTCAAGCTTATTCACAAAAGGCTTTGTAATGATTTTTATAGGCTAATAATCAAACAGAAGTTGTTACTATTTCTTATATATTTTAAACATGTTGAGAAAAAGAAAAAGGTATTATATGAATCCCAGACTGGGAAAAAGAAGCCCTATGCCTCTGGCCTTGGTTTTTGTTATACCATGATAAACACATCATTATAATTTCACAGGAAAAATATTTATATGTCAGTGTATTTGCTGGCCCACATGACCTAAATTTTAAAAAGGGGGGGAGGTAAGAAATGCATATGACTAGCTGGGTCAGCATTGTAATCATTATAATCATTTTTAGGGCTAATCAGAATTTCCAGAAATGGGGCTCTGAGGAATCCTTCAAATCTGGAGTCTGGAGTCTCTCAGTTCTTGTATTATTATTTCTTTGATAATTCCTGACTCATCATTTTCTATTTGAATACATTTCCTACACTGTGTCTGAGTTTCTGAAATGTTGGATGATCTTTGGATTGATTGTTCATCATTAAGAGTAAAACCAAATACACACTAATTGAGAGCTCACTTTGCAAAGGTGAAAGTACGTGATGATCAGGTGATAAACCAGTCTTCTAAATAAGGAACCACTGAATAACCACCTCTCAAAGTTATTTTTATGAGGGCAGTCAGTTTCTCAGGAGAATAATCCGCCTGCATGATGCCATGGTGACTTAACCTGCTCTGTGATGAGGAAAGGGAGGGAGGGCTGGGAGTCTCAGTGTGCACACTTTCACTTAATCCTTTTGTTTTCAACTCTGGACCTCACCACTGGCCTCCTTCGTGTTAGGTGTCCCAAAGTCTGGAGCTTCCCAAGTTCAACCTTCAGAAACAAAACCTTTGATCTCTTATCTAGGAGGAAAAGAAAGTAGGTCACTGCTGCAAAGGGGGAGGGTGGAGACCCAGATGTCCATCAGCTCTACACACAGACTTTCAACAACTCCCTCTGTTTTTATTCCAGCTCCCCACTCCTGTCTTCTGCAGTATCTGATACTTCAACATGAGCCATTCTGATTTCTGTGTGGAAAAATCACCTTGCCTCTATTTATGTCTGCCTCATGTTGGCATTTTTATGTTATAACTTCTTCCACTTTTTAAATCAATCACCACTCTTCCATCCACTTCCAGGATTCTTTTGGAAAATGTACTTTCTCCACTAGAACATAAGCTACATGATGGCAGGGATTTTTGCCTGTTCTGCTCACTGATTTGTCCCCAGTGCCAAGAACAGTGCCTGGCACATAGTAGTCACTCAATACATATTTGTCAAACTAATGCTGAAATCTTTTCTTGCTTTGCCAGTGTAAGTTGCCTTATTTGCTTTGTCCTTAATTTTTGTGCAATTTTTGCTACTTTATCATCATTTCAGCAGTGTTTCTGAAAAGATGGTAAACCTGAGAATTTAATCTACCATGTGATTAAGTATAACTTATTTTAAGATGCCTAAATGAGACTATCTGAGTATCCTCTGAGAGATCATGAAAGGGCTTCATTTCTCAGACTCCTTATAAACTATATGCTTAGCCCAGTCTAGCCCTCATTGCTTTCTCAGCCATCCCAGCCTATATTCTTTATAAATAATTCATTAATTTCTTCATCCACTTATCCATCCATCCATTCACTCTTTACATTTACCCATTCATTTGTTTATTTTAGATACACTTATTGAGGTTCCACTCTGTCAAATATCACTGTGGGTACCGGGAATACAATGACACATAGTCCATTCCCTTGAGTTGCTCACACTTCCTGAATAGAGACCTGCAAAGTGGATGAGAGACGCTTTGACTCCCTGTTTCTAGCTAGAACATGTCTCTAATTAGATAATTGAGGTTTTATCCAGGGTCCCTCCACTAGAGGACTCTAACTGGTTAAATGTAAAGGAGTCCTATCATATAAATGTGCCCACAGGCACACACATCCAGACATTCAGGTCAAGAGTAACCTACCCCCACCATGATTCCAGATATGTACTATTTTTAGACCAGGAAAATACTTTTCTTTGTGTTACCATGCTTCCATCTCTACATCTTGATGGAGGAAGAGAAAACAAGGATCACATCAAAAAAGCAATTTGGTACAAAATAATGCATTCAAATCCTTGCTGTTTACTTTAGAGAAAGCAAATAATGAATGACACTTTCTACCTGTACAGTCCAATAATCTCCTGTCTGGCCTCCTAAGGACACTATAAAGATGCACTTTCCAGCAAAGTGACAGAGTTGGTCAGAAAAAACCAACAGACCCATTTAGAAGTATCCTCTTTGAAAGGGTTAGAGAACAAAGTACAGAAAGTGGAAAATGCAACAAGAGTAATGCTTTTACACTGGTAGGATTTCTCAAGCTACCTATCCAACTATCTGCAAGGCTATCCTAAAGAGAAACCACAACAAACCACTTGCTAGACCCCGTGCTGAGTACAGTGCAGATGCAGGGGAAAGCATACTTTTCATACCAGGACCAAACCTGCTAGGGTAGCCGGAGCCTGAATCTCACATCATACAAACCAGAAGAACACCAAACAAAAGTCGCTAACATGGAAAGAAAACACTCTTCAGTTTTCCTGTTATCAACTATTTGTTAATTTACTTGTCAACAACACTTCATAGGTTTTCTTTAGTGAGGCAGTGTGGGAAATAGGAAAAAGAAGGAATCTGGAGTCAGATAGATATAAATGCAAATCCGGTCCCATCACTTACTATGTCTGATCTGGAGCTATTTATCTGAATTCTCTGACCCTTGGTTATTCCCTATGTTGAAATGGAGATTAAAATAGCTGTGTTGCTTCACTGGGTTGTTATGAAGTTTAAATGAGATAATGTATGTAAAAACAGGCTTGCAGTGAACGTACTGGTAATTGATATTATATATATATACACGGCTGGCATACTCAATCTGCAACTACGATTCCCAATGATAAAGTTATCTGAAAAAAAATTTAAAAAGACATAGGCCGCATCTAAGCTTCAGGCTTAAACCTGAAAAGTGGAATTGCTGTCTTTACTGTGTGGGTGCTTTGTAGAACGTATTACTTTTGAGAAGACAATCATTTTCATCTTATTGCACCATTTATCACGCAAATGTTATATGCCTGCTTAGCATTCACTTTGTCTCTGAACTCTGCTCACTGTTACTCTCAAGATTTCCTCATACTTCCTGTCACTGATGTCCTATTTCCTCCAGGCTCCTAAGCTTTGTCTCTTTATCAATGTTTTATTCCAGCCTGTTTTTCTCCAAAGCCTGGCAGGCTTCATGAAGGAGATTGAGCTCAGCAGTCAGTGAAAAGAGAAAGCTAAGGAAAGCAGCCATGATCAAGGACTGAGGCCAAAGAGATGAAGGTCAAAAAAAGATGCTCGTTGATTTAGGGTAAAGAAAAGTAGAATAAAAGACTGAGAATCAGGAAAAGAAGACGAGCAGTCAGTAAAAGAATATTGAAGGAACTGCACTCCACTTAGGGAGTACTTGTTAGGTGTAAGGGATTATCTGTCTTCTATCTCAGTTAACTTTCTAGGCATCTATAGTTATTACCTAATTTAAGACTTGCAACTCCCTATGAGGGAAGTACTAGTATAATGTATCTGCAATATCCCCACTTGGAAAACAACTTTCCATAACAGAGCACGAATCTTTAGATACATGAAAAGGCAGACAAAGACAGAGACAGTGTGATTAAATGTGAAGAACAATGAACTTTTCAGGAGACCTGAGTTTTATTCCCAGCTTTGTCACTTTTGCTGTTAACTCACACAAATCCCTCATCTCTCTGGTTCCTCTTCTGGAGAATCTAGATAATAAGCTCACTTACCTCACACTGCTACTGTGGATCACATATGAGGTCACACATAGCCATAATGGTTAAAGCTGTGAGTTCTAGGGCTATAGGGCTTGGCTTCCAAACCTGGATAAGTAACTATGTAACTTTGGGCAGTTGTCTACCTCTTAGTCCTTTTGTCTCTTTTCTCTCTAAAATAAGGATAAGTCCACATTTCTTCTGGTTACAATGGAGTAGCTAATACTCTGAAGTGTGTTTGAATCCTTTCCCCTTCTATCGCCTAAGGGAATTAACTCAATTTATAAGAAAAATTAAATTCAATTACTTAATGTATAATGTATTATTTGTTTCAGGGTATAGGTTGGTGATTCATCAGTCTTATATAATACCCAGTGCTCATCGTAACACATAGTCTCCCCAGTGTCCATCACCCAGTTACCCCATCCCTTACCTCCTTCCCCTCTGGGAATTAACTTTAAAATAACCACTCTGTGTTATCTCCAGTTATCTCCATTGATTTGTCACATCTAAACACATCATTTCCAACTTCACATTTGCCCTCCTTCATATCCCACCAGTCACTACCCAATATCTGTCATCTGCCTTAACTGCAAATCATTCATCAGCCAACTTTCTGCTGTAATTAGCATTCTGCTCCTATCGCTGTAATTAGCATTTTGCTCCTACCACTCTTTTGAAATCACTACCATAAGCTCATCTTTTCCTATTTCTCAGTCTTCTGACCTATGGCCACTTCTTGGTGCTCTGAGAAAGCTCATCCACTCCAATGGACTCAATGAAATCAAATCCAATTACCATCAATGAAATCAGTTCTCAGTTAGAGCCCCTAGGGGAATTATTGGAATATCCAGAAGTGCATGGTTGGGGAGAATGTGTAGTTTTAAAAACATCTATTACAAATGGCAGTCATGGGGCACCTGGGTGGCTCAGTGGGTTAAGCCTCTGCCTTCGGCTCAGGTCATGATCCCAGGGTCCTGGGATCGAGCCCCGCATCGGGCTCTCTGCTCCGCGGGGAGCCTGCTTCCTCCTCTCTCTCTCTGCCTGCCTCTCTGCCTACTTGTGATCTCTCTCTGTCAAATAAATAAATAAAATCTTTAAAAAAAAAAAAAACAAAAACAAAAAAACAAAAAAACCTTCAGCAAACATCACACTTAATGATGAAATGTTTAAAGTCAAGAATAAGGAAAGGGCATGTATTGTCATTTTTATATTCAACATTGCACACTAAGTCATAACTAAAACTGTAAGATGAAAAAAATAACTAAAATATTTAAGAATTTGTTAAGAAAAAGAGGCAGACAGAAGTTCAGTATTCCCAAATAATATGATTGTTTATATGAAAACCCAAGAAAACCTATGCTATAAAGTCATTAGGACTAATGAGGAAATTCTAATGAAAAAATTAGAGGCAAGAAAAACACAAGGAAAAAAATCACATCCTTATATAATACTAATGATTAGACAATGTATTTTTATAAAGACTACTATTTGCATATTGCTTAAAACTCTTAAGACACCTAGGAAAATATCAATAGAAAGTATACAAGCCCTTTGTGGAGAAAACTATAAAATGCTATAGAAATAATAAAATAAATTTAAACAAAAGAAATATATGCCATGTATTTGGCTGGAGAGGATATGAATAATAAATATATCAGTTTTCCATTAATGTGTAAATGCAGTGCAATCCTAATCAAAATTACAATAAGAAAAGTTTCATGGAATTTGAGAAGTTTATCCTAAAAATGAAATGGAATTGTAATGTGCCCAGAATAAATAAAAATTTAAAAATATTATAAGGGTCTTTCCATATTAGAGAGCAAGAATTATAAAACTAAAGCTATAGCACCTAAGACAATATGGTACATGGAAGTACAGAAAAATAGATCAAAAGATCATAGTATGGAGACTAGAAACAAATTCAAAATGTATTGAACCTTGATATGTAATAGATGTAGTATTATAAATCTACGGGGGAAATGATGGAGTATTTTAATAAATTGTGTTAGTACAATTGGCTGTTCACAAGGAAAAAAAGTAATTCCCTACCTGTGTAGAATAAAACAAAATATAAACAAAGTGAAAGGACAAGCAACTCAAAGGAGACATTTACTCAGAGAAGATATTTACAAAGTGCATATAACTAACAAAGGTACTCCCAAATTTCAATGAAAACAACCCAAGGTAAAAAGGGCAAAGTATATGTATAGGTAAATGTCATTTCTGAATGAAAACCAGGCCTACAAAATGGTAATTTTTGACACTGGAAATCAGGAAAGTGCAAATTAATACTATAAATAAAGACTGACAAAAATGAGAATGTCAGACAATACCAAGTGTTGGCAGGACGTAGAAGTAGGAATTCTAATGCAATTGTGCTGGTAGGAGTATAAATTTCTATAATCAAAGAGGAGAGGTTTTTGACAAGATCTAATGTTAAAGATGCAAATACCCAATAACTTAATAATCCCATCCCTGAAAATTTTTCCTGTTATTGTATGAGATGAGCAATAATTTGGCATTGTTCTTAACAATGTAAAATTGGAAGCAACATACATTTCCACTAATAGAAGAATGGGTAAATTCATCGTGGTTCACTCAGGCAGAGGAACAGTTACCAGCCTTTAAGCTGAAAGAACTCTAGGTGCACGCATCACATGGATTAATCTCAAGAATGTAACAATAGATGAAAAAGGCAACCTGTGAGAGGGCATAAACAGCTTAGCAGCCTAGATGTAGAGATTTAAAACATATAAAACATACTGTGTGTTGTTTATGGATATATTAGGATGGTCTCGGTTGTGCTGTGATAAAAACAATCAAGACAACAAAATAATCTCAGAAGTTTCAAGCACCAAAGATTTATTTCTCACTTGTGCTGCATATCAATTGGGGGTTGCTAAAGGGTTCTTCTCCACATCATTCTTATTCTGGGGCTCAGGCAGATGAAACACCCACTATCTGGAAAACTATAGGTTGCCATGAAAGATAGTTTCTGAGGGTCTTAGATGAACAGTTAAATGATCTGTCCTCAAAATAACACATGTCAATTCAAATAATAGCTTATTGGCTAGAAGTAATAACATGGTCCCCCCTAACCACAAGGCGGGGGCTGGGAAGTGCCATCTCGTTATTTGCTCAAAGTACTAACAGCTGAAAATATTTGGGGAATAGAATTAACTACCAAGTTCAGTATGTGCAGACACCAAATTCAGGATCCTACTAGATAGCATTGAAACAAGAAGTGAATAAAGCACAGATACAAACAGAGATTCATTCTCTAATAACAAAATAAATTTTAAAAATAATAAAAAAAAGAAAAAGTAAAGGAAAGCCTGAATGAAATATAACAAAATATTGAGATTTTTTAAAAAAATGAATGGTACATAAGTACATAGGTACATATGTGTTCGTTTTATCATTTTATATAATTACCCATATAATGGAAGTACTAAATAAGATTGAAGATATGAGATGAAAATAAATCAATTAACAATTACTTGTCATACTTAAGAAGAAAAGAGAGAAAATATTAGAAAAGAAAAAGGCAAATGAACCTCTGGTACAGAAATCATTAAAATACTTATAAGAGCATACAGTGTTTCATGAAACATGGCCAGAATGGGTGTTTTCTGGAAAAATAAATTCTCTGAATGATTCTAACAGACAAAAAGCAGAAACAGACTAATAATTATTAATCCATTTGTGATAGAAATTGATCAAGATATCAAAGAATTACATTTCCTTCTTCCTCAGATTGTCAGAATCAGATGATTTTGCAGGTAAAATTTTCCATTTTTGAGAGGCTAATGATACAACTTTAATCTATTCAGTGCCTTTAGAAAGCATATGTGAAGTGTTTTATGTTTATTATTTTGTGATGTCTTCTGAAGAGACCTATTTGATTAATTTTATTATTTATGCCCGTTTTGTAAATTTCTAAACAAAGAAAAAGTAGTAGGGCCAGATTTTATTTTTTTTTAATTTAAATTCAATTAGCCAACATATAGTACATCATTTGTTTCAGATGTAGTGTTCAATAATTCATCTGTTGTGTATAACACCCAGTGCTCATCATATCATATGGCAGGGCCAGATTTCAAATCCATTTCTGTCTAGCTACCAAGATCATTCTTTTATAACTCATATTCTCTGCTAAACAGAAAAGCACAGGGCCAAATTGGCTTCATTTAGGCTAAGTCCCCAAACTGGTGGTGACTACATAATTGAATTACGGTTTCAATCTTTCTCAGAAGTGTAATCTGTGTAGTTAGGAATTTTCTGATGGGTGTCAACAATTCTGCCACCTTGGCTGTCTTCACCCCCCAAAGGAAGATGAAGTAATCTTCATAATAAGACCCTTACTCTTCCCCCTAAGGGAAAGCAAACTTGCCTGGAACAGTCTTTTACTTTCACTAATAACTTTCTTCCCCTACCCGTTCTTCTTTAAAAATCTTCCACCTTCTATTTGTTAGATGGGATGCTGCCCAAATAAAGAATTGTTTACTAAAGCCAATTAGATCTTCAAATTTACTTGGTTGAACTTTGATTTTTAACACCCTATAATGTCTATGCATTTTAAACTTTTAGAACAGTGAATGACAAGGAAACTTCTCCAATTATTTTTTTTTAAGATTTATTTATTTGACAGATAGAGATTACAAGTAGGCAGAGAGGCAGGCAGAGAGAGAGAGAGAGGAGGAAGCAGGCTCCTCGCTAAGCAGAGAGCCCGATGCGGGGCTTGATCCTAGAACCCTGGGATCATGACCTGAGCTGAAGGCAGAGGCTTTAACACGCTGAGCCACCCAGGCACCCCCTCCAATTATTTTTTTAAGGCAGCATAATACTAATACCCAACCCAAACCTGATGAAGATAACAAATGAGAAGAAAACTACTGAAAAATATGCATTTATAAGTATTGATGCAAAAATCTCAAATGAAACATTTGCTAATATAATCCAACAGCAGATCAACAGAATAATATATAATGATGAAGTGGAAGCATTCTAGGAATGCAGAGTTCAGTAACAGGAATCCCATAAGAAATGCATAAATATAATTTACCACATTAATAAGTCAAAAGAGGAAAAAATACGGATGTCCTGGTAGATGCCAATAAAGTACTTTATAAAATTAAACCTTCAGGGATGCCTAGGTGGCTCAGCTGGTGAAGTGTCTGCCTTCGGCTAAGGTCATGATCCCAGGGTCCGGGGATCGAGTCCTGCATCAGGCTCCTTGCTCTGCGGGGAGCCTGCTTCTCCCTCTGCCCCTGCCTCTCCCCCTTTGTCATGCTCTCTTTCTCCCTCTCTCTCTCTCTTTCTCTACCAAATAAATGAAGTATTTTTATACATAAAAATTAAATAAAATTAAACCTTCATTAAAATATGAATGCTTCCTTAAAAATATAATATATGACTCAAATTAAAAGCCTTATATGTTATTATAAAAAGAATAAGTGAAAGACTGAATTTAATTCCAGGAACAAAATTAAGATGGTGCATTCACCCCTATTATTTAAAGTTGTTTTAAAAGTGCTAGATAATACATTTAGATAATAGAAAAAAACTCAAATTTTACATATTTGATATGAAGATAAATGCAAGATTAATATACAGTGATTAAGATCTTCCATTTATACCAACAAAAACAAATTAAAATATAATGGAAAAAGCCCATTTACATAAGCAGTTAAAAATAAAATGAAAATTAAATACCAAGGAATAAATTCACAAGCAATGCCTATATACTAAATGAATAAAACTACCATATAAAACTTTATTGAGGGAAATTAAAAGAAAAAGACCTGAATAAAAGCAGAATGTAGAAAAGGAAGCAATTTAAAGATGTCAATTCTCCCTGTGTCATAAAATGCTGATTAAAATGAGATGTTTTTCACCCTTTGGATTCATAACAAAAAATATTATCAAAGAGGGGAGAATATGAAGAAACCTGCTGTTAGGGGAAGTGTGGGAGTGGGCACATTACTAATAATACTGCAAATGTAAATTGTTCCAGCTTTTTGGAAAGGCAATTAGCATTGTGATTTCTTAACAAATTAGATGTATGACTCAAATTAAAAGTCCCATGTTTAATCATAAAAAATTTACAATATCAAAATTAATGCCAGGAACAGGAAAAGAATGCTTACTATTATAAAATTATTTTGAAAGTATGAGGTACTTATGTTATGGAAATACACAGACAGAACAATGCAATAAACTAGAGGGTTTAGACATATACAATTATATACTGTAATTAGAAATATAATACAAACAACATTTTAAATCTTTGGAGGGGAAAGGACTAATCAATAAATCATTTGGGGGAAACTGATTATCTAACGAGAATAGCAATAGTAATAAGACTAGGTCCAGCTAATATCAATTATATACTTACTATGTACCAAGTTTTGCTCTGAATTCTTTGAATGGATTCCTTCATTGTCATGACAAGCTTGTGAGTCAGGGAATATGATCATGCATTCCCTTTTTACAAATGAAAAAACAGCTTCCAAGAGGTTAAGTGATTTTTCTCAAGGTCACTTGGCTACTAGGTGGTAGAGCTTGATTATTACCTCACTCCAAAGCCCTCACATAAATTCCAGGTAGATCAAACAATTAAACATTAAAAATCAAATCACCCTTAGAAAAAGATATTTATAAATGCTTTTTGTAATCTTCATGGGGGAGATGGCTTTCTAAGCCTCACTGGTATACCTAAAAGCTACAGAATTTTGATAAATATGATCATATAAAAATGTAAAGCTCCCTTTTAGCTAAAAATACCAGAAGGAAAGTTAAAAGACAATCTGGGAGGAAGTATTTGTAATACACTTGACAGGCTAATTTCCTTAATATTCACAGAGCTTGTGTAAATCAAAACTAAAAAGATGAGCAACGTTATTTAAAACTGGGCAAGGAAGGAGGGAGGCAAGACAGTGGAAGAGTAGGGGACTTCATTTCATCTCATCCATTGAATTTAGCTAGATATCTATCAAATCATTCTGAACACCTATGAATTCAACCTGAGATGTAAGAAAAGAATTGCATTCAAACTGGCAAAGAAGCACTCAAACATTCACTCTTCATAGATGACGTGATACTTCATGTGGAAAACCCAAAAGACTCCACCCCAAAATTGCTAGAACTCATACAGCAATTCAACAACATGGCGAGATATAAAATCATTGCACAGAAATTAATTGTATTTCTATACACTAACAATGAGAAAAGAAGAAAAGGAATTAAAGAATCGATACCATTTACAATTGCACCAAAAACCATAAGATACCTAGGAATAAACCTAACTAAAGAGGTAAAGGATCTGTACTCAGAAACTATAGAACACTCGTGGAAGAAATTGAGGAAGACACAAAGAAATGGAAAAAGATTTCATGCTCATGGATTGGAAGAACAAATATCGTTAAAATGTCTATGCTACTCAGAGCAATCTACATATACAATGCAATCCCTATCAAAACACCATTGACATTTTTCACAGAGCTGGAACAAATAATCCTAAAATTTGTATGGAACCAGAAAAGAAGACCCTGAATAGCTAGAGGATGTGTTGAAAAAGAAAACCAAATCTGGTGGCATTACAACTCTGGACTTCAAGCTCTATTGCAAAGCTGTCATCATCAAGACAGTATGGAACTGGCACAAAAACAGACACATAGATCAACGGAACAAAACAGAGAGCCCAGAAATGGACCCTCAACTCTATGGCCAAATAATCTTTGACAAAGCAGGAAAGAATGTTCAATGGAAAAAAGACAGTCTCTTCAACAAATGGTGTTGGGAAAATTGGACAGCCACATGCAGAAAAATGAAACTGGACCATTTCCTTATACCATACACAAAGATAAACTTAAAATGGATGAAAGACCTCAATGTGAGGCAGGAATCCATCAAAATCCTAGAGAAGAACCCAGGCAGTAATCTCTTTGACTACTGCTGCAGCAACTTCTAGCTAGATACATCTCCAAAGGCAAGGGAAACAAAAGCAAAAATGAACTATTGGGACTGCATCAAGATAAAAACCTTTTGGAGGCACTTGGGTGGCTCAGTGGGTTAAAGCCTCTGCCTTTGGCTCAGGTCATGATCCCAGCATCCTGGGATCGAGCCCCACATCGGGCTCTCTGCTTAGCAGGGAGCCTGCTTCCTCCTCTCTCCCTCTCTCCCTCTCTTGCCTGCCTCTCTGCCTACTTGTGATCTCTGTCTGTCAAATAAATAAAGTCTTTTTTTTAAAAAAAAGATAAAAACCTTCTGCACAGCAAAGGAAACAGTCAACAAGACTAAAAAGCAACCTACACAATGGGAGAAGATATTTGCAAATGTCATACCTGATAAAGGGTTAGTATCCAAGATCTATAAAGAACTTAACAAACTCAACACCCAAAAAACAAATAATGCAATCAAGAAATGGGGCGCCTGGGTGGCTCAGTGGGTTAAAGACTCTGCCTCCGGCTCGGGTCGTGATCTCGGGGTCCTGGGATCGAGCCCCGCGTCGGGCTCTCTGCTCGGTGGGGAGCCTGCTTCTCTCTCTCCCTCTGCCTGCCTCTCTGCCTACTTGTGATCTCTGTCTGTCAAATAAATAAATAAAATATATAAAAAAAAAGAAATGAGCAGAATACATGAACAGACATTTCTCCAAAGAAGACATACAAATGGAACAGACACATGAAAAAATGCTCCACATCAGTCAGAATCGAAACCACAATGAGATATCACCTCACACAGGTCAGAATGGTTAAAATTAACAATTCAGGAAATAATAGATGTTGGCGAGAATGTGGAGAAAGGGGAACCTTCTTACACTGTTGGTGGGAATACAAGCTGGCACAACCACTCTGAAAAACAGTATGGAAGTCCATCAAGAAGTTAGACATAGAGCTACCCTATGACCCAGCAATTGCACTACCAGGTATTTACCCCAAAGATACAAACGTATTGACCCAAAGGGGCATGTGCATCCCAGTGTTTATAGCGGCAATGTCCACAATAGCCAAACTGTGGAAAGAGCTGAGATGTCCGTGGACGGATGAATGGATAAAGAAGATGTGCGATATATATAGATATATAGATATGATATATAGATATGATAGTAGTATTCTATATAGAGATATATAGATATGATATATATGATAGTAGTATTCTATCATATCTATATATCATATCTATATATCTATATATATGATAGAATACTACTCAGCCATCAGAAAGGATGAATACCTAACACTTACGTAGACGTGGAAGGAACTAGAGGGTATTATGCTGAGTGAAATAACTCAATCAGAGAAAGACAATCATATGGTTTCACTTACAGGTAGAATATAAAAAAAAGGCACAGATGATCATGGGGGAAAGGAAGGAAAACTGAATGGGAAGTCATCGGAGAGGGAGAGAAAGCATGAGAGACTCAACTCTAGAAAACAAACTGAGGGTTGCTGGAGGTGTGGGGAGTTGGGGGGTCGGGTAACTGAGTGATGGGCATTCAGGAGGGCACGTGATATGATGAGCATGGGTGTTATATGCAACTGATGAACTATTGAACACTACATCTGAAACTAATGATGCACTATATGTTGGCTAATTGAATCTAAATAAATAAAAAAATAAAGGTGGGCAAGGATCATGAAAAGCCAACTGAAAAATAAGAACAAAAAATGATTATTAAAAAGGACAGGATGCTCACCTTCACTAGTTATCAAAAATGCAAATTAAAATATTTTCCTCCTTCAGATTGATAATGTTTATAAATATTAACAAAGATGAAAGAACACAAGGAAACCTCCTGTCAAGAAAGGTCTACGATGTAGGTGTATTAGGACACTGATGGTGAAGGTGCAATTTATTTCAGTCTTTTTGGAAGTACAATTAGTTTTATGCCTACAATTTCTTTTAAATTAAATATTCTTTGGCTCAGTAGGTCGTCTATTACTATTTCCTAAGATGATGGCAAAAAACTGTGCAAAGGCGTATGCATTGGTATGATCCTTGCAGCATGTTTTTAATAGGGAGCATTTTCTAAGAAACAGCCTAAACGTTGACCAAGCGAAGAGTGGCTTACAATGAATCTTGGAACACTACATCAAAAATTAATGATGTATTGTATGGTGACTAACATAACACAATAAAAAAAAATTTAAAAAGCGAAGAGTAATGAGCTATAAAGCCATGAAAACCATTGCTCAGCAGCCATGAAAATGGTGATGTGAATGGACATGAAAAAGGATCTACAATACGCTGATGACTGAAAAAGGAAGACACCAAATAGCACGCATGGTATGACCTTATTTCTGCAAAAGCATATGTACATGCGTGTGCTTACATGTGCATGTATGACTTCAAAAATCTTGGCCTCTTGTTCTCTAATTAAAGCTTATTTCCACAGATGTCTCATTCAAAGAAAGAATAGTCTATCATCTGAAATATTCAAAAAGCAACTTTGCTCTTTACTTCCTACTCTCGGAAAGTGCCATGGTAGAGAATACATTGATAATGCACAGCAAAACTTTTTAAACATCCTCTCGTCTTTGTCTCTGTTTTCCTCTAGGTCTCCAAAGCTGCTCCAGTTCCTGTAATTGGAAGTACAGCTTTAGAAGGCTCTGGTGCATGTTACAGCCACACACCCAGAGAGAGAGAGAGACACAGAGAGAAAGAGAGTAGACTCTTTTTCCTAGCGTGTTTCCCCACATTTTCAGAAACCGGGCTCACATTGAATTAAAATAGCAGCTCCCCTCTTACTCAGGTAGAGGAGATAAAGGGATAAGGCAGGAGAAGGGAAGGATTTCCGTAGAAAAAAGGCCCTGGGAAGATAAAACTATAAAGATAACTACAAAGATAAATATATATTTTTAACCAAAGCTTCTTGGTTCTTTTCCAAGATCAATAGGTTAATTTGTGTGCATTGCAAAATTTCCTATTTTACCACGTTCTTAGTATAAGAATTCATTCTATATCATTAGAAAAAATTTTCTAGACCTTTCCTGTGAGCCTTTCCTATATGCACCATAAAGATTCATGGTACCTTAAAGATCTGTGACTTCATACATAATTGCTTGAATTATATGTGGGCTTTTTTTTATAGGTGGCCATGTCTATCTGTTTTTATTATTTTTATTATGTTCAGTTAGCCGACATATAGTACATCATTAGTTTTTGACATAGTGTTCAATGATTCATTAGTGGCATATAACACCCAGTGCTCATCACAACAGGTGCTCTCCTTAATACTACCTGCTTTTAGACTAGTCCAGAATTTCTCAACTTCGGCACTATTGACAAATTGGGTGGGATGATTCCTTTTCCATGTTGGAGGTAGGAAAGCTCGCCTATGCATTGTAGAATTGTTAGTAGCATTTCTGGCTTCCAGCCATTAAAAGCCAGTACGACTTCCCACTTTCCCTACCCACCCACTGACACCCCAGGTTGTGACAATCAAAAATATGTTCAAAATGTTGCTAAACCAAAAATGCACCTCACTGAGAGCCATGGTAATTGACAAAGATCTTTTAGGGAGGTAGAAGATTATATGTAGACATAAATACACACACACATATGTACACCTATATGTATGCATCTATATTTTATACATATATAAAATATTTTTGTATCATGATAAATTTTGTTTTTAATTTGTGAAATAACAAAAGCGGATCATGTCAAAAGTAAGCACCCAAAAAGCTAAAGCTCATCAGTAAATACACATTTATTTCTAAAATTCATGAAAGGCTGGAAATGTCATTACAACAAAAATGACACTGATAAAAATGCAATATAGAACTGAAAAATTCAACTATCGGGGGTGAGGAACTGGCGGAGTTCAGCCAAAATCTAATTAGAATGATTCTACAGGGAAAACGGAGGGCTACTCAAATTTATTTTTTAATCATTTTGTTGTTTCTGTCTTTCTTCCAGGCAGAATATGCTTAAGCTCATACTGGGATTGTTTCTGTATAATTCTAGACTGATGGAATGAATCAGAGAATTGCATAAACTCCCTGGTGAATTCACCATCTGCCCATGCCCTCCGAATATTTTCTATGACTGAACTTCCTGAACAAGTGAAGTCGAAGGCATAGCTGAGCAGAAAGAAACAATGAGAATATAAAATACAGTGAACACACAAACATCAAAACTCTTGCCTGTTCAGAAGCCCACACTGCAAACTTGCTTTGGGGAAATTTGTCAGTGTGCCCAAAGAACTTCCTCTTACTTTCTGAAGAACTTCTTAACTCTGATGAATATCTTTGGTGACACACTGGTATCAGATTCATCTTCAGCACTAAGAGCTACTAGAATTAAACAACAGCAAACAAACAAAAAACCAAACAAAACCCAGAAAGGTCCTTGGTAATGATCCCACGGGTGGAGCAGGCCAGGCCATCCATAAGGAAAGCTTACAGTACACGGACCCAAAGTGAAATCTTAGTTCAAATGCTGACTTTGACAGTGATTTCCAGGACACTTTCTAGTTTTCATGTTCTCTGCTTTTCAGTTGCAGAATTTAATCAAATATATCTAATGGGCCGTTAGGCCATTTACTATCTGCAGAAATTCATGAGACCCCTTCATGCCCCTCTCCCTCCCATCCTTTGTAAAATACTGTCTTGTAGGCAAGAAGTCTCATTGTGCATTTCAAAAGAGCAATGTTTTTGATAACTTTAAAAGTAGTCCAAAGCAGATTTTGATGCTTGTCAATAATTTAGCTGGGTTGGTATGAGTGTATATATAAATAGTTCACATAAGACACTTAAAATTGGAACAGACAAGAATAACATTTTATATCTATATTGTTACATAATTTTTATTAATTTAAGGGTCTCACTCCTTCTATCACGTTCATGCAAGTCAGTGCTGTTCTTAATAAACTGCAGCCAAAACCTGGCTCATGTTTCTTCAAATTCTCAGCTTTATCCATATTTCTTTAAAAAATTGAAGCACGCTGTGCAAAAGCTTTTGATCTTGATGAAATCCCAATAGTTCATTTTCGCCCTTGCTTCCCTTGCCTTTGCCGTTGTTCCTAGGAAGATGTTGCTGCGGCTGAGGTCGAAGAGGTTGCTGCCTGCGTTCTCCTCAAGGATTTTGATGGATTCCTTTCTCACATTGAGGTCCTTCATCCATTTGGAGTCTATTTTCGTGTGTGGTGTAAGGAAGTAGTCCAATTTCATTTTTCTGCATGTGGCTGTCCAATTTTCCCAGCACCATTTATTGAAGAGGCTGTCTTTTTTCCATTGGACATTCTTTCCTGCTTTGTCGAAGATTAGTTGACCATAGAGTTGAGGGTCGATTTCTGGGCTCTCTATTCTGTTCCACTGGTCTATGTGTCTGTTTTTGTGCCAGTACCATGCTGTCTTGATGATGACAGCTTTGTAATAGAGCTTGAAGTCCGGAATTGTGATGCCACCAACTTTGACTTTGTTCTTCAATATTCCTTTGGCTATTCGAGGTCTTTTCTGGTTCCATATAAATTTTAGGATTATTTGTTCCATTTCTTTGAAAAAAATGGATGGTATTTTGATAGGGATTGCATTAAATGTGTAGATTGCTTTAGGTAGCATAGACATTTTCACAATATTTATTCTTCCAATCCAGGAGCATGGACCATTTTTCCATTTTTTTGTGTCTTCCTCAATTTCTTTCATGAGTACTTTATAATTTTCTGTGTATAGATTCTTAGTCTCTTTGGTTAGGTTTATTCCTAGGTATCTTATAGTTTTGGGTACCATTGTGAATGGGATTGACTCCTTAATTTCTCTTTCTTCAGTCTTGTTGTTGGTGTACAGAAATGCAACTGATTTCTGTGCATTGATTTTATATCCTGACACTTTACTGAATTCCTGTACAAGTTCTAGCAGTTTTGGAGTGGAGTCTTTTGGGTTTTCCACATATAGTATCATATCATCTGCGAAGAGTGATAGTTTGACTTCTTCTTTACCAATTTGGATGCCTTTAATTTCTTTTTGTTGTCTGATTGCTGAGGCTAGGACTTCTAATACTATGTTGAATAGCAGTGGTGATAATGGACATCCCTGCCGTGTTCCTGACCTTAATGGAAAACGCAGGCAGCAACCTCTTCGACCTCAGCCGCAGCAACATCTTCCTAGGAACAACGGCAAAGGCAAGGGAAGCAAGGGCAAAAATGAACTATTGGGATTTCATCAAGATCAAAAGCTTTTGCACAGCAAAGGAAACAGTTAACAAAACCAAAAGACAGCTGACAGAATGGGAGAAGATATTTGCAAACGACATATCAGATAAAGGGCTAGTATCCAAAATCTATAAGGAACTTAGCAAACTCAACACCCAAAGAACAAACAATCCAATCAAGAAATGGGCAGAGGACATGAACAGACATTTCTGCAAAGAAGACATCCAGATGGCCAACAGACACATGAAAAAGTGCTCCACGTCACTCGGCATCAGGGAAATACAAATCAAAACCACAATGAGATATCACCTCACACCAGTCAGAATGGCTAAAATTAACAAGTCAGGAAATGACAGATGCTGGAGAGGATGTGGAGAAAGGGGAACCCTCCTCCACTGTTGGTGGGAATGCAAGCTGGTGCAACCACTCTGGAAAACAGCATGGAGGTTCCTCAAAATGTTGAAAATAGAACTACCCTATGACCCAGCAATTGCACTACTGGGTATTTACCCTAAAGATACAAACATAGTGATCCGAAGGGGCACGTGTACCCGAATGTTTATAGCAGCAATGTCTACAATAGCCAGACTATGGAAAGAACCTAGATGTCCATCAACAGATGAATGGATCAAGAAGATGTGGTATATATACACAATGGAATACTATGCAGCCATCAAAAGAAATGAAATCTTGCCATTTGCGACGACGTGGATGGAACTAGAGCGTATCATGCTTAGTGAAATAAGTCAATCGGAGAAAGACAACTATCATATGATCTCCCTGATATGAGGACATGGAGAAGCAACATGGGGGGGTAGGGGGATAGGAGAAGAATAAATGAAACAAGATGGGATTGGGAGGGAGACAAACCATAAATGACTCTTAATCTCACAAAACAAACTGGGGGTTGCTGGGGGGAGGTGGGATTGGGAGAGGGGGTGCGGGCTATGGACATTGGGGAGGGGAGGCGAACCATAAGAGACTATGGACTCTGAAAAACAACCTGAGGGTTTTGAAGGGTCAGGGGTGGGAGGTTGGGGGAACAGGTGGTGGGTGATGGGGAGGGCACGTTTTGCATGGAGCACTGGGTGTTGTGCAAAAAGAATGAATACTGTTACGCTGAAAAAAAAATAAATAAATAAAAAAGGGGAAAAAAAAAATAAAAAAAAAAAAAATTGAAGCACGTAAGTAAACTGCTTCAGTAGAGAGACATCTTTAGGCTAGGCATGTATCAAATATAGCTCTTGATATATTGGTTCAAACAGGAAAGGGAAGAGTTGACACAAAATCTGTTATTGCTGCATAGAACAGGGGTCAGCAAACTAAGCCCCATGGGCCAAAACCAAGCCATCATCTGTTTTGTAAATAGAGTATTATTCAAATGCAGTCATGCCTATTCATTTACATATTGTCTACAGCTGTTTTTGTGCTGTAAAGGCAGAGTTGAGTAGTTGTGACAGGGAAATCGTGCCCTGCAAAATCTATTTGCTATCTGGCCCTTTGCAGAAAATGACTGCCAACTCCTGGCATAGACTATCAAAGGGAAGGAATTGTACAAATAATCCAATCATCTTATTTTATGGAGGGGAAAAAAACCGAGGCCTAGAGGGAGTACACGATTTGCCCAGCATCACACAGCTTATCAGTAGCAAAGTTACTGGAAACCAGGTTTCTTGATGTCCTTTGGGGGAAATGGATATCACTTCCAAGAATTATAAGTAAGGTCCACACTTCTCCAGAGTTCACATTTCAGCCTATAGGATATCACAGTGCTTTCAGCTTTTAGATAGAAGAGTGAAAAGAC
This sequence comes from Meles meles, assembly GCF_922984935.1. NCBI lineage: Eukaryota > Metazoa > Chordata > Mammalia > Carnivora > Mustelidae > Meles > Meles meles. The sequence goes on along the minus strand of NC_060087.1, from coordinate 121,348,462 downwards.
AGATCTGTGAACTCAAACTCCCTTGCTTTTTCCTAGAGATTAGATGAGACAATGCATGTATGTGTGTAGCCCAGCAACCCACTCACATTAATTTCCTTTCTACTTTCCTTTTTCTCAGTGAGCAAACTGAAACCTGCTGGGTAGGTAGGTTTTGGGTAGGTAGGTCTGTGTAGCTTGTTTTGAGGTCATGCCTGCAATGAAGATTAAAGATAGAATTCACCCTCGGAATTTAGAATTCCTAGTCTTCATTCTATAATGCCAAATGAACAATTCAAATATAGAATACTAGAACGTGGGAATCAGCTGGGATAAATGTTTTGGGTTTGTTTTTTTTTTTTTTTTTTTGCATTTACTTGTATTTTGAAATAACAAGATAATAATCATTGTTTCTTTATTAGGCTTCCTCAGAGTAAAAAGCTTCCAAAAGGTTACAAAATGAAATTTTCCTTCCAAGTAGGCATCAGCGGCTGCTTACTAATAGTTTCCTATCGGGGAGTGAAAAGTAATCTCCCACTCGTGCTGCAATGACTTGTGGTAACAAAGAGCAAGAACTAGAGATGTAAACATGACGGCCAGATCAATGACCATCCACTTTCCTGTGCTCTATACTGCTGCATTTCTAAGCAAAATAAATTATCCTGTTTGGAGACAATAATGAGAGGAAGTGCAAGAGAAACACATGGCTTAAACAAAACAAACAAAACTAACCCTACACAGAAATAAGGGATAAATGATTTCTTCCTCCATTTCCGCGGCTCTATCCAAGGCTATTCCCTTCTAATTGAATATACTTCCCAGTGTAATTTTAGAATGATGAATTATGTTGCACAAATGTGGAATATGGCTTATATGAGGAAGGCAAGAAAACCAACAAAGATAAAACTGCAAATATCCAGTTGAGAAGTAATGATGTGTTGAATTAAATAAAAATGAAGATAGACAAGATGACCTTGTTTGAAGATATTAACTAAGTAATAATCTTAGATCCTTTCTAGAACAACTTGATAATGGAAGGGAGTGATGAACCCCCAGTAAGAAGATAAAACCTACAAGATTTTTTTTTTTAAAACGCATGAGACTTTTTATTATAGACTGGATAGAGATGATGGAGAGGGAGAAAGAATAGTTAATGGTAACTATCAGTTTTCTATTGCTGCTGTAACAAATTACCACAAACTGTGTGGCTTAAAATAACAGAAATGTATTAATGCTGAAGGTCAGGAGTCCTAAATGGATGTCTAAAATCAAGCTGTACAGGCCTGCATTCCTTTTGGAGCCTCAGGGGTAGAATGTTTCTTGGACTTTTCCACCTTTTCCCACTTTCCTTTGTCTCTTGGCCCCATTTCTCCATCTTCAACACCAGCAATGTTGGACCAAGGCCTCTCACATTAGACTCTTTTCTGAGTCTTTTTTTATTCTGCCTCAGTTTTTAACTTTTAAGAATCCTTCTGATTACATTGGGCAGACCCCAATAATCTCCCTGTGTGCTGATTAGCAATCTTAATTCTATCAGAACCTTAATTCCTCTTTGCCATGTAAGGTAACATACTGATGGATTACTGAGATTAAGACATAGACATTCACAAGGGGCCATTATTCTGCCTACCACAGTGACTTCTTGAATGAATCACTGAGATTTATCATGGTTTAAAATATGCATCTCATGCTGAGTAAAATCGAGATTCTGTACAATGTCCTATAAGGCTCTTACATAATTAAGAACCATGGCCCTGGAGATAGAATTGGATTAGAATAATGGTTTTGCCATTTAATAGTTTTGTAAACTCATAAACTCAGTTTCCTCATCTATAAAATGTGGAAATCAGTTATAGCCAACATAGGGTTATGGTGAATATTCAATATGATAATGATGATAAAGTGTTTAGCACTGTGCCTGGCTCAGTAAATGTTAGTTATTAGTAAGTACAGCATAGAAATACAGGTAAAGGATAGTTGGATTTTAATTTTGGACTTACTGATATGAGTCGCTTGAAAAACATCTGTTATAGATGGAATGTGTCTTGCCATTCATATGTTGAAGTCCTAACTTCCAGTGTGATGGTTTTGGGGGTGGGGCCTTAAGAAATAATTAGGTTTAGATACAGTGCCGATTGTGGGGTCCTCATGATGGGATGAGTGCCTTTATAAGAAGAGAGTGGAGAGCTAGCTTTCTCTTTTTCTGCCATGTGGAGCTATAACAAGGAAGTGACATCTGCAAGCCAGTAAGAGGGCTGTCAACAGAACGTAACTGTGCTAGCACCCTGATCCCAGGCTTCCCAGCATCCAGAATTGTGAGAAATAACTGTTGCTTAAGTCACCCAGACTATGGTATTTTGTTATAACAGCCTGAGTATTCACTTTTGGAATTCGGAATTCACCACTGGAAATTAGCATCCATATTTATCCCCTCAGTATATTCTTTCCCACTCCCTTAAAGACCATTTCATACTTTCCCTTTTTTCCTCAAACTTTTAACACCTCCTTGCCTTTGCTCACACTCTGTAAGATATAGAAGCAGCCAGAGCCTCCCAAAGCTCCCACTGCTTCATCTACACACCCATCTCTACCTGTGGTCATGTGTTTGACTTTTTTTCTTGTTGCTGTGGTTGACTGTCCATGCTCTTAAGCCCCAGTCCTCCCCCACTTGTACACTAGATTCCAACTGTTTTTGCCTACTCAAGCAATTTCCCCTCTCTCCCCTATATCTCCAAGCCCTCTCTACCTTGTGGATCATTGCCTTCAGCATACAAACATTTCAATATCACTCTCATTATACACAAAAAATCTCTCCCATTTTCCTCTTCAGCTACTGCCCCATTTTATCTTTGCCTTTATAGCAAAGATCCTTGAAACAGCTCTCTACATTCCTTATTTGGAATTTACCTCATCTTCTTTTTTTTTTTAAAGATTTTATTTATTTGATATAGAGAGATCACAAGTAGGCAGAGAGGCAGGCAGAGAGACAGGAGGAAGTAGGCTCCCTGCGGAGCAGAGAGCCTGATGTGGGGCTCGATCCCAGGACCCTGAGATCATGACCTGAGCCAAAGGCAGAGGCTTAACCCACTGAGCCACCCAGGCGCCCCATCATCTTCTTTTTTTAATTAACCAAATAAGCTTTTTGTTTTTAAAGATATATTTGTTTTAGAGAGAAAGGGTAGGCAGGGCCAAAGGGAGAGAATCTCAGGCCAACTCTCTGATGAATGGGGAGTCTGACAAGATGTGGAACTCAACATGGGGCTCGATCTAATGTTCCATGAGATCATGACCTGAGCCAAAATCAAGAACCAGACACTCAACTGACTGAACCACCCAGGCACCCCAATCCAAATAAGCTTTTTACTCCACCACTCTACTGAAGCTGCTCTTATCCTAGATTACCAAATGGCATTCACATTGCTAGATACAGTGATCATTTCTGACTTCATCTTATCTGACCCATCAGCAGGATTTGACTCAGTTGACCACTTCTGACTCTGAAGCACTGTCCTCATTTGACTTCTAGGACACCACACTCATTTTTTAAAATATTTTATTTATTTATTTATTTGACAGAGAGAAAGCGATCACAAGTAGGCAGGGAGGCAGACAGAGAGAGAGGAGGAAGCAGGCTCCCTGCTGAGCAGAGAACCCGACACGGGGCTCGATCCCAGGACTCTGGGATCATGACCCGAGCCGAAGGCAGAGGCTTTAACCCACTGAGCCACCCAGGTGCCCCGACACCACACTCATTTTGTCTTCTCTGCATGTTTAGCCAATTCTTGCTAGTCTCCTTTGCCTGCTCTTCTTCATATTTGTCCTCTAAGTATTGGAATATGCCAGGTTTCAGTCCTTGTATCATTTTGCTAGTCTGTCTACTTCTACTCACAAGGTGATTTAGCCAGTCACATGGTTTTAGAGGCCTATGTGTTTATGACTTACAGACTTATATCTATAATCTGAACTGAGCTGCACATTTTTATATCCAAAGGCTTAACATCACCATGTGGAGGTTTAACAAAAATCTTAAATTCAATGGATGCAAAACAGCTTCTGACAATCTTCTCAAACCCGTTACTCCCGTAGGCCTCCTTATTTCAGTGAATGGCAACTCCACTTGTTTTGTTGCTCAGGCCCAAAACCTTGGAATTATCCTTGATTTCATGCTTAATCTCAATATATACATCACATTAATCCAGCAATACTGTGGATTCTAACTTCAAAAATACATCCAGAATCTGACAATTTCTCATTGTCTTCACTCCTACCACCCTGGTCCTAACCATCATCATCTATTTTTTGAATTATTGCCAGTAGCCTCCTAATTGGTTTCTCTATCCCATCCTATAGTCTGTTCTCGGTATGAAAGGTTCAGTGAGCCTGTTAAATTCCACTAAATCATAAGTTACATCATGTTATTTCCTCTCCAAAAAAAATCCCCTCAGTGTCTTCTCATTTCACAATGAATAAAATCCATAATGCAATGTCCCAAAGATTCTATAGCAGTGGTGTGCTGGTAAGGGTTAAGCAAGTAGTTCTATATTAACAAGTATGTATGTGTATTCACACACACACACACACACACTATACATATAATAAAATTTACTGATTTAAAGGATGACTAGCATACAATTTAGAAGCATTTATAAGATATTCAACATTCTTTTTTTGTGAATTCCATATGGCCAATTGATTCTTACAAAATGCTTCCACTAACTTTGGCAAAACTCCTGTATCTATAACCAAACTATGGTTCGGAGTTGATGAATGTGTTTAGTTCCCATATAAATGTTGATATTTTCATTTTCACTAAAAAGTAAGATAAAAGTGAAACAACAAAGATGTATGTTGTAATTTAAGTTGTTCATCAATGATAGGAATGACATCTTCATTGAATCAGATTATAGTTTTCAAATACTAGAAGGATACTTCCTCAATATTTTGTACTATCATAATGTAATACCTACAGTCACAACACCTTTTTAATTTAATCTACATTGTTAATGTTTTCCATATCATGTCATTACAACTAGAATATCAACCCAATAAATAAACAAACCAACAAAGCCCTTATTTGCAGTATTTTCAAATTTCCATTGTATAAATACTCCTATCATGGCTTATTTTAAAGTCTCAACTTGATGTCACTGAATGCAGAGATTGTAATAAATATTTCTTACACTCCATTATACAGTATTTCTATCAGGAAGATAAAATAGACCTTTATTATAAAATTTGGAATCATCGGCACAGGTTATAGGCTACATATTCAAGGGCATTCTCCTGAGGAGAAGGTAAGCTCCTGCCTGAAAAAAAAAATGTGTGTTAGGACCATAGTTAGAGGTTATGTCTACCATTGAAAGTGTCAGAATTAAGCTAAGAAGTACCAAGGACTTTGGTGGAGACCCTTGGGTCTTAGGCGTATGAGAGTACCTACAACTAAAACTTAATTTTATGTGTCTTAAATTTAATCCCTTTCTGTCTTTTCCAAGTCTTTGATAGAGTCTTGCTAAATTTTACAACCCATCTTCAGCTAACAATGTAGGGAACTGAAGGAAAGTTCTTTTCCTGAGCTTTTGGGAAAGAATAAAGGAAGGGGGCGCCTGGGTGGCTCAGTGGTTTAAGCTGCTGCCTTCGGCTCAGGTCATGATCTCAGGGTCCTGGGATCGAGTCCCGCATCGGGCTCTCTGCTCAGCAGGGAGCCTACTTCCCTCTCACTCTCTCTGTCTGCCTCTCTGCCTACTTATGATCTCTCTCTGTCAAATAAATAAATAAAATCTTAAAAAAAAAAAAGAATAAAGGAAGAATGACAACTGAGCAATGCAAGCAAGTTAGGAGATGGCTGTAAGTAGACCAGCAATCTGGAATCAGGTAGCTGGTTAAGATCGAAAATGAGAACAAAATGAATGTGTGGAACATGGGCAGATTCTTTTGGGATTTCTAGAAATACATGAGGAGAGAAACATAGTGGATGACCGGACTTCTTACTGTTGCATAGGATAAAGGCTTGGTTTGTGAGTTGGAATTTTTTTTTTTTAGTCTCCACTGAAGATCGGAGAAGCCAGCTACCTAAGTGCAATGAAAAATAAAATGTCAACATGTTAAAAAAACAAAAACAAAAACAAAAAAGAGGGATCCAGGGGCGCCTGGGTGGCTCAGTGGTTTGGGCCGCTGCCTTCGGCTCGGGTCATGATCTCGGGGTCCTGGGATCGAGTCCCGCGTCGGGCTCTCTGCTCGGCGGGGAGCCTGCTTCCCTCTCTCTCTCTGCCTGCCTCTCTGCCTACTTGTGATCTCTCTCTCTGTCAAATAAATAAATAAAAAATCTTTATAAAAAAAAAGAGGGATCCATGATTCGATGCTGAAAAGACATTTGATTTAACATCCATTTTATATATATAAGAAAAACATCTAACTCTGGTTAACATAAAAATTCATGGATATATCCTTAGCAAAAGAAACAAAGCAGATCAAAATGAGGTAAAGATAACTTTCAGATCAGAAAAGTGAGTATAACAGTCTTTCCATCGAAGCAAAAATAAAGCTCTGTCTCTGCATCCATAAAATAAAATGAGTTTAGAGAGATTAGGTTATTTATGAATCAATACATAGATCAAAAATATAAAATTTCCAAAAGTAATATCTTCAATTATAAAACAGTAGTGTGGGAAGGTAAACTGAGAAATGTAAATTTCTACTACGACAAACAGTATGGAGTTTCCTCAAAAAATTAAAAATAGAATTGCCATGTTAAAAAAAAGATAGTGTGGGAAGATCTCCATGGAAGACAAAAATCTCAGAAGTTACAAAAGAAAAGACTAATAAGAGTAAAGATATAAATCTGGCAATCTCTCTCTCTCAGTCTCTCTCTCTATATATATATATGTATTTATAATATATATTAAATAATAGAATTTAAATTTAAATTTCAGTGAGTCTGTTAAATTCCACTAAAATATTTACAATTCACAAAAATATGCAATAACAAAATTAAAAGACAAACTCCAAAATATACGCAACACATATGACAAAGGGCCAATTTTCTTATTATATAAAGAGCTTTTAAAAATAAACAAATGAAAAGACCAACATAATAGAAAATATTTAAAAATGACACGAAAAACATTTAGTAAAGAAACTGGGATTGTTATAAACATACAAAGTTAAAATCAATCTAATAAGATGTCATGTTCTACCTATCAAAATATCAAATATAAAAGTTTAAAACATCCAGGATTGTCAAGGGTGTGGGAAATTAGGCCCTCCTTTTTTTGTTGTTATAATAGATATTTAGCAAGCTCTATTAAAATTTTAAGTGCGTATAATCTTTTGTCCAAAGATTCTACCTTTAAATAAAGTTATACTCAGATATACTGATAGATGTACACAAAGATACACCTATAGTGATGCTCACAATGGCTTTATGACCTAGAAATAACCCAAATGTCCACCTATCACAAATTGGCTAAGCCATTTATGTTATATCTATAAAATTAAATTAAATGCCTCCAATTAAATTAATATGGTAGATCTTCATGTGCTAATCTCAAACTGTATTAAGTATTAAGAATCAAGACATTATACAATTTATATAATATTTTCCCTTTAGTATGGACTAAATTGTGTCTTCTCAAAATTCCTATGTTGAAGTTGAACTCCTAGTACCTCAGAAATAGTACGTTTAAGAGGTAATTAAAGTGAAATGAGCTCATATGGGTGGGCCCTAATCCCATATGACTGTTGTCCTTATAAGAAAAGATTAGGATACAGACAAGGCACAAAGGCAAGGCCATGTGAAGATATAGCCAGAAGGTGGTCATCTACAAGCCAAGGAGAAAGGCCTCAGAAGAAACCAACTCAGGTAGCATCTTGATCTGAACTTCTAGCCTCCAGAATGTGAGAAAATAAAATGTTCATATGTTAAGTCACCCACTCTGTGGTGTTTTGTTATGATAGCCCTAGTAAACTAATACAGGTATAAAAAAACATTGTGTGTGTGTGTCTGCGTCTGTGTGTCTGTGTCTGTGTCTGTGTGTCTGCGTGTGCTTATGTACCTATCTAAGTGGAGAAGTATGAGCATGGAAAATTTCTGGAAGGGTTCACAGTAAACTGTTAGTAATTGTAAACTTTAGATGGTCCATATCAACCTAAAATTGTCAGGAGGCAATAACAAAGCAAGAGTGTTTATTTGGGATCAAAGAATTGCAATTTGAGGTACGCAGATTTGGGTAGAAACCCAGATAGTGTCCCCTTAAGGAGCAAAACTCAGGGTTTTTCAAGCAAAAAGGGAATGCCTATATATATATATATATATATATATATATATTTTTTTTTTTTTTTTTTTTTTTTTTACAAAGAATTTTTAATTGGTATCAGTGGCAGAAAGCTAATCTCGACTGAATATAACTGGTTGTTAAGGCCATCATTAAGCAAAGTCTTGCTGTAGCAAGTTGTAGGTGTTTGGTCTGAGTCCGTGGAATATTTGCAGTTTGGCCCAATTCAAAAGTTCATGGTTCCACTGGTAGGATGTGCCTAAGCCCCCACTTCCTTAGTGGCCTCCTTGCTGCATTTATAAACCCCTTGACATTTGTGACCCCATTTCATTTCACAGTAAGGATAGAGTTCTGTTTTGGGGTGGAGACTAATTTCCTATTGTTCACCATTTTTACCATATGTATATACCGTTTTTACGCATTGTTAAAGGATTTATTTATGTGTGTATGTGAGAGAGAGACAGAGCACAAGAGTGAGTGACACAGGAGAGGGAGAATCAGAGTCCTGGTGAGCAGGAGCCCAACATGGGGCTCGATCCTGGGACCCTGGGATCATGACCTCAGCTGAAGGTGCTTCAATGACTGACTCACACAGGTGCCCAGTTTTTATACATTTTTAAAAGTAGTTATTTCTTTATTTATTTGACAGAGAACATGAGTTGGCGGGCAGAGGGAGAGGGAGAAGCAGACTCCACCTGAGCAGGTAGCCTCATGACAGGCTCGATCCCAGGACCCTGAGATCATGACCTGAGCCAAAGGCAGACCCTTAACTGACTGAACCACTCAGGCACCCCTGTTTCCATACATTTTTTAAAAATCAGCGATAAAAAGATTAACACAGTGTTAAAAATTAAAGCTCACGAAGAGACTACTGATGAGAGGAAACAAGGAATCAGTAAACATTGGAAAGAAAAAAGTCTACTAATATTCAAAGGTACAAATAAAAACATATTACTATATTTTGTCCATCAAAATGACAATTTTTAAAACACCAATACATAGTGAATGTAGGGGCCTAGGGATGAAAATCTTGGACTTTGCAATTGAAAGGCCAGAGGTGTACTAACTGCTAGCTGAAAAAGTTGTTTGTTGAACCTTAGGCTCCACATCTATAAATAAGAACAAGAGTACCTACCTCATAGTTATTTTGATTAATAAATGAGAGAAAATATGCATAGCAACTGTCGCATGGTAAAGTGTTAATAAACATTAGCTATATTGTGATGATAACAAGCAGAGCCATTGGTACTTTTGAAAACTGCCATTGAGAGTATAAGTTCACAGAATTCTTTTAGAGAGCATCTGGTAATATTTTTCAAGAGCTTGATTCAGTAATTTTGCTTATGGTAACTTATTATAAGGGGATACTCAGCTATGCACAAAGATTTATGCACAATATTGTTAATAATAGCATTATCTATAAACCCCAAAACATGGAAACACTGTAAATGCCATCCAGATGAGACTGGTCAAATAAGATAAGGCATATCAATATAACCAAATTCTATCTAGTTATTATGAATCATAATTTCAAAGCATATTTTGTGGCATGGGGAAGTTATATAAAAAATAATGTAAATTCCAAAAAAAAGGATACAAAAGTTGTTCGAACACAACCCCGATACTCGCCAATGTGACTAGGTCGTTTTGGATCTTGCGAGAAAACTCCAGGAGATGGAGGGCAGGAGTCTTCCTGGGCCCACGCCCGGAATAAACATGGGAGGATCCCCAGAGTGCTTTCCCCGCCTCCTTTAGATGGATCTGATAAGCGTGGAGAATCCTTAACTTGCTCTTGTCATTTAAAGCTCAGAGATAATCGGCGTTGTTCACTTGTCACACTTGACTGCCTGCACGTGGCCCACATCCCGCCCGTCGCCCACATCCCGCCCGTCGCTCACATCTCACACGTTCGTGTCCTGCAGGTAAATCTATATCCTGTTTGTAACCGGGTCTTGTGTGAAGTAAGAAATAAAAGTCATCTACCAGTCATCAGTCCGTAGTCCCCCCATCATTTCGGCTCCGATCACCAGGATCCCCACCTCAGGGAGGTGACAAAAGTCCACATACATCATGACTCTCATTTGGTTTAAAAACAATAAATGAAACAAGATGGGATTGGGAGGGAGACAAACCATAAATGACTCTTAATCTCACAAAACAAACTGGGGGTTGCTGGGGGGAGGTGGGATTGGGAGAGGGGGAGCGGGCTATGGACATTGGGGAGGGGAGGCGAACCATAAGAGACTATGGACTCTGAAAAACAACCTGAGGGTTTTGAAGGGTCAGGGGTGGGAGGTTGGGGGAACAGGTGGTGGGTGATGGGGAGGGCACGTTTTGCATGGAGCACTGGGTGTTGTGCAAAAAGAATGAATACTGTTACGCTGAAAAAATTAATAAAAAGGGAAAAAAAAAAAAAAGTAAAAAAAAAAAAAAAAAAAAAACAATAAAGAGAACAAAATAATAAAATAAAATGCTAACACTGGCTATATTGGGGTCATAGCGCTGCAGGTGATTTTTACTGCTTTTTCTGTATTTTTTAAAATGTTTCTAAAAAGAATATATATTACTTTTCTGTCATAATCATGTTTTTAAACTTGATATTTAATATAATCTATAGACAGGAAAGTTAACACCTAATAAGGTGTTGTGTTACTTGCACCGTAATCAAGAATCAGAGACCCACTAACCACCCCTCACCCTCCACTCAGGGTTACCATTTTTACCATTTTCCTGACTTCTAACAGCTTATATTCATTTTGCCTGTCTTTACAGTTTATATGAATGGATTCTACAGAATGTACTCTTCTGTGTTTGACTTCTTTTGCTCAACAATTTAAATTCGATGTTTTATTTATGTTCTAATACCCTAAAAGGAAAAATCCCAGTTGAAGATAGCAATTTATTCTTCTTGTGTGATGCAAAATGACCTTTGTAAATGAGTGGCTCACCCCATAGCTATACTTTCTGAAATGTCAGGATTGTGCAGTTTCTAGTCAACTCCTCTCCAGCACGTTATATGCTGAAAAATTAAAATAATAAAAACGATAATGAAATATTAATAGTAATAATAAGTAAACCATGAAGCCTTAAAGAAGAAAAAGATAGTCTGCTGAAATTTATTTTAAACTGACAAGATTAGAGTCTATGTGAAGATACGTTAGTTGAGAATAAATGAATATATTTTATTTAGGAATTCCCCTTGGCATGCACCTACTATGTGCTCAGAAATTCACATATGTTGCCCTACTGTTTGACCTTCATGATAAGCCTATGAGGTAGATGCTATTATTACTGTAGTACACATATGAAAACTGGGGCTCTGTGAGGTTTTCTGCTTTAGACTTCTAAGATAATTATTGGACGGTCGGGTATTGTAACCTGGGTTTGCCTTATTTCAAAGTCAGGCCTCTTTCTACTGTGATGCTTACTGGTACGTATGTTAGCAAACTGTATTTTTCTTTCACTTCCTTTTGATTTCCCATGGTAGCATCTGATTTTAATATTTTAATTCAGAGTGGGGATAGCCCAGAGAACTTTTAGCAGTAACAAAGGCAAAATTGCCATAAGGTCTGCTTATCCCTTGTCTGTTTTACTTGCATCAGTGACACGATTATATATCCATTACTACTGAGAATGCAATGTAAACTTCTTAAGCAGCTGAATTTAATGGAAAATGAATGCATACGTTTTTCAGCCAGGTTTGGGAATAAAGAGGGAGGGAGAGAGAGAGAGGGAGAAGAAACAATGAGTGAATAATGTTCAGAATTATTCAGTGACTCCTCATTTCATGGGAAACCCCCTATAGTGCTCATCACTTTTAATGCTCAACAATTAACATACCACTTCCGTTTTGCCATGATAGCTAATGATCTGTCTTTGGCATATGGTCTCCTAAGTGTGAAATGATGCTTGCCTTTCTAAAACTGGGAAATAGTATTGGTCCAATGTATTCAAACATCGTATATTACCACCAGTAAAAACACACCCATTGTCTTAGAAGGACAGTGCAGCTTGTCTGTAATATATTATTCATTACACTGATGGGTCATCTCAGTTTTTTTTAATATGGGAGATTTAAACTCTTCCTGATAAGTTTTACAATCTGCAATAAAATGAGATGTGTGGCTACAGGACAGATCGGAGCTCTCTAAGCAGAGGAACCCATGTATGTGTTCTAGGTGAGCACTACATGAAAACTACAAACCTAGAACAATGTTTCCCAAACATAGGCTCAAGGACCCCTGCACCAGAATCACGAGGCACACTGGGTAGACATACATAGCTCTGAACATACTGTGATGCTATATAGGTGAGACAAAGGACTTTCCATGATAGAGAAATTCTTTAAAGTCAAGAGCAGAGTTTCTCAACCTCAGCACTACTGACATTCTAGACTAATAATTTTTTGTTATGGGGAGCTATCCTATGCATTATAAGAAGTTTGGCATTATTCTTGGCTTCTGTTCATTAGATACCAGGAGCAAACTGCCCCCCCCCCACCAAGTGTGGCAATCAAAAATGTCCTGGGGGGATGATAAAATTGTCCTCAGTTGATCACCACCTCTTTAGAGCAAGGATTCCAAGGGTTAGGCAACTAAAACAGTCATGGGAGGTAAGTGATTAATGAAATGAGCTTTCTTTGCAGATTAATAAACCCAGGCAATTCTCAAAGAAGTATAGTTAGAGAGAGAAAGTGCTCCGGATAAGCCAAGACAATGGAAAATGTACGATCTATTCCAATATTCAGCAAATATTCATTGTGCTTCTCTTGGAAGAATACCACCTTCCTTCCTAAATGATTTTGTTGATTTACTGAATGAGTGACTGAGTGAGCAAATGAGTGGGGGAAGTACAGAAGGAGAGTAGAGAGTGAATCTCAAGCAGATTCTCTGCCAGGCACAGAGCCCAACACAGGACTTGATCTCACAACCCCAAGATCATGATCTGAGCCGAAATCAAGAGTCGGACGTTCAACGACCGAGCCACCCAGGTGCTCCCTTCTTCTCCCCCGCTATTTTATTTTCAGTGTTCCAAAAATCATTGTTTATGCACCACACCCAGAGCTCCATGTAATATGTGCTCTCCTTAATACCCACCACCAGGCTCACCCAACACCCAACACCCTCTGCCCTCCAAAACCTTCAATTTGTTTCTCAGAGATTTCTCAGGTGCTCCCTTCTTAAATGATTTTATAATTTCCGAAGTTTGGCCCTTGAAGGAGCACCTCATTATGGTAGGGTAGAAGGTAAGGAGTACATGCAGCTGACCTGCGGGTGCTGCTCTTCTGTCTGAAGAGTGTCCCGTCTTAACCTCACGGTTCTTTCACTTTAATGAACTGTCCCAATTTAAAGACAAGGTCATGCCTAGGCAGACAGAATTAGTAACTGACTATTTTTCTGGCAAATGTCCAGACTCCAGGTAGACCCATGCACTACTATAATTGGACTTTGGGTAGAGTGAGGATTAAACGTGTTAACACATTTAAAGTCGGAGCACAGTGCCTGGGTCATAATATGTGCTCAATAAACTCTGGTTTTTGCTTAATTATCCAAAAGGAGGTATCTGTGATGACTCACTATCATAGGCCATGGCCAGGGCAGTCGCACTGGACCCTTGAGTGGGTCTTTTGGCACAGAAAGGTGAAAAGCAAGTGAGTCTGTAATAGATCCAATAAGAATGTCCATACATAGTTAACTGCGTAGATCCCCTGAATGCTGGAGTGCTCCTCTCTATGCTTCAAGCCAGAAGCTTAATCAATATAAAAAGTCACTGACATGATAGTGTAAATGACATGGTGGTCTTGGCAGCCTGTAAGAAACAAAGAATCAAATTCTGATTCCTCGTTTCATGGCTGCCATGGCCACCAGGCTCAAGTATGCTTTTGTGAGAAACAGGAATTCATCAGAGTTCCTAGGCCACTGACTTACAGCCTTGACTTCTTATAAATCTTAGCCATTGCCTGTTAGCAGAGTCCTTGGTAAATCCATGTAAAGTTAACATGAACCACATTTTCATTGTTCTTATCAACAATCTTTGAATCCGTAGACTTTATGATTTGGTCTAGCCCACCCTGTGTGCCTACTGCCCTCATGTTCTTTTTTTTATTATTATTAAAGATTTTATTTATTTATTTGACAGAGAGAGATCACAAGTAGGCAGAGAAGCAGGCAGAGAGAGAGGGGGAAGCATGCTCCCTGCCTTGCAGAGAGCCCGATGCGGGACTCGATCCCAGGATCCTGAGATCATGACCTGAGCTGAAGGCAGAGGCCTAACCCACCAAGCCACCCAGGCGCCCTGCCCTCATGTTCTTAAAATAACGTGCTCTTCTGACAAAAAGCAGAATCAGTATAATGGGGAAAATGTGCTGAAGCCAATTGTTTGGAACTCTTCGGTCTTTGTTTCTTGTTATGTACTGCTTAGTTTGTTAGTCCCTTTATTTATTCGTTTCTTTGTTTATGGAGTGAAGGTGGGGCCAGAATTTTTATTTTAATAGATAAATTGTCTCATTGTCTTTCAAATGGTCCTTGGTTGCCCATTTCTATGGTGGAGGAATGGAGATGATCTCAGTACTATAACATTATTTATTTTAATCACATTATTTTGCTTTTTTCCTGGAAAAGCCAACTATCTTATGGCCAGACTGATTATTCCACCTGGGTCAGGCTGGCAAAAACAGCAGGCAAACTTTCCAGCGGGGTATCTGCATTTTGACTTCCTGATTCACCAGAAGCCAGAAGCCTTGTTTGTCCTACAATTCACTTTGTTGCCATAATTACAGTCTTAGATGTCTAAGTCATATGACCACTAGTTATCTTACCTTGTCACCAACAGCTCTTAAATCAATTCTATCAAAACATGACTGTAGGGCGCCTGGGTGGCTCAGTGGTTTAAGCCACTGCCTTCCGCTCAGGTCACGGTCTCGGGATTCTGGGATCGAGTCCCGCATCCGGCTCTCTGCTTGGCAGAGAGCCTGCTTCCTTCTCACTCTCTCTGCCTACCTCTCTGCCTACTTGTGATCTCTCTCTGTCAAAGAAATAAATAAAATCTTTAAAAAAAAATGACTGTAGTGACAAAAAGCAAATCCAATGTGCTTTCCAGTTGAGCCAATAAAGCCAGTTATATGTAGGTATATAAATGACTGGCAGGGTTTAACGTATTAGCCTTCCCCAGGATTTACCAAAAAAGTATTTATGTTTAAGTTTCAGTGTTATTTTTGGCAAATCATTTAAGAGATGACTAACCCTGTCTCTTTTAGGTAATCATCCATTTAGAATACATTTTGTAATGTTGGGGAGGACTCAGATCTCTTCACCAATAGTTAAGATTTAACATTAGTTTTCCCATGCAGCCAAGTGAGTTTGATTCTAGAGTTAGTGTGACTCCATCCCCCCAGCTCAGGCCAGAGTCTAGTGGGCAGACTCCCCAGTAGACTGCATATTGTCTTCCTGGTTCATTCGAAGTCTGCCATGGTACTTTCCCACCACCACAAGCACATGACTGATCCCTTGGCTTCCACAAGCCATGAGGCTCTATAAGTGATGAGAGATTTTCACACTCACTTCAGTTTGGAGGCCTAACATAGCTAGCACCGATTCTATTTTCTTAGAAGGGGCAGAAGAAACAAAAAGGTAAGAATCAGAGAGAGAAGGGACAGGAGAGCAACTCGAAGGTAGGTACAACAAAGTTTTCTCTTTTGGGGGAGGAAGAGCTTAGAGAGCCTGAGATGCTACAGGAGAAGAGTACTTGGTAATAGATACACATCTGAGGCTTCCTTTTTTTGGTTTTTGGTATTTTCCTTACTATGTATGTTACATTTTTTCCCTAAAAGCAGCTTCTCATTGGTCACTACTCTAACAGGTTTTGATACCCTCTCTTTCCCCGGCAGCAGTATAAGAGAGAGGGGGATTCTGCTTAACTCTTTTAGGCCAGTTGCCTTCTGATTCTCCTGACTTTTAACCTCAGACCAGTATCTTCAATTCTCTCCACTCAGATTTCTGTGTGTCTTATAAGCCACAAGGCAATCTGTCCTGCCACTACACTGCAGTGTAAGCTAAGTCCAGGAAGGTGCAGTCTACACCAGGGTTTCCACTCTCAGCAATACCGACATTTAGGGCCAGATAATTCTTTGTTGTTGGGGGCTATCCCGAAGACAACACAAGAATGTCTCTAGATATTGGCAGTATCCCCTGAGAGCAAACTCTTCCCCAGATAGAAAAGCACGGGCCTACCTACACTGATGAGAAGAGAGCAGGGATGTGGTGAAAGAGCTGGGCGTGAGGGAGAGGGTCTTTTGTCCTCATCACTCAGGGAGAGGAAGAGGCTGAGCTGTGGCTTGAGCTTCCTTGAGTGCTTGGTTCCCACAAAACACAGATATGACATAAAGCAGCAGGTGCTACTAAGCCTAGAGACATGTTGAATGGCTTCTCGGATCACTCTGTGTTTCCCAAGTAACTTCTGTCCAGTCATCAAAACTACAAAATATTTTCCCAGTATGGTAGCCCAGCGAACAATGAAATTTCTACATTAAATTCATTTCAGATGACAAGTTGTATTATCCTTTTTAGGCAAAACGGGTGTGTACTTAGATATGGATGAGATAGAAGGCCTATTTTTTACTTAACTAAGTCACATATTGTGTGTTGAGTATCTCTGTGTAGAACCTACTGGAACTTTTGGGTCTCCTGACATCCTGCAGACAGGAAACAGCAAATGGGCTAGGGCAGGAGGCCTTTCCTTGTGCATCTTAGCATCACTTCTACTTTCTCAGGGGCCACAGGCAACTCAGACTGCTGAGCTTACATAAACACTGTCTCATGGATCCCAGACCATGGCTCTAGCATTCTTTCACAGCATCTAGTATTGCAATTATTTTTAAAGAACCAAAGGCTGGCATAGGGGAGTTTCTTCAGGGAAGACCTATCATTACAAAACTTTGATATATAGGTAGGCTTTTAATATTTTTTTTTAAATTCTGTTACTTAGAACAATGTCTCACTCCTCTCTGAACTTTACTGTGCTCATCCACAAGATGTCTATGATTATACCTTTACTACCTGCATCACAGGGTTTCCTTAAATAGCAAATGAATTCTTGTAAGTGACAAAGCACTAAGTAGTTTCCAGGTATTATTCTGAGGCATTCTGACTGATGTGAGGGGCAGAAGAAAATAAAATGCATATCTGAGAGAGGGCTTGCCCTTTCTGTGAATACCTATAGATAAAGAAGGGGTTCTCTTTTCACCACAAGATGCTATGATCTTCTCCATCACAGAAGAACTTAGCTTTTTAGGCCATTGCAAAATTATGAAAAATGATATACAGAGATCACCTAATCGAATCCCTTCATTTCACAAAAGAGACAAATGAAACTCATAAAAGGTGAATACTATCTTTAAGATCACACTATTAGTGACAGATGCAGAATGGAAATCCAGGCCAATATGCTTCCTATCAAGGTCAAGTTTGGTCTGGTCATCCTAAGAGAAAAGAGAGAGGCAAATCATAAAACAGACACAACTATAGAGAACAAACAGGGTGTCTGGAGGGGATGTGGGTAGGGAAATGAGTTAAACGGGTGGTGGGCATTAAGGAGGGCACTTGTAATGAGCACTGGATGTTGTATGTTAAGTGATGAATTGCTAAATTCTATATCTAAAATTGATATTATGCTATCACTTTTAAATTAATTAATTAATTTAATTAATTCTTTTTTCATTAATTAATTAATTTATAAAAACTTGAGCCAGTAAGAGGGGTAAAAAGAAATATATGGCTTCTAAATATAATCATCCATTGGGAGTATAGAAAAGGCTAAGCATTCAATTCATTTAATTCCTTTGGCTTGGATCAATTAGCTCCTGTGATATTTTTCTCAGGATTTTAGATATCATGACTTCCAGCCCAGTGAATGGGAATTGACCTTAGAACCTTGTAAACATCCTTCCTAATGTTCTTCTGTAGGATCAATGGGGGTTTGGAGGTGGTGGAGTCACGCAGCATGGTTTAGGGGACTAAAGATTCACTTCCTCTTGGCTCTTCTCGTTTTCTAAGTGATCTTGAGTCATGCTTGGTTATAATTTCTTTTTGGCTCCCAACTTCTCAACTCTAGAGTAAACTAAATATTATTATTGTGGTCCCCACTTCAAAGTAGGGACAAACTGAGGTTTAGAAAGGCTAAGTCACCTCCCAAGGTCACATAGCTAGGAAGTGACAGAGTCAGAATTCAAACCCAGATATCCCTGACTCTAGAGCCTGAGAAACAGATACAGAGATATATTGATATGGACATATACATATCAACATAATATAATTCTAAATATTAAAAATGTGAAGGCCAAAAGCACCTGGAAATGTATGAGAAAAAAATAGGTAAGGTAATCCAAGAAAATGAAAGAGCATGCAAAAGAGCACAGAGGCATAAAAGTACTTTTTGAGTTCTGGGAAGCAAGATCAGTGATGTGGAATATAATAGTAGGTTCTGGAGTCAGAATGCCTGGACTCACTCTCAGGCTCTCTCACTTACCAGTAGTAAGTACTTGGACAAGCTGCTTAACCACTTTGAGCTCTGGGTTTCCTATATGTAACATCATCATCACAATAACAACAATAATATCTGTCTCTGAGGTTTGTTATGAATTAGAGGATCTGGGCTGCATATTAGAATCCACCCAGGACCATTAAAAAAACACCTATGCTCTTGCCTCCAGCCCAGAGAGCCTGATTTAATTGATCTAGGGTGACACTCCTTACTATTCTGAAATAAAATTCATAAACTACTTATATTCATAATTTCTAAAAATTCGATACAATGCATTAAACATAAAAGAAAGGAGACTTTTTAAATTTTTTAAATTTTTTAATTTTTTTATTATGTTAGTCACCATACAGTACATCATTAATTTTTGATGTAGTGTCCCATGACTCATTGTCTGCATATAACACCCAGAGTTCCATGCGATACGTGCCCTCCTTAGGACCCATCACTGGGCTAACTTATTCTCCCTGTCCCTCTCCCCTCTAAAACCCTGTTTGTTTCTTGGAGTCCACAGTCTCATGGTTCGTCTCCTCTTCTGTGGCCCCCCCTTCATTTTTCCCTTCCTTCTCCTAATGTTCTCCATGCTATTCCTTATGTTCCACAAATAAGTGAAACCATACGATAATTGACTTTCTCTGCTTGACTTGTACTAAATGAAAGGAAACCTTTTTTTTTTTTTTTTTGAGATCTTAAATTTTTATTCCGAAACTGGGTTAAGGTAATCTTTGTGTTTACAACAGAAAACTCATAGTATACATTAAAGTCCTAAATAAGTCAGTGTGTTTTCATAGAAACAGATGGTACGGAACAGAGAGAAAACTGGAAAGAAAGAACATGGCCTTCTATCAAATAGCATAAACTCTATTTTTTAAAGGAAATTAGTTTTAAAAATGTGTTTTAATATGTAAATGTTAAGGCATGACCACACGTGAAAGTAAAACATGACATCATAGAATTTCCAAAATGGCCCTTTGAGATGTATGGCTACTGACAAGAACCACAGTTCTGAGTAAATTCTCCATGCTTGTGTACATTAGATCCTAGCCCCTCAGATATATTCAAGGACTTGAGACGAAAAATTACCCTCATTCTCCACTACATCATTAAGTTTTTCCTCTTTATTGTATCATTCCCATCAGCAAAGAAGCATTTCTTCTTTCTTAAAGAGGAAAAAAACCCCAAAAAACAAAAACAAAAAACCCTCTCTTGAAACCACTGCACCTTTTCTCTTTCATCTTTAACAGAAGGATTCCTGGACAGAGCTTTCTATGCTCACTGTTTCCTAGTCTCATCTTCCATTTCTCTTTTAGAACTTACTTCCTACTCCATTGAAACTGCTCTTCTCAAGGCTGCTAAATCTACTGTTCAATTCGCAGAACTCAGCTTACTTGATATATCAGCATCTTTGACCTGGTTGATCACCCGTGTATCTTTGAAATATATTCTTCACTTGACTTTTGGGACACTACACTCTCCTGGATTTCCTCCCACCTCTTTGGCTATTCCTTAGCAGTCTCTTGTTGATGCTTCCTCATTTTCCAGAACTGTCAATGTTGGAGCTCTGTGCTGTTCATTCGTAGACCTCTTATCTTTTCTATGTACATTCAGTTTCTATCTTCTCTATGTATACTCAGTCTCCATGGGATTTCATTCTGCCTCAGTACACTACTGACTTCCACATGTGTATTGCCTGTCTTTCATCCTTCCAGTTAGTCCAAACAAAGGCTTTGGAACCATCCAACCATGGTGTAAGAGTTAAAATCATGGACCTCATAGCCAGACTGCCTGTGTTTGAGTTCTGGGTCCACTATTACTTAGCTGCATACCACAGGCAAGTTACCTATCCTCTTGGTGCCCCAGTCAGTAAATACTGAGTGCCCATATGTGCTAGAAACTGTTCCCTCATCTTTTCTGAGAATTTAATGAGTTGATACCTACAAAACCTTAAGTAGTGTTTTGCATATTTAATAAGTGCAATATGCATTATCTATTATTATCATTATTATACTTGACTCATTTCCTTTTATCATACCCAAATTCAATTCATCAGCGCATTCTATAGGCTCTCCTACAAAATACTCTCAGAACAGTCCTAGTTCTTACCATTTTCACCAGTCCAGCTTGGCCCAAACAATCATTATCTCTTACCCGGATTATCAGAGTAGAGTCCTAATTGATGAGTCTGCCACCACTCCTACCTATCTACAGTTTATTCTGCACACAGGCTTCAGAATTATCTTTTTAAAATACATCGCTCCTTCACTCAAAACCAGTGATGGCTTTCCAGCTTGCTAAAATCACCTGCTACATCTATGACCTGAGCCTCAACTACCATGTCTCTTCCTTGCTCTTCTCTAAGTCAGTATAACCTCTTCATGGTTCTTTCAGTAAAATAAGCACATGCCTGCCTCAAGACCTCGGCACTTGTTTATGTATGTCCTGCTCTTTCCTCAAATATCCACATGATCTTTTCCCTCACCTTTTCTAGTTTTTTTCACCTCAAATATTACCTTTTCAGTGAGATCTCTCTTGACTTATTTAAAACAGCACCCGTTCAGCCCCCCCAACCCTCAACTTTCTGCATTATTTCCTCCATTGTATTTATGACCATCTGACACAATATATATTTAGCTTATTTACTTTGCTTATTACCTGCCCTTATTACCTAAGCTACACGATGCAGAAAGAGAGTTTAGTCTATTTTATCCCTAACGTCTAGAACCGTCTCTGACCCAAAATAGATGCCCAATAATAAATTGTTGAATAAATAAACAATGCATAAAATCACTTAAATTGCACCTTAAACGTAGTAAATAAATATGAGCTAATAAAATTATTGACAGCAGTCTTAATAATGTACCTGAAGCATGGGATGCTTATATGGGAGGGGTAAATAATAATTTTAAGTAGAGGAAATATATAATGAAATTTGATCTCTAGAGATGATAACTTGTACTGAATATATCCATTATCTCATTTAATCTTTGAAGCAATCCTATGAGATAATCTCATTAATAATTCACAAACAAGAAACAAGATCTAGGAGGTTAGGGTAAGTGACAGAGATAGGATAAGGGAGGTCTCTCTCCCCTCTATTGTTCACAGTCCTCCCCTCAATAAATCTTTTGCACTTCTAATTCTTCCTTGACATCTAATTCCCAGAGGACCAGAAATGATACATGATGCAATGGAGAGGTCTCTCTTCAAAATATTTATAACTGGAATCTCATCAAAGCTTTAGATTGAACTACCAGTTTTTAAAACATACAGGAGATATAGGAACACAGTAAATGATACCATGAGTAAACTATCAGACAAATCCAGAAGGTGGAACATTTTTTCCAATGCCATTAAAAAAAGAGAGAGAGAGAGACATCCAGATAGAGTCTTGACATAAAAGTTAAATGCAATGCATAGTCCTTGATGAGATGCATGTTTCAACAAACCAGATGTAAAAAAGATTATCACATGGTTTCACTTACTTGTGGAATATAAGGAATAGCATGGAGGACATTAGAAGAAGGAAGGGAAAAATGAAGGGGGGTAATCAGAGGGGGAGACAAACCGTGAGAGACTGTGGACTCTGAGAAACAAACTGAGGGTTTTAGGGGGAAGAGGGTGGATGGGTTGGCCTGGTGGTGGGTATTAGAGAGGGCACGTATGGCATAGGTGTTATACGTAAACAATGAATCTTGGAACACTACATCCAAAACTAACATTAACATACTGTATGGTGGCTAACATAACGTAATAAAAAATAAAAAGATTTCAAGTAAATTTAAATATGAACAGGGTATTAGAAAACATTAAGGAATGACTATTACTTTTAATGGCTGTCTTAATAGTATTGTGGTATATAGAAAAATCTTACTTTTTAGAGAGAGATACTAATAAATAAAAGTGTAAAATGACAAAATGTCTATAATGTTGCTAGAGAAATCAGGGCATCTAAGTGACAATTAAGCAACTGACTCATGATTTTGGTTTAGGTCATGATGTCATGGGAGCCCTGCATCAGACTTCATGTTCATCAGGCAGTCTACTTGAGATTCTCTCCCTCTGCCCCTCCCCTCCACTCTCTCTCTCTCTCTTTTTCAAATAAATAAATCTTTAACAATTATAGAGGAATCAAATATGGAAAAATTCTCAAATGGGTATTATTTTTAAAGGAAGGAAGAAAATAAAGATGCTAACTTGAACCACTATTATTGAACTTTTCTTTGGAAGTTGTAGCAAATAAAATACCAAGAATGGCAACAGCAACAATAAACCCTTTATCCTGTTTACTATGTGCCAGGAACTGTTCTAAGCATTTTGCATAACCTAACTCATTTGATCTTCAAAACTAGCCCTAGTGAAGCACAGCAGGTAAGTAGTGAAGCCACATTTAAATTCATGCACCCTGCTTCCAGTAAATAAATAAATATACATATATGTGTGCTACATGGATTAATGATGATGATGACAATAATGGTAGATACAGATAGAAATAATTACTTATAGAATGAATTTTTAGATACCTAGACAACCTAAGCAAATTCACTGTACATTTTTTTTAGAAATAACTAGGGGTTCAATATAGTAAGAAGAGAACACACTTACAATATTAAACAACAAAATGTTTTTAGGAATAATCTAAGTTAAAATTTATACTTCCTGTTAGTACAATGTATAATTTTTTTAAATTTTTTAATTATTTTATTTTAATTCAATTAGTTAATGTATAGTGCATCATTAGTTTTAGATGCAGAGTTCAGTAGTTCATCAGTTGTATATAATGTACCCAGTGCTCACTCCATCACACTCCCTCCTTAATGCCCATCACCCAGTTACCCCATCCCCCCACCCACCTTCCCTCCAGCAACTCTCATTTTGTTTTCTATGATTAAGGGTCTCTGATGGCTTGTCTCCCTCTCTGATTTTGTCTTATTTTATTTTCTCATCAAAATACCATTTGAAAATAACTTGGCAAATTGATTCAAAGATACACCTAGAATGATGGGTGATAATAACTAAGATAATTTTGATAAAGAATAATGAGGAAGACTGGTCCTAACACATAGTAATGGAGTTATAAAGATTGAAAAAACAAAACAGTTTTGTACTGCCATAGAGGATAGCTGAAAGGAACACATTAGAGCCTGAATTTAGGCTCAAGAATATGTAATTATGTATATGATAAGGTAATATTTAAAATCAACAGGAAAATATCTCAATTACTCATCTGAAAGTATCGTGATTACTATTCAGCTATTCAAAAAAAATTTTTAAATGGTTTTCTAAGCCAAATAAATGCAAATGCATCAAATACTTTTAATCCAAATTCCTTAAACCAAAGATGAAGTACAAATGAATATTGCTGATTTAAGCTCTATCATTAGGTAGGATATTTCTAAGCATATAACGAAAATAAAAAATCATTAAAATATTAATAGAACTACATATATACAAACTCTGTAAGAAAAAAAGTCAAATGAGTCAAGATACAAATAACAAAATGGGAGGGCATTTGCCATACCAGCAGCAAAGGGTTAATATCTGCAATGTATAAAATATATTTCGTACTAAAGTATGATGATTATCTTCAGAAAAAAACAGACAAAAAATGAGCAAAAGAAAAGTGTGGATAATCAATAGGAAACTAGTTTAAAATTACAAAGTTATTAAAAATAATTCCTCATCTATCAAATAATTGTTGAGCACATTTTTGTGCACAGTTGCTGCTTCCTCTATCTGGGACACTCTCTCCCCCAGATCTTCACATGGCTGGCTCTTTCTCAAGATCAGATGTGACTCAATAATCTCACTTCGAGGTGAGTATTCAAAGGAAATGGAATCAAAATCTTGAGGAGAGGGCGCCTGGGTGGCTCAGTGGTTTAAGTAAGCCGCTGCCTTCGGCTCAGATCATGATCTCAGGGTCCTGGGATCGAGTCCCACATCGGGCTCTCTGCTCAGCAGGGAGCCTGCTTCCCTCTCACTGTCTCTGCCTGCCTCTTTGCCTACTTATGATCTCTCTCTGTCAAATAAAAAAAAAATCTTGAGGAGATAACTACACTCTCAAGTTCATTGCATCATTATTCCACAATAGCCAAGATGTGGAAACAACTTAAGAGTCCATTGACAGATAAGTGGCTAAAGACAGCGGAAGATTATTTATCCGTGAAAAAAGAAGGAATTGGTGCTATTTGCAACAACATGCATGAACATGGAGGACATTATATTTTGTGAAATAAGTCAGACAGAGAAAGACAGATCTCACTTATATGTGGAATCCAGAAGAGCCAAAGTCATAGTAATAGAAAGTAGAATGGTGGTTGCCAAGGGTTGGGTGGGGAAAGAATGGGGAGATGCTGGTCAAATGGTACGAACTTCCATTTATAAGATGAGTAAGTTCTACAGTTCTAATGTACAGCCTAGTGACTCCAGTTAATAAAACCACCGTATACTTGAAATTTGCTAAGAAAGTAAATCTTAAGCCTTCTTACCACACACACACACAAAAGGTAACTATGAGGTGATGGATGTGCCAATTACTTTGACTCTAGGAATTATTTCACAATGTATATGTGTATTAAACCCTGTTGTAAACTTTAAAAAATCACATTGTATAACCTAAATATATACACTTTTGGTCAATCATACCTCAATAAAGCAGGGAAAGTATTAAATATCAGCCTGCCCTTGAATCATTCCATCATCAAAATCCCAATTGAAGTATTTCTCCCCACAGCATCCTACTTAATTTCCTTTATGATAGACATTAGTATATCAGCTTATCTCCCACATTTAGTTGTTTATATTTTGCCCTCTAAAGTTTCCCTAGAGTAAGGTAAGATTCCTTACAGCTTCAAGAATTGGTGACAATAAGTAGAAACAGGAAAACTAGGGAACACACGCTGGGGTGAGACTTGCCCAAGTGTCTCTTAACAGAACCAAAAGCATTGGGGAATCTCTCTGCAGAGAAAGCACTTTCCTAGAATGAGTAAAGTATTAGAGAAAGAGCATATTTTTCAGATGCCATATGTCACGTAGCTTATATATTAGCCTCTCTCTTCTAATTTAGCCAAATATTCATGATCTAAGGAACAATTCCATACACTTGGTAGGGAATTTTTAGCAATATCTACAAAGTCAGACCTACGTGACATATTAGGAAACAAAACTTTCCATGGTTAGATATGAGATCTTGTGGCAGCATTTTGCAATTTAAATTAAAAAAAGTGTCTTAGTGATAAATAGACACCTAGAGTTTTCGTCTGATGGAACTAGAATAAAATATGAAAATTTTCTATGGAAACCTCAGGGGAACGGGGGTGGGGTGGGTGATTTTACTGTTACCAAATGGAAATGCACTGGAGTGATGACTAATGTTATTTTCTGTGTTCCTGAGAGATAACACAATTGCATTCCAGCAGCTTTTAATGAGTTTCTGCTTGTGATACAGTGGGTACATTTGCATGTCAACTAACAGAGACCAAAAATATATTTCATGTCATCACTGTAGGAGGAGAAACTGTTTCTGTGCTTTATAAAGTAGAAGAAAAGTAGGTTCTTGGACTGCCTTCCGCATTTAAGAGAAATAATTGAGTTCAGTTAGCATATTCTGACACAATATGAGAAGGAAGATGTGAGTCCAGTAACTCCCGTTTTATAACTTTTTTTTTTTTTAGGTAGATCTGAAGAATGACGATAGACCTATTTCACGAACTTTCAGTTAGAAAAAATGGTAAACAATTAGAATTTAGCACCCTTCTTGATAATCAATCTTCAAACAGATAAAATTTGACCCATGTTTTGTTGCAAATGATGGTTTTGACAGTTACCATGCACACTTCCTTGTGAATGGTTTTTCAGAATTTCATTGGTGATTAACAGAAATTTTGCCCTCAGCTATAAAAGCTTAAAAGGAAGAAGGGTATGGCTGTATTAGGAGTAAACACAAGTTACAACTGTAAAGTCAATAAGAAAATGTAAAAGATTTTTATTGCATTCTGTAAGTCTTTGGAATTGCTTCGGAAATGCAACTCCCCAAACTACTTTTGAATACTAATCTCTGTAAACTTTCTAAATAAAAAGCACAAGGTCATCAAAATTTGAATGTAAACCTGGTATTTGTTAAGACTCTGTCACGGCATAGAATTCAGAATATGATGGGCTTTTGGATTTAATCTAAGACGATTTAGTTATTCAAGCATCACGAGGTCTTTTACTTGCTGTTTTCTTCCACCTGTCTGATGATCTTACAGCAAGGATCCCAAGGTCACTGCTACAGTGAGATTCTGGTATAGTATGAGAATACAGCTGTGTCATCTCAAGTTTTCTCTTCCAGTATTAGACATGTCCAGCAATGCATTTCAGCTCTTGCCTGTCTCTCTGCCTGCTTGTGATCTCTCTCTGTCAAATAAATACATAAAAAATCTTAAGAAAATAAAAGTGAAGCATTATTTATCTGTTTGTGTACTTAATTTTAGTTTGCATTTGAGTTCATTAGTTTTTCCTTAAACAGGGTTTCTATAGAGTATTACAAAGAGCCGTCTGTTCTCTTAGTAATTATGCTTAATAAGTATGTTTAGCATTTATATCATTGCCCTGGTTGAGTCTCTTCCATGTCTGTGCGTCTGCCTCACCCATGATCCCCCATATCACCATCATCGAGGACAGAACATCAAGTCTCCAAGATCTTTCCTGATCAGCTGCCTGCACACATTTCTGGCCTTATCTCTTGCCAATTTCTCTCTTGAAACTACACATACTCTGGGCATATCAAGTTACTGTCTGATTCTTGGGCAGTCTCCAGGGGTTTTTCTCATGCCTCTTCTCATTTGCACAAATGTCCTCCCCTGCTTAGAGACCAAATTCAGAGGTCATCTCCTCGGTGAAGACTTTCCCAACCAAATAGCCACCTGCACCTTGCATGGGGCAGTGCTAGTTCTTCTTCCCTTTAATGCTTCTAAGAACGTCCCATAGGTTTCGAGTACTGCATTTCTCACATTGTGCTTTTCAGTCGGCCTCCCCAAACAAAACGCATACACCTTACATTTTAGGCAAGAAATGTATCTTAGCATCTTTTTATCCCTTAACGTGGCTGCTGCACAACTAACGCCTCACAGGAGCTGACTGACTAAGAGACTGAATAAATGAACACTGTTGCCAAACCCATTTTAATCCTAAAAGGAGTCCTGGGGATTTCGTGGGGAGGGGCAAGTGAGGAATCACCTCTGAAAATTTATCGATGTAATTATCTGGTGGAATCAAGAGGCAGAGGGGAAAAAAATAGAGTGTCCTGGAAGAAAGGAAAGAATATCCTGATACATGTGCAATTGATACGCTCCCTGATTCCAGATAAACTTCTTTTGCACACACACAGGTCTAGTTGGGAGAACTATAGTGTTGGTAACTTAAACCAAAAGTTTTCTCAGCTTGCCACCAAATTTCTCTCCCCATCTCTCTCACCTTGGGATTAATATCATCCTCTGCATTTCCAGAGCATGTTGGGAAAGGTCTGCTCTCTCACTGCTCACATTTACCCATACGTTAGAAAGAGCTGTCTCCTCTTGTCACCTCACGAGTCTAGGACCCTCTTGAAGGCAGGGACTTTTTAAATCTCCTTTACAGTGTCCAGTTCAGGGTATTATTACACTGTGTTGGGAGTCGTCACATAAATGTTTAATTACAATGAAGAGTGTGATCTGCTTAGTATGTTAATTAGCAGTTTTGTTCAACCCATTTGTGCTAAATCCCACTCTGCTGGGTTAGCAGGCAGGAAAATGAGAGACCGTGTAGATGAAGGTGAACCATAGCTATGGGGACCACACTGCAACAACCTAATTACATAAACCAACAATGTGGAACTATCTCCTTTGAGAGCAAGTGTATACAGACTTCTAATGACGTACTGGACATTCGCATGGCACTGAGGACTAAGTATACCAACGCATCGTATTCCTACGGGCACAGTGCTGCTGGAAGCTAGCTTGACACCACCTGATAATGGGATCAACACCGAAGAATGGGGTAGAGTCAAAGAGAATCTGAAGACATCACTTAATTTTTCCTTAGGCACACCAGAAGTGAGATATATCTCTTATTGACTTACTTGAGCCAGTAAGTCCCCATATTTCTTAAATTTGAGAGACTTCAATCACTTTCAGAAAATTGTCTTAACATGCAAATTAAAATGATTATAACATCAGGTATCATTGCGTGTTTACGTATGTAACACACACTGTGTTAAACACTTTGCTTTCAATATCTCGCTGTAACTAATGACAACCCCGAGTCAGGTTCTAGTGTTCCTGTTTTAAAGATGAGCAAATTATTTTCTAAGTGTTGTTGCTACTTGTGATAGTGGCTATCAACCTTTTCAGCTGTAGTGTTTTCTAGGCATTATACTAGGAGATTATCTATCTAGCATCTATATCTATATGTATGCAATTGTGACTTGTAAGAAATATATTTTGGTCATCTGAATGACCGATATTTATTTCTTACATACATTTGGACTTCAAACATGGTTCTTGGCTCACAGCCCCCCAAACTCTTGAAATTTCCTGAGCAATAAGAATAATGGGACCATCTTTTGTTATAATATTTGGTCTCCTGTTCTCAGTTCCTGAAATTGTGCCAGAGCCATAAAGATGAAATGGATGTCTTATTATTCATAACAAGACCCTTTCCACCATAACTGGATTTATGTTAATGAGATGACTTTTGGAAAGCATCTAAGGATGGGTGGTTGGTTGCCAGGGAATAAACCATGAATGGAAGGTTGGAATTTTGGGCCCCACCCTCTGATTTCTGGGGAGGGGGAAAGGACTGGAGGTTGAATCAGTCACCAATGATCAGTGATTTAATCAACTGTGCCTTTATAACGAAGCCTCCATAAACCCCCAAAAGGACAGGTTTTGGAGAGCTTCAAGGTTGGTGAACACAAGGGTGTTCTGGGAGAATGGCACATCAGTAAAGGACATGGAAGCCCTATGCCCTTCCCACATACCTCTCCCCATGAGCCATCTGGCTGTTTCTGAATTATACCCTTTTGTAATAAACCAGTAAACTAGGTAAGTAAAATATTTCTCTGAGTTCTCTGAGCTGCTCTAGCAAATTAATCACATCCAAGGAGGAGGTTGTGGAAACCTCCAATCCGTAGCTGATTGTTCAGAAGCATGATCACTGGGTTTGCAACTAGCATCTTCAGTGGAGGGAGGGCAGTTTGGCGGGGACTGAAACCTTAACCGGTGGAATCTGATGCTACATCTGGGTAGATAGTGTGATAATTGAGTCGAATTGTAGGATGTTTAACTGGTGTCCTGCAGAATTGCTTGTTGGTGTGAGGAACCTCCACCAACATTGGGGATTAGGTCTCAGGACACCTATTTTACATGTATTTAAATACTCATTACATATATATTCATCATCACCCAATTCACTGAGGTAGGCATTATTGTTAGTCTCAAGAAAATGGAAACTCAGAGAAATTAAATGACTTGTCCAAGGTCACATAAGTAGTAAGTGGCAGATGGAAAATTGAAACAGTATCTGACTGCCATTTTTTGAAAGCTATATTCATATTCAGCAGAATTGAATTCCATTCCTGTATCCAGCTCTTATTTTGCAAGTCACTTCATTTCTCTGAGTCCTACTTTCTTCAGAGTAAAATGAGGGTAATAACTCAATGCATTCCATACCTTCCAGAGACATTATGAGGCTCAAATGGGAAAATGGATATAAAAGCATAATGCCCCATATAAATGTAAGTTGTCATGATTAATAAAATTCAGTAATAAAGCCATGTCCCACAATCAGATCATTAAACACATCAAATCAAGAATTCTCTCTTAATAAGGACATTTGTTATTGTTTGGATGTCTTAACTAGACAGCTAGAGTGTCTGTCAGTGTCAAAATCAGAAACTCATATTTTTTCCTCTTACTGCCATGTTTTTTATTAATAGGGGACTCCCATTCTATCACTTACATTTTAGTGATGTAAACACATTTAGTTTTATTCAATCTGTCACTAAAGGATGCTATACTATGTCCATTGGTGTCAATTATTTTCACTTTTAAAATATTTACTGCGCAATTTTCTCAGGATAGTTGCAGCTACCAAAATAGAATGTTCTGGAGTCTAGAAACAAGAACACTTTAAAGGAAATCTCAAAATCTCAAGCCTGAGGTCACTTAGTTATATCACTTAAAAACTGTGATCTTGACCAAAGTACAAATAAAGTATCAGTCTATTTGTTTATTTATTCGAAAGAGAGAGGGGGGAGAGAGAGGAGAGAGCATGAGTGGGGGGAGGAGGAGAGGGAGAGGGAGAAAGAATCCCAAACAGATTCCCTGCAGAGTGTGGAGCCCGACTCAGGTCTTGATCCCATAACCCTGAGATCATGACCTGAGCCAAAATCAAGAGTTGGACGCTTAACCGAGACACCCAGGTGCCCCTATATACTTTTAAATAGGAAAATTGGGGATAATGGATGATGAATAGAACACATAGAGATATTGCTAGAAGAAAAATAAGTATAATAGCCATGAATATGCACTGAAGAAATAAAAGCAATTGTAGCAATTCCATGGGAGACAGACCCATTCTGCTCAGAATATTGTGTCTGACTGTTGTGGTTCTTTAATGGACAGGGCTAGAACATGGATGACTCTCAGCTTTCGTGAGAAAAAGGGAAGGAAGAGCCTTGGCTAGAGTAAAGAAGAAGCAATAATGGTCTTATGAAAGGACTAGCCAGCTGTGCAGCTGCCTTCCACTGAGGACAAAGCATAGGGCTAAGCAGCTTTATGGAGGGAGAAGAGGAAAGGAGATTAGTCCCTGCCTTGAGATTGCAGAGTAGTACAGAAGGGAAAGGACATCCACATTCCAGTTTATCCAGTCCCTCTTAGTTAATCCCTTTCTCCTTGGTCTAGGCAGAAAAGCCTTAGGGAAGTCAATGGGAAAACAGCAACCAGACAGGAAGGAGGGATGAGCTCAGTCGGCTATGGAGTAAGTCAAAATTTACAGGAATCCAACTCACTATTATGATGATTCCTCTGGAAATGGACAGGGATTCCCTCGGCTATGCATGTGGCTCACTTCCTTACCTCCATAGTAAGTCTTTGTCCAAATGTCACCTTCTCAATGAGGCCTATCCTGACCACCCTATTTTCAACTACAGCTTTCTTCTCTGTACCTTCCCCACTCCTTATCCCTTTTACCTTGTTCTATTACTTTTTTATTTTCCGTAGCATTTATCGCATTTTAATATACCGTGGAATTTACTTACTAAGTTTGTTTTCTGTCCCCCTCTTCCAATGAGGGCAAATATACTGTCATCTGCTTTGTTCACTGATGTGTTTGTTCACTGATGCATCACAAATGTCTAGCCATGAGAAAGAGAACAGCAGTTCCCGACGTGCAGGAACTGGCCTGACAGTCCCAGCTAGGCCTTGGGGTTCTGTTGAACACAATTTCACAGAATGTCAACATCCAACAAGGCCATTCTGGGGCCACAATGGATCAAGACAAAAACAAGAACACTCTGTAATCATGTCTGAACACAGACAGAACACGAACATTGTCCAAATCACAAAAATAACCAAACTTCTCTAATATGAGTAATTGCAGCTCCTTCACCAATTATAGTTTTTTTCTCCTTCTCTGAGATTTGTTGACATACCCAGTCATAAAACCGACCATGCTTCCTGACGGCATCCAAACCAGAGCAAAGCCCTGCTTCCTTAAAACATCCTCCAAATCACCCAATAGAAGTCCAAATCCTATCAAAATTCCTTTCTGACACTTACTGAGATGCCTTATAGTATGCATTCCTGTCCTCACTGCAATGAGAGATAAACCCAAGTGGTTCAACTAAGGTATATTTTTGGTGACTTTTGACTGGAGGGTGTTGATAGCTGGTGCATAAAATATATATATATATATATATATATATATATATATATATATATATTCACAGCAGGGGCGCCTGGGTGGCTCAGTCAGTTAAGCATCTGCCTTCAGCTCAGGTCATGATCCCAGGGTCCTAGTTTAGAACACAGCATCCGGCTCCCTGCTCAGTAGGGAGCCTGCTTCTACCTCTCCCTCTGCCTCTACCCCTCCCCGCCAGCTCATGCTCTCTCTCTCTCTCTAATAAATAAAATCTTTAAAGAATATATTCACTATATGGATAGTCAGGAAGCACTATATAGATATCCAGGGCTTCCTGTTTAAACACTAGGGGTCTAAACTCATGGCTATTCCAGATATAGGCAAAGTTTCAACCCCATGCTGTTCTGCACAAAGCAATGTTTGAGCTCTCCTGCCTTACAGACTGCATTTCCTCATGTAGCAAGTGCAGCCAGTTAGTGACAACAACCTTTGCCATTGTCTTGGGAGGATTTTCCAACTTTCCTGTAGTTCATATGTAAATCTATAAGCCAGGATATGTGCCCGTTGACATATTGATGATGGACATAAATCAGGGACTTGAGCTCTAAGCCGCCTTGTGAGCCAGAATCTTTCAATGCACACGGGAAATTCTGAAGGACCCAGGAGCAGGAAAATGAGTGGAGAGGGATGGGGAGGGAGTGTGGGGATGGGGAGGGAGGGGGTGGTTCAAATGAAAGAGGCAGAGGATTGCAATGACAAAACAGTTATTTTCATCTTCCTTAATAATGTTCTCCTCTCTCCCATTTTCCAAACATGGATTATTGAAGTTTACAGTTGATGGGGGGCTAATGTGGGGAGAATATATATAATATTGTGCCAAAAGACATACTTTTTAAGGCATATAAAATTATGTCAAATATTTACCACTTAGAGTGACTGAATGAATAAATGTCTGTATCCAGAGACCATGCTTCTCTAATATCAGCAGTTACCTTCTGAAATACTAAAACATGGTCTAGAATCGGAAGGCAGCCACTGGATGATACAATCACTGGGTCTACATTACCCGAATACTCACAATTGTATGTTATTTATTTTACATTTTTTCTTGTATTCATTTAGAATTTTAGCTGGGCCAGGAAAGGAAAATATCCATAAGTAGTATGAGAACTGCCTTCCAATAATAGATTGGCTGCACGAAGAGGACATGAGTTCTCCAAGGTCTCAAGAGGCAAGCTAGGACATTAAGAAAGAACATATGGAGCCAGATTTTGGCTCACCAAAGGGAGAATTTTCTCACAGACATGCATGTCTCAAGCTGGTCTAGGAAGCCTTCTGGATATTTCAGGCCCCTTTTCCCTGGAGGATAGCAACAGAAGCTAGATGACCAGTTGGCAGGGGTAACATAGAACCAGTTCAAACAGTAGAGCTGAAGTTGAGGAAGATGACATATGGTGGCCCTTAACAGGCCTGGAAATCTATGAGACACTGAAAAAGAACAAAATGAAAAGCAGCACCAATTGAACAGAAGTGAAGTGATTACACTTTACACTTGACCTCGCAATTAAGAAGAATGACTCTGAACAGAGCAGTTACTTTTTCAGTTTCTCCGGCAGCTCTCAGGTGTCTAATGGCCAGAAGGTAAGGGCCATTACAATGTCCACTTCACTGTGGAGTTAAACTTTAAAAAAATGAGTCACTGCTTTAACTGGTTTTTTTTTTTTTTTTTCCCTTTTGCCTGAGAGCACAGCTGCCATTTGACAATTTTCCTCTTTACTTTTCTTTGATTTTTTTGGACTTCATTCAAAATCACCACTTTAAAGTTAGGTTTAGAATTATAGTGTGGTTGTTAATTCACAAAAGCAAAAATACATGAAGAATAGCTGTCTTCAAACAGAATAAGGAAGTGTGGAATGGGGTGGGAGGAGGAGCTGGTGGGCAATGGGACTAGAATTTTTTGAATGCCTGTATTTGCCAGGCCCTGTGCTGGGCATTCTGCATACATACTTGAATTTTCAATGATAGTCCTGTGAGCTCAATATGTTTAACTCCACCTAACAGAAGTATACACTGAAGTCCTAATAATACAACTCACGTTTATTACATTAGTATCACCTGCTAGACACTATTCTAAGCATTTTGCATGCCATTTCAATGTTCCTTCTCATGGCAAGCAGAGAGGTAGGCGCTTTCACCAATTCCATTTTACAGAGGAAGAAACTAAGATCCAGAGGGATTTGCAACTTGCCCATGATCGCACAGCTCCTAA